>NC_090654.1:160829767-162029767 GCF_040937935.1 Hyperolius riggenbachi
TTTTTGACGTAATAGCTGGTGGCAGAGTGGCAGCAGAAGGTAAATCTGTGTACCCTGGCGGTGGGAAACACAGACAGACAGCAGCAGCAGCAGGAGGAGGAATGGAGAAGTAATTATGTGAGCAGCTATTGTTTGACGTAATAGCTGGTGGCAGTGTGGCAGCAGAAGGTAATTCTGTGTACCCTGGCAGTGGGAAACACAGACAGACAGCAGCAGCAGGAGTAATGGAGGAGTAGTGTGAGTGTGGCAGCAGGTAGACAGCGTGACATAATAGCCCTGGTACCTAGCGGTGATACCAGGCCGTAAATAAACACAACAGGAGGTCCCAGACAGCGGTCGTGCAGCCCACATTGTGTCCAATACACAACTGGGACAACACAGTTTTCAACCCGGGCACCTCAGAAAAATTAAACCTTTTTTTGTAATGGTTTTGTAGTTTTGGTTTTACAACCAATTACACAGATATATAGCTATTTTTTGACGTAATAGCTGGTGGCAGAGTGGCAGCAGAAGGTAAATCTGTGTACCCTGGCGGTGGGAAACACAGACAGACAGCAGCAGCAGGAGTAATGGAGGAGTAGTGTGAGTGTGGCAGCAGGTAGACAGCGTGACATAATAGCCCTGGTACCTAGCGGTGATACCAGGCCGTACATAAACACAACAGGAGGTCCCAGACAGCGGTCGTGCAGCCCACATTGTGTCCAATACACAACTGGGACAACACAGTTTTCAACCCGGGCACCTCAGAAAAATTAAACCTTTTTTTGTAATGGTTTTGTAGTTTTGGTTTTACAACCAATTACACAGATATATAGCTATTTTTTGACGTAATAGCTGGTGGCAGAGTGGCAGCAGAAGGTAAATCTGTGTACCCTGGCGGTGGGAAACACAGACAGACAGCAGCAGCAGCAGGAGGAGGAATGGAGGAGTAATTATGTGAGCAGCTATTGTTTGACGTAATAGCTGGTGGCAGTGTGGCAGCAGAAGGTAATTCTGTGTACCCTGGCAGTGGGAAACACAGACAGACAGCAGCAGCAGGAGTAATGGAGGAGTAGTGTGAGTGTGGCAGCAGGTAGACAGCGTGACATAATAGCCCTGGTACCTAGCGGTGATACCAGGCCGTAAATAAACACAACAGGAGGTCCCAGACAGCGGTCGTGCAGCCCACATTGTGTCCAATACACAACTGGGACAACACAGTTTTCAACCCGGGCACCTCAGAAAAATTAAACCTTTTTTTGTAATGGTTTTGTAGTTTTGGTTTTACAACCAATTACACAGATATATAGCTATTTTTTGACGTAATAGCTGGTGGCAGAGTGGCAGCAGAAGGTAAATCTGTGTACCCTGGCGGTGGGAAACACAGACAGACAGCAGCAGCAGCAGGAGGAGGAATGGAGGAGTAATTATGTGAGCAGCTATTGTTTGACGTAATAGCTGGTGGCAGTGTGGCAGCAGAAGGTAATTCTGTGTACCCTGGCAGTGGGAAACACAGACAGACAGCAGCAGCAGGAGTAATGGAGGAGTAGTGTGAGTGTGGCAGCAGGTAGACAGCGTGACATAATAGCCCTGGTACCTAGCGGTGATACCAGGCCGTAAATAAACACAACAGGAGGTCCCAGACAGCGGTCGTGCAGCCCACATTGTGTCCAATACACAACTGGGACAACACAGTTTTCAACCCGGGCACCTCAGAAAAATTAAACCTTTTTTTGTAATGGTTTTGTAGTTTTGGTTTTACAACCAATTACACAGATATATAGCTATTTTTTGACGTAATAGCTGGTGGCAGAGTGGCAGCAGAAGGTAAATCTGTGTACCCTGGCGGTGGGAAACACAGACAGACAGCAGCAGCAGCAGGAGGAGGAATGGAGAAGTAATTATGTGAGCAGCTATTGTTTGACGTAATAGCTGGTGGCAGTGTGGCAGCAGAAGGTAATTCTGTGTACCCTGGCAGTGGGAAACACAGACAGACAGCAGCAGCAGGAGTAATGGAGGAGTAGTGTGAGTGTGGCAGCAGGTAGACAGCGTGACATAATAGCCCTGGTACCTAGCAGTGATACCAGGCCGTAAATAAACACAACAGGAGGTCCCAGACAGCGGTCGTGCAGCCCACATTGTGTCCAATACACAACTGGGACAACACAGTTTTCAACCCGGGCACCTCAGAAAAATTAAACCTTTTTTTGTAATGGTTTTGTAGTTTTGGTTTTACAACCAATTACACAGATATATAGCTATTTTTTGACGTAATAGCTGGTGGCAGAGTGGCAGCAGAAGGTAAATCTGTGTACCCTGGCGGTGGGAAACACAGACAGACAGCAGCAGCAGGAGTAATGGAGGAGTAGTGTGAGTGTGGCAGCAGGTAGACAGCGTGACATAATAGCCCTGGTACCTAGCGGTGATACCAGGCCGTACATAAACACAACAGGAGGTCCCAGACAGCGGTCGTGCAGCCCACATTGTGTCCAATACACAACTGGGACAACACAGTTTTCAACCCGGGCACCTCAGAAAAATTAAACCTTTTTTTGTAATGGTTTTGTAGTTTTGGTTTTACAACCAATTACACAGATATATAGCTATTTTTTGACGTAATAGCTGGTGGCAGAGTGGCAGCAGAAGGTAAATCTGTGTACCCTGGCGGTGGGAAACACAGACAGACAGCAGCAGCAGCAGGAGGAGGAATGGAGGAGTAATTATGTGAGCAGCTATTGTTTGACGTAATAGCTGGTGGCAGAGTGGCAGCAGAAGGTAAATCTGTGTACCCTGGCGGTGGGAAACACAGACAGACAGCAGCAGCAGGAGTAATGGAGGAGTAGTGTGAGTGTGGCAGCAGGTAGACAGCGTGACATAATAGCCCTGGTACCTAGCGGTGATACCAGGCCGTAAATAAACACAACAGGAGGTCCCAGACAGCGGTCGTGCAGCCCACATTGTGTCCAATACACAACTGGGACAACACAGTTTTCAACCCAGGCACCTCAGAAAAATTAAACCTTTTTTTGTAATGGTTTTGTAGTTTTGGTTTTACAACCAATTACACAGATATATAGCTATTTTTTGACGTAATAGCTGGTGGCAGAGTGGCAGCAGAAGGTAAATCTGTGTACCCTGGCGGTGGGAAACACAGACAGACAGCAGCAGCAGGAGTAATGGAGGAGTAGTGTGAGTGTGGCAGCAGGTAGACAGCGTGACATAATAGCCCTGGTACCTAGTGGTGATACCAGGCCGTAAATAAATACAACAGGAGGTCCCAGACAGCGGTCGTGCAGCCCACATTGTGTCCAATACACAACTGGGACAACACAGTTTTCAACCCGGGCACCTCAGAAAAATTAAACCTTTTTTTTTTTAATGGTTTTTTGGTTTTGTTTGTAAAAGAAATTACACAGATATATAGCTATTTTTTGACGTAATAGCTGGTGGCAGAGTGGCAGCAGAAGGTAAATCTGTGTACCCTGGCGGTGGGAAACACAGACAGACAGCAGCAGCAGCACACAGCAGCCCACTGTAGGTGTAAAATGTGTGGCTGCAGGCGACGTAATAGTCAAAGTGAACCAGGCTGGCTTAGTGAGCAGGAGCCAGGAGGTGGTAAAGGGTGGTAAGGCACATTAACGATGGTTCTTAGCCAGTTCATGTCCCCCTCTCGCCGACAACAGGGGCCAGGAACTCGCCTTCCACCCACGCCTGGTTCATCTTGAGAAACGTCAGTCTGTCCACAGACTTGTGAGACAGACGTGAGCGTTTCTCGGTGACCACGCCACCAGCTGCACTGAAGCAGCGCTCGGACAGCACGCTGGAAGGGGGGCAGGACAGCACTTCCAGGGCGTACTGCGCCAGCTCGCTCCAGATCTCCAGGCGCTTGACCCAATACTCCATGGGATCAACAGGGGCATCGCTGTCAAGCCCGCTGTAGGACCCCATGTAGTCAGCCACCATGCGGGTCAGGCGCTGGCTGTGACCGGTGGAGGATGCTGCTGCATGCACCTCCTCTCTAGTCACTGCTGCCGGAGCCTCTACAGTCCTGTAGAGCTCGTGGCTGAGAGACAGCAGGTCTGTGGGGCGCTTGCTGCTGGATGCAGGCACCTGCTGCTGCCTCTGTGCTGGCTGCTGGACAGTGGGGGTGGAAGGCTGGGGGAAGGCTTCCTCCAAGCGCTCAACAAGGGCCTGCTGCAAGCTCCTTATTTGTTGCGCTGGGTCTCCTCCTGCAGGCGGCAGGAACTGGCTCAACTTCCCCTTGAGGCGTGGGTCCAACATCATGCTGATCCAGATGTCCTCCCTCTGCTTCATCTGGATCACCCTGGGGTCTCTGCGCAGGCACGTCAGCATGTGCGCTGCCATTGGGAAGAGGCGGGCCACGTCTGCTGGCACATCGACGGCAGTGCTGCTGTCCTCATCCTCCTCCTCTGCCTCGTCAGCCTCATCCTCTCTCCACCCCCGCACCAACTCAGCTGCACTGTGCTGCTCCCCCTCATCAGCAGCAAGGTCAGGGACCTCCACCAAGTCCTCCTCCTCCTCCCCCTCAGAGGTGGACTGTGCAGCTGCTTGCCGCTCCTGCTGGTCCAAGGCTGCCGCTCCCTGTTCCAGCAAAGCATCGAGGGCCCTGTTCAGCAGACAAACCAGGGGCACCCACTCGCAGACCATAGCATGGTCCCTGCTCACCATGTTAGTGGCCTGCAGAAAGGGAGCCAGCACTAAGCACACCTGCTGCATGTGCCTCCAGTCATCATCGGGGACGATGGACGGGATGTTGCTGGTCTTGTCCCTTCTCTGAGCGGCGGAAACAGTGGCCAGGGCAAGGTACTGTTTGACAGCGCGCTTCTGTTCAACCAGACGCTCCAACATCGCCAGGGTGGAGTTCCAGCGAGTCGGAACGTCAAGGATCAGCCGGTGGCATGGCAGATCCAGCTCCTTTTGCACGTCTTCCAGGCTCGCACAGGCTGCAGCCGAGCGCCGGAAGTGACGCACAACGTTCCTTGCCGTTTCCAGCAGTTCGCCCATCCCCTGGTAGGTGCGCAAGAACTTCTGCACTACCAGGTTCAGCACGTGGGCAAGACAAGGGATGTGGGTCAGGTTTCCCCTGTCTATTGCGGCAACCAGATTGGCCCCATTGTCGGCCACCACCTCTCCGACTCTGAGGCCTCTGGGGGTCAGCCAAATCCTCTCCTGCTCCTGGAGTTTGGCCAACACATGGGTTGCCGTCAGCTTGGTCTTCCCAAGGCTGACCAAGTGCAGCAGCGCTTGGCAGTGGCGGGCCTTCACGCTGCTGCTGAGGCGGGGGGTTTGGCCAGGTGTGCCGGAGGATGGCAGAGGATCGGAGGAACCTGCTGCAGTTCCCCTGACCCTGCGGGGTGGCACCACCCACTGTGTTGCTGCTGCTGCTGTGCCCGCTGCTGCTCTCCCATCCTCACCCCCTTCCACCAAGCTGACCCAGTGGACAGTGAAGGACAGGTAGCGGCCTGTCCCGAAGCGGCTGCTCCAGGAGTCCATGGTGACGTGGACCCTTTCACCAACCGCGTGCTCCAGCCCTCGCTCCACATTGGCCATCACAAAGCGGTGCAGTGCAGGAATGGCCTTGCGGGAGAAAAAGTGTCTGCTGGGGAGCTGCCAGTCTGGGGCTGCGCAAGCAAGCAGCGCACGAATGTCGCTCCCCTCCTGCACGAGCGTGTACGGCAGGAGTTGAGAGCACATGGCCCGTGCCAGCAAGCCGTTCAGCTGCCGCACGCGACGGCTGCTGGGAGGCAGAGCCCTAACCACCCCCTGGAAGGACTCGCTCAAAAGGCTCTGGCGTGGCCTTTTGCTGGCACGGGAATCAGCAGACACAGCGGAGGAGGCCACTGAGGACTGGCTGCCAGAACAGGCCTCAGTGTCGGCGGCAGGAGTTGCAGAGGGGGGAGGAGCAGTGCGTTTCCGCACTCCTGCTGGTGCTTCTGGAGGAGCAGGAGGGCGGGTGGCTGCTGTTGCTGCTGCTGCTGAAGGCTGTGCAGTGATGGGTGTGGTGCCACTGCCAGCACCAGATGCCTTCAGCCTCTGGAACTCCTGATGCTGGTGGAAATGTTTCGCAGCAAGGTGGTTGATGAGCGAGCTGGTGCAGAACTTTAAGGGGTCTGCACCTCTGCTCAACTTCCGCTGACAGTGGTTGCAAGTGGCGTACTTGCTGTACACTGTGGGCATGGTGAAAAAGCGCCAGATTGGTGACAGAAACATCCCCCTACGGCATGGAAGCGCTGCTGCCTGTCTCCCTGTGGTGGTTGGGGGTGGGGCTTGGGGGGCTTGGGTGCGGCTGGTGGTGGTACTGGCAGATGCTGCTGCTGCTGCTGCTGAGCCTGAGACACCAGCAGGCTGTGGGACCTGCCTACTGCTGCTGCCAATGCTTGCAATGATGCGCCTCCTTGCAAGGCCCACAAGAGCATCCTCCTCCTCCTCCTCAGAGCTGCTGAGGACGACATCCCCTGGAGGTGGTGGCACCCAGTCTCTGTCTGTCACCGGGTCATCAACATCCTCCCCCTCCTGAAACATGTCCTGCTGGGATGAGGACCCCCCAAACTCCTCTCCTGATGCATGGATGGGCTGCTTGACTGTCGCCACAGTCTTGCTGTCCAATCCCTCATCCCCCAAAGTGCCCATCAGCATCTCCTCCTCAAGATCGCCAACAACAGCAGACAATTTACTCATGATGCCTGGGGTCAAAAGACTGCTGAATGACAGGTCGGCGAGTGACGGTGAACTGGCCTCCTCCCCAGACCCTGCTGGGCGGCTGCTGCGAACAGGGGTGGTGGTGGTGGTGGTGAGGGTGGAGGCCTCAGATGCAGAGCTGATGGCGGGCTGCTCATCCTCCGTCATGAGTTGCACCACAGTGTCTGCATGCTTTTCCTCAATGGGACGTTTCCGACCCGGCTGGAGGAAAATCGGAGCAGGTGCTACACGCTGCTGCTGTGTCTCTGCAGCGTGAGTTGCAGATGCTCCTGCTGGGCGGCGCCCAAGGCGTCCACGGCCAGTGGCTATGGGAGGAATGTTAGCCACTGACGCTGCTGCTGCTGCTGCGGAACTGTGCATGGTGGCGCGCCCGCGCCCGCGGCTTGCCACAATGCTGCTCCCTCTCCTCCTGATTCCCTTGCTGCCCTTCCCCTTGCCCAAACCGCGCTGGCTGCCACTTCCAGACATCTTCGATGTTTTGGGCGTATAGACAAAAGTTTTTTAAAAGGGCGGGTGAAAAGTGGGGTACTTTAATGGAGTGGGTTGGTGGGTGAGGTGACTGAGTGAGTGTCCCTAGTACAGTAAGTAAGTAGTAACAGTCAGGAAGTACAACTAGCAGTTACAATAATCAGTAATCACAAGTAAATTTAGTGTGTGTACACTACAGACAGTGAGTGCACGCACGCGCAAACACGCGCAGGAGCTAGCCTATGAACAGTGACTGAGTGAGTGTCCCTAGTACAGTAAGTAAGTAAGTAGTAACAGTCAGTAAGTACAACTAACTAATTACAATAATCAATCAGTTATCAGAAGGAAATAGAGTGTGTGTAGTGTGTACACAGACAGTGAGTGCACACACGCAGGAGCTAGTAGCCTATGAACAGTGACTGAGTGTCCTAGACTCCTAGTACAGTAAGTAGTAACAGTAAGTACAACTAACTAATTACAATAATCAATCAGTTATCAGAAGGAAATAGAGTGTGTGTAGTGTGTACACAGACAGTGAGTGCACACACGCAGGAGCTAGTAGCCTATGAACAGTGACTGAGTGTCCTAGACTCCTAGTACAGTAAGTAGTAACAGTAAGTACAACTAACTAATTACAATAATCAATCAGTTATCAGAAGGAAATAGAGTGTGTGTAGTGTGTACACAGACAGTGAGTGCACACACGCAGGAGCTAGTAGCCTATGAACAGTGACTGAGTGTCCTAGACTCCTAGTACAGTAAGTAGTAACAGTGAGTACAACTAACTAATTACAATATTCAATTACAATAATCAATCAGTTATCAGAACTTGGAAATAGAGTGTGTGTAGTGTGTACACAGACAGTGAGTGCACACACGCAGGAGCAGCTAGTAGCCTATGAACAGTGACAGTGAGTGTCCTAGTACAGTTACAGTATATAACTACAATACTAATACAATCAGTAGTAAAGGACAGCAGAAATACTGGTATAGAATAGAGAGAAATAAACAGAGGACAGGAGGACAGCTGCCCACACAGGCAGGCCCTGAGGCCTAAAGCTGTAAGCCTGCAGCAGCTGGCCTGTCTCTATGTAACACAAAAGCCTACTAACTAAAATACAATGTCTAACTAACTAACAACAATATAGGTGTGTATAGGAGGTGTATGTGAGCAAAAACGCTAGGTAAATGACCACAATAAAGCTCTTGCTAAGCCAAAGCACAAAGGAGCAACTCTCTCTCTATGCAAGTCTCAGGCAAGGACGGAAAAACGTAACATGGCGGCCGCTATTTATAGGGTAGGGGCTGGCCAGGGTCCCCCTCTGTGATTGGCTGCCGTCAGAGGGCCTGGGAGCCCTCTGATTGGCTCTAAGGACATCAATCTGGGCTATGACGCTATTCGAGCTCGGTACCGAGCTCGAATAGCGCCGTTTGCTCGAATAGCTCGAATAGTGAATGGGCTATTCGAGTGTACGCGAATAGCCCATTCGAATAGCTACAGCTATTCGGAGCTCGAATACCGAGCTCGAATAGCTGGAAAAGAGCTCGAATATTCGAGCTACTCGAATATTCGAGCTCTGCTGAGCACCACTGCTTGTAGTAGCGCTGGTGGCTGCGGAAGATGAGGTGTTCTGTGCTAAATAGTCAACCACGTCCTGACAATCTTGGGAGTTGATGGGAAGTACCTTCTTCTGAGCACTGTACTTTGGTCGAGGACCGCACGAAATCACATCAACACGACCTCGCACAGACCTGCGGGGTGGCCTTCCTCTGGGTCTGCCTCTACCTCTGCTTGTTTTGTCTGTTGTGTCCATATCAGGGGGATGAAGTGAAAGGTATGCACTGACTTGACTAATACAATGTGCAGTCACACAGGTGCAGTTAACAGGTATGCACGGAGTGGTATATCACACTGCGTGCACTCACGTAGGTAGGTGGGTGCACTGAACACAACAGGTAAGTATATGCAGTGATGAGGTGGGTGCACTGAACACAACAGGTAGGTGTATGCAGTGATGGGTATTACAATGTGCACCTGTCACACACAGACAGGTAGCGGACAGGCATAGTGACCGTGCGCTCAACTCATGTAGGTAGGTGGGTGCACTGTGAAGAACTGTGTAAATTGCTTGTTACTAACATTATCATCAAATTAAAACTCTAATTTATAGAGGAACTCTAATCTAGAGGAACTCTAATTTATGCTGCCATAACTGACCCCCTCGCTTAGCTATACGCAACAGGCTTCCTGGACTTTAATTAGCAGAGTGAGTTGAGGTGTTATATGTAGTGGGAGTCATCTCCCTAGGCAGCTTTTAAAGGAGACACTATATCAGATCTAGCAGGTGCAAACAAAAGGGCAAATAAACACATGCTAACAAACTGGCAGCACAGGAATTATAGGACAAATTCGAGATGATATAAGAAATTTGGAACAGTGGTTTAGCAGCAATTCCTTAACCACTACACCTCCAAGAAAAAAACACATATATCCATGCACATCACCTTTAGTTAGGACATTAAATAAGTTATTAAGGAAAGGGAGGTACTAAAGGGGGTGTGGCCAGAAAACGGCAAAAATCTATTAACCCTTCGCACTCAAATGCATTCACTGATTCACTCATCCAGGCACCACTGTTATCCCTACAGCTAAGTTAAAAGCCGGGGTCTTAGTTCACAGAAGAATGCATTATTTTGCTTAGTCACCTACACTGCACAGAAGTACACAGGTAAACGCAGGTGTCCTAACTCTGGCCCTGTAATATGCATGGTGCAGGCATGCAAACATTCATTGCATCAAACCTATCTAGGGATTAGGAGCACACATCCTGACGTCCTCTCCTGGGACAGATAGCGCATCCTACCAATCGCACAAGGGAGCTAACATAATGTATCCATGCGCACCATGCACATACACCAGCATAAGCTGTGTGCATGCTGACAAAAAAACACATACAGGGGTATGTTTTTTGGGATGTGGCAGGAAACTGGAGTGCCCAGAGGAAACCCACGCAGACACAGGGAGAATATACAAACTCCTTGCAGATGTTGACCTGACTGCGATCCAAACCAGGGACCCAGTGCTGCAAGGCGAGATGCTAACCACTAAGCCTCCGTGTAACATTAATATACCCTCTTAACATACACACTGTATTAAAAAAACATTATGTCCCTATTTTTTTATTTATGTTTATTTTTATTGTGTTTTTTTCTTCAAAAAACAAACAAACAAACTGGGTACTATGGGAGAGTGTAGCAGCTGAAGATTTAATTTTAAATGTAAATGTGGGACTTTTTATTTTAAAAAAAAAAATGTATGTAGGTGTAATTTTACTATTTGGCCACAATATGTCCTCATGCACATTACTTTCTGTTGCATACTATTAGTACGCTAAACAGGAAGCAATGTGTGGCCACGTTGCTTTCACTTTCTGTGAATGATGCGGCATCTCATTGATTGCTGGTGCTCATTCACATGGGGACTTGGATTTATCCCCACTCCACCAATTGGCCGCTCATTACCGCGGTAACAAACGCGGTAATGAGCGGGAGTGCATGGCAGCAAGGGAGGAGTATCTACGTCCCTGCAAGGTAAAGCAGGGATGTAGATATTTGTCCCAGGGTAGGGAAAGTGGTTAATTAGCAAAGCATGTCCATAAAAAAATGTAACAGCAGTTAAGGGATTAGTACACCCTAATCATTCTAATAATATGTAAAAGTGGATGTAGTAGTAGCCCATACATTACTAGCAACATTTTATATATTATATTTATCAGAATGCTCTGTTTACATAGGCATGATGAAAGGAAACAGAGGGAGAACTATGTAAACCTGTCTACAAAGTTTAAACATGTCCATACTTTAACTGACCCAAGCCATCAAATTTACAGTGTTTTGAGTATCCATGTGTGCCAAGCCTAAAAGATTTGGACAGCAGACAAAATAGCTCATTTGTTGAAGACTGAATATATAGATCAGGTTATTTTAAGGCAACATTCACCATCCTGGTTATTCAATACTCCATATACTGTAAATGTCATCAATAGTGATGTTGTTTTAAATCAATACATCCCTATTAGATACATGTTGGTCCATGTCTTGTCCTTCAAACCTGCCTACCCATGAATACTCTTTATGTGCTCAAAATGTGTTTAATGTAAGTAAAGGACCACTAAACATTACATACTGATTTATGTAAAGCTTGATTCAATACAACTAATGGAGGCATCTTCCATTACCTTGCACTATCACTATTATTCCATTACCTTTTGATCACACATTACTTTGCATTGTCCATTACCTTGCAAGGTCCATTACTTCCCGTTGGCTGCACTGTAATTAAGCGGTGAGCTTGGAGCAAGGACAGCTGGAATTATTGCAATCTTTAATTTAGAAAGACCTAATATAATTTGCAGCTTTGCACAGTAAGTAGGGCTGTAGATGAAACACCTAAATACATAACAAGTGCAAACTATTACACTGGAATAAAAGTAAATCTTTGCACAAGCCTAGGGACAATAAACTTATCTATCAAGATTTTACATTGTCCTCTGATGTATTTATGCATGTTAATTAAATCACATCTTAAGACCTTTTTTTCTCCAGATTTAATACGCCCAGTTTATCTGACCTTTCTTAGTTAAGGTCCGTACACACGCCGGACTTTAGGCAACGACGGGTCCGTCGTTGCCTCCCGCTGGGTGGGCGTGCCAGCGACAGTCCGGCGTGTGTACGCTCTGTCGTCAGACTGATACGGCTGTTTCTGAGCGATCCGCCGGGCGGATCGCTCAGAAACAGCCGTATCAGTCTGACGACAGAGCGTACACACGCCGGACTGTCGCTGGCACGCCCACCCAGCGGGAGGCAACGACGGACCCGTCGTTGCCTAAAGTCCGGCGTGTGTACGGACCTTTAGTGAGACCTTCCATCCGTCTGATCCCTCTGATCACTTGTGTGGCTTGTCTCTGAACTTGCTCCAAATCTCCAATGTTCTTTCTGTAATGTGGTGCCCAGAACTGTATTTCAGGTAGCAGGAAAAAAAAAGGGCGCCGGCAGCGAGTGGACAAAAATGGCACCACCATAGCCTCTAATACATTTATTGTTAATACGGCGCCCAAAGCAGAAAAAAGGTGTCTGATAAATATCATTAACAACATTAGAACATTAAAGTTTTTGAAATATGTTATCATTTTAGAAGCTTGCAGTGTTATCGTTTTTGTCATATTATTTGTTTGTTTGTACAGATTTAACGTTATCAAGTATATATTATCATTTCTATGTGTGTAAGGGTGTTTCTGCAGTGGGAGTGGTTAGGTTTAGGCACCACCTGGGGGGTGGTTAGGGTTAGGCGCCACCAGTGGGGTGGTTAGGGCTGGGCAGCACCGGGGGGGGGGGGGTTAGGCAACACCCGGAGGGGGGGTTAGGGTTCGGCTCCACCAGTGGGGTGGTTAGGGTTAGGCAAAACTGGGGGGGTTAGGCACCACCGGGGGGTGGTTAGGGTAAGGCACCACGGGGGGGGGGGGGGGGGGTTAGGGTTAGGCACCACCATGGTAATGGTTAATTTTAGGCACCACTAGGGGAGGGTTCTGTGTGAGAGTAGGGTTAGATTAAGTTGTATTGTTGAATTACGGAACATTTTTTAACGTTAATATATTTATCATCTCCCGTCTGTTTTAAAACGGTATTTATCGTTACCCAATTTTGTTATCAAAGTTTATCCTCATTGTAATTTAATTATCTACCGACACCAATTCGTTATCCAGCCAGGCCCTTTTTTCCTGGCACCCTTTTTTTACTCACCCGTATTTCATATTCCAGTTGTGGCCTTACAAGAGATTTAGTTTAAACAGCATCCCAAATTTGTATTTCCTTTTTTATGCAATCCAAAATTGTATTTGCTTTAGCTGCAGCTGCTTGTCATTGAATATGATTATTTAACTTATTGTCAACCAGTACTCCAAAGTCCCTATCCAAGTTTGATGCTTCCATCGGGATCCCATTTAATTTGGATGGGACTAGACCATTGGTGCAACAAAAATCCATGAAATTTGCTCAGCATATTCACCTGTCATTTTTGCCCATATGGCCATCCTATTCAGATCCTTCTGCAGTATGTCACTATGTTTTCTGTGTGTTGATATTTCTACATAACATCATCTGCAAAAAATAGCAACATTACTTCAACCTACATCTACTAGATCATTAATAAATAATCTGAAGAATACTGGACCCAGTACCAAGCTCTGTGGGACCCCACTGCTAAGGGTAACCCATTTTGAATATGATCCACTGACCACAACTCTTTGCCTCCTGTCCATTAGCCAGTTCCTTATCCATGTATACAGATTCTTCTCTCCGATAAGGTCAGTGCTACCACACAGGCACAGATGGCTTGCTTTTTCCACCGGAGTCCAAGCAGGTCCATCCTAGTGCGCATGTGCTCAACAGCTCATTGACAAGCTCTTTTTCAGGGGTACAGGCACAGGCCTGTAGAGGGGGGTACAGGGAAGCTTCTTTGGGGTCCAGAGGCTTCCCCCTCCCAAGGTGAGTACCCCGTAAGAACAATTTTTATCCCTTCTGGTAAAATTTATGAATTAACAGATTTTTTATATAACCTAAAGTAGCATAAGAATGTTGAGGAGTGAAAGAGGAATTCACTTATTTTTTATAATTTCTGAAATACTAGTTTAATAAATATACAAATGTAAAAATCTTTGGCTTATTAAGTTTCCTGCATTTCACATTCAAATACTACCAGGAGGAAGCTAAATTCAATATATCACATTGTTGGTCCTCTGCTCGTACTGCTCAGAATAAAAAAAAAAAATGTTGCTGGTTTTGCCTGTGCTTGTGATATATCTCAGGCAAATATACATCACAACACAGCAGTGCAGCTTTTAGCAAGTAGGATACATCTTCATTGGGAAAAAAAAATGAATAACCACCAGACAGCTCATCGCTTGTTAACCACTAATCATATCTGAACATAATGTGACTTGAATTTAGAAGCTCAAGTTGTCAAGACAAGTGCTGCCCATCAGACCAAAGGATTTGGAGCTTGACAAATCAAGCATGCCTTCAGAGTATTTGGGGGAAATAATGAAATCTTCTCTAATACTGAATCACAATATAAATGCACACTATGCTAGTTATTTAAATTAGAGTAAGCAGAAAGAATAATGCATTCTCTGGATTATAATTATTAGTGTTTACATATTATAGTTCTGCTCTCATTGTGTCACATTCATGAATGATTTGGAATTATGGAAAATGGAGGTATGAAAAGATAAGAGCAAAAATTATGGTAGAGAATATTACTTACTATGATTGCTATTAATATTATCTTCTGTAAAAGGCATAACTGAATGTATGCTCCTCTTTTATTTTAATTTTAATATATATAATCAGAGATGAATCATTATTTTCTATAATTTATGGATCAGCAATATTTGCACATTACATTCACAAATCCAGATTTGTGCTCTGTAGTGCTATACAATGGTTGTAAGGGATGAGAAAAAGGCACAGTAGCACTTTTTCTGTAATTGGCCCTGGTCCTGCAATTACTTTTTTGCAGCTTTTGCACAATTTTTGCATGTTTTTGCATTTTTTTTTGCATTTCTTGCATTTTTTCTACCATTTAATATCACTGTAGCACCTTTTTTCCGTAATTGGCCCTGGATTTTACCATTTATGATGAATTATGTACTAGTAATTATTGACATGTTATTCAATTATTTTATTGCTTATTTTGCATGAATTTATTGTATGAAATTATTGATTCAATTATAATGATGGTCCTCCCATTTTTTGCCTTTTAGATATATTTTGATTAATTGTTTTTATGACATACATCCTTGAATAAAATTAATTTATTGATTTTGCATACATTGGCTTGGCTTTCTTTTGCTTTAGGCAAATATTATATTTTCTGTTTACCCATGGAGGTCTGTTGTGTTTTTTTTTTTAATGTTTGTAGTATACTCCAGGTGGGGTCTAAACTCATAAGCGTTCTACTCTTTGCTATGAGAAAAATGCCTCTGACCGTCTCGTGAAAATGTCTTTGAACTTTGGGCAGTACAGCAAATTTTCAGCCCATTTAATAATGCCCCTATGGATGTATTACACCATATTTGCTTTTATTAGGTATGTGTGGAAGAACATAGGGCTTGATTCACAAAGCAGTGCTAACCAGTGCTGCTCGGATACCCCTTTTCAAAATCCGGATCCGATTCGGATCCGGATACCCCGCTATCCGATCCGGATCGGATATCCGAATTCAAAATTTTCCGATCCGAATCCGATTCGGATATCCGACCCTAGTATCCGATCGGATTCGGATATCCGTGTTTAATCCCGGAAGTGGCCTTTAAATTGCTTTAAAAAGGTTTTTTAGGGTATATGAGGCATGTAGCATCATAATTGTGAAAAGGGAAACACTGATGATGTGGGGAGTGGACTTAAAATCCCCCCCCCAAAAAAAAAAATGGCTGTCAATCAACATCAGAGTGGTATATCAGGAAGCAGTCGTACTGACGCAGTTGGGGCCTCCCCACAACTCGGACAGCAGACACCTCCAAAAAAAATTACACAGCTATTGTGTTTACATAGTTGACCACGGCACTGTTGTAGGTACCACGGCACAGTAAAAAATTAGGAGAGGTTCCAGGAAGCGGTCGTACTGACGCAGTTGGGGCCTCCCCACAACTCGGACAGCAGACACCTCCAAAAAAAATTACACAGCTATTGTGTTTACATAGTTGACCATGGCACTGTTGTAGGTACCACGGCACAGTAAAAAATTAGGAGAGGTTCCAGGAAGCGGTCGTACTGACGCAGTTGGGGCCTCCCCACAACTCGGACAGCAGACACCTCCAAAAAAAATTACACAGCTATTGTGTTTACATAGTTGACCATGGCACTGTTGTAGGTACCACGGCACAGTAAAAAATTAGGAGAGGTTCCAGGAAGCGGTCGTACTGACGCAGTTGGGGCCTCCCCACAACTCGGACAGCAGACACCTCCAAAAAAAATTACACAGCTATTGTGTTTACATAGTTGACCATGGCACTGTTGTAGGTACCACGGCACAGTAAAAAATTAGGAGAGGTTCCAGGAAGCGGTCGTACTGACGCAGTTGGGGCCTCCCCACAACTCGGACAGCAGACACCTCCAAAAAAAATTACACAGCTATTGTGTTTACATAGTTGACCATGGCACTGTTGTAGGTACCACGGCACAGTAAAAAATTAGGAGAGGTTCCAGGAAGCGGTCGTACTGACGCAGTTGGGGCCTCCCCACAACTCGGACAGCAGACACCTCCAAAAAAAATTACACAGCTATTGTGTTTACATAGTTGACCATGGCACTGTTGTAGGTACCACGGCACAGTAAAAAATTAGGAGAGGTTCCAGGAAGCGGTCGTACTGACGCAGTTGGGGCCTCCCCACAACTCGGACAGCAGACACCTCCAAAAAAAATTACACAGCTATTGTGTTTACATAGTTGACCATGGCACTGTTGTAGGTACCACGGCACAGTAAAAAATTAGGAGAGGTTCCAGGAAGCGGTCGTACTGACGCAGTTGGGGCCTCCCCACAACTCGGACAGCAGACACCTCCAAAAAAAATTACACAGCTATTGTGTTTACATAGTTGACCATGGCACTGTTGTAGGTACCACGGCACAGTAAAAAATTAGGAGAGGTTCCAGGAAGCGGTCGGTCGTACTGCCGCAGTTGGGGCCCCACAACTCGCACAGCACAGACACCTCCAAAAAAATTACACAGCTGACCATGGCAGGTACCACGGCACAGTTCAAAAAATAAGAACCTGGCTTCATGAAGATGGAGTCAGGAGGTTGTGGTGGTAAAGGGTGGTTAAGCAGGCCAGGCATAGTGATTACCACTCAGCCACTTCATTTCCCCCTCTTGCCAACAACAGGGGCCAGGAACTCACCAACTGCCCAAGCCTCGTTCATCTTTAAAAAAGTCAGTCTGTCCACAGACTGGCCTGACAGACAAGAGCGCTTCTCAGTGACCACGCCACCGGCCGCACTGAAGCACCTTTCCGACATAACGCTGGAAGGCGGGCAGGACAGCACTTCCAGGGCGTATTGCGCCAGCTCGCCCCAGATATCCAGGTGCTTCACCCAGTACTCCAAGGGGTCCACAGGGGTGTCGGTGTCAAGCCCGCTATAGGACCCCATATAATCGGCCACCATCCGGGTCAGGTGCTGGTTCTGGCTTTGAGAGCCGGATGCTGCTGCAGGCACCTCCTCTGTAGGCAGCGGTACTGGTGTGGCATAGAGCGCCTTTGTCAGAGACAGCAGGTTTGTTGGGCGCCTGCTGATGCTGGATGCAGGCACCTGCTGCTGTGCTGGCTGGACTGAGACAGCAGGGGGGGTGGGAGTCCGGGGGAAGGCTTCCTCCAAGCGCCGAACCAGAATCCGCTGCAAGTCCCTGATTCGGCGCACAGGGTCTCCTCCTACAGGCAGGAACTGAGCCAGCTTCCCCTTCAGCCGTGGGTCCAGCATCAGGGTGATCAAGATGTCCTCCCGAGCACTCATCTCCTTCACCCTTGGGTCTTTGCGCAGGCACTGCAGCATGTGCGCTGCCATAGGGAAGAGGGCTGCCATCTCTGCTGACCTATGATATTCTGCACCGCTGACAGTGCTGTCGTCCTCCTCTGATTCCGGAGCCTCATCTTGCTCTCTCCACCCCCGCACTACTGCAGCTGCACTCCGCTGTGCCCCCTCCTCTTCAAGGTCAGGGACCTCCAACTCCTCCAAGTCCTCCTCCAACTCCTCCGAATCCTCCTCCTGCTGCACAGAGGTGGACTGTGAAGTGTGCTGCTGCTGCTCCTGCTGGATCAAGGCTTCCTCTCCCACTTCCAGCAGAGCATCGAGGGCCTTGTCCAGCATGCACACAATGGTCACCCACTCACACAGCGACGCATGGTCCCGGCTGACCATGTTGGTGGCCTCCAGGAAGGGTGCCAGCACAAAGCACACCAGCTGCATTTTTCCCCACTCAGCAGGGCGGATGATGTCTGGGAGGTGGGTGGTGCCGGTCCCCAACAAGTTGGCATCCATGGTGGCTCTGGCCAGGTACAGGTTGACAGCCCGCCTCTGTTCAACCAGACGTTCCAACATCGCCAGGGTGGAATTCCAGCGTGTTGGAACGTCTATAATGAGGCGGTGCTGTGGGAGGTTCAGCTCCAGCTGCACGGCTGTAAGGGTCGCTGTGGCACCACCCGAGCGGCGAAAATGACCCACCGTTTTCCTTGCCGCTCCCAAAAGAGTGTTTATCCCCTGGTAGGTGTGCAGGAATTTCTGCACCACTAGGTTCAGGACGTGGGCCAGACAGGGGATGTGGGTGAGGTTTCCCCGCTGGATGGCGGCAACCAAGTTTGCCCCATTGTCGGCCACCACCTCTCCGACTCTGAGGCCTCTGGGGGTCAGCCAACTGCTCTCTTGCTCTCGGAGCTTGGCCAAGACGTGGTCTGCCGTCAGCTTGTTCTTGCCCACCGTGACCATCTGCAGCAGCGCTTGGCAGTGGTGGGCCTTCACGCTGCTGCTGAGGCGGGGTTGTTTGGCGGCGGATGGAACCGGATCAGAGCTGGAAGCTGCTGCACTTCCCCTGACCCTGCTGCGGGGTGGCACCACCCACCGGGGTGATGATGCTGCTGTCTCCTCTTCACCCCCTTCCACCAAACTGACCCAGTGCGCGGTGAAGGACAAATAGCGGCCTGTCCCGAAGCGGCTGCTCCATGAGTCCATTGTCACATGGACGCGCGCACCAAGCGCATGATCCAGCCCACGCTCCACGTTGGCCTTTACAAAGCGGTGCAGTGCTGGGATGGCCTTGCGTGCAAAGTAGTGCCGGCTGGGGATTGGCCAATCCGGCGCTGCGCACTGCAGGAGCGCACGCATCCGGCTCCCCTCCTGCACAAACGAGTACGGGAGGAGCTGGGAGGACATGGCCTGTGTCAGCAAGCCGTTCAGCTGGCGTATGCGACGGCTGCCGGGAGGCTGAGCCCTGACCACAAAAGAGTCACTCAGCAGGGTCTGGTGGTGGGGGCGTTTTAGGCTTGCACGGGAAGCTGAGGAGGGAACAGAGGAGACCACTGAGGAGGACTGGCTGCCTGAAGAGGCCTCAGTGTCAGCAGGAGTGGCAAAGGTTGTTATAGTGCTCTGACCTCTGCAAGGGCCAGCGCCAGCTTCCTTCAGCCTCTTGAATTCCTGATGCTCAGGTTTGTGCTTATTGCCCAGATGATTTATGAAGCTGGAGGTGCCATAAGTGGAGGGGTGAGACCCTCTGCTCAGCTTCACATGGCATAATTTGCACGTAACATACTTGCTATCCAGTGAGGGCAGATGGAAAAACTGCCATATTGGGGATTGGTGTTTTCCCTTACGTGGCTCAGAACGGGATGCTGCTGTGGATTTTCTGCCGGTGGTGGTTAGGGCCTGGGGTTGAGTGGTGCGGCTGGTGGTAGTCGTGCCACTGACAGATGGAGCAGCAGCCTGCGGGTCACGTATTCCATGCCCACTGCTGCTCCTGCCAATCCCTGAAATGCTCAACCTGCGTGCCAGACCCACTGACTCCTCCTCCTCAGAGTCAGAGCTGACATGCCCCTCCGGTCGCTGGTAGTCCGGGTCCTTCACCTCATCATCAAACTTCCCTTCATCAAACTGCTGGGATGATGAGCCCGCATCAAATTCCTCTTCTGCTGACACATCATGGACGGGCTCCCCCCCAACAATTACTGTCAGCATCTCAGACTCTTCTGAAAAGCCAATTTTGCAGAGAATATTTTCTCTAGGGCTAGGGCTGGTGGTGGTGGTGGCCTCACTGTCACTGGCTTGCTCCTCGTCATGCGCCATCTGCTGCATCACAGACGCGGCGTCCTTCTCCTCCAATCTGCGCCGCTGACCCTGCTTGAAAATGGACGCAACACGGTGCTGCGTCTCTGCAGCGTGACTGCCAGTGGGTAGCGGCGGAATGCCTGATGCGGCAGAACTGCTGCCAGAGGCCGTAATGTTGCTCACTCTCCTTCCGGCCTTTCCCCTCCCCCGTCTCACACTGCCAGTGCCAGACATAGTACTGTACAAGACTCACTGTCACTGATGAGTCGACGTCACAGATGATGTGTGTGGGGTACTTGGTGCACTTTTATTATTGGCGGCGGGCTTGGAAATGATCAGCAGATTGACAGACAGGAGTACAACAACTAAACACACTGACACTGCTCACTCAGTCAGCAGCAGCACAGCAGCAATAATCTGTAGTACTAGCACTGTCTGCAACTACACAATACAAAACCACAGTAGCAGTAGTAATAGCAGCCCAGCCAGCAGCAAGGAGCCTGGAGTGTGTGCACACAGACACAGCACACACAAAGACACAGGACCTAGTAGCAGGCACAGGCAGCGCAGCTGCTGCAGCTGAAAGACTGACTGACAAGACTGACTGACACTAACAAATTACACAGACTAGCTAAGCTAACTACAACACAGTACAACAGTAAAACCAGAAGGTGTTTTAGTGTTAAAACGCTGGGTTATCACTTGGATAATGTACTTGCTTCAGCCAAACACACTGGACAACCTATCACAGTGGCAGTCACAAAGCAAGGACGAGATTCTTAACATGGCCCCCTCCTTATATACAGGAGGGACTGGCCAAGGTTCTCCTCTGTGATTGGGTGCTTGGGCTTAGGCTGGGAGCGCTCTGATTGGCTGAATGACGTCATGGACATAATGTCCATGGTTACAGCACCCGGATTCGGATATCCGACCGGTATCCGCGGGTATCCGGGTTATGAGACCAACTATCCGCATAGAGCTATCCGGATTCCCATCCAGCTATCCGGAATCCGGATCCGATCGGATAGGCCTAAAAAGTTCGGATATCCGAGTCTATTCGGATATCCGGTATCCTGTTGAGCAGCACTGGTGCTAACTGTTAGCACGCTTGTGAAATGCCCCACTTTACACCTAAACTCAGTTT
This sequence comes from Hyperolius riggenbachi, assembly GCF_040937935.1. Taxonomy (NCBI): domain Eukaryota; kingdom Metazoa; phylum Chordata; class Amphibia; order Anura; family Hyperoliidae; genus Hyperolius; species Hyperolius riggenbachi. The sequence goes on from NC_090654.1 coordinate 160,850,946, forward strand.
AGGCGTGATAAAATCAACTCGCGCACAAAGGGCTTGATTCACAAAGCAGTGCTAACCCAGTTAGCACGCCTAAAAGACTTTGGGCATGATAACTAGGGTGCTAACTGGGTTAGCACCGTTTTGCAAATCTGATCGCATGCAAAGTTCTGTGCGCAAAACTTTGTTAAGTTTGTTAAAGTCGCACCCAATGCGACATTATAGGCGCATCGGGTGCCCCGTTTTTGTTGCACCGCGATGCGACGTTTCACGCGCACCGGCCTTAGTTTGGACGCACAAAGTTTTGCACGTGGCACTTTGCGCCCGATTTCTACTTATCACGCGGTGGGTGCAAAATGTCGCAACCGATGCGACTTTAACGTCACATCCGATGCACCTATAAGGTGCGCACGCAAAGTTTTGCACGCGGGACTTTGGGCTTGATTCACAAAAGAGTGCTAACTGTTAGCACGGCCGTTTTCGTGTGAATTTTCGCATTTGCGCGCGATCGAGAATTTTTATGCGCGATTAAACGGTTACGCGAGCAACCGCAAATGTTCACTCAAAATTGTTATCTTTTTCACATGCAAACGCGATAACAATACATTTGCGTTTGCGTGAGAAACCATTTAACTGCGCGCGCAAACCCGAAAATTCACGCAAAAACGGCCGTGCTAACAGTTAGCACTCTTTTGTGAATCAAGCCCTTTGCGCGCAATCTTATTGTCAAAATGGTGCTAACCTAGTTAGCACCCTACTTATCACACCCAAAGTCTTTTAGGCATGCTAACTAAGTTAGCACCGCTTTGTGAATCAAGCCCATACAGTTAATATATTTTAGGTACAATCGTACAATTAAATATGTGGAAAAGGTCAGAGTCAGCAATACTGAAGCTTGGAAATTACTGTGCTTTCAAATACTGTATATGCAAGAGGTCAGTGTCTGCAGCAATGAAATCAGCGTACAAATATATTCCACTTCCATACCAGCAATCTCTGCCCCCTTAAGGACCAGAGACTGCTTGTATGGTAAAACGCTTTCTCCCGACGAATCGCCACAATAATCTGTCACTCCCGCTGGTCACGCCATTCTGTCCCTGCCGCAGGTTCCACAGTGAAGACAGGGCGAGGAGCCAATGAAAATGGCTCCTGACCAGCTCACAGAGCTCTGCCGTCATAGAGACAGCAGGGCGAGTGTATTGCGGTGGGGAGCAAATGGCGAGATTGGCAGTATCGGTAGTAACGATTCAGCAGTACGTTGAATCTACGTCCAGTAAGAGCTGCAGCACCACCTGCTGGGCGTAGATTCATACCGCGTCGGCCCGGAACCAGTTAAAGGAATACTATCAATACCCAAGTGTTATAAAATGGCATGTACAAATAATGTCTAAGTAGCTGTGTACACATTTTCCTGATTTTCATGTTAAATATCAGAGGCAAAAGCTTTAACTTATTGAGGGTAGGATTTAGCTTTATTGGAACAAATCAATTGCAGAAGGGGTGACTGCTTCAATGCACAGCTAGTGTTGCATATCAGACTACAGAGTATTTTTCTCTGAAAGCAAAAACAGTATCAAAAGCTGTGACAATTACACGTGTTTTTTTACTTTCAAAAGAGTTTATTAATTGAAATCATAACATAACAATCAATGTCATATATTATCAAGTATCTGTACGGGTAACAGCATTAGTGGCATTATACATTAAGGAAGAATAACTTTTCTTCCCCTTGGATATAATCTTAACAAACAGTTTGAGTATAATAAGCTCAATGTATAGAGAAATAGTTTTATTTATTTAGTCAAGAACCCATAACAGGATTGGAAATTACAAATGTTAACAAGTTACATTTCCTCTGCTCTCTTCACACACTTCAGTCAGAAACACAGGACACAGAAGCTGCAGCTGTTGGGAGCTTTCTCTCTCTCACACAGAGTTACACACAGGGTTAACTAATGAAGTGTGAGGGGAATTTCCCCTGCCCTCATGGTTCATTCTGCCATCAGTTCTGGCGTCCGTAAAATGTGAAAGTATTTTGGTAACAGCAAACAAAGAGTTTGCCAGTGAAATATATACACCAGTACTTAGCAGCACTTTCCAATCAATTCCTATCTCAGTTGAAAAAGAAATATGTAACTCGATAGTGTTCCTTTAAGCAGAACTGTTAGAGGAATATTGTATGTGGAGAAACTATGTAAAATGCTAAAAGCCATTACAGTTTGTCACTCAGTGGAAATGTCGAAATGAAATAAAATGGAGATACATTTTATTGTGATGGGCATTGGACATAATAGAATAAGAACTAAAGAAGTTAATAAATCTGCTTAACCACTTCACCACTGAGGGGGTTTACCCCCTGACCACCAGAGCAATTTTCACCTCTCAGCGCTCCTTCCATTCATTCGTCTATTACTTTATCATTACTTATCACAATTAAACGATCTATATCTTGTTTTTTCCACCACTAATTAGGCTTTCTTTAGGTGGGACATTATGCCAAGAATTATTTTATTCTAAATGTGTTTTAATGGGAAAATAGGAAAAATCTGGGAAAAAATTTATTATTTTTCAGTTTTTGGCCATTATAGTTTTTAATTAATGCATGCTACTGTAATTAAAACCCATGAAATGTATTTGCCCTTTTGTCCCGGTTATAAAACTGTTATAAAATTGTCCCTATCACAATGTTTGGCGCCAATATTTTATTTGGAAATAAAGGTGCATTTTTTTCAGTTTTGTGTCCATCCCTAATTACAAGCCCATAGTTTATAAAGTAACAGTGTTGTACCCTCCTGACATAAATATTTAAAAAGTTCAGTCCCTAAGGTAACTATTTCTGTATTTTTTTTTATTGTACATTTTTTTATCTTTTTTTAATTACAAAAAAAAAAAATTGGGAGTGTGGGAGGTAATGAGTTAATTTTTTGTGTAAAAGTAATTTATTTGTATGTGAAAAATGTGTAGGGTGTAGTTTTACTATTTGGCCACAGTAACTTTTTGTTGTAATGCGACCTCCAAGCGTCCTTCCGGAAGCTTGGAGGAAGTACTTGGAGGCTGGGTAAGATCACAATGATCGCACTGCCCATCGGAGAGCAGCGGATCATTGCGGGGCTTAGATCAACGAACGGGAATGGATTTTCCCATTCATTGATCTCCGGGCGAGCGGGCGGCGGCGTGTTTACTAGCGGCGGGCGGCGTGTTTACGAGCGGGAGCGCGGACAGCGGCGGGAGTGCACAAAGTACGGATTTCTCCGTCCCTGGGGGTTAAAGGATGGAAAAAGGGATGGAGAAATTTGTACGGGCGGGGGGAAAGTGGTTAAATACAGTATATAAATCATGTATCCTGTTTTAATCAGTACCAGGATTGACAGTGTTGTTATAATACTTAATGGACAATGTGATTAAAGAGACTCTGAAGCCATTTAAAAAACTAGTTTTTACCTGTTATTTCTCTTAAGGATGATTGTCAGTGCTAAAACACTGCATTCCCACGGTAGAACGAGGGTTTTATAACCCCCAAACCCTAAGGCAAAAATCCATGACTTTCAAAGTCGTGGATTTTGCTGCCCGGAAGGGTAGAGCATAACGCTGTAGTTCTACCTCCATTCGCGTCAATCCACCACTGATCGCTGCCTCTCCCCGCCCCTCTCAGTGAATGAAGACTGAGAGGGGCGGGAGAGGCAGTGATCAGCGGGAGTAGAGGCAGAGCTACAGCCCTAAGCTCTGCCTCTACCAGTAAGCGCTCCCTGGTTTTTGCCCCGGAGATTTGGGGGTTATAAAACCCTCATTCTGCCACTGGAATGCAGCGTTTTAGCACTGACAATCATCTTTAAGCTAAATAACAAGTAACAACTAGTTTTTAAAATGGCTTCAGACTCTATTTAAGCAGTAGCAATATTAGTAGCACACTAGCACATTATAGGCATGGTTGGAAATGCTGATTTCTGATTCCGCTGTAATTCCGATAATTCTAATTTTCTGATTTCCGAGGAGTCTTTTTTGCCATTTTTTGAATTCTCTGATTGGCTAAATACTTCCTAGTTGGCTCTGAAGCATTGGACCAATCAGAGATTATGCAGAATTTTGCTGCGGTAATCGGAATACCACAGACATTTTAGGCTAATCACAAAACTCAGGCCGGTTTCGCACTGCCAACCTGCAGTGGTACTGCGGTGTGATCTGCTGATCACACTGCAATGCCAAAAAAAGCCTATGGAGATTACTGTGGCAATGCATGGTAATCTCCATCCTGAAGTGTAGCTCTCTAGCGCTTACTTTCTGTGGCCGAAAATCAAACTGCATGAAAGTGTATTGATAAAAGACTACAGAGTATTCCTGAGTCTTGTGATTGGCTTAAAGTTTCTGTGGAAATCCAATTACAGCTGTAAAATTCTGCACTTTACGATTGATCCAATACTTCCAAATCAACTCAGAAGCATTTAGCAAATCAGAGAATGCAAAAAAATGGGTGGGGGAAAAAAACGACATTTCCAAACATTCCTAGAATAAGGGCATTGTGTGTCCAAAATTACCATGGCGATTTGATTTTCTTGGAAAAATTCTGCATTCTCTGATTGGTCCAATGCTTAGAGTTCTGTGATTGGATTAAAAATAAATTATGGGTTGTGGTAAATCTGATTTCCATGGAAATCTGATTTCCGATTTCTGTTTTCCAATTTCCAATTTGGCAGCCTGACTGTCACTCTCTTGTGCCTGTGTTTGTTTGGTGAAATTACACCCTCATGACGAATATCTTATCCTTTCTTATAGGAAAACTTTGAAAGTGTGCTCCCTCATCCTTAAGGGCTGTGCCAAAAATTGCAACTGAGCAGGGATTAGATTGTGAGTTCCTCTGAGGGCCAGTTAGTGAAATGAATATGTACTCTCCAAAGCGCTGCAGAAGATGTTGGTGCTATAAAAATACTAAATAATAATAATAAAATAATAATAACAATACCTACCAATTTCTGCATATAAGCATGATTCAATCACATCAGGATACAAAGACTTTGAGAGCCGAAGTTAATTATAATAAATATATATATATATATATATATATATATATATATATATATATATATATATATATATATATATATATATATATATATATATATATATATATATATATATATATATATATATATACACACAGTGGGTTGCAAAAGTATTCAGCCCCCTTGAAGTTTTCCATATTTTGTCACATTACTGCCACAAACATGCATCAATTTTATTGGAATTCCACGTGAAAGACCAATACAGAGTGGTGTACATGTGAGAAGTGGAACGAAAATCATACATCATTCCAAACATTTTTTACAAATAAATAGCTGCAAAGTGGGGTGTGCGTAATTATTCGGCCCCCTGAGTCAATACTTTGTAGAACCACCTTTTGCTGCAATTACAGCTGCCAGTTTTTTAGGGTATGTCTCTACCAGCTTTGCACATCTAGAGACTGAAATCTTTGCCCATTCTTCTTTGTAAAACAGCTCCAGCTCAGTCAGATTAGATGGACAGCGTTTGTGAACAGCAGTTTTCAGATCTTGCAATACAAGATCACTTAAAATACAGTAGTATAGTTCCACCCCTGATATAATATCAGATTCAATCTACAAAGAATATATGACGGGGTTTTAAATGAACAGAAAGTCTTTTATTCTTCAGTTTTCCAATTTCTTCAAGATTGCAGACAAGTACATACACGGCCCAATACAGAACTCCACATCATAAAAAAGGACTGCCTGACATGTGTTTCACGGCCAAAGACCGCTTCCTCAGAGGCATACAGTGTACACACATATCAACTGTCGGTTCAAAGACAATATCACAACGCAATCTGTAAAATCAATAGATCTGCACTCAGCGGTGCATACTTTCTTCTCTCGGATAAGCCTTAGCGTTCACGATTGCACCGCTGAGTGCAGATCTATTGATTTTACAGATTGCGTTGTGATATTGTCTTTGAACCGACAGTTGATATGTGTGTACACTGTATGCCTCTGAGGAAGCGGTCTTTGGCCGTGAAACACATGTCAGGCAGTCCTTTTTTATGATGTGGAGTTCTGTATTGGGCCGTGTATGTACTTGTCTGCAATCTTGAAGAAATTGGAAAACTGAAGAATAAAAGACTTTCTGTTCATTTAAAACCCCGTCATATATTCTTTGTAGTTTTCAGATCTTGCCACAGATTCTCAATTGGATTTAGATCTGGACTTTGACTGGGCCATTCTAACACATAGATATGTTTTGTTTTAAACCATTCCATTGTTGCCCTGGCTTTATGTTTAGGGTCGTTGTTTTGCTGGAAGGTGAGCTTCCGCCCCAGTCTCAAGTCTTTTGCAGTCTCCAAGAGGTTTTCTTCCAAGTTTGCCCTGTATTTGGCTCCATCTATCTTCCCATCAACTCTGACCAGCTTCCCTGTCCCTGCTGAAGAGATGCACCCCCCGAGCCTGATGCTGCCACCACCATATTTGACAGTGGGGATGGTGTGTTCAGAGTGATGTGCAGTGTTAGTTTTCTGCCACACATAGCATTTTGCATTTTGGCCAAAAAGTTCCATTTTGGTCTCATCTGACCAGATCACTTTCTTCCACATGGTTGCTGTGTCCCCCACATGGTTTGTGGCAAACTGCAAACGGGACTTCTTATGCTTTCTGTTAACAATGCCTTTCCTCTTGCCACTCTTCCATAAAGGCCAACTTTGTACAGTGCATGACTAATAATTGTCCTATGGACAGAGTCTCCCACCTTAGCTGTAGATCTCTGCATCTCGTCCAGAGTCACCATGGACCTCTTGACTGTATTTCTGATCAGTGTTCTTGTTCGGCCTGTGAGTTTAGGTGGATGGCCTTGTCTTGTTAGGTTTGCAGTTATGCCATACTCCTTCCATTTCTGAATGATCGCTTGAACAGTGCTCCTTGTAGTATGTAGTGGCATATGTGTCTCCCAAAAGATAATAAGACAATGTGCAAGAGGCATTATTGGGGGGGGGGGGGATTTTCAGTTTTTATTTACATTTGAGCAAAAAAAGTGTCCAGTCCAAAAGTATTCATACCCTTCACAAACTGTCAAAGCCTGTGGGAAAATCCAAAGTCCTATATCATTCCAAACGGTCCAAGCTGTTCTAAAGCATCCTAATTACCATGATTAATTGGAAACAGTTAATCAGTTAATCAGTTCAACGGGTGGAAAACAGCAGCTCTCCGCAGTTGGTTTGTCATGACAGTCAGGGCTAAGACAAAGTAGCTCAGTGAGGATGTGCGGCTGCGCATTGTGGCTGCTCACAAGTCAGGAAAGGGCTACAAGGCCATTTCTAAATGTTTTAAAGTTCCAGTGGCTACAATGCACCTGTGCTGGCCAGGAGGATAGAAGAGAGGTGAAAAAGAATCCAAGGATCACCACCAAGACCATCCTGGTAAATCTGGGCTCTGCTGGGGGCAATTTCAAGGCAGACAATCCAACGAACACTATACACTGCTGGGTTCCATGGATGTAGACAAAGGAGATAATGGTCAGATGAAACAAAAATGTAATTGTTTGGTCACAATGACATTTCCCTCATTTGGTGTAAAAAAAGGAGAAGCCTTCAACCCAAAGAACACTATCCCCACCGTCAAACATGGTAGTGGGAACCTAATGCTTTGGGGGTGTTTTTTTAGCCAATGGACCAGGGAACCTAATCACAGTAAACGGCACCATGAAAGAAGAGCAGTACATGAGGATTCTCAACAATAACATCAGGCAGTCTGCAGAGAAACATGGCCTAGGGAACCAGTGGACATTTCAGCATGACAATGACCCAAACCACACAGCAAAAGTGGTGAAGAAATGGTTAGCAGACAACAACATTTATGTTTTGGAGTGGCCCTGCTAGAGTCCTGACTTGAATCCAATTCAGAATCTCTGAAGGGAGCTAAAGATCAGGGTGATGGCAAGGCCCTCCAACCTGAAAGATTTGGAGCTCATTGCTAAAGACGAATGGGCAAAAATACCTGTGGAAACATACAAAAGCTGGTATGTGATTATAGGTAGCATTTGCTGTATAACGGCTCTTCTATTGATTATTGAGAAGGGTATGAATAATTTTGGACTGGACACTTTTTGTTCAACTGTAAATAAAAAAATAAAAACTGAAAAACTTTTATTTTTTCCCCACAATAATGCTTCTTGTGCATTGTCTTATTATCTTTTGGGAGACACCTATGCCATTTCCTGTCAAAAAATTACTTGCTAATTGAATAACAACAACTTTAAGTCAAAATTTGCCAGGCATATGAATAATTATGGGCAGCACTGTATATATATATATATATATATATATATATATATATATATATATATATATATATATATATATATATATATATATATATATATATACTGTATATCATATGTTTTCGACCATTAGAGACACCTAGGTTTAGAGGGTAAAAACCAGGGAAGAAAAAAAAAATACTAAACCTGGCATGTCCATGGTCCAGGAGCATCTCATAGATGTTCCCACCAATGATGATTGTATCTGCCTTGTTCCTCATGTGTTTCTCCTGTGTCCCCTTCTGTCCCCATGTGTCCTCTTCTGTCCCCCTGTGTCCCCCTCCGCTCCCCCTGAATAAATGAATGCAGTGGCAGCACGACTCAGCTAATCCACGGTGCCCGCCGTGATCAGAGACCTCTCCTACCTCTACCCTTAGTGCTGGCTTCTGCTGATCATGTCATCAGCAGAAGCCGGCAATAGGGGAGCATTGAGGGGGAGGTCTCTGATCACCATGGGCTCTGATGGGTTAGGTGAGTCATACTGCCGCTGCTTTCATTTATTCAGGGTGATTGGATGAGGACACCGGGAAGCACAGGAGGACACAGGGGACAATACAGGGAGTCCCTGACATCACGGTGGGTCTTATTGGAGGGTGTTCATAAGTCGGGGACTCCTACATAATTCTACATGGCATGGGATAAGCAGAAACTACGCCAGTGCGAATTTACGCATCGTAGTTCGCATCTACGGATCATAGTTTGAAGGTGAGGCTTCAAAACTACGCTTACGAATTTACGCGTAGCGAAGTACTGCTACACGTAGCTTACGCCCACTATGCGTAGTTAACATGTGTATTGCGTAGTGAACTACGAATGCGTTACTCGCATCTAATTTTCCGCGTTCGATTGTATGCTTACAAATTGACGCAAACATTTACAGAGGAATAAATGCGTAAAAAATTCTGCATACGGGCATAAGCCTCCGCATACACTACGCTTCGCACTACACGTAATTGCGTATTTTAACGCATAGTTTACAAAATGCATACGAAGCGAATATTTGATTGCAAAGCCGTAGTTTGGCGAAGCGTAATTGCTTAAAACTACGCGTAGTTCCAGCGTAGCGAAGTTGTCTGACTACGACTATCCCTGATTGATTCAACAAGGTGCTGAAAGCATTCTTTAGAAATGTTGGCCCATTTTGATGGGATATCATCTTTCAGTTGATGGAGATTTGTGGGATGCACATCCAGGGCATGAAGCTCCCATTCCATCGCATCCCAAAGATGCTCTATTAGGTTGAGATCTGGTGACTGTGGGGGCCATTTTAGTACAGTGAACTAATTGTCATGTTCAAGAAACCAATTTGAAATGATTCGAGCTTTGTGACATAGTGCATTATCCTGCTGGAAGTAGACATCAGAGGATGGGAACATGGTGGTCATGAAGGGATGGACATGGTCAGAAACAATGCTCAGGTAGCCCGTGGCATTTAAACAATGCCCAGTTGGCACTAAGCTGCCTAAAGTGTGCCAAGAAAACATCCCCCAAACCATTACACCACCACCAGCCTGCACAATAGTAACAAGGCATGATGGATCCATGTTCTCATTGTGTTTATGCCAAATTCTGACTGTATCGAGACCTATCAGACCAGGCAACATTTTCCAGTCTTCAACAGTTTGGTGAGCTCGTGCAAATTTTAGCCTCTTTTTCCTATTTGTAGTGGAGATGAGTGGTACCCGTTGGAGTCTTCTGCTGTTGTAGCCCATCCGCCTCAAGGATGTGCATGAGGTGGCTTCACAAATGATTTGCTGCATACCTCGGTTGTAATGAGCGGTTATTTCAGTCAACGTTGCTCTTCTATCAGCTTGAATCAGTCGGTTCATTCTCTGCTGACCTCTAGCATCAACAAGGCATTTTCACCCACAGGACTGCTGCATACTGGATGTTTTTCCCTTTTCACACCATTCTTTGTAAACCCTAGAAATGGTTGTGCGTGAAAATCCCAGTAACTGAGCAGATTGTGAAATACTCAGTCCAGCCCCTCTGGCACCAACAACCATGCCACGCTCAAAATTGCTTAAATCACCTTTCTTTCCCATTCTGACATTCAGTTTGGAGTTCAGGAGATTGTCTTGACCAGGACCATACCCCTAAATGCACTGAAGCAACTGCCATGTGATTGGTTGATTCGATAACTGCATTAATGAGAAATTGAACAGGTGTTCCTAATAATCCTTTAGGTGAGTGTAGTTAGCTAAGTGTACAATTTTATTACTATAGAAAGGGTAAATTGAAGCTACAGCCGGAGGTTGTTACTAAGGCCTAGAAGTAGCATCAGTGATAAGAACTGGGTTCTAACTTATCTGATTGAACATTCCCATCTAAGAATTGTTATCTAGTAGAAATAATTACGCCATGAGACCGGATGCAAATGATCTAAAGTTATAAATAACACACATTTGACCAACACTCGGTACCCACAACAATTGCACTAAGTCCCATTCAGCTAACCCCTCTGCCTGCAGGCCAATATTAGTGTTGGGCGAACAGTGTTCGCCACTGTTCGGGTTCTGCAGAACATCACCCTGTTCGGGTGATGTTCGAGTTCGGCCGAACACCTGGTGGTGTTCGGCCAAACTGTTCGGGTTCGCCCGAACGGCTCAATGCCTGGCCGAACAGGGCCCCTGTTCGGCCGAACAGGGCCCTGTTCGGCCGAATACGGCCCCCCTATGGGGTCGCAGGCATAAGGGGGGGGAGCATGCCCCGATCGCGGGGGGGGTCGGAAATTCCCCCCACCCCCTCCGCTAGCGCTGCCCCCTCTGCCCGCTTCCCCATACAAAAGAAGTGAGTGAGGAGGAGGAGTCCGGAGAGTGACGCGCTGAGGGAGGCCGGGCAGCGGGCGGTTCAGCGGTAATACCCTTGTGGTACTTCCGCCCTTTCTCTGACCTCACGTCCTCTGCGTGATGACGCATACGAGGGTACGCGTGACGCGTACCCTCGTATGCAGAGGACGTGAGGTCAGAGAAAGGGCGGAAGTACCACAAGGGTACTACCGCTGAACCGCCCGCTGCCCGGCCTCCCTCAACGCGTCACTCTCCGGACTCCTCCTCCTCACTCACTTCTTTTGTATGGGGAAGCGGGCAGAGGGGGGAGCGCTAGCAGAGGGGGTGGGGGGAATTTCCGACCCCCCCCCCGCGATCGGGGCATGCTCCCCCCTTATGCCTGCGACCCCATAGGGCCCCCAAAAGCGGGATGTTCGGGGAGTTCGGGGTTCGGCCCGAACATGCCGAACATGGCGGCCATGTTCGGCGAACGTTCCCGAACCCGAACATCCAGGTGTTCGCCCAACACTAGCCAATATACTGTTCAATTCAAGATACTATTATAGGTGGAATGATGATTTCCTTTGCCATGCAATTGGCTAGTTCAGTCTATAATAAGTGGCATGCCATCCACTGATATGAACTTAACTTAATCTTTACTGGCCAGACTATAGACAGTACATGGTTTTAGCTAGTAGTGCTCGCGATATGTGAGCCTATTGTCCCAAGAAAACTCGCGTCCAGCGAGTGGAATGTGTCAACTAGGTTTGGCTCTGATGAGCAATCGTAGTGCAGTGAGGAGAGGAGCCCACGTGAGCCGCTCCATCCGCTTTAGCATGAATTACTTGAAAACGCCGGCAAGTCTCGGAGAAGCAAGTGGCGGTCCAGGAACACAACGGGGACAGCCTGACGAGTAAGTGGGGACGCCCACATGCTCATGCTCCAAATTCAATACGAAATCTGAGATGGAATGTTGTTCACAAGCGGAAAGCAGCACGAGTGGTAAGCGATACTTTCCACATTGCTCCTATCATGCACACGGATTGCTTGGTTTTAAAGGACACTATCAGCTAAAACCATATACTGTCTATAGTCTGGCCAGTGAAAATTAAGTGAAGCTCATATCAGTGGATGGCATACTTCTTACTATAGACTGAACTAGCCAGTTCAGTGGCAAAAGGAATTGTCATTACGCCTATTGTAGTATCTTGAATTGAACAGTATATTGGCCTGCAGGCAGAGGGGTTAGCTGAATGGGACTTGTTCAATTGTTGTGGGTAAAGGGTGTTGGTCAAATGTGTGTTATTTATACTGTGCAATACACTTTAGATCATTAGCATTCAGTCTCATGGTGTAATTATTTATCCTATATGGTTTTGCTGTTTCTATACACAGAATTAGATGATATTTGTTATCTAGTAGCGTCTAGTAGTGCTGGGATATCAGATTTTAAATAGAGGTGGTCAATAATTCTGGAGTTGATGCAGGATTAAATCCTGTATGCAGCATGAAAATAGACCAATGAAGATCTGGAGTTTGATTGGACACTTTCAAAATGCATATATTTCCAAACAAAATGTGCATAATTCTGCAATAACGCATAATTATTTGCATTTCATTGACCTTGCCTTGTCAAATAAAATAATAACAACAAAATACATTAAAAACTAATATACAGTGTCAGTTGGACATTTGTGTCCCCGAGTATGGTGTTACATATGGTGTTACACCAACACACCTGCTGCTTAAGGTCATTGTGAGTTACTTTCAGCGATATTAGATAGTCAGTATGTTGGTGAAGTGTCACACACATTTCTGGCAATACTCTTTGGCTGATCACTGACTACAACAAACATACAACAACAGAGGCAGAGGAAGGCCAAAGCTCAAATTCTAGAGGTTGTGGTGGTGCGTCATCCCGTGGCATATGTGGTCTTTTGCAGAAGAAAGCCATTGCATCCCAGAATGCAGAAGAGGTGATTGACTGACTCACTCAGCAGTCTATGCTGACGTGTCTGAGGAAGGACGTATCAAAATCATGAAGCAGACGGACCAGAACATGGCAATTTGCTGCTGATGGTGATGTGGTAATAATGTCCGATATGAGGTCCTTTTTCTGTACAATGCCTCAAAGGCTGCTTCTGGATCCACCCTCAGGGAATGCCTTGACCAATAAGTATCCAACTACCTCTGGTTAACGGTTTCTGTGGACACTTTGAGGAGTAAGGAATCTCTGGACTTCTGAGTGTGCAGGCTTGACATGTAGCCAGAGCTGTCACAATTTACCATGGAGCTACTTGTAGTGCCCCAGCATGGAGTTTTTGGCTTGCCCCGCCTCAAGTATCCTGTCAGAAAGGACATTCAGTGCAGCTGGAGGGGCTGTGACAGACAAGCGAAGTTGCCTAGCACACAGCAGTGTCGATTACTTGACATTTATAGAAATGAAGGAGTTGTGGATACCAGAGGTTTACTGCTCACATGTGCAATACGGTCCTAATTTATTTGGATTTTTACACATTATCACCTTTGCACATGCCAGTTACTCCAGGCCTCAAGTCCACCATGGCCACAAGCAGGGCCGGCGCTACCATTAAGGCAGAGGAGGCAGCTGCCCCAGGGCCCCAGAGCTTGTAGGGGCCCCCAGTGGCTACAAGAGGAAAAAAAAAATTTCAAATCGGCCTTATAGTTTTTGAGAAAATCGATTTTAAAGTTTCAAAGGAAAAAAAACACATTTAAAAACCTGCCGACTTTTATGGTTAATAGCAAATCCACCTTAAATGCTAGAAACCCTAAATTTGCAGGATATGTTAAGGAGATCATTAGGAATAAGAGGAAAAAACAATTTTTCAAAAAGACCTTATAGTTTTTGAGAAAATCGATTTTAAAGTTTAGAAGGAAAAAAGTATAGTTTTAAATGCGGTAAATGTCACTTTTAGCAGCAAACCTAACGGTAGTGTAATTTTACATGTATCAAAAGAAAGAGCAATACATTTCCTGACGGGGTTTCCAGGGGGTCCATACGCAGCCGCAGCGCTTTGGCCAGGGATCGCTATACAGCCGCAATATGGCTGTATGAAGATCCCTGGTATTTTTTCCTATTTTCCCAATTTTTTTTATGTTTAGAGTGTGGGATTTTTTTTTTTTTTTATTATTATGTGGGGTCCCCCCTCCTGAAACTTTTTAACCCCTTGTCCCCCATGCAGGCTGGGATAGCCAGAATGTGGAGCTCTGACCGATTGGGACTTAACACCCTGACTATACCAGCTGCAAAAAAGGTCCCTAATGCCGATTTTTGTTCCGGGGTATATGTTGGGGGGGCCCCCCAGGTTTATTTTGCCCTGGGGCCCCATTGTTGCTTAAACCGGCCCTGGCCACAAGCACAGCTATCCTACTTCAAAGGGATTTACTCCCCTACTTACTTCTGGCCTCTGTCTCATATAGGGGTTGAAATTCAAATATATATTCACCAGTTTATAGCCCATTTTTTCTGCCTTCTGTCTCATACAGAGGCTGAAATTCAAATAGTTATTTAGCAGGTAATCAACCAAATTTTACCTTTCACCTGGTGCAGCTGCTATTTCAAATGTTTAGGCAGGTAACTGCTCAATTTTTCAGGCCTCATCTAGTATAGCTGCTATTTCTGATTCTAATGTTCCTCTGAGGTACTAGGTACCTAAAAGGTAAGATGTACTACGGGTCATGGTGGTGCATCATCCAATGGTGGTGGTATCAGTGTTGCTCTCCATGGCCTCATGATCACGGGTTACCTGTGATCACGAGCTGTTTTTTTCTGATCACGAAGTCGGATTCCGAATTCGTGGTCACCTCTCGATCACAGATTTCCGTTCCGACTGCACTCGTGATCTTGGTCCAAATCCAGCTTATGATCACGGATTTAGCCGTAATCACGGCTGTGATTATAACCTGAAAACCCGCCAAGTTTAGCAGTTAATAGCAAAGCCCCGTTACATGATATAAACACCAAATTTGCAGGATATGCAAAGTAGAACAGTGGGATCAAGGGGAAAACAATTTTTCAAAAAGACCTTATAGTTTTTTAAAAAATCGATTTTAAAGTTTCAAAGGAAAATAGTATACATTTAAATGCAGTAAATAACAGTTAATGTATTTACTGCATTTACATGTATACTTTTTTCCTTTGAAACTTCCTTTGAAACTCTAAAATCAATTTTCTCAAAAACTATTAAGTCTTTTTGAAAATGTTTTTTCCCTTGTCCCCACTGTTCTACAGTACTTAACATGTCCTGCAAATTTGGTGTTTATATCATGTAAGGGGGCTTTGCTATTAACATGTAATCACGGCTAACATCCAAGGGAAATTCAGAGCTCCGATTCAAATTTACGAATCACAAATTCGTGATTGGGGGTATTCGAGGATCATTGCGTGGTATATGTTATCTTCTGCAGAGTCAAGCTATTAGTTCTTAGAATGCAGAAGAGGTGGTTGATTGGCTCACTCAGCATTCCACCTCTCCATGCCACAGTAACAGCGAAAAAACATTTCCACCTCTGCATGCCACTAGTAAATGTTTTTCAACAAAATACCTTATGTAAAATGAAATAACTTTACCTGTTACACCAGGCATCATGCCTGCCTTGGACAGAAAGACAACTACCCTGCACTAAATTCAGTACCACCCAGTATGTCTTTAGTCCTACTTAAATTGTAATCTGACAAATGATTTGCCTGATGACTGCCAGTAATGTAAATGCTTTTCTGTTAAATAACTTACCAAATGTTTTGGACCATAAGACACTCCTTACTCTTTAGAAATATACTAAACCTGGTGCATCCATAGTGCAGGGACATCTTGTGGAGCTCCACTCCCCCCAAGCTGTCTCTACCTAAGCTACATTGCCCAGCTACACTAACCCCTACTGCCCCCACTGGCTATACAAACCCCTGCAGCTACACTAAACCATGTTGCCCCCACCACCTACACTAACTGATTGGCATTACAATGAGGTGTACATGTTGCAGTATCAATCTCTGGCAAGAACAATCAAATATAATAATAGTCATAAAATGGAATACAATGTAGTGTACAACAATGCCTTATGAATACAACTTTAATCCCCACTGCTCCACCTACTTGTGACATAATAGTGATGCCATCCCTCCAAACATAAATTAAACAAACACTGCTTTAAGTTAAATATATATGTATCTAAACAGCACAAAAAATAGCATGGATCCAAGGTTTGCACAGCACTATCTGAAGTGTACAACATGCTTAAATTTGTGCCTCTTACCTCTCCTTCCCTGGCTGCTTCTATAGTGACCATCTTGGTAAACAGGATGAGGATCCGATCTCAAGCTCTGCCCTATTGCTTGCCATTACACTTTGGTGTCCCAGATTGGAGATAATGCTCCTTCCCCATTCTAGACAGAAAATAAGTAACATGGAAGATGGCAACACACATGGCCATTGCAATCGCTATGGCTGCCTTTGCTGCAACGCCCATATAGGAACAATGGGCATCATACAATGCAGAAGTGGAGGTCATGTGGGGGCTGCCACGTTGCTTAGGGAACTGTGTGACATAGAGGGGACAGCATCTCGTCATTCTAACTGCAACAGACAGGCTTGAGAGTGTAGAAAAGATGGGAGGACTCGAACACGCCAGTGCTGTATCCGACCATGCTCCCGGCTAGATAAGTAATGGCTGCACTCTGTACTTGCTTGAGGCAGTGGGGAGATGCACATTCGGACCATAAGACGCACTGACATTTTCTCTCCACTTTTGGGGGAGAAAAAGTGCATCTTATGGTCCGAAACATACAGGAAGTAAAATGTAATAGCTTTGCCCACAGGCCTCATGTCCACTTCGGCCACAGGGACCAGAGGCGGGACAAGGTCCTCCAGCACCCAAGGCTGAGACACCAAAGTGCGCCCCTCCATCCCTGCCACCCCAGCTGTCACACACTGATTGCTATTAAACTAAGAGGTGCCACAGGGCCCACAACCTCCCCAACACCTTAATATCTAGTTATCTGGCTTGCAGTCACTGCCATGTATCCCCTTTTCTTATTTCTTTCTGCTTCAAACACAATTAGGAATGACATCTGAATGAATTTTGCGCCCCCTCCTACACTGCGCCCTGAGGCTGGAGCCTCTCCAGCCTATGCCTCGGCCCGGCCCTGACAGGGACAGCTATTCTGCAGCACCTTTAGCACCACCCAGTATGTAATTTGGTCCTACCTAAAATGCAATTTGAAAAATGATTTGCCTGGTGTCTGCCAGTGATATACATTTATTTTTCAATGAAATAACTTTTGTAAAATGTATTGTCTTTACACCACGAGCAAGCAAACAAATACTCAAAATAATTTTGACAGTACTTTTTCACTTACTTATTGGTACTTCTTCCATTGCAAAGTGCTAAAAAAATATTTTAAATTGAAGATGAAAAATTATCTCCTAGTAGAAAAGTCTGGAGAAATGTGAATTGCATATGGTCCCAGGTCTCATGCCCTCCCTGGCTAAGGGACAGCTATGTAAGTCATTTGTTCGTACTAACATTGGAGTATGCCACATTATTTGCCTGACGAAAACATAATTTTTATCAATTGAATTATGCAAAATTATGCAATTTACCAGCGTACGAGGGAGTAGAACCACTATTCGCTGTTTGTGTGTGTTAGTGTTGTGCTCTTCTTGTAGCTGTTAGTACATAGCTACTAGAGATGGCCTGAACCTCCGATTTTCAGTTCGCGAACCGGGTTCGCAAACTTCCGCGAAAGTTCGGTTCGCGTGAACCTTCTCGAACCGCAATAGTTTCAATGGGGAGGCGAACTTTGAAAACTAGAAACACTTATGCTGGCCACAAAAGAGATGGAAAATATGTTTCAAGGGGTCTAACACCTGGAGGGGGGCATGGCAGAGTGAGATAAATGGCAAAAGTCCTGGGGAAAAATCTGGATTTGACGCAAAGCAGCGTTTTAAGGGCAGAAATCACATTGAATGCTAAATTGCAGGCCTAAAGTGCTTTAAAACATCTTGCATGTGTTTGCATCAATCAATCAGTAATTAGAGTACTGATTCACACTGACACACCAAACTCACTGTGTAACGCAACGCAAACAGCTGTTTGTGTAGTAACGGCCGTGAACCATGGCGATATTGCTCTTCCTCAGTGATATCAGGTAATGTCTGATTACCTTATCAACTTTCGATAGTTCTTTCTCTACCATTGTTAAAGCTTACATCTATTTTTTTAAATTACATTTTCTGCTGGCTGTTCAGTACCTGCAACGAGAATCTGTTATGGAGGGCAAGTCTGCCATTGTGAATGACCACGGGTAATGGCCGGGGAATCAGGGTTCGATTCCAGTCCGGAGTGGGAGCCTGAGAACTGGCTACCACCACCACACATCCAAGTAAGGACCCATTTTCTGTATAAGTAATGTACCTGCCCTGACCGTGCTTTCCAGACCAGGCATCTGTGGTCAAATGGACCCTTGACCCAGCGCTGTGTGCCAGAGATGACACCACTTGCCTTTAATGAGAATCTGTTATGGAGGGCAAGATGCCCTCTAAGCCTGGGTACTTTGACACAAATCTTTGAATGACTATATTCAGCACATGTGCCGTGCAGGGTACATGTGTCAGCTTTCCCAAATTCAAAGCGGAAATAAGATTGCTGCCGTTGTCACACACCACGTTGCCGATCTCCAGCTGGTGCGGGGTCAGCCACTGATCCACCTGTTTGTTAAGAGAAGCCAGGAGAGCTGGTCCAGTGTGACTTTCCACTTTGAGGCAAGACATGTCTAAGATGTCTAAGAGACACCGTTGTACCGGGCATGCAGCATAGGCTCTGGGGAGCTGGGGCTGTGTAGCTGGAGAGGAGATCACAGCACCAGTAGAGTTGAACTGCCACTCAGCCAAGGAGGAGGAGGAGGACGACAGCGAAGAGGATGTAGCAGGAGAGGAGGTGGCAGGAGGCCTGCCTGCAAGCCGTGGAGGTGTCACAAGTTGGTCCGCTGCACAGCCACATACTCCCTGCTTGCCATCGTTCACCAGGTTGACCCAATGGGCTGTGTAAGTAACATCCCTGTCCTAACCATGCTTGGCAGACCAGGCATCCATGGTCAGGTGGACCCTTGACCCAATGCTGTGTGACAGAGATGACACCACTTGCCTCTCAACTTCATGATACAGTTTGGGTATCCCCTTTTTAGAGAAATAATTGCGGCCTGGCATCTTCCACTGTGGTGTACCAATGGTCACAAATTTACGGAAGGCCTCAGAGTCCAGAGTCCACCAGCTGGTATGGTAACAGCTGGCAAGCTAACAGTTCCGCCAAGCCAGCTGTCAGACTCCGAGCAAGGGGGTGACTGGCAGAAATTGGCTTCTGCTCAAAGATTTCCTTCACAGACACCTGGCTGCTGTGGGCAGAGGAGCAAGAACCGCTCAAGGTCAGTGGCGGAGTGGAGGAGGGTGGCTGTGAAGGTGCAAGGGAGAAAGCGGCTGAAGATGATGTACCTGAAGGAGGAAGAGAAGAAGGAGGGTGGCTTCTCTTTTGTGTGCTGCTTTTGCGCAGGTGCTCTTCCCATTGCAGTTGGTGCCTTTTCTCCTTGTGCCTTCGTAAGGCACTTGTCCTTATGTGGGTGTTGGCCTTTCCACAGCTCAATTTTTGGAGGCAAAGAGAACAGATGGCATTGCTCCGATCTGAGGCAGACACATTAAAAAATTCCCAAACCGCTGAGCCCCCCTGGGGTGATGGCACTATGGTGGCACTACGTACGAAGGGCATGTTAGCTGGATGTACATAGGTGGCGATAAATGGCGCCGGACACTGCCACCAGCTATTTCTGAGGACGAGGTCCCCCTGCTTCTTTCAGGAACTCTTACTCCTCTTACTCTTCTCTAACTCCCCCTCTGAACTGTCCCCCTGTTCATCTCCTCTATTGGGAACATACATGGGATCCGTATCATCATCATCGTCATAATCATCCTGCCCAGCTTCGTTTGCCTCAGACACCTCCAAAACTGCACCAACAGCAGGTACTTCATCATCCTCCTCCGCACACGTTTCGTCCATAGTGTCGCCTAACTCAGACATATGAGGTGGTGTAACTTGCTTAGTGCCTTCATCTGGTTGTAACAATAATGGCTGTGCATCAGTGATTTCCCTACCAAATAACTCCTGTGAACTGTCAAATGTAGCAGATGTGGTACTTGGAGTAGCGCTGGTGGCTGCGGAAGATGAGGTGTTCTGTGTTAAATAGTCAACCACGTCCTGACAATCTTAGGAGTTGATGATACGTGCTTTCTTCTGAGCACTGTACTTTGGTCCAGGGCCACAAGAAATCACATCACCATGACCTCGCACAGAGCGGCCGGGTGGCCTTCCTCTGAGTCTTCCTCTACCTCTGCCTCTACCTGTTTTGTCCATTTTGTCCATATCGAGGGAATGAAGTGAAAGGTATGCACTGACTTGAGTAATACAATGTGCAGTCACACAGGTATGCACAAAGTGGTATATCACACTGCGTGCACTCACGTATGTAGGTGGGTGCACTGAACACAACAAGTAAGTATATGCAGTGATGGGTATTACAATGTGCACATGTCACACACAGACAGGTACCGGACAGGCTCAGTGACACTGCGTGCACTCACGTAGGTGGGTGGGTGGATGTACTGAAGTGAACAACAGGTAGTAGGTATATGCAGTGATGGGTATTACAATGTGCACCTGTCTCACACAGACAGGTACCGGACAGGCACAGTGACACTGCGTGCACTCACGTAGGTGGGTGGGTGCACTGAAGTGAACAACAGGTAGTAGGTATATGCAGTGATGGGTATTACAATGTGCACCTGTCTCACACAGACAGGTACCGGACAGGCACAGTGACACTGCGTGCGCTCACGTAGGTGGGTGGGTGCACTAAAGTGAACAACGGGTGGTAGGTATATGCAGTGATGGATATTACAATGTGCACCTGTCACACAGACAGGTACCGAGCAGGCACAGTGACACTAACATCCATGCACCTGCCTATCTCTGCACCTTTATTGTTGATGAGGTCTTTGCCCTTTCTGAAAATCTTATGAGGCCTTTTTCACATAGAGTCATGGCAGTTGAAAAAAAAACATTTCAACATGAGGCTAATGATGTGAACACACTTGAAAGATAAATGAAAGATATCAAAACAATTGTACCCCCTTCCATGTAGTATGAGAGCCATACTCTACACAGTCTTTTCTATGGAGCTGAATTTCCCATCAGATAAAACGCTTTGCAAGATGCTGCACACAAAGATGCTGTACACATTCAAAAGATCAGTATCTGCAAAAGATCTGTTCCTGCAAAAGACCCGTTCCTGCAAAATGCATTCATAGTCTATGATATCTGCAGATCATCATACACACCTTGTTTAAGAGACATTCATCTGCATATCTGACAATCATCTGCAGATCTGAAGATCCATCCTGGTGGATCTGATCTGCAGATGAATGTCTGTTAAACAAGGTGTGTATTAGGATCTGCTGATATCATATACTATGAATGCTTTTTGCAGGAAGGTATCTTTTGCAGGAACAGATCTTTTGCAGATACTGATCCAGGGTCAGACTGGGCCACAGTAGTACAGTTTTTTTCCCTCGGTGGGCCCTGCCTCCAGGTCTCTGGTGGGCCCCCCTCCTTGTCTGACAGAGCTCCAATTGCTGCCTGCAGCACAAAAATTATCTTCTCAGTGCTGTAATCACTCATGCTGAGAGCAGTGGCGTAGCTAAGGAGCTGTAGGTCTCGATGCAATTTTTACAATGGGGTCCCCCAAGCACTCTATACATAACAATTGATACGGCGCACCAAAACCTGCCAATTGCAACTACAGTGTCAGAGGTGCGAGAAAGGGATGGGAAATAACTTGTTAATGATTACCACTGTTCAAAGTATCTATAGAAGTGATTATTATGAGCACAGGACTAATAGAGAGGCAATACTGTAGTTGAGGGAGGGCCCTTCGGGGCCCCTTTGGCCCAAGGGCCCCGATGCGATCGCAACCTCTGCAAAGTAGGACATTACTTTATATTGAAGGAGGGGATTCTATGCAAAGTTTTGCTGGGCAGCAGTGTCTCTGAATTACAATGCTGCTAAGATCATGTACATTTGGCCCTGTCCATAATAAATCATGACCACGCCCACCTTCCGGTGCATGGTAACGCCCTTTTTTCACTGCAATCATGGGATGTGTGGGCCCCAGTTTGAAATATCTTTGGTGGGCCGCTAGTGTCCCAGTCCGACCCTGTACTGATCTTTTGAATGTGTACAGCATCTTTGTGTACAGAATATTGCAAAGAGTTTTTATCTGATGGGGAGTTCAGCTCCATAGAATAGACTGTGTAGTGTATGGCTCTCATACTACATGAAAGGTGGTAAAATTGGTCTAAGATCTTTCTTTTATCTTTCAAGTGTGTTCACATCATTAGCAAATCAAGGAAAGTGGTTGAATGCACCATTAGCATTCTTGCAAACAAGTGGCAGATATACCACACTGCCATGCAAATGTTACCTGGAAATGCAGTGACTGTCGTCAAGGCTACCTGCCTCCTACACAACTGTGTGAGAACTATGGAAGGAAATATACTGTAGTAGAGAATCATGACATTCCTCCCACAATTACTAACATTGGTGGTGCTACGTTAAGAGGAACCCAGAGTGCACTAAATATTAGAGAGCAGATGGCTCCTTTTTTCCTCACTCCAGATGGGCCTATCTGAGTTTGAAATGTTTTAGGTTGATTACCTTGTTTATGTGAAAATACAAAATATCTGCATATTGCATTATTGGAGATTGATCCAAAGTTATGTTTAAAAATATATGTATTTTACAACACACATTGGAGCTTTCTGTCTATTATTCATAGAAAAACAGTGCATACATTTGCTGTTAGTTGCTAGAAATGACATTATTAAGGGCTCTTTCACAGTGCAACGATAAAGTCGCACGTTACTACAACATGTGACGCACAATAACTTACAGCAATGAAAAATCAATGGGCAATTCACGGTGCAGACGATGCGTTGGTGTCTAATGCTGCACGTTAAATGAAAGTGCTGCATGCTATGCGTTATACATGGTTTTAGCTGCGTTAGACTGATTGCACATGCTCAGTAATGTTTTTTTTTTTTTTTTTACGCATGCACCATTTTCGTTGTATCACTGTGCGACGAAAACAGCGCACCAAACGCAGGGCTAAATAACGTCCAAGTTATAGTCTTTCAATGCGTTGCGTTAGGGGCACGTTATGCGACCTTAACGTCACATCAAACGCAACGTCTTACTGTGTAAGAGGCCTAAAAGCATGGCTGTTCTAAACACACTGCAGTAGAAGCCAAATATGTGTGTGTGGTTCTGAGGCCTATTTAAAGAGACACTGAAGCGAGAATAAATATCGCTTCTTGTCCCATAGTCAGCAGGGGCATGTGTGCCCCTTCTAAAACGCCGCCATCCCGCGGCTAAGCGAGGGTCCCTGACCCCCCAAACCCCCGCCTGCAAAATCTACGACCAACTTGGTAGTAGATTTTGCTGCTGTTGAGGCAGGGCTAACGGCTGCAGCCCTACCTCACAGCACGTCTATCAGCGGAGCATCGCCGCCTCTCCCCCGCCCCTCTCAGTGAAGGAAGACTGAGAGGGGCAGGGGAGAGGCGGAGATACGCGCTGACAGACGCGCGTGAGGCGGGGCTGCGGCGGTTAGCCCTGCCTCAATCCGGAAGAGATCCCCCGCTGCTCGGAGGGGATTTCAGGGGGTAAGGGACCCCCGTTTAGCCACGGGATAGTGGCGTTTTAGCAGGGGCACACGTGCCCCTGCTGACTATGAGGTCTGAAGCGAGATTTATTCTCGCTTCAGACTCTCTTTAAGTCGTTATGCATATTATAAGGTAAGAAGTTTTGCCTTCTTCAGTAAATCACCTAACATTACATAGGTAAGCAACACAAAAGAACACATTGCAAGTAAACATGAGATGAATGTCAGCATCAGAGTTAACTTACTTTTATCGGCTTTGCTTTTTGGAGATAATTCTTTGCATATATCTTCACAGAAATATGCAGCAATATCAGACCACACCTGATTGGTCTTGCAGTTGTCTTTATAGTCAGGATGCTTTATGCCATACATTTTCAGGTGGTTTTGTATTTCTAGAGAGGAGCTCATCCGTCCAGAACCAGCCCCTGCGACTCATTTTCTGAATTTCTTCTGCATCAGTTCTCTGTCCAAACAGGAAGTGCAGGCTGACCCAGAAGCACTTCACATTTAAATATCCGCGGAAGAAAAACCACAAACGCAATTGCCTTATTGCGCATTTGTGTGAGCATTTAGCGCTCTTCCTATACCTTCCATTATAAGAAAATCGTCACAAAAATGGTACAGGCACCACTTTGCTGAACGCACAGCACATGAACCGTGCTGATATGAACCTTCTCATAGACATTCATCGCACAAGAGTTTTGGGGGAGATTTTAAAAATTGCCTGCGCTTGAAAAAAGGCCGAAAATGCCCTAAGAGTGTAATTAAAATGCTTCAGAAATAGGTTATATACCATCCTCATGTAATGTATTAACAACTTTGCATGGGCTACCAGCTTGCTTAGAGAAATATCACATACTAGCCAACCCGTAGCATACGCCGCATCTATCTATCTAATAGAGTACGTGCCTCAACCTTGAAGCAAGAAGAAGTAGGCTTTCCATGAGAAAATGTATGCGTGCTCAAACACCAAGTTTGACCCTAGCAAGTCTGGCTTTGCAAATCCGGCCTAATTGGCTATTCATGAGGCAATGCTCATGCAAATATGCATTTGCTTTCGCATGCCAAACTATGCAGGGTCAAAAAACCAATACTGCAAAGTGCTCTCTCGCTGCCTGGGTACCACAGCGGCACCCCGGAGTGGGAGGCTGGGTGGCGCAGCCACCCCCCCCCCCCAAGCGTGGCCAGCGCTGGGGAGAGCCATCCGCACCCACCTCCTAATATTAAAAACAGCCACTTACCTTAACGTCCATTGGGTTCTGCTACATGCGCATTAATTTTCTCATGGAAAGCATTTTGTGCAGTTTGTATCCTTTGGAGGCAGGTGGTGGATGGCTTGCTCCGGTGGTGTGGACCCTGGAGTGAGTGCGCCTGTCCTCCCCCCCCCACTCTGGAGTGCTGTATGTGAGCAAGCCCTGAGCAGTGGCGTACCTAGGGTATTTGGCACCCGGTGCTGGTTATCCACAGTCACCCCCCCCCCCCCCCCCGGGCTGTGGAGTCGGTACAAAAATCTTCCGACTCCTCAGTTTATGAAACCATGACTCCAACTCCGACTCCGGGTACCCAAAATAGCTTCAACTCCGACTCCTTAGTCTTAATACTTAACAGGGCTGTGGATTTTGTACCAAAATCACCCGACTCCTCAGTTTATGAAATCAACGACTCCGACTCCAACTCCAGGTGCCCAAAATTGCCCAGACTCCGACTCTTCGACTCAGACTCCACAGCCCTGCCCCCCCCCCCCCCCCGTAATTGGGGCTACGTTGCGCAAAAAATGTGTGTGGTCATATACCAAAATGTGGGTGTGGTCACGGGTGGAGACTAGTTTACATGAACTTAGCAATGGTGGGACATTAGATTAGGACAGTGGTGGCGAAAAGTCACTTATCTATCGCAAAGTGCCAACAGCAATTTAAACTAAATACAAACATTTTAACTCATACATGAACATTATGGAAAATCCAAGTTGAAAATAAACTGTGAAGATAAACAATTTCATCCATCCTACTCCTGAAAAATGTATTTTTTTTTTTAAAACCCCCCCAGTTACATAGTTACATAGTTACATAGTTACATAGTTACTTTGGTTGAAAAAAGACATACGTCCATCGAGTTCAACCAGTACAAAGTACAACTCCAGCCTGCTCCCTCACATATCCCTGTTGATCCAGAGGAAGGCGAAAAAACCCTTACAAGGTAAAAATTCCTTCCCGACTCCAGATGGCAATCAGATAAAATCCCTGGATCAACATCATTGGCATTACCTAGTAATTGTAGCCATGGATGTCATTCAACGCAAGGAAAGCATCTAAGCCCCCTTTAAATGCAGGTATAGAGTTTGCCATAACGACTTCCTGTGGCAATGCAGTTTTATTTTCTGTTTTAAAAAGCTAAAAAAAAAAAAAAAAAAAAGTAGGTTTAAAGGAGTTATATGGGCAGTTTTAATAAAATGAACGCCCCAAGCTCCCAGGACCTCCCTCACCGCATCTCTGCTCTCAGCCGTTCGCCGGAGGCTAAGAACTACTACCACCTGCGCAGTCCGCTCCGGCCCACGTGGCGGTGATTGACAGCGCCGATCGCGCAGGCGCAGTACAGAGCAACCTCCAGGTCGCTCTGACATCATCGCCGGGGACCGGGTCGGAGCTCCGGCGAACGGCTGAGAGCAGAGATGCGGCGAGGGAGGTCCTGGGAGCTTGGGGCGTTCATTTTATTAAAACTGCCCGGATAACTCCTTTAGGGCTGGAACCCACAGGAGCGCTTTTGGCAGCGTTTTGGCAGCACTGCGATACGCTAGCACTTTGCCAAAACGCTGGGCTAATGTTAATGGATGGGGCAACTTCCACAGGAGCGTTTGCGTTTCCCAGAAACGCAAACGCAGGACCTGCAGCATTTTGGGAGCGTTAGCGCTTCAATGTAAAGTATTGAACCGCTAGCGGAAACGCTCAGCAAAACCTAAACTGAGCGGTTTTGCTAGCGTTTTGCGGTTCAGCACACTGTAACAAAATGAAAAATAATTCACAGGACCAATCAGGATAAAAACGCAAAACGCAAAACGCTAGGCACCCGCTGGGGAAAAAAATACAATGTTGCAAAACACGACCAAAAACGCGCATGAATCTGCTTGCAAACCGCTCAGACAAAACGCTAGTGGTTGCGTTTTGCGTTTGCGGTTTTCAGTGGGTTCCAGGCCTCAATGCTATTGTCTCATATGAGGTTGATTCCGCTTTTCCCATAGTCACGCAGTTAGCAATCATGAGGCCCCCAACAAGACAAATTCAGCAATCTTGAGGCCCCCAACAAATCATGAGGCCCCCAACAAGACAAATTCAGCAATCTTGAGGCCCCCAACAAGTCAAATTCAGCAATCATGAGGCCCTCAATAAATTATGAGTCCCCCAAAAAGACAAATTCAGCAATCATGAGGCCCCCAGCAAGACAAATTCAGCAATCTTGAGGCCCACAACAAATCATGAGGCCCCCAAAAAGACAAATCCAGTAACCATGAGGCCACCAACAACAATTCAGCAGTCATGAGGCACATAAATAGACAGCATTTCAAATAAATAGGCAAAATGCCCCATTAATATGGTAGACACCTCTCACCTGGCTTCTGAATTCTCCTCTACTGGCTGCTGTGCCTGGCTGGCAATACTATTTTTGTCTGGATTGGCGATGATGTGTGAGCTGAAAGGCCTGGTAGTGATGCTGTGGCCTGACTGGCGGTGATGCTGTGGCTGGGCTGGCTGGCGGTGATGCTGTGGCTGGACTGGCTGGTTGAAGTAAATGCTGGCCTGACTGGTGGTGATGCTGTGGCCTTTTTGCCAGTGATTCTGGGCTGGTTGGCTGGTGGTTATGTTGGGCTGGCTGGCCTAGATAGTTTAGGTAGTGAGAGGTGCCCCACAGTTTAGGTAGTGCCAGGAGCCCCCCAGTTTAAGTAGTTACAGGAGCCCCCCAGCTCAATTAGTGACTGGAGCCCCCCAGTTCAGTTAGTGACAGGTACCCCCCAGTTTAGGTAGTGACAGGTACCCCCCAGTTTAGGTAGTGACAGGTGCCCCCCAGTTCAGCTAGTGACAGGTGCCCCCCAGTTCAGCTAGTGACTGGTGCCCCCCAGTTCAGCTAGTGACTGGTGCCCCCCAGTTTGTGTAGTGACATGAACCCCCAGTTTAGATAGTGACAGGAACAGGAAAAGTTGTGACTGGGCACACCATCTTAGGTAGGGTGCTTGGTATTGTGGTATAGGCAAACCACCAAAGTATAAGTCCAGAATTCAAATATACCAGCACTCCAGCTTTCTCAAAGAATCACGCTCTTTTATTGAGCTAACATATCCACAGAAATGACCGACAATTGTTTCGGGGCCTCGCAGGGTCCCCCTTTCTCAAGGCGTGTGTGGTTACCAATATCATTAAAAGAGCGTGATTCTTTGAGAAAGCTGGAGTGCTGGTATATTTGAATTCTAGATAGTGACAGGGACCCCCAGTTTAGATAGCGACAGCGACCCCCCAGTTTAGACAGCGACCCCCCCAGGTTAGACAGCGACCCCCCCAGGTTAGACAGCGACCCCCCCAGGTTAGACAGTGACAGGGACCCCCCAGGTTAGATAGTGACAGGGACCCCCCAGGTTAGATAGTGACAGGGACCCCCCAGGTTAGATAGTGACTGGGACCCCCCAGGTTACATAGTGACAGTGACCCCCAGGTTAGATAGTGACAGTGACCCCCAGGTTAGATAGTGACAGTGACCCCCAGGTTAGATAGTGACAGTGACCCCCAGGTTAGATAGTGACAGCGACCCCCAGGTTAGATAGTGACAGGAAACCCCAGGTTAGGTAGTGACAGCGACCCCCCAGGTTAGATAGTGACAGCGACCCCCAGGTTAGATAGTGACAGGGACCCCCCAGGTTAGATAGTGACAGCGACCCCCAGTTAGATAGTGACAGGGATCCCCCAGGTTAGATAGTGACAGCGACCCCCAGGTTAGATAGTGACAGCGACCCCCCCAGGTTAGATAGTGACAGGGACCCCCCCAGGTTAGATAGTGACAGGGACCCCCCCAGGTTAGATAGTGACAGCGACCCCCGGTTAGATAGTGACAGGGACCCCCGGTTAGATAGTGACAGGGACCCCCCAGGTTAGATAGTGACAGGGACCCCCAGGTTAGATAGTGACAGCGACCCCCGGTTAGATAGTGACAGGGACCCCCCAGGTTAGATAGTGACAGCGACCCCCCAGGTTAGATAGTGACAGGGACCCCCCAGGTTAGTGACAGCGACCCCCAGGTTAGTGACAGCGACCCCCGGTTAGATAGTGACAGGGACCCCCCAGGTTAGATAGTGACAGGGACCCCCCAGGTTAGATAGTGACAGCGACCCCCAGTTAGATAGTGACAGGGACCCCCAGGTTAGTGACAGCGACCCCAGGTTAGATAGTGACAGGGACCCCCCAGGTTAGATAGTGACAGCGACCCCCAGGTTAGTGACAGCAACCCCCGGTTAGGCAGTGACAGGGACCCCCCAGGTTAGGCAGTGACAGGGACCCCCCAGGTTAGGCAGTGACAGGGACCCCCCAGGTTAGGCAGTGACAGGGACCCCCCAGGTTAGTGACAGCGACCCCCAGGTTAGTGACAGCGACCCCCGTTTAGATAGTGACAGGGACCCCCCAGGTTAGATAGTGACAGCGACCCCCCAGGTTAGTGAAAGGGACCCCCCAGGTTAGATAGTGACAGGAACCCCCCAGGTTAGATAGTGACAGCGACCCCCCAGGTTAGATAGTGACAGCGACCCCCCAGGTTAGTTAGTGACAGCGACCCCCAGTTAGATAGTGACAGGGACCCCCCAGGTTAGATAGTGATAGTGACAGCGACCCCCAGGTTAGTTAGTGACTGCGACCCCCGGTTAGATAGTGACAGGGACCCCCCCAGGTTAGATAGTGACAGCGACCCCCAGGTTAGATAGTGACAGCGACCCCCAGGTTAGATAGTGACAGTGAACCCCAGGTTAGTTAGTGACTGGGACCCCCCCAGGTTAGATAGTGACAGGGACCCCCCCAGGTTAGATAGTGACAGGGACCCCCCAGGTTAGATAGTGACAGGGACCCCCCCAGGTTAGATAGTGACAGGGACCCCCCCAGGTTAGATAGTGACAGGGACCCCCAGGTTAGTGACAGGGACCCCCCAGGTTAGATAGTGACAGGGACCCCCCAGGTTAGTTAGTGACTGGGACCCCCCCAGGTTAGATAGTGACAGGGACCCCCCCAGGTAAGATAGTGACAGGGACCCCCCCAGGTTAGATAGTGACAGCGACCCCCAGGTTAGTGACAGGGACCCCCCAGGTTAGATAGTGACAGGGACCCCCCAGGTTAGATAGTGACAGGGACACCCCAGGTTAGATAGTGACAGGGACCCCCCACTGCCCCAGGTAAGATAGTGACAGCGACCCCCAGTTAGTGACAGGGACCCCCTAGGTTAGATAGTAATAGGGATCCCCCCCAGGTTAGATAGTGACAGGTGCCCTTCACTCGTTGTGCAAATTTGGGATTTTACACCCCCCGTGGCCGTCCCCGCTGACAACCTACCCCCCCCCCCCCTCCTCACCTCACAGGCCTTCCCCGGTGACAGGCAGGAGCAGCCCAGCTTCAGACCTCAGTATCAGCCGGCGACCAGTATGCGGGCGCACCGAACTCAGTGAACACCACGCCGTATATGCGGAAGTGATGTCACTTCCGCATATCAGTGCGGTGTCCGCTGGGTCCTAGTGCCCGCATACTGGTCGCCGGCTGGTCGGAGGTCTGAAGCTGGGCTGCTCCTGAGTCCTGCCTGTCACCGGGGAAGGCCCCGGGGGGGGGGGGGGGGGGGGGGGACGACACACATAGGTTGTCAGCGGGGACGGCCACGGGGGGGTGTAAAATCCCAAATTTGCACAACATGTGCACTGACTGCAGCGGCAGGGGCGGCAACACAGGACTCCCGGTGTCACCCCCTAAGCATTAAGACACCCGGTGCGGGCCGCCCCTGCCGCTTGACGGTAGGAACGCCACTGGCCCTGAGCTCTAAAGCTCGGGGTGACCCATGCTTCTCTCCTTTCTCATGTGGTGCCCCCAAATTAATGCGCATGTAGCAGAACGCAATGGACGTTAAGGTAAGGGTACTTATCCGTTAGCCGGGTGCATCCGGCAGGTGGCGCTAATTACTATTCCTCCTCCAGGCCGACATGGATAGTAGGGAAAGATGTAACTCTGGTGGAGTTTTGTCGCCACCTAGAGGATGCGCCCGGCTAACGGATAAGTACCAAGGTAGGTGCCTGTTTTTAATATTGGGAGGTGGGTGCAGACGGCTCTCCCCGGCGCTGGCCACACTTGGGGGGGGTCGTCCACGCCACCCTGCCTCCCCCTTCGGGGTGCCGCTGTGGTTTCCAGGCAGTGAGAGAGCCTGGGACCCTGCGGTCCCCCCAGTTGTATAAAAAGGGGGCATTGGGAATCCTCCCCGTGGTGCTCCTGGAGGCCTGGAGCACACCAAAAACTGCTAGCAGATCCGCAAAATGCTAGCAGATTTTGAAACGCTTTTTCTTATTTTTCTGTAGCATTTCACCTAGCATTTTGCGGTTTTGTAAAGCGTTTTTGGTGTAGTAGATTTCATATATTGTTACAGTAAAGCTGTTACTGAACAGCTTCTGTAACAAAAACGCCTGCAAAACCGCTCTGAACTGCCGTTTTTCAGAGCGGTTTGCGTTTTTCCTATACTTTACATTGGAGGCAGAAACGCCTCCGCAATCCAAAAAATGCCTCACCTCGGGAGTATGCGTTTCAGCAAAACGCCTCCCGCTCTGGTGTGCACCAGCCCATTGAAATACATTACCCAAGCGTATCCGCAGCCGCAAGTGGATCGCAAAACGCTGCCGAACCGCTCTGGTGTGCACTAAGCCGGATAGTGCTAATGTAGCATGTAGCAGGGTGACTGCTTTGTGGTATTGGTTTGTGCATGCATTTGCATGAGCATTGCCTCATGAATAGCCAATTAGGCCAGATTTGCAATGTCAGACTTGCTAGGGTAAGGCCTCTTTTCCATGGACTATGAATAGGCAGTGAAATGGCTCTCAAACTCTCACAACTGCTCACTGCTGCCTGGTAACTGCTCATTGCTGCCTGGTAACTGCTTGCTGCTGCCTGGTAACTGCTTTCTGTTGCCTGGTAACTGCTTGCTGCTGCCTGGTAACTGCTTGCTGCTGCCTGGTAACTGCTTACTGCTGCCTGGTAACTGCTTGCTGCTGCCTGGTAACTGCTTGTTGCTGCCTGGTATCTGCTCACTGCTGCCTGGTAACTGCTTGCTGCTGCCTGGTAACTGATTGTTGCTGCCTGGTATCTGCTCACTGCTGACTGATAACTGCTTGCTGCTGCCTGGTAACTGCTTGTTGCTGCCTGGTATCTGCTCACTGCTGCCTGGTAACTGCTTGCTGAGCACACAGCTCAACAGTCCATGGAAAAGAGGCCTTAAACTTGGTGTTTGAACACGTATAAAATTTCTCATGCAAAGTACTTCTTCTTCTTGTTTGAAGGTTGAGGCACTTAGTCTATTATATATATAGATTCTAAGACACTAGCATCGTGAGGGGGGGGGGGGGGGGGTGAGTAGTGCGACCCGCACCAGATGGGGTGAAAGATTGGCAGGGCAGGGGTTATGTCAGCCATGAGGGCCAGTAGGCTGTGCATTGCTATGTTGTGCATTGACCAGCGGCGCCTCTAACACCTGGCACTACAGCAAATGACCTGGAGCACCCTACGGGCCCTGCTGTCTTTGTGCAATGCAGACAAAGTTTCTGATTATTCACCATTTGCATAGCACGGGCGGTGCACCACAAGTTCTCCAGCGCATCCCAGCCTCCTCTATACACGCCCCTCCCTCCCCCCCCCCCCATGGCCCGGCCAATAGCAGTGTCCGACACAACACAACACACTGCTCTTCCCAAGTAGCCACTCTTTGTTCTGCCTCCTCCAGTCTTGCTAGCCGCCCGGCCAGGGGCGTAACTAGAAATCACTGGGCCCCCCTGCGAATATTTGGATGGGCCCCCCCCCCCCCATAGGTACCAAATAATCGTAATGGGGCAGCGTTTCACTGTAAATTAATTGTAAAGTGGGCAGCATTTTACCAGACAATCGTAATGTGGGCCAGAAAATCGTAATGTGGGCAGAGTTCACCAGAAAATCGTAATGTGGGCCTTTAGAAAATCATAATGTGGGCAGAGTTCACCAGAAAATCGTAATGTGGGCACCAGTCACCAGAAAATTGTAACGTGGACAGCATTCACCAGACAATCGTAATGTGGGCAGCGTTCACCAGAAAATCATAATGTGGGCAGAGTTCACCAGAAAATCATAATGTGGGCAGAGTTCACCAGAAAATCGTAACGTGAGCAGCAATCACCAGAAAATTGTAATGTGGACAGCATTCACCAGACAATCGTAATGTGGGCAGCGTTCACCAGAATATCGTAATGTGGGACAGAAAATCGTAATGTGGGCAGAGTTCACCAGAAAATCGCAATGTGGGCAGCAGTCACCAGAAAATCGCCATGTGGGCAGCAGTCACCAGAAAATCGCCATGTGGGCAGCAGTCACCAGAAAATCGCAATGTGGGCATCAGTCACCAGAAAATCCTAATGTGGGCAACATACACCAGAAAATCGTAATGTGGGCAGCAGACACCAGAAAATCGCAATGTGGGCAGCAGACACCTGAAAATCGTAATGTGGGCAGCAGACACCAGAAAATCGTAATGTGGGCAGCAGACACCTGAAAATCGTAATGTGGGCAGCAGGCACCTGAAAATCGTAATGTGGGCAGCAGACACCTGAAAATCGCAATGTGGGCAGCAGACACCTGAAAATCGTAATGTGGGCAGCAGACACCTGAAAATCGTAATGTGGGCAGCAGACACCTGAAAATCGCAATGTGGGCAGCAGTGACCAGAAAATCGTAATGTGGGCAGCAGACACCAGAAAATCGTAATGTGGGCAGCAGGCACCTGAAAATCGTAATGTGGGCAGCAGTCACCAGAAAATCGTAATGTGGGCAGCAGACACCTGAAAATCGTAATGTGGGCAGCAGGCACCTGAAAATCGCAATGTGGGCAGCAGACACCTGAAAATCGTAATGTGGGCAGCAGTGACCAGAAAATCGCAATGTGGGCAGCAGTGACCAGAAAATCGTAATGTGGGCAGCAGTCACCAGAAAATCGTAATGTGGGCAGCAGACACCTGAAAATCGTAATGTGGGCAGCAGACACCTGAAAATCGTAATGTGGGCAGCAGGCACCTGAAAATCGTAATGTGGGCAGCAGTCACCAGAAAATCACAATGTGGGCAGCAGACACCTGAAAATCGTAATGTGGGCAGCAGACACCTGAAAATCGTAATGTGGGCAGCAGACACCTGAAAATCGTTATGTGGGCAGCAGACACCTGAAAATCGTAATGTGGGCAGCAGACACCTGAAAATCCCCCTCCAGCTAGTCAATGTGTTTGGGCAGCGGGCAGCGGGCAGCAGCGGGATACATACCTTCTTCCTTGCGTTCCATCGCCGCCTTCTCGCTCTAGCGGCTGACGTCACTTCCGCTTCCGGAAGTGACGTCAGCCGCTAGAGCGAGAAGGCGGCGATGGAACGCAAGGAAGAAGGTATGTATCCCGCCGCCGCTGCCCGCTGCCCGCACACATTGACTAGCTGGAGGGGAGCGCAGAGGGGAGAGCCCCGAGGTGAGGGAGAGGGGGGAACTTCCCCTCTCCCCGCCGACTGTGGGCAAGGCTTTCCCCTCATGCTGCCACCCCTCCAGCCCCCAAAAAACGGCCCCGAGCGGGCCCCAGGGGGGGGCCGGGCCCCCCCGCGGGCGCAGGCGCTGCAGGGCCTATTGCTACGCCCCTGCACCCGGCCCCAGCCCCCTCTCTATAGCAGCAGCCGCACAGGTACATAATTTGCCTCGTGCGGCGCCACCTCTAGCTCCGTCCCTGCCAGTCAAGCAAACCTGCTGCTAGCCACACTGTGCCTTCTGCTGTGCCTTCATGGCCGTTCGTGGCTGCGTCCCCCAACTCCCTCCCAAACACGTGGTGGCTATTGGCTATGTCTCCTCCAGGCCCCAGAGGCCCAAACAGACAGCAGCACTGGATCCAGCTTGTTAAAGAGACTCTGAAGCGAGAATAAATCTAGCTTCAGAGCTCATAGTTAGCAGGGGCACGTGTGCCCCTGCTAAACCGCCACAATAGCGCCGCTAAACGGGGGTCCCTTGACCCCCAAACCTCCCACTGCGACACTTGGTTGCAGACTTGGTCGCTCCTGGAGGCAGGGCTAACGGCTGCAGCCCTGCCTCCAGTCGCGTCTGTCAGCGGCGCATCGCCGCCTCTCCCCCGCCCCTCTCAGTGAAGGAAGACTGAGAGGGGCGGGGGAGAGGCGGAGATACGCGCTGACAGATGCGCGTGGGGCAGGGCTGCGGCGGTTAGCCCTGCCCCAACCAGGAAGCGCCCCTCCGCATTACGGAGGGGATTTGGTGGATCAGGGACCCCCGTTAAGCCGCGGTATAGCGGCGGTTTAGCAGGGGCACACATGCCCCTGCTAACTCTGAGGTCTGAAGCGAGATTTATTCTCGCTTCAGACTCTCTTTAAGTGAGACAAGCAGCAGCCCAGCAGGTGAGGACACATGACATGTCAGTGAGTGGCACACACTGTCAGTCTGAGACCCTGCGTGATGCAACTGCAGCATATCACACTGATGATGATGATGATAATCAGCAATCAATCATGCTGTCTGTGTCTGAGGTGATGCTGGCTGCATTGCTGCTGAGGGCTGGTTCACACTGGGCACGTTGGCTGCAGCAAAGGGTTGCAGGTAATGTATCCCTCAGGGATACATTCTCTCACTGCAGCATTTTTGAATCGCAAATGCACTGCATGCAGTGCTTCGGGTACGACTACGTTGTGATTCTTGTTCTATTGAATGCGAATCAAGTGCAAATCGTGAGATTTTGTACACTGACTCGTGAAAGCAATCTGCGATGCGATTCATATGTGAACCGTATGTGAATATGGGCCTGATTTTTTTTTTTTTGGGGGGGGGGGGGGGTCAGTAAATTATCAGCACCGTGTGTCAAATACCCTGGCTAGGCCACTGTTCTAAGAGGCAGAATAGAAGCTTGGACACCTAGAGAAAAAATACTCAGCATCTTGTGACTTGAATTTCACACCTATGTAAGCTGAACAAAGGCCTACATGCAATCAATAAAAGTAGATGCATATGTAAAATGCTATGTTATTGATGGAGAACGATATAGCACATAGTAGGATTTAATGGCAGTAATGTACAAGCCAGGAGTACAGCGGAATGTGAAGAATGGAAGGTGACAGGAATCCAGAAACATTCATTGAAGCTGACATGTGTGACAGATCTATATGTCAGTTCTCCCAGGAGGAAAAAGCCTCAATTGGTTATCCACCTTGTGGTCATTCACCTCACCTCACACATCTTTTTTTTTGTCACTAAGATATTTGGAAAATATCTGTGCTGAAATGAAAACAGCTATTTTGGTAATATTCAAATGAATCTAAATTAATAAAACCTACAGCTATTTGAGAGCCTTTCATCTTATTTTATGCATTTCTTTATTTTTGTATTAGCTCCCTTTGTTAAAAAGAACAGGAATCTTGTAGAAATAATTCTGGGACAGCTTCACTCCACTGGTGCGGTTTCATGTGAGTGAGGTTTAGGCTAGAGTAGCTGCAAAGAGTAGCTGCAAACAAGCCTGTTTTCATCAGCTGAATGTAATAAGGAAGTCAGCTGATTGAATTAGGTCTCTTTTCCACGGACAGTTGATAAGCAGTGAAATGCCTCTTAAACTCTCAGGGCTGGTATACACTGAGGAGATTCTTCAGCGACGGCGATCAACAAAGCGCTGCTACAATGTATACCTATGGATACATTCACACTGCGGTGGTTGTAATTTCAATTAATCGCAAATGAGCTGCATGCAGCGTTTTAGGGGCGATTTCTATGTGATTCTCATTCTATTGAACGGGAATCACAAGCGCATATCATGCAGAATTGCAAGTTTTTAGTTAAAATTGCTAGTGGCGCTCCAAGCATGAACTAGCCCTCACAACTGCTTGCTGCTGCCTGGTAACTGCTTCCTCCTGCCTGATAACTGCTCACTGCTGCCTGGTAACTGCTTGCTGAGCACACATTTCGACTGTCCATGGAAAAGAGGCCTAAGGAAGACACAAAAATCCACTTAATTTGTAACCTATCCCATTCAATGTCCTTTTCTGTTCATCATTAGAGATGGTCTGAACAGTTCACCGGTGAGCAGTATTCTGCGAACAAAGGCCTGTTCGCGTAGAACACACATTTTTTTGAAAAAAATTTCCATTTGCATTTTTTTCCCATAGACTTTAATGGAAGGCGAATGGCCACCGACTTTAACAGTTAATAGCAAAAGCCCCCTCACATGCTAGAAACACCAAATTTGGAGGGGATGTGGACAGGGACAGTGGGTGCAAGAGGAAAAAAATACTTTATAGTTTTTGAGAAAATCATTTTTAAAGTTCCTAGTGGTTTGGGTCACCCTGAGCTGCTTGGTTACTCTGTTGTAAAGGAAAAAAAGAATACATTTAAGTGTAGTAAATAACAGATAATATAGCAAACCTAACGGTAGAGTAAATTTACATATTATAAAAGAAAGAGCAATGAATTTCCTTACGGGGTTTCCAGGGGGTCCGTACGCAGTGCATACGGACCCCCTGGAAACCCCTCCAGAGCCGCAACGCTTTGGCCAGGGATCACTATACAGCCGCAATAGGGCTCTATAAAGATCCCTGGTAACTTTTCGTATTTTTTTTTTATGTTCAGAGGGTAGGAAATAAAAAGAAAATGACGTGCGGTCCTCCCTCCCGAGCATGTTTAACCGCTTGTCTCCCATGCATGCTGGGATAGCCAGAATGCAGAGCCCCGGCCGAGTGGGGCTTCGCACCCTGAGCTATACCAACCCACTTGGTCCATGGTATGGGGGGGCTTTGGGGGAGAGGGGCGGCCTCCAAGACTCCCCATTGGTTCCTTAACCGGTTCAGCCCCACAGTGTCGAAAACCTCATGCATCCAAGCAACGTTCACCTCCCATTCATTCGCCAATAACTTTATCATTACTTATGGCAAGTGCCATGTGACACTTGGCAAGTGCAACATGACACGTGGCAAGTGACACGTGCCACTTGGCAAGTGCAATGTGACACTTGGCAAGTGCAACGTGACATGTGGCAAGTGCCACTTGACACTTGGCAAGTGCAACGCGACACGTGGCAAGTGCCACGGGACACATGACACGTGCCACGTGCCAAGTGCCAAGTGCCACGTGACATGTGCGAAGTGCCATGTGCCACTTCCTGCATGCTCCTGGCACACATTACACCTGCTCCTGCTGCCTGTGCAGCTCCCACCGCCAGGCCATGGTGCCACAGGCCACTGATACCACCTATATTTAACCCAAATCACAATTGCTGCATAATTTTTTGGAGGTGTCTTGGCTGAAAACTGTCATGTCCCAGTTGTGCGGTTGGACTTTGGACACAAAGGCTATCATTCATAAAGGGGTGTTCGGTAAATAAAATCAGAGTGGGAAAACAACACATTTGGTAGTTTAGACTTCAGTGTGCTCATTCATAAAAATGTAAATTAGTAAAGTTCAGCGCTCTACATCAGCCAGAATCCGAAAAGGTCCAAACCGAGACACAGCACAGTTCCTTTCCACAGCAAGAAAGTTCACTTTAAAGTCCACAAACACAGGCCTTCACAACAGTAGTAGTATGATCAGCATAAACAGCGTATTACAGATGACGCCTCACGATCCCTTAGCCTTCTTCCTATGCATACCAGATAAAATTGCTGACTGTATGACAGACCAGCTTTCTGCGCATATAAAGATCAGTTCTCCTCCTCTGTCCAACAGCAGAGCCTTCTCCCTTGATAAACTCAAAATAAATCTGCTATAGTGTAATAACGTTTATTAAAAGTTTTAAAATTAAGTAGTGCACTCACATTTTAGCATAAAACCATGCGCATGTAATAAAATCATTCAGGACGTCCTCTCCGCTGCCAGTCTCACGTCTCCACTCAGCGATACGAGGCCACGCCCTACCGGTTTCATCATTTGACTCATCAGGGGCTGATGAGCCAGTGTTACAGGGGTGCGAAACTCTCCAGTCATGATCCCCCTAAGAGTTCCTACAATGCTAGAAAATTTGCCACTGCTGATTCATTGCCCTTTGAAATGGTGTGAGATTTTGGAAAGTTAAGTAGGAGGCCCAATGAAAGCCTATGGGGGATTTTACCACTTTTGCACCCCTGTAACTCTGGTTTGCAGAGATGTAGGGAACCCAACTTTGGAGTAAAAGTATAACAATATGCCTTCTACCTTCATGAGACATGTCGTGAGATTCAGACGTTGCTAACGGCCATAGCTGCGATTTATGTTCGTCAGAATCTCCACCATTGACAGTGCCCAAATAAACAGGTTTTTGTGACCCTAGGCTATGACCTCTTTGGCCTAAGGGCCCGAAACACACCAGTCATGATCCCCCTAAGAGTTCCTACAATGCTAGAAAATTTGCCACTGCTGAGCCATCGCCCTTTGAAAAGATATGAGATTTTTGAAAGTGAAATAGGAAGCCTAATGGAAGCCTATGGCAGAATTCAGCACTTTTGCACCCCTATAATTCTGGTTGGTTATCATCACCCGCCGACTTTAGCAGTTAATAGCAAAGGCCCCTTACATCCTAGCAACACCAAATTTGCAGGATATGTTCAAAAGATAGCAGGAAACAATATTTAACAGACTTTTAAGGCCACAAATGTGAAAAAAGTTAAATACCTTTTCATAATCCAGATCCATGGAGGACGCCATCCGTGCCCTCCCATTCATTCCCCCATGGCTCCCGCAGTAATACAGGCCCAAACGGGTTGGGTTCTCATTCCCCCCCTCAATATGTCCGCCGCAGATTGCCGCTGCTGTGCAGTCCGCATAGGCGCGATTGCGGAGCTCTAGGCCCTCCTAGAGCTGCGCAGCCGCAATCGTGGCTATGCGGACTGCTCAGCCGTGGCAATCTGTGGCGGCCATATTGAGGGGGGAATGAGAACCCGACCCGTTCAGAGGGGTCGGGACTCGACCGGGGCCGTTATTAGTGCGGGAGCCATGGCGGACTGAATGGGAGGGCGCGGATGGCGTCCTCAATGGATCTGGATTATGAAAAGGTATTTAACTTTTTTTCACATTTGTGGCCTCGGAATTCCTTTAAAAAAAAATTGTATTCTTTTTTTATTATTTTTATGTGCTGTGTGTGGAAAATCTGAAAAAAATGGCATGGGGTCCCCCCTCCTGAGCCTCTGTAACCCCTTGGCCCCCATGCAGGCTGGGATAGCCAGAATGCGGAGCCCTGGCCGACTGGAGCTTCGCACCCTGAGCTATACCAGCCAAGGTATGGAGGGGCTCCAGGGGGGGGAGGGGTGGCCAAGCCTTCCCCTCCCCCCCTCGGAGCCCTTGTCCAATCCATGGACAAGGGGCTCTTCCCCACCTTCAGTGCCCCAGGAGGAGGTGGGTGTGACGACTCCCTGGGGGGAGTTCATGGTGGCATCTGGGATTCCCCTTTGAGAAGGGGACCCCAGATGCCCACCCCCCTCCCAGGAGAAATGAGTTTAGGCGTACACAGTACCCCTTACCCATTTCCACAAAGGGTTAAAGGAAATAAAAACACAACCACGAGAAAAACCTTAAAAAAAAATTACCACACCAATATCCACGGTAAACGATCTAACGCACAATGTTATGTTGCGATCTTCAATTAAGTTGATTGAAGATCTCCGACGCTTCCCACATAGCAGAGAATGCGTCCTTTCGGACGCATAGCTGCCGGCTCCTGCTGTCTCTCCCCACCTCCTCACCTGTCACCGTCACCTAGCCTGGCACCCGGTGCACCCATGGGTGCACCGGATGCCAGGCTAGGTGAAGGTGACAGGTGCAGGCAGGTGGGGAGAGACAGCAGCGGAGCCGGCAGCTTCACGTCCTGCTCAGGACACATTCTCTGCTATACTAACGGTTCATGAATCATCTGGTTCTTTTTAATGAATCGGTTCTTTTTTTATGATTCTGTTCATTTTACTTTGAAACTTTAAAATTGATTTTCTCAAAAAGTATAAGGTCTTTTTGAAAAAAAAATGTCCTCTTGTTCCCACTATTCCACTTAACATTCCCAACAATTTTGGTGTTTTTACTACAAAATGCACTGCACTCTGACCTGAATGTGTGCTAGAGCAAGGGTAATTAGTTAGAAAGGTTATGTATAGCTCAAAGAACAGCACTGCACTTCATTAAGGTAACAAAAAAATCATAAACATTTTATTGCAATATAAATACATTCCGATAGATTGAATAAAACCATTTAAAAAATTACCAACCAGAATCTTCCACAAATATTTCTAAATTCTATCCATCATAGGCAATATTGCACAATCATATTTGTCAAAGAAGGGATCACTTCAATAACTATGGATAGGAATCAGTGTGGAGTGCTCAAAAACTGAGCGCTCCAACACCATATGAACCCGGGTTCAGTACCTCCTGATAACAGTGAGATTAGTGATACATTCCTACTAATACAAATAAAGTGCACATAGTGAACATACATATAATCCATATATCTATAACAGTGATAATAGGTAATAACAATGAGCCATAAAGTGCTGAAGTTTGAGTGTAACAGAGCATAGATAGAGCATGCAGAAGTGTAAGTCAGAGGGTATACTTAGCCGGCTAAGTATACCCCCTGACTTGCACTTCTGCATGCCTCTCTTGTCAGTGTCACTTTTTTTTTTTTTTAATCAATTTTGTGGGTAAAATTTATAGGCCATGACATTATCTGGCCTGTGCTACAGCGTTTGCAAAAATAGTTGGTTTTTGGTCAAATAATATCTGACCAAGTCACCGCCTCTCTTGTCATTGACACTTGCCAGGGATGCAACAAACATTGATTTTCTTTTTGTAAGAAAAATACTTTTTTTTGTAAAAATGTATAGGCTATGACATTGTCTGGCTTGTGCTATAGCATTTGCAAAAGCAGTTTTTTTGGGGGGACAAATTACATTGGTATGTAAACATGTGCAGAGCCAAGTCACCAGTTCCCTTGTCAGTGACATTTATCAGGGATGCAACAAAAATTGATTTTCTTTTTTAAAAAAATACATTTTTGGGGGTAGAAATGTATAGGCTATGACATTGTCTGGCCTGTGCTACAGCATTTGCAAAAGCAGATTTTTAGGGGAACACATTACATTGGTATGTAAACCTGCACATACATGTGCAGAGCCAAGTCACTGCCTCTCTTGTCTGTGACACAAACCAGGGATGCAACAAACATTGTTTTTCTTTTACAAAAACTGTCAATTTTTTGGGTAAAATCTATAGGCCATGACTTTGTCTGGCCTGTGCTACAGTGGCTACAACAAAACTGTTATTTTTTTTTTTTTACATTAACTTGTAATTAAACCTGTATGTAAACCTGCTGCACATACATGTGCAGAACCAAGTCACCGGCCACCTCTCTTGTCAGTTTAAGTCCCCAGGGGTGCAACAAACATAGATTTTCTTTTTAAAAACTTTCAATTTTGGGGGTAACATGTATAGGTCAGGCCATGACATTGTCTGGCCTCTGCTACAGTGGCTGCAACAAAACAATTTTTTTTCTCACATTTAATTTGTATGTACACCTGCACATACATGTGCAGTGCCAAGTCACCACATCGCTTGTCAGTGTCACCAGGGCTCAAACAAACAAAAAAAACCCATAAAAAAATAATAAT
The DNA here is from genome assembly GCF_040937935.1 of Hyperolius riggenbachi. Taxonomy (NCBI): domain Eukaryota; kingdom Metazoa; phylum Chordata; class Amphibia; order Anura; family Hyperoliidae; genus Hyperolius; species Hyperolius riggenbachi. The sequence goes on from NC_090654.1 coordinate 160,893,655, forward strand.
TACGTTGTACACTGACGCTGGACTGTTTGGTTTTATTGTACTGCTCGACTAATAATAACTTCCCATCCTGGCCTCTGTTACATGCCATGCTGGTCCGTTCCGCCGCATTTACTAAGTCTTCTTAGTCTCAATAAATGCGGCGTTTGGTCTGTCAGTGTGAAGTGGGCATAAGTGATCACTACTGATCCATGTGTACACACTCCGACATTTAAAAGCAGCTCTTTATTTCTCAAATGTAGCAATGTAATGTGATTTCTGCCCTTTAGCGGATAAAACAACAGTCTGTGTCAACTACGTAATTTTTAGTGGGACTTTTGCCATAGATCCCCCTCCAGCATGCCACAGTCCAGGTGTTAGGCCCCTTGAAACAACTTTTCCATCACTTTTGTGGCCAGAAACAGTCCCTGTAGGCTTTAGAATTCGCCTGCCCATTGAAGTCTACGGAGGTTTGTGCGGTTCGAATGTAAGAACATTTTTACAGAGATTCGAGTTTGACGTTCGCAAACCCAAAATTTGAAGTCCGGCCCATCTTTATTCCTGATATCAATAATGTGAGAATGGAAGCAGTTTATCAAACAAATAATGGCTATTTTGGCTCCCCCAGCCTCTACCATTACCAGTAAAAGAATGGCAGCAAATTAAATATTCCCCTTGAAAACCAATAGGTGAACATTTTGATTGGCTATTGTAGGCTCCACCCACTTTCCTGAATATTATTCCCAGTTACCCAGTGATCAACTGTGGCAAATTTGAGAACCCTGCCAACAACAGAAGGTCTGAAATAAATCAAACAAGTCTGATTGGCTGTTTGAGGCTTTGTCCCCCTGGGGTCCAAATAGTGAATTTGGGCCCCAGTCACCCAATGGCTGACTGTAGCAGGTTTGAGGCCTCTGCCATTAACAGTGTAAAAATGGCAGCAATTTAAATATTCCCGTTCAAAACCAATAGGTGAAATTTGATTGGCTGTTCTTGGCCCCACCCATTTTCCTGAATATTAATACAAGTAACCCAGTCACCAACTGTGGAAAGTTTTAGAAACCTGCCATCAACAGTGTAAAAATGGTTTCAGTTTACATTTTTCCAGTGAATTTTTGGGCCCTGCCCACTTTTTGTAACCTTGACACACAGTGATTCAATGACCACATTTGTGAGCTTTCAAGTTCCTGGCATAAAAAAATGTGACCAGTTTATCAAGCAAAGAAATCTGATTGGGTGTAGCTCCACCCCTTTAGTGAATTTGAATGTCAGTCACCCAATAACGACTGTACCAGGTTTGAGGCCTCTGCCATGACCAGTGTAAGAATAGCCAAAATGTAAATATTCCTCTTGAAAATCGATAGGGAACTTTTGATAGGCTGTTGTAGGCTTCACCCACTCTCCTGAATATTAATTCCAGATGCCCAGTGACCAACTGTGCCAAGTGTGAAAACCCTGCAGTGAACCGTGTAAGAATAGCTGATGTTTACATTTTTCCAATTAAAATGAATGACTGAAATTTGATTGGCTGTTTTATGCTCCACCCACTTTTCCTGACTTTTTAACCTCGGTCACCAAGTGACCAGCTGTGTCAGGTTTGAGGACTCTGCCATTATTACTGTGAAAATGACAGTCTTTTACATTCTTTCCATTAGCGTGAAGCGGTGAAATCTGATTGTCTGTTTGTGGTTCCGCCCAGGTATGCATGGGGGACACGAGACCCCCAGGACATATCATCCCAGGTAGTAAGGGATCTGTATACCAAGTTTCATTGAAATCAGTCAAGGCATTTTAAATGAGGTATTTGTCATGAATCGGCTCTGCAGAAGATGATGTAGATTGTAAAACTCAAAAGCTGACAGTGGCTTTTTACTGATAATTTTTTAGGCCGATCCATTTATCAGAAATATAATTCTTTGATTATTTATGATCTTTTTACAGATGCATAATAAATGATTGAGCAGGTATTCTTTTTCCTGAAAATGTTATTGCTATTACATTTTAGGTGCAGTGTAACCTAATTAATTGCATTTTAATTGAGTTATAGAAAAGAATATTATAATTTATAACACAATTGATAAGACATTAAAATGAATTTCCACATGTCAATAAAAGTGTTAATCTTGTCAAAAGGGAAGATGACAGCCAACTCTTTCAATAAAGTTCTCCCCTTCAAGTGATCCATCCAATCACTGCAATCTTCTGCCTTACTCAGCATTATATCCCACCCCCCCCCCCTCCCCTTCCCGCATTACCCCTGTTCCAGATAATTAGCTCACCCCCCACCCATTTCTCCCTCCTTGCCTCCTTCTGCTGATTGCAGAAAGTGCACTGCATAATTGTTGTAAGTATTGGTGGAAATTGCCATTCACTACCTGCCCATGGCAATTTTAAAGAGACTCCGTAACAAAAATTGCATCCTGTTTTTTATCATCCTACAAGTTCCAAAAGCTATTCTAATGTGTTCTGGCTTACTGCAGCACGTTCTACTATCACCATCTCTGTAATAAATCAACTTATCTCTCTCTTGTCAGACTTGTCAGCCTGTGTCTGGAAGGCTGCCAAGTTCTTCAGTGTTGTGGTTCTGTGATGCATCTCCCCCCTCCAGGCCCCTCTCTGCACACTGCCTGTGTATTATTTAGATTGGGGAAGCTTCTCTCTTCTCTCTTATCTTTTACAAGCTGGATACATCCTCCTCTGAGCTGGCTGGGCTTTCACATACTGAGGAATTACATACAGGCAGAGCTGTCTGCACTCTGCAGGAAGAAACAGCCTCACACTTCAGTGGAAGATAGCTGCAGGGGGAAAGAAACACACAAATGATCTCTTGAGATTCAAAAGGAAGGGTGTATACAGTCTGCTTGTGTATGAATGTATTTTCTATGTGTGGACATACTGTACATCAACCTACTTCCTGTTTTGGTGGCCATTTTGTTTGTTTATAAACAAACTTTTTAAAACTGTTTTTAACCACTTTTAATGCGCCGAGGAGCGGCGAAATTGTGACAGAGGTTAATAGGAGATGTCCCCTAACGCACTGGTATGTTTACTTTTGTGCAATTTTAACAATACAGATTCTCTTTAAAGTATTTTTGTGACTGAACCCCTATATGCCTTTCAAAACACAAACCTGAACTACGGTAGGACTAGTTCCCAGAGCTTAGTTGCATTGCACAATGATTCTGCATGTCAACTCACTGCCCATACAATTCTATGGGCCTGTTCAAAGTACTGTGTTGTAACTAATTGTGTTATTCTAACTCACTGCATGCAGGCTTTGTGTTAAAGATAATCTGTACTCTAAAATTCTTACAATAAAAGCATACCATTCTAGTCATGATGTTCTCCTGGGCCCCTTTGTGTTGTTTCTGCCACTCCCTGCTGCAATCCTGGCTTGTAATTGCCCGTTTTAGGCAGTGTTTACAAACAAAAGACCAGAGTGTGATAGGCTGAGAGGAGCTCAGTCTGTGACTCAAACAGAGCCTGCAGGGGGCCTGGAGAGGGTGTGTATAGCTTCTATCCTATCACAAGAAGAGCAGCACATTCCTGATGGAATGCCTGAGCCCGACAAAGCCGTCAGAGGAAAGAAGATTAGATTATGTAACAGAGATAATACAGCTACTGTGCAACTAGGAAAGGCTACAGTAAGACAGACCACATTAGAACAGGTATAGGAACTTATAGGATAGAAGAAATAAGGCTGAAAAGTTTGTTACAGAGTCTCTTTAAAGTCTACGTGCAGTCTTCATTGCAGTTCCCACACATTATAACGCATGCGTTATGCAACTGACCACTGTGAACCTAGCCTTAAATTCATACTTAAACTGTACAGTGTTGATCCTGTACTAGGATGTAAAGCAGACAAGTTCCTATTTTCTAGTTAGCCCTATTAAAAATACTCACCAATGAGAACTTTGCCCTAGATCCAATGATACCTAAAGTCATTGTTTGCCAAAGACAGGACAACAAGACACAGAAAATTTATATTGTGCTTTTCTCCTGGCAGACTAAAAGCACCAGAACTGCAGCCATTAGTACACACTCTATAGGCAGTAGCAGTGTTAGGGACTCAGGGAGTCTTTCTACTGAATAAGTACTGGCTTACTGAACAGGAAGAGTCAAGATTCAAACCCAGGTTGCCTGAGTCAGAGGCAGAGCCCTTAACCAGAACACTATCAAGCTAAAGACCCAACTGCTTTGAAAAAGATTTAGCCTTTTCGGGGATTAACCTCCTTAGCGGTAACCCCGTGTGTGACACGGGGTAAGCCGCCGGAGGGTGCCGCTCAGGCCCAGCTGGGCCGATTTAAATAATTTTTTTTGCTGGACGCAGCTAGCACTTTGCTAGCTGCGCCAGCACCCCGATCGCCGCCGCCGCGCGCCCGATCGCCGCTATCCGGTGCAGCGCGCGCCCCCCCCCCCAGACCCCGTGCGCTGCCTGGCCAATCAGTGCCAGGCAGCGCCGAGGGGTGCATCGGGTCTCCCAATGACGTCCCGACGTCGCTGACGTCATCCCGCCCCGTCGCAATGGCGACGGGAGAAGCCCTCCAGGAAATCCTGTTCTTTGAACGGGATTTCCTGATCGGAGATCACCGAAGGCGATCGAAGAGGGTGGGGGGATGCCGCTGAGCAGCGGCTATCATGTAGCGAGCCCTGGGCTCGCTACATGATTTAATTTTTTTTTAAAAAAACTGCTGCGCTGTCCCCTGGCGGTATTTTTCATACCGCCAAGAGGGTTAACCTTACTCTATTAATGGTTGAAATCACACACACACACACACACAGACACAGACACAGACACGCACACACACGTTCGTACATAAAACAGTTTCAAAGCAGAGATTACTAGAATAGGTCTTCATGCAGCTCCTTCCGCTAAGATACTATAAATGTATAATATGCTGCTTATCTCTGGGAAGCAGGAAGTGTACCAGTATTCACAGATGCCTCATTATTCAGCATTCTCTGTTATAGACTAAAGAGGAAGCGCTGAGCATGAATTCAGAATTCCAATGACACTTTCCGAGATGCTAGATTTATGCCTTTGTAGAAAATACTGGTTACAAACAAACTGGTGCTGATTTTTTCATTTACCAAATCTAAGATATAAGCTAAAAATAATAACACAAGAATAGACATTTATTATTAATTATCTGCACTCTTTGGATGCTACATTTTACTTATAAATGCAATCAGCAAATTGCATGTGAGAAAATGTGTGATTCTACCTATTTGAATTTGTAGGCTTTAGACATCCCATTCAAAAAGACAGCATAGTGCCTGACTTTACTTTTCCCTGTTGCTTCCTAAGCAAATACACCGGGGTCCATAACAGAGCATATAGGGGTTGATAAACAAAGCTGTGGAAACATTACTGTGTGCAGACAGCACATGGCAATATTACTGTTACTACCGGCAACAGGTTACCGTGATTTACGGTATTAGCTCGATCCTTGCGAATCAGCTAATTTCGACGCGCAGCTGTGAGAGCCGAGCGCCGAAACTGGGCGACCCATAGCAGCAATGCGGGGCGCGTAGCGGTAATTCGGGGCTCTGGTGGCTGCCGTCATTCGGCTTTCACCGCGCCAAACGTATGGACCAGAGCCACCAATTAGACTTTCTTTGGGTGGTACATTTTGCTAAGAATTATTTTATTCTAACTGCATGTTAATGAGAATTATATGGAAAAAAATCATTAATTTTGAGTTTTCGGACATTATAGTTTTAAATAAAATATGCCCCTAGTACAATGTATGGTGACATTATATTATTTGAAAATAAAGGTGTATTTTTTCAGTTTTGTATCCGTCACTAATTACAAGCCCTTATTTGCAAAAGTAGCAGCAATATAACCTTATGACATACATATTAAAAAAGTTGAGTCCCTAAGGTAACTATTTATGTATTTTTTTAAATATCACTTTTTTATACATACAAGTGTCTTATTTTAGAATGGATTAGTGGTGGAGGTAAGGTGTTAATTAATGGGAGATTTTATGTTTTTTTATTTAATTTGATGTATATAGGTGTAATATAGGTGTAACTTTACTATTTGACCACTAGTGCACAGGAAGTGGTGCGTGTATGTTTTACTTTCACTTTGTCAATGATCACCAGCATATCATCGATGCCAGTGATTATTTATCAAAGGCAATCTAATCGGTGAGTGGGACCTGTGTTCCTATTCACTGATCAGTGTACTAACGAGTGGTGATGAGAATACAAATGGGACCGTGTGGGAGCACGCACAGTGGTGATAGTAGAGATGTACATATATGTACGCCCCAGGACTTTAGATTAAGTCCTGCAAGGTATAGATATACTGCCTCGGAAACAGATAACTAGATAATACTAATACCCTTACTCCAGACCTCATGTCTGCCCTGGCTACAGCCTGGCAGAACTATCCTGCACCATCTGCCACCACCCATTTGTAATTTTGTCCTACTTTGATTGGCTTCCCCCAGCAATACATAAAATTATATTATTACCCTGTCACAAGCCACTTACTGCAGGCATCTGTCTCATACCTAGGCTGAAATTCAAATATACAGTATACTTTCAGCAAGTAATTGCCCAATTTTTCAGGCCTCACATTATGCAATCTATATGTGATTTTTGTGATTTACACATGAAATATTACCTCTGCGTAAAATACATATTTTTTGTGGAAACATTTGCCATTTATCCCCCCGCCATGCCACTGTCTTGGTTTTGGTACACTTTGTACAACTTGTTAAGGCCTCTTTCACAGTGGGACGTTAAAGTTGCATGCAGGGCCGGCCTTAAAGAGACACTGAAGCGAAAAAAAATATATGATATAGTGAATTGGTTGTGTACTATGAATAATTACTAGAAGATTAGCAGCAAAGAAAATATCCTCATATTTTTATTTTCAGGTATACAGTGTTTTTTCTAACATTGCATCATTCTCTAATATGTGCAGATTACACAACACTCAGCATTCAAAATGATTCTTTCAGAGCAGTCTGTGAACTAATGACCTCTCCTCTGGCAGAGAAAAAGTAATTAGTTCACTTACAGTTGAGATAATAAAAGTCAGATAACAGCCCTCTCCACGACTTTGAAAGTCTTAGAGATTAATGGCTTTTTTGCATAGAGATAACAACTAGAGTTTCTTAACTCTTCCTGTACTGGAAACAATTAGACTGATATATCTGATCTTAATGTTTTATTTCTTAACTGTACTACACATACAAATCATAATATCATCATTTTTTTTCCGCTTCAGTGTCTCTTTAAGTTTCACAGTGCCCTGAGCGTAACCAGATTTTGGTGCCCCCCCGCCCCCATTCATCATCTTCACGCGCACGCGCGCACACACACGCACGCACGCACGCACGCACACCCACACACACACACCCCCCCTATGAGATAATTTTCATCTTCACTTTAAAATAACTTAAAATAACCCACTTCCCAAAAAACATACAGATAAGTTAATTGGTTTCCCCCTAAAAAATTGTCCCTAAACTATGATACATACACTACACAATACATACATGCGCATATGACTATGCTAGGGACTAGATTGTGAGCCCCTCTAAAGGAACAGTTAGTGACAAGACAATATATACTCTGTACAGCGCTGTGTAATATGTCGGCGCTATAAATACTTAAATAAATAGTGTATATATAATATATACACTAAGGAGGATCTGCCTAATATATATACACTAAAGGAGGGGGATCTGCCTACATATACAAGACTAGTAGCCTATATAAGGGGGGGGGTCTGCCTATTATAGGCAGATTCCCCCCCCCCCCCCTTAGTGTATATAGGCCACTAGTCTTGTAGGCAAGTCCCCTCCTTTAGTGTATATATATTAGGCAGATCCTTAGTGTGTGTATATATATATATATATATATATATATATATATATATATATATATATATATATAGGCTTAGGCTACGAGATCCCCTTTTAGTTGCTTATAATATGCAGCAGCCAGCAGTTAAGATTCCCAGCTGAGCTGACCCCTGTATGATCCAAGCAAAATGTAACACAACGCAAGCATATATATATATATATTGGGGTCCTGGGGATGGGGAGCGGAGCCTTACTTGGTGTGGTCACTCTGTCCAGTCAGTTGAGGAGACGGCCAGTCCAGGTCTCGAGGACAGTCACACCCACTGTCACACAGCCAGCTCAGGGCAGGGTGGCTGGCACTGTGCCACTTGCGCACCGCGCGCTTCCATCCTCCTCCTATCACGGGGGCGGAGACTCCCACACTGCCTCCAAGAGGCTGCAGCAGTTGCTAGTCTTCGCCCCCTTCACCCCCAGCAGCACCAGGGGGTGGAGCAAGAGGGAGACAGTCGCGCAACCAAGCTGGAGCCCGCAGCCGCCGGCCGTCGCAAATGGACAATAAATTAACAATATGCAGCCGGGCGGCAGGAGAGCGGCGCGGCGCCCCCCCCTGGAAGGCGGCAGCCCGGCGCCCTGAGTGATCGCTCCGGTTGCTCAGGTTAAAGGCCGGCCCTGGTCGCACGTTATAAAAAATTATAACGCAGAGTAACGCACAGCAATACAAAGTCTGTGCGACATTCACAGTGCACACGTTGCATTGTGTGTAACGTGTAGCAATATTTAGAAAGTGCTGCAAGCTGTGCATTTAGCAATAAATTTGCTGTGTTATGTGTGTTGCACATGCTCAGTAATGTTTTGTTTTGTTTTTTAAAATGTAATGCATGCGCCGTTTTCGTTCCATCAGTATGTGACGAAAACAGTGCACCAAAAGACACATAACGCAGTGCAAAATAATGTCCAATTTCATAACCTACATGCGCTGAGTTAGGGGCACGTTGTGCGACTTTAATGATTATTTAATCAAACGCAACGTCCCACTGTGGAAGAGGCCTAAAGCTCTGTTCACAGTGCTCAGTTGTATAATACAATAATTACAATAATGTACAATAATTCTGCATGTCAACTCATTGCCCATACAATTCTATGGGCCTGCTCACAGTACTGCGCTGTAAATTATCAAGTTATTCTAACTCGCTGCATTCAGGCTTTGTATTAAAGTCTATGTCCAGTTTCCATTGCTGTTCACAGTCATTATAAGGCATTATAACACATTCATTATGCAAATGACAACTGTGAAACTAGCCTCAAAGAAATTGTTGTGGCTGCAGAGATGCCCTGAAGGTTTCACAAGTATGCCTGTCATTAAAGTCAATGGGGCTTGCTGCATATTTTCACGGAAAAATTCACGAACGCGATAGCAAACATGAAATTGCCGAAAACGAAATCGCAAACATGAATTGCCGAAATCGGACCTCCCTAGTGAGGAATTATTCAACGAAGAGTGGCTGATGTTGTGTGAAGAAAGGTAATGTCTGTAGTTCAGGATTTTGCTAAGTTTTTGGTTAAAATTCTAATAATTACCTTTTTCACATTCAGAACATGTGGAGGGTGATTAGGCCTGCTTTTCCACTTGCTAAAATGCACCCAACACAGTGTATTGCTGCAATTTTGCTGATCGCAACAGCCTCACAATTTAAATGTAAATCGCTTTGCTTCTTTTTCATCAGTGTGATTTGTTTTTGCCCAAATGTAAATCGCTGGCCTACATGATTTTTGGTGCAACTGCACCAAAGAACTGCTGTTGAAGCTGTTTCTATGTGCACTGTGTGGGGTTGCTGGAAGATGGGTGCTGTGCAGAGGAGGACAAACAACAACACTCCTGAAGGTTCTACATGTACAGCCCCGTTTCTATGGGCGTGCGACACGTGCCATCGCCCGGGGCGCTATATTTTGCGGCAGGAGGGGGGCGCCGGGGTCGGGGAATGGACATAATAGTTACAACTCACCTTCTCCAGCCGTTCCCCCGCAGCTTCAATGTCTTTCCTCTCCCGGCGTCCGTCGCCTGGTAACAGCACCCCCTGTGATGACGTATCGCTAGCGGGCACCTACCTAACTGACCTAAACTACGGGCACCTACCTAACTGACCTAAACTGCGGGCACCTACCTAACTGACCTAAACTGCGGGCACCTACCTAACTGACCTAAACTGCGGGAACCTACCTAACTGACCTAAACTTCGGGCACCTACCTAACTGACCTAAACTGCGGGCACCTACTTAACTGACCTAAACTGCTGGCACCTACCTAACTGACCTAAACTGCTGGAACCTACCTAACTGACCTAAACTGCGGGAACCTACCTAACTGACCTGCGGGAACCTACCTAACTGACCTAAACTGCGGGAACCTACCTAACTGACCTAAACTGCGGGAACCTACCTAACTAACCTAAACTGCGGGCACCTACCTAACTAACCTATATTGCGGGATCCTGCCTATCTAACCCATACTGCGGGAACCTACCTAACTAACCTATACTGGGGGAACCTACCTAACTAACCTATACTGGGGGAACCTACCTAACTAACCTATACTGGGGGAACCTACCTAACTAACCTATACTGCAGACACCTACCTAGCTAGCCTATACTGCAGGAACCTACCTAACTAACCTATACTGCGGGAACCTACCTATATAACCTATACTGCGGAAACCTACCTAACTAAGCTATACTGCGGGAACCTACCTATCAAACCTAAACTGCAGGAACCTACCTATCTAACCCATACTGGGGGAACCTACCTATCTAACCCATACTGGGGGAACCTACGTATCTAACCTATACTGCAGGAACCTACCTATCTAACCTATACTGCGGGCACCTACCTATCTTACCCATACTGGGGGCAACTATATGGGCTACCCTATACTGGAGGCACCTACGTAGCTAACCTATACTGCGGGCACCTATGCCTCGCCCTGGTTCAAATTTAGCCTAGAATCTGCCCTGTACCTGTGCCACCTAAACAGCTGAATTGCCTGCTATGACTGGCAGTCCTGCCTCCTGGCTCTGCTGACTAACCAGCAGAATGAAGAATAATCCTCACCCCACCCATACCCACCAATCCCAAAAGAGATGAGGAATGCTGATCTTGTTCTTGTTAAAGAGCTTTCCAGGGGTCTGTTGGTATTTAAGAGTTTCGGTATCAAGGTAGACAGTACTAGGTAATGTGGATAATGTTTCTGCAAATATGTTTCTGCGTCCCGCAGGAAATGTGGGGGCTCAGTAGGGCTGCTCATTCGGATTTTGCGGAATTGAAATTACTGCATTTCCAATCCAAAATAGGTATTTCCAAAAATGACCCAAAAAAAAAAAAGGCTCGTTAATCGGGATCAGTAATTGGCATTGGCAGTAATCAGAATTTCCGTGGAATCGGAAATCAGTATTTCCGAACATCCCTAGCGCCCAGCAGCTAATGGACAATTTAAGTGCCTTAATAGCAGCACTATGCAAATATCCACTATTAGGCGCCTTAAAAGATATTTGGGCACACGATAATTATCATTTTCAAAATTATGTTATAGTGTTTGAAATGTTTTAACATATTGAAAATTAGAATGTTACAGTTTTTTGACATTTTTAATGTTTTGTATTTACAAATTATTATTTTTGAAAATTATCCTTTTGAAATGTATAGCTTTGGACATTATAAGGTTAGGAGGGGGGTTAGGCATCAGGAAGGGGGGTTTTAGGGAGAGTTAGGTGTCAGGACGGGAGGTTATAAGGTGCCCATTAACGGTACAATTTTTGACCAAATGCGATCTTTTGATACGATTTTTACAATCAAATTGTATAGAAAACTTGCTGTTTATGAAAGCAATAGATAAGAAGCGATTGCTAAATAGAATAAAATCGATTCGGAAGTTGGATTTTATGATCGAATTTAAAGAAAAAATCGCTCAGTAAATGTGAACAATCGATAAGTGCCTTCTGATTAGTTACGATCATTCAAAACGCATCAAAAGATCGCATTTAGTTGAAAAAACTGTACAGTTAATTAGCACTTTTAGGGTTAGACGTCAGTAATGGGGTTTTTAGGGTTAGGTGTCAGGAAGGATAGTTTTAGGGTTAGGCATCAGGAAGATGGGTTTTAAAATACTCATAATCAGGGAAGAGCTCCGGATCAAATTCAGATGAAATCCAAATGAGTTTCATTCTGATTTCAGCTTCTAATTAGTGCAGCTGAGCGGGTGTGTGTGTGGAGGGGGGTTAAACTTACCCAGCAACCTTTTTCTTTAACCCGTCCCACGGCACATCCCACACTGCGTTACAAGCTGCGTCATGTGACTACTTCGCTTCCTCCTTCAACCCAGAAGGAGGAGGTATTTATAGCCACTAGGGTTGCTCGTAATGAGCATACTACAATTACGTTTAATTATGCGTAATTTGGAATTACGTAGGTGTATCCAGCTTTCACCCACGGTTGGGAAATGTAATTACACATTAAATTACGCAATTACGCATAAGCTGAACATACTTCTATGCGGATGTTTAAGTTGGTATGTAAAAAAAAATCTGCAATCATTAAGTGTTTCTATGCATAAATTCCCCTTGCGTATTTTTGTAAGCGGTACATTAGTTCAATGCACATGGCAATTAGAGATGGCCCGAAAGGTTCGCATGCGAACTTGTTTGCACGAACAACGCAGGTTCACGTCGAAAAGCGAACTTTATGCGTGTTTGACTCGCCCCCTATACTACATCATTGGACTAAACTTTGACCCTCTACATCACAGTCAGCAGACACATGGCAGCCAATCAGGCTGCACTCCCTCCTGGAGCCCTTCCCCCTTATATAAGGCAGCAGTGTCGGCCATTTTCTCACTCTGTGTGCTGCTGTATTAGTAAGAGGAGGGAGAGACATTGGAGAGATAGGGAAAGCGATAGTTAGGAGGTCTGTTAGCTTGCTCCTTGCTGATATTTGTTGCTGAAAAGCACCACCAAAACAGCTCTTTTGAGAGCTAATGTTCTTGTGATGTGTTTTTGTTTTTGTGTGGCCCACTGACACTGCATATACAGCCCTGTCTGTTGCAGCTGGCCCTTGCTAATTGCTATACTGTGCCAGGCCCAGCACATTCAGTGCCTAGTGTGACTGCTGCACATTGTATTATAATACCAGTCACTGTATACCTTTCACTGCACCTGTGTGACCGCACGCTGTTTTATATACCAGTCACTGCATACCTTTCACTGCATCTATGTGACCACATGCTGTTTTATATACCAGTCACTGCATACCTTTGTGACTGTGTGACCGCACGCTGTTTTATATACTAGTCACTGCATATCTTTCACTGCATCTATGTGACTGCACGCTGTTTTATATACCAGCAGTCAGTGCATCCATTTTCACTGCACCTGTGTGACTGCACATTGATTTACCAGCAGTCACTGCATACCTTTCACTGCACCTGTTTGACTGCACATTGTTATACCAGCAGTCACTGCAACCTTTTCACTGCACCTGTGTGACTGCACATTGTTATAACAGCAGTCACTGCAACCTTTTCACTGCACCTGTATGACTGCACATTGTTATGTAAGCAGTCACTGCAACCTTTTTACTGCACCTGTGTGACTGCACATTGTTATATCAGCAGTCCCTGCATGCCTTATCACTGCACCTGTGTGACTACTGCACATTGTATTATAATACCAGTCACTGCATACCTTTCACTGCACCTGTGTGACTGCACATTGTTATACCAGCAGTCACTGCATACCTTTCACTGTACTTGTGTGACTGCACATTGTTATACTAGCAGTCACTGCATACCTTTCACTGCACCTGTGTGACTGCACATTGTTATACCAGCAGCCACTGCATACCTTTCACTGCACCTGTGTGACTGCACATTGTTATACCAGCAGTCACTGCATACCTTTCACTGCACCTGTATGATTGCACATTGTTATACCAGCAGTCACTGCATAACTTTCACTGCACCTGTGTGACTGCACATTATTATACCAGCAGTCACTGCATACCTTTCACTGCACCTGTGTGACTGCACATTGTTATACCAGCAGTCACTGCATACCTTTCAATGCACCTGTGTGACTGCACATTGTTATACCAGCAGTCACTGTATACCTTTTCACTGCATCTGTGTGACTGCTGCACATTGTATTATAATACCAGTCACTGCATACCTTTCACTGCACCTGTGTGACTGCACATTGTTATACCAGCAGTCACTGCATACCTTTTCACTGCACCTGTGTGACTGCTGGACATTGTATCATAATACCAGTCACTGCATAACTTTCACTACATCTGTGTGACTGCAAACTGTTTTATATACCAGTCAGTGCATAGCTTTCACTGCACCTTTGTGACTGCACATTGTATTATACCAGCAGTCATCCAGACCGCAATTATTTTTCTAAAAAGGCGATGCCCAAACTGTACCGTGATGTTGAAAGGCAAGTAGTGTCATCTCTGGCACACAACGTTGGGTCAAGGGTCCATCTGACCACATATGCCTGGTCTACAAAGCATGGTCAGGGCAGGTACATTACTTATACAGCACTTTGGGTCCTTCCTTGGATGTGTGGTGGTAGCCATTTCTCAGGCTTCCACTCCAGACCGGACTCAAACCCTGATTCCCCGGCCATTACTCGTGGTCACCATGGTGCAAAAAGTACCAAAGAGAGTTGATCACACAGTTTAATGAATGGCAGACTTGCCCTCCATAACAAATTCCCGCTAAAGGATTTCATGTCTACCCATCATTATACAGGGCCTCGAAAGAGTCCTGTATTGTTATTTTTCGTCACTACCTCCCCGAGTCAGGACGTGCGTGCCGTGCCAGCTGCCTTCCTTGGATGTGTGGTGATAGCCGTTTCTCAGGCTTCCACTCCGGACCGGAATCGAACCCCGATTCCCCGTCCGGCCGTACCCGGGGAATCAGTCAGTCCCCACACAGCATCTCTGCCTGCCTGCCGGCCGCTGCTGCCTGCCCCAAGACTAAGTCAGTCCCCACACAGCATCTCTGCCTGCAGGCCGCTTGACTGCCTTCTCTGCCACCACCAACAGGGTCCAGGACTCCAGGTGGATTCCTGAACAAAAGAATAATATTTTTTCTGGTGCGTGTACATGCCTTATAGTTTACCAAAATAGGGAGCCTTGGGTATAAGCATATAAACATTTTATTCACCAAGTATCAAAATTCAACAACCTTTGTACTACAAAGATTAAAAACAACCCCTATTAAAATGTGAAAGCATGTAGTTGAATAGCTCTGAGGAGAAAAATTCCGTATTGGAGTGCACTCCTATTTTTGGACTCCTCATGTCCAGTAAAGCATGATGCTTCACATGCATGTATATCGGGTGGAAGGCGTCCTGAGATTAATTGATTAGGCTTGAATGTCACCCCGTTTTTGTATGCCTCTATGTATTACACATCTACGCATTCATTACAGACCTTTTTATATAGGCCAAACCTCAATCAGACAGCTTGCAGTGTTTGCTGGCTGGTTTTAAGACTCACGTGACCGCATGCACTGGCAGAGTGGATGTGGTGCATATATTTCTGCGGGATGTCATCAGACATAGCTCAACCACTCTGAGTAACGTTCTCCTTTCATGTCCAGTAGTTTTTGGCACATGGCTTCTATAGACCCGCTGTAGTACAGCTTGCGGGTTGCTTATGCAGGTGCTTGAGAGGAGAAATGCAGAGGCACAGGGGACGCTGTACAGGAATCATCTTCCGGGTCCAACGTCACGCAGCACGTGACGTGTTTCGTCACTACGACTTCCTCAGACATGTATATTGTAGCGTGTGTATGCCTGCCTAATTTTTCTGCATGCACTGGGGCTGCAACAACAAAACAAAAGGCATGTACATGTGTCAATTCCCCTTCATGATCGTTACCTTGCCGCGGTGAAGGGGCTTGCGTATCACAATCAATCAATGGCTATATGAGTGTGTTGGGGGGCACACCTGACCCAAGATAATAAGGTTGTTGCTTCATTGTGTGTAGACCAGACCAGACACAAACCAGAATTCGATCAGCTGGACACTCAGTCACTGTTCTGTCATTGAGCTACCTCAGCCCGACCATATGGGCTTGAAAACCACCATCGCCTGCACTCTCGCCATGGTGCACACCAGTCCAGCATGGCCATCACTACACAAACATCTGTTTGCGATGCGTTACACAGTGAGTTTGGTCTGTCAGTGTGAAGCAGTACACTAATTACACTACCTGATTGATGTATACACACGCAAGATGTTTTAAACCACTTTATGCCTCCAATTTAGCAATGCAATGTGATTTCTGTCCTTAAAACCCTGTTTTGTGTCAAATCCATAATTTTCCCCGGGACTTTTGGCGTGTATCCCACTCCGCCATGACCCCCTCTAG
Organism: Hyperolius riggenbachi; assembly: GCF_040937935.1. Classification (NCBI taxonomy): domain Eukaryota; kingdom Metazoa; phylum Chordata; class Amphibia; order Anura; family Hyperoliidae; genus Hyperolius; species Hyperolius riggenbachi. The sequence continues at coordinate 160,909,892 of NC_090654.1, forward strand.
GTTTTAGACCCCTTGAAACATCTTTTCCATTACTTTTGTGGCCAGAATTAGTGTTTGTAATTTTGAAAGTTTGCTTGCCCATTGAAGGCTATTGCGGTTCGCGAAGTATGCCGGTTTGCAAACTTTTGCGGAAGTTCGCATTCAAGCTCATCCCTGTTCATAATGACCTTTTTCTTGAATCTTGAAGCACATGTATGTGGATGAAATGTTCAAGAAGTGAAAGTTAATTATAGACACAGCACCCACTTAGCAGTTGTTGCTTGAGTGCAATTTGCATATTTTATTATAGATGTGCAGTACCTGATCTTGCTTCTCTGTGTAGCCATGGATCCTGCTCCCTCCGGTGATTCCATTAGAGGCTGGATCTTGTCTTCCCAAACTTCTGTCCTGGGCCACATGTTCTGGTGCATCTTCCAGGTGTGGTGGTCAGCGTTTGGCGTCATCCGTGTGCATGGCCACACTGGGTGACTTTCGGTGCAGTCAATGTGCTTGGCTCTGAGGGAGGGGCTAGGCAGCGTGCAATTAGGGGAGCTAATCACGGATGACCATTAAGCTTTTAAGTTTCCAGAGACACATCCTGGCATCCTGGGGATAACTTCAGAACATCCTAAGGCAGTATATGCTGTGAAACAAATGAAATAGGTTATACCTGAGTTATCTGTTCAAGACGTAGTACATTCAAGGTTAGCACAACAAACCGTGCGGGTTTTTTCTATACACAATGGCGTAGCTAAGAAGCTGTGGGCCCCGGTGCAAGTTTTACATTTGGAGCCCCCCAAGCACTATATGCATAACAATTAATACGGCGCACCAAAACCAACCAAGAACTACCACAGTGCCAGAGGTGCAAGAAAGGGATGGGAAACTGTGTGCTAATGATCAGGTCTTTTCAAAGCATCTATAGAAGTGAACATTATCAGCACACGACCAATAAAGAATGAATAAGGTGGTTGAGGGAGGGCCTCTTGGGGTCCCCCTAGCCCAAGGGCCCCAATGTGGTCGCAACCTCTGCACTCCCTATTGCTATGCCACTGCCTAGACACCACTCTCTTAATGATATAATTTCTACACAGTGCCAAATTTCTGAATGCAGTTTATTCAAACCTAGGTTGGCTTTCTTACTGCAATATTGACAACTTGCATATCTAGGAATTAATGTATTCGGATGTCAAAATTAGTTAATCATGTCACATCTGGTTCCCCATTAGAAACGTATGTGAAGTCTCTGTTGCTCTGTGATCTGTTGATTTCTTAGCGGGAGCTTAAAGTATTAAAGTGTTACTACTAAAGCCACTGCTCTGGTAAACTCAGCAGGGCAAGCCATTTGGGTCAAAACATGACTTGTTGATTTCATTTAAAAAAATAAACTATGCACTATTCCTTTTGAAGGAAAATTGCTGTTTGGCCCTGAACTGGAAAATGGCGTAGTGGTTAGTGCTCTCGCCTTGCATTGCTGGGTCCCCGGTTCAAATCACAGCCAGGGCAACATCTGCAAGGAGTTTGTATGTTCTTCCTGTGTCTGTGTGGGTTTCCTCCAGGTACTCTGGTTTCCTCCCACATCCCAAAACAAATAAGTTAATTGGCTTCCCCTTAAATTGGCCCTAGATAACGATACATACACTACATGATATATACTGTACATATCTGCACTGCACCGTCTGCACTGTTCTGAAGAAGGGGACCCTTGATGGCCCCGAAACAATTGTTAACTTAAGTGTTGACATGTGATTGGAGAATAAAACATTGGCTCACTGAGAAGCCGGAGTGCTAACCAATCTCTTCTACTATTGATATACTGTACATAGACATAAGGCTATGGCAGGGAATAGATTGTGAGCCCCTCTGAGGGACAGTTAAGTGACAAGACAATATACTCTGTACAGCGCTGCAGAAGATGTTGATGCTGTATATATACTAAATAATAATAATAATAATAAATGTTCTTTCCAGATTGGCAGAAAAAGGGAAGCAGTTTCCTGATAAAAAGAAGTCGGCGAACAGTGAAGAGCAACAATGCCAATATTCTTTTCACATTCATTTTCACAAAAAGAATATTAAATTCTACTTTCAAGGGAAAATGCTATCGAAAATCATTTGTGATTTTTTTTTTTGCATTGTTCGTGATTTTTTTTTTTTTTTTTTGCAGTACAGGCTCCCTCCCTGTGAACATTTGTAAATGGAGTGTCTGGATTTTCAAACAGAGATTCAGAAACAGAGAAAAAAGTGAACATGAGTGTTCCCAGGGAAGAAGAATTCCCAGGGTTCTACTCTCACTTTTTTTGGTAAAGAAAGCAAATGGAGCATTTATCTTTATTCCCTTATTTAAAAACTCTAAAACCCATGTTTTCAGTTTATTCACTTTTGTTTCAATCAGCCTACAGGATGCGTACCTTCACGTGCCAATCTTTAGAAATCTTCAAATATATATTTGTTTTGCATTGAGACTGGGTACCGACATCCTGCACTTCTAGTTTGGGGTACTTCCCTTTGGGATGGCCTCAGCTCTTCGCATTTTCACCTTATCCAGGCATCCTCCTATGGTTGGTTGGTTTATGGTCAGTCATTTAGTTTATGACCAGTTTATGGAAGACATTTTAGGGTATAGACACCTGGTAATGCAAATCCTGTCGGAGGTGGGTTGGATCATAAACCACAAAAAATTGTTTCTATCCCCAACCCAATCCATCATGTTTCTGGGATACAGAATACAATCACTGAAAAACAAGCTGTTTCTTTCTCCAGACAAAGTTCAAAACATTCAGGAGAATGTGAACAGGGATGGGCTTCCAAATAGTTATGAGGTCATAACTATTCGGATTCAAAATTGTAATTAAGTTTGATTAATGTATGTGTGATCCTGGAAACTGGGGGGGGGGGGGAGGGGGGTGTTAACTTACTGAGAGGACCATGGATCCTATGCGTTTTATTCCTCTCACACCAGACTTAATGGAGATGTTTCCCGACTATCGCACTTCCTACTTCCGGATTGAAGCTTCCTTCCTTCCTTGTGGTAGTGAATTATGGAAGGCGTCCCATACGTTGTGTGTAAGATGAATGATACGCATAGGATCCACAGACTTCTGGGTACGTTAACCCCCTGTATCCCGCGGTCACACATGCATTAATCAAACGTAATTACAATTATGAATCTGAGTAGTTACAACCTCATAACTACTTGGAAGCCCATCCCTGGATGTGACTTCACTTTCCCACTCAGACATGGTTACCCTTTAGACAAGTAATGAGAATGTTGGGATTGTTCACAGTGTCATTTCTAGTGGTGGATTGGGCAAGATTCCAAAGCCAGCCATGTTGGCAATCTGGGATCAATATCTTCATGTACTAGATGTCGCGGTGAGCGTTCCTCAAGCGTTCCTGGGGCTGGGGGCGCCACCCTTCTACATTATAAAAATCCATGGTTAATAATCAGCATACGAAAAAGGCAAGTCATGAAATTACAGTGAGCTTAAAGCTCTAGAACTGTCTCTGCTAGGATTTTAGGACTTAAATCTACATAAACACATTCAGGTTGTTCTCTGACAACATCACAACTGTGGCTTAGCTGAACAAACATGAAGGAACCAGGTCCCCAGACCTCATGACTTTTGGTCCCCAGACCTGATGACTTCGCGGATGATAGTGACAATGTGATCCACCACCACAAAATGTGCATGGGCGGCCCCTTTACGCTGTTCTCCCTTTGCCTTTGGTGCAGGCATCTCTACTCCCCCGATCACTCATTCAAGGTGCCCCCCTCGGTTCATTACTTTGGGGTGTCAGAGCTAACATCCCCTGAAACTGCTAAAAAGAGATACTACACTTGGTCTTAGCCAAAAGGCCGAAAAGCGATTCTATTGCTTTCAAATCTCCACTGCGTGGCTCAGTCTGCAGTGGAATTGGTGGCATCACCACCAGGAATGGTAGACGGGCCTTCTCTTAACATTTCAGATAAAAAGAAAAACATTGTAGTATTTTATTTTATAAGAAAAAAGTTTTGTTTTTGTTTTTTTTTCAATTTTCAAACTGGATTATGTCAAAAACAGAAATATGTTATATATGTATGTATTTTTATATTTTTCAAAAATAACTTTGTCAAACAAGGTAAACTAAAAAAAGAGGGTGCCAGTTTGCGCACACCACCCACCACCCTCCCTTCTTATTCTTGGTTCTGCAGACACCATGATGGAGTTTCAGGTAGTCTGCATTTCATTGCTTCCAAGCCTCCACTGAGTGGCTCTGCACTGCAGTAGAATTGGTGGCACCACCACCAAGAATGGCAGGCAGGCCTGCTGCCAGCCTGCTACCCACTGAACACCAATGGCAACTGGCGGCAAGCCTCCACTGCGTGACTCTGCATTGGAGTTGGGTGACACCACCACATCACCCCCACCACGAATGGCAGGCAGGCCTTCTGCCAGCCTGCCACCCACTGAACATTAATGGAAACTGGCAGCAAGCCTCCTCTGCGTTACTCTGCATTGGAGTTGGGTGACACCACCACATCACCCCCACCACGAATGGCAGGCAGGCCTGCTGCTGCCAGCCTGACACCTGCAGACTTAACATTTTTTGAAAATTATCATTGAAATGATATAAATATTACCTTGACATTTTACCTTGGAATACATTTGTATTTTTTAATTTGTTATAAATAACAAATCTATACACAAATACTCACCCATAGCTGGACCACACTTAAACCCCATTTAATCGTATAATGAACAATAACCAATAAATCCAAATTATACAGAGAAAAGATCTAATGGACTCTAAATGGTCAAGTCTTGTACACCTTATTATACAATACTTGACAAGGAGAACTAAACTTTATTTAGCTTTATCTATTCTTCTGGATAGGTGTCTGGCAAAGGAGGATCTAGTCAAAAGATTTTTTGGGCCGTTCATAGGTCTACCTCAGTCAAACTGAAAGTGTTTCCACAATTGGATCTTTCAATGTCTATGAATTGGCTCACGAGATCAACTTTTCATGCCAACAGTGGCGTACCTAGGGCATTTGACACCCGGTGCTGGGTATTATAAGACACCCCCCCCCACCCAAAAAAAATAAGGAGCGAGTGTGGCATTCTAAGCGCACCACGGCGGGTAATGCCAGGTATAAGTGCCCCTATATAGGTAATATAGTTGCCCCAGTATATGTAATAAAGTTGCCCCAGTATAGGTAGCTAGCACAGTTGCCCCCAGTATAGGTAGCTAGTTGCCCCCAGTGAAGGTAGTATAGTTGCCCCAATATAGCTGCCCCCAGGATAGGCAGCATAGTTGCCCCCAGGATAGGCAGCATAGTTGCCCCCAGGATAGGCAGCCTAGCTGCTGCCCCTAATGTAGGAAGTATTGCTGCTGCCCCCAATATGGGTAGTGCTGCTGCCCCCAGTGTAGCTAGTATAGTGGGCCCCAGTATAGCTACCCCCAAGATAGGTAGTAAGTAGTATGGCTGCTCCCACTTCCGCACTCCTGCTGCTTCAATGCTGCGTCGCCGTCACGTGCCTCTTCTGCGCCTCCAATGCTGTGACCAGCAGTGAAGGTGCAGAAGAGGCACGTGACGGCGATGCAGCGTTCCAGCAGCTGGAACACGGAAGTGAAGTGAGTATTCTCCGCCCGCCTGCCTGCCCACCCTGTCTGTTTGGTGCCCACTTCCCCCGCTGTCATTTTGGAGGGGAAGAGAGGTAGAAGGAGGGGATCTGTCCTCCCTCCCTGCCGCTGTCCCTGTCACCCCTTCTTCTAGCGCTGCTCTTCCCCTCCTGCTCTGCAACTATGGGGGTCGTGGCAACACCCCACTGGCTGTCAGTCACCCGGGGCACCACGCCTCCTGCGCCCAATGGTAGGAATGCCACTGCATGCCAATACCACGGTAAAATGTGGAAAAAAGCGTTTAAAAGAGGTGATAGTCGTGGATTTACCCCCCCCCCCAATCAGTAGACACAAGTTCTGTTGAATTATTGTCAACAAAAATTTGTATTCAAGTACTTCACAGTGCAAAGTGTTTCACAGGTTCAATCCCACTTTCATCTGGAAATAAATGGAGCAAACTAATACAGGTCTGTTAAAAAACCAAGCGCTCCCCAATCAGTGTCTATTGATCGGGGCCACACAGAGGTGTTTTGCTCTTTAACAGATCTGTATTAGTTTGCTCCTGGGTCTGGAGTTTCTTTACGGTTGAGCACTGACCTCCAATAACAAGAACCTCGATTTTGTCAGCATTTAGTTTTATAGATCATAAAAATGTCAATAACATGCGCTAATCTTAAAAAATGCCATATCACAATTTATTCAAAATCTGTTAAAATCACAATATGCCAAGATGCCAGTAACTGTGCAAATACACAAACAAATCACCCTTTCAAACATTCACATACACATAAGAAGGGCCCTTCTATCTATTTTTGTTCAAACTCCCCTATAGAAATCTGATCAGCTTCTAACATTAAATCCCTTCCCAGAGGATCAATGCTTCTATATAGTTCTTCCGTTACAACATGAATGGTGGTAACACTTTAGAGTTCCTTTTAGGGGAGCACTGTGATATAAGCTTCCAAGTTCAGGTATAAATTTCAACTTGTTCAATATATCTTAGAGAGTGTCCGCATCAACTCACGTGACCAGTGTCCTGGATGATCTGCAGTGGTTACTCACAGAGATTTGCTCGTGTGCATAAACATCTCATCACTGGGACCTTCCTCACTCATACAAGTTTCTTCTGCCCGCTGCCTTCCTAAGCGTTTCTCGGCGTCCTGTTGCGGCATACGTGGGTTCCGTTTGTCAAACACAGAGCCCCGCTCGTCGCACTTCCGATCAGCTGATCCGGCTTGCGTATTAGGTTGGGTGACGTCACCTCGTAAGCCTCTGGACCTTCGTTCACGAGCGGCTGCTGCTCGCTTACACAGCCTGCTCAGCCCTGGGGCTCCTTAGCAGATTTTGCATTAGAACGACCTCTACGCATTTCAGCCAATAGCGTTGGCCCTCATCAGGAGGATTTAGTAATGCATTACTAAATCCTCCTGATGAGGGCCAACGCTATTGGCTGAAACGCGTAGAGGTCGTTCTAATGCAAAATCTGCTAAGGAGCCCCAGGGCTGAGCAGGCTGTGTAAGCGAGCAGCAGCCGCTCGTGAACGAAGGTCCAGAGGCTTACGAGGTGACGTCACCCAACCTAATACGCAAGCCGGATCAGCTGATCGGAAGTGCGACGAGCGGGGCTCTGTGTTTGACAAACGGAACCCACGTATGCCGCAACAGGACGCCGAGAAATGCTTAGGAAGGCAGCGGGCAGAAGAAACTTGTATGAGTGAGGAAGGTCCCAGTGATGAGATGTTTATGCACACGAGCAAATCTCTGTGAGTAACCGCTGCAGATCATCCAGGACACTGGTCACGTGAGTTGATGCGGACACTCTCTAAGATATATTGAACAAGTTGAAATTTATACCTGAACTTGGAAGCTTACATCACAGTGCTCCCCTAAAAGGAACTCTAAAGTGTTACCACCATTCATGTTGTAACGGAAGAACTATATAGAAGCATTGATCCTCTGGGAAGGGATTTAATGTTAGAAGCTGATCAGATTTCTATAGGGGAGTTTGAACAAAAATAGATAGAAGGGCCCTTCTTATGTGTATGTGAATGTTTGAAAGGGTGATTTGTTTGTGTATTTGCACAGTTACTGGCATCTTGGCATATTGTGATTTTAACAGATTTTGAATAAATTGTGATATGGCATTTTTTAAGATTAGCGCATGTTATTGACATTTTTATGATCTATTAATCTCCTGTTTGAGGGTGGAGGGATTCCCTCATATAACGTGCAGCTTAGAAGTGGGATTGCATAGCGCCAATTGTGACAGATATTTGAGCATTTAGTTTTAGCCCATTATTATTAAACCACTCCTGAAGCTCAGCTAAGCATGCATTTATTTGTGGGGTAAGGTTAGTGACACCAGGTTTGAATAATAAATATAGCTGGGTGTCATCAGAATAGCAATGATATGTCAGGCCATGTTTTTGTATGATTTTTCCAAGTGATTCAGTCCATCGCTACTTGGTGTACTATACTACAAACAATACTGCAAAATACCAATAGAAAAAAACTAAACATAGTTCTACACTAACACTAGAAGTCTGTGCCTGAAGCAGACCTTGCCTTACTAAGTTCTATTATCCTGAAAAATGTGCACTATAAGCCAGCCAACAGAAGTACAAATCAACTGATTGGCATCAAAATCATAATACATCTCTCTCCAACAGAGAAAATGGTTCTACATGGGAAATGGACGTAATTACCCCATTTTCAGAAATGCCAAGGTTAACAATTTGCTTTTCTTTACATATACAGTGGGTGCATGTTATATCGGCGCCGCTTAGTTCGGTGCGGGGAGAGCTGATTGATGGCTCACCTTGTTGCCGCTAAACTCCGAGGCGGCGTTAAATACTATTCCCCCTCTGAGTTGTCGCAACTCGGAGGGAGATGTAATTCGTGGTCTGGCAGACGCCAGAGCCCCGAATTACCGCTATGCGGGGTGCGCATCATAGCATTGCTGCTATGACGGCACCCAGTTTCGGTGCTTGGCTCTCAGAGCCGCGCGTCAAAATCAGCTGATTCGATATACAGTATCTGGGTGATTTTATAAAAGTCAGAACCATATTAATAGTAGTGCAAACATGGCTTTGTTTTGGTAAAGTACCAGTAAGTGGCAGGTTTACTTTTAAGCCTGTACTTTTAGTGAGATCACTAGGGCTAGGTATTCTGTGCCTATGTCCCACATACTTAACAGAGGTGCTCTGAAGCTTCTGAGGGACCAGATAGTCCCACTTTGGCATCTGTTATGTCTGGCCAGGCAGAAGGCAGAACAGCAACAAACCTGATGTGGAATGATATGTGCTGCTGCACCGCATTTCTCGAGTCTTTCAATATAGTCCCATCATGAAGGAAGCTGGAAGCCAGGAGTGAGCTAAAAGGGAATAAATACTAACCTTGTATTCATGAATACAAGTTTTGTATTTAGCCTCCAGGAGGTTCCACACTCCTCTGTTGGTAGTAATTTCAGGTGCAGCCTGATTAAGAGCTCTGTCAATTTCTCCCTGTTCCCAAAGAAAAATGTGTAAACCATTGTATGGCCAGCTGCCCCCAGGTAAACACTATGTTTTTTGTTAATTAGTAGTTAGGGTCTCTTTCGTGAGGATACCTCAATGCTGTGGAAGAATATAGTATGGAACACTCTGCATGCAAAATCCTCCATGTTGTTTCATCTGTTTTGAATGCAAGTTGTGTAACCTGCCTATATTTAGGCTCTGCGCATCCATGCAGTTGGTCATTCAGATGCAGCCTGCCTTGGCAAGTGCTCCCACCTCCTAGTGCTGTATTTTTTCAAAAAGACCTTGTAGTTTTTGATAATAATGGAAATGAAATAAATAAAAATGCAAAGGAAAAATGTTTTTTAAACTTAGAAAAACGGCGGTTTAAAAAACATTTTTACTTTGCATTTTTAAAATTGATTTCCTCAAAAACTTTAACTTGTTCCTACCCTTTTTCCCATATGTAGCATTTTTGATGATAATAGTATGCATGGGGGCGTTGCTATTAGGTGCTAAAGTCAGAACAAAATGACACAACAAATACACGAAATTGATTACATTTACAAATGAAATTAATTTTGATTTTACCCAAAATTTAGTTTACAATTTCACATTGTAATTGCAAATTACTATGCAAAATGACTATTATGCAAAATGTGTGCTCATCACTGGTGGGTATGGTGCCTTTACAATTTTTTTTAGACACTGACTGATCACCATTAATTTGCGGGGTACAGTGCCTCATAATGATTTTCAGGACATTTTACCTACTTTTTTTTTCAAATGACTTATGACTTAAGATACACAATATTGGCCTCAATTCACTAAGCTTTATCAAACACTTTATCAAACATTTGATAATTTACCTCATGGGTAAAATCTAATTTTGAATTCACCAAGGTGTTATATATTTATTGAATGTTTTATCGATAAAAGGTTCAATAAATCTATAACACCTTAGTGAATTCAAAATTAGATTTTACCCATGAGGCAAATTATCAAATGTTTTATAAAGTGTTTGATAAAGCTTAGTGAATTGAGGCCAATATGCCTAATTATATGTTGGGCACATTTCCTAATCCTAATTATGCTTTAAAGGATACAGCGTTTAAATACTATTTGGGTAGTACACTGCCTAGTTATAATTTGGGAGAAATAATGCTGTATTATATTATGAGGGCACATTCAGGTTGTCTAATTAGGATTTGGGGGATCATCTAGGTAATTATGCTGTTTGGCAGATACTCTGCTTATTTGTGCTGTTTAGGGGCACTTATGTTATTTGGAAGCAAAATGTTTCCTAATTATGTTTTTAGGGGGTATACTCCCTAATAATTTTGGGGAGGTTAAGCTGTCTAAATATGTAAATGGGGATGCTCTGCCTATTTATATGGTATAGGGGTGCTCACTGCCTAATTTGGTTGCTTTGGTGAACCGTGTTGCCTAATTATTATTTTTCATGTACACTCAATTATGATCTAAAGTTCTAAAAGCAGGTTCAAAACAATGCAAAACAATAAATACACCTTCAGTTTTATTCTATCTATTCTCATATGGCCTATGTTTTATTTAAGAAGAGGGACTTTTGTGGAGATGAGTGAATCCATTGATTTCTGTAAATTATAGAGTACCTAAGCAGCTCATGGTGACCCAGAACCACTAGGAAAGTGTAGGAGATTAAAAGAGACTGAAAACAGAAGTTATTTTTAATAATTCAGCTGTGGTTTTCGATGATACATGACTCCTGCATATATGCAAATTGTCTCTTTTTGATCTTGAAGCCAGGCTTACACCAAGACCCACTTAGCTTATAAATTTTACAGAGCAACATCAACCCAGTATACAGAAAGCCTGCTCCGGACTTACACTTACACTGAGTGTTTCTGTGGATGAGTGAGTGTGATCTACAAGTTTGATCTTGCAGCAAATCGGGCCAAATGGGGAGATGGAAGAGTAGGACAGTAACGCCTACCCCTCTCCCCTAAAGCCCTTGTTCATATCCTGGACAAGGGTCTCATTTCCCCATCCAGTGCTTAGGATTAGGAAGGGATGAGAATAACTAACCTCCACCTGTGGGTGACTTATGGTGGAATGTGGGAGCCCCCTTTCAAGATCTAGGAGGACCTCAGATTTCTGTCCCCCTCTTCCCAGGTGAAATGGGTACAGGATTAAAAAAAAAAAAAAAGACACAACACGAAAATAGTGCTTCATTACGCTAAATCTAACTAATTGTCAGGCTCGGCCATACCCAGTGCAGTTGGTAACTCCCAAATATATGCAGACGTCCAGGATTTGATGCAAGTGATGTTTATTTACAGTGAAAGGTACATGCAGGGTTTCCAGGACATAATGCAGGAACAGGTTTGCAACACAAGTTCAAGAACAATATGCAGGAATATTACCCAGAGACTGGCAAATGGATACAAGTCCAGGAACAGATATGCAGGTTGCACCAGGAACAAGCATGCAGGTAATCCAGGAGCAGGTATACAGGTTAACCAGGAACACGCACTCAGGCAAGGAATCCAGGTACTCAGGTGATGAACAGGTATGCAGGAATTGAAGTCCAGATACTCAAAACAGGAGCAGGCATACAGACATGAAATCCAGGTACTCAGAACATCAGCAGGCATACAAGTATGAAGTCCAGGAGCTCAGGACATCAACAGGAACACAGACTTGGAATTTGAACACTTGGAACAGGAACAAGGATACAGGAACTCATGACATGACACTAGATACATGAATCAGCTATCAGGGAAAGTTGAAGTCTAACTGCACTGAGCTAAGCTTAGACAATGTAATGCACCAGCAAAGCCTGCTGGGAACTCGGGATGCTAAATGCTTCCACTAATTGAGCAGTTACCCTGCAGGTGATGGAACACTCCCATGTATATGCAAATAGGATAAGCCCTGCTGCTAGCTGATGTCTGCAGCCGCCTACTGGCAGGTCCTAGCGGGGTATCCCAATCAGTTCTCTCCGCTGCCCGTCCTCGTTCTCACTACCCTGGGTCTGTCCGGGGGGGGGGGGGGGCATCATCATCAACATCATCATACTTAGTATTAGTATTATTTGGACTGTTCCTGTAGACCCGGATCTGTCACCTGCGAAGGTCAGACCTACACCATTACTGTAGTAGCTAAAATTGTGTATGCTATGATTGTTGTGTTGTGTGTCTTGTCTCCCATACTATGTCTATGCCATGTGTACCACAAATAATTCTGAGTATAGCTTTTGCTGTATTTGGCGAAATAAATAAAACGATTCTGAACGATTCTGAACGATTCTGAACGCAGAGAGCCCTGACACATGCATATGCAAAAGGGATGAAACTCATTGCTAGCTTATCGCTGCAATGATGGGCAGACCCGAGAATCCTTACACTAATATTATAAATGTGAAAGTTTGGATGTTTGTTACTCAATCACGCAACAATGGCTGAACGGATTTGAATAAATTTAGCACACACTTAGTACATTACCTGGAATAACATTTAGGATACTTTTTATCCCCATAACCAAAAAGTGGGCAGAAACAAATACAAATTTCACTGGGAAAATGTAGCCATTCTTACACTGTTAATACAAGGGCAATTACACCAAGCTTTGCTTTTTTAGTAGGAGGGCTTTTTGGTTCCTTTTATCCCCCTATACATTCCTAGTAGTTTGGGTCACCCTGAGCTGCTTGGTTACTCTGTTGTACTCGTCCAAGCCCTATTTCATACAGCCTTATCAATCCCTGCCACTGATGAGGACTGATGAGGACCAAAAGTCCGAAACAGGCTGTCTACATGTGGGTTTGATATGGCTGTGTAAAACTTAAAGCTATAAGCTTGCTATACACCAGCGGTTCTGGATGCTTGCTTGGCTTAACAAGGGCGAAAAGGGATAATTTGCATATTTAGTGGTAGTGCATTGTGGTCAACCACAAATGTTCATTTATAACTGAATTATTGCAAATTTCCTTCTGTTTTAAGAAGGCAAATACACCAAGCTTTGCTTTTTTAGTAGGAGGGCTTTTTGGTCCCTTTTATCCCCTATACATTCCTAGTAGTTTGGGTCACCCTGAGCTGCTTGGTTACTCTGTTACACTGTTAATGATAGGGTTCTCAAACTTTGCACAGTTGGTCACTGGATGACTGGGATTTATATTCAGAAAAGTCGGTGGAGCCTATAAAAGCAAATAAAAATTCACCTATTGATTTTCAAGGGTAATATTTACATTGCTGCCATTCTTGCACTGTTAAAGGGGAACTGAAGAGAGAGGTATATGGAGGCTGTCCTGTTTATTTCCTTTTAATCAATACCAGTTGCCTGGCAGCCCTGCTGGTCTATTTATCTGCAGTAGTATCTGATTAAAACCAGAAACAAGCATGCAGCTAGTCTTGTCAGATCAGACTTATAAGTCTGAACCACTGAAACACCTGATCTGCTGCATGCTTGTTCAGGGGCTATGGCTAATAGTATGAGAGGCAGAGGATCAGCAGGGCTGCCAGGCAACTGGTATTGTCTAAAAGGAAATAAACATGACAGCCTCCATATACCTCTCTCTTCAGTTCCCCTTTAATGGCACCAGCCTCAAACCTGGTACAGATGGTCACTGGGTGACTAGGGTTAAAATTCAGAAAAGAGGGTGGAGCCACAGCCAATCAGATTTGTTTCATTTCAATGTAAATATTGATGCCAAAGACCGCAAAGCTCACAAACTAGGTCATTGAGTATTTGTGTGTTAGGGTTAGAAAAAGTGGGCAGAGCCAACACCAGCCAAATACATACCCGAGCAACGCCGGCCCATCAGCTGAACAATACATACTTACCTTTAATCAATGATTCTACACCAATATCCTCTAGAGAATGTTCTACACCAATATTCTCTATGAAATGTTGATTGAAGATCCCAATCTTATCTCCATGCACAATAGAAATCCTCATCAGGGAGGATTTTCAATGTTGCAATGAGTGGAGCAATGGGGCTGCTCCCTTCCGCCACTGACATGAATATGTATTGAATATTGTATAGAGATTCCTATCAAAAGCATCTTTAAATCTCCCACCAGGGCTCCCCATTGCTCCACTCATTGCAACATTGAAAATCCTCCCTGATGAGGATTTCTATTTGTCTATTAAGGGATCAATGGAGAGCCCAGGTGACAGATACAAAAATTCTTATTGCTGGAGCTTTCTATACAATAGCATGCCCCCTGACCACTGCACTACTTCTGCTAGGTGCTAGCACATGTCATTCCCCTGACAGGCCCCACACTCCCACCAAGCACCCCCAAAAGGCACTGCACACCTGCTGGGAACCCCAGATGCTGACACTCCCCACTGAAGCACTGCTAAAAGCCCAGGGGCTCTCTGCTGCACAGCCGCTAACTTCCACGAAAGTGCATAAAGCAAACTTAATAAAAGCATTTTTAAATGTTATGCTGGGGTCCCCTACTGGTCGTCAGATTGACCAATGGAATCCCTTAAAATGAAGGGATCCCATTGACCAGTGTAGTGCTATTACCAGCAAAGTTGTTGTTATGTATTGGGGCTTTGTTGTTAACCACAGAAGTTGGCACCATTGACTTCAATGCAATTTTGGAAAACTGGTTCACTAAAAATTTACCAAACCATTGGAAGTTTAAAGCGGTATAAAACCCTGACATAATATTCAATAAACACATGTTTTCCTACTTTTATATGCCATACGGTTATCATATTTGCATTTGTGCATAAGTATTATTATTTATTTAGAAATTACAAGTTCCCAAAAGTACAGTTTTTTGCTATTTATAACTGTTTTTATTCATTATGTACTGAAGGCAGAAATCCTTTGAGTTCCTGTCTGTGTCCAGCAGCTTCTGCACAGTCAGAGAATGTGTCACATTCCTCACTAGATACAACTAAGTAAACACAAGATAACATTATCTCCACTTCGCATGAGGCTAGATTTCTCTGCACTGAACTTTGAAGTCCTGTGTGTAACCCTTTGAATGCTCTTCTAGTAAAAAAAAATGCTGGTTGCATATAATATGCTGTGAATAATTTTTTAGAGCAAAGAAGAAATTCTGGGTTTCATTCCGCTCTAAGGACATTTTTGAAAACAAGCAAACCACGTTTACAGTCATCCCTACTGATTTCTAGTTACACCACTATTATGCTCACATACATTCTTCTGCAATGCCCGCAACTGCATGCTTTCACTGTCACTCAAATCTCTCTCCATTGGTGCCAGAGATGCCCTGAAATTTCTGAGATCCTAGCAATGCCTGTGTGTTAAGCTATGGAACCATCAAGGGTTTGTATTCCTTTATATTTGCAATGAAGAAACATGAAAAAAACATCTCATGCAGCCAGTGTTCATTTTGTTATAATATAATACATATACAGACTTACATTAATCTCCCTTCTAAGAGTCTATTTTCCAGGGTTTGCTGTCGGAGGCTGATCATCTGTGCTGAAATCACTTGTCATTTGGTTTCATTCAGGAGGAAAGCATTGCCTCAGATATCTTGTCATACTCTACTCATCATCCCGAGATCATTGTTTGTTTGATGAAGAGACTAGATAATGTCTGTGTTAATGGCTTCCCTCAAGATCAAGCAGCTGGAAGGGGTGAAAATGATAAATCTCTAACCAGAGGGAATGTTGCATTATGTAAGTCCTTCCTTGTATAACTTGGACATGTTTCTGGTTAGTAACTTGAATGTGTCATTTTGAATAATATGAAATCATTAAGCATTTTAGTTGTCCCACTGTTTTTAGTAACAGCATGCATGTGAACGCCATTTGCTGTTCCTAGCAATGTGGTAATGTTTCAAAAAAACTTAAGTTGTGTGCATATTCTGCACAGATGAAAACAAAACCTAGAATATAACAATATCGAAACTGACATAGCAAGAGAGGATGAGAGCAGGCAGTGTGATTGCATGCAGTGCGCAAGGGTTCTGAGTACCACAATGGTGGGAAGCCAGCACAGCCAAGGGGGGTCCTAGTTGGATTAGGAACCTCTAAATGTGAGTGAACCTGTACTTTTTATTGTATGCACACTACATGTATTAAAAGCTTTGCTGATGGAACGCTGAGAGGATCCCTCCCTTTTCTTCTGTTTATGCAGCTGGAGTTCTATTACAGGCAGGGCCGGATTTACCATAAGGCACTGTAGGCATGTGCCTACAGGCGCCTGGTGATGGAAAGGCGGCTCACACCCCTCCCTGAGCGCCTTCCTCTCTCCTTCCCTATGTAGAGTCCTGATGAGAGTGTAAATGAGAGCTTACTCACTCGGCTCTCTGAATTCCACTGACAAGATCTCCCTTCAGCTGGGGGCACCTCTAGCTACCTAATACTTAGATACCCTCAGTGTTAATTAGCTAGCTGTGCCCCTAATACTAAGGGGCACCTGTATCTACCTGTGACAGGCAAGGGAAGTAAGGGAGAAGTGACAGCTGGGACAGCCAGCACACTTGCGGTGCGGCTCGTGGGGGTTTGTAGGTTCATGGAGGGCGAAGTCTAGGGTGCCAGGACATTTGTATAGGCTCCTGCGAGGTAAATCCAGGCCTGATTACAGGAGAAGTGGAACCACGGTGAAGGGGAGTGAGGTCCTCCTTGTGAGCAGGTGAGGAATCTACCTATGTGACTAACACAGCGCTACAGTATACACTACATGCTAATCTAGGAAATGGAATTGTTCCAACTGTGGCAGCAGTATGACACACCACGTATGAGACTGGTTGGATGCGCCTCTGGTTTGCTTTTTACATTTTATAGCAAGACAGGAGATTTTCTTCTGTGTTCAAGTGCTGTATTTTTTATTTTTATTTTTTGCTGTTTGAGTATTCTTTGCTGTTTGGGTGGTCTAATAGACTTAACACTTCCAATTAAAATTCCTGATCAACCCGCAGCACTTAATTGTTACCGGTGTGTTGGGGGTGGGGCTGTTTGCAATGTGTAGCAGCAGAAGGGATCCAAAGGGTTTGTACCTTCTTGCACTAGAGCAAGGAGTTGACCCGGCATCAGTGGTGGGGACATGGCACAGTGATGAGGGCAGGGACCTGTGGCGATCAAAGTGTTAGATTAAGGGTACGTACAGACATACGATAACGATCGTTCGTTGTGAACGACGAACGATGTTAAAGGAGGTATCGGACGATGATCGTTTGAAGAAAGGCTACTTTGAACATCGTTCGTGTACGAACGATCTTGGAACGAGCGTTGCGTGCGCAACATGATTTATAAACTGATTTCAAACAAGTGTCAAAAAGAACTGTTTGAGCATGTGCAAAGCTTTGAGAACGAACGATCAACGACCGATCGTTGTACAGACATTACTTTTTGAACGATGGTCGTTGGAAAAGATCTGGCAGAATGGATCGTTCTTTACCAACGACATATCTCGTTGGTCGGTCGTTTTAATGATCGTTCGTGCACTTTTTACGAACGATCGTCGGGCAATGCCGTCGGTAACGATCGTTTTAAACGACTATAGTCGCATGTCTGTACGCACCCTTAGACTAATACTTAGATCTATACTTCGGCTGACACTGTGCCAAATTTTATATGGCAACGGCACCGTCTGGCAGCAGCCAGTTTTCCTATGTCAGACTATGTCTTACATTGGTCCTGCGGAGGAAAATGCCAATGTAGGACATAGTCCAACATAGTATTGGAACAGGTTGATCAGCTAGTAAACATTGTTTAACCTTTTGCAAGTAAATCCTACGCCGCACTTGTTACTGCTCTAGTCTGATGCGGCGTAGGATTTACGCCACCCGCCATTTCCTCTCCCGGCGAGAGAGTGTACACCCGAGAGGGGGGATTAATCTGTCATATGACAGTACAGAGTCTCGGCGTTGATCCGATGTCATAGGCTGATATCGGATCAACATCTGGCTATGGCCAGAGGGAGGAAATTAAAGGAAATGTTTACTTTTACATGGAAGGGTAAGGCTTTAAAATATCTACCTAGAGATATATACCTAGAGATATATTACATTTTATTCCTCTAAATTATCATCCACTGTTGAATCAGACTAAAAAAAATCTATAAGCATGGCCCAAAGTAAACATATCATGAATTGGGGAAATCAATGTCTTAAAGATGCCAGTTCTACCTAAACTTCTATACTTCTTTTACACTATTACAATTAATATACCTAGTACTATTCTCAACATCTTTCAAACTGATTCCATGAACATTATCTGGAAAAACAAAAAAAACAGGGATCAAGACCATATTACATATAAACATAAAGACAAGGAAGGCTTTGGAGTTCCTCATTTCTATAACTATTTTGTGGGTGCTAGATTTGCCCAATTGCTCAATGCTTCCAGGGGTGCTGTCAGGCACCAAGCAGGCCAAGCAGCCGCTTGGGGCCTCATGTTTTTAGGGGCCTCGGAGGGTCTGTGACATCGTCGTGACATCACACTGTGGTGCGCACTGAGCTGGCCGCGGCATCTAATAGATGCCGCGCCCGTTCATAGCCCGCAGCCCCGCTCCAGCCTGCATGGTGTTCCGGAAGGCAGAGCAGGGCTACGGGAAGATGGCGGCCAAAGCCCTGTAATGGAGACTATTTGTGTCTTCCCATAGCCCTGCAATTCCATTCAGCGCAAGAGATTGCAGGAGCAAGATCGTCCGGGGGAGCTGTGCGCCAGAGGAGACTTCTGTCAGGTGAGTAAATTATTTTTTTTGCAGGTGAAATGTTGCCCAAATTGTGTGTATTTTCTGCTGAAATGTTGCCCAAATTGCATTTGTTTTCTGTTGAAATGTTGCCCAAATCACGTTTATTTTTTGCTGAAATGTTGCCCAAATTGCGTTTATTTTCTGCTGAAATGTTGCCCAAATTGCGTTTATTTTCTGCTGAAATGTTGTCCAAATTGCGTTTGATTTCTGCTGAAATGTTGCCCAAATTGCGTTTGTTTTCTGCTGAAATGTTGCCCAAATTTAATTTATTTTCTGCTGAAATGTTGCGCAAATTGCATTTGTTTTTTTGCTGAAATGTTGTCCAAATTGCGTTTATTTTCTGCTGAAATGTTGCCCAAATTGCGTTTGTTTTCTGCTGAAATGTTGCCCAAATTGCGTTCGTTTTTGCTGAAATGTTGCCCAAATTGCGTTTGTTTTCTGCGAAAATGTAGCCCAAATTGCGTTTGTTTTCTGCTGAAATGTTATCAACATTGCGTTTGTTTTCTGCTGAAATGGTGCCCACATTGCCTTTTTTTTCTGGTGAAATGTTGCCCACATTGCGTTTATTTTCTGGTGTCTGGGGTAACTGTTGCTGCATTTAATGGTCATAGTTGGCTATATTTGCTGCTTTGGGGTTACGGTTACGCTCTGCCCATACAATGTCATGGCCACGCCCATTTTTCAGCCCTCAACGCCCATTTTCCAGCATGGCGTGCGTAGAACACACCCCCCAGTCCCCCCTACTGCTCCACCCACATGGCATAGCCATGCCCATTTTTTGCCGGATAGGGCCACTTCCTGCAGTTTGCTTGGGGCCCACAAAAACCTTAGCTGCACCCCTGAATGCTTCCAAAGGAAAATCACCTCCAAATGGGTGGTTCTTAGAACAGCCTTTTTGTCTTCCCTTAAAGGTAGGTGAATTGATATGGCTACCACAAATCCAAATTAATTCTAGGGTTCTGCCTTACAAATGACAAGTCATTCCATAAAACCCTGGTAGAGACTGAAGTTAAAATATAGACACTTAAAAAAGACACTTAAAAAATATCTCATTGGACTCCCATATTTAGAAATCCTAATTTCTCCCCAGACATGACACCTCATGGCTTTATATAGGAAGTGGTTTCCTGTCCAATTCTATATTATTTAAGCTGATTTCCTTGATTTATGGACAGCTATCTAATGCTCATTTTCCTTAAAGAGGAACTGAACTCAGAAGTTGAAAACTGAGCATAGCAATCCACGTTAATATTTGCAGGCAAGAACAGTACAATAAATGTACAACAATATGTGAATACACTGTATAATATATAATAATTCAATAAACCACACCCCCTGACTTAGCTGCCGCGGCAAGTCACGTGGTGACTGCCCGACAAGCTCCCAAAGATCACTGGGAAACCGTTCTGCTTATCTAAAATCCGCCTACCAAGTCATTACTGTGCGTCATCAGCAGGCACCTTCTGTGCAGAGAAAAATCCTGACAGGACAGCTACAGCGCAGATGGCTAGGGAGGTGAGAAGCCAGGAGGAAGAGAAGGGAGAGAGGCAATAATCCATGGTGGGAACGAGGAGGAACATCACACACTGGAGGAAGCGAGAGAGGCACAGCCAGGGCCGGTTCCTAAGGTGGGAGGAGAGGAAGGGCACATAGGCTCTCGCCTCTCCTTATCGTGCAGAGTTGCCAGAACAGCTGAGCTGTGTACCGTGTGTGGGCACTTTCTTCCTCCTCATCTCTGCTGGTGGAATGCCCCTCCTCTCTGTCTCTAACAGTGAGGGCAGGAGTTAGGCAGAGAGGACTCCAGCCGGGAGATTCAAAGAAGACATCAGGACAGATGCATTACTATACTGGGTGGGCTGCTGGGCATCAAGGGCAGTGGCGAATCTGCGAGGTAGCAGCAGTATTGCTGAAATCATTGAAACAAGTCTGAGTAAATAGAGGCTCTCTCATGCTTGCTGGCAGTGCGGGCATCATGCTCTCAGCGTACTGCCAGGTCAGTTTTATCTGTAAATCTTCTCTTACACTTTCCCCTCAGTCCTGTTTCTGTTCCCGAGTCCATCCCCCCTCTAGTTGAACTAACAAAGCATTCCTCTCTAGCTAGCCTGCCTCCTGTCACTACTGTTTCCCCACCCCCGATTCTTCAGCCTGAGTCCCGGACCCTCAATCATTGCCAGCCCAGCAGCTGCCAGAGGTAATAAAGTCTCCTTGTCCCCATAGTTCCTGCACACAGCCCTTTTCTCACTCACAATGACCAAGTCCAGGGTCAGCCCATGAAGGCAGGTCATAAATTCTGCTACTGTTATCCCTCACTGTAATGGATGCCACAAAAGCAAGTATTTTCAGCTGTGACCAGAGAGAGATATGGAGAGAGGGGCGTAACTAGGCATGCTCAAATAACGACTTCGGATGAAATCCGAATAGGTGTTCGGATTTCATCAGGTTAATTAAAACACCTGGGGAAGGGGGGGGGGGTGTTAATCTTACCCATCGGTGTCTTCTTAGTTCCGGGTTGAAGGAGGAAGTGTATTGTCATATGACGGCCGATTGGAACACCTCGTGGGAGGCGCCGAGGGACGTAACTAAGAAGATGCCGATGGGTAAGATTAACTTAACCCCCCCTCGCCCACCCGCACAGGTGTTTTAATTAACCTGATGAAATCCGAATAATACCTATTTGGGCAGCACGGTGGCGTAGTGGTTAGCTCTCTCGCCTTGCAGCGCTGGGTCCCTGGTTCGAATCCCAGCCAGGGCACTATCTGCAAAGAGTTTGTATGTTCTCTCCGTGTCTGCGTGGGTTTCCTCCAGGCACTCCGGTTTCCTCCCACGTTCCAAAAACATACAGATAAGTTAATTGGCTCCCTCTAAAATTGGCCCTAGACTACAGTACTTACACTTCATAATATAGACATATGGCAATGGTAGGGATTAGATTGTGAGCTCCTTTGAGGGACAGTTAGTGACAAGATATATATATATACACTGTACAGCGCTGCGTAATATGTCGGCGCTAAATAAATACTAAATAATAATAATAATATTCGGATTTCATCCAAAGTCGTTATTTGAGCATGCCTGGGCATAACTAGAGATCACTGGGCCCCCCTGCGAAACTTTGGATGGGGCCCCCTCCCCCACGGCTTTCAGTTTTGCTTTTAGCACAAGTAAACTGAGAACCAATATTAATCTATTGGCTAGTGCACACTTGAATGTGCAGGGGGAGGGGAGCCTCTGGTAATGGGTGCAGCAGGGGTGCAGAGCTGGGAACTCAGGTGTACAGAGATCTCTCCACCAGAGTCCTTGTGAGATAGAAGAATCCAGCAGGGGGAGGAGCCTCTGGTAATGGGTGCAGCAGGTGTGCAGAGCTGGGAACTCAGGTGCACAGAGATCTCACCACCAGAGTCCCTGAGAGATAGAAGAATCCAGGAAGAAAGGAGGGTGCCTCTGGTAATGGGTGCAGCAGGTGTGCAGAGCTGGGAACTCAGGTGCACAGAGATCTCACCATCAGAGTCCCTGAGAGATAGAAGAATCCAGGAAGAAAGGGGGGTGCCTCTGGTAATGGGTGCAGCAGGTGTGCAGAGCTGGGAACTCAGGTGCACAGAGATCTCACCATCAGAGTCCCTGAGAGATAGAAGAATCCAGCAGGGGGAGGAGCCTCTGGTAATGGGTGCAGCAGGTGTGCAGTGCTGGGAACTCAGGTGCACAGAGATCTCACCGCCAGAGCCCCTGAGAGATAGAAGAATCCAGGAGGGGGGAGGGGGTGCCTCTGGTAATGGGTGCAGCAGGTGTGCAGAGCTGGGAACTCAGGTGCACAGAGATCTCACCACCAGAGTCCCTGAGAGATAGAAGAATCCAGGAAGAAAGGGGGGTGCCTCTGGTAATGGGTGCAGCAGGTGTGCAGAGCTGGGAACTCAGGTGCACAGAGATCTCACCATCAGAGTCCCTGAGAGATAGAAGAATCCAGCAGGGGGAGGAGCCTCTGGTAATGGGTGCAGCAGGTGTGCAGTGCTGGGAACTCAGGTGCACAGAGATCTCACCGCCAGAGCCCCTGAGAGATAGAAGAATCCAGGAGGGGGGAGGGGGTGCCTCTGGTAATGGGTGCAGCAGGTGTGTAGAGCTGGGAACTCAGGTGCACAGAGATCTCACCATCAGAGTCCCTGAGAGATAGAAGAATCCAGGAGGAAAGGGGGGTGCCTCTGGTAATGGGTGCAGCAGGTGTGCAGAGCTGGGAACTCAGGTGCACCAAGATCTCACCACCAGAGCCCCTGAGAGATAGAAGAATCCAGGAGGAAAGGGGGGTGCCTCTGGTAATGGGTGCAGCAGGTGTGCAGAGCTGGGAACTCAGGTGCACCAAGATCTCACCACCAGAGCCCCTGAGAGATAGAAGAATCCAGGAGGGGGGGGGGGGTGCCTCTTGTAATGGGTGCAGCAGGTGGGCAGAGCTGGGATGATCCTCATACACTAATAGAGGTTTGGAGCTTCACGGTGTAAAAAAGACTGAACCGGTTTAAAAAAAAAATCATATATATACTGTATATTTCACTGTTCATGCTTCACTCTTTACAAAACTGACCAAATGTCTACAAAAAAAAAAAATGACAGGCACGCATATGCTTCACTGATATTACTTCACTCTTGCTCATTTCAGGAAAAACGTTTTTTTGCCAAAAAGCAACCCTTTTAGATAGACAATCGACCCTTCTCGTTATCAGTTCACATACACACTAAAAGAGGTTTGGCGCTTCACAGTGTAAAAAGGACTGAACAAGTTTTTCCCAGAAAAAACATGACTACATATACATGCTTCACTGTTAATGCTTCACTCTATATAAAACTAAACAAATGTGCACTAAAAACATAACAGTCCTTTTTACACTGTGAAGCACCAAACCTCTCTTAGGGCCCATTCACACGTTTTCAGAACGCTAGCGATTTGAAAAACGTATGCACAATGAAAGTGTATGGAAGTGTTCTCATCTAAGCGTTTAGCGATTTGCTAAAACGCAAACGTGTTGCATGCAGCGTTTTCTGAGCGATTCTGGAGCGATTCGCGATTCAATAAAAGTATTTGAATTGAACTAGAACTCGCAAAACGCTAATCGCTGGAAAAACGCTCTCTATACAGTGAAAATCGCTAGGAAAAAACGCCAGAAAAACGCTCAGCATTTTGCGTTAGCGTTTTGCGTTTCCTAGTGTGAATGGGCCCTTAGTGTGTATGTGAGCTCATAATGAGAGGGGGAGATGGTGTATCTAAAAGGGTTGCTTTTTGGCAAAAAAAAATTCCTGAAATTAGCAAGAGTGAAGTAATATCAGTGAAGCATATGCGTGCCTGTCATATGTTTTTAGTGGACATTTGGTCAGTTCTATAAAGAGTGAAGCATTAACAGTGAAGCATATATACATTTAAGTTTTTTTATTTTTGGAAAAACCTGTTCAGTCTTTTTTACACTGAAGCCGTAAACCTCTGTTAGTGTGTATGAGAGCTGGGTTGATCACCGACCTGAATCACTAGTGATTCAAATGAGACTTAATTAGCCCATGCGCTATGTACTAGTAGGAGAAGGGGAGCTTGCAGGGGGTGGTGACATAAGAGGGGATTCCCTCTGTCAAACTACCTACAGGGGAGGACAAGGGTGGCTGGATGATGTAAGAGGGGATTCCCCCTGCGTGACACCTACGAGGAGGAGAAGGGGGGCGGGGGTGTTTGACATAAGAGCAGATTCCCTCTGCAGCGTTACCCCTCTCCCTCTGCCGGACAGGATACGAAAGGGGAGAGCTGCATGACTACAGGACATGATATGGGATCTGGCACAACAAGAATGGGGAGAGCTGCAGGACTACAGGATGACAGCACAAGATCTCACACTGCAGGAGGCATAGTTAGAGAAAAAATAATAATAATTTATCAAGGTGTGTGCCAGTACAGTGCAAGGCAGCAGCAGAAGCTACAGCTGTCACTTTCCTGTAATCGGGCGACTGATGATGACCTCATGACACTTGGCTGTAAATCTCATTCTGTGGGCGTGAATGGGCATGTCTAACTCCAGCTGTAACACCGCCCACAGAATCAGACTCTGCACCTCCCATGGAGTTAGAGCTGTAAGATGGAGGGAGAGAACTGCAAGATGGAGCCTGTCATTCTCTTTTATTCATATTTGTATTGCACAAATATATCTACTTTTATATTGGCCTTCACAAGTGTTTTGTGTCTAATCATTCATTTCAAAGGGATAAGGAAGCTCAATTTAGTGACTTTTTTTTTGGTTCAGTTACTCTTTAATGTGGAAAATGTGCACATTATCTTAAACACACATTTTCAGACATGGTTCTTATTCAATTCATCTTTTCTCTTAAGTTTTTTGCTAGGTGATTATTTTTACCTTCTGTTTAAAATAGCTTATCAGCACTCTGCACTGGAAAAGGTATCAAAAAGTAGGTGAAAATGCACTGTCAAAATTGTCTTGCTTGCTGGTGGCTTAAATGCATTTTTATTGATAAGGGGGGAAAATATGACCTAGAAGAAAACGTAGGAGAAAAATTGAATTGTATTTGCCTGCATTAAAACATGTGCATTGTTCCCACATTGATGGTTAATGTCAAAGTGCACATAATGTGAAAAATTTATTATAAAAATAATATAGAAAATAATTATTAAAAAAACAAAAACAAGCAACTGGTGAGCAATCAGACCCCACCAACAGAGAACTCTGTTGGTGGGGAGAAAAGGGGGGGGGGGATCACTTGTGTTCTGAGGTTGTGCGGCCCTGCAGCTTGGCCTTAAAGCTGCAGTGGCCAATTTAACAAAAAATAGCCTGGTCTTTAGGGGGGTTTAACACTGTGGTTCTCAAGTGGTTAAGTAGTGTTATGAAACAAATTTACATGACATCAAACAAAGTTGTTCTAGTTGTTTCCTCAGTATATGTGCACTGACATTGTTTCACTAATTAGTGAAACCAGAGTTTCAGCATAATGGTCAAGCCACTAATACGTTTTAAAGGTGACCAACAACACCTGTACAGGTTTCTCTTGTGCATTTACTTTACAGATACATTTTCTGTTCAACAGTATTCATTAAGTTAATTAAATATTCTGGCTGACAGTTGGCTCTTTGTTATACAGCATAAATTTAAGCTGCCCATATGGTTTCTGTTAACCAAAATAAATGCATATAAAGTTAACTGGTCAATTTTTTATTCAGCAGTTTTTCCGTTTATTTTTAGAAAAATTAAATGCACTATTTGTAATAAGTGTCGTTTGATAGTTTTTAACATTTATGTATAAATTAAAAAAGCTTTAATTACAATATAATTCATTTTAGCACATTCATTATTCATTAGTTTTAAATGTCACAGACCTCTTTTTAAGTATGACAAATCCAGCAGTTCTTTGATTTTCATTTTGTGCTGAATTAAACACTCCTACTGCACAGAGACCTCAAATTTCAGATTTTGCAATATGAACAGGTTTTCAGAATTAATTGAAAGAGTTGAATTTGCAAAGGTTTTCACTCAGTAAAAGTCATAATGAGCATAATGTGCAATTATGTGAGGCAAATTTGTTATTGGTTCTGGTTCCTTTTTGTGAATCTCTTCCCCAGTGCAGGGCCGGCCTTAGGTTTCACAGCGCCCTGAGCAAAATCTGGTTTTGGTGCCCCCCGTCATCCTCTTCGAGCATGCGTACACACACACACACACACACACACACACACAATTCCTTTTCTCCTGAGATATCTCCTAGGACAGTGGCTCCCAACCTTTTTTGATGTGGTTACACATCACGCCAAATGCTCAGATCTCTGTGACACGTCACATATGTATAATAGAAAAAATATACTATTAACCACGAATGGATGGAAAGAGTGCATTATCTTAAATATACTTAAAAATGAAGGCTAGAACCTTTCAGGAATAGTATAATAGAAAAAATATACTATTAACCACGAATGGATGGAAAGAGTGCATTATCTTAAATATACTTAAAAATGAAGGCTAGAACCTTTCAGGAATATTAATAAAAACAATCAGTGGGACAGTTAGGTGCCCTCAATATAGGTTGCCAAGCATGGTTGCCCCCAGTACAGGAAGTCAGTTGAAGGTCTCCATCCCCCCCATAGGTAGCCAGGCATAGCTTCCTCCAGTATAGGTAGCCAGGTGTTGGTGCTTTCAGTAAAGGTAGCCAGCTATAGGTGTCCCCAGTATAAGAAATAAGGTGTAGGTGCCCTCAGTATAGGTAACCAGCTATAGGCGCCCCCTTGGAAGCCGGCGCCCTGAGCGACCGCTCCGGTCGCTCATATTAAAGGCCGGCTATGCCCCAGTGTATGAAATTTGAATTGTACCTTTTAACAACATACACGTAACTGTCCATTTCTCAGATTTACTAAATGCACATATGAGAATAAAATATTAACTGAATTCCGGTTCTAAGAAGCTTCCACAAATCTGATCCTTACCTCCTTGTGGTCAATGGTGACAAAAAAAATTAAAATTTTTAAAAAATACAGTATTTCAGACTTTGAATAACATGTTTCAGAAGATTTATTCACTTTCTCAGATCAATCAAGTGCCCACAACCATCATTTGCTATCACTTATGAAAGCACACTTTGAGCCCAATTTAATTCCCTTTTTCTACTAAGTTTTCTCCTAGGAGAGAATTTTTCATCTTCTGTGTAAAATATTTTTTCAGCACTGTGCAATTAAAAAAGTACAAAAAAGTATGTGAAAGGGTGATGTCAACATTATTCTCAGTATTTTTTTTGCTTGCTGGTGGCTTAAAAGGCCTTTTATTGAGAAGTTGAAAATATAACCTAGGAGAAAACTTGGAGAAGAAGTGAATTGGATCAGGTCCTATGACATCCAACAAATTAAGATTATAGGGTATAATTGTAAAAAACATAGATAAAAAGTAACATCTGTAAACATGAAATGTTCCATATTACATACTGTCGTTACATAGTTTGGTTGAAAAAAGACATCCGTCCATCAAGTCCAACCAGAAAAAAATAAATAAATAAATAAAAAAACACCAACCTGAACCTGCATTGGTCCCAGATGATCCAGGGGAAGGCGAGAAACCTTACAAGCGTGGCAACAAGATTCTAGAAACGTGCACCTTCCAACCAAAAACTTATTGTCTCAACATGACAGTATTAATATAACACACAGCAGTGCAGAAAGTGGCATGGCTGCAAATTACATCCAGACAAAGCTTACATATCTGACGTGAACACTGTCATCTGTGGAGGAGGTGGGTGGTGGGGACTAGGGTGGAGAGTGATGGCCGTTTCGCGTCAGAATGACGCTTGGTCACACTGCGTACCTTACAGTTAGCCTTAAAAGGGAAACCGTACCTTCAATTAGCCTTAAAAGGGAAAAATTAATTTCCGACTCCAGTGGATGCCCTTCAATGCTAGGAAAGCACCCAAGCCCTCTTTAAATGCAGATATAGGGATTGCCTTAACTACTTTCAGAGGTAAGATGTTCTAGATTTTAACCACTCTCACTGTGAAGGACCTCTTTCTAAATAGATGACAAAAACGTTTTTTCTTCAATACCCAGATCATTTCACCTTGTCTGCCGTAGAACCCTAGGGACAAAAAGCTCATCTGGCAATCTTTTGTATTGCCCTCTGATATATTTATACATGCTAATCAGGTCACCTCTCAGTCACCTTTTTTCCAAACGAAATAAACCCAATTTGTCTAACCTTTCTTGGTAAAAAAGATCTTCCATCCCTCTGATTAATTTAGTTGCCGTCTTTGTACCCGTTCCAGAAGGTCAATGTCCTTTCTAAAATGTGGTGCCCAAAACTGTAGTCCATAGTCCAGATGTGGCCTTACAAGTGATTTATATTGAGGGAGTAGTATACTAGCATCTTGAGATATTATTTCCTTTTTTATGAATCCTAAAATTTTGTTTGCTTTAGCTGCCGCTGTTTGGCATTGTATACGATAACATAACTTGTTATCAACCAGTATTCCTAAGTCCTTCTCCAAGTCTGATGTTCCCAGCTGTATGCCATTTATTTGATATGATAATCTACCATTGGTACGTCCAAGGTGCATGACTTTACATTTATCAACATTAAATTTCATCTGTTTTTCACATATGCCTGCCCATATGGACTTGTTGTCCAGGTCCTGTTGTAATATGTCACTATTGGTCTTAGTGTTGATAATTCTGAATAATGTTGTATCATCTGCAAAGATGGCTACATTACTCTGTATTCCCTCTATTAGATCATCATTACTCTGTATTCCCTCTACTAGATCATTAACAAAATAAATTGAAAATAATTGGATTAAGTAAAGACCCCTGCAGTACCTCACTGCTAACAGTTTCCCATTTTGAGTATGATCGATTTACCACCACTCTTTGCCTTCTATCCCTTAACCAGTTCTCTATCCACATACAGACATTTTCTCTTAGCTTCTGCAC
This sequence comes from Hyperolius riggenbachi, assembly GCF_040937935.1. Taxonomy (NCBI): domain Eukaryota; kingdom Metazoa; phylum Chordata; class Amphibia; order Anura; family Hyperoliidae; genus Hyperolius; species Hyperolius riggenbachi. Next base: position 160,939,073 of record NC_090654.1, read on the forward strand.
CAAGCTATTGTGGGGAACAGTGTCAAAAGCCTTTGCAAAATCCAAGTACACTACATCTATAGTTTTCACTAGATCTACATTTTCATTCACCGCTTCATAAAATCTGAGCATGTTGGTGAGACAGGACCTGTCCTTAGTAAAACCATGCTGTCAGACTGAAATAAGATTATTCTGTGCTACATAATTTTGTATAGCACCCCTTAGGATACTTCAAACAATTTACACACAACTGATCTTAAGCTTACAGGTCTATATTCCTTCTTGAATAAAGGGAAAACATCAGCTGTACGCCATTCATAAGGAACTGATCCACTTGAAAGAGAATCAAAGAAAATAATAAAGTGGCTTATCGATAAATGAACTCAACTTCTTTAATACCCAGGGGTGGATGCAATCTGGGCCAGGTGCCTTGTCTATCTGAATCTTATTTAACCATGCTTGCACACTTTCCTGTGTTAGGAAATTCATGCTGAATGAGGTAGATTGGGACCAACCCAGGGCCATGTTATGAGCTTAAGGCTTCACCTTGGTAAAGACAGAAGCAAAGCAAACATTTAAAATTTACACTTTAGCTTGGCCCTCCATAAATCACGTTTTCTGCCTGATCTTGTAAAAGTCCTATATTCTCTACCTTCTTTCTTTTAGAGTTTATATATTTGTAACCTTATACAATACCAAAAACATTTTTAAACTACTTATGAGGAATTATATGCAAACTATACAATATAAAATACTAGAAATATAAGGATAAAAAGAAGGGAGGGGGCAGTTGGTAGGAGGGGATGCCTGAGAGGGAGAGACTGGTCAGGGAAGAGCAGGGAAAGGAGATAGGGAAAAAAAGTAGGGACAAAATATACAGAGATAAAAAGAGAAGTGGGGAGAGAGAGAAAGGAAAGAGGTGTGAGGGGATGGGAAGTTCTGAAAATGAAGGGGAAGGGAAGTTGGCAAAAAAGCATCCTGAAAGGAAAACTAGGTATCAATGGAAGTGGGAAAGATGGTGTGTGTGTCTGTGTGCGTGCGGGGGGAGGAGGAAGTGTAGAGATGGGGATAGGTTTAGGAGAAATTTTCAGTAATTTCAGGAACAGAAAATACACTTTCACGTTATGTTACAGACCACAAAGCAGTGTTTTTTTAAGTTGTTGACTAACCAACTGTTGGATACATTCTGACTGTTTCAAAGATTTTATTATACTGTTTCAAGCCATGAAGAAAATGTATTTCCACCAGTCTTTTTAAGAGGCCTACATTGAAGAAGATCTCTCAAAAGATGCCTTTAAATATGAAGGTCCAAGGTGTCAAACCTGTTGCTTCCTCTAATAGTTCACCCTATTTATTTAACCACAATTCGAGCTATCTCGTTAGTTATCTATCTTATCACATGTCGTGAGAATGCCTCTTGCAAACTCGCAAAAATTTCCTCGAACATTGGTGGGCACTGCAAAGTTCTGTGGAAGCTATTTTGCAAATTAAAGATAACGAGACAACATTAAAGGTTAATAGCAAAGCCCCTATACATGTTACACGTATAACACATCACTGTATTCAACAATTACATTTTTGTTCAACAAATAAATTAAATAAATTAGTATACAATTTTTGCAAAACCTATTTGGTGCAGTCAGTGATGGTGAAATGCTATGCAACACATCGGTCACAATCTGTGCCTTTTTGTTATCCTGCTGGAGGCAACACTGGTGAACTTTGGTGCGGACTTCCGATGTCCACCAGCGCATGGCTCTCCTCTGGCTAGAAGCTTTGCAGTTCCTCGACTCGCCAGCAGATGGAACTGTGAGGAGACTATGGACGGTCGCCTGATCAATGTGCTGCATACTTATGGGTGGACTTTCTAGTTGCACATTGCTAGATCATTCTGGTTTACTTAGTATTGTGACTCTGGCCATTTTCCTGTGCTCCCTGATCTTTGTTCCTGAACTCTGAACTCCTCGTATTATCCCTCGCAAGTCTGACTATTCCTTGCCTACTGCTATATTCTGATTCTCTGGTTTGATTATTGCCTGACTTCTCTCTTGTATGCCGATTAGGTTTATCCACTGCTTTATATATCTGTGTTCCTGTGTGTTGCTATGTTCATATATTATGTGACCGATGCTCATGTACATTTACAGTTAGCTAGTCAGTTAAAGGGGTTCTGGTAATTGGGGTTCATCATGTGTGTCACTGATTGTATGATTCCATGTGTATTGGTTGTACATTTGAATTGCTGCACCTTTGTAAGTAAACACTATACAGCTTCATGTCCAACCTGTTCAGACCTCAGTATTTTCTTACAAGTGATCTCTTGTTCCTGTCTTGTCTTGATAAGGATCTGCGTGTGCAGATCCTTACAACATCAATGTCTTCAACAATTAACTAAATCAGCAATACATTTCTTACATCACCCATATGGTGCAATCAGTGTTTGTGCAATGCTATGCAACATATCAGCGTCTTCAACAATTAAATCAACTTACATTTTTTTATTAGAAGTATAATGTATGGGGTGGCAAAAAGCTGCAATATGTAACAGGCAGTCACACTGAGTCAAAATTATAATTTTACTGGGGGTAGGCAATAGACACAGTATGACTGTGCTAAATAAGTACTAAATCAGCATCATTCACTTATACAGTATGCATGACGGTTGTTGGAAGTACAAAACATCTATTTAAAGGACTATGGGACCCTGCAGTACTAGTACAGTACCTACCTAGTAAAACACACACTTTTATTTAGGAAGAAATATGAAATGGCCGCGCATCTAACCAAGATGCATCTGACAAACAGTCATTGCATAGGGCTATTAAGCCTCACAAAGGCACAACTGTGCTCATTGCAGTAGAACAGGTGCATTAAGAACTAACGCATCTCACAAAACAAAATAATGGAAGCAAACTTATGCATTGCACATTATTACAACTTATTTTTGGGGGCCCTTACCCTTCTCTTTTTGAGAGAGACATCAGTTCCACGCTGCAAAGCATGTTTGCAGGAACGGCGCGTGCAGGCCTCTATCGGGGTCCCCACCCTAACCTACATTTAAAATCACCCAACGATTTGGGAACATGCTAGCAACATTGACTTGGGAGCAGCAGGGCCATATAAAGGGGAAGTGGTGCGGCGTGGGCAGTGCCCCAGGTACTCTCACCACCTGGGGACTCCGCCCACAACCACAACCCAACCCAAAGAGGAAAGAAACGCAAAACACACACTTGTACCTACTGTAGGTTACTGTAAGTTACTGAGTCAGACTCAGCAATGAAGGAATGCTATAGCTGACAGCAGGGCCATTTGTAGCCTTTTTGTCACTCTAGACAAGAAGTCCTGTATCACTCCGCCCACCCAAAAAAAAAACAACCAAACAAACAAACAAACAAACACAAAAACACATTAGAAAATATGAACCATGTGGCATATAAGGAGGATGCTTAATACTGTTTGTCCCCAAGATACTAACAAAATGTTGATCCTGACACATTTCCTGACAAATTTCCTTGCACACCCCCTTCCAGCAGTCCCCCAGCTTAGTGTGTAAATGCAGAGTATGGCACAGCAAAAGCAGTGCTCTCACTTTTCTGCTGGAGTCCAGTGTTGTGCTTCCACCTGTCCACACACCACTCGCCCTAGTGCCCAGCATCTCCTACCACATGTAGTGACATGAGGAAAGTGAGGTGCCAGCAGCAGGGGACAGACAGGATGGTCTCACAGGCACAACACTGGCCTTTGGAGGGGAGATGAGAGCACAGCTTCAGAGTATACTCTGCGTTTACACACTGGGCTCGAAGAGTGCAAGAGGGGACAGGGACCGATAGTGGCACAAGCGGACATAAGAAGGCACAGGGGGATAGAGGGGTGCACAAAGGGGGACAGAAGGAGCCTAGGCACAGTGGGACATAGGGATGCACTAGAAAGCAAAGGTAGCACAAGGGGAAAGAAAGAGGCACAAGGGGACAGAAGGATAGACACAGAACATTCATATCGCACTTTTCTCTTGGCAGACTCAAAGCACCAGAGCTGCAGCCACTAGGACGTGCTCTATAGGCAGTAGCAGTATTAGGGAGACTTGCCCCAAGGTCTCCTACTGAATAGGTGCTGGCTTACTGAACAGGCAGAGCCTAGATTTGAACCCAGGTCGCCTGTGTCAGTGTCCAGCCACCACCAAGAAGGAGGCATGGGGACAGAGGTAGGAGCAGGGGGCTGCAGGAGGCAAGAGGGCCATAAGCAGTCACAAAGGGTGGGAAGCAGGAGGGACAGGGGGACAGAAGGAGGCACAAAGGGGGGCAGAAGGGGGCACAAAAGGGTACAATAGGAATCACAGAGGGGGCAGAAGTAGCACACAGAGTCAGAGGGAGGCACAAAGGCACAGAAAGAGGCAGAGGGGGACAGTGGAAGGCACAGGGGGCAGAGGTGCACACGGAGACTGAAGGAGGCACAAGAAGACAGAAGGAGGCACAGGGGGACCGGGACGCACAGGAGGTTAGTGATGGCACAGGGGACCGAAGGAGGCATGAGACAGAAGGAGTAACAAAAGGGGAGAGAAGGAGGCACAAAGGGGGATGGAAGAAGGCACAATGGGACAGAGGGAGACACAGGCTACAGAGAGATGCACGGGGTGAAAGGTGGCACAGAGGGACACAGTGGAGGCTGCCTGCAACTTATACTATCCGGACCTTGTGATGTCTGCTCTCCAGGGACCTGCAATGCTGATGCTCCTCAGGACACCAAACTTCCTGCTGTTGCATACATGCAGCAGAATCAGGTGATATAACACAAGTGGGGTGGGGCTTAGTCCAGGGCGAGCTTTGTTTCTGGGAGGGGGCTTGATATAGGGGCATGGCATCCCCCAGGACTAATGGCAAACCAGGCTATGGCCTGGTAAGCCTTTGACTTAAAGCGGCCCTGGTTTACAGTTCTTTTCTCAGTACTAAGGGAGGTACAGCTAGCAACAAACTAGCTGGACTCTGGAGGACTAGAGGGGGGCGTGTCCACCGTGCGTGTAGTGTATGCTTGAAGTCTGAAACCAGAGCTCCGCGCTGAACCACAAAGAAAGCGACTTTCAAAGGTGCTAATTACCCCTACTTATCTCCGCTGGCATGTCTGAGGACTAGAGTTGAGCCGAACGGTTCGCCTGCGAACAGTTCCATGCGAACTTCAGTGGTTCGCGTTCGGGTCCCGCAGGCGAACTTTTGCGGAAGTTCGGTTCGCCCCATAATGCACCATGAGGGTCAACTTTGAGCCTCTACATCACAGTCAGCAGGCCCAGTGTAGCCAATTAGGCTACACTAGCCCCTGGAGCCACTCCCCCTAATAAAAGGCAGGCAGCGGCGGCCATTACGCTCACTCGTGTGCCTGCGTTAGTGAGAGTAGGGTGAGCTGCTGCAGACTGTCTCTCATAGGGAAAGATTAGTTAGGCTTAGCTTGTTCCTGGCTGCATACCTGTTCTGTTCAGTGAGCCCACCATACCTGTTCTGTTCAGTGAGCCCACTGGATACCTGCATACCTGTTCAGTGAACCTGCCACTGCATACCTGTTCTGTGAACCCACCACTGCATACCTGTACTGTGAACCCACCACTGCATACCTGTTCAGTGAACCCACCACTGCATACCTGTTCAGTGAACCCACCACTGCATACCTGTTCAGTGAACCTGCCACTGCATACCTGTTCTGTGAACCCACCACTGCATACCTGTACTGTGAACCCACCACTGCATACCTGTTCAGTGAACCCACCACTGCATACCTGTTTAGTGAACCTGCCACTGCATACCTGTTCTGTGAACCCATCACTGCATACCTGTACTGTGAACCCACCACTGCATACCTGTTCAGTGAACCTGCCACTGCATACCTGTTCTGTGAACCTGCCACTGCATACCTGTACTGTGAACCCACCACTGCATACCTGTTCAGTGAACCCACCACTGCATACCAGTTCAGTGAACCTGCCACTGCATACCTGTTCTGTGAACCCACCACTGCATACCTGTACTGTGAACCTACCACTGCATACCTGTTCAGTGAACCCACCACTGCATACCTGTTCGGTGAACCCACCACTGCATACCTGTTCAGTGAACCTGCCAGTGCATACCTGTTCTGTGAACCCACCACTGCATACCTGTTGTGTTCAGTGAACCCGCCACTGTATACCTGTTCAGTGAACCTGCCACTGCATACCTGTTCTGTTCAGTGAACCCGCCACTGCATACCTGTTCTGTTCAGTGAACCTGCCACTGTATACCTGTTCTGTTCAGTGAACCCACCACTGCATACCTGTTCAGTGAACTTGCCACTGCATACCTGTTCTGTGAACCCACCACTGCATACCTGTTCAGTGAACCCACCACTGCATACCTGTTCAGTGAACCTGCCACTGCATACCTGTACTGTTCAGTGAACCCACCACTGCATACCTGTTCTGTTCAGTGAACCCGCCACTGTATTCCTGTTCAGTGAACCCGCCACTGCATACCTGTTGTGTTCAGTGAACCCGCCACTGTATACCTGTTCAGTGAACCTGCCACTGCAAACCTGTTCTGTGAACCCGCCACTGTATACCTGTTCTGTTCAGTGAACCCACCACTGCATACCTGTTCTGTTCAGTGAACCCGCCACTGCATACCTGTTCTCGCCATGGTGCGCACCAGTCCAGCACGGCCGTCACTACACAAATCAGAAGGAACCCCATTGGTCTGCTAAGGACCAATGGGGCTCCTTGGAGCCCAAATACAAAGATGCTTAGAGAGCTCTGAGCTATATAGCTCAGAGCTCTGTCGGGTCCGGACCTTGTGATGTCTGCTCTCCAGGGACCTGCAATGCTGATGCTCCTCAGGACAACAAACTTCCTGCTGTTGCATACATGCAGCAGAAGCAGGTGATATAACACAAGTGGGGTGGGGCTTAGTCCGGGGCGAGCTTTGTTTCTGGGAGGGGGCTTGATATAGGGGCATGGCATCCCCCAGGACTAATGGCACACCAGGCTATGGCCTGGTAAGCCTTTGCCTAAAAGCGGCCCTGGTTTACAGTTCTTTTCTCAGTACTAAGGGAGGTACAGCTAGCAACAAACTAGCTGGACTCTGGAGGACTAGGGGGGGCGTGTCCACCGTGCGTGTAGTGTATGCTTGAAGTCTGAAACCAGAGCTCCACGCTGAACCACAAAGAAAGCGACTTTCAAAGGTGCTAATTACCCCTACTTATCTCCGCTGGCATGTCTGAGGACTAGAGTTAGGCCGAACGGTTCGCCTGCGAACAGTTCCATGCGAACTTCAGTGGTTCGCGTTCAGGTCCCGCAGGCGAACTTTTGCGGAAGTTCGGTTCGCCCCATAATGCACCATGAGGGTCAACTTTGAGCCTCTACATCACAGTCAGCAGGCCCAGTGTAGCCAATTAGGCTACACTAGCCCCTGGAGACACTCCCCCCCTAATAAAAGGCAGGCAGTGGCGGCCATTACGCTCACTCGTGTGCCTGCGTTAGTGAGAGTAGGGTGAGCTGCTGCAGACTGTCTCTCATAGGGAAAGATTAGTTAGGCTTAGCTTGTTCCTGGCTGCATACCTGTTCTGTTCAGTGAGCCCACCATACCTGTTCTGTTCAGTGAGCCCACTGGATACCTGCATACCTGTTCAGTGAACCTGCCACTGCATACCTGTTCTGTGAACCCACCACTGCATACCTGTACTGTGAACCCACCACTGCATACCTGTTCAGTGAACCCACCACTGCATACCTGTTCAGTGAACCCACCACTGCATACCTGTTCAGTGAACCTGCCACTGCATACCTGTTCTGTGAACCCACCACTGCATACCTGTACTGTGAACCCACCACTGCATACCTGTTCAGTGAACCCACCACTGCATACCTGTTCAGTGAACCTGCCACTGCATACCTGTTCTGTGAACCCACCACTGCATACCTGTACTGTGAACCCACCACTGCATACCTGTTCAGTGAACCTGCCACTGCATACCTGTTCTGTGAACCCACCACTGCATACCTGTACTGTGAACCCACCACTGCATACCTGTTCAGTGAACCCACCACTGCATACCTGTTCAGTGAACCTGCCACTGCATACCTGTTCTGTGAACCCACCACTGCATACCTGTACTGTGAACCCACCACTGCATACCTGTTCAGTGAACCCACCACTGCATACCTGTTCGGTGAACCCACCACTGCATACCTGTTCAGTGAACCTGCCACTGCATACCTGTTCTGTGAACCCACCACTGCATACCTGTTGTGTTCAGTGAACCCGCCACTGTATACCTGTTCAGTGAACCTGCCACTGCATACCTGTTCTGTTCAGTTAACCCGCCACTGCATACCTGTTCTGTTCAGTGAACCTGCCACTGTATACCTGTTCTGTTCAGTGAACCCACCACTGCATACCTGTTCAGTGAACCTGCCACTGCATACCTGTTCTGTGAACCCACCACTGCATACCTGTTCAGTGAACCCACCACTGCATACCTGTTCAGTGAACCTGCCACTGCATACCTGTACTGTTCAGTGAACCCGCCACTGCATACCTGTTCTGTTCAGTGAACCCGCCACTGTATTCCTGTTCAGTGAACCCGCCACTGCATACCTGTTGTGTTCAGTGAACCCGCCACTGCATACCTGTTCTGTGAACCCACCACTGCATACCTGTTCAGTGAACCCACCACTGCATACCTGTTCAGTGAACCTGCCACTGCATACCTGTTCTGTTCAGTGAACCCGCCACTGTATTCCTGTTCAGTGAACCCGCCACTGCATACCTGTTGTGTTCAGTGAACCCGCCACTGTATACCTGTTCAGTGAACCTGCCACTGCATACCTGTTCTGTGAACCCGCCACTGTATACCTGTTCTGTTCAGTGAACCCACCACTGCATACCTGTTCTGTTCAGTGAACCCACCACTGCATACCTGTTCTCGCCATGGTGCGCACCAGTCCAGCACGGCTGTCACTACACAAATCAGAAGGAACCCCATTGGTCTGCTAAGGACCAATGGGGCTCCTTGGAGCCCAAATACAAAGATGCTTAGAGAGCTCTGAGCTATATAGCTCAGAGCTCTGTCGGGTCCGTGCAGGACGCTAAGTTCCGCAGGCTCCCGCTGCCCTCCCCGCCTCTCCCACATGTCACCCACATGTAACCCACATGTGGGTGACAGATGTGGGCGGGGTGGACGGTGGGAGCCGGCGGGGACTTAGCGTCCTGCACGGACGCGTAAGTGTATGCGGCGGCTGAGCGGCGAGTGACGTCGGGTGCGGGGTAGTTACAATGTAACAAAGTTGTTACATTGTAATAACTTTGTTACATTGTAACTGATAGAACATTTCCGAGGCTATTGCGAGGGATCATTTATTTAAAGGGACAGGTAAGTATTAATGGTTAATTAGGAATATTAAAGGACTTTTTTCGTGGTTATGTTTTTTGTTCAATTAAAATACTTTTTCTAAGTGTTTGTGTGTTTATTTACTTTTAACTCTTAAAGGAAATGGGTAAGAGGTACAAGTACCCCTATACTCATTTCTCCTGGGAGGGGGGGTGGGCATCTGGGGGACCCCTTTTTAAAGGGGACTCCCAGATGCCACCATGAACCCCCCCCCCCCCAGGAAATCATGGCCTCCACCTCCACCGCCCATCGGAGCTTGGCTGCCCCTCCCCTTCCGAGACCCCCCAATCCATGGACCATGCGGGCTGGTATAGTCAGGGTGCGGAGCCCCACGCGGCCGGTGCTCCGCATTCTGGCTATCCCAGCCTGCATGGGGGACAAGGGGTTAAAGAGGTCTGGGAGGGGGGACCCCACGTCGTTTTTTTTTTTATATTTCCCACACTCAGAACGAAGTAAGTAAAACTCTTCCCACTTGGGGGAATCTATGAAAATAATACACTATTGTTACCTGTGCAAAAAAAAAACTGACATTTTCCGCATTTAAAAGACATTTTTGCCCTTGAAACTTAAAAATCAATTTTCTCAAAAACTATAAGGTCTTTTTGAAAAAAAAAATTCCCTCTTATTCCCACTGATCCCCTTAATATACGCTGGGAATTTGGTGTTCCTAAATTTTAAGCAGGCTTTGCTATTAACCGTTAAAGTCGGCGGGTTTTTAAATGTATATATTTTTCCTTTAAAACTTTAACATCGATTTTCTCAAAAACTATAAGGTCTTTTTGAAAGAAAAATGTTCCTCTTATTCCTTCTGATCTCCTTAATATATTCTCCAAATTTGAGGTCCTTAGCACTTAAGGGGGCTTTGCTATTAACCCTTAAATTCGGCGGCTTTTTTATATTATACGGGAGCGTAATATTACGCGATTACGGCAGACTGTGTAATTTCAATAGGAGTTTACTGTCTTACGCGTAATTTGTTACGCGTAATAACGTAACCTACGGTCTACGCGTAATTAATTACGTGTAATACCGTAACCTTACACGTAATGCTTACGGTGCATTTGTAGTGAATTGCATTTGTAGTGAACTGCTTCCAGGTTCTGTGAATGGGCTAAAATTACCGAGCTGTGGTAATGCAGTATTTGTACCAAAATCCGATTTCCGATCGTTTTCCGATTTCCAAGTAGTTTTTTTTTTGGTCATTTTTTGCCTTCTCTGATTGGCCAAATATTTTCAAGTTGTTTCTGCATTCTTTGCTTGGTCCATTGTTTCCGAGTTCTGTAATTGGCCTAAAATTTCCAAATTGCAGTAATGCAGTATTTCTGCAGAAATCCGATTTCCGAGTTCCGTTCAAAGATTCAGATTTCCGATTGGAAATTCGGAAATTTCAATTCCACGAAATCCGAATGAGCATCCCTACTAGACAACATGGGTCTCTTCCTGATCCATACAAAGTTATATCCTTGTATACTTGGATATATACCATTATATATCCTTATATACCATTACTACTTGCAGCATTGTACTGTGAGTTACATTATTAGAGTGACCCGAGGTCTGTCTATCTATCTATCTATCTATCTATCTATCTGTCTATCTATTTCCCAACAACATGACCGACTGCACAACCAAGTGATTGCACGACTTGTATTTTACACGCACCAACCAACTGAACAACTAAATAATTTGCGAACTGCGCATTTAAGCGAACAACAGACTGCACAATATGGCTGCATTCAAAACAAGTACAAGCCCTTCAAATTACTTGTACAATATCAGCCCAACAACAGTTGTGTAGGTTGAACTGCCTGATGGACTGCGCAAACAGCCTGTTATCAGTAGCTAGCCTAGTTGTTTGTCATGCATTCACACTTCCAACTATCATCCAACCAACAGACCAAGTTTGGACGATAGTTATTCAGAAAAGTTGCAACTGTATTTGAGCCTTATTTAAAGTGCAGTATTATTGCTGTGTTCAACCAGTGCATGACAATATTACCAATACTACCAGCAGCATTTTACCACAAGCTACATTATTCGAGTGACTCGTGGTACCGAGTAGTGCGAGCGTTGCTACGGTAATGCACATTACTAACGTGCATTACTATAGCAATGCTCATGCTACTTGAATTCCGTGGTTTGCACTTATATCATTCATAACGTATAGTTCATGCTTGGTAATCCCCATCTGGCAGCAGGCAAAACAAGAAGTGACACTCACTTCCTGTAGCCGAGTCGATGAGGTGCGCGGAAGTGTATTGCTAAAATACGCTTCTACGCAAGACTTACATGACTTCTGGTCCGCTGCAGGTCGCTGCAGAGGTCACGCGGTAATGTAGGTTTCTGATCACATTAGGTAAGTTCTCTACTAACACTTAGCGCTCACACCAACTATGATGTTACTGAGTACCCACAACGAGGTACCTACAGCAAGATGCAATATTCCAACAGTTACACACTATGATGTTCTAATACATGTACAAAGAAATTAAAATGTAGAAGTTTAAAAAATGAAATTAAAAATAATCTGATCATTAGTCTCAGGTCTGTTCAACGTTAATCAAATTTCTCATAAGCTAGTTTGCTCCCAAATTCGGGTCGAGCTCCACCTCCAATATGCACTTTCTTATACTTTGTCAGCGCTCAACAGCTTTATAATGACTTATTTCCACCACCAACACCCATTTGGTGAACAACTCACCGAGTATTCATGACCACCATTACAATGGCTCTCACCCTTTTGTGTCATGGACGGTTATTAACCCATTCAGGTTCCGTCGTTTTCACGTGAGAAATGTTCACCTCCCATTCATTAGCCTATAACTTTATCACTACTTATCACAATGCACTGATCTATATCTTGTTTTTTCCGCCACCAATAAGGCTTTCTTTGGGGGGTACATTTTGCTAAGAGCCACTTTACTGTAAATGCATTTTAACAGGAAGAATAAGAAAAAACGGAAAAAAATCATTATTTCTCAGTTTTCAGCCATTATAGTTTTAAAATAATACATGCCTCCATAATTAAAACTCACGTATTGTATTTGCCCATATGTCCCGGTTATAACACTGTTAAAATTATGTCCCTATCACAATGTATGGCGACAATATTTTATTTGGAAATAAAGGTGCATTTTTTCCGTTTTGCATCTATCACTATTTACAAGTTTAAAATAAAAAAAAATATAGAAATATTTCATCTTTACATTGATATTTAAAAAGTTTAGACCCTTAGGTAAATATTTACATGTTTTTTTTTTTTATTGTAATGGTTTTTTTTTTATTGTAAACATTTTATTTGGGTAGTTTTGGGAGGGTGGGAGGTAAACAATAGATTTATAATGTAAATGTGTGTTAATTTTAAAAAATTTTTTTTTTACAGGTGTAGTATTACTTTTTGGCCACAAGATGGCGGCCATGAGTTTGTTTACATAACGTCACTCTAAGCGTAACATACGCTTACAGTGACGCATCGGAAAGGGAACGGCCAGAAAAGGCGCAGCTTCTGAGAGAAGCTGTCGCTTTTTCAGCAGGGGAGAGGAATCAATGATCGGGCACCGTAGCCCGATACATTGACTCCCTGGCTACTGAATCCGTGGCCGGGAGTGCATGTGCACGCGCGCGATCGGCCGCAGGAGCGCGCGGTAGCGCGCATGGTTCCTGGACGTAGAAACTACGTCCAGGAACCAAAATAGGTTAATTTAATTGCTTGCGCACTGTTAGACATTTATTCATTTTAGTCATCATGTTAAATCAAATTGTAATTTGATTTAAAAAAATGTATCATTGTCTGTATCATTATGCATCCCTTGTTTGTTTTCTTACATTGTACAGCGCCACGGAATATGTTGGCGCTTTATAAATAAATAATAATAATAATAAATGGTCTATTGCGCCTGCGGGGCATTCAGTAGGGCTCCCCTCACCACTCGGACAAAGTATCACTCTCCTGTGTTGTCAGAAATAATCTCCAGTACCTCAGAACAATAACAACGATCATAGCGCAAACATGTTATGCTAAAAATAATAATTTATTCAAAAGTTTCACTCACATCCTCTGGTTGGTTTAACAGACATAGAGTTTTTCTTGCAGCGGGCTCTCCCCTGCACAGTCAGGCTAACCCGGCAGCAGCTTCGCTGTGTTCAAAAGTCTCCTCCCTGCTCCACCAGCATTCCTATCCTCGCTGCAACACCGTCCGAAGCTCCTCCCGAGTCCCGACTAGTTTCATCATCACATCCACGTGATCCACCCCTGATGAGTCACATGGATGTGGTGATGAAACTTGATTACCTTGATTAATTAGCCATTCTAATTGTGGCTGAAAGCGATCAGTCGATTTTAGTGGCACACTGGCAGTGACCGGTCAATGCAAGTGGCTGGTAGGCAGTGATTGGTCAATTCTAGTTGCAGGTGGGCAGATATCAGTTGATTCTATTGGCAGACAGGCAATGAAGAATTGATTCTGTGGGAAGCAAACAGTGAGCAGTCAATATTAGTGCAAGTCAGATATCAGTTAATTCTAATTGCAGGCCTCCTAGTATAAGGAAGCTAGAGGTCTCCCCCTACTATAGGTAGCCAGATGTTCCACCCAGTATTGAGTAGCTCCCACCATAATATGAAGCAAGATGACATGCCCTCAGTATAAGATAAGCCTCAGGTCTAGGTAGCCAGATGTGCCCCCTCCCCTGATAGCCAGATGTGCCCCTAGACCAGGGTTTGAATCCCAGCTCAAGCCAGCAGTGGTGGGCCAAAATTTTGCATATGCAAATTTTCGCATCGAAATTCACAATTATGCATCGCAATCTTAATGTGAAAGCAAAGCAAATAGTAATATTTCATAATTTTGCATAATGTTTGTGAAATTTTGCATAACTGTGTGCTGACTTAATAGCAAATCCCCCATACATGCTATTGCTATCAAAATTGCTACGTATGTTAAGGAGAATAGTGGGTATAAGTCACTAAAATAATGTTTTTAAAAAAGATATTTTTTTTCAGAAAATCTATTTTAAAAATGCAAAGAAAAATGATTTTTAAAGTGTCATTTTTTTAGTTTAAAAAACATTTTTTCTTTGCATTTTTAAAATCAATTTTCTCAAAAAAAGTCTTTTTGAAAAAAATTTTTTTTTACTTGTACCCACTATTCTCCTTAACATATGTAGCAATTTTGGTGTCAATAGCATGTATGAGGGCTTTACTATTCACTGCCAAAGTTGGCACGAAATTCCGCAAACATTCAGCGAAATTTTACGCAAAATTACAAATGACTATGCAAAATCAATTAAATGTACAAATCGTAATAACGTATGGGCGAAATTGCAAAATTGCAAAAAAAAAAATTGCGAAAATGTGCATAATTGTAATTAGCTGATTATGATCATCACTAGACAGTAAGGAGCCTTTGGCTAGGCTCCCTAATGATACTGGTGGCTGGCGGCTCATAACAGTGCGCCCTAACTAGTGGTGAGCAGAAATTACGCCCATGCATATTTACGCATCATAATTCACAAGTCCGCATCGTAACCGTAATGCAAAATTTTGGGGAAAATCGTACTTATTTTCACATGTAATTTTAAACATTCATAATTTTGCATGTAATTTTTTGCGTAATTTTGTGCCAAATTTATCGGTTAATAGCAAAGCCCCCATACATGTTGTTGCTAACAAAATTGCTACGTTAAGGGGAATAGTGGGTAGAAGACAAAAAATATTTTTTAAAAGATCTTGGGCTTGATTCACAAAGCGGTGTTAACATACTTAGCACGTCTAAATTCTTTAGACGCGCTAACCAGGGTGCTAAGTAGGTTAGCACCGGATTTCTCAATCAGATCGCGCGCTAACTTTGCGCGCGCAAAGTTTTACGCGCGCAAAGTTTTATGCGCACTCTAAGTCCCATAGGCTTTAATGGGCACTCCGCGCGGAGCGCCCTGCGCTCTGTGCAGTACGCGCGTAAAGTTTTATGCGCATAAAGTTTTGCGCGCGTAAAGTTTTATGCACGAAAAGCTTGTTTAGACGTGCTAAGGGGGTTTTCACAGGCGTGCTAACAGTTAGCACCGCTTTGTGAATCAAGCCCCTTGTAGTTTTTGAGAAAATCAATTTTAAAAATGCAAAGAAAAATGTTTTTTAAACTGTAATTTTTTGTGAGTTTAAAGACTATTTCTCTTTTCCTTTTTCAAAATCGATTTTCTCAAAAACTACAAGGTCTTTTCCCCCAGTATGATTAACCCGATATGCCAGTACTCCCTCCCTCTGCAGAGTGCGAGTGGAGTGGTTATGAGAAGAGATTAAATCTCTATTCAGCAGCAGCAGGGCGCCCAGCTCCTTCTCCATGGCAATAGCGGGTATCTGGATCCGGAGGCTCATAACAGTGGGTCACCTGAATCCTCATGTGACTCGCTGTTACAAGCTGCCGAGTTCAGATTGATTTGGATTTATTATCAGAGTAGTGTTATCATTGATGGAACGTTGGAAGCTGGTGAGTCTCTTCTCATAACTGCTCGCTCACCCACTGCAGAGGGAGGGAGGGGGAGCAGAGGGGGGACTTATAGTGGCCAAAGAGACACCTTTTATACATGGGCTGCCTGTAGGCACAGGCCTACAGTGCCTATTGGTAAAATTGGCCCTGAGTAAAGCACAGGAGAAATAGTGCAATGCAAGAGTGAGGGAAGAAGACTAGGGCAGACACTGGGAAAGTTTCATGTGCAATACAGATGAGAAATGTAATTCTGCCGAGTTACAAATTTTGAGTTTTGCATCAGAATTTGGCATTACAAATTGGAATTCAGAATTCACAATGTGAAATTCACAATTTTATGGAATTCACAATTTAGTGGATTTCAGTGAAATTCCAAACATAACCATAAGTCAACAACACCAACTTCAGTGGTTTATTGCAAAGCCCCCCAACATGCTACTGTCAACAATTTTCTAGGTATGCTAGGGGGCTAGGAACATTTTTCAAAAATAATTTTTGAAAAAATTGATTTTAAAAATTTCAAAGAAAAAATAGGTTTTACATTTGGTAAAATGGCATTTTGTTGTAATACACTTTAATATATGATGACTTCTGAGTTTGCATACATTTTAAGAAAACAGACAGTGTAGGGTCCTCCTTCCACCATGCAGACTGGTGTAGCCAGAATTCAGAGCCCAGAACGTGTAGGTCTCTGCACCCTGAGGTATAACAGCACACCTGATACCTGGTCGGTGATTTGTGGTACATGGTGGACTCTAGAGATGGCTCAAACCTCTGATGTTCGGTTCGCGAACCCCGAATGTGAACTTCCTCAAAAGTTTGGTTCCCGCAAACTTTCGCGAACCGCAATAGACTTCAATTGGGAGGCGAACTTTGAAAACTAGAAACACTTATGCTGGCCACAAAATTGATGGAAAAGATGTTTCAAGGGGTCTAACATCTGAGTTTTTGCATGGATGAGTGGGATACACGCCAAAAGATCAGGGGAAAAATCTTGATTTGACGCACATCAGCGTTTTAAGGGCAGAAATCACATTGCACTGCTAAATTGCAGGCATAAAGTGCTTTAAAACATCTTGCATGTGTATACATCAATCAGGTAGTGTAATTAGTGTACTGCTTCACACTGACACATCAAACTCACTATGTAACGCACCGCAAACAGCTGTTTGTGTAGTGACACCTTGCTGGACTGGTGCGCAACATGGTGAGAGTGCAGGCCATGGCGGTGTTCAAGCCCATATGGTCGCTGGGCTATGGTAGCTCAATGCTAGAACAACAGTGTGTGTGTGTGTGGGGAGTCGGGACTGACTTAGTCTTTGGGCAGGCAGTAGCCTTCCAGGATCCATGCCTTTGATTTTAATAAAGGTGAGGTACTGAACACTTTTTTTGACCAAGGCGACTTCTCTTCTCACTGACAATGCCTCCAGTTATACTGAAGGTCCTTTCTAGGACGCTTGAGGAAGGGCAAGCCAGAAGTTTGATGGCAAATTGTGACAGCTCTGGCCACAGATCAAGCCTGCGCACCCAGTAGTCCATCGCTGCTCATACTGTCGATGGTTCTTTCTCTACCATTGTTAAAGGGAAGGTCCAAGCAAAAAAAAAAAATGAGATTCACTTACCTGGGGCTTCTACCAGCCCCATGTAGCCATCCTGTGCCCTTGTAGTCACTCACTGCTGCTCCAGTCCCCCGCTGGCAGCTTTCTGACCTCGGAGGTCAGGGCCACATTGCATACATTTTTACGCATTCCAGCTAGTGCAGGAACAAAACTTTACGCGTTTCACCACTAACGCGTAAAAATGTATGTGTTAATGTTCCTGCACTAGCGGGAATGTGTAAAAATGTACGCAATTCGGCCCTGACCTCCGAGGTCAGAAAGCTGCCAGGGGGGGACTGGAGCAGCAGTGCGTGACTACGAGGGCACAGGATGGCTGCACGGGGCTGGTAGAAGCCCCAGGTAAGTGAATCTCAATTTTTTTTTTTGCTTGGACCTTCCCTTTAAAGAAAGAGTACGGCTGGGGCGTCATGGTTTGATCCTGGTCCGGAGTGGGAGCCTTGCCCTCTGACAGAGCTGATATAATACAGATACTGTGACTCCTACTGTATTTTGCCTGTGGAAGCGGGATGTATGGCCCGTGAAATGCGTCGCATTGTTTTTTGGAGTTCCGAATAAATTGTTGACTGTCTGAATCGCAGTCCTTGCCTGTGTCTGTTTGGAGGGGGTAAGACCACCGCTGCCTCCTCTGTTTAACCAGTTGGTTTTTTAAGTTCATTTAATTACCTTTTATTCTTTTGGTGCCTCTGTATATTGCACACTGTATTGAGTCCACCCTGGGTGGAGGGTTGTTACCCTATTTTCCTGTCTACAGAGAGCGACTTTTTATTCCTGAGTGGAGTCAGGATTGTTCTCCCCACCTGCCTATACAGTGATTGCCTATTCGTAACCTTGGTTTGTAAGTATTATTTCAACTTCTCATTTATTTGTTGTCCCCAAGACGCATTACACTATTGGGGCTCTTGGTGTCCCTCTGCTTTATTGTAGCCAATCAGGCTACACTCACTCCTGGAGCCACTCCCCCCCCCCTTATATAAGGCAGGCACTGCCGGCCATTACACTCACTCGTGTGCCTGCATTAATTAGAGAAGGGACAGATGCTGTAGACTCTCTCATAGGGAAAGATTAGTTAGGCTCTTGTAGGTTTGTTAGCTTGCTCCTTGCTGATTTCTTATTGATAAAATAGCACCCCACAACAGCTCTTTTGAGAGCTAATTTTGTTCTTGTGATCTATTTTTTTTTCCTGTGTGTCCCACTGACACTTGTGTTGCAGAGACACCCTTGATAATTCATACTGTGTGTGTGCCACTGCCAGCCAGGCCCAGCACATTCAGTGACTACCTGTGTGCGTGACAGGTGCAAATTGTAATACACAGTACTGCATATACCTACCTGTTGTGTTCAGTGAACCCACCTCATCACTGCATATACCTACCTGTTGTGTTCAGTGAATCCACCTCATCACTGCATATACCTACCTGTTGTGTTCAGTGAACCCACCTCATCACTGCATATACCTACTTGTTGTGTTCAGTGAACCCACCTCATCACTGCATATACCTACCTGTTGTGTCTAGTGAACCCACCTCATCACTGCATATACCTACCTGTTGTGTTCAGTGAAACTACCTCATCATTGCATATAGCTACCTGTTGTGTTTATTGAACCCACCTCATCACTGCATATACCTACCTACCTGTTGTGTTCAGTGAACCCACCTCATCACTGCATATACCTACCTGATGTGTTCAGTGCACCCACCTCATCACTGCATATACCTACCTGTTGTGTTCAGTGAACCCACCTCATCACTGCATATACCTACCTGTTGTGTTCAGTGAACCCACCTCATCACTGCATATCCCTACCTGTTGTGTTCAGTGAACCCAGGTCATCACTGCATATACCTACCTGTTGTATTCAGTGAACCCACCTCATCACTGCATATACCTACCTGTTGTTCAGTGAACCTACCTCATCACTGCATATACCTACCTGTTGTGTTCAGTGAACCCACCTCATCACTGCATATACCTACCTGTTGTGTTTAGTGAACCCACCTCATCACTGCATATACCTACCTGTTGTGTTCAGGGAACCCACCTCATCACTGCATATAGCTACCTGTTGTGTTCATTGAACCCACCTCATCACTGCATATACCTACCTGTTGTGTTCAGTGAACCCACCTCATCACTGCATATACCTACCTGTTGTGTTCAGTGCACCCACCTCATCACTGATTATACCTACCTGTTGTGTTCAGTGAACCCACCTCATCACTGAATATACCTACCTGTTGTGTTCAGTGAACCCACCTCATCACTGCATAACTACCTGTTGTGTTCAGTGAACCCACTTCATCACTGCATATACCTACTTGTTGTGTTCAGTGAACCCACCTCATAACTGCATATACCTACCTGTTGTGTTCAGTGAACCCACTTCATCACTGCATATACCTACTTGTTGTGTTCAGTGAACCCACCTCATAACTGCATATACCTACCTGTTGTGTTCAGTGAACCCACCTCATCACTGCATATACCTACCTGTTGGTTTTCAGTGCACCCACCTACCTACATGAGTGCACGCAGTGTGATATACACCTACCTACGTGAGTGCACGCAGTGTGATATACCACTTCATGGATACCTGTTAACTGCACCTGTGTGACTGTACATTGTATTAGTCAAGTCAGTGCATACCTTTCACTTTATCCTCCCCGATATGGACAAAGCGGACAAAACAGGTAGAGGAAGAGGTAGAGGAAGACCCAGAGGAAGGCCACCTGGCAGGTCTGTGCGAGTTCGTGTTGATGTGATTTTGTGCGGCCCTGGCCCAAAGTACAGTGCTCAGAAGAAGACACATCCCATCAACTAAAAAATCAATTCTAGCAACCGTGCGCTAGTCCCCTTTACACCTTCTCAAAACTCTACTATAAACAGCACCTCTAAATTTTCTGGATCGATCACTGCCAAAAAAAGTGTGTGCAGCACTTCCAAAATAATAATTATAGTAAAGACAGAGCGCTCAACAGATTGCAAACATAAATTATAACTACCATAGGTGATTATACATATTATGCAATGTCCCTTTAAGAACTGTTTGAAACTACAATTAAAAGCCCCTGATGAGTCATTGGACGAAACTAGTAGGGCGGTGCCTAAGGAGCTGAGGAGACGCTAGAGGATCCTGTGGGATTGACTTTATATGCGCATTTTAACTGGAAGAATGTAAGTGCACTACTTTTAATATATGTTATTAAATAAATGGAGTTACGCTATAAGAGGCTATTTTTGAGTCTTATGCATTCCTTATCGACTGGAATTTGAACTATATGCAAAACGAACACGCTCTGTTGCTGGTCTGTTGCGGGTCGGCCCATGCATCTGGTGAGCGCCCTGTGTGTCTGTGTGGTGGAGGCACGTTGGGTGGCACTTTTTGGTTGATGGGTGCACAGGTGGCAACGTTGGTCATTTGATAAAACGGTATCACACTATTGTTGTTTGTTCATTCTCTTTCTCCATATGCATGGATCCCTGAGGTGTTTGGTGGAATAAACGCAGGAAGTGTACTGGCAGAGCCAGAAAGTGTTGTGTGGCTGATCTGAGAGGATTGGCTGAATTATCTGGTGAGCGTATAGTGTTATCATACTACTTCATGCAAAACTAAGGAAGATCATATATATATAAACTGGCCCAAATGGAGGAGCTATTTAAGGACGTCCCATCAACTCCCAAGATTGTCAGGACGTGGTTGACTATTTAACACAGAACACCTCATCTTCCGCAGCCACAAGCACTACTACAAGCACCACATCCGCTGCATTTGACACTTTGCAGGAGTTATTTGGTGGTGAAATCACTGATTCACAGCCACTACTGCAACAACAAGATGAAGGCGCTAAGCAAGTTACACCATCTCATATGTGTGAGTTAGGCGACAGTATGGACTTCATGTGTGAGGAGGAGGATGATGAAGTACCTGCTGTTGGTGCAGTTTTGGAGGTGTCTGAGGCAAGCGAAGCTGGGTAGGATAATTATGATGATTCTGATGATACGGATCCCATATGGGTTCCTAAGAGACAAGATGACCAAGGGGACAGTTCAGAGGGGGAGTCAGAGAGGAGTAGGAGGAGACGAGTTCCTGAAAGAAGCAGGGGGAGCTTGTCATCAGAAACAGCTGGTGGCAGTGTCCAGCGCCATGTATCACCACCTATGTACAGCCAGCCAACATGCCCTTCAACATCAGCTGCTGATGCCCAGGGCCGGATTTGTGGGAAGGCCGGGTAGGCCCGTGACAAGGGCAGAGCCAAGGAAGGGGCGGGTTGAAAACCAGGGAGTCAACTCCCTGAACTGTGTCCTCAAAGCCGACCATGCTGTTCCCCAATCCCCACAATAATGCAGAGCTGCCTGAGCCACTATAAATTGTTTGTCGGTAGCCACCGCTCCCGCCCCCTCCCCCGCTCTGCTCTGCACACACACCAGCATGTCTGTGTACAGCAGCGAGGGCTACAGACAGGTCAAAGAGCGGGAAGCTTTGCCAATATGACAGCAGAGGAGCAGTAGCTGTATCACTGCAGCCCTGCTCGCTGTCATTTTCTGAAGACAAGTGTTGAGCCGCCCCACCCCCGCTGCCTCTCCCGTGCTTGTGTCTGTGTCCCGGCCAGCTGAAGCACAACAAGAGGAGTTCAGCTCAGCCTTCAGCCGACAGTGAAAGTGAAAAGAGACTAAACTCCCCCCCATCTTTTCTACCTTCAAGCCTGATCTGCTACCTGAAGGCTGAAGGATCTGAAAAGCTGCTGGGTCCTGGCCTTGCATCCAGCTGTGAGAGGTGGGGACCCGAGCAGTGTAAGTTAAAAGGTTAAGGATATACTCTCTATGTGCTTGTGCTGGAACTCCTATCAGGTTTGACACCTAAAAAACAGCAACACAAACATAATTACATACCTGGGGCTTCTTCTTGCCCCTCAGTTCCTTTGGATTCCGTCATATTGCTGTTACTCCTCTTAAAAAGTTGCAACTGGCCTGAGTCGCAGCTATGGTGCATGTAATGTCCTGTGCGCACAATGCCTCCTCAATCATGCTCCTCCACAGCCAGTAACATTTTGTGCATGCACGGTTCTGATTCTTTCCAAACCACACGTGCAGAACGCTCTGGGCCATGATTGCCTTGCCTAGCTTCTCGGAAGCATAATAAGGGTATAAGAGGCGCCCTGGTGTAATAAAAGCATCTAAAAACAGTTTAAAAACGTGAAATAAATTTGAGGTGGCTTACCTCAGTGACGAAAAAATCTTTGTATTTTACAAAGGTTTTTATTAGTAGCACAGGCAACACGTTTCGCAGGTCAGAGCCCGCTTCCTCAGGCCAATAACAGTGCCAAACTAAATGAGAGATTCAGCAAAGGGAGCCTTCTCGGAAGCATGATCAAGTACATTACATGCACCATAGCTGTGACTGTGGCCAATGTTCACCAATCGCAGCTTTTTAAGTGGGGCAACAGCAGATGGGGATGACTCTAATGCTAGGCATACACAGTGAGTTTATGCGCCGGTATCGAGCCAGCGGCTCGATGCCGGCGCGTGACTGCGCGTGCGCGCGGATCGATTCCCGCTCATCCCCGCGGGCATGCCTTATCTGCCACTCGATTCTCCGCTATTGTCCACCCGCGGGGATCGATCGGGTCATTGGACCTGTCAGATATTATCAATCGAGCCATCAGCGGCTCGATTGATAAGGACACAAACTCACCGTGTATGACTAGCATAAAAGAACTGAGGGGCAAGAAACAATATAGGGGGAGAGGAGGGGGCTAAAGGAAGCCTCAGGTATGTGTAAATTGTGTTTTGTTTACTCATTTTCTGGAATTGTGTGGTGGTTTTACTTAATATTAAAAACAAAAAAAAAAACTGTACTTTTACTTAGCCCCTTCCAGCCCCCTATAGTCCCTGAGAGGTCCCATGGCATTCTCTGGGCCCCCTCTGTTTTCCCACTGGCATCTCTGTAAGTTTGGCAACTGGGACTGCAGGCACACCTACTGTGCATGCACGGTCCCGCCCATATGTTCTTCTCTACCCTGGCCATTTCACCCATACTGTGGCTTCCAGTGCTGGTGCCTCTGTCCCCCTACATAAGGGGTGGGAGGGGGGTCTTCTGGCTACTTATACTACTAAAGGCTTGTGCACAGAGGAAAACTCCAAACACAAGTGGCTTTGTGCTACTGGAAATGTGTGGACCATACTCGCGCATGTCCAGTACAATTGCGCTTGAACACAGATGGAAGGGCAGCCTCAAAAAAGTAGAGGGTCCCGAGCAGCAGTGTTGAGGTCTGAACATGCTCAGAGGGTCCCAAAACTGGAACAGTGGGCACCAAGAGGATCTACTATGGTAATTATCTAAGATAATTGTTATTTGTGCTTCACTTGAAGGGCCCTGACACACCAAAAAGCAATTTTGCAGGTCGCTTTTGTTTTTTAAAAATGCTTCTATTAACTTTGCATTGAAAATGCGGTAAAATCGTGGCTAAATTGCAGCAATCAGGATTTGTTGAAAAATCCTGATCGTGGCTATTTTGCTGCAGTTTTAATGTAAGTCAATGGAAGCATTTAAAAAAACAAACAAAAAAAACAACAGGAAAACACTTTTTGGTGTGTCAGGACCCTAAGATTGTATGCTTGGAGAAAAAGTGTATGTAAGTTGGGGACGGGGGGTTAAGGGGGGTTTTGAGCTGCTATCGGTCAGGGTTGCGGCTGGTGACAGTGGGCCTTGGGTGGTAAAAAGTACAAATCCGGCCCTGCTGATGCCACCATAGTGCCATCACCCCAGGGTGGCTCAGCGGTTCGGAAATTTTTTCATATGTCTGCTTCAGATCGGAGCAATGCCATCTGTTGTCTCTGTCTCCAAAAATTCAGCCATGGAAAGGCCAACACTCATGTAGGGACAAGTGCCTTACAAAGGAACATGGAGAAAAGGCGCAAACTGCAATGGGAAGAACACCTGAGCAAAAGCAGCAAACAAAAAAAAGCCACCCTCCTTCTACTCTTCCTCATTCAGGGGTAACATCTTCAGCCACTTTCTCCCTTGCACCTTCACAGCCACCCTCCTCCACTCCGCCTCTGCCCTTGAGCGGTTCCTGCTCCTCTGCCCACAGCAGCCAGGTGTCCGTGAAGGAAATCTTTGAGCGGAAGAAGCCAATTTCTGCCAGTAACCCCCTTGCCCGGCGTCTGACAGCTGGCGTGGCGGAACTGTTAGATCGCCAGCTGTTACCATACAAGCTGGTGGACTCTGATGCCTTCCGTAAATGTGTGGCCATTGGGACACTGCAGTGGAAGATGCCAGGCCGCAATTATTTCTCTAAAAAGGCGATACCCAAATTGTACCGTGAAGTGGAGAGGCAAGTGGTGTCATCTCTGGCACACAGCATTGGGTCAAGGGTCCACCTGACCACGGATGCCTGGTCTGCCAAGCACGGTCAGGGCAGGTACATAACTTACACAGCCCATTGGGTCAACCTGGTGACCGCTGACAAGCAGGGAGTATGTGGCTGTGCAGCAGACCAACTTGTGACACCTCCACGGCTTGCAGGCAGGCCTTCTGCCACCTCCTCTCCACCTGCTACATCCTCTTCACTGTCGTCCTCCTCCTCCTTCTTGGCTGGTGCCGTGATCTACTCTCCAGCTACACAGCCCCATCTCCCCAGGGCCTATGCTGCATGCCAGGTATGATGGTGTCTTAGACATGTCTTGCCTCAAAGCGGAGAGTCACACTGGACCAGCTCTACTGGCTGCTCTTAACAAACAGGTGGATCAGTGGCTTACCCCGCACCAGCTGAAGATCGGCAACGTGGTATGTGACAACGGCAGCAATCTCCTTTCCGCTTTGAATTTGGGAAAGCTGACACATGTACCCTGCATGGAACATGTGCTGAATCTAGTCATTCAAAGATTTGTGTCAAAGTACCCAGGCTTAGAGGATGTCCTGAAGCAAACCAGAAAGTTGTGTGGGCATTTCAGGTGGTCTTACACGGCCATGGCACGCTTTGCGGACATTTAGTGGAGAAACAACTTGCCGGTGAGACACTTGATATGTGATAGCCCGGCTCGCTGGAATTTGACCCTGGTCATGTTCTCTCACCCTCTAGAACAGAAGAAACCCGTCACCCATAACCTGTACGATTACAGTAAAAGGACACAATCTGGGGAGATGGGGATGTTGTGGCCCAACAACTGGACACTCATGCGAAATGCATGCAGGCTCATGCAGCCGTTTAAGGAGGTGACCAACCTGGTGAGTCGCAGTGAAGGCACCATCAGCGACTTGATCCCGTACACTTACTTCCTGGAGCGTGCTGTGCGTAGATTGGTGGATCAAGCTGTGAAGGAGCATGAAGAGGAACAGTTACGGCAGGAACAGTTGTGGGAGAAATTTTCATCAGAACCAGATGTTTCCTCAACACCTGCAGCAGCACAGAGGGGGGAGGAGGAGGAAGAGTCATGTGGGGAAGAGGAGTCAGACTCGGATGATGAGGAAGGTGTTTCTTTGGAGGAGGAGGAGGCGGCGGCAGAAGAACAACCGCAGCAGGTGTCGCAGGGGGCTTGTGCTGCTCAACGTTCCCGTGGTATTGTTTGTGGCTGGGGGGAGGAGGAGGACTTACCTGTCGTCACTGAGGAAGAGCAAGAGGAGATGGATAGTATGTCTGTACACAACTTTGTGCAGATGGCATCTTTCATGCTGTCCAGCCTGTTGAGTGACCCCAGTATAAAAAAAACTCAAGGGGAATGACCTGTACTGGGTGGCAACGCTACTAGACCCTCGGTATAGGCACAAAGTGGCGGACATGTTACCAACTCACCTGGAGGCAGAAAGGATTCAGCACATGCAGAACAAGCTGGAAAGTATGCTTTACAATGCGTATAAGTGTGATGTCACAGCACAATGCAATAAAGGTACCACTGCCAGTAATCCTTCTCCCATGTCCATGCAGGCAAGGACAGGACGCTCCAGCAATCTCTGTTTCAATATTGTTTATTGAGCAGAATACAGGTAAGTATAACAATTCAAGAAGAGTATACAGAGTTTACAGAACATTCCAAAAAAAAGGGTTTGCAATGTGTTTCTTGAAATACATAAACCAGTATATTCTGCGTTCTTACAAAGGCTAATAGATATATTTATTGCATTCTAAAATATTTATTGAACTCATCTTAGAATCTCAACATATAACATGACAATATGAATTTTTAACCATCTTTCCACTTGTTAATAAGTTCAGGTGGAGGATTAAGGAACTTTATGTGACAGTAACTTCCACTAGAGAAAGGAGTCGACACACAGGGTTGGGGATATTTAATTTTCCTATATATATTCTTTAAAGGCGAGGTTTGCCGTGTAAGCCAGTGTTGGTTCTCTTAATGAACTCCAGCAAGAAGGGGATAAATGCTGGGGTGCATATAGCTTTTAGCTTAGACTACTATCTAGTGTTACCTTAGTTATAAGGGTATCAAGTATTAGTATCTTGGATGGCCAGCCATTCCCTTGATTGGGTAAAGGATTTCCATCTATCCCAGATTGAGTGGAATTTTCCCATTGAGTATTGTGAGCTGTGAATCAGCTCTTCTATGTTTTGGATTTTTGTTATTTTTTGGATCTAGTGCTGAATTGAGGGACTTGTTTTTTGCTTCCAGAGGGCAGGTATCTGTGACCTGGCTGCGTTTATCAGGTGAGGCAATATGGAGTTTTTGTATTCCTTGTGGCTCATGTTGGCGTTGTGTAGTAGAAATATATCAGGTTCGAATGGTATGGGGAAACCATGTATTTTCTGTGTGAGAATGTGTACTCTTATCCAGTATGTCTTCAGGGATGGGCAATACCACGCCAGATGCATAAAAGACCCATCGTTGCTATCACATCTCCAGCATTTGTTAGGTATCTCAGGAGCAAATCTGTGTATCGCGTCAGGCGTCTTGTACCATAATGTTTGGAATTTGAAATTTTGTTCCTGAGACCAAGCATTTCTAGAGGATTTGTGAGTATTTAATGCTATTATCTCCCACTGTTCTGGGGGGATATTCTTTTTTAAGGCTAAATTCCATCTTCTCTGGTAATGCAGTAGGTCATCAGATTTATTGTTGTTTAGTAGCGAGTAGGTCCAGGCCAAAAGGTGTCTATGAACTTTATTGGAGAGGATCTTTTCCTCAAATAGCGTGGTTGAAGATTTCAATATGTTTTTTGCTTTTAGAGAGCTTATGAAGTGTCTGACTTGAAAGTACTGCCACATTGGAATGTTATTTGGGGAGGAATAGTCTTTTATTTGCATATATGGTAGTACTTCACCTCTCTGTATAAAGTCTGCTATCTTAGGGATTGAGCTTTTGTGCCACCCTGAGAGAAAATTTTTCTCCAGGCCAGGCACAAAATCTTTGTTGTTCAGTAGAGGGGTCAAGAGGCTTCCTTTCCCCGTAATGTTGTGTTTCTTGTTACAGTGTAGAAATGCTTTTAAGGTTGGGGCCACTAACGGGTGTTTCTGAATATTTTTGGAGTGCTGGGAGACAGGGTCCCGTATTAAGCTTTGAATGTTTGGTACCTGGGGCTGAAGTGAGGCATTTTCGATTTGTACCCAGTCTTTTTCAAGGTTGTTTTCTGCCCACCCCAGAGTTCTGACCAGATGTGTAGCCAAGTAATATTTAGTAAGGTCTGGTAGACCCGCCCCTCCCGCCAATTTAGTTTTTGTGAGGATTTCGAACTTCAGCCTGGGTCTCTGTTTATTCCAGATAAAATGTGTTAGTTTTTTTTGTATGTTTGGTATATACGTTCTGGGCAGAGCAATTGGTAAATTTTGAAACAGGTAAAGAAATCTGGGTAAGATGTTCATTTTTATAATTGACATTTTCCCGAACCATGAGATACCTTTTATTTTCCCCCAAGTTTCAAGATCAGATGTTATTTTTGTTTCTAAGAGGGTATAGTTTAATGCAAAGAATCTTTGTAGGTCTGATGGAATTTTAATTCCTAAGTAGGTAATAGCTGAAGATTCCCACCTTAGGGGGAAAGATTGTTGGCACTGATGCAGTGTGGGTTGGGATAAGGAGACATTTAAGGCACTGGATTTTGAAAAGTTTATTTTCAAGTTGGAGATTGTACCAAAATCCTCTAGACATTTATTTAAATTTGGGATGGATTTTAGGGGTTTAGTGATAAAAAAAAGAGCATGTCATCCGCAAAAGCAGCAATTTTGTGTTCTTTTTGGTCAATTTTGACCCCATGTATGTCGGGGTGGAGTCGAATTTGTTTTAAAAAAGGTTCCAAGGTGAGGATGTAAATAATGGGGGAAAGGGGGCACCCTTGTCTCATCCCATTGGAGAGGGAAAATGTGTCTGATAGTAAAATGTTTGCTTTTATTCGTGCCGTGGGTCGGGAGTACAAAAGGTGAATCCAGTTGGCCATGTTTGGTCCAAATTTAAGGTGTAAAATTGTTTCCTCTATGTAATCCCAGGCCACTCTATCAAAAGCCTTCTCGGCATCCGTGGAGATAAAGCACCCCTCCACGGCCTGCCGAGACAGCCAGTGATGTACATTAATTGCTTTGGTAGTATTTTTTTTCCCTCTCTTCCTGGGACAAAACCAGCCTGATCTGGTTCTATTAAGCTTGGAAGTAATGGTGATATTCTATTCGCTATAATTTTTGCAAAAAATTTTAAATCGCTGTTGAGGTGTGAAATTGGTCTGTAGCTCATTCAGCTAGTTGGGTCTTTACACTGTTTATGTAAAATGGTGATATGGGCTTCTAATAGCTGTGGGGAAGGGTGGGGGTCAGGTCCTATAGAGTTGAAAGCTGCTAAGAAGGTGTCAGCTAAAGTTGTTGCAAACGTTTTGTAGTATATCTCAGTGAGGCCGTCTGGTCCTGAGCTCTTGCCCTTCTTGAGTTTGCTGACTGTTTGGAGAAATTCTTCTTTAGTGATTGGTTGGTCTAACTCTTCCGCTTTGAGGTTGTCTAAGGGATTGGGACCAAATTTAGATAGGAAATTTTGGATTTTGCTTTGTCTGAGGATTTTTTGTTGGGTGATTGTATCTTTGTCACCTATATTGTAAAGGTCCTCGTAGTATTGTCTAAGTGTTTCTAGGATATGTTTCGAGGTTGTATGTTTCTGTCCTTTTTTATCCGTAATCGTATTAATTTGTTGTTGTGCCTGTTTTTTTTTTTAGTCTTCTAGCTAAATATGCACCCGCTTTATTGGACCATTCGTAAAGGTGTTTTTCGGCTCTAAGAATTTGTTTTCTAGCTGACTGAAGTAGTAGGTTTTTAATTTCCTCTCTAGTGTTGTTGAGTTCGGAAAGGATTTGTGCAGCTTGCTTTGCTTTATGTTTTCTTTCTAGTTGTTGTAGTTTCAGTAGTAAGGCATTAAGTTTAGCTTCCCTCTCTCTTTTTTTTTTCCTTCCCCAGCCTGATAAACTCCCCTCTAATTACCGGTTTATGGGCCTCCCAAGTCAAAAGCGGTGAGCTGTCTGCGTTTGCATTGTTGCTTATGTGTTCTGATATGGAATTCTCTATCCGGTCAATAAAAGCTTGGTTGTCTAGTAAGTCAGGGTTATGTCTCCATATGAATTGGTTAGTTCTGGATATGGGGAACTGAAGTGTGAGATGGACTGGTGCATGGTCAGAAATTGCCCGCTGTCCAATATCCGTTTCAGTGACCCATTCCAGGTCTGCCTGAGTTAGAAATATGTAATCTATTCTGGAGTATTTTGCATGAGGGTCGGAATAATATGTGTAGTCCCTTGCTTGTGGATGCTGTAGTCTCCAGACATCCATGAGTCTCAATGATAGTAAGTTTTGTTTGATTTTTTTATGGATTTGAAAGGTATCGAGGATTTGCCATTAGAGGTGTCTGCTTTTGGATTAAGTGAGGAGTTCAAATCTCCCTCTAGGATTATCATTCCTTTTGCAAAATCAAGTAGAAGATTAGTAGTTTTGTTCAAGAAAGCTTCTTGTTTTTCATTTGGGGCATATATTGCCGCTATAGTGATTATTCTATTCTCTGAGTTCCCTTTAAGGAAAAGATACCTGCCCTCTGGATCAATTTTGCTATCAGTGATGTTGATAGCACAGTCTTTGTGAATCAGTATGGATACGCCTTTATTTTTCCCATCCTTTGAGGGTGCATGGAAGCTTTTTGTGAAGTTTTTGTCTCTTAGAAACGGGATTTTATTTTCCCTGAAATGTGTTTCCTGTAGAATGGCTATGGAGGTTTTTTGTTTCTGTAGCAGTCTAAACACAGTGGATCTTTCCAAGTTACCTTATTCCTTCCTGAGCTAGAGTTTTCCTGAAAGTTTTTCATTTTTTCCCCTTTAAGAAAAAAAAAAGTTAGCTTTGGTTGTGGTGTTCGGTTGAGCACACCGTAGCACCCGTTATGTTCGACTCCTGTCACACAAGTGTACCGTCACACAACAGATTAAGGTAAAGCGTTACCTTTAAGGTGGATAAAAGGTGAAAGCCCCTTTGAGAGGTAGTTTGAGGAAGGCAAGGATTGCCTTCTCCTAAGTACCAACCCAAAATAAAATAGGGGTGTGTTCAGAGAGCTTTGTGTCAAAGTTCTCTGTTTTGGGGTAGTGGTGGTAAGTTTTGATGATAATAGAACGGAGACTATTGGACCCTATGTGGAACTGGATGGGTTAACAAGACCAATAAGACTCTATTATAGCGTATTATACCTGGAACGTAGCCCGATTAAGATGTTTAATCCGCTTTAAGAATACAGAATGTATGAGGATTTGCGCATTCAAACTATATGTTTTGTAGAGATAGCCAGGGAATAAAAGGCCACCGCTATCCTTTACCCAGGTTTACTGAAAGTAGTGGGGGTGAATTACTAAAAAGAGATAATTTTCATATGAGCTCCGCCTCCCCCCCTCCCCCTCCCGCCCATACCGGCCACCAGTACTCCTCTAACTCTCCAATGACCCTGTGCCTCCCTGTCTAAACATATACCAATTGCCCGGCATTCAATGGGGTAGGTAGATAAAAAAGGAAGAGCAAATAAATCTAAGGTTTATGAGGGATTGTTAGTAATGCCCCGTATTTAATAAAGCGTATGCGATATCAGATCAGTGTTAGCAGGGAGGGGGCAGGGGGTATTCATCTTTTCAGAAAAGGTGAGTTTGAGCGGTTATAGGGAAGGGGCATGTGCTAGGGGGTAGTTAGAGTGGGGAGAATGATCTATGGGAGCACGTCGGCTTCTGTCCCGCACTGCAGTTATGTTTGCCAGCGCGCTCTGATAGAGCCTCAGTGTATTTCTAGTGGGTATTTTGCAGTAGTGGATAAACATAACTTTAAAGATTTTTGTTTTGTTTTTTTTGCACAGTAAATCACATGACTTTACCCAATATTACAAGCGTATAACGATAACCTGCAAGTATGTAAACAAATAGAAAATCTTAAATCTTAGAGTTAGATCAAACCCAGGATTATGCATGAAAGGTTTTGTGCCGTATATAAAAGTGGACACAGTATCTAGGATAACAGACCAGCGGGTAGCATATAGCGCAGGGGTCGGGAACCTATGGCTCGCGAGCCATATATGGCTCTTTTCATGCCTACGTATGGCTCTCTGGCTCGCTAAAAGACGTGTGACAGAGCGGCCAGAGAGCCTGTGTTTACTAATCTGCCCCGCCGTAATCTGCGCCGCGGCCCCGCCCCCCTCCTCCATGCCGGGTCTTTGTACTTATGTGTGCCTCTTTCATCGGCACCGCCTCCCGCGCCAGAATGCCTTTTCTGCCCGACCCAGATTGATGCTGGCGCTGCCTGTGAAAGTGATGTCACACGTTACGTGTGACACATCGGCGCAGCCAGCGGGAACTGAGGCAGCTTGGCGGGGGGAGGAGCCGACCCGACGACGTGCGACCCGGAGGCAGCCGCACCCATAGCTACTGCTTCGGAGCGCACTAGTGCACAAGCCAGCAGGAGCAGCAGCCGCCGCCGCCGCAGGAGCCGCCGCCGTAGGAGCCGCCGCCGTCACTCCAGGTCCAGGAGGTCACTCCAGTCTGGTAAGTTCATTTGTGGGGAAATCTTCTGCCAATGAGAGTTCATTTGTGGGGAAATCGTCTGCCAATGTGATAGGCATTTGTGGGGAAATCGTCTGCCAATGTGATAGGCATTTGTGGGGAAATCGTCTGCCAATGAGATTGCACTTGTGGGGAAATTGTCTGCCAATGAGATTGCACTTGTGGGGAAATTGTCTGCCAATGAGATTGCACTTGTGGGGAAATTGTCTGCCAATGAGATTGCATTTGTAGGGAAATTGTCTGCCAATGAGATTGCATTTGTGGGGAAATAGTCTGCCAATGAGATTGCATTTGTGGGGAAATCGCCTGCCAATGAGATTGCATCTGCCAATGAGATTGCATTTGTGGGGAAATAGTCTGCCAATGAGATTGCATTTGTGCGGAAATCGTCTGCCAATGAGATTGCACTTGTGGGGAAATTGTCTACCAATGAGATTGCACTTGTGGGGAAATTGTCTGCCAATGAGATTGCATTTGTGGGGAAATAGTCTGCCAATGAGATTGCATTTGTGGGGAAATCGCCTGCCAATGAGATTGCATTTGCCAATGAGATTGCATTTGTGGGGAAATAGTCTGCCAATGAGATTGCATTTGTGCGGAAATCGTCTGCCAATGAGATTGCACTTGTGGGGAAATTGTCTACCAATGAGATTGCACTTGTGGGGAAATTGTCTGCCAATGAGATTGCATTTGTGGGGAAATAGTCTGCCAATGAGATTGCATTTGTGGGGAAATCGCCTGCCAATGAGATTGCATCTGCCAATGAGATTGCATTTGTGGGGAAATAGTCTGCCAATGAGATTGCATTTGTGCGGAAATCGTCTGCCAATGAGATTGCACTTGTGGGGAAATTGTCTGCCAATGAGATGGCACTTGTGGGGAAATTGTCTGCCAATGAGATTGCATTTGTGGGGAAATCGTCTGCCAATGAGATTGCATCTGCCAATGAGATTGCATTTGTGGGGAAATAGTTTGCCAATGAGATTGCATTTGCGGGAAAATTGTCTGCCAATGAGATTGCATTTGTGGGGAAATAGTCTGCCAATGAGATTGCATTTGTGGGGAAATCGCCTGCCAATGAGATTGCATCTGCCAATGAGATTGCATTTGTGCGGAAATCGTCCATTAGCAACTGCATAACAACGTTATTAAAGAATGCAGACACTTATTGTACTTTAAAAGTGTTTGTTTTGCATAAAATGTACACATTACCTTGTATTTAGTTTTAAACATATTGTATGGCTCTCACAGAATTTCATTTTAAAATATGTCGAGTTTATGGCTCTCTCGGCCAAAAAGGTTCCCTACCCCTGATATAGCGTATAGGAGAGATCATTGTTTGCTATCTGCATATATGCTACCTGTATTTAAAACTCACAGTTTGAAAATCTGTTTAGGTGGCGTCTTCATCCTCTGAACACGAGGAGCTTGAAGTCTTCCTGGTAGGGGAGCTCTTTTTCATTTGTGAACTTGGTGGAGATGCAGATGCGTCTTCTCTCTCATCCGATTCCGCCTTTTTTGCGTCCTGCATTCGGTATTCTTCATACCAATTAGGTAGAGCTATTTTAGGTAGTCCTAAAAGTTTGCGAAATCCTGGCAGATCTTGAGGTGTTCGCAGGATCGCTGTGCGGCCTTTATGCAGGACCATCAAGGCAAAAGGGAAGCGCCATCTATATTGAAAGCCTTTCTCTTGTAGCATGTTGGTCAGGGGTTTTAGAGCTCTGCGGTTTGTAAGAGTTATTAAGGATAGATCTTGGTAAAGAGATATAGCCGTTTCGCTGAAGATGATTTCCTCCTGTGATCTAGCTGCTTTCATTATTTCTTCCTTTAGCTGGAAAGAGGCTAGACAGCACACCACATCTCTCGGGGGTTTCCATCAGAGCCGCGCAGTTTAAGGGCTCTGTGGGCTCGGACAAATTCTATTGGGGTCTCTTTATCTCTGTCTAGTAGCTCATTGAAGACTGCTGACAGGGCTGCAACAAGTGAGTTGGATGAAACAGATTCCGGTAAGCCCTTTACTCTTATGTTTGACCTTCTCCCCCTGTTGTCCAGATCTTCCAGGTGTCTGCCGTGATCTATCAGCCTGCAGTTGTGTGTGGATACTGCGTTGTGAAGCCACTTTATTTTGCCATCCCTCTTTTTTCCCGCTCGCTCTATATCAGTCAGTCTGGTATTTATGGCGGCTACCTCCTCTTTGACCTCCGCTATAGCTGACGTGATGAATGCTTTTATGTCGTCTGCTAACGCTCTCATGTCTGCCATGGTAGGAAGGTCAGCCCTGGGAGCTGATTTCGGTGGGCTCTTACTTTTGTGTGGTGAGCCCTCCGAGGGAGCAGGAGAAGAAGTTGCAGTATCGCTGCGAGTCAGTGCCATCTTGCTGGCCACGTTACTCTGTCTCTTGTTCTGCTGCATTCTAAATAACTCTGGAACCGTTTTGCCTGCTGGGGTAAAGTTGTCCCTTTGAGTTCCCTGAGTCGACCTGATGCGGGTCTGCATGCCCGGGATAGGAATTATGGCCTGAGTCTCTTGTCTCGTTTGTT
The DNA here is from genome assembly GCF_040937935.1 of Hyperolius riggenbachi. Taxonomy (NCBI): domain Eukaryota; kingdom Metazoa; phylum Chordata; class Amphibia; order Anura; family Hyperoliidae; genus Hyperolius; species Hyperolius riggenbachi. The sequence goes on from NC_090654.1 coordinate 160,974,090, forward strand.
GAAATTAGCTCTGGGTCCGGAGCTCAGCTCTTAGGCGTCCATTATCATTGCGTGCCAGGCCACGCCCCCGCTACAGCAATCTCATGGTGATGTCGAACATGCGGACATTCTTTAGTCTAACACCTCGCCTTAGCCCTTCTGGATCCACCCTCCACCAACGACTGGACCGGCAGGTAGTCGACTACCTGGCCTTAAGTGTGGATGTAGACACTGTGAAGAGTGATGAACCCTTGGATTACTGGGTGCACAGGCTTGACCTGTGGCCAGAGCTGTCCTAATTTGCCATTCAACTTCTGTCTTGCCCTGCCTCAAGCGTCCTGTCAGAAAGGACCTTCAGCGCAGCTGGAGGCATTGTCACTGAGTTGCCGATCTCCAGTTGGTGCGGGGACAGCCACTGATCCACCTGTTAAGAGCAGCCAGGAGAGCTGCTCCAGTGTGACTCTCCGCTTTGAGGCAAGACATGTCTAAGATTGCGTGACACCGTCGTACCTGGCATGCCGCATAGGCCCTGGGGAGCTGGGACTGTGTAGCTGGAGAGGAGATCACAGCACCAGTAGAGTTGAACTGCCACTCAGCCAAGGAGGAGCAGGATGATGACAGCGAAGAGGATGTTGCAGGAGGAGAGGAGGTGGCAAGAGGCCTGCCTGCAAGCTGTGGAGGTGTCACAAGTTTGTCCGCTGCACAGCCACGTACTCCCTGCTTGCCAGCGGTCACCAGGTTGACACAATGGGCTGTGCAAGTAATGTACCTACCCTGACCGTGCTTGGCAGACCAGGCATCCGTGATCAGATCGACCCTTGACCTAATGCTGTGTGCCAGAGATGACACCACTTGCCTCTCAACTTCACGTTACAGTTTGGGTATAGCCTTTTTAGAGAAATAATTGTGGCCTGGTATCTTCCACTGCAGTGTCCCAATGGCCACAAATTTACGGAAGGCCTCAGAGTCCACCAGCTTGTATGGTAACAGCTGGCGAGCTAACAGTTCCGCCGAGCCAGCTGTCAGACGTCGGGCAAGGGGGTGACTGGCAGAAATTGGCTTCTTCTGCTCAAAGATTTCCCTCACAGACACCTGATGGCTGCTGTGAGCAAAGGAGCAGGAACCGCTCAAGGTGAGAGGTGGAGTGGAGGAGGGTGGCTGTGATTGTGAAGGTGAAAGGGAGAAATAGGCTGAAGATTATGCACCTGAAGGAGAAAGAGGAGAAGGAGGGTGGCTTTTCTTTTTTGTGCAGCTTTTCTCCTGGTGCTCTTTCCATTGCAGTTTGTGCCTTTTGTCCATGTGCCTTCATAAGGCAGTTGTCCCTATGCAGCTGTTGGCCTTTCCACGACTCAATTTTTGGAGGCAGAGAGAACAGATGGCATTGCTCTGATCAGACACGCTAAAAATTTTCCAAACTGCTGAGCCCCCCTGGGGTGATGACACTATGGTGGCATCAGCAGCTGACGTTGAAGGGCATGTTGGCTGGCTGTACATAGGTGTCGATACATGGTGCCGGACACTGCCACCAGCTGTTTCTGATGATGAGCTTGCCCTGCTTCTTTCAGAAACTCGTCTCCTCCTACACCTCTCTGACTCCCCCTCTGAACTGTCCCCTTGCTCATCTCTTCTCTTAGGATCCCACTTGGCATCAGTATCATCATAATCATCATAATCATCCTCCCCAGCTTTGCCTGCCTCAGACACCTCATAAACTGCACCAGCAGGAGGTACTTCATCATCCTCCTCCTCACACCTTACATAGTGTCGCCTAACTCAGCCATATGAGGTGGTCCAGGGCCACAAGAAATCACATCAGCATGACCTCCAACAGACCTGCTGGGTGGCCTTGCTCTGGGTCTGCCTCTACCTCTGCCTCTACCTGTTTTGTCTATATCGGGGGGGGGGGGGGGATGAAGTGAAAGGTATGTACTGACTTGACTAATACAATGCGCAGTCACACAGGTGCAGTGAAAGGTATGCAGTGACTGATATTATAATACAATGTGCAGCTGTCACACAGGTGCAGTTAACAGGTATGCACGGAGTGGTATATTACATAGTGTGCGGTCACACAGGTACCGTGAACAATTATGCAATGACTGGTATTACAAATTTGCAGCTGTCACACACACAGGTACCGTAAACAGGTGCAGTTACACTGCGTGCGGTCACGTAGGTAGGCAGGTGCACTGAACAACAACAGGTGGATATGCAGTGATGGTATTACAAATGTGCAGCTGCCTGTCACACACACAGGTACCGTGAACAGGTGCAGTGACTGGTGGTATTAAATATCACACTGCGTGCGCTCATGTAGGTAGGTGGGTGCACTGAACAACAGGTAGGTATAAGCAGTGATGGGTATTATAAATTTGCAGCTGCCTGTCACACACACACACACACACACACACACACACACACACACACACAGGTACCGTGAACAGGTACAGTGACTGGTGGTATTAAATATCACACTGCGTATGCTTACGTAGGTAGGTGGGTGCACTGAAAAACAGGTAGGTATATGCAGTGATGGGTATTACAAATGTGCAGCTGCCTGTCACACATACACACAGGTACCGTGAACAGGTGCAGCGACTGGTGGTATTAAACATCACACTGCGTGCACTCACGTAGGTAGGTGGGTGCACTGAACAACAGGTAGGTATATGCAGTGATGGGTATTACAAATGTGCAGCTGCCTGTCACACACACAGGTAGTCACTGAATGTGCTGGGCCTGGCAGTGGCACAGTAGGAAACAGTAGGAATTACCAAGGGGCCAAGGTCCAGCAGCTAAGACTGGCTGACAGGGCTGTATATGCAATACAAGTGTCTGTAGGACACACACACACACAAAAAAATAGATCACAAGAACAACATTAGCTCTCAAAAGAGCTGTTGAGTGTGAGGAGTGCTTTTTAGCATTAAGGATCAGCAAGAAAGAGCAACCTAACAAGCCTAACTAGGTTTCCCTAATGTCTCTGCAGCACCTCTGCCTTCACTAATTACTGCAGCCACACGAGTGACCCTAATGATGTAGTATAGGAGGCGGGTCGAACCACCATAAAGTTTGCGTTCTTTCACGAACACGAACCACCAAAGTTAGTTTGAACTAGTTTGTGGTCGAACCGTTCGGGCCATCTCTAGTGGACTCTGGACGATCACCTCTGGTGCTCAGGAGAAGCTGGGAGCAACTACCCCCATGCATGTGGGTTTAGTTAGAATGGGTATGGGTGTCAGAAATGCAATAAAAATTCAGAGCTATTAGGCAGAATTCAGGCAGATTTTAAATTCTGACCATCCCTGGTGCAATACAGAGGCTGTGATAAGGATGGTATTTCAAAGTTAGTAAAGAGATTTACAGTGGTGGGCAGTTTATGTAAGTAAGAGAAACAGCTTGGGACTGATTTAGAATATTTGTGTTATTAACCAACTTCTTCTTTAAGAATCTATAGTAGACAGAAAGGATGCTTTAATAACGCAAAGCAATTCCCAAATGATACACAAGGCAGAAAATTATTTCACATTCCTCACACTTCCTCTTTTTGTAAACTAACCTTAGTAAATCATATCACAGTCCGCCCATCCTCCTCTTCTCCCTGCCATTAAAGAGCTCTTGTCTTTTATAAGCTGCTTTACCTTCTTTGATGTTACGCTAGATTTCTCACATGCTCTGACAAGCAGGACTAAAATCTAACATTCTGTTATCTTCTGTTGTATTATGTATTCTTCGAACATACCAAGGAGACAATCAAATTCCAATCAATTCTTATCTGCGGCTTGTCTGAATTCTCCCAGTAGTCCATTCTAGAAGAGCCCAAAGGGCAAAACATGTACCATATAATATCAGTTCATCATAAATCAACAGCCTCAGTGCTCTGCAGCTGAATGCAGAAGGTTTGGCCATTGCAAGCAGTCTTCAGCATATGGTTTATTTAATTGTGTGCTTTGTTGACTTAAGGTTAACAGGAGTTACTTAATTACAATTTTATATTTTCAACCAAAGTATTTAACAAGGTTAAATCATGCCTAATAGTAGACCGAAAAAAACAGACTGATACATGCAGGGATTGAAGGGATTGATTTGTTAATTCTGCATAAAGCAGCAATAAACTGTAATGGGGTGAAAAAAAAAACCTTGATTGCAGAATTTACAGAAAGATACAGTGTTGCTTGCAAATTTTTGCCAAAGTCATTTTTGCTACGAAAATGCAATTTTCATTTCAAGAGATATTCGCAAAAAATAGCTAGTATTTTTGTGTTTTGCGTTTTTTACAAAAACACAGAGAACGGATATTTTTACAGCAAAAACACACAAAAAATATATTTTTACTGCGAAAATGCGTAAAATCAATATTTTTACCATGAAAAATCGCAAAAAGTGTGACAATGCAGAAAAACAATATTTTTACCACGTCAATTGTTATCATTAACCACTTGCCGACCGCACGCTTATACCGTGCGTCGGCAAAGTGGCAGCTGCAGGACCAGCGACGCAGTACTGCGTCGCCAGCTGCAGGCTGATTAATCAGGAAGCAGCCACTCGCGCGAGCGTCTGCTTCCTGTCAATTCACGGCGGGGGGCTCCGTGCATAGCCTGCGGGCCGCCGATGGCGGCTCGCAGGCTAAATGTAAACACAAGCGGAAATAATCTGCTTTGTTTACATTGTACGGCGCTGCTGCGCAGCAGCACCGTAAGGCAGATCGGCGATCCCCGGCCAATCAGCGGCCGGGGATCGCCGCCATGTGACAGGGGACGTCCTGTCACTGGCTGCACAGGACGGATAGCGTCCTGTGCAGCCCGGATCACCGGGGAAGGGAGGTAGGAGAGGGAGGGGGGTGAATGTCGCCGCGGAGGGGGGCTTTGAGGTGCCCCCCCGCAACTAGCCTGCACGCAGGAGCGATCAGACCCCCCCAGCACATCATCCCCATAGGGGGGAAAAAAGGGGGGCGCTCTGATCGCTCTGTGTGCACCCTGATCTGTGCTGGGGGCTGCAGAGCCCACCCAGCACAGATCACAACAAACAGCGCTGGTCCTTAAGGGGGGGTAAAGGGTGGGTCCTCAAGTGGTTAAAATGCAAAAAATCTATATTTTTACCATGAAAATGAATAAACGCAAAGATATCTGAACACATTTTCAATGGAATTTTTACTTGAGAATTTAATTTAACATTATTTGTGTGGAAATTAATGCAAAAAGAATATTGGCATTTTCTTTCATTACTGGTACACAAGTATATCCTCAGCACTTTGGGGACTTATAAAGTGGTCTAAAGCCATTGTTACACTTTATTATGCCTCAGGCAATGGTTGAAGTGATTACAAGCATGATGCAACAGCTTTTTGAACATGTTTTTTTGTCAGAAAAAATGACTGAATGCTCTACAACTACCTTATATACATTTTATATTACTATCAAAATACTTTACAGTTATTTTTTTTCAAAGGGGGAGGCCCTATTTCCAAACATAAGTGACCAGGAGGGAACCTCCTCCCGTGAGCCAAAACTAACCAACAATAAGAAGGCATCTATCTTGTGGCAAAAAAAAACACACTTTCCCTCTTTCTACTAAGAAAATAGGAAATGCTGTGGTGGTTTGTTCTGGTCTCTGGAGAGCAACTACAACACCCAAGTGCAATTGAATAGCAGAGGAAGACCACCACTTGTCCAAGGAACAGTTTTAAATAAAAAAAAAGTTCGAGAAAATGTGTAAGTGGGTGAAATGGAGGTATTTATTAATGCTTATATGGCAGTACCTGTGGGGAGTGACTCCACTACTGTAAAGGACAATTATTTTCTATAAATTAAATGACTCCACTGGGCAACCCCATCTTTACAACTATAACTCACCTGAATAGATGGGTGGAAAACCCATGCTGCCATGGCTACATTAGGAAAGGAACATTACTGTCAGGTAAGTATACATTTTTCCACTTTCATTTGGCTTAGAGGTCAAATGTTTCAGTTTGTTGTAGTGTTGCTTGCAAATAATCATGTATTTATGATTTTGAAAATGTATTTGTAAAAACATTGTATATGTGCAATATGGTCACTGAAAACCAAGACATACTATATACAGTGGATTGCAAAAGTATTCGGCCCCCTTGAAGTTTTCCACATTTTGTCACATTACTGCCACAAACATGCCTCAATTTTATTGGAATTCAACATGAAAGACCAATACAAAGTGGTGTACATGTGAGAAGTGGATCGAAAATCATACATCATTTCAAACATTTTTTACAAATAAATAACTGCAAAGTGGGGTGTGCGTAATTATTCGGCCCCCTGAGTCAATACTTTGTAGAACCACCTTTTGCTGCAATTACAGCTGCCAGTCTTTTAGGGTATGTCTCTACCAGCTTCGCACATCTAGAGACTGAAATCATTGCCCATTCTTCTTTGCAAAACAGCTCCAGCTCAGTCAGATTAGATGGACAGCGTTTGTGAACAGCAGTTTTCAGATCTTGCCACAGATTCTCAATTGGATTTAGATCTGGACTTTGACTGGGCCATTCTAACACATAGATATGTTTTGTTTTAAACCATTCCATTGTTGCCCTGGCTTTATGTTTAGGGTCATTGTCATGCTGGAAGGTGAACCTCCGCCCCACTCTGAAGTCTTTTGCAGTCTCCAAGAGGTTTTCTTCCAAGTTTGCCCTGTATTTGGCTCCACCAATCTTCCCATCAACTCTGACCAGCTTCCGTGTCCCTGCTAAAGAGATGCACCCCCCGAGCATGATGCTGCCACCACCATATTTGACAGTGGGGATGGTGTGTTCAGAGTGATGTGCAGTGTTAGTTTTTTCCCACACATAGCGTTTTGCATTTTGGCCAAAAAGTTCCATTTTGGTCTCATCTGACCAGAGCACCTTCTTCCACATGTTTGCTGTGTCCCCCACATGGCTTGTGGCAAACTGCAAACGGGACTTCTTATGCTTTCTGTTAACAATGCCTTTCTTCTTGCCACTCTTCCATGAAGGCCAACTTTGTACAGTGCATGACTTATAGTTGTCCTATTGTAATGGATAGCGGAGATGCTGCCGCGGAGACAAGCGGCATGGCGGCTATCTCCGCGTATCAGACGGTGGCTTCGGCCACGCAGTTACATGCTGGTGCTCTGCCTGGTCTTTCTATTGCACATAGATTGAGGGCTACGCGCGCGCGCGCCAGGCGACAGGACCTTTATGCGAATAGAAGGGGAGTCAGCTGATCTGCCAGCTCAGCTGACTCCAAACGCTGTCTCGGATTGGCTGAGTGACTGGGGCGGCGCTGCGGAGCTGCTATGCAGTGGTGCTTAAATACCCCTTTTTAAAATTCTAGTTTGGTCGAATTCGAATAGTAAATTATTCGAGGTCAGTCGAATATTCGAGTCGAATAATTTTTACTATTCGATTCGACCTCGGACTTCGAGCTCACTATTCGAGTCGGTATTCGAGCTCATTATTCGAGCTGACTATTCGAATTGGCCTTAAATAGCTTCCAACACTTGTTTTGAGGGTGAATGATGCAAGAAACATCTTTTTTTCCATGTAACAACAGCAAGTGATTATGTGGGGATGTTCCTTTAAAAAAAAAAGGTGGAAAGAGAAGTTGTGTCCAGAATTTTGTTCAGTACTGTATATACTTCTTCTTCTTCTTCTTCTTCTTCTTTATCTTCTATATCTTCTTCTATATCTTCTTCTTCTATATCTTCTTCTATATCTTCTTCTTCTTCTTCTTCTATATCGTCTTCTTCTTCTTCTTCTTCTTCTTCTTCTTCTTCATCTTCTTCATCTTCTTCATCATCATCATCTTCTTCTTCTACTTCTTCATCTTCTTCTTCTTCATCTTCTTCTTCTTCATCTTCTTCTTCTTCATCTTCTTCATCTTCTTCTTCATCTTCTTCATCTTCTTCTTCTTCTTCTTCTTCTTCTTCTTCTTCTTCTTTTTCTTCTTCTTCTTCTTCTTCTTCATCTTCTTCATCTTCTTCTTCTTTATCTTCTTCATCTTCTTCATCTTCTTCTTCTTCTTCTTCATCTTCTCTATCTTCTTCTTCTTCATCTTCTTCTTCTTCATCTTCTTCTTCTTGATCTTCTTCATCTTCTTCTTCATCTTCTCCATCTTCTTCTTCTTCATCTTCTTCATCTTCTTCTTCTTGATCTTCTTGATCTTCTTCATCTTCTTCTTCTTCTTCTTCTTCTTGTTCTTGTTCTTCTTCTTCTTCTTCTTCTTCTTCTTCTTCATCTTCTTCATCTTCATCTTCTTCTTCTTCTCCTTCTTCTTCTTCTCCTTCTTTTTCTATATCGTCTTCTTCTTCTTCACTTATTTCTCTTTTCAATTTTTTTTTAAAGAAATGCAGCTATTTTTAAGGCGTAACAAATAGCTGGTGGCGCACGCATGTTGGAAGCGCCATTGTATGTGCTCCCTGGCAGTGGAAACACACAGACAGCAGGAGGTAAATTCAGCAGCAGGAGGAGGAGGATGAGTGTGTGGCAGCAGGCAGTCAATGAGGCAGGCAGCGTGACATAATAGCCCTGGTACCTAGCGGTGATACCAGGGCTGTAAATAAACACAGCAGGCAGGAGGTCCCAGACAGCGGTCGTGCAGCCCACATCGTGTCCAATACACAACTGGGACAACACAGTTTTCAACCTGGGCACCTCAGAAAAATTAATTTATTTTTTTTTATGGTTTTTTGGTTTTGTTTGTAAAACAAATTACACAGATATATAGCTATTTTTTGACGTAATAGCTGGTGGCAGAGTGGCAGCAGAATGTAATTCTGTGTACCCTGGCAGTGGGAAACACAGACCGACAGCAGCAGCAGCAGGAGGAATGGAGGAGTAATGTGAGCAGCTATTGTTTGACGTAATAGCTGGTGGCAGAGTGGCAGCAGAATGTAATTCTGTGTACCCTGGCAGTGGGAAACACAGACAGACAGCAGCAACAGCAGGAGGAATGGAGGAGTAGTGTGAGTGTGGCAGCAGGCAGGCAGCGTGACATAATAGCCCTGGTACCTAGCGGCTGATACCAGGGCTGTAAATAAACACAACAGGAGGTCCCAGACAGCGGTCGTGCAGCCCACATCGTGTCCAATACACAACTGGGACAACACAGTTTTCAACCCGGGCACCTCTGAAAAATTAAACCTTTTTTTTTTTTTTTTTTTATGGTTTTTTGGTTTTGTTTGTAAAACAAATTACACAGATATATAGCTATTTTTTGACGTAATAGCTGGTGGCAGAGTGGCAGCAGAATGTAATTCTGTGTACCCTGGCAGTGGGAAACACAGACCGACAGCAGCAGCAGCAGGAGGAATGGAGGAGTAATGTGAGCAGCTATTGTTTGACGTAATAGCTGGTGGCAGAGTGGCAGCAGAATGTAATTCTGTGTACCCTGGCAGTGGGAAACACAGACAGACAGCAGCAGCAGCAGGAGGAATGGAGGAGTAGTGTGAGTGTGGCAGCAGGCAGGCAGCGTGACATAATAGCCCTGGTACCTAGCGGGTGATACCAGGGCTGTAAATAAACACAACAGGAGGTCCCAGACAGCGGTCGTGCAGCCCACATCGTGTCCAATACACAACTGGGACAACACAGTTTTCAACCCGGGCACCTCTGAAAAATTAAACCTTTTTTTTTTTTTATGGTTTTGTAGTTTTGGTTTTACAACCAATTACACAGATATAGCTATTTTTTGACGTAATAGCTGGTGGCAGAGTGGCAGCAGAATGTAAATCTGTGTACCCTGGCAGTGGGAAACACAGACAGACAGCAGCAGCAGCAGGAGGAATGGAGGAGTAGTGTGAGTGTGGCAGCAGGCAGGCAGCGTGACATAATAGCCCTGGTACCTAGCGGGTGATACCAGGGCTGTAAATAAACACAACAGGAGGTCCCAGACAGCGGTCGTGCAGCCCACATCGTGTCCAATACACAACTGGGACAACACAGTTTTCAACCCGGGCACCTCTGAAAAATTAAACCTTTTTTTTTTTTTTATGGTTTTTTGGTTTTGTTTGTAAAACCAATTACACAGATACATAGCTATTTTTTGACGTAATAGCTGGTGGCAGAGTGGCAGCAGAATGTAAATCTGTGTACCCTGGCAGTGGGAAACACAGACAGACAGCAGCAGCAGCAGGAGGAATGGAAGAGTAGTGTGAGTGTGGCAGCAGGCAGGCAGCGTGACATAATAGCCCTGGTACCTAGCGGGTGATACCAGGGCTGTAAATAAACACAACAGGAGGTCCCAGACAGCGGTCGTGCAGCCCACATCGTGTCCAATACACAACTGGGACAACACAGTTTTCAACCCGGGCACCTCTGAAAAATTAAACCTTTTTTTTTTTTATGGTTTTTTGGTTTTGTTTGTAAAACCAATTACACAGATATATAGCTATTTTTTGACGTAATAGCTGGTGGCAGAGTGGCAGCAGAATGTAAATCTGTGTACCCTGGCAGTGGGAAACACAGACAGACAGCAGAAGGGCAGTACACAGCAGCCCACTGTAGTTGTAAAATGTGTGGCTGCAGGCGACGTAATAGTCAAAGTGAACCAGGCTGGCTTAGTGAGCAGGAGCCAGGAGGTGGTAAAGGGTGGTAAGGCACATTAACGATGGTTCTAAGTTCCGGCAGCCAGTTCATGTCCCCCTCTCGCCGACAACAGGGGCCAGGAACTCGCCTTCCACCCACGCCTGGTTCATCTTGAGAAACGTCAGTCTGTCCACAGACTTGTGAGACAGACGTGAGCGTTTCTCGGTGACCACGCCACCAGCTGCACTGAAGCAGCGCTCGGACAGCACGCTGGAAGGGGGGCAGGACAGCACCTCTGCCAGCTCGCTCCAGATCTCCAGGCGCTTGACCCAATACTCCATGGGATCAACAGGGGCATCGCTGTCAAGCCCGCTGTAGGACACCATGTAGTCAGCCACCATGCGGGTCAGGCGCTGGCTGTGACCGGAGGAGGATGCTGCTGCATGCACCTCCTCTCTAGTCACTGCTGCCGGAGCCTCTACAGTCCTGTAGAGCTCGTGGCTGAGAGACAGCAGGTCTGTGGGGCGCTTGCTGCTGGATGCAGGCACCTGCTGCTGCCTCTGTGCTGGCTGGACAGTGGGGGTGGAAGGCTGGGGGAAGGCTTCCTCCAAGCGCTCAACAAGGGCCTGCTGCAAGTTCCCTATTTGTTGCGCTGGGTCTCCTCCTGCAGGCGGCAGGAACTGGCTCAACTTCCCCTTGAGGCGCGGGTCCAACATCATGCTGATCCAGATGTCCTCCCTCTGCTTCATCTGGATCACCCTGGGGTCCCTGCGCAGGCACGTCAGCATGTGCGCTGCCATTGGGAAGAGGCGGGCCACGTCTGCTGGCACATCGACGGCAGTGCTGTCCTCTTCATCCTCCTCCTCTGCCGCCTCATCCTCTCTCCACCCCCGCACCAACTCAGCTGCGCTGTGCTGATCCCCCTCATCAGCAGCAAGGTCAGGGACCTCCACCAAGTCCTTCTCCTCCTCCCCCTCAGAGGTGGACTGTGCAGCTGCTTGCCGCTCCTGCTGGTCCAAGGCTGCCGCTCCCTGTTCCAGCAAAGCATCGAGGGCCCTGTTCAGCAGACAAACCAGGGGCACCCACTCGCAGACCATAGCATGGTCCCTGCTCACCATGTTAGTGGCCTGCAGAAAGGGAGCCAGCACTAAGCACACCTGCTGCATGTGCCTCCAGTCATCATCGGGGACGATGGACGGGATGTTGCTGGTCTTGTCCCTTCTCTGAGCGGCGGAAACAGTGGCCTGGGCAAGGTACTGGTTGACAGCGTGCTTCTGTTCAACCAGACGCTCCAACATCGCCAGGGTGGAGTTCCAGCGAGTCGGAACGTCAAGGATCAGCCGATGGCGTGGCAGCTCCAGCTCCTTTTGCACGTCTTCCAGGCTCGCACAGGCTGCAGCCGAGCGCCGGAAGTGATGCACAACGTTCCTTGCCGTTTCCAGCAGTTCGCCCATCCCCTGGTAGGTGCGCAAGAACTTCTGCACCACCAGGTTCAGCACGTGGGCAAGACAGGGGATGTGGGTCAGGTTTCCCCTGTCTATTGCAGCAACCAGATTGGCCCCATTGTCGGCCACCACCTCTCCGACTCTGAGGCCTCTGGGGGTCAGCCAAATCCTCTCCTGCTCCTGGAGTTTGGCTAACACATGGGTTGCTGTCAGCTTGGTCTTCCCAAGGCTGACCAAGTGCAGCAGCGCTTGGCAGTGGCGGGCCTTCACGCTGCTGCTGAGGCGGGGGGTTTGTCCAGCTGTGCCGGAGGATGGCAGAGGATCGGAGGAACCTGCTGCAGTTCCCCTGACCGTGCGGGGTGGCACCACCCACTGTGTTTCTGCTGCTGCTGTGCCCGCTGCTGCTCTCCCATCCTCACCCCCTTCCACCAAGCTGACCCAGTAGACAGTGAAGGACAGGTAGCGGCCCGTCCCGAAGTGGCTGCTCCAGGAGTCCATGGTGACGTGGACCCTTTCACCAACCGCGTGCTCCAGCCCTCACTCCACATTGGCCATCACAAAGCGGTGCAGTGCAGGAATGGCCTTGCGGGCGAAAAAGTGTCTGCTGGGGAGCTGCCAGTCTGGGGCTGCGCAAGCAAGCAGCGCACGAATGTCGCTCCCCTCCTGCACGAGCGTGTACGGCAGGAGTTGGGAGCACATGGCCCGTGTCAGCAAGCCGTTCAGCTGCCGCACGCGACGGCTGCTGGGAGGCAGAGCCCTAACCACCCCCTGGAAGGACTCGCTCAAAAGGCTCTGGCATGGCCTTTTGCTGGCACGGGAATCAGCAGACACAGCAGAGGAGGCCACTGAGGACTGGCTGCCAGAACAGGCCTCAGTGTCGGCGGCAGGAGTTGCAGAGGGGGGAGGAGCAGTGCGTTTCCGCACTCCTGCTGGTGCTGCTGGAGGAGCAGGAGGGCGGGTGGCTGCTGTTGCTGCTGCTGCTGCTGAAGGCTGTGCAGTGATGGGTGTGGTGCCACTGCCAGCACCAGATGCCTTCAGCCTCTGGAACTCCTCATGCTGGTGGAAATGTTTCACAGCAAGGTGGTTGATGAGCGAGCTGGTGCTGAACTTTAAGGGGTCTGCACCTCTGCTCAACTTCCGCTGACAGTGGTTGCAAGTGGCGTACTTGCTGTACACTGTGGGCATGGTGAAAAAGCGCCAGATTGGTGACAAAAACAACCCCCTACGGCATGGAACCGCTGCTGCCTGTCTCCCTGTGGTGGTTGGGGGGGGGGCTTGGGTGCGGCTGGTGGTGGTACTGGCAGATGCTGCTGCTGCTGCTGCTGAGCCTGAGACACCAGCAGACTGGGGGACCTGCCTACTGCTGCCAATGCTTGCAATGATGCGCCTCCTTGCAAGGCCCACAAGCGCATCCTCCTCCTCCTCCTCAGAGCTGCTGATGACGACATCCCCTGGAGCTGGTGGCACCCAGTCTCTGTCTGTCACCGTGTCATCATCATCCTCCCCCTCCTGAAACATGTCTTGCTGGGATGATGACCCCCAAACTCCTCTCCTGATGCATGGATGGGCTGCTTGACTGTCGCCACAGTCTTGCTGTCCAGTCCCTCATCCCCCAAAGTGCCCATCAGCATCTCCTCCTCCAAATCGCCAACAACAGCAGACAATTGACTCATCATGCCTGGGGTCAAAAGAGTGCTGAGTGACAGGTCGGCGACTGACGGTGAACTGGCCTCCTCCCCAGGCCCTGCTGGGCGGCTGCTGCGAACAGGGGTGGTGGTGGTGGTGGTGAGGGTGGAGGCCTCGGATGCAGAGCTGATGGCGGGCTGCTCATCCTCCGTCATCAGTTGCACCACAGTGTCTGCATCCTTTTCCTCAATGGGACGTTTCCGACCCGGCTGGAGGAAAATCGGAGCAGGTGCTACACGCTGCTGCTGCTGTGTCTCTGCAGCGTGAGTTGCAGATGCTCCTGCTGGGCGGCGCCCAAGGCATCCACGGCCAGTGGCTATAGGAGGAATGTTAGCCACTGATGCTGCTGCTGCTGCGGAACTGTGCATGGTGGCGCGGCCGCGCCCGCGGCTTTCCACAATGCTGCTCCTTCTCCTCCTGATTCCCTTGCTTCCCTTCCCCTTGCCCAGACCGCGCTGGCTGCCACTTCCAGACATCTTCGATGTTTTGGGCGTAAACACAAAAGTTTTTTTAAAAGGGCGGGTGAAAAGTGGGGTACTTTAATGGAGTGGGTTGGTGGGCGAGGTGACTGAGTGAGTGTCTAGTACAGTAAGTAAGTAGTAACAGAGTCAGTAAGTACAACTAGAAGTTACAATAATCAATCAGTAATCAGAAGGAAATAGAGTGTGTGTACAGTACACAGACAGTGAGTGCACGCACACGCAGGAGCTAGTAGCCTATGAACAGTGACAGTGAGTGTCCTAGTACAGTTACAGTATATAACTATTCAGAAGCAAATAGAGTGTGTGTACACTACAGTACACAGACAGTGAGTGCACGCACACGCAGGAGCTAGTAGCCTATGAACAGTGTCAGTGAGTGAGTGTCCTAGTACAGTTACAGTATATGACTATTCAGAAGGAAATAGAGTGTGTGTACAGTACACAAGCAGTGAGTGCACGCACACGCAGGAGCTAGTAGCCTATGAACAGTGACAGTGAGTGTCCTAGTACAGTTACAGTATATAACTATTCAGAAGGAAATAGAGTGTGTGTACACTACAGTTCACAGACAGTGAGTGCACGCACACACAGGAGCTAGTAGCCTATGAACAGTGTCAGTGAGTGAGTGTCCTAGTACAGTTACAGTATATAACTATTCAGAAGGAAATAGAGTGTGTGTACACTACAGTACACAGACAGTGAGTGCACGCACATGCAGGAGCTAGTAGCCTATAAACAGTGACAGTGAGTGTCCTAGTACAGTTACAGTATATAACTATTCAGAAGGAAATAGAGTGTGTGTACAGTACACAGACAGTGAGTGCACGCACACGCAGGAGCTAGTAGCCTATGAACAGTGACAGTGAGTGTCCTAGTACAGTTACAGTATATAACTATTCAGAAGGAAATAGAGTGTGTGTACACTACAGTTCACAGACAGTGAGTGCACGCACACGCAGGAGCTAGTAGCCTATGAACAGTGTCAGTGAGTGAGTGTCCTAGTACAGTTACAGTATATAACTATTCAGAAGGAAATAGAGTGTGTGTACACTACACAGACAGTGAGTGCACGCACACGCAGGAGCTAGTAGCCTATGAACAATGAACAGTGACAGTGAGTGTCCTAGTACAGTTACAGTATATAACTATTCAGAAGGAAATAGAGTGTGTGTACAGTACACAGACAGTGAGTGTACGCACACGCAGGAGCTAGTAGCCTATGAACAGTGACAGTGAGTGTCCTAGTACAGTTACAGTATATAACTATTCAGAAGGAAATAGAGTGTGTGTACACTACAGTACACAGACAGTGAGTGCACGCACACGCAGGAGCTAGTAGCCTATGAACAGTGTCAGTGAGTGAGTGTCCTAGTACAGTTACAGTATATAACTATTCAGAAGGAAATAGAGTGTGTGTACAGTACACAGACAGTGAGTGCATGCACACGCAGGAGCTAGCCTATGAACAGTGACAGTCAGTGAGTGTCCTAGTACAGTTACAGTATATAACTATTCAGAAGGAAATAGAGTGTGTGTACAGTACACAGACAGTGAGTGCACGCACACGCAGGAGCTAGTAGCCTATGAACAGTGACTGAGTGAGTGTCCTAGTACAGTTACAGTATATAACTACAATACAAAATACAATCAATCAGTACTAAAGGACAGCAGAAATACTGGTATAGATGAGAAATAAACAGAGGACAGGAGAGAACAGCTGCCCACACAGGCAAGGCCCTGAGGCCTAAAGCTGTAAGCCTGCAGCAGCTGTCTGAGTCTCTCTCTATGTAACACAAAAGCTACTAACTAAAATACAATGTCTATCTAACTAACAACAATGTAGGTGTATATAGGAGGTGTATGTGAGCAAAAACGCTAGGTAAATGACCACAATAAAGCTCTTGCTAAGCCAACGCACAAAGGAGCAGATCTCTCTCTGTGCACTGCAAAGTCGGGCAAGGACGGAGAAACGGAACATGGCGGCCGCTATTTATAGGGTAGGGGCTGGCCAGGGTCCCCCTCAGTGATTGGCTGCCGTCAGAGGGCCTGGGAGCCCTCTGATTGGCTCTAAGGACATCAATCTGGGCTATAACGCTATTCGAGCTCGGTATTCGAGCTCGAATAGCGCTGTTAGCTCGAATAGCGCGAATAGTGAATGGGCTATTCGAGTTCACTCGAATAGCCCATTCGAATAGCTCCAGCTATTCGGAGCTCGAATACCGAGCTCGAATAGCTGAAAAAGAGCTCGAATATTCGAGCTACTCGAATATTCGAGCTCTGCTGAGCACCACTGCTGCTATGTATATATAGTGGTAGTCTGTCAGTTGTCCCGTGTCTGCTGTTGATAGCTTAAAGTACTAGTTTATTGTATTATCTGTTATGCTCCTCAGGTGAAGCTCAACTGCAGCACTGTCTGTAAACACCTGCTCCTCAGGTGTCCCTTGGCTGCAGTGTAGTCTTAATCCCCTGCTCCTCAGGTGAATACCCTTTGCAGCACCGTCTGTAATACCTGCTCCTCAGGTGTCCACTGGCTGCAGTATAGTCTTTATCACCTGCCCCTCAGGTGAATATCCTTTGCAGCACTGTCTGTAACAGCTGCTCCTCAGGTGTCCACTGGCTGCAGTATAGTCTTAATCACTCGCTCCTCAGGTGATTATTCTCTGTAGCTCAGTTGGTGATACCTGCTCCACAGGAGTCCACTGACTACAGTACAACCTGACTCGCCTGCTCCTCAGGTGATCAGAGGCTGCAGTATTGTCTGAATCACCCGCTCCTCAGGAGACTTCATATTCCTTATCACTGTTGCACCAAACACTATCTCACATTGGTAGTCCTGTGTCTGGCTATACTAGCATTATTGGTGATTCTGCAGATCACCACATAATCAGGTATAGCATCTGTATTATTGGTGATACTGCAGATCACCAATAATCAGAAAATCTGTTTAGCTGACACCAATCGTTACACCTATGGACAGAGTCTCCCACCTGAGCTGTAGATCTCTGCAGCTCGTCCAGAGTCACCATGGGCCTCTTGACTGCATTTCTGATCAGTGCTCTCCTTGTTCGGCCTGTGAGTTTCGGTGGACAGCCCTGTCTTGGTAGGTTTACAGTTGTGCCATTCTCCTTCCATTTCTGAATGATCACTTGAACAATGCTCCGTGGGATGTTCAAGGCTTTGAAAATCTTTTTGTAGCCTAAGCCTGTATTCGGCCCCCTTGAAGTTTTCCACATTTTGTCATATTACTGCCACAAACATGAAACAATTTTATTGGAATTCCACGTGAAAGACCAACACAAAGTGGTGTACACATGAAAAGTGGAACGGAAATCCTACATGATTCCAAACATTTTTTACAAATAAATAACTGCAAAGTGGGGTGTGCATAATTATTCGGCCCCCTTTGATCTGAGTGCAGTCAGTTGCCTATAGATATTGCCTGATGAGTGGTAATGACTAAATAGAGAGCACCTGTGTGTAATCTAATGTCAGTACAAATACAGCTGCTTTGTGAGGGCCTCAGAGGTTGTCTAAGAGAACATTAGGAGCAACAACATCGTGAAGTCCAAAAAACACACCAGACAGGTCAGGGATAAAGTTATTGAGAAATTTAAAGCAGGCTTAGGCTACAAAAAGATTTCCAAAGCCTTGAACATCCCACGGAGCACTGTTCAAGCGATCAATCAGAAATGGAAGGAGTATGGCACAACTGTAAACCTACCAAGACAAGGCTGTCCACCTAAACTCACAGGCCGAACAAGGAGAGCACTGATCAGAAATGCAGTCAAGAGGCCCATGGTGACTCTGGACGAGCTGCAGAGATCTACAGCTCAGGTGGGAGACTCTGTCCATAGGACAACTATTAGTCATGCACTGTACAAAGTTGGCCTTTATGGAAGAGTGGCAAGAAGAAAGGCATTGTTAACAGAAAAGCATAAGA
Source organism: Hyperolius riggenbachi (assembly GCF_040937935.1). Taxonomy (NCBI): domain Eukaryota; kingdom Metazoa; phylum Chordata; class Amphibia; order Anura; family Hyperoliidae; genus Hyperolius; species Hyperolius riggenbachi. The sequence continues at coordinate 160,992,138 of NC_090654.1, forward strand.
AGTCCCGTTTGCAGTTTGCCACAAGCCATGTGGGGGACACAGCAACCATGTGGAAGAAGGTGCTCTGGTCAGATGAGACCAAAATGGAACTTTTTGGCCAAAATGCAAAGCTCTATGTGTGGCGGAAAACTAACACTGCACATCACTCTGAACACACCATCCCCACTGTCAAATATGGTGGTGGCAGCATCATGCTCGGGGGGTGCATCTCTTTAGCAGGGACAGGGAAGCTGGTCAGAGTTGATGGGAAGATGGATGGAGCCAAATACAGGGCAAACTTGGAAGAAAACCTCTTGGAGACTGCAAAAGACTTGAGACTGGGGTGGAGGTTCACCTTCCAGCAGGACAATGTCCCTAAACATAAAGCCAGGGCAACAATGGAATGGTTTAAAAGAAAACATATCCATGTGTTAGAATGGCCCAGTCAAAGTCCAGATCTAAATCCAATTGAGAATCTGTGGCAAGATCTGAAAACTGCTGTTCACAAACGCTGTCCATCTAATCTGACTGAGCTGGAGCTGTTTTGCAAAGAAGAATGGGCAATTATTTCAGTCTCTAGATGTGCAAAGCTGGTAGAGACATACCCTAAACGACTGGCAGCTGTAATTGCAGCAAAAGGTGGTTCTACAAAGGATTGACTCAGGGGGCCGAATAATTACGCACACCCCACTTTGCAGTTATTTATTTGTAAAAAATGTTTGAAATGATGTATGATTTTCAATCCACTTCTCACATGTACACCACTTTGTATTGGTCTTTCACGTGGAATTCCATAAAATTGATTCATGTTTGTGGCAGTAATATGACAAAATGTGGAAAACTTCAACTTCAAGGGGGCCGAATACTTTTGCAACCCACTGTATATATATATATATACAGTATATATATGTGTGTATATATATGTATATATATATATATATATATATATATATATATATATATATATATATATATATGTATATATATATATATATATATATATATATATATATATATATATATATATACAGTATATCAGTATATTATAGAAGAAACAACATGGTGAATTTGTATTCTCGAACATAAGGGCCATATTCAAACATGTGTTTGCTAATAAAAAAAAGGAAAAATTCTAAAATAATTTTAAAAAGGCATAACATACAGTAAGCTAAATATCAGTAGAGCTATGTGGCTGTTACTAAATTACGAAGTGCCATTTTTGCCAATTTTAATTACCAATTTTTCCTGTGAATACCAATGAAGGTAAGTTACATGAAACTGTATCTAACTAGCTTTAAAACTGTGCAATTTTTATGCATTTTTTTTGGGTGGCCATTGAGTTGCATTGAAACTTGCATTGTGAAAAATAGCAGACCTGCCATAAAAATTTAAAATGCAGAAAAACCACAAATCGCATGTGAATGGTTAACAAAAATGTCATGCTGTTGGAATACATTGGATGTATGGCAAATACGATTTTGGAAAACAAAAACTAATCTCTTGTGTTTTCTAATTAGTGAAGCCTTAGAGAAATGGGGACAAAATAAATAAATGGTGTCTTTTTCCCTGTTTAGTGATGATAGATCTACTTTGACATAAATAGACTGTTTCTGCCCTCTTGCTCATCTCAATTCTTTCTTTGCAGATGGAAAATTTCACAATGTTACTTTGTTTAGAAAAATATAAAAGTTTATGTCTTCTTAAAGGGGAACTGAAGAGAGAGGTATATGGAGGCTGTCATGTTTATTTCCTTTTAATCAATACCAGTTGCCTGGCAGCCCTGCTGTTCTATTTCTCTGCAGTAGTATCTGATTAAAACCAGAAACAAGCATGCAGCTAGTCTTGTCAGATCAGACTTATAAGTCTGAACCACTGAAACACCTGATCTGCTGCATGCTTGTTCAGGGGCTATGGCTAATAGTATTAGAGGCAGAGGATCAGCAGGGCTGCCAGGCAACTGGTATTGCTTAAAAGGAAATAAACATGACAGCCTCCATATACCTCTCTCTTCAGTTCCCCTTTAATGTCTATTTTAACACATTTGGACAGCAGTACCAACAAGTTTAAAGCTTAAAGGGAACCATTGTCAAAAATGAGTTAGGCCTCAGAGAGGAGGCAATAGGTCCTTGGAGAAGCCTTTCTGAAAGAATCCACCGGGTTGTTCTTCAGTAATTATTATTTTCTGAGGCCTTATTCATGTCATTAATTGTCCCTCAAATGAGCACTGTAACGATTGCGGAATTATTTCCGTGGTCAGCGCACAAGTTGCGCACTGACACTGCGGAAATCCTCCACAAGCATGTAATTCAACAGAACCCAGCTATGGTGCTATGCATGCACCTGTAGAGGGAAATTCCCACCGGCAGATGGAGCTGTGGAGTGCAGAGGAACACAGCCTCTGCCCTGCCACAGATGCCAGTTGGGAATTGTACGACTTTAAGCGATGCAGGGCAAGATAGCCCCTAGAGAGAGAGAGCACAGAGACAGAATGTATGTGTGTCCACCAATCTAGTCGCCACCCAGCGATGGTGAACATACAACAGTGGAAACTAAGTGGGAACACAATCGCAAGAGTGGCGATTGCCAATAGTGACACAAGACCGAGTTAGACAGAGCACAAGTGTAGCAAGAAAGACATAGCAAATAACAATGATCAGAATGTCAAAGAAAATAACAAACGCTAGCTAAACGCGATCTCCGCACTCATTCGCAACAGTGAACGCGTTAAAGACACGATCACCACGCGTTAGGTGCCCAGTGATAAGCGTGCCACCCTAACTAACCAATGTAACACAAACACGAAATAGAGAACGCGAACGCTTGCTAAACAGTTACCTCACCGAGCCTACAGCAAGCGTTCGTACCAGACAAGACAGAGAGAAGGAGTAGCCAGCAGCAACCACAGCTCTGGCCTACACTCCCAGACAGAGCACAGAAGGAACCACCGCCACTACCGCTAGAGCGGATGCGATCCAGACAGACAGAACGATTTCCTGTCGACCGCCGCTGGCAACAAGACAACCGCAACAGAAAGACAATACAGGGCAGTACAGATAATACAACCTGACTATGCTAGAAGGAATGCCTAGTGCACTCCCAAGGAATTACTCTAAGATAATCTTAGCAAACAGTTAGCAAAGGCTGAGACTCCAGGTAAATTAGCAGGAACAAACCATCATGACCAGCAGGGAATTCTGGGAAGAAATGGTATTTATACTGCAAGCCATCAGAGAAAGCAGCTAGGCAATTTGCATGACAAGTAGATGCAAATTCCTCACCAGCAGAGCAACTCTGAAACTTGCAGAGTGAAGACAGTCTCTTTTCCAGAGACCTGCAACACTCAGACCTAAAGAATGGTCAAACAGCTGTCTGCTTGTGCAGACAGCAGAGCAGATCATTACAAGCACACAATGTAATCTCTACCATAGCCACCATTACATGTTGTATGATTTCTTTTGGGGGGACAGGGTTGAAAGATGGAAGAGACAGGTAAATCGAAAGGAGGAAAAGGAACTTTGCATCAAGATTTCCTTTGGGTGCCATGTGCTTTGATGGTTAGCCTTACACTGTCAATTTATATATCAGAATTATTACAAATAAGCTGTAATGAAAGGAATGGGAGTCAGCAACATCACTACCTTAGAAATATATGCCCCGCCATTGATAAAATCTTAGCCACATGCTGCTACTAATTCTTAGCTGTGAGTCATCTGAGATCCATGCCTGTTTCATTTCATAAAAGGTCAGGTAGTTCACATTTTCTGTGGATAGGTTAGTGTATCTGTTAACCACCACTATTTCAGTTCCATTGAAACCCTTCTAATTTACAGTAGGGGTGAACCAGCACCTCTGTTGCAAGTTTTTAAAGCTCTAGTCAAAGAACCATCCTGTACCCCGAGTGGGCCCTCTACTCTGCTTGGGGGTGAGTCTTCATATGATTACTCATGCACCAGTTGTCCAGGTTGCTGCTAATAATTCTTAGATGTGAGTCATCTGAGATCCATGCTTGTATTATTTTATAAAAGACCAGGTGGTTCCCATTTTCTGTGGATAGGTTAGCCACCACCCTTTCAGCTGCATTGAAACCTTTTTAATTCACAGAAGGGTGGATCAGCACCTGTGTTGCAAGTTTTGAAAGCTCTAGCCAAAGAACCATCCTCAATGCAGAGTGAGCCATCTACTTAGCTTGGGGGTGAGTCCTCAAATGATTACTCATGCAGCAGTTGCCCAGGTTGCTAACTGCCTTGCAAAATTTCAAGCAATGAGCACATATATGTCTTCAGCAAAAGCAATTATATCTTTTATATTGACTGTGTTGATGCCATTTCCTCCTTCACGTCCTCCAACTTTCTGAAAGTTAACAAGGACAAAACTAAAATTGTCATATTTCCACCATGTGGTTAAATTCCCCTGCCTGGCATAACTATCAGTCTTGACAACACTCCAATAGTACCTGTGATGCAAGCCTACTGCCTAGATATCCTAGCTGACAAAAATCTCAACACATCAACTCACTATCTACCTCCAGTCATCTTGATCTGAAGAACATTTTCTGCCTTTATCCTTTTCTCACCCAGATGCCACCAAACTCCTTGTTCATGTCTCAGTTGTCTTACTTTTTGATCACTGCAACTCTCTTCACTCTTCACTTATAAACTCCAGTCCATTATGAACTCCCGGCCGGGCATTACTCATCCACCTCACCTCTTGCTTTTCTACTGCTAAGCCACTCTTTCAGTCCTTCTACTTGATGTCTATTAAACAAAGGACACAATTCAAGATCTTAACTCTCACCAGCAATGCACTGTACAGTCTTGCCACTACCTACTTAATTACACGTGTTTCCACTTTCCAGATATTTAACAGCACATAATCTCCTCTGTCCTAATAACAACTTCCTCTCCTCCTCTGTAGTCATCTCTTCTTATTCTTGCATAAAATATTTCTTTCAAATCTCCCCACTTCTTTGGAACTCCATTTTACAATCTGTTTGTCACTCACCGACACTTACTATTTTTAAGTGGAACCTGAAAATGCATGTCTTCAGGCAAGCATATAATCTCACCTTAGAACTTAAACACAAACTGTAACCAAGAGTTGAACTTCATCCCAATCAGTAGCTGATGCCCCCCTTTCCATGACAAATCTATTCCTTTTCTCATTTGGATCATCAGAGGGTTCTGTATGGCTGATTTTGTGGTGAAACCCCTCCCACAAATGATGTCAGCGTGGGAAATAACAGCTGTTTACAACTGCCAAAAATGCAAGCAGCATCACTTTCCAGTGATGACATCACCTGCCAGCAGTAAAAATGTTACCATGTGATAAATGTCACAATGTAAATCAGGGAGAGGAAAGATTTTACAATTAGCAAACACTGACTAAATCATTTATACATAATTATTGTAAAAATGAAGCACTTTTTTATCACATTATTTTCACTGGAGTTCCTCTTTAACCACTTAGGTCAACCTGGACGGATATATCCGTCCAGATAGCCTGCCCTGCTGCAGCTGAGCTGGGCGTGCTCTCGCACACTCCTGCCGCCTTCCGCTGCCCTGGAGATCAATGAATGGGAACACAGTTCCCATTCATTGATCTATGTATCCCTATAAAAAAAAGACAGCTTCTCTGAAAAGCCATGATTTTTCAAAGTTTCACGTCATCCCTTCAGTTCCTGTAAGCGAGAGCTCTTGCTTACAGGCTGAAAAAAAATGACTGTGGCCATCTTGTGGCCAAATAGTAAAACTACATCTACATACATTTTTTTTAAATATACACAATTAATTACATTTAACCACTTTGTCCATTGCTACAGTATATCTATGTCAGCTGTGGCTCTCTCCAAGCCACAGCGACGTAGATATACTGACCTGCTTGCAGCCCTGTTGTGCAGGAACAGGTGCGTTTCGGAGCGCACCTCCTGGCACTAACAGCTCCAATACTAATTAGTGAAAGGGAAAATGTTCCCTTGTAGCCAATTAGTGACGACCCCCCCGCGGATGAACGATCACCGCTGTAGCAAACAGCGTGATCATTCATCTCTCCTCCTCCGTGGTCGGATCTGCTAAAAAAAATGATAAGAAAGCAGTCTGACTCACCTTTTCCTGTTCCAGCGATCAGCCTGCAGCCCGAGCCTCCGATCGCCGCTTTGCACGCAGCCCTGTGATGCTGAATAGCCGGGTACCGGCTTGATGACGTCATCAAGCCGGGACCCGGTAACCGGCATCACAGGGCTGCGTGCAGAGCGGCGATCGGAGGCTTGGGCTGCAGGCTGATCGCTGGAACGAGATAAGGTGAGTCAGGCTGCTTTCTTATCATTTTTTATAGCGATCTGGCCACTGAGGGGGCTGCCTGGGGGGGGGGGGGGCATATCTGGCTGGGTCTTATGGGGGGGTGTGGACACCTGGTGGGGGGTGGGGGGTAAAATGTGCAGCTGGGGGGGGATAAAGTATGAGGGGCCACATATTTGTTTTTAAATGTATAATTGTATACTGGGGGCAGATCTGGCTATAATGGTGGAGGGGCCCTAATCCTGGGTGCACCTGCAAATCCTGAGGGCGCATCTGGCTATAATGGGGGACCACTATTCCTGGGGACACATATGGACACATGAGGTGCTGCAATCCTGGGGATACATCTATCTATCTATGCTGGGAGGTGCCAAACACAGAGGACACATTGGGCTATACTGAGGGGACTGATATTGGGGACACATCTGGCTATAAGGGGGGGGGTCTGATACTTGGGACACATTTTGCTTTCAATACTGGGAGACATAATACTAGTGACATGTTTTTATCTCCTGTGGTACTTTTTATTTTTAAACTGGAATTGATAAAAACTGAGAAAAAATGCATTTTTTTCATTTCCCCCCTCTTTTTCCCATTAAAATGCATAGAAAACTTTTTTGGTCTAGGGATAAAATACCTGCCAATGAAAGTCTAGTTTGTCCTGAAAAAAATGATACCTAGATCAGTTAGGTGTCATGAGTTAGGATAAAGTTATGGCTGATTAAAAAGGGACACCGCTAAAGTGTCAAAACTGCTCTGGTCAATAAGGGGAAAACAAGGTCTGGATGCGAAGTGGTTAAAACTACTTGTTTACCTCCCCACTCCAAAAAAAACTAAATAAATTTTTTAATAAAAGAAATTACAATTAAAAAAAAAACATACTTTGTTACCTATGGGTCTCAATTTTTTAATATGCATGTCAAGAGAGTATATTACTATAATTTTTTTTAAATTATAAGCTTGTAAATAGTGATGGCCGCAAATTGAGAAAATGCACCTTTATTTCCAAATAAAATATTGACGCCATACATTGTTATAGGGACATAATTTAGAAAAAACTAAAGTTTGCTTTCTTAAAACAGAAAGAATTTGCGATAATTCAGGTTGGAGTGAGCTTGAGATGTCTCCCAGTGCATCACTGCTGAATATATGCAAATTAACTATTGTTACCCTTAGAAGTTAAACACACCTCCAGAACCGCTAGAATGCAATGATGTGTCAACTTGTTAATTTGTACAGAGCCATAATAATCCAACATGCATACAGACGGTTTGATCCTCATCAGTGCATGGCATGGATTCATGTGGCTCTATGGAGTAGGGCTTGTAACACGGAGAGGTACAGACTAACCAGCAAGCTCATGGTGAACCAGAACTCATTGGAGTGTGTGAGGGGCTACAATGGTCATAATTTGGACATCATTTGGACATAATTTAAATGGTGTAATAACCGGGACAAATGGGCAAATAAAATATGTGGATTTTAATTATGGTACCATGTATTATTGTAAAGCTATAATGGCTGAAAACTGAGAAATAATGAATTTTTTCCAATTTTTTCTTAATATTCCCGTTAAAATGCATTTAGAACAAAATAATTCTTAGCAAAATGTACCACCCAAAGAAAGCCTAATTGGTGGTGGAAAAAAACAAGATACATATCAATTAATTGTGATAAGTAGTGATAAAGTTATTGGCAAATGAATGGAAAGTGAAAGTTGCTCGGATACATAAGGTGAAACGACACTGAAGGCTGAAGTGGTTAAACTAGCCACCGATCACCTTATTGTACACAGCTCCCCTGATCTGTTAGACTCCTTATCACCTTGGAAGAACAGCCCATTTGGCCAGGGCTTTTCCTACTATGGAAAAACTACATAGGGCTGCAGTACACATGGTGATGTAGTGGACCTACATAGTTTTGTGTGATAAGGTATTGGACTGTTATCTGGCTTTTCCTTTTTTTTTCCGAAGGCTGAAGATTCTCCTCACCTTCCAGAAGATTTAATATTGCTGGAGATACTGCAGGAAGGGGAACTATTGTGGTAGCTGGGAAGTGGTAGTTACCTACGACTGGGTGATCCATTTTTCTCTCCAGAAGTGTTCTTCCAATCACAATTAGTTAACATTACCCCATATCATTCTCACCAGTGCTGCTCGGATACTCCTTTTCAAAATCCGAATTGACCCGGATCCGGATACCCAGATATCCGATCGGGGTAGGATATCCGAGTTTAACATTTTTTGATCCGAATTGGATATCCGACTCTAGTATCCGGCGGATTCGGATATCCGGATAGAAAAACGGAAGTGGCTTTGAAATTGCTTTAAAAAAGTTTTTAGGGTATATGAGGCATGTAGCATCATTAATTTGTAAAGGGGAACACTAATTGATGATGTGGGGACTTAAAATCCCCCCCCCCCAAAAAAAAATAAATGGCTGTCAATTAACAATAAGCCTAGGTTCTAGACAGAGGTTGTGCAGCCCACATTATGTCCAAAGTCCAACCGCACAACTGGGACATGACAGTTTCAGCCAAGACACCTCCAAAAAATTACGCAGCAATTGTGTTTTGGGTTAAATATAGGTGGTATCAGTGGCCTGTGGCACCCTGGCCTGGCGGTGGGGGCTGCACAGGCAGCAGGAGCAGGGCAATGCAGCAGCAGCAGGTGTAATGTGTGCCAGGAGCATGCCGGACGTGGCACGTTGCAATTGGCACTTAGCACGTGGCACTTGGCACGTGTCATGTGGCACTTGGCACGTGTCATGTGGCATTTGGCACATGTCACGTGTCATGTGGCACTTGGCAAGTGTCACGTGGCACTTGGCAAGTATCACGTGGCACTTGGCACGTGGCACTTGGAACGTGTCACGTTGCACTTGGCACGTGTCACGTGTCACTTGCCAAGTGTTACATGGCACTTGCCAAGTGCCAAGTAGCACTTGGCAAGTGCCACGTGCCAAGTGCCACGTGACATGTGGCAAGTGCCACGTGACATGTGCCAGGTGCCACATGACATGTGCCAAGTGCCGAGTGACAGTCAGAAAGAAGAGGAGAAGACACTAGTGCACACTAACTGCCACACTGGCACTGCTCACAGCACAGCAGTTCTGTAGAAAGCTAACACAGTAGTACTACTACTCTTACAACTACTAGCACACTGACTGCAGTACTACAGTACTAACTACACAATAACACAGTAATCCTATCCCCTAATCCCTAACCTAACCTATACCTAAGGCTAATAGCTGGCCAGCAGGCAGCAGCTGGCCTGGTCTGTGCACAGCACACACACAGACACATAGCAGCTGCCTGCAGCACACACTCTGACTGTCATACAATGACATCAATCAAGCTAATTAACAATTTAACAATAGTGTACTGATAGTAGTGAAGGGGTTAATCACTGAACAGCTTTAGGTTTATAACTGTTTACAGCCATTGTTAGGCCACCAGCACTGGAGCATGCCTCTCAGTGAGCATTCAGCAAGCTAAGACGATATGTCTCATCATGGCAGCCCTCCTTATATACAGGGGGGCTGGCCAGTGTTCCTTTCTGTGATTGGGTGCCAGGGTGTAGGCTGGGAGCCCTCTGATTGGCTCAATGAGGTCAGGTGGGGCTGGCCAGGGTTCCCCTCTGTGATTGGTTGCTAGGGCTTCTGCTGGGAGCCCTCTGATTGGCTCCAGGACGTCATCTCCTTAGTTGCAGTATTTCGGATCCGGATACCCGCAATATCGGCAGATATCTCCGGGTTATGAGGCCAAATATCCGCAGATAACTAGCTGGATTTTTAGAAAAACCTGGAATCCAAATCTGAATCGGATAGTGTAAAAAAATTCGGATATCCGGGTTACATGGATATCCGGAAACCTGATGAGCAGCCCTGATTCTCACATCTACACAGTGGGACTGAGTTCTGAACTAAGAAACAGCACAACCTGTAAATGGCAAATAAGTGTGTAGGTGTCTTTAGTTATAGTGTAAGCTAATTGCTGTTATTTGCATTATGAAGTGTGCCTATTCATTCCCATGTGTTATTGCTGCTGTGTAAAGTGAGATATACAGGCCCATACGCAATTCACTTTTTCTTCTGAGCTTTCTCCTAAGTAATACTTTCAAATTCAATAAAATACCATTTAAACCACTTACAAACTATAAAATACTCAAAATCATTTTGAAAGTACTTTTTTACCTACTGTTTGGAACTTTTTCAATTGCAAAGTGCCGAAAAGTTATTCTAAATAGAAGATAAAAAATAATCTCCAAGGAGAAAATTCAGAAGAAAAAGTTAATTACATATGGGCTACAGTATATTCCACCTTCATTTATGATGCATTGCTGACCTGTTCAATTGTTGTTTATCTGTAACCCATTGCATTGTAACTACTACCTGTACAGTGTATTCTCTATTGTAAAGCACCATGGAAGATACTGGCACTATGTAAATAATGTGTTTCAGTACTGTTCCTCACATTAACAAGTTAAAGTATCTTCCTCCTGTCATCATCAAACAAAAATCTTTTCACAGGTCCATTCATTCCGAATGCAGAATGCTAGTTTAACATGAGTGCCCTAATCATATGATGGCTAGAATACTGTAAGATATGTGTCTCTTGTGCAACGTTCCAGTTAATCCTGAACTCTGCCTCCCAACTCATCCATCTCTCTTGGCATTCCTCAGATGCTGCTCCTCTCTGTCAGTCCCTCCACAGGTTACCTGTTAAATACAGTACAGATCAAGCTTGTAACCCTTACCTACAAAGCTCTAATTAATCTTGCTCTACCGTACTCCAATGTACACATTTCTACACTCCATTCTTAAAACAGGCTTATCTGCCCTCATCATGTTTCTCCACTCAGCATACAACATTTAATGTGTTTCTCCAATCCTCTGAAACTCCCTCCCAAAATCTTTGCACATTTGCCAACCTTTTAAGTCTTTAAATGCAATTTAAAAACCCTCCTTTTCACGCACGCATAATATCTGACCTTTGCCATGTTAGCCTATTAGTGGCACATGTTACTTGCTCAAAACTATTCAATAAAGCACGCAATGTTCTATCTTACATCTAATTTAACACCTAAACTTACAACTTGCACTCACCCCTTTCCTCTTAGACTATGAATTGAATAGCAGTTGAGTGGCAGTGGTATACAGGGAGTGCAGAATTATTAGGCAAGTTGTATTTTTGAGGAATAATTTTATTATTGAACAACAACCATGTTCTCAATGAACCCAAAAAAACTCATTAATATCAAAGCTGAATATTTTTGAAAGTAGTTTTTAGTTTGTTTTTAGTTTTAGCTATTTTAGGGGGATATCTGTGTGTGCAGGTGACTATTACTGTGCATAATTATTAGGCAACTTAACAAAAAACAAATATATACCCATTTCAATAATTTATTTTTACCAGTGAAACCAATATAACATGTCAACATTCACAAATATACATTTCTGACATTCAAAAACAAAACAAAAACAAATCAGTGACCAATATAGCACCCTTTCTTTGCAAGGACACCCAAAAGCCTGCCATCCATGGATTCTGTCAGTGTTTTGATCTGTTCACCATCAACATTGCGTGCAGCAGCAACCACAGCCTCCCAGACACTGTTCAGAGAGGTGTACTGTTTTCCCTCCTTGTAAATCTCACATTTTATGATGGACCAGAGGTTCTCAATGGGGTTCAGATCTGGTGAATAAGGAGGCCATGTCATTAGTTTTTTTTCTTTTATACCCTTTCTTGCCAGCCACGCTGTGGAGTACTTGGATGCGTGTGATGGAGCATTGTCCTGCATGAAAATCATGTTTTTCTTGAAGGATGCAGACTTCTTCCTGTACCACTGCTTGAAGAAGGTGTCTTCCAGAAACTGGCAGTAGGACTGGGAGTTGAGCTTGACTCCATCCTCAACCCGAAAAGGCCCCACAAGCTCATCTTTGATAATACCAGCCCAAACCAGTACTCCACCTCCACCTTGCTGGCGTCTGAGTCGGACTGGAGCTCTCTGCCCTTTACCAATCCAGCCACGGGCCCATCCAGACTCACTCTCATTTCATCAGTCCATAAAACCTTAGAAAAATCAGTCTTGCGATATTTCTTGGCCCATTCTTGACATTTCAGCTTGTGCGTCTTGTTCAGTGGTGGTCGTCTTTCAGCCTTTCTTACCTTGGCCATGTCTCTGAGTATTGCACACCTTGTGCTTTTGGGCACTCCAGTGATGTTGCAGCTCTGAAATAGGGCCAAACTGGTGGCAAGTGGAATCTTTGCAGCTGCACGCTTGACTTTTCTCAGTTCATGGGCAGTTATTTTGCGCCTAGGTTTTTCCACACGCTTCTTGCGACCCTGTTGACTATTTTGAATGAAACGCTTGATTGTTCGATGATCACGCTTTAGAAGCTTTGCAATTTTAAGAGTGCTGCATCCCTCTGCAAGATATCTCACTATTTTTGACTTTTCTGAGCCTGTCAAATCCTTCTTTTGACTTATTTTGCCAAAGGAAAGGAAGTTGCCTAATAATTATGCACACCTGATATAGGGTGTTGATGTCATTAGACCACACCCCTTCTCATTACAGAGATGCACATCACCTAATATGCTTAATTGGTAGGCTTTCGAGCCTATACAGCTTGGAGTAAGACAACATGCATAAAGAGGATGATGTGGTCAAAATACTCATTTGCCTAATAATTCTGCACTCCCTGTATACAGAAACAGCAAATTATTATGTCAGAGAGAAAAAAGAAAAATCCCTGCTTACATTAAACATGACCATGCAGCCAACTTTGCTGTTATTTAGCAGGCAGGCAATGAAGGTGCAACTGATTAACGTATAATGAAACATGTAGAGCGGATCTAAATCAGCACACTAACCACAGGCAAGAGGAGTAGACAGTCTCCACATTACAGTCTGTGATGAGCAAAAATGCCAATATACTTTTTGCATTAATTTTCGCAAAAATAATGTTAAATTTGAGTTTTGAGCAAAAAGGCCATCAAAAATCATTTTGAAATGAGTTTGTCATTTCTCACATTTTCGTGAATTTTCACCCTAAAAATAAAAGATTTTCAACTTTTCACAAATATTCACACTAAAACAATTTTTTTTTTGCATTTCCGCAGTAAAATAATGTTTTGGGGTTTTTTTTTTTGCATTTTTGCAAATTTTTAGCATTTTGCAAATATACACTTTTTAGCAAAAATATTCTTCAAATCGAAAATGCCATTTTTGATGCGAAAAACACACACCAAAACACACCAAGCTGTAAGAGAAAGCTCATCCAAAAACTATGCACTCAACAATCATTCATAAGTAAGTAAGTGCAATAGATGTTTTTAAAATGTTCTAGTAAAATGGTTTTACACTATATAGTCTCATCTGCTCCCGATATTTTCTACATCAGCAATGCACTTGAACAAACACAGGTCAACAGAACTTAACCCCCTCCCGACCTCCTAACGTGGATCAGTGTCAGGAGGGTGGCAGCGAACAGGACCACCTAACGCCATCAGGTCCTGACTCCTGGGGCGGGGTTTTGTAGATCAATCACATGCTCCACTCTATCATCAGTCTCACAACAGCGATCACCGCTAGGAGACTGTTAGACTGCAAAACCACCATCTATTTACATTGTACAGTGCTACTATCTACGGCACCACTGTACTGGGGACAGCCGTGTCATGCGGCTGTGCCCTAGAGAGGCTCAAGAGCGATTGGCGCTCTCATAGGCTGATGCCAATGACGCCCGATCACTGTCATTGGCTGGCGGGGGGAAGGAGGGTGGGAAGAAATTATTTTAAAAAATACACATTTTTATTAAAAATAAATACACAAATAAATGAATAAAAAAAAACTGCCTGCAGCAGTGATCAGAGCCCACCAATAAAAAGTTCTGTTGATGGGCAGAAAAGGGGGGGGGGAGGGATTCATTTGTGTGCTAATCTGTACGGCTCTGCAGGGACCTATTAAAGCTGCAGAGCCCTAAATTGCAAAAAATAGCCTGGTCACTAGGGGGATGTAAGCCTACGGTCCTCATCTGGTTAAACATTAATTATCAAATCCTTTTTATCATACACATAATAAGGATTTTAGCCTTTTGAAAGCAATTATTCTTGGATATATTCATCATCCAAGAAAACATGAGAGATTCCAGATACCCTCTAGGCAAGAATAATTTTGAATCCTTAAACTGGGTACCCTGACCCGGAATCAGTTAAAAGGGGCTCCTGAGCCATCTGTATTAAACGGGCACCTCTATAGACTTCAATGTTATTTCTACAAATATGGGCTACAAAGTGGTGAAAAGGGCTCCTGATTTTTTCTTTTGTCTACAAGGTTTTTGATTTGGCTACAAAAGGACGCCCCTTTGTAGCCCATATTTTTCATTCGGCTACACAGTTTTTAATTCTGCTTCAAAATGGTGCCCCTTTGTAGCCCATATTTTTGGTTCGGCTACAATGTAAGGGTTTTATCGCCTTCCTCTGGATCAACAGGGATATGTGAGGGAGCAGGCTGGAGTTGTACTTTGTACTGGTTGAACTCGATGGACGTATGTCTTTTTTCAACCAAAATAACTATGTAACTATGTAACTATGTTTTTGGCTACAAGGTTTCTGGTTACAAGGTTTTTTGATTCTGCTACAAAAGGGCACCCTTTTATAGCCAAGATTTTTGATTCACGGGTGAAGGGGGGTTAGGATTAGGTCCCACAAGCGGGGGAGGGGGTCTTGGGGCTAGGCACCACTATGGGGGGGGTCTTAGGGTAAGGCACCACCAGGGGAGGGTTCTGTGTGAGAGTAGGGAGAAGTTAGATCATAGTAATCACCAGGGGGTGTCTTCGGGTTAGGAACCACCAGGGAGGGGTTAGGGTTAGGCACTACCGGGTGGTTAGGGTTAAGCACCACCAGGGGGGTCTTAGGGTTAGCCAACACCAGGGAGGGGTTACCATGATGCCAGCAGGTGTACCTGTCAGTGACAAGCTTTGTGGCCGGCATAAATTCTTGCCTGACCCGCTGTTACTCCCATGTAGTCTTTCAGCTTCCACATCAGGAGATTATGGATGGATTGAAGCTGTGCATGGTGGCCGCTCTCCAGAAATACTACGAGGTAAATCATGCGGTGCCAAAGAAGATTGTGGTGTACCGAGATGGACTGTCAGATGGACAGCTCAGCATAGTGCAGAATTATGAGATCCTGCAGTTACAGCCCTGCTTTGGTACTCTTGAAAATGAATCCCCTCACATTATTGTCATCATAGTGCAGAAAAGTATTAGCACCAATCTGTACTGCTCCACATCCGGAGAATTTGTCTCCTGCTCCCGGTACCATCGTGGATCACACTGTCACCAACAGCGACTGGGTGAATTTCTTCCTGCTCTCCCACCATGTCGGGCACGGATGTGGCATTCCCACTCACTATATATGTGTAATGAACACTGCAAACCTCAGCCCTGACCAGCTACAAAGGTTGACTTTCAAATTGTGCCACAGTTCCTTTACCATGAGCCGTCCATTCAGCTGTGTGATAAGCTCTTCTATCTTTAAGTGTTGGGAACAACCAACATAATTTTTTGCCTATCGCCCACACAATTACTTTGCTTTGAATAGCCTTAGTTTTTGTTTTTATTGTTCTGTCCAGGGATCATGCTCTAGATCTCTTCCAAAACTGGTTTAGCTTGAACTAAGATTTTTTTTTTGGAGGGGGGGGGGGGGTAATAACTATACAAAATAAACCAAACAACAGTTAATGTGTTGAGTGGGAGTATCCTTATAGCGAGGGTCCAGTAGCGTTGCCACTCAGTACAGGTCGTTCTCCTTGTGCCTTTTCATTCGGGGGGTTCCTCAACAGGCAGGACAGCATGAAAGACTCCATTTGAACAAGGTTGGATGCCGAGCCAGCTCCTTGTCTTCACTGAGGTCACAAAAGGTCTCCTCCTCCCCCCAGCTCCTCAGTGACATTGTTCTGTCTGTGGAGTATCACACAGACACAGAGCTATGCAATAGTGCAAACACAACTCGGTGATAACAAAGCCCTGCTGCAGTGGTCATATTCTGCTGCTTGTGTAATGTGGGCTGTGGCACACAATTATATCACACTAGAAGGGGCCACACTTGTGCGTCAGTGACAATGTTCTGTCCATGGAGTATCACACAGACACTGAGCTGTGCAATAGTTCAAACACAATACAGTGATAACAGAGGCCCTGGAGTTCCACCATGCTAACTAGTTATGCGACCATGCAGCCACACCAGATTGGGCGATAACAGGTCTGTAAGGCCCTTAGGTGTGCCGGTGCTGCATGCCCGCTCAACTGAACGGACCAGCTTGGGCATTGTTATTTATTTTTAAAAAGTATTTTGTTTTTTTGAAAAACAATGTAATTTATAAAAAAAAGTTATTAAGTTAGTGCGATATGCTCAAGTAAGGCCAGCATGGCGCCGCATCATTGTGCGTGTACCAGAGGCCTGGATGGGAACTTTATGATGGTAGAAAGCAGACTGGCTCACTGTACAAGCTATTTTTTTCTTTTGTTTTTCTTAAAGCATGTTTGTGAAATTTATATAAAATTATTGCTACAGTTATTATATTTGTGCGCTGATTTTATTAATGTGTGCATACCATTGGTGTTTGTGTTTTTTGATCAGGTGCCTTCACAAAACAGTTGTCCCTAGTTAAGTGTTGGGCTTCCCCTGACTCAGTTTTTTATGGCAGAGGTTGCAGATGGCATTGCTGGTATCAGAGGCACACAAAATAAAACAAATGCCATACTGGTGAGCTTTGGAATGTTCAGGTGGTGGCAACAGCAAGTGTTGAAGGATGTGTTGGCTGGCTAACCCCAAGTGTATCACTAAATGCATCATTTATGAATAACTCCTCTATGACATATCAAGTGGAGTAGCTGTGGTGCTAGTGGTGGTAAGTTGTTGTGGGGCACCAGAAGTAGAGCAGAATTTTGACGCAGAAAGTTGACGATGCGTCAAGGAGGTTCCGTGCAGAAGCTGTAGAAGATGTGATGCTCTGTGTAAGCCAGTCAACCTTGTCCTCAGATTTTTGGGGGTTGAGGGTACCTGCCCTCTGAACACTATGCATTCTTCCAAGACCACAGGAAATCACAGCAGCATGACCTCGATGACACTTGTGGGATGGCCTGCCTCTGCCTGTCATTTTTTTTTTATTGGGGTACTGTGCCTGCAACAAGTGAAAAGTAATGCAGTGGAGGTGCCTTCAACTGAATATGGCAACAACAATAGCAGTAGTGTACACTCTGGTTGTCAGTGGGCTGTGTAGTGTCACACAACAAGATACACAACAGTTCAAACACAATAAACTGATAATAACAGAGGACCTGGAACACTAGTGGTAAAAATGTGCTTGTGCTTTTACATGGCACACAATTAGATATCACTATAAGTGGGCACAGGTGTGACTCAATGCCAGTGTGCCGTGTATGTGCACCAGAAAGACACTGAAAATATGCTGCAACAGTTCAAACACAATTTAGTGATAATATCAGAGGCCCTGGAGCACAGTAGTGGAAAAAATGTGCTTGTGGTTTTATGTGGCACTCAATTCAATATCAATGTAAGTAGGCACAGGTGTGACTCAATGCCAGTGTGCCGTGTATGTGCAACAGATAGACACTGAGAATATGCAGCAACACTTTAAACACAATTTAGTGATAATAACAGAGGCACTGGAGCACTGTTGTTCTTGTAGTGGTGGGCACTGGGCACAATGGTGGGTGCCTGTGGGCTGTGGAGTGTCGCACACACACACGCACACACACAAAAAAAACAGTAGAAGGATGAAGTAGCCCTCAGAAGGACTGTTTGGGGTGATTAACCACTTCAGTACCAGCACCCTCTGCCCCCTTAAGGACCAGAGGGTGCTGGTACAGTAAATCGCCGCTTCCCGACGAATCACCCGTTCTGTCCCCGCTGCAGGCTCCTCTCTCTGCCGTCTCTATGACGGCAGAGCGCTGTGCGCTGGTCAGGAGCAGCTTTCATTGGCTCCTTACCGTCACTCAATGTAAGCCAATGGGAACGGCTTACAGGAATGACAGGGCCAGGAGCCAATGAAAATGGCTCCTGCCCGGCTCACAGTGCTCTGCCGTCATAGAGATGGCATGGCAAGCAAATTTCGGCGGGGAGAAAACGGCGAGAGCGGCGGGAACGGCAGGGACGCGCGGTGAATGGGACGTAGAGTTTACGTCCAGTCAGAACCGCAGCGCCACCTGCCCGCCTTGAATCATACTGCGTTGGTCCGCAGGTAGTTAAACAACAATCAACCAGCGAGGATCAAAATAAACAAGCCTAGCTAACGCTTTTCCTATCTCTAGCAAACTGTCCCTTACTCATACTACAGCAGCCGAGCAATATGATCAACATGGCCTGCTTTTTAAAGAGAGGGGGGGGTCCATGAGGGAGTGCAGGCTGATTGGCTGCCATGTGCCTGCTGACTGTGATGCAAGGGGTCAAAGTTTAGCCCAATGATGATGTATGGGGGAGAATATCGCCATGTGCTCGCCGCTCGCGGTGAGCACGAATACCTGATCTTCACCAAATAGTGCTCATAGACAGTATTTACAGCCAATTATAGGAGAACAATGCACCTTAAGGTGACTTTCTTTTCAAAAAAAAAAGAAGGTTTTCTGAACTGAACTGCATTTCTTCATGTAATGTAATTTATAAGAATGTTCTTTTTAACTCTTTTGTAAAACACAATGCTCCTTGGGTAGAGACTTAATTTGTATATTGACTCCTATTGGCTAAAGAGAAACAATGCACCTTGGGTAGTGGCTTAATTGTATATTGACTCCTATTGGCTAATGAGAAACTCAATGCATCTTGGGTAGTGACTTAATTAGCATTTTGCATTTTGAACCCCATTGGCTAATTTTGAACACACTTTCTCCCTCCAAATGTCTATATTAATAGCCGATTCATTGTATTTCCATTGACTGATAAAGCAGGGGAGAGTTCCTGCAAAACGCATCACCATTTCAATAAACATAAGGTTTACCACTTCTGGATCCTTGCTACGTATATCTACGCCCCTGTTTACTTCACTTGCAGATCATGAGCATAGCTATACGTATTTGTTTCTTACTGTCACTGTTCACAATCGCCACACCGTTTCCATTTGTCTTCCTCACAATCCTGACGTTCCGTGATTGGTGAATGAGAAACAGATGTTCTCAAACCTGATCATAGTGCCTGTGATGAATGAAAGCCAGCATCAGCTAGATGCCGACATTCATTTACAAAGTGAAAGTAAACCATTACACTTACTACTTCACATGCACTGTTTACAGTACTCAGGAATTTAGTGTAGCTTCTTGTGGCCAAAAAATAAAACTACACCCACGTACACTATTACATAGAATATTTTTTTTTTATTATTTTTAACCCCTTTCACCCCTACCTCAAAGTTACCAAAATAAAACAATAGTAAAAAATAAATAAATAATATAATTTAAAAATATACATAATTAGTTACCTTAGGGACTTTTTTAATATGTATGTCATGAGGGCATATTACTGTTATTTTGGTATAAAAAAGAAGGTGTGTAATTATTGAGATAGTAAAAAAAAAAAACACACTAAACACTAAATCTTATCCCCATACACTGTACTAAGGACATATTTTATTTTTAACCATTTCAGCCCGCGGGGATTTTTCACCTTATGCATCAGAGCAATTTTCACCTCCCATTCATTCGCTAATAACTTTATCACTACTTATCACAATTTATTGATCTATATCTTGTTTTTTCCGCCACTAATTAGGCTTTATTTGGGTGGTACATTTTGCTAAGAATTATTTTGTATAAATGCATTTTAACAGGATTAATAAGAAAAAAATTGAAAAAATTCATTATTTCTCAGTTTTCGGCCATTATAGCTTTATTTGCCCATTTGTCTCAGTTATGACACCATTTAAATTTTGTCCCCATCACAATGTATGGCGCCAGTATTTTAATTGGAAATAAAGGTGCATTTTTTTTTTCCATTTTGCGTCCATCACTATTTTCAAGCTTATAATTTAAAAAATGTTCATAGTATACCCCCTTCAAATGCATATTTTCCATAAAAATTTTTATTTGGGTAATATTTTGGTGTGGGAAATAAACAGTTAATGTTTAATGTTATTATATGTGTAAATTGTAATGTAGAAAATATGTAGATGTAGTTCTACTATTTGGCCACAAGATGGCCACCTTGAGTTTTTTTTTCCTCCTTGTGCTTCTCGCTAACCAGAAGCACAAAGGGGACGCAGAAAATTTTACGTGCAGAAAGACTGAAGCCTCTAGTAAGAGTGCTTCGGTTTTTCTGTTAGGGACACAGATCGATGATCGGGAACCATGTTCCCGTTCACTGATCCCAGGGCTACCGGGGTTCAGTGATTCTTCTTCTTCTTCTCTGTAAAATGCTTATAAAATAATTCTTAGCAAAAAGCATTGCCCAAAGAAAGCCTAATTTGTGCCGCAAAAAATAATACCGTATATAAAGTTATTGGCAAATTAATGGAAGGAGTGTGATGTGGAAATTTCTGTGGTTTTTAAGGGGAAACAATCTGTGGTAGGGAAGTAGTTAAAACCTGATCAAATGTCACTTCTTGTCTGCATGTATGCTTGCCTTACATTTTCAGGAATGCAAGTGCAGAGGGAGCACTATACGGTACAACCAACATCAGCATACACAGGACATCTCTGCCTTCTGCTATTTTGCTAGAGCCCAGTCCCTGGTCGTTAAGAGGGACACATGCATACAAAAGCTTTTTTCCAAGCAAACAGCCCATCAATCCAAGTAAGACCTCTCTATTTTGGAAGAGAGATGGCTTGAACCTCCGATTTTAGGTTTGTGAACCTCGAACAGGAACTTCCGCAAAAGTCTTTAATGAGCAGGTGAACTTTCAAAACTACAAACACTAATTCTGGCCACAAAAGTGATGGAAAAGATGTTTCAAGGGGTCTAACACCTGGAGGGGGGCATGGCGGAGTGGGATACACGCCAAAAGTCCCGGGAGAAACTACGGATTTAACTCACAGCAGGATTTTAAGGGCACAAATCACATTGCATTCCTAAATTGGAGGCATAAAGTGCTTTAAAACATCTTGTGCGTGTATACATCAATCAGGTAGTGTAATTAGTGTACTGCTTCACACTGACAGACCAAACTCACTGTGTAATGCACCGCAAACAGCTGTTTGTGTAGTGATGGCCATTCTGGACTGGTGAGCACCATGGCGAGAGTGCAGGCGATGGCGGTTTTAAAGCCCATATGGTCGGGCTGAGATAGCTCAATGATAGAACAACAGTGACTGTCCAGCTGATTGAATTTGGTCTGTCCACAATGAAGCAATGACCTTATTATCTTGGGTGTGCCCCCCAACACACTCATATAGGTCATTGCTTCATTGTGATACGCAAGCCCCTTCACCGCGGCAAGGTAATGATTACGAAAGGGAATTGACACATGTACATGCCTTTTGTTTTGTTGTTGCAGCCGCAGTGCAGCCAGAAAAATTAGGCAGGCATGTGCACGCACCAGAAAAATTAGCAGCAGCCTTAAAAATTCAGGAATCCACCTGGAGTCCTGGACCCTGTTGGTGGTGGCGGAGAAGGCAGTCAAGCGGCCTGCATGCAGAGATGCTGTGTGAGGACCGACTTCATCTTGGGGCAGGCAATTACACAGCGTGCAGGCAGAGATGCTGTGTGTGGGGACTGACTTGGTCTTTGGGCAGGCCTGACCGTGCTTTGCAGACCAGGTATCTGTGGTCAGATGGAGCCTTGACCCAACGCTGTGTGCCAGAGATGACACCACTTGCCCTACAACATCACAGTACAGTTTGAGTATCGCCTTTTTTGAGAAATTATCGTGGCCTGGTATCTTCCACTGCAGTGTGTGGCTTTGCTTTTGTGTGCTGCTTTTCCTCAGGTGGTCATCCCATTGCAGTTTGTGCTTTTTCATCATGTGCCTTCGTAAGGCAGTTGTGTGTGGAAGCTGAGGAAGATTAGGTGTTCTGTGTTAAATAGTCAACTACGTCCTGAAAATAGTTGATGGCACATGCCTTCTTCTGAACACTGTACTTTGGCCAGTGACTGCTGGTAGAACAATGTGCAGTCACACAGGTGCAGTGAAAGGTATGCAGTGACTGCTGGTATAACAATGTGCAGTCACACAGGTGCAGTGAAAGGTATGCAGTGACTGCTGGTATGACAATGTGCAGTCACACAGGTGCAGTGAAAGGTATGCAGTGACTGCTGGTATAACAATGTGTAGTCACACAGGTGCAGTGAAAGGTATGCAGTGACTGCTGGTATAACAATGTGCAGTCACACAGGTGCAGTGAAAGGTATGCAGTGACTGCTGGTATGACAATGTGCAGTCACACAGGTGCAGTGAAAGGTATGCAGTGACTGCTGGTATAACAATGTGTAGTCACACAGGTGCAGTGAAAGGTATGCAGTGACTGCTGGTAGAACAATATGCAGTCACACAGGTGCAGTGAAAGGTATGCAGAGATTGCTGGTAGAACAATGTGCAGTAACACAGGTGCAGTAAAAGGTATGCAGTGACTGCTGGTATAACAATGTGCAGTCACACAGGTGCAGTGAAATGGATGCACTGACTGCTGGTATATAAAACAGCGTGCGGTCACACAGATGCAGTGAAAGGTATGCAGTGACTGCTGCTATAACAATGTGTAGTCACACAGGTGCAGTGAAAGGTATGCAGTGACTGCTGGTAGAACAATATGCAGTCACACAGGTGCAGTGAAAGGTATGCAGAGATTGCTGGTAGAACAATGTGCAGTAACACAGGTGCAGTAAAAGGTATGCAGTGACTGCTGGTATAACAATGTGCAGTCACACAGGTGCAGTGAAAATGGATGCACTGACTGCTGGTATATAAAACAGCGTGTGGTCACACAGATGCAGTGAAAGGTATGCAGTGACTAGTATATAAAACAGCGTTGGGTCACACAGGTGCAGTGAAAAGTATTCATGGACTGGTCTATAAAACAGTGTGCTGTCACACAGATGCAGTGAAAGGTATGCCGTGACTGGTATTATAATACAATATGCAGCAGTCAGACTAGGCACTGAATGTGCTGGGCCTGGCACAGTATAGCAATTAGCAAGGGACAGCTGCGACAGACAGGGCTGTATATGCAGTGTCAGTGGGCCACAAAAAAAAACACATCACAAGAACATTAGCTCTCAAAAGAGCTGTTTTGGGGTGCTTATCATCAACAAATATCAACAAGGAGCAAGCTATCAGACCTCCTAACTATAGCTTTCCCTATCTCTCCAATGTCTCTCTCTTCTCGTATTAATACAGCATATAGCTTATATAAAAGGGGGGGGGGGGCTCCAGGAGGGAGTGAGGCCTGATTGGCTGCTATGTGTCTGCTGACTGTGATGTAGAGGGTCAAAGTTTATCCCAATGATGTAGGGGGTGGGTCGAACTCGCATAAAGTTTACATTTCGATGCAAACGCGAACCCGTGTTGTTTGTGCGAACTAGTTTGCATGCAAACCGTTCGGGCCATCTCTATTTGGGAAGCCAATTTAAACTAACACACACTGTTACTGTGTTTCTGTTTTCTTGACCAGATGGAAAGAGCATGATACCACAACAAACCTACCAAGAAATGGGAATGAACTGGAGTGAGGTAATTCCACACCTTAAAGGGGAACTGAAGAGAGAGATATATGGAGGCTGTCATGTTTATTTCCTTTTAGACAATACCAGTTGCCTGGCAGCCCTGCTGATCCTCTGCCTCTAATACTATTAAAAACACACAAACTGATTTTTATCAGATCAACAATTAAATTCCCCGTTAGAGAATGTAGAGATATAAAATATAACTTTTATTAATTTATACTAAAACCATATTTGATATATTTTTCCTTATAAATCAAATGAGATAGGTGTATTTATATTAGTAATCAATATATGACCTATGGGTCCATATAGTACTTGATCCCACCTATTCCTCACTAAAGATTGCTTAGGTGCTATTTACAATTCCCCCCACCACAAATCCAACATGTTTCAACCCCCTCTTATGGGGCCGTCGTCAGGGACAAAAGTGCTAAGTGCTAGGGTATAGAGTGCATAGGAACATTACATTGCAATCATTATATACAGAAAAATAAAAACGAGAGCTGTGCTCCCAAGCTCAGTCAAGCATCAACTGAGACGTGGTGCTTAACAGCCTTATATACTGGTCAGATGGGTGGGACTGGGTAATTTTGTATCCACCCTCCAGAGGAGTAATCATATTGGCTGCTGCATCTATCCATCAACCATTATATTGTGCTCATTGGCTGCCATATCCTCGGCAATGATGCGGAAAAATACTGTTTGCCATTGTGCTATCGTTCCCAAAAAACATGAGTATGGTGAGCGCAACTGTAAGAATCATGTCTCTTACCAGCGGACTCCCTCCTATAACGCCGGCTGATATCGGCAAACGCCGTCCCTTTCTCCCATAGGAAAGCATTAGAGGCCTCCCATTGGTCAATAGCTTCTCATGTGCCTCCTACGCTGCTTACGTCACAGGACTCCGCTCATCCCTCATTGGAGCGCTCGTGAGTAGTTTCCATTGGAGGATTCACCCACAGTCGCCGCCCCTCCACCAATCAGCGCTCATTTCGCTCGTAGCTGCATTGTTTATAAACAATGCAGTTCATCTTATGAGCTTAGAGACTATATATTAGTGGCAATATTGCGTAGAGTCATAAACGGGGGAAGTAATGCTCCATGCATACAGGCTCTCAGATACTTTGTAAAAATTCTCTTCATATATATATATACTCCACTCAATACACATATTCTTTGTCATTCAGAGCTTTATATAATCCTGAACTCCAGCATCATTGATTTAAAGATACAGACAGTAATTTCATGCTAAGGCATATGTTCAGCCACATTGAGCACAGATACAACATTCTGTGTCAGCGTTTCTATACTATACGGCGGTCATTATTACTCATCCACTTAATATATATATAGTGTGATGAATAATCCTGTATATTCTTATCACTCAAAAATGGCCACATTACTTTATTCACTCCTCTTCACACTATTGGTTAAAGAATAAGTGGGGGGTCTAACAACTCTTTCCCCACAAACCCTTTTATCCAATTTGTCATATTACATTGCACATTACCATAGATGAGAGCTAACATACAGTATGTGTATATATCTCTGACCACACGTCCATTGTAGACGATCCTCAGACCTACTCATCACCCCTCCCCCATGCCAGCATTTGATAACATACATCATTAAATAAAGGGAGTATAGGTAAAACCTTCATTTAAACCCCCTGGGCTCAAAGTTCCAAGGCGATATATCCACTTTGCTTCTAACTGCCGAAGTTTCTGATCCAAGTTTCCACCTCTAGGTCCCAACTTCCACTGTTGAATTACAAAGAACTTTAAACATGAGGTGTCACCCCCATGTTTTTCTCTAAAATGGCGGGCTACTGGAGTATCTTTGGGATTCTTTATATTTCCAACATGTTCCAAAATCCTCTGTTTTACCTGGCGAGTAGTCTCGCCTATATACATCATTGGGCATGTGCATACAATCGCATAGACTACTCCTTCTGTTTCACAGTTGAAAAAATCCAGTATCTCGAATTTCCTCCCATCTTTCGGAGCCACAAAATTCTTACAGTTGTTGACATTGGCACAAGCCTTGCATTTTCCACATTTGAACATACCCTTTAAGGGTTTATTTAACCATGTCTTTTTTACCGGTTTCTTGGATATTGGTAAATAGAAATGTACCAGCTCATCTCCAATATTTCTCCCACGTCTATATGTAAATCTCGGATTGTTTGGTAATATCTCATTTAGTTGAGAATCAAGTTTCAGAATGGACCAGTGTTTTTCAACTATCTTTTTTATATCATCCGCTTGTGTGGAGAAGGTATTGACAATACGCATTGTCGCCTCATTTTGGATTTGATCCCGTTTTTTAGGGGTCAGTAGATCATTTCTTGTAGTGTGCTTAGCCTTTTCCTCTGCCTCATTTATAATATTCTCTGGGTAACCTGGTTCTTTAAATCTATTGTGCAAATTCCTACACTCAGACTCAAAATCCTCGGGGTTTGAGCAATTCCTTCTTGCTCGTAAGAATTGACCCCTAGGGATTCCCTTTTTAAGGGGAAATGGGTGGTGGCTTTTCCATGCCAAAAGAGAGTTAGTGGCGGTGGTTTTCCGATATATCTTGGTTTCTAGCCTACCCTCATCCGTTCTTGTAATCTGTACATCCAAGAAACTTAAAGAGGTTCGGTCGATTTCATAGGTAAAAAGCATTCCTATATCGTTCCTATTAAGAACTTCCACAAACTCCACAAACATGCTCCTGGGGCCGTCCCACAAGATGAACACGTCATCTATGAAACGGCCCCAGAACAGTACATGCGAGGTATACATTGCCAATTCTTCCCCAAAGACCACTGTATCTTCCCACCATCCAAGAAAGATGTTTGCATAGGATGGGGCACCTATGCAAACATCTTTCTTGGATGGTGGGAAGATACAGTGGTCTTTGGGGAAGAATTGGCAATGTATACCTCGCATGTACTGTTCTGGGGCCGTTTCATAGATGACGTGTTCATCTTGTGGGACGGCCCCAGGAGCATGTTTGTGGAGTTTGTGGAAGTTCTTAATAGGAACGATATAGGAATGCTTTTTACCTATGAAATCGACCGAACCTCTTTAAGTTTCTTGGATG
Organism: Hyperolius riggenbachi; assembly: GCF_040937935.1. Lineage (NCBI taxonomy): Eukaryota > Metazoa > Chordata > Amphibia > Anura > Hyperoliidae > Hyperolius > Hyperolius riggenbachi. The sequence continues at coordinate 161,019,172 of NC_090654.1, forward strand.
TACAGATTACAAGAACGGATGAGGGTAGGCTAGAAACCAAGATATATCGGAAAACCACCGCCACTAACTCTCTTTTGGCATGGAAAAGCCACCACCCATTTCCCCTTAAAAAGGGAATCCCTAGGGGTCAATTCTTACGAGCAAGAAGGAATTGCTCAAACCCCGAGGATTTTGAGTCTGAGTGTAGGAATTCGCACAATAGATTTAAAGAACGAGGTTACCCAGAGAATATTATAAATGAGGCAGAGGAAAAGGCTAAGCACACTACAAGAAATGATCTACTGACCCCTAAAAAACGGGATCAAATCCAAAATGAGGCGACAATGCGTATTGTCAATACCTTCTCCACACAAGCGGATGATATAAAAAAGATAGTTGAAAAACACTGGTCCATTCTGAAACTTGATTCTCAACTAAATGAGATATTACCAAACAATCCGAGATTTACATATAGACGTGGGAGAAATATTGGAGATGAGCTGGTACATTCCTATTTACCAATATCCAAGAAACCGGTAAAAAAGACATGGTTAAATAAACCCTTAAAGGGTATGTTCAAATGTGGAAAATGCAAGGCTTGTGCCAATGTCAACAACTGTAAGAATTTTGTGGCTCCGAAAGATGGGAGGAAATTCGAGATACTGGATTTTTTCAACTGTGAAACAGAAGGAGTAGTCTATGCGATTGTATGCCCATGCCCAATGATGTATATAGGCGAGACTACTCGCCAGGTAAAACAGAGGATTTTGGAACATGTTGGAAATATAAAGAATCCCAAAGATACTCCAGTAGCCCGCCATTTTAGAGAAAAACATGGGGGTGACACCTCATGTTTAAAGTTCTTTGTAATTCAACAGTGAAAGTTGGGACCTAGAGGTGGAAACTTGGATCAGAAACTTCGGCAGTTAGAAGCAAAGTGGATATATCGCCTTGGAACTTTGAGCCCAGGGGGTTTAAATGAAGGTTTTACCTATACTCCCTTTATTTAATGATGTATGTTATCAAATGCTGGCATGGGGGAGGGGTGATGAGTAGGTCTGAGGATTGTCTACAATGGACGTGTGGTCAGAGATATATACACATACTGTATGTTAGCTCTCATCTATGGTAATGTGCAATGTAATATGACAAATTGGATAAAAGGGTTTGTGGGGAAAGAGTTGTTAGACCCCCCACTTATTCTTTAACCAATAGTGTGAAGAGGAGTGAATAAAGTAATGTGGCCATTTTTGAGTGATAAGAATATACAGGATTATTCATCACACTATATATATATTAAGTGGATGAGTAATAATGACCGCCGTATAGTATGGAAACGCTGACACAGAATGTTGTATCTGTGCTCAATGTGGCTGAACATATGCCTTAGCATGAAATTACTGTCTGTATCTTTAAATCAATGATGCTGGAGTTCAGGATTATATAAAGCTCTGAATGACAAAGAATATGTGTATTGAGTGGAGTATATATATATATGAAGAGAATTTTTACAAAGTATCTGAGAGCCTGTATGCATGGAGCATTACTTCCCCCGTTTATGACTCTACGCAATATTGCCACTAATATATAGTCTCTAAGCTCATAAGATGAACTGCATTGTTTATAAACAATGCAGCTACGAGCGAAATGAGCGCTGATTGGTGGAGGGGCGGCGACTGTGGGTGAATCCTCCAATGGAAACTACTCACGAGCGCTCCAATGAGGGATGAGCGGAGTCCTGTGACGTAAGCAGCGTAGGAGGCACATGAGAAGCTATTGACCAATGGGAGGCCTCTAATGCTTTCCTATGGGAGAAAGGTACGGCGTTTGCCGATATCAGCCGGCGTTATAGGAGGGAGTCCGCTGGTAAGAGACATGATTCTTACAGTTGCGCTCACCATACTCATGTTTTTTGGGAACGATAGCACAATGGCAAACAGTATTTTTCCGCATCATTGCCGAGGATATGGCAGCCAATGAGCACAATATAATGGTTGATGGATAGATGCAGCAGCCAATATGATTACTCCTCTGGAGGGTGGATACAAAATTACCCAGTCCCACCCATCTGACCAGTATATAAGGCTGTTAAGCACCACGTCTCAGTTGATGCTTGACTGAGCTTGGGAGCACAGCTCTCGTTTTTATTTTTCTGTATATAATGATTGCAATGTAATGTTCCTATGCACTCTATACCCTAGCACTTAGCACTTTTGTCCCTGACGACGGCCCCATAAGAGGGGGTTGAAACATGTTGGATTTGTGGTGGGGGGAATTGTAAATAGCACCTAAGCAATCTTTAGTGAGGAATAGGTGGGATCAAGTACTATATGGACCCATAGGTCATATATTGATTACTAATATAAATACACCTATCTCATTTGATTTATAAGGAAAAATATATCAAATATGGTTTTAGTATAAATTAATAAAAGTTATATTTTATATCTCTACATTCTCTAACAGGGAATTTAATTGTTGATCTAATACTATTAGCCATAGCCCCTGAACAAGCATGCAGCAAATCAGGTGTTTCAGTGGTTCAGACTTATACGTCTGATCTGACAAGACTAGCTGCATGCTTGTTTCTGGTTTTAATCAGATACTACTGCAGAGAAATAGACCAGCAGGGCTGCCAGGCAACTGTTATTGATTAAAAGGAAATAAACATGACAGCCTCCATATACCTCTCTCTTCAAATCCCCTTTAAAAGAAACACAGATACAACAGCAGCCAAAATAGCATAATATGTCACTAAAATAGGGATGAAGGAAGTATCGGAGTAGTACTTGGGGTCACAGCCATGTTGAAAGGTGAAATTATGCATTTTAAGCTTTCTAGCAGACTCCTGAAAGTTTTGGGCCAGAAATGACTGGTATTTAGAACTGTTTATAATTACCCTCAATTTGACTAAAGCCTCAGGTCCAGCTTAAGAAAAGCAACTTCTAGAGCATGATACCACTATGCTTCACTGTGGGTGGTGTTCTTTTGGTAATGCAAACTGTTGTTTTTGACCCAAAGGTATTTTGGAATTGTGGCCAACAAGTTCAGCCTTGATCTCATGAGACCGTTACACATTTACCCACATGCTTTTAGAAACTTGATGCACTTGTTTCTATATTGTATCCATATTTTATAATGGCCTGAGTTCTTTTTTTTTTTTAAATAAGGATTCTTTCTTCCAACCCGACCTCATAGTCCAGGCATTTTGAGAATAAAGGAAATTGCTGTCACATATAGTAGTACACAACCAGTAGTTGCCATAAATTCTTAAAGCTCATTCAGTGTGGATATACTGTATATTCCTGCGTATAAGACTACTTTTTAACCCTTGAAAATCTTCTGAAAAGTTGGGGGTCATCTTATACGCCGGGCGTCATTGATGCCGGGTGATACGCCCTATCCTGTTACCGCCTCTCAGATCTCCCTGCTGAGGGAGCGCAATCTATTCTTCCATACTGCTCTGATAAACAGGTAGACAAGGAGAGCTGACCAATCCAGTTAAGGAGAGTTGACCAATGCAACAAGTCAGTCGCCTATATACTGTTAAATACTCGGTAACCCATACAGTACAGCACCAGTATCTGTTCATACACAGCACCAGTACATTATTGTTTTACTTTTATTTTAATTTGGTGTGCGTTGAAAGAGGGGTAGTCTTATACGGCGAGTATATCCCAAACTCTATATTTTAACTGGAAAAGTTGGGGGGTCGTCTTATACGCCCAATCGTCTTATACACCGGAATATACGGTACATCTTTTGGCAACATCCCTGATCATTTTTTTTGCATTTGTCTTTATTTGGTAATAATCTGAGTTTCTTTCATTGATGGCAGAGATGTATGAATGATGTAATACAGGAGATACTTAAACCACTTGATGACTGAGGGTTTTTTCCCCTTGTGGACCAGAGCAATTTTCACCTGTCAGCGCTCCTCCCTTTCTTTCGCCAATAACTTAATCACTACTAATCACAGTGTAATGATCTATATCTTGTTTTTCTCGCCACCAATTAGGCTTTCATTGGGAGGTACAGTATGCCAAGAATTATTTTATCCTTAATGCATTTTAACATGAACAATAAGAAAAAAAACAAAAAAATGCATTATTTTTCAGTTTTTGGCCATTATAGTGTTAAAACATTCTACTGTGGATGAAAGCCACATATTTTATTTGCCCGTTTATCCCGGTTATTGCAACATTTTAAAAATTTCCCTAGTACAATGTATGGCACCAATATTTTATTTGCAAATAAAGGTGCATTTTTTCAGTTTTGCTTCCATCACTAATTACAAGCCCATAAATTAAAAATTAATAGTAATATACCGCCTTGACATACATTTTTAAAAAGTTCAGTCCCTAAGGTAACTACTTATATATATATTTTTAATGTAATTTCCCCCTCCATATGTAAAAAAAAATGTGGGTACTATGGGAGGGTGTGGGATGGAAAGTTAATTATAAAAGTCAGTGTAGGGATTGTTATTAAATAAAAATTAATTTTGGTGTAATATACTATTTGGCCATATGATGTCCTCAGTTATTATTTCTAATTCACGTACGTAAGCACGTGAATCGGAAGTAATGCGTGGCAGTGTAACAACAGGAAGATACAATTAATGCCGGCGTCTCGTAGACGCCGGTATTCATTGAATCGGGGACTTAGATTTATGGATGGGAACTGCAGTCCCATTCATTAACCTCCCCTTTAAGTGGCTGTAACGGTGGTGCGCGCAAACGGGCAAACGGGAGCGAGCATCGTCTGCACGCCGCTGCAGACTTGCATTCACGGCCCTAGTGCATCCTGTGAATTTTGCAGGGCCGTGAATGTACTGCACGGCGTGCATCAAGTAATTAACAAAGTGTTAGCGCCTCCCTGATTGCAAATCGCTAGTATTGAGACACTTTTGTTATTTGATCTGAGGAAGTGGACTGCGATTCGCGAAATGCGTTATCATTCAAGTGTCTGGTTTCTATTAGAAAATGTTATTACTTTATTTGGGCTACCCCCTTCTTTGAGAGGTAAGCCTATTTATGTAGGTTTATCCCGCTTACATTATGCATTCCACACATCACATCTTGGGGCGCCTACTTCCTCCCAGTAATAACACTGAGGACAATGTCCCAAATATGAGCTCAGGCTGTAGGTGACGCTGATGTTCTGCACCATGTGACATCGTCAAACACAAAGAAAGCCTCCGGGCCTGATTGTGTGTCACCAGACTGCCTAAAAACGTGTTCATGGCAGCTCACTCCTATCCTCACCTTCATCTACGCCAAGTCCCTTCATGAAGGTAAAGTTCCCACCTTTTCATCCTTCTCTATCTTTCCTAAATGCATTGTATCCTTCTAAATTTGCTATCCAATCATGGCTTTCACCCAATCATGTCTCCATTATTCCCACAATGTACGGTAATAGCAGCCGGTGGCAGAGGGCCACCGGCTGCTCCCCTCACACAGCTCTCCAGACTCCCCCCCACGCAACCATCATTATGGCTAGTGTGCTGTATTTATAGGTATATGCTACTTGTACTACTGTACCTGACTGTACATGTTGGATTGCATGCATGTGTTTGTACCATCTCCGACCCTGTTTGAGCCAAAAATAATTCGGGGTAGAACCCCCGTTGTACTTGGCGAAATAAACGTGATTCTGATTCTGATTCAGATTCTGATTCTAATAACCTTTTGTCGATCAGAAGGAACTCTAGTTCATCCATTGTATTTGCAAGGCTCCTAGCATTGGTTGTCATGCTCTTTATATTTTTACTAGGGATGGTTGGAACTGCCCATTTCCGATTCCACAGAAATTCAGGTTTCCCCCAATGCCAATTTACAATTTCCCTTTTTCCAATTTTCAGATTTTCTGGTTTCCAATTTCCCATTTTTCCGATTTCTGTTTTACTATTTTCTCATTTTCCGATTTTCAAATTTCCAAGGAGAAATCTTATAAAAAAAAATATTGTAAATCAGAAAATCGGAAATCGGAAAAACAGATTCTTGTGATTAGTCTGAAATTACTGCGGTAACCTGATTTATGCAGAAACATTCTGCATTCTCTGATTGGTGCATGTTAAAATTATCAAGTTGCGGAGAATCAGATTCTGCAGAATTACGATTTCCAAATTCCGATTGGAAATGCTGATTCCCTATCGGAAATGTGGAAATTAAATTCTGTGGATTCCAATTTTGGTATTTTTAAATACATTAAATAGGCTACATGAAGACCCCCCCCCCTTATCCCCTATAATGCTAGGCTCCCACTGTCTATTTATCCTCACTTATCCAAATATTGAGACTTTACCCTCTTGTCTCCCTCCAGTTTGATTGATTATATTTATATTTCTACTCTTCTAGTCATGAATGGGCCAAATCCAAATCTGGGCATGACCCAGTCGTGCTTGACGAATAACATAATTCTGATTCTTCTCATTCTGATTATTGTAGCTTTTTGTTTTATTTTTTTTAACAAACAGATTTGTGTTTTTTTTTTTTTCAATTGTATTGTACAGGTTAAAGGTCACATTAATACATACTTGTGTTTTGGACTCAATTATCTATTCCAGCAGCCAGAGAATGCCCTTGTGGCGCTCTGCACTGGCTCTAAAATAACATTAGTGCTCATAGTTCAGTTAGTAGCTAGTAGAAGGTGAGGTGTTTTTAATTTCATTTCTCCCATTTAGATGACCCCTGGGCTTTTGGCATGGTTCCCAGTATAACGCTGATAAAAACTAGCATTTTTGCCTGGTTAGAGTAGGACTCACCAGATCGGGGACACTTTGGCGCAGTTGGTGAGCTTAAACGCGTTAAAGCGTAACCAAGAGCCCCTGTCACTGTTTTCCTGTTGTGTGCTGCAGCACCCTCTGTATTTATATATTTCTTATGGAGATTGGGGTTCTCCAGTGCTGCGTGCATGCTTTGCATAGTATTGCATAACATTTGGTTTGTGCTGCTCATCCCTTGGCTTATATATATATATATATATATATATATATATATATATATATATATATATATATATATACACAGTATGTGTGTGTGTGTGCATATATACAGTGGGATGTGAAAGTTTGGACAACCTTGTTAATCGTCCTGATTTTCCTGTATAAATTGTTGGTTGTTACGATAAAAAATGTCAGTTAAAGCGGAATATAACCCTGCATTTCAATTTTGCGCTAAAACATTTTTTTTTTACTAGACCAGCATTGGAAGGGTTACACACAGAGCTTAAAAGTTCTGTGGAGAGAAATGCAGACGCATCCGAAGTTTAGATAAATACAGTTAAGTAAACACAATGTAACAAGTGTGGAAAGTGACACACACTCTGACTGTGCAGGAGCTCCCGGACACAGAGAGAGTGAGTCACATTCCTCACTTGTTACATTGTGTTTATTTAAATGTATCTATCTAAACTTCGGCTGCGGCAGCATTTCTCTCCATGGAACTTTAAAGCTTTGTGTGTAACCCTTCCAATGCTGGTCTAGTAAAAAAAAAATGCTGGTTGCATATAATATGCTGTAAATAATGTTTTAGAGCAAAGTTGAAATGCAGGGTTATATTCCGCTTTAAATATATCATATAGACAAGACAAGACAGATAACACTTATATCGTGCTTTTCTCCTGGCGGACTCAAAGCGCCAGAGCTGCAGCCACTAGGACGCGCTCTATAGGCAGTAGCAGTGTCAGGGAGACTTGCCTAAGGTCTCTGTAATGAAACGCGGAAAAGCCGCGGCCTCTCAAGGTGAGGCGGCTGTTTCCGCGTCCGGCAGGATGCCACAACGCGGAAAAAACGCTGCATGCCGCTCAGGCAGAGCGGCGGAATCCGCATTGGGAACGGCGGAATCTGCATTGGGAACAGCGGAATACGCATCGGTAACGGCGGAATCCGCATTGGAGGCGGCTCCCGCACTTGGTTCACTAGATACATTGCAAAACAGTACTGGTGTGGCTGGGACTGATAGTCCACCAAGATTCAGACTTACACGCGCACGAGCACAGAGGCTGAGTTTAAATTACAGCCAGAAGTGAGTCAGCTGACCAGGCTGGTCAGCTGACATTTTCCACAACTTTCATTGGTCCAGCAATTAGGGAGGTCCTGGAAAGGTCCTTGAGTATATATACTGCTGGCTGTTCACTTGCTCTTTGTCTGGCGTTGCAATCACACATGTGGGAGCACCCAGATCTGTAGTCAGATCCGCAAGTGTGCTGGGACCAGCTGGAGCTGTAATCCTACACTTAGCTAGATTCTGTTGATAGCTAAAGTACTAGTTTGATTGTATTTATTTGTTATGACTTTTGCCTGCCTTGACTATCCTCCTGAACTCTGATCTTGTACCTCGATATTTATGATACCTGTTGCCGAACCCCGGCTCGTCCTTAGACTCTGTTTCTGCCTCCTGATTTTGTACCTCGATATTTCTGATACCCGTTGCTGAACCCTGCCTGTACTTAGACTCCGCCTTTGCCTACTGTATCTGTACTTTATCTGTCCGTGTGTTACGACCTGGCTTGTCTGACCTCGAGAACCGACCTCACTATTGGAGGCGGTGCCCCGTCCTGTTAGTGACACTTCCTTCTGAGTGTCACTCTCGGACTTTGCTTCCTACTGTCAGTCTGACTCCTCCCGTCTTGGAGAGCTCAGGTCTGCGGAAGGAATCCGTGCAGTTTTCCTTGCTGCACTGAGGCCTAGGCCTCCAAGTGTTACTGTTACACCAAACACTACACTCTACTCAGATGAACAGAGGTTAGTTAGTATATCGGATTATCGGTGATACTGCAGATCACGTATAATCTGGTATACATCTGTATTTCCTGTGATACTGCAGATCACCGGTAATCAGACCCTCTCTGTGCTTCACCGATTGTTACAGAACGCCAGACCAAAAAACAGATGGACGCACGCACTGACCCTCTGACTGTGCTTGCCACTTCGGTGGATAGCATCCATCAAGCACTGGGCCAGCACAAAGCCCTAATTGATGGCCTATCAGGCTCTGTGCGAACTCTTCAGACGTCAGTTGATTCGGTGCGATCCCCTCCGACTAATGATATACGTATGCCCGTACCTGATGAATTTTCCGGCCACAAGTCTGACTTCCGGAATTTTAAGAGTAGAGTGTTATCATATTTCGAGTTTAGACCCCGATCCTCGGGGACTGAGACCCAACGGGTCATCTTTATTAAAACTCTGTTAACTGGTGACTCCCAGTCCTGGGCGTACAACCTGCCCCCCACAGATACAGCTCTGACCTCGGTAGAGGAATTCTTTAAGGCCATGGCGGTAATTTACGACGACCCTGACCTTGCTGCGACCTCTGAGCGGAAGCTTAAGCTTTTACGGCAAGGCAGGGGTTCAGTCGAAGATTACGCGGCCGAATTTCGTAGGTGGTCAGTTACGGCCAAGTTTGACACCGATGCCCTCTTAGATTACTTCCTGTCTGGGTTGTCGGATGAGGTCTACAACCTAATGTTAAGTCAACCCGAGCCCAGAACAGTCGATGAGGCCATCTCCGTGGCCATTCGAATCGACCGCAGGGTGCGCTATCAAAGACAAACCAGGGGTAGTCACCGTGTCAGAATGGTGTCTTGCTCCACAACCCCAGTGACACCACCTTCTCCCGAGTCAATGCAGATTGGTCGGTCGGAGCTGTCCCTAGAGGATAAACGGTTGCTCCTCCCGTGTACGATTACATGGGAAGGTAAGACCGAGCTCACGGAAGCCTTTGTTGATTCTGGCGCTGCAGCTAATTTTATGGACTTTGAGTTTGCTAAAAGGTTGGGTATTCCACTCACTCCGGTAAAACTACCCGTCCAGGTTACAGCAGTGGATGATTTCCCTCTGCAGAGGAATCATCCGTTATCACAGACATCAGAAGTGGGAGTCACTATAGGGGTGCTGCACAGAGAGAGACTGCAGTTCATTGTATTACATATGTCCACCTCCACAATCATCCTAGGCATGCCATGGTTACAAATCCATTCACCACAGATAGATTGGGCCACGGGGCAATTAACAGCATGGTCACCTCATTGTTTCCAGCAGTGTTTAGGGAGGCTGACGTTAGGTCAAACCAGTGTACAGGTGGAAGGAGTACCTGAGCAGTACTCGGATTATGCTGACGTGTTCTGTCCGAAGGCTGCGGATAAGTTGCCTCCGCATCGCCCTTTCGACTGCCCCATTGACCTCCGTTCTGGTTGTATGCCCCCTCGAGGCCATTTGTATAATCTGTCTGGACCTGAAAAATTAGCCATGCAGGAGTATATCCGTGAAAACTTGGCCAAGGGCTTCATTCGGCCGTCCCGGTCGCCGGCCGGAGCAGGCTTCTTTTTTGTTAAGAAAAAAGACGGGGGTTTGCGACCATGTATCGATTACCGGGGCCTAAATAAAATCACAGTGAAGAATCGCTACCCGTTGCCGTTAATAGACGATTTATTCACACAGGTCACTGATGCAAGGATTTTTTCGAAACTAGATTTACGGGGGGCATACAATCTGGTGCGCATAAGAAAGGGCGATGAATGGAAAACGGCCTTCAATACACCTAACGGGCACTACGAGTACCTGGTGATGCCTTTCGGGTTATGTAATGCTCCGGCCGTTTTCCAGGAACTCATTAATGAGGTCTTTAGGGAGGTGTTAGGGAAGTTTGTGTTAATCTACCTGGACAACATTCTTATCTTTTCTAACAATCTCCCTGATCACAGAACCCATGTCAGATTTGTACTAGACAAGCTGAGGCAGAATTTGTTGTACGCAAAACTTGAGAAGTGTATTTTTGAGGTTACATCTGTTGCATTTCTGGGATATATAATCTCCACCTCGGGCCTGTCTATGGACCCTGCCAAGGTCTCCGCGGTACTGGAGTGGCCGCAGCCGGTGGGGTTGAAGTCTTTGCATCGGTTCTTGGGTTTTGCAAACTATTATAGGAGGTTCATAAAGGGGTACTCCACAGTAGTCGCACCCCTCACCGGTCTTACTAAGAAAGGGGCAGACACCACTCACTGGCCTCCTGAGGCTGTACAGGCATTCTCTACTTTAAAGGAACTGTTCTGCTCAGCACCCATACTGAGACACATGGACACTTCTTTTCCTTTCATTGTTGAGGTAGACGCCTCAGAGGTTGGAGTGGGAGCTGTGCTGTCTCAACGTTCAGGCTTACAGGGTAGATTACACCCGTGTGCCTATTTTTCTCGGAGGTTTTCTCCTGCGGAGAGAAACTACGATATAGGCAACAGGGAGCTTCTAGCCATTAAGTTAGCCTTTGAGGAATGGCGTCATTGGCTAGAAGGAGCAGAGCACACGATCACGGTTTATACCGACCACAAGAATCTGGAATACATCGAGGGGGCTAAGAGATTGAGCCCTCGGCAGGCCCGATGGTCCCTGTTTTTCTCGAGGTTCACATTCCTGATTACGTATACTCCAGGTAGTAAGAATACCAAGGTGGATGCCCTCTCCAGGTGTTTTGAACCAGAGACAGCACAGTCCCCCGCTCCTGAGTCTATCATCCCGCAGACAAGTGTTAGCTGCCACGGAGACCTGGGAGGATTGGACAGAGGTTTTGGGTCCCTTTCAGCAGGATGTTCCTGAGGGAAAACCTGAAGGGGTCATGTTTATCCCACTACCATTTCGCTTACAAATCCTGCAACTCTTTCATGCCCATAAGAATGCTGGTCATCCTGGAGCTGCCAGAACGCAGGATCTGATTGCCAGGTGTGCTTGGTGGCCTTCTTTGGCAACAGATTGAAAGGAGTATGTCAGGGAGTGTGCGGTATGTGCCAAGAGTAAACCCTCCCGGCTGGCATCTGTAGGAAGGTTGCAGCCTTTGCCCACCCTGAGTGAGCCATGGACCCACTTGTCCATGGATTTTGTGGGGGAATTGCCCAGGTCTGAAGGCATGTCGGTCATCTGGGTGGTAGTCGACCGTTTTAGCAAAATGGCCCATTTTGTGCCTCTGAAAGGACTCCCCTCGGCTCAAGAACTGGCCGAATTGTTCATCATTCACGTCTTCCGGTTGCATGGCATTCCGGAAGACATTGTGTCAGATAGGGGAGTTCAATTCGTGTCTGGATTCTGGAGGGCATTTTGCAACCAAATGGGCATGAAATTGTCTTTTTCGTCAGGCTACCACCCACAGACAAACGGGCAGACTGAACAAATTAATCAGTCTTTGGAGCAGTTCCTGAGATGTTACGTTGCGGAGGCTCAGAGTGACTGGGTAAAATTTTTACCCTTTGCGGAATTCGCACAAAATAATTTAAAGAATTCTTCGTCTGGTTTCTCTCCATTCCAGATTGTGACAGGGAGGTCACCCAAATTCTCCCCTTTTCCAATTGTCTCTTCTCCTTTTCCAGCACTGGAGGATTGGCAGAGGTCACTGAGGGACAATTGGGGAATCGTTAAGGGGAACTTGCAGAAGGCATTCCAGAATCAGAAGGGTCAAGCGGACAAGAGACGGTCCGTGGAATGGGAATTTCAGCCAGGGGATTTAGTCTGGGTGTCCACACGTCACTTGACCTTGAAGCAGCCTTCTGCCAAACTGGGCCCCAGGTTTGTGGGTCCATTTTCCGTGACTAGGAGAATTAACAACGTCACTTACGTCATTGATCTTCCTGCCAGCATGCGGGGCGTAAGGTCGTTTCACGTGTCTCTGCTCAATCCCACAGTCCATGTGGGCCCTACTCCGCCTCCTCCGGTCCTGGTAGATAGCCAACCCGAGTTTGAAATAGAGAGAATTTTGGACTCACGCGTTGTCCAGAACTCGGTACAGTACCTGGTACACTGGAAGGGGTATGGCATTGAGGAGAGACAATGGGTCCCAGGGACTTGCATGCATGCGGATGAGTTGAGGGAAGAATTTCATACCTTACACCCCGAGAAGCCTGGTAGGAGTTGTCCGGAGTCCACTCCTCGGGGGGGGGGGGGTACTGTAATGAAACGCGGAAAAGCCGCGGCCCTCAAGGTGAGGCGGCTGTTTCCGCATCCAGCAGGACGCCACAACGCGGAAAAAAAGCTGCATGCCGCTCAGGCAGAGCGGCGGAATCCGCATTGGGAACGGCGGAATCTGCATTGGGAACAGCGGAATCCGCATCGGTAACGGCGGAATCCGCATTGGAGGCGGCTCCCGCACTTGGTTCACTAGATACATTGCAAAACAGTACTGGTGTGGCTGGGACTGATAGTCCACCAAGATTCAGACTTACACGCGCGCGAGCACAGAGGCTGAGTTTAAATAACAGCCAGACGTGAGTCAGCTGACCAGGCTGGTCAGCTGACATTTTCCACAACTTTCATTGGTCCAGCAATTAGGGAGGTCCTGGAAAGGTCCTTGAGTATATATACTGCTGGCTGTTCACTTGCTCTTTGTCTGGCGTTGCAATCACACATGTGGGAGCACCCAGATCCGTAGTCAGATCCGCAAGTGTGCCGGGACCAGCTGGAGCTGTAATCCTACACTTAGCTAGATTCTGTTGATAGCTAAAGTACTAGTTTGATTGTATTTATTTGTTATGACTTTTGCCTGCCTTGACTATCCTCCTGAACTCTGATCTTGTACCTCGATATTTCTGATACCTGTTGCCGAACCCCGGCTCGTCCTTAGACTCTGTTTCTGCCTCCTGATTTTGTACCTCGATGTTTCTGATACCCGTTGCTGAACCCTGCCTGTACTTAGACTCCGCCTTTGCCTACTGTATCTGTACTTTATCTGTCCGTGTGTTACGACCTGGCTTGTCCGCAGGGCCGGGCCGAGGCATAGGCTGGAGAGGCTCCAGCCTCAGGGCGCAGTGTAGGAGGGGGCGCACAATTCATTCAGCTGTCATTCCTAACTGTGTATGAAGCAGAAAGAAATAAGAAAAGGGGATACATAGCAGTGACTGCAAGCCAGATAACTAGATATTAAGGTGTTGGGGAGGTTGTGGGCCCTGTGGCCCTCTTAGTCTAATAGCAATCAGTGTGTGACGGCTGAGGTGGGAGGGATGGAGGGGCGCACTTTGGTGTCTCAGCCTTGGGTGCTGGAGGACCTTGTCCCTGCTCTGCTTGTCCGACCTCGAGAACCGACCTCACTATTGGAGGCGGTGCCCCGTCCTGTTAGTGACACTTCCTTCTGAGTGTCACTCTCGGACTTTCCTTCCTACTGTCAGTCTGACTCCTCCCGTCTTGGAGAGCTCAGGTCTGCGGAAGGAATCCGTGCAGTTTTCCTTGCTGCACTGAGGCCTAGGCCTCCAAGTGTTACTGTTACACCAAACACTACACTCTACTCAGGTGAACAGAGGTTAGTTAGTATATCGGATTATCGGTGATACTGCAGATCACGTATAATCTGGTATACATCTGTATTTCCTGTGATACTGCAGATCACTGGTAATCAGACCCTCTCTGTGCTTCACCGATTGTTACAGTCTCCTACTGAATAGGTGCTGGCTTACTGAACAGGCAGAGCCGAGATTCAAACCCTGGTCTCCTGTGTCAGAGGCAGAGCCCTTAACCATTACACCATCCAGCCACTATAGGATACAGGCACAGTGATATTTGAGAAGTGAAATGAAGTTTATTGGATTTTATTGTCATTTTATTGATTCCCAAACCCTTTGAACTAATTATTGGAACTCAAATTGGCTTGGTAAGCTTACCTACATACACAGGTAAATTCAATTATGAGAAAGAGTATTTTAGGGGAGTCAATTGTAAGCTTCCATCCTCTTGTAATTTTCTATGAAGAGTAGCAAAATGGGGATCTCAAAACAACTTGAAAATGACCTGAAGACACAAATTGGTCTCCATCATGGTTTAGGGGAAGGATACAGAAAGCTGTCTCAGAGATTTCAGCTGCCTGTTTCCACAGTTAGGAACATATTGAGGAAATGGAAGACCACAGGTTCAGTTCAAGTTAAGGCTCAAAGTGGCAGAACAAGAAAAATCTCGACTAGACAAAAGTGATAAATGGTGAGAACAGTCAGAGTCAACCCATAGACCAGTACCAAAGACCTACAACATCATCTTGCTGCAGATGGAGTCACTGTGCATCGTTTAACCATTTGGCGCACTTTACACAAGAAGACGCTGTATGCGAGAGTGATGCAGAGGAAGCCCACAGAGCTGCTTGAGGTATGCTAAAGCAAATTTGGACAAGCCAGCTTAATTTTGGAATAAGGTGCTGTGGACTGATGAAACTAAAATTGAGTTATTTGGGCATAACAAGGGGCGTTATGCATGGAGGAAAAAGAACACAGCATTCCAAGAAAAACACCCGCTACCTACAGTAAAATATGGTGGTGGTTCCATCATGCTGAGGGACTGTGTGGCCAGTACTGGGAATGGGAATCTTGTCAATGTTGAGGGACGCATGGATTCCACTTAGTATCAGCAGATTATGGAGACCAATGTCCAGGAATCAGTGACAAAGCTGAAGCTGCGCCGGGGCTGGATCTTTTAACCTCCTTAGCGGTAACCCCGTGCTGGACATGGGGTAAGCCGCCGCGGAGGATTTCTCAGGCCCTGCTGGGCCGATTTGCATAATTTTTTTTTCAAACACGCAGCTAGCACTTTGCTATCTGCATGTTTGGTCCGATCGCCACCGCTCGCCGCCAATCCGCCGCTAGCCACCGCGATACATGGCCCCTGCATGCACACCCCTTGCGCAGCCTGGCAAATCGCCGCCAGGCTGCGCTAGGGGTGGATTGGGACTCCCTGTGACGTCACAACGTCGATGACGTCACTTCGTTTGTCGCCATGGCATTGGGGGAAGCCCTCAAGGAAATCCCGTTCAGAATGGGATTTCCGGATGGGCATACGCGCCGGCGGCGATCGGACTGTACGGGGGGATGCTGCAGGGAGGGGGGAATCATACCGCCAGGGAGGTTAAAAAGACAATGACCCTAAACATTGCTGAAAATCCACTAAGGCATTCATGCAGAGGAACAAGTACAACGTTCTGGAATGGCCATCTCAGTCCCCAGACACGAATATAATTAAAAATCTATTGTGTGAGTTAAAGAGTGCTGTCCATGCTCAGAAGCCATCAAATCTAAATGCACTAGAGATGTTTTGTAAAGAGGAATGGTCCAAAATACCTTCTTTGTGATACTCCAATTTATGCAGGTGCCTAATTTTGTTTTAACAATTATTGCACACTTTCTGTAAATCCAATAAACTTCATTTAACTTCTCAAATATCACTGTGTGTCTCATTTATGAACTGACATTTGTAATTGTAACAACCAACGATTTATACAGGAAAATCATGAAGATTAACAAGGTTGCCCAAACTTGGCAGCCCTAAATATAATTACGACTTGTAAGTAAATTTGAATCAAAACGGCTATTCCATTTGCAATCCAGATTACACTTGAATAGAAAGCGCATGAAGTCGTAATCGAAACCATTAAAGTCGAAACTGGCCCCTTATAAGCATCCCTACTTGCCATGATAGGAGTCGAGCACTATCCAATCAAATTCTTATCAAATAACTATCTATCATCTAGGCATATTGGGCCATTATTGATCTACGTATGACAAGTAGGGATGAGCAAGAAAATTGACAAATGTGGTCATGCAGTGAATCAGCCCCAATCTAGTTTAGCGAGATTCTTACAACCCTAACAGTCAAGTTCACCATGTGGCAGGCTTAGGCAACAATGAAGAAGTGCAAGGGGCAACTAAAAGATTTTTTTTAAATATGTTGTTTTTTTTGCAGTATGGTCAAAGAAAACAAATTTTTCTTTTGATGTGAGAGTTCACATTATTACAAAAAATTATTTTTGATGCCATTTTCGCTCGATAGTCAAATTTTTCATTATTTTCAAGAAAATTAATGTGAAAAGAATATTGACATTATCGCTCATCACTGCTGGGGAGACATCCTTTCACCCTAAATGGTCTTAATCCAGCTCTGCTCAACTCTAAATATAAGTGTGTTACATAGAGGAGAAAGTATAAGACAGCTAAGTGTAAAAAGCAGAAATTACACTTGGCCTAGACAGATCCTTCAGACAAATATCATAAAAAAAAAAAAAAGAAGTGTTTTAGGCAGAGAACACACTCATACACGTTTTCTACAAAGAAACCGGTAACAGACACGAGAGAGGAGCCAGGAGGACATTGTGGACTACGGTGGGCTGGAGGAAACCACAGGTAAGTGACATTTTTGAATTTAAGTTACTGCTCAGGGTCCCTTTAATGTGTTTTTCACGCGCAGAAAGAAAAAAAACGGATATTTTGCATTATGATTCTGCACATTTTAAAAAATTTGCAAAAAAACGCACTCGTTTTTCTTTATAGAAACACACTTGGTGCGCAGAAAATGTATGCAGAAAAAAACACGTGCAGAAAACTGAAAGACAAGTGTGTTCCATGCCTCAAGGAAAATCTTTACCTCTTGTGAGGGTTAAGATGATACAGTGTTTAAAGGGCAACTGAAGCAAGAGGGATATGAAGGCTGATATATTTATTTCCTTTTAAGCAATACCAGTTGCCTGGCAGCCCTGCTGATCCTTTGCCTCTAATATTTTTTGCCATAAACCCTGAACAAGCATGCAGCAGATCAGGTGTTTCTAAAATTTTTGTCAAATCTGACATTAGCCAGTTGTGGTGCCTCAATGGTGGGCATGCAGGGAGCTGTGGTGCATCAATCGGGGGTATGCTGGGTGCTGTGATACCTCTATGTGGGTATACTGGGTGCTGTGGTGCCGTGCTGGGCGCTGTGATGCCTTTATGGGGGCATGCAGGGAGCTGTGGTTCTTCTATGTGGGCATACTGGAAGTCATGGTACCTTAATGGGAGGCCAGTGGAAACATGGGAGGGGGTCCACTAGAAGGATAGGGAATGCTATGGGGGACTGCCAGACAACCTGGCATTTAGGGGGGGGTGTATTAATGGAGAGAGGGGCTTCATTCAACATTTTGCCAGGCAGGCCTACTTAGACTGTTAAGTTCATGTAAATGTGGCTCCACCCATGACCACACCCACATTCTGGTGTGTGGCCACACCTATTTTGCAGCTGGAGTGCCCAAAAGTGCCCCGGATCTCTTAGGATCCTAGCAACGCCCCTGCGTGTATCTATGCAATCAGAAGATTGCACACATCTATCGATGCAATCGGAAGATTGCTCTTACACTAACCTTTTATTATCAAGGTGAAAGTTGGAAATTTCTATCAACTTTTAAAAGAGAATTTTTAAAATAGCCCAGAATTATTGGATCACTTAAGCACTCCACTGTGACCTTAAGTTTTGTAGAATTTTGAAATAGAGGGTGGAACATAGCTCCCTTAAGCCCAGAGCTTGGTTCCCATCATAGTTTGGTTCCCACCAATGGAGGACCCTGGTTATCTTAAATATCTTAAATCACATCTCCATGCCTGGTGAGGGTTCCTGATAATAGAAGCCATGGTTTATTGCACAATTTTGGGATGATCAGATAAACATTTCTGCTCCGGCAGCCTATATATAAGGGTCTTGTGAGGCCTCATGCATCTTGATCCAGTTTGTACAAGAGAAGAGTTAAAAAAAAAATATAGAAAAAGAAGAGCGCTCTTAGACCAATATGTGCAATAAATAATTGCCCTGTCCAGGACAGGTCTCACCTGAATTCAAACGGCTGTCAGTGAGATAAAGCCTGTATGCGCTTCTGTCCCTTTAAAAGCCAGCTACCAGGTTATGGGGATAACCACACGGTGAGTGTCTTTGGGAGGAGCAGCCAATATCGATGTCCGGATGGCGTCCTCGCGTCCTAGATGGTAGATGGGCGACAACAGCACTTGCTCCACAGCAGGACTGCCAGCTCTCCCCAGCCAGGGCAGCAACACGAGAGCGGAGTCCGCGTGACAAGGTGCCACCACCCTCTGAGTGCAGGGGAACATCACTGGGCGGTTGCTGGGCAACGCTGCAGCAGCTGTAAAGAGGTGGCAAGATACGTGGGTGGTATACGGGTATTTATTGGGCTTAAAGACTAAGCAACCGCCCAATGCTGGTCCCTGGCTTTTAAAGGGACACAAGCATACAGTATACAGGCTGTATCTCACTGACAGCCATTTGAATTCAGGTAAGACCTGTCCTGAACAGGGCAATTTTTTATTGCACATATTGGTCTCAGGCTGGGTTCACATATGAAATAGCGTGAAAGGCTGCGTTTTATGTCATGTTTTATGTTAATGGTGTGTGCGGTTTTTTTTGTGCATTTTTACTGCGTTTTGGTGCATTTGAGATGAGTTTTTCATGTGTTTGCTTGGGTTTTAATGCGTTTGCAGTTAGCATATACAAAACGCATATGCGTTTTCCATGCGTTTTTATATTTCCATGTATGCAAATAACATGGAAGACAACAGGAAGCAAAAAAATATATATTTTTTGGAAAAAAATGCATATAAAAACGCATGAAAAATGCATACCATTGCATTCCCATTGACTTTCATTATGTGCGTTTTGGCAGCGTTCCTGCATAATATGCAACAAAACCAGTGTTTTTAAAAACGCAGGTGTGAAAAAACATGGAAAAAGCATATGTTTAAACAGGAAGTAGCGTGAAGCCCTTAGAGATCTGAACCTCCGGCGGGAACATACCTGCCTGTCGCTGCTGCCAGGAGGTGAGTGCTGAGAGGAGAGCCCGAGGTGAGGGGGGGACGGGGGGGGGGACGGCCCCCCCCTTCCCGCAGATGTGCAATGCTCTCCCCTCATGCCCGACCCCTCCTTCCCCTCCCAAACGTCCCTGAGCAGGCCCCAGAGGGGCCCCCGGCCCCCCTGCGAGTGCAGGGGCTGCATCCCCTATAGTTACGCCCCTGCCAAGGAATATACTGGATAATTGGTCATTGATAGAAGCAGACCCCCCTTTTGTCTAAAGTTTTTTTATTCTCCACCCACTTTTGTATACAGAAAAGGTAAACGCATCCGGGATATGTTGGTCCAGGCGGATCTAAAAAAGAATCCAAAGCAGACGATGACATGCAAAAAGGGCCCCCAGGAAATTAAGTGCCCAGAAGAAGACGATAATAGAATATCAGTAAATGTACCGATATTCTACTGTTTTACAGTGTAATTACAGTAGTAAAATATCTATAAACAATACCAATATATTACCGCAAAACCTAACCCTGTTCTCACACAGAAACCTCCGTCTAACTATGCCTAACCCTAGCCAACCCCCTTTCATGCCTAACCTTAACCACCTCCCTGGATGCCCAACTTTAACCACCCTTTCTCGCCTAACCTTAACTGCCCTTCCCCATGCCTAACCCTAACCACCACCCTATGAACGCCTAACCTTAAACATCCCTCCCTACCACCAATCTACCTTAAAAAACCACAAATTTTAAAGCACACCAATAGGCACCCACACAATATAGCCCAAAATGTTGGCGCCCGATAAGTTGCATGCTCTGGGGCTGGCCGTAATGCAAAATACTGCTAAAAATAGTGGGAGCGTGCGCCCACCATTTGTAATGGTATTTTGCACTGCAGTCAGTCCCAGTGCCCGATATTTATTGAAAGCCACCGGCACCCACATTTCTGATCAAAGCCCATGTTTGTATGGGTATATACATATATATATATATATATATATATATATATACAAAAATTACTTTAACTGTGTATCAAGGTGCATAAGAAGAATCCAGAGAGAGTGGTGGAGTTGTCTCAGAACTAAAGTCGTAGGGATGGAAAAATATGGTAGACTATAATTATTGGTCATGGAGAGGCCATAAGAAATGTTATGTCTAGACATCATGTATTGGGAGGGGGCTAGGGTAGGGGGGAGGTAAGCTTGGTTAGGTCTAGAAGGTTAAGATTATATGTCAAGAAGGGGTTTTCATTTGTGGGGTGGTTAGGGTTAGGCATCACAAAGAGAGTTTTCGTTTTTGTAAAAGTGGTTCTATGCTGTAAATTCCAAAGTGAAAAAGAGCCAGAATTACACTTTCCTTTACTGTTCCCCCTCTTTTTTTACCCAATGCAGCAATGGCTGGCTACTCAATTAAAGGATAACTGAAGCAAGAAGAATACTTTTAGCCATAGACCCTGAACAAGCATATGCAGATCAGGTTTTTCTGTCAGATCTGACAAAATTCGCTGCATGCTTGTTCCTGGTGTTATTCAGACACTACTGCAGTCAAATAGATCAGTAGGACAGCAGACATCTGGCATTGTTTAAAAGCAAAGAAATATTGCAGCCTCCCTATTCTTCTCACTTCAGTTGTCCTTTAAGCACCAGGGAGGAATTGTGGCAGCTCTGGAATGAAGCATACTGTGGCTGACACTGCATCATCTCTCTTTATCTCCCCTGTCTATAATAGACCTGCTCAGTGGTACAGGTAGAAGCAGAATACCCCTCAGGTCACACTTAGAGGTGTAGCGAACGGTTCGCCGGCGAACGGTTCCAGGCGAACATTGGTGGTTCGCGTTCGCCTGCGCCAGGCGAACTTTTACGGAAGTTCGATTCGCCCCATAATGCACTATGAGGGTCAACTTTGACCCTCTGCATCACAGTCAGCAGGCACATTGTAGTCATTCAGGCTACAGTAAGCCCTGGAGCCCCACCCCCCCCCTTATATAAGGCAGGCTCCGGCGGCCATTACACTCACTCGTGTGCCTGCTAGTGAGAGGAAAGGGACAGCTGCTGCAGACTTGTTCTTCTAGGGACAGATTAGTTAGGTTCTTGGCTGCTTAGTTTGCTCCTGGCTGATTGTTATTGCTTTATAGCACCCTAGCTTTTGTCAGAGCTCATCCTGTGTTTTTTTTTTTTACTGTGTGTCAAACTGACACTTTTGTTGCATGCACAGCCTTGCTAATTGATAGTGTGTGTGCCACTGCCAGCAGCCCAGCACATTTAGTGACTGACTGCCTGTGTGTGTGACAGGGAGCTGCACATTGTACTACCCAGTACTGCATATACCCAGTACCTGTTGTGTTTACTTAACCCACCTCATCACTGCATATACCTAGCTTTGTGTTGAGTGAACCCAGCTCACTGCATATACCTACTACCTGTTGTGTTTACTTAACCCACCTCATCACTGCACATAACTACCTGTAGTGTTGAGTGAACCCAGCTCACTGCATATACCTACTACCTGTTGTGTTGAGTGAACCCAGCTCACTGCATCCTACTACTACCTGTTGTGTTTACTTAACCCACCTCATCACTGCACATAACTACCTGTAGTGTTGAGTGAACCCAGATCACTGCATATACCTACTACCTGTTGTGTTTACTTAACCCACCTCATCACTGCACATAACTACCTGTAGTGTTGAGTGAACCCAGCTCACTGCATCTAACTACTACCTGTTGTGTTTACTTAACCCACCTCATCACTGCACATAACTACCTGTAGTGTTGAGTGAACCCAGCTCACTGCATATACCTACTACCTGTTGTGTTGAGTGAACCCAGCTCACTGCATCCTACTACTACCTGTTGTGTTTACTTAACCCACCTCATCACTGCACATAACTACCTGTAGTGTTGAGTGAACCCAGCTCACTGCATACACCTACTACCTGTTGTGTTTACTTAACCCACCTCATCACTGCACATAACTACCTGTAGTGTTGAGTGAACCCAGCTCACTGCATATACCTACTACCTGTTGTGTTGAGTGAACCCAGCTCACTGCATCCTACTACTACCTGTTGTGTTTACTTAACCCACCTCGTCACTACACATAACTACCTGTAGTGTTGAGTGAACCCAGATCACTGCATAGACCTACTACCTGTTGTGTTTACTTAACCCACCTCATCACTGCACATAACTACCTGTAGTGTTGAGTGAACCCAGCTCACTGCATCCTACTACTACCTGTTGTGTTTACTTAACCCACCTCATCACTGCACATAACTACCTGTAGTGTTGAGTGAACCCAGCTCACTGCATATACCTACTACCTGTTGTGGTCAATGAACCCAGCTCACTGCATCCTACTACTACCTGTTGTGTTTACTTAACCCACCTCATCACTGCACATAACTACCTGTAGTGTTGAGTGAACTCAGCTCACTGCATATACCTACTACCTGTTGTGTTGAATAAACCCAGCTCACTGCATCCTACTACTACCTGTTGTGTTTACTTAACCCACCTCATCACTGCACATAACTACCTGTAGTGTTGAGAGAACTCAGCTCACTGCATATACCTACTACCTGTTGTGTTGAATGAACCCAGCTCACTGCATCCTACTACTACCTGTTCTGTTTACTTAACCCACCTCATCACTGCACATAACTACCTGTAGTGTTCAGTGAACCCAGCTCACTGCATATACCTACTACCTGTTGTGTTGAGTGAACCCACCTCACTGCATCCTAGTACCTTTACTGTTCAGTGAACCCAGCTCACTGCATATACCTAGCATCCCCCCAAGATGGACAAAATGGACAAACCAGGTAGAGGAAGAGGTAGAGGCAGACCCAGAGGAAGGCCACCAGGCACCGGCAGGTCTGTGCGAGGTGGTGTTGCTGTGATTTCGTGCGGACCTACCCCAAAATACAGTGCTCAGAAGAAGGCACATGCCATCACTTCCCAAAATCGTGAGGAGGTGATTGAGTATTTAACACAGAACACCTCATCTCCTGCAGCCACCAGGGCTACAACAAGCACCACATCCGCTGCATTTGACACTTCGCAGGAGTTATCTGGTGGTGGTGGTGGTGAAATCACCGATTCACAGCCACTACTGCAACAACAAGAAGAAGGCGCAGGTACACCACCTCCTACGTCTGAGTTAGGTGGCGATAGTATGGACGTAACGTGTGTGGAGGGGGCTGATGAAACACCTGAAGTTGGTGCAGTTGAGGAGGTGTCTGAGGAAAGTGCAGCTGGCCAGGAGGATTATGATGACGATTATACGGATACCACATATGTTCCCGGTAGAGGAGATGACCAGGGGGACAGTTCAGAGGAGGAGTCAGAGAGGACTAGGAGGAGACGACTCCATGATAGAAGCAGAGGGAGCTCATCCTCAGAAACAGCTGGGGGCAGTGTCCGGCGCCATGTATCGCCAGCTATGGCCAGACAGCCAACATGCCCTTCAACGTCAGCTGCTGATGCCACCGTAGCGCCATCACCCCAGGGGGGCTCAGCGGTTTGGAAATGTTTTAACGTGTGTGTCTCAGATCGGAGCAAAGCCATCTGTTGTCTCTGCCAGCAAAAATTGAGCCGTGGAAAGGCCAACTCTCACGTAGGGGCAAGTGCCTTACGAAGGCACCTGGAGAAAATGCACAAACAGCTATGGCAAGAACACCTGAGGAAAAGCAGCACCCCTCAAAAGACAAGCCACCCTCCTTCTCCTCTTCCTCCTTCAGATGCATCGTCTTCATCCACTTTCTCCCTTGCACCTTCACAGCCACCCTCCTCCACACCGCCTCTTCCCTTCAGCGGTTCCTTCTCCTCTGCCCACAGCAGTACCCAGCTGTCCGTGAAGGAAGTATTTGAGCGGAAGAAGCAAATGTCTGCCAGTCACCCTCTTGCCCGGCGCCTGACAGCTGGCGTTGCGGAACTATTAGCTCGCCAGCTATTACCATACAAGCTGGTGGATTCGGAGGCTTTCCGTAAGTTTGTGGCCATTGGTACACCGCAGTGGAAGATACCAGGCCGCAATTATTTTTCACAAAAGGCCATACCCAAACTCTTCCGTGCAGTTGAGAGGCAAGTGGTGTCATCTCTGGCACACAGCGTCCACTTGACCACGGATGCCTGGTCTGCCAAGCACGGGCAGGGCAACTACATTACATACACAGCCCATTGGGTCAACCTGGTGACCGATGGCAGCAAGCAGGGAGTACGTGGCTGCACAGAGGACCGACTTGTCACACCTCCACGGCTTGCAGGCAGGCCTCCAGCCACCTCCTCTCCACCTGCTATCACTGCTTCACTGTCGTCATCCTCCTCCTCCTCCTCCTTGGCTGGTGCCACCATCTCCTCTCCAGCTACACAGCCCCAGCACCCCAGGTCCTATGCTGCATGCCAGGTGCGACGGTGTCATGCAGTGTTAGACATGTCTTGCCTGAAAGCGGAGAGTCACACTGGAGCAGCTCTCCTGGCTGATCTTAACAAACAGGTGGAGCAATGGCTGACCCCGCACAAGCTTGATATCGGCAACGTGGTGTGTGACAACGGCAGCAATCTCATTGCTGCGTTGAATTTGGGAAAGCTGACACACATACCCTGCATGGCACATGTGCTTAATCTGGTCGTGCAAAGATTTGTGTCCAAGTACCCAGGCTTAGAGGACCTCCATGAAGCAGTCTAGGAAGTTGTTGTGGGCATTTCAGGCGCTCTTACAAGGCCATGGCATGCTTTGCGGAGATTCAGCGTAGAATGAACTTGCCAGTGAGACGCCTGATTTGCGATAGCCCGACTCGCTGGAATTCCACCCTGCTGATGTTCTCTCGCCTGCTAGACCAGGAAACAGCCGACACCCAGTACCTGTATAATTACAGTACAAGGACACAATCTGGGAGGATGGGGATGTTCTGGCCCAACAACTGGACACTGATGCGAAATGCATGCAGGGTCATGGAGCCCTTTGAGGAGGTGACCAAACTGGTGAGTCGCGATGAGGGCACCATCAGCGACTTGATCCCCTACGCCTACTTCCTGGAGCGTGCCGTGCGTAGAGTGGTGGATACAGCTGTGGAGGAGCATGAACAAGAAGAGTTATGGCAGCAGGAGTCGTGGGATTCATTTACACCCGAACCCGATGTTTCCACAACACCGGCGGCAGCACAGAGGGGGGAGGAGGAGGAAGAAGAGGAGTCGTGTGAGGAAGGAGAGGAGTCAGACTCTGATGATGGTGATGATGAGGAAGGTGTTTCTGTGGAGGAGGAAGAGGCGGCGGAAGGAGAACAACCGCGGCAGCCGTCACAGGGGGCTTCTGCTGCTCCACATTCCCGTGGTATTGTTCGTGGCTGGGGGGAGGAAGAGGAGTTGCGTCCCGTCACTGAGGAAGAGCAAGAGGAGATGGAGAGTACGTCTGCATCCAGCTTTGTGCAGATGTCCTCTTTCATGTTGTCCAGCCTGTTGAGGGATCCCCGTATCAAAAAACTCAAGACGAATGACCTGTACTGGGTGGCCACGCTACTAGACCCTCGGTACAGGCACAAAGTGGCCGACCTGTTACCAACTCAACAAAAGGCAGAAAGGATGCAGCACTTTCAGAACAAGCTGTCAATGATGCTTTACAATTCATTTAAGGGTGATGTGGATGCACAACGCAATCAAGGTACCACTGGCAGTAACCCTCCTCCTCCCAAGTCCACGCAGGCAAGGACAGGACGCTCCAGCGATCTCAGGGTGATGTCGGACATGCGGACGTTCTTTTGTCCAACTCCTCGCCATAATCCTTCTGGATCCACCATCAAACAACGCCTGGAGCGGCAGGTAGCCGACTACCTGGCCTTGAGTGTGGATGTAGACTCTGCGAAAAGCGACGATGAACCCTTGGACTACTGGTTGCGCAGGCTTGACCTGTGGCCAGAGCTGTCCCAATTTGCCATACAACTTCTCTCTTGCCCTGCCGCAAGCGTCCTGTCAGAAAGGACCTTCAGTGCAGCTGGAGGCATAGTTACTGAGAAGAGAAGTCGCCTAAGTCACGACAGTGTTCAGTACCTGACCTTTATCAAAATGAATGAGGAATGGATCACGGAGGGCTACTGCATGACCGAAGACTAAGTCAGTCCCCACACACAGCATCTCTGCCTGCAGGCCGCTTGACTACCTTCTCCGCCACCACCAACAGGGTCCAGGACTCTAGGCGGATTCCTGAATTTTTAAGGCCGCTGCTACACTAATTTTTCTGGTGCGTGTACATGTGCCCATCCCCCTTCGTGATCATTACCTTGCCGCGGTGAAGGGGCTTGCGCATCACAATGAAGCAATGACTGCCGGCTATTTGAGTGTCTCGGGTGGGGGTGGCACACAAAAGATAATAAGGTCACTGCTTCATTGTGGTCAGACCAAATTTGATCAGCTGGACAGTCACTGTTCTGTCATTCAGCTACATCAGCCGGGCGAGCATATGGGCTGAAAAGCCACCATGACCTGCACTCTTGTCATGGTGCGCACCAGTCCACCACGGCCGTCACTACACAAATGGCTGTTTGCAGTCACTGCATACCTTTCACTGCATCTGTGACTGCACATTATACCTGGCAGTCAGTGCATAACTTGCACTTGCATGGATACACTTTTAAACAATTTAAAAAGTACAACCATCTAAACTTGCAAACAATTTAAAAATACAACCATCTAAACTTTCAAACAATTTAAAAATACAACCATCTATCATTTTCAAACAATTTAAAAAAAAGGGCAAAAAAACGTGCCCTCCGTAAAACATTCTTGGCAAATGCTTTCGACTTGGTTTGTCTTCCGCTGGCTCAAAAGTCCATCTGACCACAGATGCCTGGTCTGCAAAGCACGGTCAGGGCAGCTACAGCATGGGTCTCAGCAGGCTCCCACTTCGGGCCGCAATCCAACCTTCATTCCCCACGGTGACAATGGCAGACTTGCCCTCCATAACGGATTGCTGTTAAAGGATTTAAAGTTAATTCATTTCAAATACACAGCAGGGCCTCGAAAGTCCGCCTCCTGTATTGTTATTTTTGGTCACTACCTCGGGGCGGGCGTGCATGCCCTCCTTGGATGTTTAGTGGTAGCCGTTTCTCAGGCTCCACACCGGATTCCATCCCTAAATTCCCCGGCCATTACCCGGGGTCACAAATGGCAGACTTGCCCGCCTCCATATGATTCTCGTGAAAGGAATGTGGTGTCATCTTTGCCCGCCATAACTGGTTCTCATTCAAGGATTTAAAGTACATTCATTTCAAATACACAGCAGGGCCTCGAAAGTCCGCCTCCTGTATTGTTATTTTTGGTCACTACCTCGGGGCGGGCGGCCGTGCATACCTGCCCGCTGCCCTCCTTGGATGTGTAGTGGTAGCCGTTGCTCAGGCTCCACACCGGATTCAAACCCCTCATTCCCCGGCCATTACCCGGGGTCACAATGGCAGACTTGCCCGCCTCCACAGGATTCTCATTGTAGCGGTACTGAACAAGTACACAGCAAGTAGAAAATGTAATTTAAAAACAAAACGTAAGCTTTTTAACAATGCCATGGAAAGTTGAGAAGGAAGTCACACATTACCTGACATCACTGAGTGAGGAAGAGCAATCTCGCCATGTTGCGCAGTAGTCCAGCATGGCCGTCACTACACAAACAGCTGTTTGCGGTGCGTTACACAGTGAGTTTGGTGTGTCAGTGTGAAGCAGTACTCTAATTACACTCCCTAATTGATGTATACACATGCAAGATGTTTGAAAGCACGTTAGGCCTGCAATTTAGCATTCAATGTGATTTCTGCCCTTAAAACGCTGCTTTGCGTCACATCCAGATTTTTCCCCGGGACTTTTGGCATGTATCCCACTCCGCCATGCCCCCGTCCAGGTGTTAGACCCCTTGAAACATCTTTTCCAACACTTTTGTGGCAGCATAATTTTTTCTATTTTTCAAAGTTCGCCTCCCCATTGAAGTCTATTGCGGTTCGCGAACTTTTCCGCGAACCGAACCTTCCGCGGAAGTTCGCGAACCCGGTTCGCGAACCGAAAATCGGAGGTTCGCGACATCTCTAGTCACACTATGAGGCTTCTCCCACCCACAGATGACACAATCTCTGCACAGACTGCTGTCTGTGCAAAAGCAGAAAACTGTTATGTCAGTTTTCCAGAAAGGGGATGAGGGCTAACAAACGTTACCTGTATTTAATGGCACATGTGGTGAGTTTTTAGACATTTTTTTCCAGGTATTCTGTTAAAACTTCTGCTGCATGTGCTGAAAGTATGGGTTTTATTTTAACACCAATTACAACAGAGAGAAAATGTGTGCATCAACCAAGTGAACCTGACAAATCTGGCTTTGCAAATTTGGCCTATTGGCTAATCACGAGACATTGCTCATGCAAATATGCATTTGCTTTTGCATGCCTAAATATGCAGGGTCAAAAAACAAAAACCGCAAAACAATCGCCCTGCGGGAATTAGTTCATGCTACATAGCACTATCCAGGGGCGCCACGAGGAGGCTTACCATTGCCCCGATACAACCGGGGGGCCGCGGGGGTCCCAGGCTCTCTCACAGCCTGGAACCCACACAGCGGCACCCCAGAGGTGGTGGCTGGGGGGTGCAGGCGATCTCCCCAGCGTGGCCAGCGCCGCGAAGAGCCGCCCGCACACACCTCCCAAGATTAAAAACAGGCACTTACCTTAACGTCCATTGCATTCTGCTATATGCGCATGACCTGGGCGCGACACATAAGGGGAGGACAGGCGCAAATAGCCTGCTCTAGGGCTCTCACCTGCTAAAACAAGCCATTCACCACTTGCCTCCAAAGAAAAGAAAATGCAATGCTAATTACAACAGAGAGAAAATGTGTGCATCAACCAAGTGAACCTGACAAATCTGGCTTTATTTTAACACCGGAGGTTGGCTTTAGGGCTCTTGCACACTACATGCGATTTCGATTTGCAATTTTGATGCAATTTTACATGCAATTCTGATTTGTGATTTTTAATCGGTATTGCATGCTGTGTTTTTGCTGCATTTTTCTTTTTGTTTTGATAGCACCAGGGAAAATCGGACTCGCAAATCGGAAACGCAAATCGGAATCGCAAATTGGATTTTCAGTGTGCAGGGAGCCTTAACAGGATATGTTAGTATAAGATGTTGGTAAAGGATTTTCTTTAAGCGGTGATTATGGGAAGTGACATAGCTAAGGAGCTATGGGCCCCAGTGCAAGTCTTACACTGGGCCCCAAAACACTCCATACAAAACAATTGATACGGTGCACCAAAGAACAGAACAACCACAGTGTCAGATGTGCAAGAATGGGACGGGGACAGTTTGTTAATGATTACCACTATTAAAAGCATCTGTAGAAGCGACCATTACCAGTACAGGACCAATAAAGAACTAATACTGCCTTTAAAGGAGGGCCCCTCAGAGCCCCTCTGGCCAAAGGGCCCCGGTATGGTCGCAACCTCTGCATCCCCTATTGCTACGCCATTAACCATTTCTGCCACCCGGACGTGATCCTCACGTCCAGGCGGCTGCTCTGCTGTGGTGCCGCGCTTCGCGCCCCCGTGCCCCCATGCTGTCCCCCGGTAGCCCTGGGATCAGTGAACCGGAATATGGTTCCCGATCACCGATCCGTGTCCCCAGCAGAAAAACCAAAGTGCTCTTACTAGAGACTTCAGTCTTCCTGCAAAAATAAAGTGTCTCCGTCCACCTTGTGCTTCCGGTGATCGAGAAGCACAAGGAGAAAAAAATAAACTCAAACTTGTGGCCAAATAGTAAAACTACATCTACATATTTTTTACATTACAATTTACACATATAATAACATTAAAAATTAACTATTTATTTCCCACACCAAAATATTACCCAAATAACATTTTTAATGGAAAAAAAAATGCAATTAAAAAAACAAACATAAATAGTTACCTAAGGGTCTGAGCTTTTAAAAATATCCCTTTGAAGGGGGTATACTACGAACATTTTTTAAATAATAAGCTTGAAAATAGTGATGGACGCAAAACGGAAAAATGCACCTTTATTTCCAAATAAAATATTGGCGCCATACATTGTGATAGGGACAAATTTTAAACGGTGTCATAACCAAGACAAACGGGCAAATAAAATACATAGGTTTTAATTAGGGTAGCGTGGATTATTTTAAGCTATAAAGGACAAAAACTGAGAAATAATGATTTTTTCCATTTTTTCTTATTAATCCTGTTAAAATGCATTTATAAAAAAATAATTCTTAGCAAAATGTACCACCCAGAAAGCCTAATTAGTGGCGGAAAAAACAAGATATAGATCAATAAATTGTGTTAAATAGTGATAAAGTTATTAGCTAATGAATGGGAGGTGAAAATTGCTCTGATGCATAAGGTGAAAAATCCCCGTGGGCTGAAATGGTTAATAGTGGGGCTAGTTACACAATGGGAGGAGGGGGCTGTGCTGAAACAGCTAGATGAAAGAGCAATGTGACAGCATTAACACTATACGATCCTTTAAAACATAGCTGAATTTTGTCAAAGATGCTGGCATTCACTGGTGCAAATTCAGACATACACTATGCTGTTTTCAGCTGTGCCAACATTACACCTAGAAACAAGCAGTGAAGTCAAATGTTAGTCAGTACACCTGGTTTCAGAAGTCACAGAATCAGAACAGAAATTTGCCAAGTTCTAAACAAGTTAAATGGTGGTAACACACACACACACACACATATATATATATATATATATATATATATATATATATATATATATATATAACCAGATTGAAATATTTTAATCAATGTCCTATTGCTATTTACACGGTATTCACATAGGGCACCGTTTCTGAAAGGAGCACATTAGCCAGTAAAAAAAGAAATATTTCATGGTCTGATCACTTTCACACAAAGCTTCAAAATCAAATGCATAGCCCTACTGGAGTGTGTTTCTTAAACATATCAACAAACATATCAACATATCAACAAAAAGAATATATATATATATATATATATATATATATATATATATATATATATATATATATATATATATATATATATATCAGCAATAATATATAGAACACTGGCAGGCATACACATTAAAAATTACACATTAAAAATCCTTGTACAAAAAGCATATTTTCCCTTTCATTTGTAGAGTCACTGGAATGTGCTGAATATATCAAAACAGATTATTATTCATCTGAATTTTCATGTGTGACGATGCCCGTGAATCTATCCATCTCTTATTCAGCTCAGGTCCTGTTCATTTACTCAGGAGAAGCACAGAGTAGCAGATGACATCGAGAAAGAGGTGTGTCTAAGCGTTGATGTGGAGGTTGAGACGGTGCTGAATTGGGGCTGTGCTCTGCTGATGTGCTGCTGTGAACAGCTGAATTTGTACTCTGAGCAGCTGAAATGATCAAAAAATGAGCAGTGGCTGGATGGAGGCATCTTTATCAGGTAGGAGTTCTTTTACATCCACTGAAACAAAGTTTCCATTTAGAAGAAAACAATATTACTATAGATTAGAATTAAAACAGTTTATTTTACTTATAAATGAACTCTGGGGCTTTTCAGCATTCTGATGGGGAATATTTTTTTTGCATATGTGGTGACAATGACAGAATGAATGAGATCAGGCAGGTATGGTAATTTTAGATGATCTTAAAGACCTTCATTTGCAAACCAGCTTGCGTGACAGTCTAATTCATTTCCCCCAGATGGGCACTGCATGAATGCATGTAGTAGCTGACTGTAGATAGCCTGGAAAAATGAAAATTGAAAATGTATTAGATTTAAAGAGTGTGAGCCTAGTAAGATTGCAGTTTGCTCTGTGCTGCAGTTTACAGGTGTTACTGCATACTGACTGTGTCAGTCGTCTGGTGTTGCAATGATATACTGAGGCTAATGCTCAAAAGTTAGCAAACACAGTATTCTTGAGGGAAAAGAAGAGACGTGTGCGGAAATTGAATCCTGACATACAGCTACAGAAGAGTGAATTTGGTTCCCTGCTAATAACTTATATACATTTTATTGCTTGCCTTGTGCACAAATCATCCATTTCATTAATTTTGCAGAATAATTCATAACTGGCAGTGTGTGATCAGAATATTTACTTTTGTTTAAATTATATATAAAATGCCCTGATAAGATTCCATAGAGAGGTGTGTACATATGCATATGTGAAACAATTCAACTCTTCTGTGTTAACATGCAATAATTCTGTAAGCATTTCTGACTATGTACTCAGCAATTATGTATTATATATTGTTATTTGGAGATGAAATGTGTGTGTGGTGTGTGTGGTGTGTGTGGTGTGTGTGTGTGTGTGTGTGTGTGTGTGTGTGTGTGTGTGTGTGTGTGTGTGTGTGTGTGTGTGTGTGTGTGTGGTGTGTGTGTGTGTGTGTGTGTGGTGTGTGTGTGGTGTGTGTGTGGTGTGTGTGTGTGTGTGTGTGTGCGTGCGTGCGTGCGTGCGTGCGTGCGTGCGTGCGTGCGTGTGTGTGTGTGTGTGTGTGTGTGTGTGTGATTTAACTGTTAGACAAAATAAAATTTGTTTGTGCTTATTTCTAAATTTTTTCAGAACCAGGTGTTACAAAATATACCATTGATCTCTTTTTTTTCCTTCTTCTTTTCTTTTTTTACTTTGCTAGGTGTCATTGTTAAAGAAATAAGACAGAGAGTACACTGACTGACTAGATAATATTTAGGCTTTTAATATTTTACAAGGCATGGATGTGCAGGCATTAAGATCAGCAAGTTATGGATGTGTGATTAGGTCATTGCACTGAGCTAGTTCTTCTCTGTTCTGATTGCTCTGTTTGTCTTGCTCATTTTCAGTCAAAGGAAAAGAGATTGGCTTGGCTAAGCTCTATGCCCAATACTATAGGTTCTGGCATGCAGCCTCAATATATCATGCACTTATATTTCACCAAATCATTGAAAATCCTTTAGCTCTTTTAATCATCATTTAATTCACTTAACTATAGCCATGTTTCAGGGGGGAAAAGCTTTTATTGTAGAGGATTAACATGTGAATTGTAGCAAATGAACAGCTATGATTAATTTGTGCAAACTGATATGACAGCTAGCGATAATGAGGTTCTAGTGATGCTATTATTGTTCCATTGCATATAAGGTACACATATTACCCACTTTACTTTCAAGGAGCATCAATTTGTGCTTGTGTTGAAAGAAACTGGGTCACTTATTGCTTGTGACATGTATCCCTTTCTGCAAAAACCCCAAGGTCATCAGTGCTCTGCTTCACATCTTCAAGGACATGGAACGATGGTCTTCTTTGTTTAGTGATGACATTGAAGCAACCCAGAATGAAGCATTGAACTTTATTTAGAATATTTAGACTTTCTATTCTAAGTGTAGTTGGAATCTGTCCTGGTTTGGAGAACTGATGCTTATCAAGTTGTTGCTATTGAGATATGTTCCTTTATCAAAATGTCTCTCAGTCTGTAATTTAACGTAGTAATACGTCTTTCTAGGAAGGAGATGCCGGAGTAGATACCTTACATGGTTTTATTTTGCTTTTTTAGAAGGTTATGTATGATTGCTCTGTGTTTTAAAGGTTACACATTGTCCTTTTTGAAGCCATTGTACATTGAATTCTTGTACACCTGTAGCTCAATAGCACTGTCCACCATATTGCCTTCGTGCCTATCCATTTGTTAGCTATGTGCGATCCTCACCAGTCTCAATTCTCTAAGTACATCTAGAAATTAAACATTATAAACGATTTTAGATTAATTACAAGCCAACACCTGAAACATGTTGTTCAACTGGTGTTTAAATAACTCTGGCAGGAAAACACAAGATCCTAAACCTTTTTATGCCTTGAAGAACTTAAAATGCATAAGATCACTGTGTTGTGTCTTGCTAAAAATACAAAATAAAAAGTGAATAAACACCGAAGAAGAAAATTTGTAAATCTGAAAATTATCTTATTACACAGCAAACAAAAAAAATCTATTCTCTCCCGTTTTCTATAGATACACACACATACACACACACACACACACACACACACACACACATATTTACTGTGGGGTACAATGATTGTTTAGTGGATCCTAATATAAGGGAACCAAAGCTAAGCTTCAGAAAATGTCTGCGAGCAGTAACAGGAAACCATCTTTGATTTTTCAACTAGTGTTTGAGAAATAAAATAAAATACTTGAATGGGAGCTATAAGCAGCACCACTATTTACCTCCCAAATAAAACCATGTCAGTCTTAGAACAAAAAAATGTTTATAAATTCATGCCAAAATTTGTGATTAAACACAGCATACAGCAGTTATGTCTCATCTTTCCGTACATTTATCGACAGGCTGTAATCAAGACAGCAATTGCTGCGTAGTAAGTGGGTTGAATAAAACGCGGAAAAAGAGCTAATCTGTGACTACTCAACCAGGCATAGTATTAAGCTGCCTAAACACATAGATGGATTTTTCAAAATCTTGATGTGCTCATAGTAAATGTATAAATGTCGTATTTTGTCAATACCATTCCGGCGATGCTCCAGTCTACCCAAATGTAGTTATTAAACTTGCAAATAGTGTAAAGCTTATATCCAGTGATAGAAGCCCACAAAATAACATGACAGTCAAATAACCAAGTGTGATATATTTCATATGCTAATATTAGCAAAATAGCACTGTCATTTTAAAGGCTTTATCCCTTTACTGTCTTTATATCTAAGTAGAAATATTGTTATTATGGGCCTCCAAAGTGAGCTCACAGTCATCCTCATTGGGGCCCAGCCAGCAAAGCTCTACAACAGAAAATTTGCTTACCTGCCCTTGATTCAGTTAAGCCTAATGCTGCTTTAATGTCCCTGGCGGTACGCAGTTTATGAGGCTGGGATTTTTGGAATAAATCTTGTTTTAAATTTCATAGCTAGCACTAGGCTAGCTACCTGTGTCCTCCAAGTGCCCTGGCACCTATCTGCTCCCCCCGATCGCCGTCAGCAACACTCACCCGTCCGCGATCCTGCTAAAGCCGCAGCTTCCCAATTAGCTGCAGTCGTCGCTATGTCGATGATCGGACATGACGTCATGACGTCATGTGCAGTCCCGATCCTCCCCATAGCGAAGCCTGGAGCTGATCGGGATGCTGCGCCATCGCGGGATCCCTGGGAGGTATGTATTGCGGTGGGGATCGAGGGGAGAGCGGAGGCACTTGGGGGCACAGGTAGCTAGCCAAGTGCTAGCTGAAGACTATGTAACAAATTTCATTAAAAAAAAATCCTCCTGGGGCCATGCGATCCCCTGCAGTGGCTAGCCCGACACTGTGTCGGGCTTAACCAGGGAGGTTAAGGGTAAAATCCACGCACAGTTCTAAATATAATAGTTGATAACCTAGTATGTTGAGTTCCCAAATATACGTTTTCATTAAGGTTAAAGAGACACTAAAGCGAAAAAAAATTACGATATCATGAATTGGTTGTATAGTAGGGGTAAATTACTAGAACATTGGTATCAAAAATAATATTCTCATATTTTTATTTTCAGTTATACAGCTTTTTTTATAACACTGCATCATTCTCTAATACTTGTAGTTTACACATTACTCAGCACTCTAAAAGTTTTTGCAGAACAGGCAGTGAACTTTTGACCTGTCCTGAATTGTTTTCAGCAAAAGAAAAACACAATACAGCTGAGATAACCTAATCAGAAGTCAGAGCTCTCCACGACTTTCAAAGTCGCAAAGCTCAATGGCTGTTTGCAAAGATAACAACTGGAGTTTCTTAACTCTTCCTGTACTGGAAACAAATATTAGACTTTGTCTCTGCTTCTAATGCTTTATTTCTTAGCTGTACTACACAACTAATTTATTATATCATAATTTTTTTTCGCTTCAGTGTCTCTTTAAGTATTTTAAAAATAGTCTGGAGCAGCCAAACTGTAGTATTGTGAGATTGGCTTCTGCTGACTGTAAATTTCTACAGTTTCCTGGAGGGTGGAGCATAGATAAAGCATCCTGAACAGGTTGAAGCTTAAAGCTATGGAGGTCTGTATTGCAGGAATTATCTGGTGTAGGGGCTCCAGAACAGTTCTTTTAAAAGTGATTTTTAAAATCAATTTCTTGAGTCTTAATACCACAAGTTCTGGTATTAAATGAATACGCAGAACTAAGAAAATATTTGTGCTATTGGTAAATCTGTGTGATGCAATGTAGGCTAAACCCAAATCCATAACGTCCATAAGCCTCCAAAATTTTCAATAGACACATATGGACGTGTGTGGGACGAAAGTTTGGATATGTCCTACTGATTAAGGGACAAGAGGCCTGAACTCATGTTCTGCAGTATAAAAACACTCCCAATGCAGATCTATAAAATGTCAGAAATGTTTTATTCAGCTAAACAGCTAAAAGCTTACTGTGTTTTCCCTGGTAGTAGTAGCCAGCTAAGTGTCTTGTAGGAATTGGTTTAGTGAAACTGCTCCAACATTGTTGCAGGTCCCTCTTTTATCTCTCTAACTTGACCCTCTGACATCACTTACTGTGTCCTGTTAACATCTACAAAGAACTGCTCTAAAGCAGCCATTTTGGTAGAGACTGAACATTTGTTAGTCACCATTATTAGCAGTCTGCGTGTAAAGTAAATGTGTCTGAACCAGGGGATGTTTTTGGGTGAGGTAATCAGTACAACATGAACAGCGAGCTGAATGGTTTAAACAGCACTGAAAGACACAATTATCATGCTGTGCATGCAGAAATTAACATGCAGAAGTAGAGACAGGAAACAACATTGTATTTGAAGATGCTTAAAGGGTTTGGAATTCTGCACACAAATGAAGCATTTTCTGTAGAATTTTAGTGATAAATTTGTACCACATATAACCTGCAATAAGTAATTTATTTTACATGTGCTGGTTGGCAGAAATTCATCTCAAAAGAGAACATAACCTACAAGGATCTGACCTAGTCTAAATTTTTTGAATGCATAGTCAGGGCAGGTCTATAAATGAAAACTGTTGGTGGCAAGAAATCTGTTTATGCTTATAAAAGCTGACACATTTTCTTTGACTGGCAACAGCTTGTTCCTTATTTTACCAGTGTAGTGAAGTAAAGTCCATGAATGATCTGATATTTGGTAACATAGTGCAAAATCTGTAAGTTTTGCATCCCTATTTGTGTGTGTGTGTGTGTGTGTGTGTGTGTGTGTGTGTGTGTGTGTGTGTTTTTTTGCCAGGGTCAATTCTTAGGGGTCAAGCTGCATGGGTGCTCCCATTAACAGTAGGGCCCCCACACCATCACAGTATACAGCATAGAAGCTAAAGATAATGTCAGCAGAATAGAATAGGATTGATACTGCTACCAAGGTATTGTGAGTGAATACTGGCAGCCAACATCAGGATAATGGAGCGTTAAGGTGCTAGGAGGAGTTACTATAGTGGAGGATCAGAGTCATGTCACATGGGTGACTGTGACAAAATTTAAATTGCTAGTGAAAATGACAAAGCAACAGCTAGTTCTTGTGACTAGTCACTGCCACTCTGTACTCCATGTAATATGGCCCCTGGTGTGGCAGGAAACAATGATGGTTCAATATTATTATTATTATTATTATTTATTGTATTTATAAAGCGCCAACATATTATGAACTGTGATGTCACTTCCAGTATGGAGGCTATGAGTTTAGCTTCCACTAAAAGTTACCAGATTAGGATACATTACAGGGCATTTCCTGCTGAAATGTTTTATAATGTACAGTAGTACGGTAACATAGCAATCACCAACTAACATGTCCCACCCCATAGCTCTACTGACTAACTGCTACCGTGTTTCCCTGAAAAAAAAAGACACTGTCTTATTTACTATTAATTTCTCCTTCAAAATATGTGCTAGGGCTTATTTTCAGGGAGGGCTTATATTTTGTGGGGGTAGCCAGATCCCCCCTGTTTATAGCCGGTGTATATAGTCAGACCCCCCCTTACATAGCTAGTGTATATAGCTTGATTCCACTGTATATAGCCAGTGTATATGGTCAGACCTCCCACTGTATATAGTTAGACTCCCCATATAGCCAGTGTATATAGCCAGGCCCGTGTACAGCCAGTGTATATAGTCAGACCCCTTCCCCCCCATATAGCCAGTGTATATAGTCAGACCCCCCTGCATGCTTGCCCACTGGCTCAGCCACCCTGCTTACCTTATCTGCTCCTGCTCCTGGTCCCCACCTTAAAGTCCGGATCCCCCTGCAGTTTATGCCAGCATAGCGGCGCGCATACCAGCGAAAGCAGCTACGGTATTGTATCCAGTAACAGCGCTGGTAGGAAGTAAACAGAGGTCACTTCCTGTATAGGGCAGCGCTTTTACTGGATACATTACCGTAGCTGCTTTAGCCGCAAATCTCTGCTGATGTGCGCACCGCTATGCAGGGAAATCCGGACTTCAAGTTGGGGGCCAGATTCAAGAGCAGATTAGTTAAAGCAGGTAGCTGAGCGAGCGAGCGGGCAAGCATGGGGGGGGGGGGCCTGCCACTAGGTCTTATTTTCGAGGGGTTATCTTATATTTCAAGCATTCTTGAAATATAAGATAGGTCTTATTTTCAGGGGATGTCTTATTTTAGGGGAAAGCCGGTAGTAGCGACAGAAAGAAGTGAATATTTAAAACTAAAAATGCATAAAATTTAAATCTAGGTGTGTGCTAACCTTTAGTGTCTGTCCATGACACTCATTTTTAAATGCCCATTTGGTAAATTTGTCTGTAAATAGATCAGTTTTTACTAGCAATTATCTCATTGGTCATAGGAGTTAAAAATGGAGCTTTATAATACTCAAACTGAGGATTAGCAAAAGCTAAATTAGCATCTATGAAGGTGTCTGTTATTGGCTTCTCCACACAGTTTATCTAGTTTGCTGTCTGTGAACCTTGTTGCATTGTGGTAAATAACTGTTTTCATCTTCCAAGCATGCAATATCTGCCTGTGTGCATAGAACTCTCAGTAAACAAACATTCCATGCAGATCACCTGGCAGAACTAAAGTTGTTACCACCAGTGATAGACTGCAGAATGTAAATCAGGGAGAGAAAAGATTATTGTAAATAATAAGCTTTTTTTCATGTTATTAGCAGCTGCTATAGGGTTCAGTAGCAGATGTGATGCCAGTATGTGCCTCACTTACCTGCACTTATAGTAGATTATTTGGCCCATATGCAAGTTTTCTCCTCAACTTTTTCTCCTCAGTTTTCTCCTAGGAGATAATTTTTCATCTTCTATTTAAAGTAACTTTTTAGCACTTTGCAATTTTAAAAAAAAGTATCAAAAAGTAGGTGGAAAGGTACTATCAAAAGTATTTTCTTGCTTGGTGGTGGTTTAAAAAGCATTTTATTGACAAGTTTGAAAATTTCACTTAGGAGAAAAAAACGAATTGCATATGGGCTCTGCAAGTACTGCATGCACCATTGAGTATAACTGCACATTGCGATATTTATGCATATCAGTTGTAGGGTCCAGGAAGGATGTCATTGCCAATGTGTACTTAAAGGGGCACTACAGTGAAAAACTGTAAAATTTAAAATATGTGCAAACGTATACAAATAAGAAGTATGTTTCTTCCAGAGTAAAATGAGCCATAAATTACTTTTCTCTTATAATGCTGGCACTTACAGTAGGCAGTAGAAATCTGACAGAAGTGACAGGTTTTGGACTAGTCCATCTCTTCATAGGGGATTCTCAGCAAGGCTTTTATTCTTTACAAAGATATTCCCTAAAAAGGATTTAAACAATGATGCTGGCCAGCTTCTCTGCTCCTTACACAGTTTTTTGGCAGTTGGACAGAGCAACTGCCATTCACTAAGTGCTTTTGAAAATAAATATATCCCTGAGAATCCCCTATAAAGAGATGAACTAGTCCAAAACCTGTCACTTCTGTCAGATTTCTACATCCTACTGTAACTGACAGCAACATAGGAGAAAAGTAATTTATGGCTCATTTTACTTTGAAAAAAATGTACTTCTTATTTGTATATGTTTGCACATATTTTACATTTTACAGTTTTTTGCTGTAGTGACCCTTTAAAGGACCACAATCGCAAAAAAAAAAAAAAATGTAACATTTAAATTCATGTAAGCACATACAAATAAGAAGCATGTTTCTTTCAGAATAATATGAGCCATAAATGACATTTTTACTATGTTTCTGTCACTTACAGTAGGTAGTAGAGATCTGACAGAACCAACAGGTTTTGGGCTAGTCCATCTCTTCATGGGGGATTTTCAGAATGGCCTCTATGAAGACATTTCCTCAAAAGAATTTATACAAAGTTGCTGGCCAGCCTCCCTGCTTGCTCACACTTTTTTGTAAGTTAGACTGAGCAACTGCCATTCACTAAGTGCTTTTAAAAATAATGAAAACCCTGAGAATCCTGATTGGACAGTTAGGCCCTTTTCACACTTGCGTTTTGGCAAGTAAACGGACCGGATCCTGATCGGATCCTGATCGGATCAGGACCTGATCCTGATCAGAACCGTACGGTTCCGATCCGGATCCAGTCCGTTTGTATCAGGCATGCATCAGGCTGCCATCCGGATCCGTGGGCAAAAAATAGTTAAATTTAAATATAAAAATGTTGGGGTCAGCAGAAGGTGCACCTGGTGCACCTGTAGAATCAGGTTCCTCCGCTGCAGGCCTCACCTCCACCTCCGACATTCTGCCAAACAGCTCCAGCACGTCTGTCACTGCTGCTCCACTCCAGACATGCATGGGCCATGTGTCCCCATCCGAAATGGCCGCTTGGATACGCCTAGGAAGTGGGGTAGAACGTCAGGTTTTTGTAGGCAGTGTGTTCTGTGCCTTCCGTTCCCCATTGGTTTCTGTGTTCCGGATGGTGCTGTCAGGCTCAGGTCCGGCTCCGGTCCGGGTGCGTGGGCCGGAGATCCGGACCCAAAAAATAGCGCATGCTGGAAAAGAGTCCGGAGTCCGGATCCGGTCCGGCTCTGTACTGTACGGAACGGACACGTGTGAACGTCCGCATAGACTTTGCATTGCTATGCGGAACGTACGTTCCGTTTGTACAGTATGCGGTCCGGATCAGATCCGGAAAATCCGGATAGCGAACGCTAATGTGTGCCTTAGCAGTAAGGATGAGCTAGTGTGAGAGCAGTCAGATTTCACTGATTCCGATTTCCGAGTTTCTGATCGGAGTACCACATTACCGAGGCTTAGAAATTTTAGGCCAATCACAAGACGCAGACGTATTAGGCCAATTAGATAATCAGTATTTTATCACGGAAATTGGAATACCACTGAAATTTTAGGTCATTCACAAGACTCGGAAGAAATAGGCCATCAGAGAATTCACAACAAATGTACCATGGTTGCTCACATAATAGCGTGCATCCGCAAAATATACAGTAGCTGCTTTTGCAACATATAGCGGATTCCACAACATATAGCAGATTCCGCTAAATATAGTTGATTCTGCAATAAACAACTCTTTTTTTTATCACCTAACTTTATTAGCAAAAATGGCTAAAAAAAACCTTAGTAGAAAATCGGAAATTCTGGTTTCTGTGGAATTCCAAGGAAAACGGAAAAACACTTGTCAAAAGGTGGAATTCTGGCAGAATCGAAATAATCACTTCTGACCATTACAGTTAGCAGCTAATTGATTACCTTATCATTCTGTTTTGCCATAATGCAATCAAGTTCACATGACCTTTCCTAGCCACAAATAAAAATATTATTACTCATTATTCTACTGGATTAATAATTTTTCTCTTGTTTTTGTCTTTTTTTTAAATATATTTTTCAGAAGGTAGGCTTTAAACATTTAGCTCAGTATTTTGCCAGTTGCAAGGGTAGCCCAAGGTATAACTTATTTGTTATCTTTGGTACCAGAGTCTGTGGAGTTGATGTGACATTGATCAAAGTGTTTTGGAGACAATAGACCTAAAGAATTGCATTATAATGCTAGGCCATCTTATTACAGAAATATGTGTTATCTCCTGCTGCCACAGCATACCCCCACTGATTCACTGGATTCACTCCAGTAATTGTAATTGATCCATGTGATTGATTGTGTAATGTGAAAGGTCTGCTACAAACAGAAAAAAATGTATTTTTTATCCTGCTATTTTCTGACAATCTTTTCCAGTTTCGAAGACTTAGATCTTAAGACTTAGATCTTAGATCTCTAAGAAGCCTAATATACTGTGATTTAAAGCCTGTGATGTCATAGGTAAAGTGTCCTTTACAGTGTTACATAACACAGAATCATATTGCAAGTAGCTGCAGCCCCAATTGAACCATAATGAAAAGCCTATTGTTGACTCTGCACTGGGGGCCACTAGATTAAAGCTAAACTTCCGGTAACAGCTGAATATATAAGTAACTAAGGCCCCGTTCACACTTGCGGTTCAGTAAAAACCGCACCGGATGTCCGGACCGCACCGTATCCGGACCGGACCTGATCCGTACGGTTCCTATCCGGATCCGGTCCGGATCCGGTCCGTTTGCATCCGGTTTCCGTGCGGTGTGAACACGGTTGCGGTCCGGATCCGGTTTCTTAAGGAGATAACATCCTTTTAATTACCTGGGGTCTGGGAGGTCAGCAGAAGGGTCTGGGGTCATTGTTGGAGACAGGTGGACGTGTGGAGACCATCCGTGGATACAGAGACTGCAGTTGGGACCATGGATCCAGGCATTTTTTACTCGTAAACCTGGGAATTCTCTCTGTTGTTCGCCTCCTTCAGACATATCAGACATGTTGCTGGCAAAAAGAGCT
Source organism: Hyperolius riggenbachi (assembly GCF_040937935.1). Classification (NCBI taxonomy): domain Eukaryota; kingdom Metazoa; phylum Chordata; class Amphibia; order Anura; family Hyperoliidae; genus Hyperolius; species Hyperolius riggenbachi. The sequence continues at coordinate 161,062,450 of NC_090654.1, forward strand.
CCAGCATGAAATCGCTGCTGCCCCACTCTTCGCTGGGCCCATGTGGTCCCCATCCAAAATGCATAGGAAGTGGGGTAGAACGTCCGGTTTTTGTAGCCAGTGTGTTGTGCGCTCTCCGGCTCTCATTGCTTTGTATTGGCCGGATGGTGCAGTCCGGCTCCGCTCCGGATACGGCTGCCGGAGGAGCCGGACCAAAAAATAGCGCATGTTGGAACGGACGCCGGAGTCCGGATCGGGCCCGGATCCGGTCCGGCTCCGGTCCGGCAGAACGGACGCATGTGAACGGACGCATAGGCTTTCATTGCCATGCCGTGCGTCCGTTCCGTCCGTTCTGAAAGCGGTCCGGCTCCGGCACGGCGATTCCGGACGGCCACCGCTAATGTGAACCGGGCCTTACTGTATACAGTATATGAATTGTGACCTGATAAATGGATTGTAATTCTGTCTGGACTTTTTCTGTCCATAGATTATCTTTCATTTAGTTCTGGTTCCACATGCAGCAGCCCAATAGCATTCTATGTGCAGCACTTCTTCCATGTAGATCAGACATCTGCTGTCTTGGAAACCTTCCTTAGGCAGAAGCTCAAATGTTGATTGTTTCGCACTTGTACTGTCTCTTCATTTGGTAACCATATGCAGCAACCACTTTTTAATATCTAGCCACCCCCTTCAGCAACAGTTGACCAAAGCACAGGCCCTTGTGGCCTTCTCAGAAATCCAGCTCTGTCAGGCAGTTCTAAGAGGCAGATTGTTCCACACAACTGATGCTGGGTACACACTATGAGATTTTCTGATCGATTTACTGTCAGATCGATTATTTCCAACATGTCCTATTTGCTTTTCGATCGATTTCCGAGCATTTTCCAATCGATTTCCGTGCACTTTAATAGGAAATTGATCGGAAAATGCTCAGAAATCGATCTGAAAGCAAATTGAACATGTTGGAAATAATCAATCTGACAGTAAATCGACCAGAAAATCTCATAGTGTGTACCCAGCATTAGGCACACAGTACAAACTCCAGCTAGACCTATTTTTTTCTACTGCTCTACAGCAAATGCAGATAAGGACATGATGATTGAAGTGAGAGGAGGAGTGGCATATGGATAAGTTATCACTGTGATTTCTCCTCTTATAAAGATGTTCACAGTAGAATTGGCAACACTGCTAAATCTCCCTCCCTCAGTATGAGTACTACCAGACAGGGACTGCAAAACAGATTTAGACACTTATTTAACCCATGGCTAATCTATCTGGATTTCATCTTGAGAAGAGCTTGTGTAGTGTTTCCAATATATTTTTCTAATTTCTCAACAAATGATAGGCTATTTGATTAACAAGGTTTAAGTGACATACTTTGTATATGGAACCTTTTCCACACAGATAACTACCTTATAACTGTCATCTCTAGTACCTGTTACGGCCCTATCTAGTAGCTATAACAAAGAAAATCTCTCAAATTGGGTGCCCTTTTGACAGGATTATTAAGTATGACACCACTGGATACCATGGGCTTGATTCACAAAAGAGTGGTAACTGTTAGCACGGCCGTGCTAATTTTCACGCTAAACGATAAAGTTTTTGCGCGCAAACGCGAATTTTCGCGTGAAAACGTTATCGATTTCGCAGTGAAATTCACGTTTGCGCGCGAAAATGTTATCGTTTTGCGCAAAAATTCACGCGTGCAATGCGAAAATTCGCGCAAAAACGGCCGTGCTAACAGTTAGCACCCTTTTGTGAATCAAGCCCCATGTCTTCCCTATACTGCTTAGAGATCATGTGACCTTGCCAGCAGTTGATATCTGTAATACATTTAAGAAATGTAAATCAGGGTAGAGACAGATTTTACAATGGGCAAACATTGACTAAATCCTTTATACTGTCATGTAAAAAATGATCACTTTTATTCATTAAGTTGTGTTTAGTAACGTACATCATTAAAGTAAACCTGAGACGAAAAACGTCTCAGGTTCTATACTTACCTGAGGCATACTTAAGCCCTGTAAGGGCTGTTCGTCCCTCGTCATCTCCCTGGGTGACTCCTGTCACCTGCAACTGTCCCTGAAAGCCTGGCCGAGTCTCGCTTCGTCCTGCATGCGCGGCCTGACCAGGCATGCTCCCCCACCGTGCTCCTATCCCTGGTAATGATCTGCATGATGGAGTGTGGCTCACCCAGGCTTTTGGGAACAATTGCGAGTGACAGAAGTCACCCAGGGCTTAATAAGGAAGCCCCAGGTAAGTATTGTACCAGATCCGCTTTCCGTTTCCGGTACACTTTAAGTACCTTCCAGATTACTGAAAGTGAACCTGCAAAAAAGGGCAAAAAAAGTTAGCTACTCACTTCTGAATTGCATAGAGTCTATATGTCAAACTCTGACCCGGGGCCCAAAACTCACCCACAGTGCCATAAACTTTGACCCACAAGTGGTTTCCCCTACTTTGCATTATACTTGGCCCACAAGTACCTGAGCACTAAGTCTATATCGCTAAAGGCTGATATTATGAAGCCACTTGTAAGGGAGAGAATCCACTAGACACCAAAGAACTGTATAGGAGTAGGAGGGATGACCACTAGACTACAGGAAACTGTATAGGGGAAGGGAGGGGAGCCACTAGACACCAGGAAACTGTATGGGGTAGGGGCAATAGACATCAGGAAACTGTATAGGAGAGGGAGGTGGCTACTAGACACCGTGGTTGGTCTTTGACTTTGACTTGTCCCAATTTTTAATTTCAGGCCCACTGTGTAATTGAGTTTGACACCCCTGGCATAATGCATTCCCAGTCCTTGGTCTATCCAAATATACCCGCATACTCCGACTTGCTATGTTGAATACTTCTTTGGACCTCCACAGGCAGCCTTTGGAAGTACTAGCTTTACCAAGTATTTCCGAAGATGAGCACATCCTTTCTATGCGCATGCATTTTGGAACTTACGCATTTGCAGTACACAGCAAATTTGTTGCTGGAGGTTGACATTTTCATCAGTTGTTTCAGATTAATAGTCTGTGTCCATCGTTTCCGTTTCTTTACCCAACATATTTTCTTTTTCTGCTACAAGTGTGGTACCATTTGCAGGTTGTTCCTTTCCATATTTAATCTCTAATTGATTCAATTTACTCGTAATAATACAATATATATATATATATATATATATATATATATATATATATATATATATATATATATATATATATACAGTATATACCAATGATCAAAGTGTCTATTTTAGGCTGGTATAAAACACTGTAGATTGTAATTCTGATTTCATCAATTGTATCCTACATCCTACTAATTGTTACACTTGTAACCTCCCAGTATGGGAGGTCTGGACTGTCAGACCACTGAGAAAAATCCCCTTATCAACATATTAATTCAAAATGTGAATATTTCAAATTATACCAATAACCAATATATAATTTATATGTCTCTGTAAATAGTTTACACAACTGTCTAGCCCACTATCCGTTTATTTTTACATCTGTGGCAATTTCCTTTTATGGACCTCTTTTAGCATGGTGTTGTTTATGTTTTCTTTAAATCAATATTGTGCTTATCCCATCTTCTTTGCTACTAATCGTGGTTTATGTCCCCCCACTGTAACAGGTGATGTCAATTGGCCCTTTAACTTAAAGAAAACCAGAGCTCAAGTAAAGTAAAGAATCAATACTAACCCGGGGCTTCCTCCCACCCCATAAACACATGGGAGTCCCTCGTCATCCTCCCGCGGTCTGCCGTTCAGCCGCAATCAGCACCGGTAACTTGCACAGTGGCATCAGTCCAGGTCTGGCCAATGCACAGAAGACCCAGACTGGACGCAACTGAGCAAGTTACCGGGCTGATTGCGGTCGAACGGCAGACAGTGGGAGGATGTTGAGGGAGGGACTCGCACGTGTGTATGGGGCGGGAGGAAGCCCTGGATAAGTATAGATTCTTTAATTTACTTGAGCTCTGGTACATTTTAATTAGACACTAGCTGGTTTTTCTTATTAGATGGTGTCTGTGTCTCGCAAATTCCACTGCTTCTACTGCTGGGAATACACCATGCATTTTTGAGGCAGATAGATGGTTCGATAGATAATTTCCGACATGTCAGATTTCACTTTTGATCGTTTTACTACTCGATTTCTGATAGAAGTGAATGGAAATTGATAAGAAAAAATAAGAGAATCGAGAGGGAAAGAGAGCGGAAAAACAAATCGAAACACGATTGAACAGCAAAACAACCGCAAAAATGCTTCGTGTATTCCCAGAATTAGAAAGGTAGGTGTCCAACATAGTACCAATAGAGCTACTGACAGATATCTGGTTACCTGGTTTTCATACGTCCTCTGGACCCATCACAACTAATTCCTTGCTGCTTGGTTACATCTGTGCTGCTGGTGTTGTATTATTAACATTGTGTACTTATATAGCGTTGACATCTTCCACCACACATTGACATTATATATATATATATATATATATATATATATATATATATATATATATATATATATATATACAGTGGGATGCAAAAGTTTGGGCAACGTTGTTAGTCCTCATGATTTCCTTGTATCGTTGGTTGATACGATAAAAAATGTCAGTTAAATATATCATAGGAGACACACACAGTGATATTTGAGAAGTGAAATAAGTTTATTGCATTTACAGAAAGTGCACAATAATTGTTTAAATAAAATTAGGCAGGTGCATAAATTTGAGCACTGTTGTCATTTTATTGATTCCAAAACTTTTAGAACTAATTATTGAAACTCAAATTGGCTTGGTAAGCTCAGTGACCCCTGACCTACATACACAGGTGAATCCAATTATAAGAAAGAGTATTTAAGGGGGTCAATTGTAAGTTTCTCTCCTCTTTTAAAATTCTCTGAAGAGTAGCAACTTGGGTGTCTCAAAATAACTCTCAAATGACCTGAAGACAAAGATTGTTCACCATCATGGTTTAGGGGAAGGATACAGAAAGCTGTCTCAGAGATTCCAGCTGTCTGTTTCCACAGTTAGGAACATATTGAGGAAATGGAAGACCACAGGCTCAGTTCAAGTTAAGGCTTGAAGTGGCAGAACAAGAAAAAATCTCGAATAAACAGAAGCGACGAATGGTGAGAACAGTCAGAGTCAACCCACAGACCAGCACCAAAGACCTACAACATCATCTTGCTGCAGATGGAGTCACTGTGCATCGTTCAACCATCCAGCGCACTTTACACAAGTAGATTCTGTATGCAGAGGGAGCCTTTTCTCCACCCACAGCACAAACAGAGTCGCTTGAGGTATGCTAAAGCACATTTGGAAAAGCCAGCTTCATTTTGGAATAAGGTGCTGTGGATTACTGAAACTAAAATTTAGTTATTTGGGCATAAAAAGGAGCATTATGCATGGAGGAAAAACAACACAGCATTTCAAGAAAACACCTGATACCTACAGTAAAATATGGTGGTGATTCCATCATGCTGTGGGGCTGTGTGGCCAGTGCAGGGACTGGGAATGTTGACTGGGAATGTTGTCAAAGTTGAGGGATGCGTGGATTCCACTCAGTATCAGCAGATTCTGGAGACCAATGTCCAGGAATCAGTGACAAAGCTGAAGCTGCGCCAGGGCTGGATCTTTCAACAAGACAACAAGGCCTCAATTCACTAAGATCATGCTGGAGATAATAAGGCAAGAGAAAACTTACCTACACATAAGAGAGAGTTATCTTATCTCTTCATTCCTTAAGTTACCACCTCTGTAGTTAAGTTACCTCCTCTGTAGTTATTTTACCTCCTCTGTAGTTAATTTACCTCCTCTGTAGTTATTTTCACATGCAGTTAATAAACAGCCTGTCTTTAACTCTGGAGTTATTTTAAGGATTGAAGAGTTAACTTAAAGACAGAAGAGTTAACTTAAAGACAGAAGAGTTAACTTTAGGTTTGCCTGAGGTAAAATGTTTCCTGAATACTACATGCCTTATCACCATGGTAACAACTCTAGAAGAGTTATTAAAGACAGGAGAAAAGCTTAGTGAATTGAGGCCAAAGACCCTAAACACTGCTCAAAATCCACTAAAGCATTCATGCAGACGAACAAGTACAACATTCTGGAATGGCCATATCAGACCCCATGTGAGAATCTGCTCAGCTGCCTGTGCAGACAGGCAGCGTTTTGACCACTGTTCACGTCTGCATTCTGCAGGTCTCTTTAAGAGAGACTTTCTGTCAGTTCTGCAGCTTGTGTTGCTGAGGAATTTGCATAGATTAGTCATGCAAATCCGTTACCTGCCTTCTTTTGATGACTAGCACTATAAAAGCATTCTGCTCCCAGAATGCTTTGCTGGACATTTCCCTTCCATGGTCTGTTCCTGATGGACACTGCTGGAGTGTCAGCCATTGCTATCTAGTATAGTTAATTCCTGGGGGTTGCTTTAGGCTCCCCTTCTAGTCCAGTCAGGTTGTATTATCTGTTTTGCCTGTTCCGTCTGTCTTGTGTTTGGATCGTACAAGCCCTAGCGTTAGCGGCTGTGGATCCTTCTGATTGAGTCTGGAGTGTAGGTTGAAACAGCGGTTGTTTCTGCCTACCTCATCTGTTCTGTCTGCCGTGTGTTTGGATCGCACTCGCCCTAGCGCTAGTGCTGGGGATCCTTCTGTTCTGTCTTCTGGGATCGCGCTAGCCACTTTTAGCTAGCGCTGGGGATCCTTCTGTCGCTTGTCCCTGTTTTCGTGTGTCTGTCTTGTCTGCTGCGCTTGCTGGAGGCTCGGTGAGGTAACCGTTAAGCAAGCGCTCGCGTCCTCTGTTTCATGTTTGTCTGTTAATGGTTAGTTAGGCGTGCTTGTCTCTATTGTGCTTATCACGTGGAGACCGCGCATAACCGCGTGCACTGTTGCGAATGAGTGCGGTGTTCGCGGTTAGCTAGCATTTGTTATTTTCCGTATCTCCTTATTGTATTATTTGCTGTGCCTTTGCTACTCTCGTGCTCCGCCTTGCTGTAACCTTGTGTCACGTCTGGCGATCGCACCTCTCGCGATCGCGTTCCTGTTTCTTATCTGCTGTGGTGTGTGCACAGTCGCGGGTTGGCGACTAATTTTATGCACACACACACAATCTGTCTCTGTGCTCACTCTCAATCGCTTCTCTTGCGATTGCGTTTCTTCCCTTCGTACAATTCCTGTCTGGCGTGTGTGGTAGGGCAGAGGAGCTGTTCCTCTGCACTCCACAGCTCCACCTGCCGACAGGAATTTCCCTCTGCAGGTGCATTGCACCTAGCCTGGGTGTCCTCAATAATACGCTTGTGGAGGAAATCCGCCGCGTCAGCGCACGTCTGGTGCGCTGACCACGGAGACGATTCCCCAATCGTTACAGAATGTCCAGCCAAACCAAAATTCCCAGGGCAGAGGGAACCTTCGATTTTGTTCAGATGTCAATGCCTGAGGCAAAGGCATATGTGGATCCTATTATAGGTAGGATCGCACACTACATTAAAGCAGTTAAAAAGTCTGTCCTCGTTCCTGACCCCAACCCATATGGAGATTACCTAGATACTGGGTTGTTTGAACCGCCATTTGCCTCATGGGAGATTGGGGCCTTGTTGGAAGAGTTTGATTTCGATTGGAAAGCCTTTTGCGATTTTTATATCGCAAAGAGCGCGGATGACCTGAATGATTGTCTCGACTCTATGTACCTTTTGATCGATTCTGATGAATGTGATGAGTGTGATGTGGATCTGGTGATTTATGTGTGGCAGACTATTTTGGACGAATTGCACACACACCAACCAATTATTTCCAATAAAGAGACACCATTGTCACATGATTATTCCTGTCTTTCTGGGGTAAAGCAAGTGAGTTTGGACACTGTGCGACCTGAAATGAATGGGTGTGCCTTGACTGTGGACACCTGCGTGAATTCTGATGGAGTTTCTCCCGTTTGTTTAGGGGTTAAATCTGTGCGATCTGATGCCGGTTTCTCAGATGTTCCTGTCGATTGTGATCGGCGTGAGTGTGTCAGCTTTGTCAATGATTTGTGGGATCCCTTGTCATGTAAAAACAGATCTTCTCTCAGTACTACTTTAAGATCCTCCATCTATGATCTCGCTATGGGGAAAGTTCCCAAACGATGCAGTTTCAAGAGTAAAATTAATATGATTCCTCATGTTGTTGTCACAACTTCCCCTAACATTGTTCAGTATGAATGCTCAGACCTAGTCAGGTGTGAATGGGAGCCCCCGTTCCAGAAAAAACAGCTCGAAGCGTTGGTGTATGAATTGGAGAACGATTCAGAGTCGTTTTGCAAGTACTACATTGCCAGAAGTGAATCTGTCTTGAGAGCATGTATAAGTTATGCTTCCGCCTTAAGAGAAAAAAAAGGGTGTGAATTTGACTTTGTGAGTCCGCTGATTTGTATGTGGAAAATGATTCTGTATGAATTACGTGTACGTCATTCAGGTGACGTTTGTAAAGATACATTGTCAGCTGGCGTTTCTGAGATCCAGCAATCCAGCCTGGAGACCTCAGAATCCCTGTCTTTGGAGTGTTCGGTTTCGCAACCTAAAGCGATTGTGGATTCGCAAATTTTGCGTTCTGTCTCCTCGGATTCGACATCGTTAGCCGAGTCTAAGAGTGAGACAGCACTTTGGTTTTGTAAACCTGATACTGAAGCACCTTTGCTATGTCCAGAGAAGGTGTCTCTGAGCCTGCCCTGTATCATGAATAAAGACATTATGTCCACTCGCATTGACATTTGCGAGTCTGATTCTGAAGTAAGTACTGACTCTCCACCCAGTAATCTGGATGAGTCAATATTACCTTGTTTAAAATGTCCTGCAGTGTCCCTAGAGGCTCGTCTAGGTATTGCAACCATTGTTACCTGTTTCTCTGCTATTTTGGAATTGCAGTCTGGTTTGACTGCTATGGAGGAATTTCCCTGCAGTGAAACGAAACTCAGAAAGCCAGAGTTAGTTTCACTAGATATTTCTGTGTATCCCTGTCCTGATGATGAAATTCAGTCTCAGTTTATGGTGGAACCTTCCCTGGGACATCTGCCTGGTTCACAAAATAAAGTTCAAGCCTTGCCCTGTAACATGGATTGTTCAGAATCCTTCTTAGGAAACTTGAAAAAGGATGTTCCTGAGGTCCTGTCTGACCTCCTGGAGATCTCTGAGTTCCTCCCAAAGGGTGCAGAACTTGTAGGAGACGTCTCCTGCCCCCCAAGTCCTTCTGAGGTGTTGCCCACTTCAGTAGGCATTGCTGCCTTGCTGGCTACCTTTTCAGCTCTGATGGAGCTTCACGCCTGTGTAGCCAATGATGATATTATTGTCACAGAAATTTCTGAATTTGTATCCGAGTCTTCTTTTGAAAGTCCAGTGCCTGTGACCTCCACTCATGATGATTCTTTGCCCGGTACTGGTTTTGGTCTTGACGTGCCGGACTCTGAGGTTGGCAGTTCCCCGACATGTCCTGAGGTTTCTCCTGTGCTGGTGTACCCCAGTGTGCTCTGTGACCCAGAAAGCCCAAGTGTGCCTCGGTTACCAGCGTACTCAGATGCTTCCTCGGTGGAGACATGCTCTGATATGGCCTGCCTGCTTGCATGCCCAGAAGTGGTCCCTGAAAGTCTTGATCTTGATGGGTGTCCTCATAATTCTGAATCCGGAATTGTCATTGGTTCCATGGGGGTTCTTGGTAATTCTCCATGTGAGCCTGGTGATTGTTCTACCCTCTTGGGATCTCTGTGGAGCTTCAAAAGGTTCTGGGAGATTCCGGGAGAGATTTTGCTTGGTACCCTGGATAAGATCAACGGTGGCCTTTGTGTTGTAAGGGACACTTCGAACAGGTATTGTGGCAGGTTTGGTATTTTCGGACGCTCCTTGGAAGGTGGTGGGTATTGTCTGGAGGGTGTCGATGGCTTCTTCTCTGGCGTTCACAGTCCTGATGGGTGTTATACTGAGACTGGTAGTACTGATGGGCATGTTTCGGTGGCTTCTGTTTCCGATGAGGTCGGTTTCGGGTGGACTGACTCTGGAATTGGACCTTGTCGGGCTGCCCCGACCTTCATGAGTCTTCTGTTAGAATGGTTTGGAGATATCGGTTTTGAGGGTCGTCTGGAATTCGACCCTAGAAGGGGGGGGGTACTGTGAGAATCTGCTCAGCTGCCTGTGCAGACAGGCAGCGTTTTGACCACTGTTCACGTCTGCATTCTGCAGGTCTCTTTAAGAGAGACTTTCTGTCAGTTCTGCAGCTTGTGTTGCTGAGGAATTTGCATAGATTAGTCATGCAAATCCGTTACCTGCCTTCTTTTGATGACTAGCACTATAAAAGCATTCTGCTCCCAGAATGCTTTGCTGGACATTTCCCTTCCATGGTCTGTTCCTGATGGACACTGCTGGAGTGTCAGCCATTGCTATCTAGTATAGTTAATTCCTGGGGGTTGCTTTAGGCTCCCCTTCTAGTCCAGTCAGGTTGTATTATCTGTTTTGCCTGTTCCGTCTGTCTTGTGTTTGGATCGTACAAGCCCTAGCGTTAGCGGCTGTGGATCCTTCTGATTGAGTCTGGAGTGTAGGTTGAAACAGCGGTTGTTTCTGCCTACCTCATCTGTTCTGTCTGCCGTGTGTTTGGATCGCACTCGCCCTAGCGCTAGTGCTGGGGATCCTTCTGTTCTGTCTTCTGGGATCGCGCTAGCCACTTTTAGCTAGCGCTGGGGATCCTTCTGTCGCTTGTCCCTGTTTTCGTGTGTCTGTCTTGTCTGCTGCGCTTGCTGGAGGCTCGGTGAGGTAACCGTTAAGCAAGCGCTCGCGTCCTCTGTTTCATGTTTGTCTGTTAATGGTTAGTTAGGCGTGCTTGTCTCTATTGTGCTTATCACGTGGAGACCGCGCATAACCGCGTGCACTGTTGCGAATGAGTGCGGTGTTCGCGGTTAGCTAGCATTTGTTATTTTCCGTATCTCCTTATTGTATTATTTGCTGTGCCTTTGCTACTCTCGTGCTCCGCCTTGCTGTAACCTTGTGTCACGTCTGGCGATCGCACCTCTCGCGATCGCGTTCCTGTTTCTTATCTGCTGTGGTGTGTGCACAGTCGCGGGTTGGCGACTAATTTTATGCACACACACACAATCTGTCTCTGTGCTCACTCTCAATCGCTTCTCTTGCGATTGCGTTTCTTCCCTTCGTACAATTCCTGTCTGGCGTGTGTGGTAGGGCAGAGGAGCTGTTCCTCTGCACTCCACAGCTCCACCTGCCGACAGGAATTTCCCTCTGCAGGTGCATTGCACCTAGCCTGGGTGTCCTCAATAATACGCTTGTGGAGGAAATCCGCCGCGTCAGCGCACGTCTGGTGCGCTGACCACGGAGACGATTCCCCAATCGTTACACCCCAGACCTGAATATAATTGAAAATCTGTGGTGTGAGTTAAAGAGAGCTGTCCATGCGCAGAAGCCATCAAACCTGAATGAACTAGAGATGTTTTGTAAAGAGGAATGGCCCAAAATACCTTCACCCAGAATTCAGACTCACATTGGAACCTACAGGAAGTGTTTAGAGGCTGTAATTTCTGCAAAAGGACTATCTACTAAATATTGATTTCATTTCTTTTTTGTGGTGCCCAAATATATGCACCTGCCTAATTTTGTTTAAACAATTATTGCACACTTTCTGTAAATCCAATAAACTTAATTTCACTTCTCAAATATCACTGTGTGTGTCTCCTATATGATATATTTAACTGACATTTTTTATCACAACAAACAACGATTTATACAGGAAAATCATGACGACTAACAAGGTTGCCCAAACTATCGCATCATCATCAGCTGTAGCTCTGTGTGTATCTGTGTGTGTCTCTTTCTGCCTGATAGTGTAAAGTAAACAGAGTCAGGAAGAGCTCATCTTGAATTGGGGGGGGGGGGGGGGCATCCAAGAACAGGAATAAAATAAGTCTCTTTCTCTTTAGATCCTTCTCTGTTTCTAAAAAAATTCTCAGCTGTTTTCATAAGATCTGTCAGAAAGCAGTGTGTGTGTGTAAGCCCACATGAGGCGCATTAGCATGAATAAGACTTTGGAGAGAGGTCATGTTCTTTAAAGAAAATATTGGGAAAAAAATATAAAATACCCATGCACAGTACTGTCAGTGAGGGAAAGAGAAACATGCATGCCTATTTCCCCTGTTCATTTCAATTAAGCTACATGCAGCCACAACATTTTCTTGTTTCTTCTTTATACCACTCCAATTCACATGTTGCTAAGGTGATCACTAAGCCAAGTGATCACAGTTTGCAGTCTTTCGATTTACTGAATTTCCCTCCAGATGTAGTCCTGATAGTTTCATGTGTTTTTGCTTTTATAGAAGTCATGCTTGTTACTGTTTTCCTATTTTCAGGGCCATTGACAACACAAATAAATATAAAGGAAACCCATGTTGTATATATTTGTGTCCTATGGAGTTCTTTATCAAATGTTTTGTTGTAGAGCCGTCTATATTTCACCTGTCATTCTTATCATCCAAATAATATATCTAGACCAAATAAATATTACAGTTTTTACTCCCTTGTTCATTGTTCTAAAACCTCTCTGCAAAGCATGTTTTTTCATTTTAGCATTTTTTCTATTAGCTATACTAGTTACAGCGAGCAACTGTACAACTTTTGACCAAAAGATGGCAATGGAGAGTCATGTAAACTTTCACAGATAGTCTTATTATAATCATCATTGACATTAATATGCTTCTTACTGCTATTAGTACTATTATTTCTGCTGTTGTTACCATTATTAAACAGATTATTATCTTACATGGAATTAAAAATGTTGACTTATCAACAATTATGTAAACATGCTTTGCAAAGTTGTACAGTGTGCAAGACACATACATTACACACAGGAAGAGTGCATTGTGTGAGGGTTTAAAGACTAATGTTTTTTTGTTGTTGTGGTTCTTTGGGGGGGGGGGGGGGGGGTGCAAGTCAGCGGTATAAAATGACAGTTGGAGAAAGGACAAATGGTTTTGGTAAAAAAAAAAAACAGTTGCCCTCATATACTCTGAGGAGGACAAATGCCGAACATACTTCCTGTGCTCATGATTAGAGATACAAACTTGAGTAAGAAAATCTACAGAGCACAAATTATCTTGCACTTAGTAAATAAGCTTTTGGTATGACCTATCTGTAAATGAATTACACCTATACACAAATTCAATTTATTAAAAACATATATGAAAGGAAAACACCAAATCCAAAATTAGTCAAACCCCAGCGAATACAAATCCAATGCCAGTCAGACAAAAAGCTGCTACTTTTTAAAACACACTTGGGGCTTGATTCACTAAACCGTGATAACTCAAATATCACACCTTATCAAATATATCACACCTTATTCAAAGTTAACACGCCTTATCAGAGTAGCATAGTGAGCGACCTGGCAGTGTGAGAGAAGGCTTTGTTTACATTTCTCACTTGATACTATTAAACACAAGATAACATTATGTAAAGTTCAGAAGCGGCCAGCTCTGCAGGCAGGGAAGCCTCTAAAGCCTGTGTTAACCCTTTGAATGCAGTTCTAGTAAAAAAAAATGCTGGTTGTATATAATATGCTGTAAATAATCTATTAGAGCAAAGTAGAAATGCTGGGTTTCATTCCGCTTTAACTGCTGTGAAAAAAGTGCACTTTTTCTGCATGCAGAAAACGCACACAGAAGAACGTGCACAGAAAACTGAAATAAAAGTGTATCCCCTGTCTTAAAGTGAACCTGAACCAAGAAAAATTATTTCAACTAAACCCATGATGTACCTGCAAATGAATTTTACGTACTTTCCTTACCGTCACTTCCTCCCAGAAGCTCACTATTTTCTTCTTACAATGACTCCTTCCAGTTCTGACAAGATTTTGTCAGAACTGAAATATAGCAGTTGCTGTCAGTTATTTATCAGTTGCTGTCAGTTATAACTGAAAGAACAAGTGATAAGCAAAGTAATGTCCATGTTTTCCTGTGGCTCAAGTAGGCGATATTACAGTTTTAGGGCTTCATTCATATGCCACGGATGTCTAAAAGCTTTTTAATACACAACTACTTCCGTCTGCAGCGGATGTCTATAGACATTTGTGTGTCCCCATATTCCTTTGCCACGGTCATCAGTCATGTAGTACAAACTTTTGGCTCAGTGCCAACTTTCTACTTTGCTTGAAATATGAAAATAATTATAAGTTGATGCAGAAATATTCAAATGTTACTGCAAATCTATGCAGCTTGGATATGGATATGTGAAATGCTTTTACTGCAAGATTTGATTAGTCTATTTTACAAAAGATTTTCATAGTTATTTGTATAATTCAGTATCATAACAATTAGCATAAGTCTGAATCATCTCAAATTCATTTGCACCTTACTAACAATCATAGTGAGTTATTTAGACTTTGGTACTTCTAGATTTGGACAAGACATTTAATTTAATCTATATATATAAAATTGGATGTATGTATGTATGTGTGTATGTGACGCGATCACTCAAAAACGCCTTAACCGATTTGCACGAAAATTGGTATACAGATCCCTTGCTACCTGGGATGATATGTTCTGGGGGTCTCGCGCCCCCCCCCCCCCCCTGCACACTTGGGCAGAGCTACAAACAGCAAATCAGATTTCACCCATTCATGTCAATGGAAAACATGTAAAAGGCTGCCATTCTCACAGTAATCAAGCCAAAGTCCCCATACTTGGCACAGTTGGTCACTTGATGAACAAGGTTACAAATCCAGGAAAAGTGGGCGGAGCATAAAACAGCCAATCAAATTTCAGCGATTCATTTTAAATGGGAAAATGTAAACTGCGGCCATTCTTGAACTGTTAGGCCTCTTTTCCACGAACTGTTGAGCTGTGTGCTCAGCAAGCAGTTGCCAGGCAGCAGTGAGCAGTTACCAGGCAGCGACAAGCAGTTACCAGGCAGCAGTGAGCAGTTGTGAGAGTTTGAGAGGCATTTCACTGCTTAGAAACAGTTTGTGGAAAAGAGGCCTCAATCGCAGGGTTCTCAAACTTGCCACACTTGGTCACTGAATGACTGGGATTAATATTCGGGAAAGTAGGTGGAGCCTACAACAGCCAATCAAAATTCACCTGTTAATTTTCAAGGGGAATATTTAAACTGCTGCCATTCTTATTCTTCTGTTTGTGGCAGAGGCTTCAAACTTGCTACAGTCGATCAATGGGTGACTGGGGTCCAAATTCACTAAAGGGGAGGGGCCACAAACAGCCAATCAGATTTCCTTGCTGGATAAACTGCTTCTATTCAAACAATTTTTATGCCAGGAACCCGAAGGCTCACAAACTTGGTCATTTAGTGACTGTGTGTCAAGGTTATAAAAAGTGGGCGGAGCCAAAAACAGATTTCACTGGTCAAATATAAACTGCAGCCATCCTTACACTGTTAATGGCAGGGTTCTCAAACTTTGCACAGTTGGCCACTGGGTGACTGGGATTCATATTCAGGAAAATGGGTGGAGCCTACAACAGCCAATCAAAATTCACCTGTTGATTTTCAATGGGAATATCTACATTGCTACCATTCTTACACTGTTAATGACAGATGCCTCAAACCTGATACAGTCAGTCATTAACTGGGGTCCAAATTCACTAAAAGGGGTGAAGCCACAAACAGCCAATCAGATTTGTTAGATTGATTTCAGCCCTTCTGTTATTTGCAGGGTTCTCAAACTTGACACAGTTGGTCACTGGATGACTGGGGTTTAAATTCAGAAAGGGGGGAGCCTACAACAGCCAATCAAAATGCACCTATTGATTTTCAAGGGGAATATTTACATTGCTGCCATTCTTACACTCTTAATGGCAGAGGCCTCAAATCTGGTACAGTCAGCCACTGGTACAAAGACTGGGGTTTACATTCTGAGAAAGGGGGCGGGCTACAAACAGCCAATCAGATTTGTTTAATTTCAGTGGAAAAATGCAACTTATTGATTCCAAGGACCCCAAAGCTCATACACTTGGTCATTGAGTGATTGTATATCAAGGTTAGAAACAGTGGGCAGAGCCAAAAACAACTTTTTACATGGGAAAAAAACTTGACACAGTTGGTTGCTGGGTGACTGGGATTAATATTCAGAAAAGTAGGTGGAGCCTACAACAGCCAATCAAAATTCACCTATTGATTTTCAAGGAGAATATTTAAACTACTGCCATTTTTACACTGTTAATGGCAGAGGCCTCAAACCTGCTACAGTCGGCCAGTAAGTGACTGGGTTTCAAAGTCAACTAAAAGGGCAGAGCCACAAACAACCAATCATAATTTCTTTGCTGGATAAACTGCTCCCATTCACACAATTTGATGCCAGGAACCCAAAAATTCACAAACTCAGAAAAGTGGGTGGAGCCTAAAAAAGCTAATCAATATACACCTGTTGATTTTTACCAGGTTTGAGACACAAGCCTCAAACTTGGCACAGTTGGTCATTGTGTCACTGGGATTCAAATTCAGAAAAGGGGCGGAGCCACAAACAGCCAAATTTCACTGGGAAAATATAAACTGCAGCCCTTCTTACAATGTTAATGGCAGAGTTCTCAAACTTTGCCCAGATGGTCACTGTGTGACTGAGATTAATATTCAGGGAAGTGGGTGGAGCCTATAATAGTCAATCAAAATTCACCTGTTGATTTTAAAGGAGAAAATGTAAATTGCTGCCATTTTTACACTGTTAATAGCAGATGCCTCAAACCTGCTACAGTTGGTCATTGGGTGACTGGAGTTCAAATGCTGGAGAGGGGCAGAGTCACAAACCACCAATCTGATTCGGTAAATTTCTATGGGAAAATACAAATTATTAATGCCAAAGCGTACACACTTGGTCATTAAGTGTTTGTGTGTTAGGGTTAGAAAAAGTGGGAGGAGCCAACACAGCCAAATACATACCCGGGCAACGCCGGACCATCAGCTAGTAAACACAATAAAAACAGCTGGCACTGGCGTGTAACTTTTGTAAAAAAAATAGCTGGCAGTATAAGGATTAATATAAAGGCCTCTGCAAGTCTCCTCTGCCTGCCTTACATGTTTTGATGACCTCCTGGTGGGTTAGGCTTGAGCTCTTCTATAGTACTTAGCAGTCACGTGGGGCATATGTGTAGTGCGAGGAGAGTGCCTGGGCCCAGCGGAAGACAAGCAGCGGACAGGTAATGTATAAAACACTGAGCACCAGGGGAGGCGAGGCACACATTAGGGGGACAGTGAGGCGGAGCATGCAGCACCAAGGTCAATTCAGAATCAATCTCAGCATGAAATTGATTGGGAATCGGCTTATAGTGTATGGGCAGCCAACAGATTGTCTCTTGGTCAAATCTGCCCTTTATCACTAGATGTATGGCTACCTTAATATAAACTGTTTTAGCTCTAGTCACTTTATTACCCCTGCATAAGCCACCTTTATTGAGCTTATTATTGCTCAATTGCAAAAGGGACGTTACCCCTAATAGAGCTTTCCCATTCCTCTCACGGTCCTCTTGTTCCAAAAATGTCATCCCAGTTCAGATCTGCCATAACGGGAAGCTTCGGGAGCCTGAGAGCTACCAAAGATTGGTGGCTCTGTACTGTGCATGTGCGAGTGTGTGCACTAGTGGGCGCATGAGTGCACTTACACATAAGCAGTATGGAGTGGCCTGTCCTCAGGAGCTCTTAGGCTCCCAAAGCCTTAGGAGGATACTCGGAGCTATATTCGACCAAGTGGTTGAAGACCTTTTCTGGAATCACAACGGTGAAATGAGGGGACCGTGAGAGAACAAGGAAGGCTCTTTAGGACTCCGAGCCTCTCCTCTCCATGGGTAAGTATCTGTTTTTTTTATTTTAATTTTACTTCATATTAACGTTATGGTCACATTAAAGCAGGCTATACATGCATCTTTTTTTCCAGATGGTTCAAATTGTTCCTGCTCTAATCAAATCTGCCAAAAAATGCAATAAATTTGCAGCAAAATTGTTCAGATTTGTAATTGGATGGAAATTGTTTAAATTTACAATCAGATGGAAAATTGTGGTTGATCATACGTGGCTAGGGAGCAGCGGTAGATCAATAGCCCATGGTGAATAGTGCAACACTTCAGTTAGATTTTCAGTAGATTTCATGGTGAAGTATGGGGGGAATTGAACCTGTTTGTAACATTTGCAACCTAAGCATGTGTGGCCACCATTAGTTAAAAAAAGCATGAAAAAATATCAAATGGTATAAACTTATCACTTACCTATTTCACAGCAGATGTTGTTTAGGCTTTAAATGGGGAGGGTGCAGCTGCATTGGGGGAGAAGATGGCTAAATGGTTGGAGGAGATTTTAAACTAGGATCTGGGGGGAGGCGGGAGGGTAAAGTCTCAATATGTAGACAAGATAAGGTAAAAAGACAGTGAGAGCCTAACATTATGAGGGGTGGAGAGGGGGGTGGGGACAGTGTAAAGAGTAAGGAGGTTGGTAAAACTTCAAGTAGCTTATTTCAGGTAACCAAAATTGGAAAATGTGGTGGTAAAAATATAAAGTGCATGGTAACCAGTGCTAGGAGCCTTGCAAATAAAATGGACAAACTAGCGTTCATTCTGATTGACAAAGGCTATGACATTGTGGGAATAACCAAGACATGGATGGATGAAAGCCATGAATAGATATCAAATTTAGAGGGATACAATGTGTTTAAGAAGGATAGAACAGGGAAAAAAAGGTGAAGGGGTTTGTCTCTTTGTTAAGAACTCTTTTACAGCTGTCATAAACGATGAAATGGATGAAGATTGCGAAGATGTGGAGTCCGTTTGGGTAAATATTCATGGTGGAAATAAAGGTTGCCAATTGCTTATTGGGGTATGCTACAGGCCACCACATATTCATGAAGCTGCAGAACTGCAATTACTACAGCAGATTGAAAAAGCTGCAAGTAAAAATGAGGTCATATTTATGGGTGACTTTCCAGACATTGACTGGGGTATTGAGGCTACCCATTCTGGTAAAAGCAGCAAATTTATGGCATCACTACAGGACAGTTACCTGACTCAAATTGTAACGGAACCAACTAGGGGAATGCTTTACTGAATTTGATCCTTTCAAATAGACCAGATAATGTATAAAATGTGCAGGTTCAAGAATATTTGGGAAATAGTGATCACAAGATTATAATGTTTGATCTGGTGACTGATAGGCCGCGGGGCAGTGGGACTACTAAAACTATGAATTTTAAAAAAGCAAAGTTCAATCAACTCAGGCAGGCACAAAGGTTGTTGAACTGGGATAATGTACTACAAGGGGAGAACACTGAAGGGAAATGGCAAGCTTTTAAACTTATTCTCAATCAATATTGTAGTAGGTACCGTATTTTTCGGACTATAAGACGCTCCGGACTATAAGACGCACCTAGTTTCAGAGGACAAAAAACATGGAAAAAAAATGTAACCTGGTGCATCTTTAGTGCAGGGGCATCTTATGGTCCTTTACCCCCAAGCTGTCTCTATCTAAACTACACTGCCCAACTAAACTAACCACTGATGTCCCACTAGCTACACTACCACCTGCTTTCACCACAACTTACACTAAGCTACACTGACCCCCAACCTACACTAAGCTACACTGAGCCCCACAATCTACACTAAGCTACACTGACCCCACAACCTACACTAAGCTACACTGACCCCCACAACCTACACTAAGCTACACTGACCCCCACAACCTACACTAAGCTACACTGACCCCCACAACCTACACTAAGCTACACTGACCCCACAACCTACACTAAGCTACACTGACCCCCACAACCTACACTAAGCTACACTGACCCCCACAACCTACACTAAGCTACACTGACCCCCACAACCTACACTAAGCTACACTGACCCCACAACCTACACTAAGCTACACTGACCCCCACAACCTACACTAAGCTACACTGACCCCCACAACCTACACTAAGCTACACTGACCCCCACAACCTACACTAAGCTACACTGACCCCCACAACCTACACTAAGCTACACTGACCCCCACAACCTACACTAAGCTACACTGACCCCCACAACCTACAATAAGCTACACTGACCCCCACAACCTACACTAAGCTACACTGACCCCACAACCTACACTAAGCTACACTGACCCCCACAACCTACACTGAGCTACACTGACCCCCACAACCTACACTGACACCCACAAACTACACTAAACAAGACTGTCCCCATAACTAAGCTACACTGACCCCACAACCTACACTAAGCTACACTGTCCCCACAACCTACACAAAACTGCTCTGTCCCCACTACCTACACCACAGTACATTTACCGGCAGTGGAAGAGCTGCAGTGTGCTGCTGTTCCAGGCAGAGATGGAAGCTGCCTTCAGTGAGATCTGTCAGGGTCTCCCTTCTGCACTGGGTCTCAGCAGTGGTGAACTTTGGAGCTGGGGCCACTTCAGATCAGCTGGTCCGTCTGGGTGAGAGGTCATCCCCTGGAGCTGCTGTCCTGGTGCGTCCGGGAAACGGCCATCGGTCCTGGCCTCGGCGGGGGAAGCTGAAGCGGCTGCTCAAACCACTTGTGCCATCCCTTAAGCTGCCCACAAGGTGCGCCCGGAAAACGATGGCCCTGGACTCGGCGGGGGAATCCCTCTCAGCGGCGGTGAAGCAGAAGCCGCTGCTAGAACCACGTGGGCCATCCCTGGAGCTGCCCACGTGGTGCGCCCGGAAAAAGATGGCCCTGGACTCGGCGGGGGAATCCCTCTGAGCGGCGGTGAAGGTGGAGCGGCTGCTGAAACCACGTGGGAGATCGCTGAAGCTGCCCACGTGGTGCGCCCGGAAAACGATGGCTCTGGACTCGGCGGGGTAATCCATTTCAGCGGCGGTGAAGCATAAGCCGCTGCTGAAACCACGTGCGCCATCCCGGGAGCTGCCCACGTGGTGCGCCCGGAAGAGATGGCCCTGGACTCGGTGAAGGAATCGCTCTCAGCGGCGGTGAAGCAGAAGCCGCTGCTGGAACCACGTGGGCCATCCCTGGAGCTGCCCACGTGGTGCGCCCGGGAAACGGCCATCGGTCCTGGTCTTGGGGGAATCCTCAGCGGCGGTGAAGCTGGAGTGGCTGCTGGAGCCATGTGGGCCATCCCTGGAGCTGCCCTATGGTGCGCCCGGGAAAAAGCCATTGGTCCTGGCGGGGGGAGGATACTTTTCAGCAGTGGTGGCGCTGGAGCCGCTGCGGATGTGTTGCGCTGACAACCACAGAGTGAGCACAGTACATCCAGGGAGCCCGAGTGCTGCTCATCAGCCATGTGGAAGAGCCAGAGAACCTTGCAGCCCGATCCATCTCAAGCTGGATGACGTACAGACGCAGGATGCAGGACTCGGAGCCCGCGGCTGATAGGTGAGGGTTTCCACTATGTCCTGCACCTGCCTGTGGGGGACACTTGGCCACACATTCGGACTATAAGACGCATGGACTTTTTCCCTCCACTTTCAGGGGAGAAAAAGTGCGTCTTATAGTCCGAAAAATACGGTATATCCCATATGGATATAAAACATCTAGGAATAAAAAAAGGACTCTATGGATGAATAGAAAGGTTAGAGATAAAATGAAGGGAAAAAAGAATGCCTATAAGGTCATAAAACAGAAGGGGACCGAGGTTGCGTTAAGCAATTATAAGGAGTGCAATAAAAGTTGTAAAAAAGAAATTAGGCTGGCAAAGATTGAAGCTGAAAAACAAATCGCTAGGGATATCAAATCTAACCAAAGAAGTGTTACACGTACATCAACTCTAAAAAAAGAAAGGTTGGCTGTATTGGACTCCTAAAGGATGAGGGCGGGATCTCAATGGTGGATGACCAAGGTAAGGCAGAGTTATTAAATGGTTTCTTTGCTTCTGTCTTCACAAGGGAAACATCACTGTTGCAAATTACAGATGCAGAAGAGACTCAGTCTTCCAATTGTAATATTAAATACTTAATGCGGGAAGAAGTGAAGGCAAGACTAAATAAATTAAAAATAGACAAGGCACCTGGCCTGGATGGCATGCATCCTCGGGTCCTAATGGAATTAAGTTCGGTTATAGATAAACCCCTTTATCTTATCTTTTGTGACTCTCTTTCAACTGGCAGAGTCCCTGTGGATTGGCGTACAGCCCACATTTTCCCATTATTTAAGAAGGGCAAAAAATCAGATCCAGGAAATTATAGACCTGTAAGTTTAACATCAGTTGTATGCAAACTATTTGAAGAGTTACTAAGAGATACTATACATGACTTCATAGTAGAAAATAATCTTATTTCTCAGCATCAGCATGGGTTTACTAAAGACAGGTCCTGTTTGACTAACATGCTCAGCTGTTATGAGGTAGTGAACGCTAATGTGGATATTGGGAATGCTGTAGATGTTATATACTTGGACTTTGCAAAGGCCTTTGACACTGTTCCCCATAAAAGTCTGGTGCAAAAGTTGAGGATGCAAGGACTGGGGAAGAGTCTGTGTGCATGGATAGGGAACTGACTAATGGACAGAAAACAAAGAGTTGTGGTCAAAGGATCATATTCAAAATGGGTGACTGTTAGCAGTGGGGTCCCACAGGGGTCTGTACTGGGTCCAGTGGTCATACCAATGGTCTAGTGCCATACAAAATTAATGGGATACAGTTGGGGACATCAAACTTGGAGAAGGACTTAGGAGTGCTCATTAACAACAAGTTAAATAAACGTATTCAATGCCAAGCCGCTGCAGCTAAATCAAATACAATTTTGGGATGCATTAAAAGGGAAATAAAAACTCGAGATGCTAGCATAATATTGCCCCTGTTTAACTATCTACATCTGGAATATGGAATTCAGTTCTGGGCACCACATTACAGGAAAGATATTGCAGTTTTAAAGCAGGTGCAGAGACGAGCAACAAAACTGATACGTGGGATGGAAGGTCTCACTTACCAAGAAAGGTTAGATAAACTGTTTTTTTTTTTTTAGTCTAGAGAGGGGATTTCATTAACATGTATAAATATGTCAGAGGGCAATATAAAAGCTTGATGGATGAGCTTTTTGTCCCTAGGCCTTCTCAAAGGACTAAAGGACATGATCTGCGCATGGAGGGAAAATGTTTTAGCCATTTATTTAGGAAAGGGTTCTTTACAGTAAGAGTGATTAAGATGTGGAATGCATTGCCACAGGAAATAGTTATGGCAAATTCTATACCTGCATTTAAAGGGGGCTTAGATGCTTTTCTTGCATTGAAAGACATACATGGCTATAATTACTAGGTAATGCCCAGTGATGTTGATCCAGGGATTTTATCTGATTGTCATCTGGAGTCAGGAAATATTTTTTTCCCTTTTGGGGCTAATTGGACCATGCCTTGTAAGGGTTTTTTGCCTTCCTCTGGATCAACAAGGATATGTAAGGGAGCAGGCTGGTGTTGTACTTTGTTCTTTGTTTGAACTCGATGGACGTATGTCTTTTTTTAACCCAAATAACTATGTAACTATGTAACAGAGCCAAGCCTCAAAAAATCTGGAAGATCCTCATCTTCATGTGACATTTTTCATAACATGTTCTACATTAAAAAAAAAACAGAGAGACCAGAACAGAATGCCATGGCATTTTTTTGTGATGTGTTCAAGCCTAGGATCTCGAGCAGCAGATTTTTTGTGAAAGATAGAAATTTATAGGAGGCTAAAAGAGGAGAGGAAAGTTAGAAGAATGAGATGTGAATGGACATACAGTATCTGTATATCTGCAATAGGAGCAGGTTGCTGTGCTTCTTACCAGGAAGAGATTCTGACCCTTACTGAACAGAAAATGAAAATCATGTGGCAGATTAATTCAAGTGTAATACTGGTAAATTCTAGTGAATTCACCTAAATTACACTAATTGTTTTAGCATGGGCTGACCATATTTAGTGGGGTTTTACTAACAAGAGATTTGCCTAAATGGTGTTAATAATTCCATGGCCAGATTAGTTTCTTCCTTAGAATTGCTCTTGAAAATAAATATTTTATAATTAGACAATGATGTGTAGAAACTCAGGAAAATATGTTTTTAAGATAACAAATTCTACTAGCAAACCTAGGAAATAGGAAGGCTAGACGATATCTCAAAAACCCTCCTTAGAAATGCTTGAATGGCTGAAGGAGAAAAAAAATCAATATCCAATAAAATACAGACAATGGCACATTACCTGCCCATTAACACTCAGGGTTAAAATGTCAGAGGCTGTTTCAAAGGTGTTATAGTGTCATCTCTGTAGTAGTTCAGTGCTGTTACACCACACAGTTAGCCCCCACTGATTAATACTATCAGTTATAGCTGCTCAACCATGTAAGACAAATAGTTGGAAGTTCTATATTTTAGAATGTCCAATCAATGTTCTCATTGTTTCTTCTAGACACTATTCAAAATGAGAGAGCCTTGTACAATTGCTAAATAGTTTAAAATTATATTAAAACAGCAATGTATTTAAGTATACAAGGCTTTAATTTATAAAGGACAAAATGGGAATTTGGTCATGCCATGTACATATATAAGGGAAAAGGAGAACACTGTTGTAGTAAATAGCCCCTATTAGCTCAGTAATAGAGAGAATTTACTCTACAATCTACAATACTACAATCTATATAACACTGTGGATGGTAGTAAATGCCAATTTCTGATTCCTCAGATATTCCAATTTTCTGTGGACATCCGATTCTCCGATACCGATTTCCGGGGAGGTGTTTTTTGTCATTTTTTGTTACAAAAGTTATTTCATTTAAAAAAAAGAATGTTTTTTTCAGAATATGTTATATATTGTGGCTCTCCGCTGTTATGCTAATTCTCTGATTGGCCATTGGACAGGCTGCAGACTTTTTACATGGAAATTTGAACGCCGGAGAAAATTTAGACCAATCACAAGTAAAATGCCATAGTATCCGAGTCTTGTGATTATTTAATCTAAAATTTCTGATGTATTACAATTTCTGCTGTAAACTATTGCATTCTCTGATTATTCCAACACTACTGAGTATTTTCAAGTCCTGTGACTGGCCTAAAATTTCCAATTTTAGGCCAATCACTACGCTCAAAATTTGAAAATATGGAGAAATTCTACAGCCTGTGATTGGTCCAATGCTTCCGAGCTCTGTGATTGGACTAACATTTCCGAGTAGCAGTAATACAGTATTTCCACAGAATAGCAATTTTCTGAGACTGATTTTTCTATAACCACTGCTGTAATCCCATTTCCAATCGGAAACCCAGAAATGAGTATTCCACGGAAAATTACCGACCATCCCTACAAACAGCTTTGTCACTAACAAGAATCTGTCACCATACATCCCATGGTCATAAAAATAGCAAGTAAGAGAGTAATGCTCTAACACAGTTTGACCTAGTTAAGACCTGGTGATCTCCACCCTGGGACTACATATTCCTTGACACAACACTGGCAGGGCATAAAGTAATATTGTGCTGCAGCGAGTCAGTAAAAATTAAATAACTGAAAAAGAGTCTTTTTAGTACCTTCCTATTCCTCTGCTCTCCTAGATACCATGAAATAAAAAAAATCTGATTGTCTTTAGAGAGACCATCTTGTACCCCCACCATGCCCTAATAGTAGGGCGTGCCTGACAGAGATAAGCTGATGAATACTAACAGTTTGCACTTTTTTTTAAACAGTAGATAGTATAAAAAAGGCGCCAAAATAGAATAAAATATTTTTCTCCAGAGGCGCCTAAACTGGCTACAAGTGTTCAGCAGTTGCTCCCTGTATATTTTGATGAAGCAGGAGTAGACCAGAGAAACACATTGCAGTAATTTGGAGATGTGAATGAAGACATTTTTGCTGACTAACCATTACTGCCGCTGGTACGGGAGCTTTACGTCCGCAGTGGTAGCTACTACAGCCGCAGGGACACGATAGTCGCGCACCTACAGTTTGGGTGGCTGTGCGTGCAGTCATGGAGGCAGAAGCCCACAATCACTATGGTCCTGGCAACAGGGGGGATTGGTAGCAGGGGACAAAAGCCCCCTGAATCAATCTGTTCATGTCCACCAAGAATGATCACTGTTTTTGATCATTATCAATTGGTGACGCCACGCTGCCTCCTGTTCACTTGTTTCCGCCGCTTCCACCAATGATTGTTACATTAGTGAATGAAAACATTGTTCCCATTCATTTATCTCCCTTCTAGGCCATCGTGATTGCAGGCATGGATGAATGCCTGTGCCACTTCCCTAGTTACAGTGTACCGCATTATTTTCTATGTAGCATACTTATTGTAGGCTTATAGGAAGTAATGCACAAGGACATCTTGTGGCCAAATAGTAAAAGTACACCTACTGAATGTTTTTAATATGTATGTCAAGAGGGTATATTATTATTATTAAATTGTGGGCTAGAAATTAGTGATGGATGTAACACTGAAAAAATAAACTTTTACTTTCAAATAAAATATTGTCACCGTACACTGTGCTAGGGATTGGAGATGGCCCAAACCTCCGATTTTCGGTTTGCAATCCTCCCGCGAAAGTTCCGTTTGCGCGAACTTTCGAGAACCAAAATGGACTTCAATGGGGAGGTGAACTTGGAAAACTAGAAAAATTTATGCTGGCTAGAAAAGTGATCGAAAAGATGTTTCAAGGGGTCTAACATCTGAGTTTTTGCATGGATAAGTGGGATAGACTCCAAAAGTCCCGGGGAAAAATCTGGATTTGACGCAAAGCAGCGTTTTAAGGGCAGAAATCACATTGAATGCTAAATTGCAGGCCTAAAGTGCTTTAAAACATCTTGCATGTGTATACATCAATCAGTAAGTGTAATTAGAGTACTGCTTCACACTGACACACCACACTCACTGTGTAACCAACGCACCGCAAAACTGTTTGCGTAGTGACGGCCGTGCTGAACTGGTGCGCACCATGGCGAGAATGCAGGCC
This sequence comes from Hyperolius riggenbachi, assembly GCF_040937935.1. Classification (NCBI taxonomy): domain Eukaryota; kingdom Metazoa; phylum Chordata; class Amphibia; order Anura; family Hyperoliidae; genus Hyperolius; species Hyperolius riggenbachi. The sequence goes on from NC_090654.1 coordinate 161,089,306, forward strand.
GTGCCGGTTTTCAAGCCCATATGGTCACCGGGCTGTGGTAGCTCAATGATAAAACAACAGTGACTGTCCAGCTGAGCAAATTTGGTCTGTCCACAATGAAGCAACAACCTTATTATCTTTGGTGTGCCACCCCCCGAAACACCCATATAGCCGGCGGTCATTGCTTCATTGTGATACGCAAGCCCCTTCACTGCGGCAAGGTAATGATCATGAAGGGGAATGGGCACATGTACATGCCTTTTGTTTTGTTGTTGCAGCTGCAGTGCAGCCAGAAAAATTAGGCAGGCATGTACACGCACCAGAAAAATTAGTATAGCGGCTGCTGCGAGCAGCGGCCTTAAAAATTCCGGAATCTGCCTGGAGTCCTGGACCCCTGTTGGTGGTGGCGGAGAAGGCAAGCGGCCTGCAGGCAGAGGTGCTGTGTGGGGAGCGACTTAGTCTTGGGGCAGGCAGCCAGTCACACGGCGTGCAGGCAGAGATGCTGTGTGTGGGGACTGACTTAGTCTTAGGGTGGGCAGTAGCCCTCCGGGATCCATGCCTCATTCATTTTGATAAAGGTCAGGTACGGAACACTTTTGTGACTTAGACGACTTCTCTTTTCACTGACAATGCCTCCAGCTGCGCTGAAGGTCCCTTCTGACAGGACGCTTGAGGCAGGGCAAGACAGAAGTTGGATGGCAAATTGGGACAGCTCTTGCCACAGGTCAAGCCTGTGCACCCAGTAGTCCAAGGGTTCATCACTGCTCACAGTGTCTACATCCCCACTTAAGGCCAGGTAGTTGGCTACCTGCCAGTCCAGGCGTTGGTGGAGGGTGGATCCGGAAGCGCTAAGGCGAGGCATTGGACTAAAGAATGTCCGCATGTCCAACATCACCATGAGATCGCTGGAGCATCCTGTCCTTGCCTGCATGGACATGAGAGGAGGATTACTGGCAGTGGTACCTTTTTTTGCGTTGTGCTGTGACATCGCCCTTAAAGGCATTGTAAAGCATACTTGCCAGCTTGTTCTGCATGTGCTACATCCTTTCTGCCTTCTGGTGAGTTGGTAACATGTCCACCACTTTGTGCCTATACCAAGGGTCTAGTAGCATGGCCACCCAGTACAGCTTATTCCCCTTGAGTTTTTTATACAGGGGTCCCTCAACAGGCTGGACAGCATGAAAGATGCCATCTGCACAAAATTGGATCCAGACGTACTCTCCATCTCCTCTTGCTCTTCTTTAGTGATGTCCGGTAAGTCGTCCTCCTCCCCCAGCCATGAACAATACCATGGGAACGTTGAGCAGCACAAGCCCCCTGCGACGCCTGCTGCAGTTGTTCTTCTGCCGCCGCCTCCTCCTCCTCCAAAGAAACATCTTCCTCATCATGCGAGTCTGATTCCTCTTCCCCTTATGACTCTTCCTCCTCCTCCTCCCTCTGTGCTGCCGCAGGTGTTGAGGAAACATCTGATTCTGATGAAAATTGCTCCCACAACTCTTTCTGCCATAACTGTTCCTCTTCATGCTCCTCCACAGCTTGATCCACCACTCTACGCACGGCACGCTCCAGGAAGTAAGCATACAGGATCAAATCGCTGATGGTGTCTTCACTGCGACTCACCAGGTTGGTCACCTCCTCAAACGGCCGCATGAGCCTGCATGCATTTCGCATCAGTGTCCAGTTGTTGGGCCACAACATCCCCATCTCCCCAGATTGTGTCCTTCTACTGTAATTGTACAGGTACTGGGTGACGCCTTTCTCCTGTTCTAGCAGGCGAGAGAACATGACCAGGGTCGAATTCCAGCGAGTCGGGCTATCACATTTCAAGCATCTCACCAGCAAGTTGTTTCTCCGCTGAATGTCTGCAAAGCGTGCCATGGCCGTGTAAGACCGCCTGAAATGCCCACACAACTTCCAGGCCTGCTTCAGGACATCCTCTAAGCCTGGGTACTTTGACACAAATCTTTGAATCTGCAACTTGAAACCAGGCTGTCAGTAAACAACATCCTGGACCCTCTACAATCCGGCTTTAAGAAACACCACAGCTGTGAAACAGCCCTCATACAAGTCTGCAACGATCTGCTCATGGCAAGGGACAGAGGGGAATGCTCAATCCTAATCCTGTTGGATCTCTCAGCGGCTTTTGATACAGTTGACCACGAAATCCTGCTTAACAGACTGCAGGAGTACTGTAGCATCAGAGGATCAGTCCTCCAGTGGTTCAGATCATTCCTGACTGACAGAACACAGAGAGTATCCCTAGGTCCTATAATGTCCAAATCTGCACCTCTACAATTCGGAGTGCCACAAGGATCAATCCTATCCCCTCTGCTGTTTGCAATCTACATGTTGCCACTTGGTACACTTATCCTACGTCATGGCCTGATGTGCCACTGCTACGCTGATGACACACAGCTATACTTGTCCTTCAAACCTGGTGGAACAGACCCTACCCCAAAAATAAACTGTTGCTTAGCTGAGCTACAGGCATGGATGAATGATAACTGGTTGAAACTGAATGCTGACAAAACTGAGGTCCTGTTTGTCCAAAGCCAGTACTCGCCAGCAAAACAGCTCTATCCTAAAGCAACACCAATCAGGATTGGGAATTCAGACATAAACAGCTCCAACCTTGTGCGCAGCCTTGGCGTACTAATCGATGGGGAATTGAGTTTCAGAAACAAAATTTCATCTGTAGTTAAATCTTCCTACTTTCATCTGAAGAACATTGCAAAGATTAAACATCTGATTCCCCCAGAGGATCTTCCAACCCTAGTCCACGCCTTTATCACATCACGGCTGGACTACTGCAATGCCCTTTATGCTGGCCTCCCCAAAAAGGACCTGCATCGCCTGCAATTAGTGCAGAATGCTGCTGCCAGATTGCAAACAAACCAGCCTCGCCACTGTCACATTACACCGATCCTTCGCTCACTGCACTGGCTGCTGACATTCAAGGCCCTGGATACATGAAGGACCTGCTGAAGCTGCACCACACCTCTCACAACCTCAGATCAGCAAGTTCTATAAACTTGGTCACTCCCAGAGTGCACCTCAAAAAATCTGGAGATAGAGCCTTCTGTCATGCTGTCCCTACTCTTTGGAACTCCCTGCCACACCCAGTAAAGACAGCACAATCCCTGGAGCTATTCAAATCCAGACTGAAAAGCCACCTGTTTAGCCTGGCATTCCCAGACTCATAAAATTCTTCCTCTGTAACATGATGGTCGGAGCCATGCTTATGCGCTTTGAGTCCCATGGGAGAAAAGCGCTTTACAAATGTTATTTGTTGTTGTTGTTTGTTGAATGACTAGATTGAGCACATATGCCATGCAGGATACATGTGTCAGCTTTCCCAAATTCAAAGCGGAAAGGAGATTGCTGCCGTTGTCACACACCACGTTGCCGATCTCCAGCTGGTGCGGGGTCAGCCACTGATCCACCTGTTTGTTAAGAGCAGTCAGGAGAGCTAGTCCAGGATGACTCTCCGCTTTGAGGCAAGACATGTCTAAGATGGCGTGACACCGTTGTACCTGGCATGCAGTATAGGCGCTGGGGAGATGGGGCTGTGTAGCTGGAGAGGAGATCGCAGCACCAGTAGAGTTGAACTGCCACTCAGCCAAGGAGAGGGGATGACGGCGAAGAGGTTGTAGCAGGAGGAGAGGAGGTGGCAGGAAGTTGGTCCGCTGCACAGCCACATACTCCCTGCTTGCCATCGGTCACCAGGTTGACCCAATGGGCTGTGCAAGTAATGTAGTGGGCCCTGACTGTGCTTGGCAGACCGGGCATCCATGGTCAGGTGGACCCTTGACCCAACGCTGTGTGCCAGAGATGACACCACTTGCTGCTCCACTTCATGGTACAGTTTGGGTATCGCCTTTTTAGAGAAATAATTGCAGCCTGGCATCTTCCACTGCGGTGTCCCAATGGCCACAAATTTACAGAAGGCCTCAGAGTCTACCAGCTGGTATGGTAACAGCTGGCGAGCTAACAGTTCCGCCACGCCATCTGTCAGACGCCGGGCAAGGGGGTGACTGGCAGAAATTGGCTTTTTCCACTCAAAGATTTCCTTCACGGACACCTGGCTGCTGTGGGCAGAGGAGCAGGAACTGCTCAAGGGCAGAGGCGGAGTGGAGGAGGGTGGCTGTAAAGGTGCAAGGGAGAAAGCGGCTGAAGATACTGCACCTGAAGGAGGAAGAGGAGAAGGAGGGTGGCTTTTCTTTTGTGTGCTGCTTTTGCTCAGGTGCTCTTCCCATTGCAGTTTGTGCATTTTCTCCATGTGCCTTCGTAAGGCACTTGTCCCTACGTAAGTGTTGGCCTTTCCATGGCTCAATTTTTGGAGGCAGAGACAACAGATGGCATTGCTCTGATCTGAGGCAGACACATGAAAAAATGTCCAAAACGCTTAGCCCCCCTGGGGTGATGGCACTATGGTGGCATCAGCAGCTGACATTGAAGGGCATGTTAGCTAGCTGTAAATAGGTGGTGATACATGGCGCCAGACACTGCCACCAGCTGTTTCTGATGATGAGCTCCGCCTGCTTCTTTCAGCAACTCGTCTCCTCCTACTCCTCTCTGACTCCCCTTCTGAACTGTTCCCCTGTTCATCTCCTCTATTGGAAACATACGTGGGATCCGTATCATCGTCATCATCAAAATAATCCTGCCCAGCTTCGCTTGCCTCAGACACCTCCAAAAATGCACCAACAGCAGGTACTTCATCATCTTCACACGTTACGTCCATAGTGTCACCGCCTAACTAAGACATATGAGGTGGTGTAGCTTGCTTAGGGCCTTCATCTGGTAGTAACAATAATGTTTGTAAATCAGTTAATTCCCCACCAATTAACTCCTGTGAAGTGTCAAATGCAACTGATGTGGTGCTTGTAGTAGAGCTGGTGGCTGCGGAAGATGAGGTGTTCTGTGTTAAATAGTTGACTACTATATCACAATCTTATGAGTTGATGGGACGTGCCTTCGTCTAAGCACTGTACTTTGGTCGAGGGCCGCACAAAATCACATCAACATGACCTCGCACAGACCTGTCGGGTGGTCTTCCTCTGGGTCTGCTACCTCTGCCTGTTTTGTCCATTGTGTCCATATCGGGGGAATGAAGTGAAAGGTATGCACTGACTTGACTAATACAATGTGCAGTCACACAGGTGCAGTTAACAGGTATGCACACAGTGGTATATCACACTGCGTGTACTCACTCAGGTAGGTGGGTGCACTGAACACAACAGGTAGGTATATGCAGTGATGAGGTGTGTGCACTGAACACCACAGGTAAGTATATGCAGTGATGGGTATTACAAGGTGCACCTGTAACACACAGACAGGTAGTGGACAGGCACAGTGACACTGCGTTCGCTCAACTCATGTAGGTAGGTGGGAGCACTGTGTACAACAGATAGGTAGGTATATGCAGTAATGGGTATTACAGGTTGCACCTGTCACACACAGACAGGTAGTGGACAGGCACAGTGACACTGCATGCACTCAACTCACGTAGGTAGGTGGGTGCACTGTGAACAGGTAGGTAGGTATATGCAGTGATGGGTATTACAATGTGCACGCACCTGTCACACACAGACAGGTAGTGGACAGGCACAGTGAAACTGTGTGCGCTCACGTAGGTAGGTGGGTGCACTGTGAACAACAGGTAGGTAGGTATATGCAGTAATGGGTATTACAATGTGCACCTGTCACACCCACACAGACAGTTAGCGGACAGGCACAGTGACACTGTGTGCACTCAACCTCACGTAGGTAGGTGGGTGCACTGTGAACAACAGGTAGGTAGGTATATACAGTGATGAGTATTACAATGTACACCTGTCACACACAGACAGGTAGCGGAAAGGCACAGTGACACTGCGTGCGCTCACGTAGGTAGGTGGGTGCACTATGAACAACAGGTAGGTAGGTATATGCAGTACTGGGTATTACAAGGTGCACCTGTCACACACAGACAGGTAGCAGACAGGCACAGTGACACTGCGTGCGCTCAACTCACGTAGGTATGTGGGTGGGTGCACTGTGAACAACAGGTAGGTAGGTATATGCACTAATGGGTATTACAATGTGCACCTGTCACACACACAGGTAGTCACTGAATGTGCTCGGCCTGGCAGTGATAATCTTTCCCTATGAGAGAGTATGCACTGCAGCAGCTGTCCCTTCTCTATTTACTGCAGGCACACAAGTGAGTATAATGGCTGGCGGGGCCTGCCTTTTATAAGGGGGGGGGGAGTGGCTCCAGGAGGGAGTGTAGCCTGATTGGCTACAATGTACCTGCTGACTGTGATGTAGAGGGTCAAAGCTGACCCTAATTGTGCACTATGGGGGCGAACCGAACTTCCAGAAAAGTTTGCGGTTCTCCGTGATCGCTAACCCCGGAAGTTTGCCGCGAACCGTTCCACGACGAACCGTTCGGGCCATCTCTATTAGGGATATAATTTTAACAATGCAATAACCTGGACAAATGGACAAATAAAATGTGTGGATTTTAATTGTGGTAGCATGTATTATTTTAAAACTATAATGGCCGGAAAGTGAGAAATAATGAATTGTTTCCATTTTGTTCTTATTATTCCTATTAAAATGCATTTAGAATAAAAGAATTCTTAGCATAACATACCACCCAAAGAAAGCCTAATTGGTGGCAAAAAACAAGGTGTAGATCATTTTGGTGTTATAAGTAGTGATAAAGTTATTGGGGAATGAAAGGGAGTGCTAAAGTGTGAGAATTCCTCTCCGCCATAAGGTGAAAAATACCAGCGGGCTGAAATGGTTAAATGTCTTGTGTGAGTCTTCTGTGGGACGTAAGTCCACCACTACCTCTTTTTTTAAACAATGTTTAAATATTTTATTCTATTTTTGGTGATTCTGTTATACTCTCTACTGTGCACTTGAATGGAGGGTGATACCCCATCTTCCTTTTTTCTGTCTACAGAGAGTGACTTTTAACTTGAGTTGGGTTGGGTCTTCTCTCCCCACCTGCGATTACAGTGGTTACCTTAGCGGTAGTAACCCACCTTTGTGAGAACCATGTTTTATTATTTTCACATTGCTCTGGATATCTAACATACTACACAATTAAGGGCTCTTGATCTCTCCTTTTTTTTTTTTGGAACAGTAGGAGAAAAGCAGCCTGAGAATGCTGTCTTGTTCTGTGGTAATGAAAGCCCCTCTCTATCAGTTATTAAAGTGCAGGAAAATAGGGTATAGCAAGTGAATAGTTAGTATGTTTATGATTTTGCAACTAGAGAAGCAAATGTCTAGATTAGAAGCAACTGGTATGCATTCCAAAATAAAATGCCATCTGGATGAACACCAGCAGCGGTTTAACTGCTGATGGCACTAGGTATATTCAGACTTTAATGGATGAGAATATAGTGACATCAGTCACACATTTCAGTATAAAGAGTTAAAAAATTGCAGCTAACATCTGGTGCATACCCTATAAGACTATGGATGAATGTTAAAAGTCATTTTCAATAAAACTTTTAATCTATCCTTCTGATGTTAGAGAAGTATCTGTAAGCAATTAATTCATGATAATTTTATAATACCATAAATCCATTTGAGGTGCTGAATTGCAAGACTTCAGCATAAAACTTATTTTTGGGGAGTTGAAGAGTTTATGGCGGTTCATTGGCATATGGAAATTCTGTAATCTCCAGAATATCAAGTTGACTGAAGTTTCTCTTTCTTGAAGTGTCAGTATTATTGCCAGTTGCCCGTCAGACTATTTTACAGTAAGATGGATATTTAACTGAGGTGGATTTACTTTGCATCAAACGATTTAATTCTAAGTCTTCTTTAATATCTAAAATGTTTTCCTTTGTAGTTAGCAGTGCCAGTAATTTCACTTCAGTGTATATTATAGTATAAATTCCATCTGACAGATAACATGGTTCTGCTACAGGAATATGTCAGTAAACTTTTTTAAGATAACTCTGTATTCAAAATGTTAGGATTCTAAGCGGATGGAAGTGTGTGTAATCATGGTTATAATTGGTTAGCATAAACTCATGTCAATATCATGCAGAGAAACCCCTCAGCCAAACAATGAAAAGTCGAATGGTTCCCTTGCTCTGCTCAGTACTTCATTAATACCAGGCGTCATCCACTTTTTTTTTTTTGCTATAGAGATGTAGTGTTTATGTCAGAGGGCTTTTGCACTATTGGGACTATATTAGGTATTAACAAATGTCATATTGTGTTGTATTGAGTAGTGTTGGGCGAACAGTGTTCGCCACTGTTCGGGTTCTGCAGAACATCACCCTGTTCGGGTGATGTTCGAGTTCGGCCGAACACCTGATGGTGTTCAGCCTTTTAAGTTCGGGTTCGGCCCGAACTATTGAATGGCCGCCGACAGGGCCGAACAGGGCCCCTGTTCGGCCGAACAGGGCCCTGTTCGCCCGAACATGCCGCAATACGGCCCCCCTATGGGGTCGCAGGCATAAGGGGGGAGCATGCCCCGATCGCAGGGGGGGTCGGAAATTCCCCCCACCCCCTCCGCTAGCGCTCCCCCCTCTGCCCGCTTCCCCATACAAAAGTTTAAGGAAAGTACCTGCGGTAGTGGATGGCCTGGCAGTGGCACTGTGGAGTGAGGAGGAGGAGTCCGGAGAGTGACGCGTTGAGGGAGGCCGGGCAGCGGGCGTGAGGTCAGAGAAAGGGCGGAAGTACCACAAGGGTACTACCGCTGAACCGCCCGCTGCCCGGCCTCCCTCAACACGTCACTCTCCGGACTCCTCCTCCTCACTCCACAGTGCCACTGCCAGGCCATCCACTACCACAGGTACTTTCCTGAAACTTTTGTATGGGGAAGCGGGCAGAGGGGGGAGCGTTAGCGGAGGGGGTGGGGGGAATTTCCGACCCCCCCCCCCCCCCGCGATCGGGGCATGCTCCCCCCTTATGCCTGCGACCCCATAGGGCCCCCAAAAGCGGGATGTTCGGGAAGTTCGGGGTTCGGCCCGAACATGCCGAACATCTCGGCCATGTTCGGCGAACTTTCCCGAACCCGAACATCCAGGTGTTCGCCCATCACTAGTATTGAGCCTTGGTGTTACCTGATAGATCCAGGGGCATAACTAGAAATCAGGATCCATACCGAAAATCTCAACACTAGTTTTACCATAAAAGTGTTTGTATGAAAAAGAGGCTGGGCTCATTTCATGTGCAGAGCGTAGATGTTTTAGATGCATGCAGATTTTTTCAGAAGTCAATGTATTGATGAACACATACACAGCAGATGGACTATGACCAGACTAGCAGCAGGTAGTTGTGATCCCTGCTTACCTCCACTGACAGATAAACACAGCCTATTGCAACTGTTAACTGAAGATGACTGCAGTGGGACCGTGTACTATTTTTTGGCATTCAGTGCTACATCTCAGGGCCGGGCCGAGACAAGAGAGGCTCCAGCCTCAGGGTGCAGTGTAGGAGGGGGCGCACAACTCACTCAGCTATCATTACCCTATTGTGTTTAAAGCATAGAGAAATAAGAAAAGAGGATACATGGCAGTGGTTTCAAGCCAGATAACTAAAGATTAAGGTGTGTGTGTGTGTGTGTGGGGGGGGGGGGGTGGCCTCTGGGGCACCTTTTAGTCTAATAGCAATCAATGTGTGACAGCTGGGGTGGGAGGGATGGAGGGGCATGCTTTGGTGTCTCAGCCTTGGATGCTGGAGGACCTTGTCCCGGCTCTGCTTCATCTTTATTATCCTCTTCTGCCCTATTCCTATACTGGTCCATGGTCCCCCTTAATGGGTTATACACATGATCATCCTGCACCTTCTCTTCCTTCTTCTGACCAGTCTCAATCTGACAGTAAGCACCAGTAGCTGATGACCCTTTTTCTGCATGCTTGCGGTCCTGCATTTTGGGTATAGCATGTGGAGGGTTGTCTCTAAACACATTATTTCTCTTTATCTGTTGGTTGGTCCTTCTCCTCTTTTTCTACAGAGAAAATTAAGAGTTAAGCCTGATACACACCTTCAACTTTGATTAGCTAATCAATGACCAATTTAACCACCTCCATGAAGTGTGAGAGTTTACCTACACAATCTGTACATGATAGTATTCATAACATGTTGGCCCTCATACTACATGGAGGTGGTAAAATTGGTCAGTGATTGACCAATCATAGTATTTTAGGTTGGTCTTCAATAGACATAAAATGTAGACTCACTTTTTCAGATTCTTGGTGCAGACTGTTACAGAGTGTCTTGGGAATTTGGCAAAGCCAGAAGTAGAGAGAGTATGTTCATTGCTTCCAGTAAAATGACTGCTCTATGACTGAGAGGAAAAGAAGTAGGAGGTGGTTTGAGTTGCTAGGTCATCAATTCTACTTCATTATTAACATTCTGCAGTTGTGAGGGATGGATAAAAGCATGCTTAAAATGAACCTGAGGTGAGAGACATATGGAGGCTGCTACATTTATTTCCTTTTTTTTAAAAATGCCAGTTGCTTCTCTGGCAGTCCTGCTGATTTTTATGGTCCAGTAATATCTGAATCACACACCTAAAACAAGCATGTGGCTAATTTTGTCAGATTCTTGTCAGAAACATCTGATCTGCATGATTGTTCAGGGTCTATGGTTAAAAGTATTAGAGGTAGTGAATCAACATGACAGCCAGGCAACATGCATTGTTTACAAAAACAGACAATTGTGCATTATTTAAAAGGAAATACCTATGTCAGCCTCCATATTCCTCTCACCTCATGTTCCCTTCAAGGAATGGCAGGCATGGCTGGCCTCAGTGCTAGCTCTATTGCAGCTTGATTGTGCTGGAGATGATTAAGGAGCCAATTTCACCCTATTCAGCAGGCCACTTCCTAAATGCTTGTTGTCCTTAGTTGCTAAATGTGGCGAAATATAGGCTAACCACTTAGCCACCAAGAGTTGTATACTCTATTTTTTCTTCTAACAGTAGCACTAGCTTATGACAATCTACCCTCACAAACAAAAGCAGTAATTACAGTGCAGGAGATTTGGGTGCAGCCAACACCACCATAGACCATAATAGAAATTACAGCTATAGCATCGCACATTGAGTACCTTTAGCACTGTCAGAAGACGGAGCTGAAATTACTTTTAAAACACTTTAATTCAGCCTACAGCAATTGCTGGAAGCTGAATTACATCATTCCCCACTATCCACGCCGCCGGGACTTGTACAGCAGCAGGATAAGCCATGGACCCGCTGTATCCTGCGCCCAAGTCTCCCGGTGGCAATTTCATATGTATGCCTCACAAATGCTTCAGTTTGAATTTCAAGTTTATGCACAGTTACTTTCACTAGCTTTACAGACAAAAATTGTTCATAACATTACCAAGAAGGTTCCAACATATCTCACACCAGTGTGATGAGTAGGTGCGTACATCAAAAAAGGGCGTCGGGAAAAAAGGGCGCGTGGTGTAAACTATAAACAGTATTATCGTTTATTGAAATATTGTGTAGAATTTCGTTTACAAATAGTGTTTTAAGAATTTATAAATCACTAAATAATGTGTATGAGATAGTGTTGGGCGAACAGTGTTCGCCACTGTTCGGGTTCTGCAGAACATCACCCTGTTCGGGTGATGTTCGAGTTCGGCCGAACACCTGACGGTGCTCGGCCAAACCGTTCGGCCACATGGCCGAACTAAGAGCGCATGGCCGAACGTTCCCCGAACGTTCGGCTAGCGCTGTGATTGGCCGAACGGGTCACGTGGTTCGGGCCCGAACGCGCTCTGATTGGCCGAACGGTCACGTGGTTCGGGTAAATAAATACCCGAACCACGTCATATCTCCGCCATTTGTCTGTGGGTTTAGCTTTGGGTAGGCAGGCAGGGTAGTTCGCTCTCCAGCCACGCTAGCCAGGGTCCCCCCCAGTCATTGTGTGTCGCTGCTGGGAACAGTAGTACACCGCTCGCTCAGCCACACTATATATAGCATTGTTTACTGCCACTGTGTACCTCGCTCAGCCACGCTATATATATAGCATTGTGTTTTCTGACACTCTGTGTACACGGCTTAGCCTGACTAATATAGCATTGTGTGTACTGCCACTGTGCACCTCGCTCAGCCACGCTATATATAGCATTGTGTGTACTGCCACTGTGCACCTCGCTCAGCCACGCTATATATAGCATTGTGTGTACTGCCACTGTGCACCTCGCTTAGCCACGCTATATATATAGCATTGTGTTTTCTGACACTCTGTGTACACGGCTTAGCCTGACTAATATAGCATTGTGTGTACTGCCACTGTGCACCTCGCTCAGCCACGCTATATATAGCATTGTGTGTACTGCCACTGTGCACCTCGCTCAGCCACGCTATATATAGCATTGTGTGTACTGCCACTGTGCACCTCGCTCAGCCACGCTATATATAGCATTGTGTGTACTGCCACTGTGCACCTCGCTCAGCCACGCTATATATATAGCATTGTGTTTTCTGACACTCTGTGTACACGGCTTAGCCTGACTAATATAGCATTGTGTGTACTGCCACTGTGCACCTCGCTCAGCCACGCTATATATAGCATTGTGTGTACTGCCACTGTGCACCTCGCTCAGCCACGCTATATATAGCATTGTGTGTACTGCCACTGTGCACCTCGCTCAGCCACGCTATATATAGCATTGTGTGTACTGCCACTGTGCACCTCGCTCAGCCACGCTATATATATAGCATTGTGTTTTCTGACACTCTGTGTACACGGCTTAGCCTGACTAATATAGCATTGTGTGTACTGCCACTGTGCACCTCGCTCAGCCACGCTATATATAGCATTGTGTGTACTGCCACGGTGCACCTCGCTCAGCCACGCTATATATAGCATTGTGTGTACTGCCACTGTGCACCTCGCTCAGCCACGCTATATATATAGCATTGTGTGTACTGCCACTGTGCACCTCGCTCAGCCACGCTATATATATAGCATTGTGTTTTCTGACACTCTGTGTACACGGCTTAGCCTGACTAATATAGCATTGTGTGTACTGCCACTGTGCACCTCGCTCAGCCACGCTATATATAGCATTGTGTGTACTGCCACTGTGCACCTCGCTCAGCCACGCTGTATATAGCATTGTGTGTACTGCCACTGTGCACCTCGCTCAGCCACGCTATATATAGCATTGTGTTTTCTGACACTCTGTGTACACGGCTTAGCCTGACTAATATAGCATTGTGTGTACTGCCACTGTGCACCTCGCTCAGCCACGCTATATATAGCATTGTGTTTACTGCCACTCTGTGTACACCGCTCAGCCAGACTATATACCGTTGTTTACTGACACTCTGTGTACACCGCTCAGCCAGACTATATACCATTGTTTACTGACACTCTGTGTACACGGCTCAGCCTGACTATAAAGCATTGTGTGTACTGCCACTGTGCACCTCGCTCAGCCACGCTATATATAGCATTGTGTTTTCTGACACTCTGTGTACACGGCTTAGCCTGACTATATAGCATTGTGTGTACTGCCACTGTGCACCTCGCTCAGCCACGCTATATATAGCATTGTGCTTTCTGACACTCTGTGTACATGGCTTAGCCTGACTAATATAGCATTGTGTGTACTGCCACTGTGCACCTCGCTCAGCCACGCTATATATAGCATTGTGTTTTCTGACACTCTGTGTACACGGCTTAGCCAGACTATATAGCATTGTGTGTACTGCCACTCTGTGTACACCGCTCAGCCAGACTATATAGCATTGTGTTTACTTCCACTCTGTGTCTGCTGGGCCTGGGAACAGTAGTACACCGCTCACCCGCCACTGTATAGCATTGTGCTCTGTGTTGCTGCTGGGAATAGTGGTACTGTATAGCATTTCTGTACTGCCACTGTACTGCTGCCAGTCAGCGTGTACTGTAAGGATAAGTGAAATGAGGAAGAAATCCGGTGAAAGAGGAAGGGGCAAGGGAAGAGGTGTTTCCCCTGACGGTTCACGTACAGGCCACAGGGGAGCACCCAAGAAAACCCACTCAATACCGCCCATGTTGTCCAGGACAACAACCCTCACAAATCCAAAAGAACAGGACCAGATAATTACTTGGATGACCTCTCAAGCGTCCAGCAGTGGGTTAAGCAGCACCAGCACATCACGCACGAGGTCCGAGTCCTCAGCCAGTTACAAGGAGCCAGTGGGCACAAAGCTGACACAACCGGCAGCGACACCACGCACACAACTGCCAGATAACCAGTCCTATGAATTACCTCAGGACACAATGGGGTATTCGCAGGAGCTATTCCCAGCCCAACAAACTTCCACCTATGAAAGGTCAATGGAGGAACAGCCAGAAATGTTGTGCCCGGATTCACAACCATTAACTGTGGGAAATGCACCGCGCACTGAAATACAAGGCGAGTCCGAGGAGGACTCGGAAACCCAAATCCCAGAGCAAGTTGGGCAGGAGGGGTTGCAATTGCAGGAGGTCGGCCGACAAGATCTGGAAGACGACGTTGGAGTGAGCTGCGCAGAGGTTGTTCTGGGGAGCTCTACTCCACGGCGGCGGCCCCCCACAATGACATATGACGAGTTTGAGGAGATGGAAGAGGAGGGTATGGACAATGTGGACAGAGACCCAGATTTTATTTGTGAACGAGAACATCGCCGTCGTAGCAGCAGCACAGATGAGTCTGTTGAAGAACCCACTGCTGCACGAGTTCGCCTTGTGCCACAAGGTAGGCGGCGCGCAATTTCAGGCACCACAAGCGTGGAAGTTAGAGTGAGAGGCAAAAGAGGAGGAAACAGAAATCGCCAGCAAGGAGGCAGGTGCTCCAAAGTCTGGGCTTTCTTTGAAGACTGCACTGAGGATGTTACCATGGCGATTTGCAAGGTGTGCAAGACTCGCCTGAGCAGGGGGAAAAGTATTAACAACCTCTCCACCACCAGCATGAGCCGCCACATGCTATCCAAACATCCCACTCTGTGGGCAAACGCGGCAGGTCAGGGTACCAGCAACACTGCCTCCCTTGGGTTCACCAGACTCACCACCAGACCCGCCTCAGCAGCAGCAGTAGCCCAGCCATTGCGTGGTTCACAACATTCACAAACATCAGACGACGCTGACACTGTCACTTTCCGGAGTAGTGCTCTTGAGGTCTCCCAGTGTTCATCAAACACAACAACCAACAGCCCTTCCGTGTGCAGCGCTACGGTTCAGTTGTCTGTGTCGGAGATGTTTGAGCGCAAGAGGAAATTGCCAGCAAATGACCCCCGGGCCGTGGCAGTAACAGCCAGCATAGCCAAGCTTCTGGCCTGCGAAATGCTGCCATATCGAGTGGTGGAGACAAACAGCTTCAAGGGCATGATGTCAGTGGCCATCCCACGTTACGTGGTTCCCAGCCGCTACCACTTTGCGCGCTCTGCAGTGCCTGAGTTGCATGAGCACGTGGTCAGCAAAATAACCCGAAGCTTGAAGAATGCCGTTGCCTGCAAGGTTCACCTCACCACTGACACCTGGACAAGTGCGTTCGGCCAGGGTCGATACATCTCCCTTACCGCGCACTGGGTGAACCTTGTGGAGCCTGGCAGCGATTCCTCACCTGCTACGGCGCGGGTGTTGCCCACGCCGCAAACAGCTGCACCGCCGTCCCTCCCACTGGATAACAACAGCAGCACCTACCTCTCTGACTCCTTCTCCTCCAACGCATCTCAAAGCTGTACCTCATCCGGAAACGCTAACCCAGCAGCAGTAGGATCGTGGAAGCAGTGCAGCACAGCTGTTGGCATGCGTCAGCAAGCGTTGCTGAAGCTGATCTGCCTTGGGGATAAGCAGCACACAGGGGAGGAAATTTGGAGGGGAATAAAGGAACAGACGGATTTGTGGCTGGCACCGCTGGACCTGAAACCGGGCATGGTTGTGTGTGATAATGGGAGTAATCTCATTCGCGCTTTAAGGTTGGCTAAGCTGACACACATCCCTTGCCTGGCGCACGTGATGAACCTAGTAGTTCAGCGGTTCCTGAGGACATACCCAGGCGTGGCCGATCTTCTGTTGAAGGTGCGTCGAGTGGCCAAACATTGTAGAAATTCCAGTACTGCTTCGGGGGCACTCGCCAAGATGCAGGAGCGCTTCAATCTCCCCCACCATCGCTTGCTGTGTGATGTCCCTACGCGCTGGAATTCTACGCTGCACATGCTAGCACGCTTTTGTGAGCAGAAGAGTGCAGTGGTCCAGTACATGACGGCGCAGTACCGAGGCGCATCCGGACAGCTGCCAAGCTTCTGTGGATCCGATTGGGCCAACATGTTGGACCTCTGCCAAGTCCTCCAAAATTTTGAGCAATCCACGTTGCTTGTGAGCAGTGACAACTCTTCAGTCAGCATTACCATACCACTGCTGTGTTTACTGAAGAGGTCGATGTTAAAAATCATGGAAACAGCTGTCATGATGCAACTGGGGGAATCTGAAGGAGAAAACGATCAGCGTGATGGTACCAACATCAGGCCATCCGCCTCAGGGAACGCTGGCCCCAGCAGCTATGACGAAGAAGAGGAGGAGGAACAGCTGGAGTTGGAGCAGGAATTTCATGCCACCACTGACGGGGGCCAGAGCGGTGCACGTTGGACTTCCACAATTCAACGCGAATGGTCAGCAGAAGCAGACCAGGAGGAAGGTGACGACTATGATGCATCACAACAACTATCACAACGCTCACAAGAGGATGATGAGGATTCTGGTAGGACTCTGGCACACATGGCTCAATTCATGCTAGACTGCATTGAACGTGACCCACGCATTGTGCGCATTCTGGACAACACCAATTACTGGGTTTATACCCTTCTGGATCCACGGTACAAACACAATGTTCCAAAACTGCTTGAAGAAAGAGTCAGACAGGTCAAAATGGAAGAATACCAGCAGGCCCTTGTGGAGACTTTAGAGAGGAGATTGACATCCTCCCCCTCCTCTAGCCAGTTGTACGCAGACAGACTGACTTCCGCAAACCCAGGACGACCAGGAGGGCAGCAAACAACGCAAGCCGCAGCTAGTACCCAAAAGGGAACGGTATCGGCAGTGTCCTTGGAGTGGGAAAATTTTCTGACACCCATGCAGCAGCAGCCCACTGAACAGCAAGCGTGCAGATCCACCTCCAACACCGATCGCCTGGAGAAGATGGTCAAGGACTACATGTCAGATGACGTAGCTGTGTCGAACAATCCATCTGCACCCTTCAACTATTGGGTATCGAAGCTAGACACCTGGCACGAACTGGCAATGTACGCAATAGAGGTGCTGGCTTGCCCGGCAGCCAGCGTTATGTCGGAACGCTGTTTCAGTGCTGCCGGAGGCATCGTCACAGATCGGCGTATCCGCCTCTCTACAGAAAATGCAGACCGTCTGACTCAAATTAAAATGAATCAATCCTGGATTGGAAATGACTACGCAACACTCCAGGACCCCAACCAAGTAACATGACCAATGAACATCTGGGATGGTGTAGCGTTTCCGGTCCCTGTTTATTGAACCTCTCATCTGTATTACATTTATGACTGCATGGCGGCAAAAAGCATTGCTGCTATATCCGCACGCTTCTTGCCCTCATCCAAGGCCTGGGTTGTTGTGTCTCACAAAGCGTGGCCTTCTCCTCCTGCGCCTCCTCCTGTTCCATCACGTGTGCTGCTGCTGGGTTAGCGTTGCCGCGTGGTCCCTATTTATTGAACAACTTATCTTTATTACATTTATGACTGCATGGCGGTACAAAGCATGCTATCCGCACGCTTCTTGCCCTCATGCAAGGCCTGGGTTGTTGTGTCTCACAAAGCGTGGCCTTCTCCTCCTGCGCCTCCTCCTGTTCCATCACGTGTGCTGCTGCTGGGTTAGCGTTGCCGCGTGGTCCCTGTTTATTGAACCACTTATCTTTATTACATTTATGACTGCATGGCGGTACAAAGCATGCTATCCGCACGCTTCTTGCCCTCATGCAAGGCCTGGGTTGTTGTGTCTCACAAAGCGTGGCCTTCTCCTCCTGCGCCTCCTCCTGTTCCATCACGTGTGCTGCTGCTGGGTTAGCGTTACCGGTCCCTTTTCCTGGAACCTCTTATATGTATTACATTTATGACTGCATGCCGACAAAAAACATGTTACCTGTGCAAAGAAAACAGACATTTCCCGCATTTAAAAGACAGTTTTCCCTTTGAAACTTTAAAATCGATTTTCTCAAAAACTATAACCTCTTTTTGCTAAAAAAAAATTTCCTCTTGTACCCACTCCCAAGGTGCACATACCCTGTAAATTTGGGGTATGTAGCATGTAAGGAGGCTTTACAAAGCACAAAAGTTCGGGTCCCCATTGACTTCCATTATGTTCGGAGTTCGGGTCGAACACCCGAACATCGCGGCCATGTTCGGCCTGTTCGGCCCGAACCCGAACATCTAGATGTTCGCCCAACACTAGTATGAGATCGGCAATCCTTAAAACGTTAATCTTCCCTATTTGTAAACTGAAACTTATATTTACGTTTGTTAAAAAACCCTCCCTGTACCTATCCCTAACCCCTAGACCCCCTGTTGGTGCCTAAACCTAAGACCCCCCTGTTGGTGCCTAAACCTAAGACCCCGCTGTTGGTGCCTAAACCTAAGACCCCTCAGTTGGTGCTTAAACCGAAGACTCCCCAGTTGGTGCCAAACCTAAGACCCCCCTGTTGGTGTCTAAACCTAAGACCCCCAGTTGGTGCCTAAACCTAAGACCCCCCTGTTGGTGCCTAAACCTAAGACCCCCCTGTTGGTGCCTAAACCTAAGACCCCCTTGGTGGTGCCTAAACCTAAGACCCCCCAGTTGGTGCCTAAACCTAAGACCCCCCTGTTGGTGCCTAAACCTAAGACCCCCTATGGATAATAATGTTTTACAGACATTAATAAATAAAAAATGTAAATAAAAAAATGTAATTAATTTTTTTGGGTGGATAATAATGTTTTAGAAATGTTTTAGAAATAGTGATTTAGTATCTTTATAAACGTTATTCGTCACGGGCTCATTTTGTAAAGTTAAATCATCACAAACATAGTTATAAATCCTTAAAAATCTCCGGGCGCCGTTTGTTAAAACGTTAATAATCTCCGGCGCCTTTTTTTCCCTGTTCGGCGCCCATTAAACGATATTTATAATGGGAGTGAATGGGGCGCCCTTTTTGTCCACTTGTCTCATGCGCCCAAATCTCCTGCTTCCGAGTAGGTTTGGGAACTGGGATATACACACGGCATCCATGAAGCGAAGGTCAGCCCAGTCTGCTTCAAATTCCAGCCCACTTGTTTGTGTTATTATTTTGTTGTGTAATATTAAAAAAAAAAAAAAACTAGACTGAACATAAACTGATCAATACAATATTTTGCAGGTGCTCTTTAAAGATTATTTTTCTGTATATTTATTGCACATTTCTTCTATTATCATCTCGCAGCCTCAGAGATATATTGACATTTTCATATAATTTATGTTCTTCCATTGCTATGTAGATATAATCTTTGATAACCTCTACTGTGTGATGGAGTAACAGCATTCAATATTTTAACTAGAAGCTTGGGTATGAGATAGTCAGCACTCATTACCTTATGCAGTTTCATCGCAATCTTCCAATGTGATTGATGATTGTAGGGAAACAAAATGATTAGTCTGTGTCAGCTTGTTTTGCAAGATCATTTGTCATGTTGTGTATGAGAGATGACACATGGAGGTGACAACTGTATTCAGCACAAAGACTATATTCTGAACTACAAATTACGTCTATAACATGGTAGCAGAAATGCAAAGTGTCTTTTTCCAACAACAAGCTACTAGATGGAATACATTTTTATAAAATTGTGGCCAATTGGCGCACACCTAGGATAGTAACATATTCATCCATTAAAATGTTAATGGCTATAAGACAAGAACTATTGTATAATATATGCATGAAATCAGAACTATTAATGGAACTGACTCTCGGATAATATTACTGAGCACAAGGGAATATTTTGAACACATCTCTTTGAAACCCATATATATCCTATATAATAATATTTCTGTCCTGTGTCCTCCTGTGTCCCTGTGTCCATGCGTCGTGCCTGGTGCGCATGCACAGCATGTGGGCAGAATTTGGACAGAAGAGAACAAGTGCAGGGAGATGGGTGGTGTATGCACACAGACATTGTGGTCGTGCGCATCACAGCCATGCATGTGTGGGAGCGTGGCAGTGCGTGTGTTGCTGGGGGGCAGTTTAAGCCTAAGGCCTAGCACCCGTATTCTAACTGGCAGGCCTCTTGACTAATGACTAATAAATATATATAAATATATACAGAGGGACTGCAGCACCCAACAAGAAAACAGTAACAGGAGTTCATGGTCACACTTTAACGCAAGCTCACCAACTGCACCAAAGTTTTCCCAATCAGCAAACATGCAAAAATGCTAGTTATTATTAGCTTAATAGTGGGACTTATTCCAAAAGCCCAAGAGTCAACTAAATGAGGTGAGGTGCTTTTAGCTTCCTTTTTCCCATTTAGTTGACTCTTGGGCTTTTGGAATAGTTCCCACTATTAAGCTAATAAAATCTAGAATTTTTGCATGGTTAGAGTAGGACTCACCAGTGTGGGGAAACTTTGGTGCAGTTGGTGAGCTTAAAGAGACACTAAAGCGAAAAAAAATTATGCTATAATGAGTTGGTTGTGTAGTACAGCTAAGAAATAAAGCATTAGGAGCAGAGACATAAGTCTAATATTGTTTCCAGTACAGGAAGAGTTAAGAAACTCCAGTTGTTATCTATGAAAATTGCCATTAAGCTTGACAACTTTCAAATTCGCAGAGGGCTCTGTTTTCTGAAGGTTGTTATCTGAACTGTATTGTTTCTTCTTTTGCAGAGAACATGCAAAGAGATAAAAACAGGGAACACCAAGAGCCCCAATAGTGTAATTCGTACTGGACAAGGTGGCAATAAGTTTGTATTGCTAGATACTCACAAGTCAGGGTCACCAGCAGGCAACCACTGTAAAGGCAGGTGGGGAGATTGTCCTGACCCTACTCAGGATTAAGAAGTCGCTCCCTGTAGACAGAGAACAGTTCAGGACAGGTCAAAAGTATATTAGATATTAGTGATTGATGCAATGTTATAAAAAAAAAAAACTGTATAACTGAAAATAAAAATATGAGAATTTTTTTTTGCTACTAAAGTTCTAGTAATTATCCATACTACACAACCAATTCATTATATCATATTTTTTTTTCGCTTCAGTGACGTCTCTTTAAGCTCAATATAGAGTGACCAAGAGCCCCTGTCACTATGTTTCTGTTGTATGCTGCACCCCCTCTGTATTTACGTATTTCGTATGGAGATTGGGGATCTCCAGTGCTGCTTTGCATAGAATTGCATACAATTTTGCATCAAATCAAAAGAATGTTTTATATATATATATATATATATATATATATATATATATATATATTAGTCCAAAAACTTGTCAGATCTGTCAGATTTTTACTACTTACTCTAGGTGACAGCAACATAGCAGATGAGCAATTTATAGTGCATTTTACTATGGGAGAAATATACTTTTTATACACATATATTTTACAATTATTCATGATAGTTGTCCTTTAATTCCCTATATGAATGTAGCATGTACCTGTTTGTTATTATGATATAACTAGCTGATGACCCGGTGTTGCCCGGGTATGTATTTGGTTGGTGTTGGCTTCGCCCACTTTTTCTAACCCTTATACCTAATTACTCAATTACTCAATGACCTAGTTTGTGAGCTTTGCGGTCTTTAGCATTAATAATTTGCACTGAAATGAAATAAATCCGATTGGCTGTGGCTCCACCCCCTTTTCTGAATTTGAAATAGTCACCCAATGACCAATTGGACCAGGTTTGAGGCTTGGGCCATTAACAGTGCAAGAATGGCAGCAATAAAATATTCCCCTTGAAAATCAGTAGGAGAATTTTGATTGGCTTTTGTAGGCTCCACCCACATTTCTGAATATTAATCCCAGTGACTAACTGTGAAAAGACACTACCATTAACAGTGTAAGAATGGCTGCAGTTTACATTTTCCCAGTGAAATTTGTATTTGTCTCTGCCCACTTTTTGGATATGGGGATAACAAGTACAGTATGCTATATGTTATTCCAGGTAATGTACCATTTGTGCCACATTTCATTCAAAACCATTCAGCCATTGTTGCGTGATTGAGTAACAAACATCCAAACTTTTGCATATATAATATTAGTGATATACAGTATATATATATATATATATATATATATATATATATATATATATATATATATGCATAACTACAGGGAACGACCATTGTGACTGCAGGGTGTCCCACAGCTATAAGGGGGCCCTAACTACTACCCAACTTCCTCAGAAAAAAAGAGGGTCCATCCTTCAGATCAGGTGTTTTTGTGGTTGCTCTTGTTTTATGACCCCTGCAAGATGGGCTTCCAGGCTGTGAGGGTCACTAGGGGTAGGCAATGGAAAGAGTGTGAACATTGGGGTGCCCCATAAAAGTTTTGCTGGGAGGGCCGTGATTTATAGTTATGTCCTTATAGCTAGCTTTGTCGTCTTTCTGGGCCTTGAGCATTGGAAGAGGGGTTGCTGAAAATTAAAGAGGGTCAGAAAATTCAAAGAAATGCTGCAAATGAGTAGTAGGACATGAAAGGTGGCTGCTGCTGCACAGGAATGATATACAAGACAGCAATAGTACTGCTGTCCATGGGAGAGAGAGAGAGCACATGGAATGGGGGAGAAGCTGCTGAGCATAGAAGAGAAGCCACAAGAAAGTTGGCCTAGGGGCAGAAAAAGTATAATCTAACCTTGGACCTCATTATGAATATTAGTGTAAGTATTTCCAGCGGTATGTTGCCATTCACTCTTCTTCTTCCATCCACCAAGGTTTACAGCTTAAAATGAGTACAAAAAAGTAAAGCTCACTCCCAATTGAGGTTTCTGTGTCACCCAAAATCTCTACTATAAACAAAGTTTGTGTCCACAATATATCAATATGAAAGGTAAACAGTGGAGAAGGTTTATCTAGTTGGGCAGCATGGTTACATAACGGTCGGATACCATGCAAGCCTGGGGTGCTATGGTTCTCCACTCAAAAATATGGGATAGGAGGATGTTATCTGCATGAAGTTTGTTTCTTCGCCTGGTTGCTAGGGTTTCTTATGGGTACTCCACTCAGTTTTCTCCCACATCCCAAAAGCATACTAATCAGTTAATTTGTTTCCCCCAGAATTGGCCTTAGACTTTGTTAGGGACATTAATTGTATCGCCACACTTCTCTCTCTCTCTAATACCCACTCTGAATCCAAGGACACAGTTTGTAACCAATCTGTTCTCTATTCTTTTCAATTTTCTGTACATGCTCTTCCCCTCTGTGGATATTAGACACTTGTAATTAATCCAAGCGGTGGAGCTTAGGGTCAGGAATGCAGAATGCAAGTAGAGAGATTAGATAAACCAGTGAGTGTATAAAGGTGCAGAGCCTGTTTGGAAGCTGTAGTGAGTACTGCTGTATCTCTCTGAAACAACCTGCTGTGGTGTTCTTTCCTGTCAGGAAGTGACATCATTGGCCTCAAGACACTTCAGAAAATGTACCAGTATTTTCAAAAATGTATTTGGGAAACACACAAGAAACATTGCATTGTAAACGGTTCCTGAACATTGATTGACTTGCCACTGAGCCATTGACATACAATTACACACCAATATATATGTGTGTGTGTGTGTGTGTGTGTGTGTGTGTGTGTGTGTGTGTGTGTGTGTGTGTGTGTGTGTGTGTGTGTGTGTGTGTGTGTGTGTGTGTGTGTGTGTGTGTGTGTGTGTGTGTGTGTGTGTGTGTGTGTGTGTGTGTGTGTGAGTGCGTGGGTGCGCGGGTGCGCGCGCGCGCGCGTGTGTGTGTGTGTGTGTGTGTGCGTGTGTGTGTGTGGGTGTGGGTGGGTGTGTGGGTGTGCTGGGGGGGAATGTTTGCTACAAAAGTTTGAACTTGGTGTCTAAAATATTGCACAAATCCAGGTGGCAGCAACCAAGCATGCAGCAGGAGCCGTAAGATCATAGGAATTCACAAATGATGTGCTAAGGAGTAAAGAGCCTCAGGGGTTAAGCAAGCAGTGGGTAAATGGTAGCTTCCTTTAAATGCACACATGAAAATAGAGGACTGTTAAAGTGGACCCAAATAAAAAATACAAGATTTCAGAAATAAAATCTATTTTCGAAATTATAATGATAAATAGCAGCCTTTTTTCAGCTGCATGATGACAAATATAAAATATTTTACATTTATTGGAGGAACTCCTCCCTTTCTTTCATATTGTCGGGATTTTTTCCGGCAAACTGGTGGAGGAGATAAAAAACAAAAACAAAACACAGACTGCTACTGATGATGTCACAGGGAAGGTGATCTCAGCTAGTGTGAGATTTCACATAGACGATGCCCCTGTGAGGGAGGGTAGCTGATGACAAACACACCCATGATCTAAAACCTCCTACTAAGCTCAGAAGTAATGGCTGCCACCTGTATAACCCTAGTTATGAAAAGAGAAGGGTGAAAAGCATACACTGAAATGCTCATAGGATTAAAGGAGTGTTTATTGATCTTTGTATGTGTCAGAGTGGTGCAACTAAATATTTTGAATAAAAAAAAATGTTTGGTTTGGGTCCGCTTAAGGCAAATACTTGTGGAATAAGAAGGAAAAGGTAGTGGAATAGCCAGGAGAAGGTCAGTTAGGTAGATACATTAGGCAGTAAGAGATTGCACAGGAGAAATCGGGTAGTACACTACAATATGTAAAGTGGGAGGCAAAATAATAAAATATTGCAAGGCATCATATACTACATACCCTACAGTGTTGTATTTCTGGAGAATGGAGAGCGACCAGATTTTTCAAGAGGTTAGAAACAAAATGGCATATTGCACTGAAAAAAGTGAGCTCAGAAGTTTTTTGCCTGCATAGAGTTTGCACGCAGTGGTCACTGCAACACATTTGTCAGTAACTAACCATACATTTAAAAACACCTAGCAAATGAGACGAAGACACAATAAGCAGTAAAAGCATAAAGCAGTATTATTTCTCCAAATGTAGCTTATACTATGTAAATGAACCTCCCAAACAGCTGAAAGTAATTATAGGATGCACAGAATAACTACTTCTCAAAAATAGAATATGGCACAGATCCAAAGAGTAGCAGTGCTGTTATGCAGAAACTGCAGCAGGTTCACATGATTGATCTAACACTGTAGAAATCAGAATATTGCACAAATCCAGATGGTAGTAAACTAGCATGCCTCAGTAACAATAAGTCCATAGAAATTCACAATTGCTGCGGTAGTTAGTGCTTGTGGGCCCCCAAGAGTTAATAGGCAGCAAGTAAAATGCAAGAATCATTCGCTCACCATCAACAAGCAAAGGTAGTCATCATGCTCATCCTGCTAGGATGGAAATAAGGAAATAAGGGAAAGAAGATGCTAAAAGATTGGAACATTTTATACAAACAATTATTCACCCTCTGCACTCAAAACACATGTCCACCACAAGCTCCAACTCTAATAGTGAATAGTGATAAAGTGTAGTGAGTATGGTTACTGTGCAAAGTCAGTAGGCTTCACTGGTACTTTATGTGGATGTTGAGACAAAGAGCAATCTGCGCTCCAAATACACACTCACAACTAGCTGGAACTCTAGTGACAAAAACAATCAGACTTCAAAAATGGGTACTCTTAGCTTCCAAAATGGGCTGCAGTCATTTTGTATGTGTCCAATAGTGCTGATCATAATGAGTAATTTCAGTTTAATGTGTAATCTTCCAAATTCCAATTATGATCATAGTTACAATTACCTGAGTAAACTTGACTTTGTTTAATTTCCCATAATTTTCCCATAAATTCTATGAGGCATAAGAATTTGTTTTTTTTCTTTGCATATAAGAAAACATATTTTTGCATCAATGCGCTGAAGTTTATGGAGCATAAGAAAACAAATGTTCACATATAAGGAATCATGTTTTTGTATAAATGCATTACAGTCTATGGGCATGAAATATATTTTTGCAAAATTATGTGTCATTGCAAACTTCTGGATAATAATTACCATTACATGCAAAATTAATTCAGCATTATTCTGAAATTTTGCATTACGATTTTGCATTGTAATTTCAGAGTTCGCTTAATAGAAGATGAAAAATTATTTCCTAAGGCCTCTTTCACAGTGCGACATTTAAAGGGAATCTGACCTCTAAAAAGAAACAAAATTGGTACTCACCTGGGGCTTTCTGCAGCCCACCGTAGGTCGGGAGGTCCCCCGGCATGGCCCTGGCTCCTCTCCCGGTCCCTCCGCTGACACCCGCGCCGGGTGTCGGGCTTCCACTTCCTGAACGGGACGCTCTTCGTCATTACGCTGGCCGCTGCGTGTCATCACGGCGGCAGGCGTGATAGTACTGTGCATGCGCGATTTAATTGCGCATGTGCAGTACTGTCACGCCGGCCGCCGTGATGACACGCAGCTGCCAGTGTAATGACGAAGAGCGTCCCCGTTCAGGAAGTGAGAGCCCGACACCCGACCCGGGTGTTGGCGGTGCAGTATGCGGCGGAGGGAACGGGAGAGGAGCCAGGACCACGCCGGGGGACCTCCCGACCTACGGTGGGCTGCAGAAAACCCCAGGTGAGTACCAATTTTGTTTCTTTTTAGAGCTCGGAGACCCTTTAACACAGAATAACTCACTGCAATGAAAAATCAATGCCCCATTCGCAGTGTACACGTTGCGTTGGTGACTAACGCTGCATGTTAAGTGATAGTACTGCATGCAGTGCGTTAAACACATTATTAGCTGTGTTAGACTGTTTGGACATGCTCAGTAATGACTTTGAAACATACCTAGTGTATGCGATCATAACAAGGCATTAAGTTGAGGTGCAACTTTTTTGGGGCACTGCGTTGTAATTTGCCCTGCGACTTTAACGTCACATAAAAACGCAACGTCCTACTGTGAAAGAGGCCTAAAAGAAAACTTGGGAGAAAAAGCTAGTTTATAATATAACTTTTAAGTATGTTACAATTAAAAAACTACCAAAAAGCAGTTGAAAAAGTACTTATTATGTTGAGTATTTTTTTTTCTTGCTGGAGGTTTAAAGGGCATTTTATTGGTAAGGTGTGAAAACACATCTAGGAAGAAACACACCTAGGAAGAAACACACCTAGGAAGAAACTCAGTAGAAAAAGTTATTTTCAAATGGACCATGGGCCTAGGGACTGATATAAGGTGGTGGATCTGATATAAGGTGGTGGATCCTTACAGTGACCCTGCAAAAGTATATTGCCTAATCAATTTGTGCGCACACCTCTACCTAAGTTACACAGCACAACAGCACTCAAGGGATGCAATAGCTGAAATTTCTTCTCACAGTACTAGGTACAGTGTACACGTGTACACCTAGCATACAAACTTGAGGACTGCAGGCATCTTACTGTGATTCTAACCTATGAATCTTAGAGCTGACAGCACTTCTCACAGTACTAGGTGCAGTGCTAGCAAACAAGCTGGAGGACTAGGTACCTTGTTGTAATTTGTCACTAATCACACACAATTCTAACCTATATACAGAACAACATACCTAACTGCAAGCTATCTCTCACAAGCCTACTCCTGCATACTTCTCTCCCTGCCTCTGTAGCTGCTATCACACAGACAACACAAGATGCAGTGAAAAAAGAAAAAACCTGCCTCCCCACCCTCTTTATATCTGCTGTGTGGTGGGATCTCTTCTTATTGTCTGCCGAGGCTTGCTGTTGGCGTTGGATCATTAATGAAAGGTAAGTATATATGGCTAATTTAAATTGATTAAGGACTGTGTGGATATGTTTTTCTCTTTTGAGCTTTGGCTCTTTACACAGTGAGGCACTTTATTTGGCCTGAGGAAGTGGGCAGAGACCCATGAAACGCGTTGCCAGTGCTATTAAAGTTCATTTTATATGAATTTGTCTCCATGGAGGTAAGCCACCTCAAACTTTATTTATTTTATTGTTTTTAATTCATTTTATCATTCTCTGGGCGCCTTTTTATCCTGTTGTGCTAGTAAAAATGACACTTAGATATCCCAAAATTGTATGTTATGTTTGAAATAAAAAAAAATGTGTTTTATATTTATGCCTCAGCTCAATAACAAAGTCTGTCAGTGTCAGTCACAGAGGTCAGTGTCTCAGAGAGGTAAAATATATGAACTATTAACTTGAGTGCAAAACACTTTCTGAGCCATCTCAACTACAGGTGGTTGCCTTGCCACTTTCTGAGAAAGTCTGCATGCAAACAGGATACAGGACATTTATCTCTTATAATTGTACATTGGAGAACACATTGCTGAAAATGCTAGTTACTGTATCTGGTTCTAATTTAATATTTGTTAATATTAATATATTTTAATAATTTAAATATTTTAATATTATATATATATTATATTTACGCAGGGCTGTACATTGTCTTGTCACTAACGGTCCCTCAGAGGGGCTCACAATCCAGTCCCTACCAATTGGGGAAGCCAATTAACTTATCTGTATTTTTTTTTGGGGGGGGGAGGAAACCGAAGTACTTGGAGGAAACCCATGTAGACGTGGGGAAAACAAACATGCAGATGTTGACCTGGCTGGGATTCAAACTGGGAACCCAACGCTGCAAGGAGAGAGTGCTAACCACTATGTTACCGTGCTGCCCATTCACCTAAATGCACTCTTGTCAGTTGTTATAAGGTGTATTTCTTTTAAAAGGATACCAGCCTTCGTTACTTGTCTTAGAATAGTTATACTTTCAAGCACATTTATTTGTTTGACTATCCAGTATCATTAAAAGTGTAACTTTGTAATGTAATCTCATCAGTTGAACTATCCATTTAGATTCTCATGAATGCTCATGATGGGGTGACAATGGTCTCAATTCACTAAGATCATGCTGGAGATAATAAGGCAAGAGAAAACTTACCTCCACACAGTGAGAGAGTTATCTTATCTCTTCATTCCTTAAGTTACCTCCTCTGTAGTTAAGTTACCTCCTCTGTAGTTAATTTACCTCCTCTGTAGTTATTTTCACACGCAGTTAATAAACAGCCTGTCTTTAACGCTGGAGTTATTTTAAGGATTGAAGAGTTAACTTAAAGACAGAAGAGTTAACTTTAGGTTTGTCTG
The DNA here is from genome assembly GCF_040937935.1 of Hyperolius riggenbachi. Taxonomy (NCBI): domain Eukaryota; kingdom Metazoa; phylum Chordata; class Amphibia; order Anura; family Hyperoliidae; genus Hyperolius; species Hyperolius riggenbachi. The sequence goes on from NC_090654.1 coordinate 161,118,450, forward strand.
AGGTAAAATGTTTCCTGAATAGGACATGCCTCATCACCATGGTGATAACTCTAGAAACGTTATTATTAAAGACAGGAGATAAGCTTAGTGAATTGAGGCCAATGTGGGTGGTGTTGATCCAGGGATTTTATCTGATTGCCATCTGGAGTTGGGAAGGATTTTTTTCCCTTTTGGGGCTAATTGGACCATGCCTTGTAAAAGTTGTTTGCCTTCCTCTGGATCAACGGGGATATGTGAGGGTGCAGGCTAGTGTTGTACTTTATTTTCTGGTTGAACTTAATTGACGTATGTCTTTTTTCAACCCAAATAACTATGTAACTACTGTATGTAATCTAGCATGTACACAGGTGTCTTCCAACAAACCCCATTTTCAGGAGATCTGCTGAATTAACAACTCCTCTGCTGACCATTATTGTAGTTTACGCTGTGAACTGCAGTGGGATGCCTCGTTTTCGTCCTCCCCTTTCCACTCTCCATAGGAAAATATGGGCTGCTTATGAGCAATGGTGTATCCACAGGGATGCAGGCAAAGGTCATGCCAGAGGTGTCATGCCTGCACCCTTCCTTCTTCCCCTGCTTCATCCTCCATGCTGCAGCACCCATGGACTGCCTCCCCAACACACCACAGACCTTAGATCACTGGGACCAGAAGGCAGAAGAGTGGCCATATGAATCAGAAATAGGCTGGGCAATGTCTAAGCTTGTTTATTCCATGGCATGGCAGGTACATATATCCATTGTGCACTGTCTGATCATCCTGGCTCATCACCTCTCCTCATCTGTTCCCCACCAGCTATATTTTCCGCACAATGAATGTATGTACCAACCATGCTACAGAAGAAACAGGCTTTGAAGATAGTGACCAGCCTCTGTTTCTGGTTCGATTGTAAATTACAAGCAATTTTTATTCATTATGTTATTTTCACTACATTTCCTCTGTCCTACTTTTTTAATTGTAAAATGCTTAGTTTAAAGAGTGCAAATTTGGACAGAGGCGCCAGGCAGGTTAAAATGATCTAAAAACAACTAAAAAGGAGGAGTACAGGTGGACTTACCTCCTGAAATGATGGACAATCGAGATTGAAGAGGGTTATACCTGCGAGGGATGAAGAGGGTTATACCTGCGAAACGCATTGCGGAGTGCCAAAATAAATTGTTATTTGCGATTTGAACAATCTCGATTGTCCATCATTTCAGGAGGTAAGTCCACCTGTACTCATCCTTTTTCGTTGTTTTTAGATCATTTTAACCTGCCTGGCGCCTATGTCCAAATTTGCACAGTATATAGTCCACCTTGGGTGGAGGGGACTCTCCCCTTCTTTCTATCTACAGAGAACGACTTCTTAAACCTGAGTGGGGTCAGGTTCTAATGCTCCCCACCTGCATTTCAAGTGGTTGCCTATGTGGTAACCCGTGTTTGTGAGTATATCCACATCTGTTAATAATTTTGCCAACAATTGCTAGACTTACTGCACCATATTGGGCTCTCGGTTTTTCTTTTTTGTTTCAAGTGCATTAGTTTAAAGAGGTGATATTTTCACATCTTGTCATAAAATGCCTTTATACCACTAGCACGTAAGAAAATACTCAGAATAATTTTGATAGTACCTTTTTGCCTACTTTTGGGTACCTTTTCAATTGTAAATGACTGAAAAATCAATTTAAAGAGAAGCTGAAAATTATCTCCTAGTAGAAAACTCGGGGGGAAAAGTTAATAGCATATGGGCCTAGGTCTCTTATCATTTGTCTTAAATGCCGAGGCAAATAAAAAAGGAAAACATAATTCAGTTATGTATACAATAAAGGCTTGTTTCCACAAGGGGTGATTTGCAGCTATTCTCCAAATGCAAATTTGGACAGGGAATCACAGCCTACTGCAATCCACAGGCTGATTCTGCTTCTCAAAAAAATTGAAGCGTGACAGATTTTTAAATAATTCATCTGAAACCCAAAGTCGATGCATGGCACAGCGATAAGGATTCAGATGTGTAATTGCCGATAACAAGTGCTGGCGCTGGCGTCTCTCTCGGAGATGGATGCTCGGCAAGTGGAAACCCACCCTAAAAGAATATTATTTTAAATAAGGCATTTTAAGTACATAAAATAAGTATAAGCAAATGATTATGTCAGCAAAACAGCTTAATATAATCCATTGCACACTTAACATTGTACATTGGTGGCCTGCATTGTTAGCCTATCAGACTGTTCTACATTGCAGAGTGCTGTCAATCTAAACGTGTGAGCTTGTTTACAGGAAGTAAGAGCAGAATGGTGACTTATGTCTGTGTCATTCTTGCTCTCTACTCTGTATAATCAGCAGGCTGGATAAATAGATTTTCCAGAATCTTTAGCTGTATTACTCAACTGCAGAGAGAAGAAAGGGGAGGGTACAGATGTGATGTTAATGGCAATACCTTGTAGGAAAGCTAGTGGAATCAAGCAACTGGTCAGACAAAATTAAACATTACCTAATAAGTAAAAAAAAAATCTCATTGCTATTTAGCTGTCTGTTTAGAGTTTAGTTTTGGATGGAATGGCGATAGTTTAGAACCACTGTCTGGTATCTATTGGCTGTCCATGCTTCCATCTGAAAAAACGTTATTTATTTAAATCCTATGTGACATGAACAATAGAAAGTTATAATGTGTGCCACGTGACATAATGCGTGCCACAGGATCACTGGGGTACATATTATAACCATTGGGGTCTAGGGAAATAAGAAAAAGATCTTGCCAATAGGTACATAGACAGCTGTAAAAACCCCAAAGCATATTATACCCATTGTATTTTCTACAAAATAAAAATAAATATTTTCCTTGAAGCTGAACTTAAATTTTATTTTAAGTGAAATTGAATTTCCGAGTCACTATTCACAGGATCAATGTTTGAATTTGACTGCTAGCATTGGAGTTTTACATCTTCACCTGGACTGGATTCCTCTTAAAGAGAGTCTAAAGCCTTTTTGAAAATATCTGTTTTTATGCTGCCGGCTGCTTCATCATTATAACCCAAGCCGATTCGCCGCGGGGTTGAGGCAGAACAAGGTCTCTATCCCCATGAAATCCCAGGGAAAAATTCTACGATTTTCCAGGTCGTGGATTTTGCTGCACAGGGGAGGCAGAGCTTTGCGCTGTTGCTTTGCCTCCAGAACAGTCAATCTGCACCGGTCGCCGCCTCTCCCCGGCCCTCTCAGTGAAAGAAGACTGAGAAGGCCGAGGTGAGGCGAAGATCAGCGGTGATTGATACCAGCAGAGGCAGAGCTACTGCGTAAAGCTCTGCCTCTACCTGGAAGGAGCTCCAAATTTTGCCCCGGTGGATTTCGGGGAGATTAAGACCTCGTTCTGGCGCGTCCCCAGGGCGAATCAGCTTGGGTTCCCGGCGATCATCAGCCATTCGCCCTTTCGCTTTAATGCAAACATTTTTGTCAAAAATCTGCATTCGCATTTAACATTAAAATCAATGGCCATCGACTTTATCAATGATATGTGCTACAAACACCAAATTTGCAGAGTACGTTAAGTAGGACAGTGGGAACAAAAGGACATACTTTTTCAAAAAAACCTTGTAGTTTTTTTTAGAAAATCGATGGTAAAGTTAGAGGAAAAAAGTATATTTAAATGCAGGAAACTGACAGATAATGTGTATATATATATATATATATATACATATATATATATATATATATATATATATATATATTTTTTTTTTTTTTAATTTTTTTTTCTAGTTTTTTTTAAATAAATAAAAAAATGATGTGTGGTCCCCCCAGCCTCTTTAGCCTCTTGTCACCCCTTGGCTGGGATAGCAAGAATGCGGAGCTCCAGCACCCTGAGCTATATAGACATTTTTGCATGAAGTCTCACCATTTCCTGAGTCCCCGAGTGACCAGAGTTTAGTGAAGCTGTGATGCAGGCTGCTTTCAGGATCGGAGCTGATGCTGATGCATGCAGGATGGCAGCCATTTAGTCAGACATGCTTCCTGACATGATCAGCGAACATTGGGACAGAAGCTCCTCCACTTTCAGCGGGGATGCTGGCGCCTGCAGGATTGGATGCCATCCATGCTTCCAAAGATGATCGGTGGACAGCGGGAGAGGAGCTCCTCCACTTTCAGCCAGTCATGGATCCTATGTTGTCTGCACATGGGTGGCCAGAATGTGTTACGGAGCGGAGCGGGCATCCGATGCTGTGAGTGACAGAGCCTGCAGAGCCACCTGTGCAATGATCGGGGATTCCCTCTTCCGTACAGTCTGCTGTGAGTGATAGAGCCTGCAGAGTCCCCTGTGCAATGATTGGGGATTCCCTCTTATGTCCAGTCTGCTGTGAGTGACAGAGCCTGCAGAATCCCCTGTGCAATGATCAGGGTTTCCCTTTTCCATTCAGCTCTCACTGTGTCTCATATAGATGACACCATCTAGTGGCGTCTTTAGACAGTGGGTACTGGACGGAAGAGGGAATCCCCCATCATTGCACAGGAGACTCTGTAGGCTCTATCACTTACAGCAGACTGGATCGAAGATGGAATCCCCAATCATTGCACAGGAGACTCTGCAAGCTGTCATTCACAGCATCGGATGCCTGCTCTGTAACACATTTAGGCCACCCATGTGCAGACAACATAGGATCCATAACTGGCTGAAAGTTCCTGTCACACTTTGCACCGATCATCTTTGAAGGCATGGATGGCATTTGATCCTGCGGGCCTGGGCATCAGTTCCTGACCATAACCTGCACCCCTGCTGTAAAGGTAAGCTGAACAGCCATTGTTTGTAGCAGTTTATTAATGCCTCAAGTTGTTGTGAAGTTGCTTAAACTTATTCAATCATTTGCTTTTATTTGTGGTAAAAAGATTCCTTATGCGTCCTGTTCATAATGATAAACACAGGTACATTAAGCTTGTACATGACAGAAGTCGAATCCAGAATTCTAGCACTGTGAAGAAAGAGTGCTAACTAGTAAATCAAAGTTGTTTAAATACTGTTTGAACTGTACATTCCACAAAGTAAAACTAGAAGGAGCATCAGCTCCTGACCACAGACTGCATCCCTGCTAAAAGTGGAGGAGCTCCTGTCCCACTGTGGGCTCTCTATCTCTGGAAACATGTGTGATTACATGGCTTGCATCCTGCAGGCACCGGAATCCACTCCGTTTTAACTACTGCTGGCTATATATATATATGGGGAGGGGGCTTATATGCGAGTCAACAACTTTGTCCTGGTTTTTGAGGGAACAGTGGGTACCTCGGCTTATATGCGGGTCGGCTTATATGCAAGTATATATGGTAGATCCTCCTTTTGCAGAAATTCCAGGCTTTCAAACGCTTCCTGTAGGTTCTAATTAGATTCTGGACTCTGGTTGAAGGTATTTTGGACCATTCCTCTTTACAAAAGATCTCTAGTTCATTCATGTTTGATGGCTTCCAAGCATGGACAACCCTCTTTAACTCACACCACAGATTTCCCCTAAACCATGATGGTGAACCATCCTTGTCTTTAGGTCATTTGAGAGTTGTTTTGAGACCCCCATGTTGCTACTCTTCAGAGAAAATGAAAAGGGGAGGGAAACTTGCAATCGACCCCCTTAAATACTCTTTCTCATGATTGGATTCACCTGTGTATGTAGGTCAGGGGTCACTGAGCTTATCGATCCAATTTGAGTTCCAATAATTAGTTCTAAAGGTTTTAGAATCAATAAATTGACAACAGTGCCCATATTTGTGCACCTGCCTAATTGTATTTAAACAATTATTGTGCACTTTCTGTAAATCCAATAAACTTCATTTCACTTCTCAAATATCACTGTGTGTGTCTCCTATATGATATATTTAACTGACATTTTTTATCGTAACAACAAACAATTTATACAGGAAAATCATGACGATTAACAAGATTGCCCAAACTTTCGCATCCCACTGTAAATACTTGATCTACTTACATAACACATGTATTGTACTGTCCATATTTTGATTTCAGTGAATTTTATATAGTAAATGAAGGGAATTATGTTCCTGGTGGGAACCATGTCTTTTGCCCACAGTTTGAGGCTAAATACCAATGTCATTTCCTCCCTTAAATTTTTTTTTTCTCCTTCAATCACTGAGTCACCTCAACCTTGCTCATAAACACAAGTGAGCAGAGGATCATGTTTCAGATAGGCAGCTAGGCAGGGAAATAAAGGGAAGAGGAGGAATATAAGGGAAGAACCCCCAGTATGCAACTGAATGGCAATGGCCATTAAAGGGCCAGTGCTCCTAAGGTATGTGATAACTCCAAACCATAACAGTAGAAAAAGTTTTTATAGTTTTGAATGCAGGATTAGCATCTTTATTACTTAATACACTCAGACAAGTTGCTGTTTAAATTTAATTTTTAAGGTGACAATCCCGCTTTAAGAGGAACTCCAGTGAAAGTAATGTAATAAAAAAAAAGGACTTCATTTTTACAATAATTATGAATAAATGATTTAGTCAGTGTTTGCCCATTGTAAAATCTTTCCTCTCCCCGATTTACATTCAGATATTTATCACATGGTGACATTATTACTGCTGGCAGGTGATGTCACGCAAAGAGGATGCTGCTTGCTTTTTTTGCAGTTGGAAACAGCTGTTATTTCCCACAATGCAACAAGACTCACACAGTGTGATGTATGGACTTCAGAGCTGCGAGGTGCTGAAATCACACTGTGGAGGGGTTTCACCACAGTATCAGCCATACAGAGCCCCCTGATGATCTGTTTAAGAAAAGTAATATATTTCTCATGGGAAAGGGGGTATTAGCTACTGATTGGGTACAGTTTCTCTTTAATACGTCTACAGTGGCACAGCAGAGTTTTTTTTTTTTTTTTCAAAATAATTTTTATTGAAACAGATAAAGGTAGGTAACAACAATTAGGCTATCCAGCCGTGGTTATTAGTGTAACAGCAGGTCAAGTCTTAATACCACAGACTAAGAGAAAGTCACTTAACAACTGGACCAGTATATGGGTTGATGGCCAGGGAGCAGGGGGTAGAGGGGGGGGGAGGGAGGGTTGGGTGGGGGAAGGGGAGGTAGGGGTGAAGGTAGGGGAAGGGGAAGTAGGGGTTAAACATACAGCGGGTTATGAACCAGTGTCTCAAGTAGGCACACTAAACAGCTCTTGTATGACATTTTCTATTTAAGCAGGATGCGAGATTCACACTTTACACAATTGCTATATCGAGATGAGATATATTGAATGTAGGATATAGGATCTAGTATTCAGGAATGAGTGCAAGAACGTTGATGTATAAAGAGGGAACATGATCTAATATACTTAGTTGCTTAAGAAAACTTGCAGGGCGTCAGAGTCACAGAAATCAATCCAGACTGCCCACCTCTTGGGGAAGACGTCACATTTATTCTGGGCTGTTAATAACAATTCATCCATCCGTTTAATGTGATTGATTTGAGTAAAAAGCTCAGTGAGAGAGGGAGCTTCTGTCTGATTCCATTTTCTGGCGATCAGACCTCTGGCAGCCATTAAAATAAATCTGAAGATGGATTTTTTTTGCTGAGGAAATTGATCCTGGAATAATAGAGAGGAGGCCAATTTCTGGAATATGTTGGAGAGAGTGGCAATATAGTAGTTTATGTAGTTCAAAAACTTTCGCCCAGAAGAAATGGAGGACTCTACACCTCCACCATACATGTATGTAGTCACCCACCTCTGTTTCACATCTCCAGCAAAGCCCTGAGCAGCTGGATTGGAACTTGGAGAGACGTGCAGGATCTCTGTACCATCTGGTAAGGATTTTATAGTTTCTTTCTTGGGCCAGGACCGAGGGGGACATCTTATGAGCAAGGGTAAATGCTTTATCCCAGTCCTCCTGATCCACCTCTCTTTCTAAATCCCTCTGCCACGCCTCCTGTAGTCTACTTAAATTGCTATCCCCGGAATTCTCAATTAATATTTTATAAAGCTGGGATAGTTGATGTAGGGGTCTTTCTGAAGCGGTGCAAAGCAACTCGAAGAAAGTTAGGTCTCTGTGTATCTGGCTTTTAGGGGAGAGGGATGCGTAGAATTTACGAAATTGAAGGGTGAAAAACCAGCCTGGCTGACGAGCTTCTCCGTTCTTTACCCACTCCTCAGCAGAGAGGAGAGATGTTCTAGATATAAAATGTCTTATTTGTGGCCAAAAGATCCTGTCCTTGCCTAGCAAGGAGGGTTGGTGCATGCCTGGGCCAAAGTCTGTATTGTCAATAATTGATGTGAGGGGACTAGGGATAGAGGAGATTTTGTATTTGTTTAAAAGGGAGTCCCATCTCTGGGAGACCACTCCTGTCCAAAATTGTAAGTCAGCTAAAGGTGGTCGTTTGGGTTTGGGTGTCCATAGGATGGCCCTCTGATCTATAGGATCAACAAGTGCCTCCAGGGAGACCCATTGTTTCTGGGAGCGGCCATGAAACCAATCTAAGACCAGGGACAATTGCGAGGCTTCCTGATACTTATATAAATTTGGTAGGCCAAGGCCTCCATCCTCCTTAGGTCTGTATAGTAGATTAATGTTAACTCTGGATTTTTTGTTTTGCCAAAGGAAGGATCTGAGCATCTGATTAAGTCGCTTCATATAGGAGTGCGGCAGAGGGATGGGATTGGGAACAGTCTGCATAACATATAACAGGCGGGGCAGGATGTCCATTTTGAGCACGTTAAACCTCCCTATCCAAGATAATTTAAGGTTATTCCAAGTGAGTAGGTCTTTTTGGATTTGTTCTGCCAGGGCGGGGAAATTACATGAAAACAATTTAGAAAGGTCTGCGGGTATAAGAACTCCAAGATACTTCAAGGCATCAGAAACCCACTTGAAAGAGAATGAAGATTGAATGGTTTTAACCGTATGGTCTGGGAGGGATATGTTGAGTATTTTGGTTTTGGATAAGGTGATTTTAAAGTTACTGAGTGAGCCTAATCGCTCGGCCTCCTGTAGAAAGTTTGGGAGGGATATTAAAGGCTCCGTTATATACAAGAGTAAATCGTCCGCGTATAGGGACAATTTCACTGAGGATCTTTCATAGCTGATGCCTTGTATATTGGGGTTCTCCCGCAGGGCATTAGCAAAGTGCTCCATGCAAAGGATGTAAAGCAGAGGTGATAGGGGGCATCCCTGCCTGGTGCCATTGCTGATCTGGAAGGCGTCCGACAGGATCCCATTTGCTCTAACGCGAGCCGACGGGGAGCTATATAAGCCCAGGATCCTGCTGGCAAACGCAGGGCTGAGTCCAATTTGGAGCAGGGTTTCCTTAAGAAAGCTCCAGTGGATCCTGTCGAACGCCTTTTCAGCATCGACCGAGAGGACACACATGGGAATCCCCTCTTTATGAGCCCTATGTATAAGGGATATAGTTTTGAGGGTATTATCCCTTGCTTCTCTGTGTGGTGTGAAGCCGACCTGGTCGGTATGTATGAGGTTGGGGATATGATCTTTTAGCCTCTCTGCTATAATCTTGGAGTATATCTTAATGTCGAGGTTTATAAGGGAGATGGGGCGGTAACTACTACAGGCTTTAGGATCCTTACCGGGCTTGGGGATCACCACTATGTGAGCTTCTAACGCTTGAGGAGGGAAAGGGGTGGTATCAGAGACTCTGTTAAAAGCATTCAGCATAGAAGGGGCTAAGTTCTGAGCAAAAGTTTTGTAGAAGGCTCCAGTGAACCCATCGGGGCCTGGACTTTTGCCTGGCTTGAGGGAGGAGATACCAGATAGGATTTCGGCCTCTGAAAAGGGTTTGTCTAATTCTTTTATAACTTCAGGTGGGAGTACAGGAAGACCTGTCTGTGCTATGTAGGAATGAATTTTGTCAGAGAGTTGGGTAGGGTTTAGGTTTTTAAATTTACCAGGGAGATTGTATAGATTCTTATAATAGCTACGGAATTCCTCAGCTATATCTGTTGCTTTAAAGACCTGATTACCTTTGCGTGAAGTAACCGCTGGAATATAGGCAGAGGAATGACGGGGATGTAGGTAGCGAGCAAGAAGGGTGCCACATTTATCTACTTTTTCGTAGAATTGCCCTTGTAATTTTTCCCTATATGCCAACGATTTTTCGTCTAGGATAGATAAGAGTTTGTTTTTGGTGTTGGCTAACTGAAGCCTTGTGGTCTGGGAGTTGCCCCCTTCAGATTTAAATTTGTCTTCTAGGTCAGATATGTCTTTTAGTAGTTGAGAAATTTTTTGGCCCCTTTCCCTTTTCAATCTAGTGCCATGGGAGATCAGTAAGCCTCTGATGCTACATTTAAGGGCCTCCCACTTTATCACATCAGAGGTGTCATCCTGAGCATGATCTAATGTAAAGTTGGAGATGGCATCTTTGATGCTCTGTGAGCACTGAGGGTCTTTTAGTAGGTTATTGTTCAGTCTCCAAATGAACGCGTCCCTGTGTCCCCCCGGGATCCCGACTGAGCAATACACAGGGGAGTGATCTGACCATAGTTGAATGCCTATAGAGGAGGAGAGAATATGATCTAGTAAACTATGCGATACAACAATGACATCTATTCTGCTAAACGAATTATGAGGAGAAGAGTAAAATGTAAAGTCTTTGTCTCTGGGATGGAAAACTCTCCAACAATCTACTAGGCGGAGGTCATTCAGTTTTTTCTTTATTTTGCTCAGCGTGCCCGCCGGGACCCCGGGGCGGCCAGAGGACGAGTCTAACTCAGGATTAAGGCACATATTCAGGTCTGATCCGAGTATAATCTGGCCCTGGGCAAAGGAGGCCAGTTTGGGCAGATGTCTTAAAAACCATTGACCCTGGTTATGATTTGGGAGGTAAAAGGTGGCCACTGTAAATTGTTTGCCGTAGATTTTTACCCTGACAAAGATGAATCTGCCGAGGAGGTCCGACAGGGTCTCTATATCAGTTATGGGGAGGGATTTGTGGAATGCAATGGCTACTCCCTTGGATTTAGAGTCCGGGAAGGTGCTATGGAACCAAGTGTTATAATATCTATTCTTAATGCTAGGGTGGTTATCTGTCATGAAGTGGGTTTCTTGGAGGCTGGAGCATCCGGATTTTAACTTTAGCTTTGTGCATATTGTATAGGATCTGAGACCTCTTAATTGGGTTATTGAATCCCTTCACATTGAATGATGCGCATTTGCACTTTGTTAAGTAACATAGACATGAGGCGGATAATAGGAGTGCAATCTGCTATTTGTGGAATCTAGTCGTATGGGAGGAAATAGTGTGGCGTCTGAATGGTGGTGTGGTAGTGTGAACCGAGGCTGCTCAGTATCGTGGTGCTTTATGAGACACATAAGGTAATCGTGGTTGCATATGATAGCGATGAGGATTAAAGCAGTGTAAAATACTGCATGTGTTGTTTGAGAGTTTGTAGGTCTGCATTCAAGCAGGCCCAAGATTGTCGGAGTGTGGAGGCCCATGTGCGGCTAGGGTCCCGTCAGGACGGATTCCGAGCAGTGCATACCGGGCGTGGGACTCCCTATAGTAACATCGTGTAGGGATACAACATAGAGTATTTGTAATGCATAACAGAACACATAACCTATAAAGCAAGCTATTTGACAATTGTAACAACAGTTATAACAGCTATGTTATCTATGAGCCAACAGTTGACCTGCCAGTGTTATATTAGACCGGGCTTGCATACACTCCAGAATGCAAAGGGAGTAGTTTAGAGCCTTTGCCCAACAGTGGGGGAGCCTGGGAGAAGCACCATACAGTTCACTCGGTTATGTAACAGGAATGACTGCATAGCGGGATTGTGTCCATCGTTTAGGCAATGAGCGACTCCTTTACAGGGAAATAACCGTTAGTCATCTGGAAGTATGGGTGTTCGCTCGGGAGACGGCCTTGGTGCAAAGCAAATGTCTACGGAAGGATGCAAACTGTCCCTAGGGGTATGGAAAGACATGTGGAGAGCCCAGGAATAACGTAATAAAACATAATGTCAGGTGCATCAGGGTTGGGCAGGCTTTCATGGGTAGAGCAGAGAAGTGCGGCCCGTCTAAACATAACCATTGAGGGAGTAGGGGGTCAAAGAAAGAGGACAGTTTGAGGTCTCACCCATCTGTAGAGTTCTGTGCAGCGGCTAAGTTGCTGCGGCGATTACCCCGTCCTGCAGTTTGCCATCGGGCTCTTTGTTGGAGGCCTCCTTTAGGGGACTGTAAGTCAGCCGGCCATTCGGGAAGCTGAGTCACCGGGATACCGAGGATGTCGCAGAACTTCGGTAGGTCCGCAGGTGAAGAGAGGAAGGCTGACTTCCCTGCATGTTTCACCTGGAGTTGAAACGGGTATCCCCAGCGGTAGGGAATTTGCCTCTCGCATGGGATATTCAGGATGGGTTTCACCGCTCTCCGCATTTGGAGGGTGAGACTGGATAAGTCTGCAAGTATGGAGATCCTGGCGCCGTCGAAATCCACGTGGCCTATGTCTCGAGCCGCCCTCATAATGGTATCCTTAACGTTGTAGTAGTGTATGTGACATACCACATCGCGTGGCCTCTCCGGGTCGGTGCTTACAGGGCCCAAGGTACGATGTGCACGATCTATCTCGATGGGATCATCGTGTGGGTGTTCCAGAAACTTATTGAAGATGGCCGTCAGTGTAGGAACGAGGTCTTGGGTCTTAGTGGCTTCAGGGAGGCCCCGTACTCGGAGGTTGTTTCTCCGTTGCCGGTTCTCTTGGTCGTCTAGCTTCATGAAGAGGCTTTGGATCTGTAGGGTGTGTTTGTCCAGGGTGGCTTGTTGCGTATGTTGAGTTTTCTCAATCCTCTCCAGGCTCTTTTCTGTTTCCTCGACTCTGTGGCCCACGTGTCTGATCTCTTGTTTCACCTCCTCCAGCTCCTTGCGATATGTTGCCTCTATGCGGCTGACGTACTTTTCTAGATCATCTTTAGTGGGTAGTGATCTGATGTACTCGTGGAGATCCATTTCCACGAATGATTCAGCGCCCTCGGATCTGGAGGGAGACGTATGGCTAGCCGGGCTATCCTGTTGGTGTAAGGGGGAGCCATTCGGGAGGGAGCTGCTAGGTGAAGCTGCGGCCTTGTCGCGCGGGGACTTATCCGGCGCCATCTTAGAAAGGTCCGAGGTGCTTGCGGATCTCGTCAAGGGTCGGAGAAATTGTTGGATCCGTCCCTTGCGCGGGGTTTTTCGTGGTCTAGAGGGTTTGTCCTTCTTTCTGCCCCCCATGGGAGTCCCAAGGGGCTGTTAATTAGTGCTTATGAAGTGCTCGGGGGATCCGGCTAGCGGGAGCTCTTAAGAAAGACGTCCAGCGCGCGCCATGAGCAAGCCACGCCCCGCCGGCACAGCAGAGTTTTAAATGTAATTCTCAAATTACTTCACCCTCCAAGCTGCTTTGACTAGGAAAGGGAATAGAATTTAACCCCGCCAGGAATTTCAGCGGCAGCAGGGTGAGCTGTATTTCGAATCACCTTGTGCCCAACTCCGGACTGACTGGGTGATGATTTCATACGTACGCTGTCAGCTCCTTTTTTGGCTCACACAGCAGATTTTTCCTTGGAAAAAAAACAGGGATAAATTTAGCATATTTATGTTGAAGAAATGCATTTATCCTTAAACAACTTTTGACAGATCCTACATTTTAGTAATCTAGAGAACAAGAAGAAATTCATTATTCTGCTAAAATATACAGTAAATTATATCATCAGCACCTCCTTAGCTGCAATTGATTCATCACCATTCACAATGAAAAAAAAAGACACTGAAAATGAACAAAACTAAATAATATGTAAGGCCTCAGACCAAAGCTCTAGTTGAAAATAACATTTAAACACCTTTTCTTACTCTCCCTGTTTGTTGAGTGAGGGTTTGCTTACATGATTGTGCAAAACTGAAAATAATGTCCTTGCCGTCCCTTCCTAAAAACGGCTTGAGAGAGCTGTCACCATTTTAAGATAGGCGCCATTTCTCAAATATCTGTCCTAATGTTGGCGTCCATCAGATGTGTTGTGCAATACAGTAAATTCTGACTTAACTGATTACATTTAATAACCAATGTCAGAATATGCACCCAGCTCAGTTTGTCTTTCAGGACTGCATAATTTCCCTTATTTCATGCCTCAGTCCTTGCATGTGTAATGCGTTTAAAACTGTTAACTTAAAAGAGCTCAGAATGATAGCCTTGGCACAAGAGAATACAAAAGCCTGTAATAGCCATAATAATAGACTTGCTTGAAGGATACTGGTTGCCTTGACAACAATGTATGTGCAATACAAGATAATGTAACTGCTGGAGTGGAGGGTTCTGAGCTGCATATTAATAATCCCAGTTTGTTGTGAGGATTTGCTGATGTGTGGCTGCGCTTTTCTCTGCTGGCTATGACGATTCATTAGATGGGATGTTATTGTTTTCTTGTATCAGTAAGGGCAAGAGGAGACAACTAAATGACAATTTGTAGAGAGATGAAGATGTGTACAAAAAGGTTTACTGCATTGCACAATGCATACACGCACATTTTGCGTTTGCTTGGCTTCATCTAGCACCAGAGCTCTGTGATTTCCTGCATTCAGTTGTTCTTTGTGTTCTGGTACATTAACATTTATTGAAATTTGTTCTGCCATCTGTTCATGATCGGTTAGTTATCTTGCGATCTTGATTGCACCAACTTACATGGCATATTGTGCATTGTTCTTTTTTAAAGATAGTTTGTAGTGAGATGAGTTCAGCAACTGCCATCCTTATTACCTTTGCAATTTGCCTTGTTGTCATGCTAATATTTATACATTTAGCTTCTGTAGCATTTCAATCACCTACCTGGAACACGTATGCAGCCAGTGGAGTCAAAGTTGAGTCGAGGTACCCAATATTTATGCATACTTATTCTAAATCAGAAACTCAAAATGCCAAAGCACAAAATACAGACAAATATTTGCATTTTTTAAGACCACAGATGCAGACAATTTCTGATAACTACAAGTTCCCCTGTAAAACAAAACAAAAAAAAAATCTGTAACAACGTTACACATTCTCCAGAATGTGGACAAGTGTAGACACTTAGTAATTATCCTCATTATCATTCTTATCAAGCAAAATAATATGATGCTAAGCATATAATGTTAACTCTCTATTATAGTGATAGATCTTGCATGCAATGCATGATCTAAATCATGGATATCAGAAGTAGGATATCATTCTCTCTTCCCAGGAAAATGTATGTCCTACCTCCATAGTTACTGAAAAGTCTAATGTTTTGTAATTTTGGTAATTAAACTCTGGCAAAATGTATGTGCTCTGTGGGGTGAAAGAAGCTTCTCTGATCCTCCTCCACCACACCACTGTTTGCTGGGACCCTCTTCTTCTTGACCAAGCTCCTATCTGTGCACAGTCATATTGCACAGGCGCAAGTGTAGCCTGCACAATGGCACAAAGCCGTGCATGAGCGGTTTCCTACTACTGCGCAGGCACTGCAATTGGTGCAAAAGATGGAGTGTAGAGTGTAAAAAAGCAATAGGTGCACCTTGGGAATAATGGATTGCTGTGCATCCAGTGTGTTATAAAATGAGGAGTATGCAACTCCATTTTAACTGTAACATAAAATAGATCAATAGCCCTGGTTTTTAGCTTTTCATGCAAACAAAGAATGACCTGTAACAGTTAGTGCAAAAATGGACTGCAAAAAAGCCATAGGTGCAACTTTAGAATAAGGATCGCTGTGCATTCAGTTTCTTATCAGATGAGGTGTATGTGACCTTATTTTAATTTTTATAAGTATTGTTATACAAAACACCCACTTTTGAATAGCCCTGGTTGTTAGCTTTCCACAATGGTGAAATTTGTGGCCTATTTTCTGATGTCCAGACTCTTCTGGGGCTATGCAAACAAATAATGGCTCTAAAATACTTTGTGTAAAAAACTGACCCGTAGAGTTCAAAGTTAATGGCCTGCTAAATACCCAACTAGCTATCAAATGATACGTAAATTATATCTTTTTAACCATGATAAGTTATATAATAGATTTTAGGGTGTTTTAGGGTTGAGGCCTATGTCTTTTGAATTCTTTTTAGTGACAAACGGAATCAAAAGTAATAAAAGTGTTTATTTTTTATATTCTGTACTAAAAGGAAAAACTTGTAAAAAGAAAACAAATTGACAGACTTTAAAAAAAATAAAATACATTCATTCTTACCTAAGTGACTCAGCTTTTTAAATATGTATGCCATGAGGGTATATTTTCATTATTTTTGCAAAAAAGGGGCTTGTAATTATTCATAAGGTACAATGAGAAAACAAATACACAGCAAATATACAACTTTATTTTCAAATCATTTATTGCCCCATACATTGTACCAGGGACATCATTTAAATGCTTTGACAACCAGAAAAATGGGCAAACAAAATGATTAGGTTTTATCTACAGTAGCACTGTTCATTTGAAAACTATGGAAATTGAGAACTAGTGCATTTTTTCACCCCCCCCCCCCCTTGTTTTTCTTTTAAAATATATAGACAATTAAGTAATTACAAAAAAAAATCCCCCACAAAAACCCTAATTTGTCCCCCCCCCCCCAAAACAATATATAGATCATTTAGGCGTGATAAATAGTGATAAAGTTATTGCTGAACGAATGTAAGGAGCGCTGAAACGTGAAAATTGATCTGGTTTTTAAGGGGCAATAAGCTCTACTGGTGAAGGGGTTAACTGTGTAAATCACAAAAATACATAGTTAATGTGGACAAAGGCTATGTGTATTCCAAATCAGTTCACTTAGGCGCAGATCGTGCCTGATAATTTGAGCACCGCTATAGGCTACTGTAAAAATTGCAGCTGTGGGGGTGCCAGAGAAGTATACTATTAATACTATGGTGGACATCATAATTCCACTATGTTTTAGTGGAGCACCAGCTTTCAAATTAAGTGGTGGGAGACGGTGCCAGGAAGGTAATCTGAGAGTCGGATCAACTGAGGCTATAGTGGCAAAGTGTAGTTTTAAGGGTTGGTGTGGGGGATTAAGTTAAGTGTTAAAGGACCACTATCTACCACCATAGTTCCACTATATCTTAGTGGAACTCCAGCTTTAAAATTAAGTGGTGGGAGACGGGGCAGGGAAGGTAATCTGAGACTCGGATCAACTGAGGCTATAGTGGCAAAGGTTAGTGTTAAGTGTTGGTGTGGGGGGTTAAGGTAAGTGTTAAAGGACTGATATCGCGAAAATCGTAAAAATTAAAATATATGTAGCCACATACAAATAAGACGTATGTTTCTTCCTGAATAAAATGAGCCTTAAATGACTTCTTATGTTGCTGTCACTTACAGTAGGTACCGTAGTAGAAATCTGACAGAACTGACAGGTTTTGGACTAGCCTACTGAAAGTGACAGCAACATAGGAGTAAAGTAATTTATGGCTAATTTTACTCTGGAAGAAACATTCTTCTTATTTGTATAGTTTTATATGTATTTGATTGTCGCGATAGTGGTCCTTTGCAGTGGAACTCCAGTGAAAATAATGTACTAAGCAAGTGCTTCATTTTTACAATAATTATGTATAAATGATTTAGTCAGTGTTAGCCCATTGTAAAATCTTTCCTCTCCCTAATTTACATTCTGACATTTCTCACATGGTGACATTTTTACTGCTGGCAGGTGATGTAGCTGCTGCTTTCTGTTTTGGCAGTTGGAAACAGCTGTAAACAGCTATTTCCCACAATGCAACAAGGTTCACAGACAGGAAACTGCCAGGAGTACCATGGTCCTCAGATTTTTTTGTGGGAGGAGTTTCACCACAATATCAGCCATACAGAGCTCACTGATGATCCATTTGTGAAAAGGATCAGCTACTGATTGGGATGAAGTTCAATTCTTGGTCACAGTTTCTCTTTAAGCATAGGTATAGAAGTTTGTATCAGGCATAGGAGGGGGAGGGAGAAGCAGATAAAAAGGATGCAGAGCGCCCTGGTAAAAATGGTGCTGTTACAGTCAGCAATTTTAATGGCCACGATTAGTGGCTAATACCAGTAAATAGAGCACTCCCGGGCCACTAGCTATGCAAACTGTGGCTACAAATAGTGGGTGCTTCACTTTTTACTGCATAGCTGGTGGCCAAGGCATCTGCTATTTTCCCAGGTGTCTCCACTGCCCAAATTGCTGATGATAGCTGCTAATCACAGCTATTAACACAAGATTAGGTAGCTGGGGGGTCTGTAGGGTTGGGCACTGGCGGGAGTCCTTAGTATTAGATGTGGGAAGTGGCTAAGGTTAGGCACCCCCAGGAGAGTTTTAGGGTTAGGCAGTGCTGTGGGGTCCTTAGGGTAAGGCAGCACCAGGGGGTGCTTAGTGTTAGGCAATACCAGGGGGGTTTCAGGCTAAGATAGCGCCAAGGGGCGTGTTAGGTTTCGAGAGGGAGGGATAGTTTTTGGGTACGGCTAAGTCATCATGAAATATTGGTAAAGATTACCAATATTTTACAATCAGAATTAAGTAGCAGATTACTGGTAATTTTACTGATATTCTATACGCAACATTCTCCAGAGCCTTTTTTACAGGGAGCCCTTTTTACATGTATGTAGTGAGAGTTAGATTACGGTGAAGTGATAGTAAATTTATTGATATTTCCCTAATAAGGGAAATGTACTAATATTCTACTACTGGGTAAATCTGCACCCATTTTAACGCATGCCTTTTTTGAAATGTACGCTGTGTATTCAGTCCTGGTACTCCTACATCATAAGTTAGTAAATAATATTGTGCTTCACAATGCTGTCTTGACTTTTATGGTAAAAAAAACAACCTTTCCAGGGTGCTATGCATTCTAAAGATTCTAAATACAACAGTGCTCTGCAGGGGCATAGCTTGGGGGGGGGGGGAGGGCGGTAGGACATGTGCCCCCAAACGCGGGATCCCTAAGGGCGTACAGCTGTGAGATGTATTTTTTTTTCTTCCTAGTGAAGGGGGAGAGATGGACACAGCGGCTCCCCCTTTCTTCGCTCCCCTATCCAGATATGAGCAGCTGGTAGCGGGCGGCGGCAGAACACTTCCTATTCCCGGCGCGGAATAGGAGATCTGTGCGCCGCTGCACTGGTGATGTCACTAGACCAGAGCAGCGGCACACAGGTCTTCTTTTATGGAGGCAAAGAAGGCAAATTTTGCTCAGCATTGCTTTTCAGTAGGATGGATTTTAGTCTCTTAGCCTATCTAGGGGGTGCTGCTTTGGTTCCCGGCCCATATGACATGTGCCATCGTCAGGGAGTGACAGCACTGAACCACATTTTAACTTGCTGTCAGTTGCAAATGTGGTTCAGTGCAGTTGCTCTCTGAAGAAGATGGCTCATTACCCCCTGCTGGGGGCCATAGGCTTTTTCACATCACAGAGAGTCCAATAACATTGATGTAGAGCTTTGGGGAATGGGGTGGTAGTTGCATTTTTCCAGAATGAGCTTTTTCCATATTGTCAACCCTGAACACTGCAACTGTAGTCTGAATGGACACATGCCCACTAATGAGTAGCAAATCAGATCTTCCTGTACATAAGAACTCTAAATACTAAAGTTAAGCCTTACTCCTCTATTGATGCTGTAACATTTCAATGAGAGTATTACAAACGGACACATCTGGTGCAATTCTGTTTTCAGGCCTGTTCAATTTATTTTTATTGATTTAATCTGTGTTGTTGGTCTTTGTATCTAGTCATCTGCGCTACAATGAACACAAGATGGCAGCATGATTCCAGAACTAGGCTCTGTCTGGAGTGAGCCCATTAGACATACAAATAGTGTAGCACTATTGATCTGTTTGGTGCAGTCTAGCATTACATGCCTGATTTGCTGCTATTTTGTAGACACATCAAGATTGAAATATTACTGTTGACCCACTGACTTTATCTTTATAATGACCCTATTTATTATAGGAGATGAAAATAAGCTAAAATGCCATCAACAGTAATCTATAGGATACGAGAAGGCTGATGGTAAAAAATAATATCAAAATCATGGTTAGAAAATGGATTTTTGTGTGTCTGGGGGAATTCTAGCTTCTGTGAAACAAAGAGTATGAAAACAGATTTTTTTTTTCTCCCAATGCATGTAACTGTTTTACTGATATAAACTCAGATTTGTTTTTGTTTTTATGTATTTATTTTCCCCCTAAATCCACCACAATAAAAATGTTACTATTGAGCTTTCTACTCCAGGTGAGACCTGGCAGTGCTTCATTATGGTTATGAATTTCAGGATAGTAAATGTTTAAAAAAACATCAGTGCAAGGAGCAATAATATTGTATTAATAATGTGTATATTTTACATTTTATTTAAAAAACTGGATTCTCCACTGAGCTGTACTACCTCCAAATGGAGTTGATTGGAACAGAAAAATTCCAATTTCATCAAAATTTGGTGTTCCGCAGGCAAACACCGAATTTCATGTTCTGATTTTCGTGTTCCAAAAGTATTTTCTATTGAAGTTGATGGCGCTGATTTCCACAGTTAATAGCAAAGCCCCTGTACATGCTATTGTCACTAATTCGCCAAGTATGTTAGGGAGATCAGTAGGAACACAGAAACAAAAAACTGTTAAAAGACCATGTAATTTAAAATTTCATAGGAAAATGTTTTTTAAACTGGGTAAAATTACACTTTGCTGCAGTACACTGTACTGCATTCCGAGTGTATACATTTCATGAAAATGGACAGTGTGGGGGTCCCAAGCCTCTTTAACCCCTTGGCTCCCGTGCATGCTGGGATAACAAGAATGCAGAGGCCACACTGCATGGGGCTCCACACCCTGAACTATATCAGCCCACATGGTCATTGGTATGGGGCTCTGAAGGAGAGGGGTGGCCAAGGCTCCTCCTCTCCTCCAGATCCCTTTTTCAATCCATTGACAAGGGGCTCTTGCCCACCTCCGGTGCTCAGGAGGAGTTAGGGCCACCAACATCCTTAGGAGGTTATGGTGACATCCTGGGGCCCTCTTTAACAAGCAGACCACCAGATGCCTGTCCCCTCCCCAGGTGAAATGAGTATAGGGGTACTGACATACCACTTACCCATTTCAACAAAGCATTGAAGCAAACCTAAAGTGGATTTCAAATAAAAAGACATACTCACCTATGGAAAGGGAAGGATCTGGGATCTATAGAGCCTTCTTGTTCCTCTCATGGTCCCCTCATTCCAGCGCTGTCAGCCTTGTTGTAATCAGCTGCCACGGGAGACTTTGGAAGGCTTCAGGATGGTGCCATATACTTTGAGTATAGGAAGTAAGCACTTGCTGTAAATGGCACCATCACGGGGCACCTTTCTCTCTCTCACCAATGTGATGAGATAGGTGCCGCTGATGATATGCAGCTCTGTGTATGGCTCCGGGCAATGCAGCAAGCCAGTAAGAGGAAGATCTATTTTGACATTGCGCGAGCGAGAGAATGAGCAGGAGTGGTACCACAGACATAAGCAGCATGGGCAGGCAATGAAACAGCTTATCTGCCAGTTGCAACTTTGCCCCAGCCATCCTGCTGCCCAAGGACACAGCCTTTATGGCCTGCCCACAAATGCAGCCATGCTCACTGACTATCTTTGTATCCAACATGCTTTGTGCAGGGACTTAGAAGAGAAAGGAAGAAAAGACTTCACATAGTATTTGAAGGGGTATGATCATTATGGTGATTGTATTCTGCTAATTATGATTAAACAAAAATTCTGGTAAAGTGTCACAATTACAGCTATATGTAATTATGATTTGGCAATTCAAATGATTTTGTGTAATCCATTCATAATTTCACATCATTTTCAAGTGACTTTTGCATACTTTTGTGCAAGTCCTCATGTTATTGTCACCAAAAATTGCTACCTGTGTTAAGGGGAATAGTGGGAATAAGTCAAATAATTTTTTCAAAAAGAGCTTGTCGTTTTTGAGAAAATCGTTCTTAAAAATACAAAGGAAAAATTAAAAAAACATTTTGGTGATGATAGCATGCATGAGGGCTTTGTTATTAACTGCTAAATTCAGCACAACATTATGCCAAATTACCTGGAAATTACCTGGATTATGTTAAAGAGACTTTTCTTTGTCAAGCTTTGTCAACCCAGGGAGGAATGGGCTGCCTCTGTTGTAATGAATACAAGTTATGCACGCCCCCTGCAAGCTCTGTGTGCTTTGTTTACTCCTCACAGACAGCGTCTCTGTTCTCAGTTTCAGCTTGTCTGTGACGCAGTTTGTGAGGCTGAGGGGGGGAGGGAGCTGCCTGTCACATGCTGAGAAACTGTGCGAATCCCAGACTGGAGTGCAGATAATTCACTATGTATTAAAAACTTGTAGTATACTGTAACATGATATATATATATATATATATATATATATATATATATATATACATATATATATATATATATATATATATATATACACTGTATATATATATATATACATATATATACATACAGTATACACACACTTATTAGTGTGTGTGTGTGTATATATATATATATATATACACACACACACACACACACACACAAACATCACTTCCTGGTTAGCGGCCATGTTTTTTGTTTGTAAACACTGTCTAAAACTGGTGATTAAAAGCCAGGATCACGGCGGGGTGTGGCGGAAACAGCAAAGAGGGATCCAAGAGATCACAGTGACTCGATTGGTCGATTGGTATGTTTTCTTATTGTACAAATCGGACAGTACAGATTTTCTTTAAAATAACTAAAAATCAGGAACGGATTACACAAAATCAGTTGAATAGTTGAATTTCCAAATTGGAACTATGTATGGCCCTAAGTGTGGAAATTTACACAATGCTTCAATAATTAGCAGATTACAATTATCACTAGTGATTAGTTGACATGAAATAATGTGAAAAAATCATGCGAAATTGCAAAATTAAGGTTTTTTTTTATTATGATTATAAACTAAATTAATTATGCTTTTGCCAAAATTTCATACTGCAGTTTCGCATAATTGTGAATCAAGATGCAAAATTACGATAATGCTAAATGTGTGCTCATCACTGCTAATCCCTTTTGTTTTCTGACATTGTTTATTCTGTACTCTCTGAAAGAAATGTAGAGTTAGGAAGCTTCTGATAGCCTCCAATAGCCTCTATATTTCTCCCATAGATGTCACCCTCTTACCAGTTTAATCTAGCTAAATAAGTCTCTAAGCTGTGTAATGTAAGTGAAATATTTTTGATAGCCCCCTCTCCCTCTCCTTTTACTGTAGCCAATGGTCTGGAATAAGCTGCTTTATGAGTTACTGTAAGCACGTTGACAGTAACTGTGTTCATGTAACAGTCCATAGACCACAATGTATATTGGTTCATGCAGAGACATCACCGCTAAAATGTGTATAATGTATCTTGAAACAATAAATTAAAGAGTAACTGTCAGGCTGCAGAAGCTAATTTAAACCTCTATTCTCCTGTGTTAAACAGTTTAGAAGGAAGCCAAAAAGGCATTAGTGAAGATAAAAATCTCTCTTACCTTTGATGTGTGCTTATCAGCAAAGCTGTTATTCTTAAGAAGACGCAAGCCGCATACCATACTGCAAAGCATTCTGGGGCTCTCCCCTCGGCTGCTAATGAGACGTTACAGCAGCTTGTAATCAGTCCAGCGCGTAGCACTGATAAATCTCCGGGCAGAGTACACTGCAGGAGTCAGCTATTGTTCCTATCCACGTGGCTCATTAATATTCACTGCACACTGTGTTATTCAGTACGAGCTTTTCTGTGATCAGGAAGCAGGCAGGACATGACGACACATTTGACAGAAAAACATGGAGCCTGCCATGAGCTGTCAGGAGCATCTATCTCTGCATATACTATATACAAATTCTGTGAAATCCAAACGTGGACAGTGAAATGCATATGTAATGTAAGTACAGCCAATCTTTAGCTACTGATATATGTGTTTATTTTCTCTGAGACCTTATACCTAACAGCTCCTCTTTAAGTGTTTATTGGCCCAGCAGAGTTCTATCATATGTTTAACTAGGTTAAATTACTGTTAAGACGCATACAAATGCACAATGACTGTCACCCACATGCACTTGGACTTGATCCCTCACTTGACAGTTCAGGACTTAGTTCTGTACAGATGTATCTATGGTCTCTAGGCTAGCGATGGTTCTGTTGTTATGGAGGGGGAAGAGAGACAACATTGTGGTGCAAGAGTGGGAGGGGTAAGGGAGGAGACCAATGAACAATGGATTTGGCCTGTTCTCGGCTGAAATGACTATAGACATACCAGCCATGAGTTGGTGCCACTGTATAAATCCTAAATTCTTGGCAGAGGTGGCCTCAACTAACAGCCTTGGCCAAAAACTCTCTAGAGTGCGTATGAAGCTTTAGGATACGTTACGAATGCAACATGATTGCCCTTCCAAAGGCAAGAATACTGCCTTAATAGACTATTATAAATGTTTGTTAGTAAAGATAATGAATTTGAAAGCATGGTTTGTTTAACAAAGCATAAGGGATGAGCTCAATGATGGATCGGCTAATTACCGAAATGATTTAATAAACCAGTATTTATATGCAAGTAATAGAAGAAGACAAATCAGAGAGACATCAAATGTAAATTAGTGATTAGTGCCTTGCAGATAGGATTATAATAAGAGTTGTAATGGATAGATCGGTTTATGCTATAAAGAGAAAAAAAAAATGTATATATATATATATATGTATATATATATATATATATGTATATATATATATATATATATATATATATATACTATTTTTTTTTAAATCCTTCACCAAAATAAGCAAAGGTCTACACTACATAATAGAATACACTTGTTACACACAAAAGATACCCACCAATAGGAGGGAGGGCCCTTGATCTCAAGGAGCCTTCCCAGTCCTCTGTTGGTGGTTTCTATCCAGCACAATCACCATTCAAACTTCAAAGGAGCCCTCTGAAGACTTTGTAAGCACTTGTGTCACCTTTCAAAGACAGGCGGCTCCGTACTGCACATGTGTGGGTGGGTAATCTGTCAGCTATGGAGTCTCTGAAAATAAGTAATCAATCAGCTTCTGCTTTTCTGGAGCAAATGTCCTGAACCAGGAAAAAACGGTGCAGCAGCCGTTTTGGAAAAACGGTGCTGCCATATTAAAAAAGCCACAATTAGCGTCACAGAAAGGAAATTTGAAAAGGAAATGCACGGTGGCAGTCACTATCGGGTGCCTCTGGGCCCCAAAACTTACCTTCTTTGTGCAAATTGCAGCTTTTATAATGGTGCCTGCTATGCAATGCCGCTATTTGTATTTCTGCAAGCCCCGACACCTGAGATTCTATTGGGCACCAATATTTGCAATAATTATTGCTAAATGGCATGGAAAATCGTTTGGCCCAGCACTCAAATGGAGACAAGCGTGCTCTAGCTGAATAGATCTTGTTGCCCTCTGAGATCAGAAGCACGGGATCCGATTTCCCTGTCTCTTTATTTAGAGGAGCCACCACTTTGTACATGCCTATTTTTTAAGGGAGAGACCTTTCGAGTTTTTTAGCTTACGGTTGATCTCTTTAAATTTCATACGCCTTTTTTTGCAATGGGCTTTTTACGTCTTTTATTACGGCGGTTATGTAGATATATGCTTTTATTAGCTATCACTATGCTTTTGCCTTCTATATGGTCCGCTTTTGTTAGGCAGCAGGTGTATCTTTTTTCGCTTAAGCATTGTTAGGTTCCTATGACAACGGTTAGCATTTTACGCGTGCAATTTTACGTGTCACGTGTACGGCGTATGCGTATACGCAATCCGCTCTAGTTCCCCATCTGGACTGCTGTGCAGTAGGGTTTGGAACCACCAGGGGAAGGTCTTAGGGTTAGGAATCACTAGGGAAGGTCTAAGGGTTAGGGATTGTAGAAGGAGGGTTAGTGTTCAGCCATAGTAAAATATCAGTAAATTGTTGTAGGGTTAGGGATCAGTAGAAGGACAGTTATGCGTGAGAAAACATTGTTCAGCCATAGTAAAATATCAGTAAATTCAGTAGTAGAATATCGCTAATCATAGTGATATTCTTCTAGTGGCAAACCCATGTGCCATATTTTCCAGGCGCCTTTTTAGATGTACGCCCTTTTTTAATTTTTCAGTGGCTGCTTAACTGGTCATGGGTGATTTTCACGGAGCTTGAGGAGTTATCAGGTGTTCTGAACACTATGTCTGCTTGCTTCAGAGTGAATTTGAATAGTCAAAAGCTTGAATTTCACATAGTAGCATTTAAAGCGAAATTCACTATTACAACTTATAATCATAAGGTGAAATTTTAAACTATTGCAAAATTAATTTTGTACATAATCATGATGTTTAATTTAACAATGACTTGTAATTTAAAGAAAATATAATGGATTCTTTTAAGATATACATTTTTGTGAGAAAAATGTGTTTCCTCATCCCCTTAGACTTTAACGCATTTGATGAAGATATGTTTTTTGGCCATACATTTTTGTAAATATTCTCATCTGTGAAAAAATGAATTTTTTTGCAAAATATGTTACAGTTAACAAAATTGGCCATTACTACTTTTACTACTCAGTATCTCGTGGCACATTTACTACAAACATACTTTCACATGTTATATGGAACTTTTTTGAAATATGTATGGAGTGAACCTTCAGCCTGAGTTATAAGTTAGGTTATAAGTTAAAGTTTTTTTATTTTCTTTTTCTAGTCATGTGATGATGTTTGTGACATAATTTGTGGACATCAAATTTAACTTAGAACTGCAATTTTAGAGAAGGTGATAAACTGCAACACAGGGCCTCATGTGTGGAAAATGTCTGTGCATGTTACCTGTCTCAGTTATATTTTTGTTGCATTACCAAACAGCACTGTAAACTGACAGCTGGAAGAAAAACAAAAGTTTCAGGGTAACCAACTGTCATTCTTACATTTAGTGAGGACAGCAAAACCAGGGAACTCACTTCCGGGAGGAAGAGGTGATGCAGAGTTCTACCCTGACACAACCACACTCACATACTCGCAGTAACTATCACAACCTACACATGCAATCTACACACTACAACAGCTCCATCAGTCATGGGTCATCAGTCATGGATGACTTCACCCCTCTTACCCTCATTGTGTCAGTTGGAGGAAATGTAACACAAGTGAGAACTTCATCTCATATAAAAAAAAAACTTGAACAACTTCAGAAACGCACTGTAATGCTGGGGGGTCATACTTTCTGACCACCCAGCTCAACAAGGCTAAGTATCTGGATAATGGAAGAGGCTCCACAGATGGACACAGGAGTAAGGAACATTGGAGCAAGATTGCCCAGAGTAACTGCAGCTCTGGGCCTCCTATCAGGCAAGATGCTATGTGATACAATACACAACAGACGTAGTCAATAACAGGCTTGGATCATACACGTTAATTCAGATGTCAGTCGTATTGGAAAGATTAAGCAGATTCGTAGTCGAGAAGCGGGCAAAGGTCGGTACAAAATACAATATTACAATAGATGTTACTTCAATAATATTACTAGAATATTACACATAAATTACAAGATATATAACTACAAAGTACAAGACTGACTGACTAGAGTACATGTATATCATGCTGATGAGCAATATATGAAATGTAGCTCTCAAATAACTCACTAGCTAAAGCACAAGTAATGATAATTAACAAGACAGACAGACAGACGGAATGCTCAGCCAATCTAGTCGCTGTTTCAGCGATGGCGACGTTAACACTGAGATAGACAAGACTAACAGGTAGGAGCGAAATAATGGCAAGTGCTGCTATAGTTCATCCTCAAGAACAAGGCTAGAAGGAATACTACCAGTCACCAACGTGGTGCTGTCAGAATCTAACTATCAGGATCAGAAAGACTTCACTGACCCCAGCAGGTCAGCAAACATCCAGCAGACATGACAATACAGAGCAAGACATTATACATTTACAATAACAACTTTCACAGCATAGACCCAAGGACAACTCAGAGAGCTGAACTCTATGTGGGGCGGGGTCAGAAATGGGAGGCAGACTTTTATGCCGGCATCAGCCAATGGATGCAAGCATGCATATTTCCACACAGCTGAATGGTAATCACTCAATCCTGAGTTGGCTTGATTACCATTTGCTAGCTGGCTGTGAATGCAAAGGACTCCCATAAGAAATACATGCAGTATTATGTAACAACATGCATGCAGGAAATCCAGGGCTATCTGCCCGCAGCTCAGCTGCAACAAGCAATTGGTGGAATGATGACAGCATCCTGAGCTGCCCAGAACTGCAGAGCGATTGCAAATGACAATGAGACGTATTGCGAATGCACAACCGAATGCAAGCAGATAAGCCAGAACTGTCCGTTTGCAGCTCCACTGCAACGGACATAATATGTTACAGGAGGGATCCTTACATGCACTTTCTGTGGCAAAACAGTGCTATTTTTCATCCCTAATATCCTCCCATTTTCACAATTCCAAGCGCTTGTTCATCACCTTCAACTCTGTTCTCTGTCCTCCTCCTCCTCCTCCTTCATCTTGTCTTTCAGATGAAGAATTTGCTACATATTTAATTGATAAAATTGACAAAATCTGAAGTGAATTTTCCATGCAGCCCACAAATCCCACCTCCACACCTCTCATTGACTGCTCTCTAGCTGCCTTCTCTCCTCTCTCTGAACATTCTCTCTCCTCTACTAAATCCAAAGCTCATCTAACCACCTGTTCTTTGGATCCTATTCCCTGCCATTTCATTCCGCAGCTATCCTTATCTCTCATGCCTGCACTAAGATCACTATTTAACCTGTCCCTCTCCACTGGCATCTTCTCCACTCAAAAAGGCTGTTGTGACATCACTACTTAAAAAACATCTGTAGATCCTACTACACTCGTCAACTACCGCCCAGTGTCACTTCTCCCATTTGCATTCAAATTACTTGAATGCCGTATACACACTGAATTAAGAAATTATTTATCTGCTAACTCCCTGCTTGATCAGTTCCAGCGTGCTTTCACTCTAACCACTCCACAGAAACAGCTCTTACTAAAGTTGCCAATGATCTTCTTACAGCTAAATCCAAAGGTCAATTTTCAATAGTTATCCTTCTTGACCTGTCATCTGCATTTGATAACGTTGACCACACCTTACTCCTACAGATACTTTAGTCTGTAGGCATAAAGGATCTTGCTCTCCTTAAAGGACTTATGAGGCCAACGGAGGAAAAAAAGTTAATTACCTGCATCTTCGTTTCAGACATGGAGGACGCCGTCCGCGCCCTCCATGCCGATCCACCGGGTCCCCCCGCTCATTATCCCCCCCCCCCGGGCCAGCTCCCGACCCCACGGCCCTGGTCAGGCTCTCCTGCCTCTCCAAAGATGGCCGCTTCCTCTGGCCGCGGCTGCGCAGTCTGCCTGGCCACGAGTGCTACGTAGCATGGATCGGGGGGTGGGGGGGGTTGGCCCTAGGGCTGCTCAGCCGCACTCGCGGCCAGGCAGACTGCGCAGCCGCGGCCAGAGGAAGCGGCCATCTTTGGAGAGGCAGGAGAGCCTGACCAGGGCCGTGGGGTCGGGAGCTGGCCCGGGGGGGTAATGAGCAGGGGGACCCGGCGGATCGGCACGGAGGGCACGGACGGCGTCCTCCGTGTCTGAAACGAAGATGCAGGTAATTAACTTTTTTTCCTCCGTTGGCCTCGTAAGTCCGTTAATGGCTATCTTTCTACCTCTCTGGAAGGTCTTTCACAGTCTCTTACTCAGATCAGATCTCTTCTCCTCATCCTTTGTCTGTGAGGGTTCCTCAAGGCTCTGTCCTTGGCCCCCTCCTCTTTTTTATCTACATGCACAGTATTGAGTTTCAACACCTTGTCTGATTACAGATTAGTCTAGTTTTCTAGTGAAGTGCTTTGCTAACCAAGCATCAATGCACCACAATTATTGTATCCTAATCTGGCTCATGCTGAAGTATTTACTAAATGTTGGAACTGTGGAAGGTCTAATTTGCCACAAAAAGAATAACTATACATTATTTTAAATTATTCCACAATATTTTAGAATAACCTTACCACTCTTTTATTTATTTAAATATTTTGACATAAATAATACATTTTTTTTGGTATTCTTCCTGAAAGAAAGAAAGAAAGAAAGAAAGAAAGAAAGAAAGAAAGAAAGAAAGAGGAAAGAAAAATATGCTTGAGGGAAATTCTGGCAGTTTTCTGGAAATTGTGTTGTGTTCGTCAAATGCAATTTGCTAAGGACATAATTTTTCACACACAATAGATTACACAACACGTCTCCATCCTGAGGCTTTTTAATCATCTGCAAATGACAGAAAATAAAATTGACCTATAAACATTCTGCTTCAAGAATGACTTCCCATGTGGAAATGTAAATTTGGGAATCATATATAAAGTTGAATTTTACAGGGATTTAATGAGTTATTTCTGCGGGTGGCAGCATTCAAAGCTGGCTTGTGCCACATGGATATTTAGAGGAATCAGTATCTCCAGTTTTCATCTATCTCACGGGAATGTTTTCAATAAGGCACAGGTGTTTCCCCTGTTTAATTACATTTTTTTTGTAATTGTGAAGCACTAAGAGCCATAATGAAAGGCTTTTTAATCAGGGACCTGAACTTGTTATATAGATATAACTGTAACATCTAGATAGTTCCTGTAGGTCATACATGGAAAGGAACTTAACCAGTTAATGGCATTCTGACTTATTTGAGCCTGTTAACGGCAACAGGACATTTCAATAAGTCGCTCGTTCCCGCCGCCGCTCCGCACGTGTGCGCGCCGCTCCAGCCACCGTTTCCATCGAGATTCCGTGTTCAGTGATTGGGAAAGAGGATTGAGTGGACCTCTACCCAATCGCAATGCCTGGAATGAATGGACGTGACCGCGATCAGTGGCCACGTCCATTCATAAAACAGGAAGCCATCACTGTGTAGTTAAATGTAAAAAAAAAAAAGTGATCACTAGCGCCATCTTGTGGTCAAAAAGTATACTTACACATACAGGCACATACATACATACACAATATTAATAAAATGAATAACTTGCATTTCCAAATCCCCCCCCCCCCCCCCAAAAAAAAGAAACAATTCACCCCAAGGCGGTTTTTACCCTAATGGACAAGAGTGATGTTCACCTTTCAGTGCTCACCCCTTTCATTTGCCAATAGCTTAATCACTACTAATCACAATGAAATGATCTATATCGTGTTTTTTTCATCACAAATTGGGCTTTTGGGGGTTCATATTTGTTTTCAGTAATTACTTTATTTTCTATGCATTTTAAAGGGAAATGCAAAAATGAAAAATACACAATTTCTCCAGTTTCATCCCCTATGGTTTTAATATAAACACTGCAACTGTACATAAAACCCACACATTTTATCTGCCTAATTATGTCCCTAGTACAAAGTATAGTAACAATATATAATTTGGAAATAAAGGTGTATTTTTTGTTTGTTTGCTTTTTCACAATTTTCACATGCACGTGCACGGGGATGCAGGTGCATGAACGGGAGCGCGCACATGCACCCACGGGAGTACGTACATGCACGCGCACAGCGGCAGCAGCACTGTCTGACTTATAAAAACATCCTGGTCTGGAGCCATTAAAGGGAATCATAGATGAACAGGAAAAAGATGTTACACATACCTGGGGCTTTCTCCAGCCCCATATGCTCCGATCGATCCCTTGCCGCTGTCCTCCGCTGCCCGCAGCTATGAGAACCGGGACCCCGCTCTGCCGTCTGTCGGAGCCAGTCTGAGCGTAAGGGAAGTGCGCTGTTTGTGTATCTCTGCAGCAGCCGCTGGAGAGATACATAGAGGGCGCACTTCTCCTGCGTAGCTGGCTCTGATGATGTCAGTGATGGGACCCGGTTCTCGTAGCTGCGGGCAGCAGAGGACAGCGGCGTGGGAGCGATCTGTGCGTATGGAGCTGGAGGATGCCCCAGGTATGTATAACATCTTTTTCATGTCCCCATCTTTGGTTTCCTTTAAGAGGCTCTAGCAGGTTGTTTTTATAAGTCAGCATGTAATTAAGTTGTTAAAAAAATCAGTAAAAAAATACATAAATGGTTGCCTTAGGGACTTCTGGCTTGTCCTGCCTCAAGCGTCCTGTCAGCTGGAGGCATTGTCAGTGAGAAGGGAGGTCGCCTAGGTCAAAAAAGTGTTCAGTACCTCACCTTTTATCAAAATGAATGAGGCATGGATCCCGGAGAGCTACTGCCTGCCCGAAGATTAAGTCAGTCCCCGCACAGCATCTCTGCCTTCCGGCCGCTGCTGCCTGCCCCAAGACTAAGTCAGTCCCCCCACACAGCATCTCTGCCTGCAGGCCGCTTGACTGCCTTCTGCACCACCACCAACAGGGTCCAGGACTCCAGGTGGATTCCTGAACAAAAAGAATAATAATGTTTCTGGTGCGTGTACATGCTTGCCTAATTTTTCTGGATGCACTGGGGCTGCAACAACAAAACAAAAGGCATGTACATGTGTCAATCCCCCTTTGTGATCATTACCTTGCCGCAGTGAAGGGGCTTGCGTATCACATTGAAGCAATGACCAGACCTATATGAGTGTGTTGGGGGGCAGACCCAAGATAATAAGGTCATTGCTTCATTGTGGACAGACCAAATTCAATCAGCTGGATAGTCACTGTTGTTCTGTAATTGAGCTACCTCAGCCCAACCCCTTGGGCTTGAAAACCGCCATCGCCTGCACTCTCGCCATGGAGCGCACTAGTCCAGTATGGCCATCACTACACAAACAGCTGTTTGCGGTGCGTTACACAGTGAGTTTGGTGTGTCAGTGTGAAGCAGTACACTAATTATTTTACGGCAGCGGAAACAGGAAGGGGAGGGAAGTTATCTCATCATAAGCAATCTTGGCCACTCCGGGTGCCAGCTCCTGATGAGTCGATAGACGAAACTAGTCAGGCGGTGCCCGGAAGTGGCAACAGAGTGCGGGGATCTGAGCGAACGTGAAGGAGGAGTGGGGCGGCTGTGCCCGCGACAGCCGGTTCCAGCCTCAAAGATCTACATGGAATAGCCCTCCAGTGGCCAACACAAACGGGAGAGAGCCCATCTAACAAACTCATGCTTTTGAAAACGTCAGGAAATTGTAAGTGCAATATATTTTAGCAATAAAGTTTTTACATACAGTATCACGCTATCTTGAGCATCTCTTTGGAGGTATCCACATAACTCTGACTAGAAGAGAATAACCCTAAAGGAGGATCCCAGTGATAAAACCCTGCAGCAGTTAAGATCGTGGTGGTCGGGGGTGGCCAGGGAATAACCCCAAGGCGTGTATAGACCAATCTGTCGGTCTGTCTAGGGTGAGTCGCATTCCCACTGGGTGTGGTGGAGGTTACAATCGTTATATACCTGGAGTTTGTATAAGGAGGATTGTCATCCCAAGGAAATGACTGTGTTGCGCTTAAGTGTCTTTTTACAATACACTAATTACACTACCTGATTGATGTATACACACGCAAGATGTTTTAAAGTACTTTATGCCTCCAATTTAGGAATGCAATGTGATCTCTGCCCTATAGGGATTATAACCCTGCTGTGCATCAAATCCGTAATTTTCCCTGGGACTTTTGGCATGTGTCCCACTTCACCATGCCCCCCTCCAGGTGTTAGAACCCTTGAAACATCCTTCCATCACTTTTGTGGCCAGAATTAGTGTTTGTAGTTTTGAAAGTTCACCTGCCCATTGAGGTCTATTGCGGTTCGCATGATTCGTGCTCGCGGTACGCGATTAAAAAAAGCGTGTTTGCGACATCTCTAATGCCGCCTAACCGCTGTTCCTCCGGTGAGGATACTAGAGAAAGGTCCCCACACTCTCCCTGTGCCCTGCAGGTATTCCGGGAGGCAGCTCTCAGCACAGCGCGGACATTGCTGCGTAATGACAAGCTGGAGTTGCTCTCCCCGTCTATTGAACCAGCGATTCATTGGACGGGGAGAGCAGCTCAATGATTCATAAGAATCATTGTAAGCAGGCAGAGAACCGGCGATTCAATGGACGGGGAGAGCGGCTCAATGATTCATATGAATCATTGCAAGCAGGCAGAGAACCCGCGATTCAATGGACGGGGAGAGCGGCTCCAGCTTGTCATTACGCAGCAATGTCCGCACTGTGCTGAGAGCTGCTTCCCGGAATACCTGCAGGGCACAGGGAGAGTGCGAGGACCTTTCTCTTGTATCCTCACTTTGTAATGAGCCGGTAATGAGCCGGTTCTCCCCTCCATTCATGTGGTGTAAAGAACCGCTTTGTAATGAGCCGCATGAATGGAGAGGAGAACCGGCTCATTACAAAGTGTTTCTTTACACCACATGAATGGAAGGGAGAACTGGCTCATTACAAAGCGGTTCTTTACACTGCATGAATGGAGGGGAGAACCGGCTCATTCCAAAGCGGTTCATTACTCCGGAGGGCAGACCCGCACAGAGGGAGATATTGCTTGCTTGGCAGTTGGGAAAAAAATGTTATTTCCCGCAATGCAACAAGGTTCACAGACAGAAAACTTTCATAATCATCAGAATCAGAATCATTTATTTCGCCAAGTACAACGAGGGTTGTACCCGGAATTATTTTTGGCCCATACAGGGTCGGTGATGGTACAAACACATACATGTGATCCTTCAGCACATACAATCAGGTACATTATGGTACATAAGTAAGAAATACATATATAATACAGCACATGACTAGTGGAGGACGCGTGGGGCGGACTGGAGTGCTATGTGAGGGGAGCGTCACATCTACCGGCGGCGCTCACTCTGCTCTGCAGCATTTCCAGATGCCCCGCAGTGTGTAAAGTTAACCATTTAAGATGCGCAGTGATTGAGATCTACGCCCTGTATTGGTGGGCTCCTGGCTGGCAGGGCGTAGATCTCAATCACTGTCCGCAGCGCGCATCCGCCGTTACCGCTGCTCCACGCCGATTGCACCGCTCAAACCCGACGATTCTCGCCGCATCTCACAGGCTCTGCCTGTCTCTATGACGGCAGAGTCATGTGAGCGGGTCAGGGTCATTTCATTGGCTCCTGGCCCTGTCTTTCAATGTAAGCCGTTCCCATTGGCTTACATTGAAAAATAGGGTCAGGAGCCAATGAAAGCGGCTCCTGACCGGCTCACATGACTCTGCCGTCATAGAGACGGCAGAGTCTATGTCCTGGGGGTCTCAGCGAGCGGAGATGACGGCGGTTGCGGCGGGTATGTGCGGCGATTCGTCGGGATTTCGTCGGGATTGGACGAGCGGTCTCTGGTCTTTAAGTGCCCAGAGACTGCTGGTCCTTAAATGGTTAAAGAGTATAAAGGAAAAGGAGTGGATAGAAAAAGAGAGAGAGAATGGATAGCTAAAAAGAGAATGAGGAAAGAAAGACAGAAACAAGCAAGAGGAGAGAGACAGAGGCAGAGAGTCCCCTTTAGGACTGCAGATTGTGTACAGTCAGATAATCAGTGCTCCCAGCCGAACTGAGGGGATCACTGAGAGGGTCCACGCTTAGCATAGTTCTGGCTTGGTGCCCGCTCTGGGCTGGTCAGGTCCAGAGTCCTTTTGATTATGGTTGCAGGCAGAGGGGACCTGGTGGAGTGTTCAGATGTGGGCTGGATGTGGGGTGATCTTCTTGGCAGTGGCCTCATCAAGGGAGGTCTGGCCTGCAGGAGAGCTCAGAGGAGAGGAGCTCTACCACGTGGGTGGCCTACCAGGCTGGAGTCGGCGGAGACTGCCTCTGGAGTGGCCAGCAGAGCCACTCTCGCACTGGGGATCTCCTCCACGTGGGTGGCCGAGCAAGAAGCAGCGGCGAGTCATATGTGGGAGTGCAGCGGGTGTTGGAGCGGCCAGCAGTGCCCGGAGGTCACCCCTGGGCCCGAGAGAGTGGACCAGCGTCGGTTGGGATGGGCATAGGCCCCGCAGCAAGCAGCAAGGCAGACCCAGAGAACGTCCCAGCTCCCTCCATCCGCGGCAGCATCTCCCCCCATCTCAGAGCGCACCGGCTCCGACTGGAGCAGGCCAGGATCCGCGGTGGTGCAGCACAGTCCCCATCTCTTCAAAAAGCAGGCGGCGTCTCTTGGTTCCCACGGCAGCGGCGGTGTGGACTCATGAGTGTAGCAGTTAGGAAGAGCCGAAACGTGCCCTGGCTGGCAGTGGGGCGAGGCGCCCCGTTCCCCGGCAGCAGCCAGCAGTTACAACCACTCGCTGGTGGCTTCCTGACCTCCTCAGAGTGGCTGCACTAGCGTCTGACCTCCGGCGATGGAGCGGCCCCGTGTGCTGTCCATGCATCCAGCCAAGTGAGGAATGGCTGCGTAGATGGTCCCTGAAATCCAGGTTCCGGAGCACAGCGTGCCCAGACTCCCCAGGATGAGGAGAGCAGGGGGGACATCTCTGACCTCCCGGCGCAGGTGAGCCACAAAGGAAAGAGGGGAAAGAGCCAGAAGAGCCGGAGCCCTGTGTGCCGAGGCGTCCTACTCAGGCGCCATCTTGGTTATGACATCACATTTTGGGAGGGGTTTCACCACAGTATCAGCTATGCACCCCCCCCCCCCCCGATAATCTATGATCCATTTGAGAAAAGTAAACATTTCCTGTGGGAAAGGGGGTATCAGCAGCTGATTGGAATGAATGTCAAACTTGCGTTAAAGTTCCTCTTTAACCACTTAAGGACCACGATCTTAACACCCCCCCCCTCCCCCTAGTGACTAGGCTATTTTTTTAAATTAAGGCCACTGCAGCTATAAGGGCTTGCTGCAGGGCCATACAGCTTAGCACACAAGTGATTCTCTCTTCCCGACTCCTTTTCTGCCCACCAACAGAGCTTCCCCCACCCTACTTTTCTGCCCACCAACAGAGAATTGGCGTGGAGCGGTCGGCAAGCAGTTCAGTCTTTTTTACCTGAAAGTTATGAACAGGAAATTCAGTTGCAAGCATTGAGCTAAGACAGAAAAATTGACTGGGGTCCTTCCAGCCTTAAAGAGAAACTCCGACCAAGAATTTAACTTTATCCCAATCAGTAGCTGATACCCCCTTGTACATGAGAAATCTATTCCTTTTCACAAACAGACCATCAGGGGGTGCTGTATGATATTGTGGTGAAACCCCTCCCACAAGAAACTCTGAGGACCGTGGTACTCCTGTCAGTTTCCTGTCTGTGAACTTTGTTGCATTGTGGAAAATAGCTGTTTACAGCTGTTTCCAACTGCCAAAAAAGCATGCAGCAGCTACATCACCTGCCAACAGTAAAAATGGCACCATGTAATAATTGTCAGAATGTAAATCAGGGATTTAAAAGACTTTACAATGGGCAACCACTGACTAAATCATTTATACATAATTATTGTAAACTTGAAGCATTTTTATTACATTATTTTCACTGGAGTTCCTCTTTAAATCTTAACAATGGAAAAACAGTGCAACTAAAGAGAACCTTAACTTAATAAAAAGTTATGGATTTTTTTTGGCAATATTCATTTATATATAGTTTAGTTACATAGGTAGGTATAACAGCAGCCTGCACCCTCACATATACCTGTTGATCCATAGGAAGGCAAAAAACCCCTACAAGGCATGGTCCAATAAGCCAGAAAAAGGAAAAAAATCCTTGCTGACTCCAGATGGCAATCAAATAAATCTCTGCATCAACACTACCATAAATAACCTAGTAATTATAGCCATGGATGTCTTTCAATGCAAGGAAAACATCTAAGCCCAATGTTCAATGTTTGCCTATTGTAAAATTTTCCCTTACCCTGATGTATGTTCTTGAATTTAACAGTGAAGCTAGCATCCACCATTCACGTCACTCCCCTGTCACTGTAGCCTCTTCACTCTGCTGTCACTATGATGGCAGAGCTCCCTGAGCCAGTCAGGAGCAGATTTCTTTTGCTCCTTATCTTGTGGTTAATGTGAGCTAGTGTGATTGGCTCACTGGGAATTGGTAGGGAGTCAAAAATGCTATCATTACCTTTTTAAAATACAGGCCTATGGGGTCTCCTTAATAAAGGATGCTCTCAGATGCATTAAAAGAAGCTAATGGGACATGGACAATAGGACTTTTCACCTGCTCTGAACAGGTGAAACATTTTCCCTATGTTTGACAGGATGCATTACTTCCCAGGGGGTAATATCTTATATTGCATAAGGGGAAAAATAACTCACTGGGTGATTATGAGAGCTAAACTCAAATGTGCATTTGAGTGATTGGGTGGAGAATAGTGTTACCAAGAAGTGATGAACGGTGTGAGTTGCGGAGCACATGGAGCCATGTGGGGCGGACGTGGAGAGCTGCACGTTGGTGCCTGAATGAACAGGCAACTGGGAGAGCCCATGTTGGAAAACTTTAAGCGTGTTTTATACAAAAAGCATGTGAGTGCATTTTAATATAAAAAGTTTTAGTGTTATGATGGAATCATGCTATGAGATCAATTTTTTTATTTGAGGTTATCCTATAAGCATGTTTATCAACTGGGGCCTGAGGAGCTGAGGTTCCCCAACGGGTGCCCCGTGATGGTTATGCTATCTTGGATTGCAGTGCATACAGAGTTTTTGAACTGCGCATAGACTTTGTGTAATAGGACATTTTGGGCTTGATTCACAAAGCGGTGCTAACCTACTTAGCACGTCTAAAGTCTTTAGACGTGCTAACCAGGGTGCTAAGGAGGTTAGCACCGGATTTATCAATCAGATCGCGCACTAAGTACCGGCACAAAGTCCCATAGGCTTTAATGGGCACTTCGCGTGGAGCGCCCTGCGCTCTGTGCTGTGCGTGTACAAAACTTTGCGCGCATAACTTTGCGCGCGATGCGTGAAAAGCTTTTTTAGACATGCTAAGGGGCTTTTCACAGGTGTAATAACAGTTAGCACTGCTTTGTGAATCAAGCCCTTTGTATGCATGAGAGCTTGAATCAATGTTTGAATTGTATTCATGGTACCAACCAGGGCAATAGTGCACTCCAATACTGCATTTAACCTTAATGATATATAGTTTTAAACTGTGGTGCTGTCAACATACAATTTAATACAATAATAATGGCATCAATCTAATGCAATTTAAAGTGTCAGAGCTAACATTTTTAGGAATAGGGACATACAGTGGGATGCAAAAGTTTGGACAACCTTGTTAATCGTCATGATTTTCCTGTAAATATTGTTGGTTGTTACGATAAAAAAGTCAGTTAAATATATCATATAGGAGAAACACACAGTGATATTTGAGAAGTGAAACGAAGTTTATTGGTTTTACAGAAAGTGTGCAATAATTGTTTAAATAAAATTAGGCAGGTGCATAAATTTGGGCACCATTTTATTGATTCCAAAACCTTTAGAATGAATTATTGGAACTCAAATTGGCTTGGTAAGCTCAGTGACCCCTGACCTACATACACAAGTGAATCCAATTATGAGAAAGAGTATTTAAGGGGGTCAATTGTAAGTTACCCTCCTCTTTTAATTTTCTCTGAAGAGTGGCAACATGGTGGTCTCAAAACAACTCTCAAATGACCTGAAGACAAACATTGTTCACCATCATGGTTTAGGGGAAAGATACAGAAAGCTTTCTCAGAGATTTCAGCTGTCTGTCTCCACATTTAGGAACATATTGAGGAAATGGAAGACCACATGATCAGTTCAAGTTAAGGCTCGAAGTGGCAGACCAAGAAAAATCTCGCATAGACAGAAGCGACAAATGGGGAGAACAGTCAGAGTCAACCCACAGACCAGCACCAAAGACCTACAACATCATCTTGCTACAGCTGGAGTCAATGTGCATCGTTCAACCATTCGGCACACTTTACACAAGGAGATGCTGTATGAGAAAGTGATGCCCACAGTACAAATAGAGCCGCTTGAGGTATGCTAAAGCACATTTGGACAAGCCAGCTTCATTTTGGAATAAGGTGCTGTGGACTGAGGAAACTAAAAAAGGAAAAACAGCACAGTATTCAAGAAAAACACCTGCTACCTACAGCAAAATAGGGTGGTGGTTCCATCATGCTGTGGGGCTGTGAGGCCAGTGCAGGGATTGGGAATCTTTTCAAAGTTGTGGGACCCATGGATTCCATTCAGTATCAGCAGATTCTGGAGACCAATGTCCAGGAATCAGTGACAAAGCTGAAGCTGCTCCAGGGCTGGATCTTTCAATAACACAACGGCCCTAAACACTGCTCAAAATCCACTAAGGTATTCATGAAGAGGCACAATTACAACATTCTGGTCTTTCTGGAGTGGCCATCTCAGTCCCCAGACCTGAATATAATTAAAAATCTGTGTTGTGAGTTAAAGAAAGTTGTCCATGCTCAGAAGCCATCAAACCTGAATGAACTAGAGATGTTTTGTAAAGAGGAATGGTCCAAAATACCTTCAACCAGAATCCAGACTCTCATTGGAACTTACAGGAAGCATTTAGAGGCTGTAATTTCTGCAAAAGGAGCATCTACTAAATATTGATTTCATTTCTTTTTTTTGGTGCCCAAATTTATGCACCAGACTCATTTTGTTTAAACAATTATTGCACACTTTCTGTAAATCCAATAAACTTCATTTCACTTCTAAAATATCACTGTGTGGATCTCCTATATGATATATTTAACTGACATTTTTTTATCGTAACAACCAACCATTTATACAGAAAAATCATGACCATTAACAAGGTTGCCCAAACCTTTGCATCCCACTGTAAGTAATTTTATTGTATCTCTATGTTTGACAGATGTACATCATTGTAAATGTCTGACATCTGGCAGAATGTACCTTTTAAAATGTATCCACCTTACTTGCAGTGAGTGTCAAGCACTTCTATAAGGAACTTTAAAGGAGTCATTAAAATTCACTGTAATGTATCACCAGGAAAACAGCCCCCAATGGTTAAAATTAGCTTAAATTGCAGTAGAAATAATTATGGTTATTAATCAAGTGGCAGTAAAGTGATTTTTGCTCCACAGATACCTCAATTAGCATTAGAACACCACACTTTGCATACAAATTGTTAGCTTTAAAGCAGAATCTAAGTCTTGGAGAAAAAAAAATCAAGATATATCCAAATGGATTTGCTGTATATGGCATTTGCAGATACAATAACATTTGTTCCTATTGGTGGAAAGATGCTGTCCAAAGTTAGTTGCCCCTTCCCATTATCTGCCTCCTATTCAGTGAGTCTATGTTAATCCTTGATGTACCCTCTATGCAAACAAGTCCATGCTCCCTCCGAAAATATCCTCCCTTGCCTCTCCTGTGGGATTTTTCTGATCTTTGCTTTATCCAGACTGAAACCATGCTATCTATGTCAATGTACACTTTCACGCTAAAAAGGGAGTTGATTATATTCACTGCTTCTTAGATGGAAAACATTTCTCGTACTTGAAGTGACATTCCAAAAGAAATCACGGTCAACCTGCATGTTTCACAAAAGCCTTTGAAATTTCCATTTCAAGTTGAAGCAAATTATGAATGTCAAAATCAAATGGTATTATGCTTCAAGTCAGAAAAATGTACTCTGTTTAGCACTAGTTTTCAGTACAGACTTCTCAGGTATTTCATGTTCTTGTAGGAGTAGGATTAGCTGCAGAGAGTAGTTGTTCCTTATTTTCCACACCTGCAAAAACTGAGTGATCGGCAGCAACTCTGATCTTCCCAGACTTGACAGAGCCTGTAATAATCAGTGTGGAGTTAGTAGATGAGCATATGAATTCAAATAACTATATAAGGGAAACTATTTGATGTAATACATGCCATTCATTCTAACAGTGTGTAAGCCTGAACTGAAGGGATTTCTTTTCTTTCTAAACAAAAGTGGAATTTCACTTTAGGCTAGTTTTACTCATGGGGCTTGATTCACTAAAGCGTGATAACTGCTATCACAGCAGTTATCACGCGAACTGGTGCTCACCATCGTTGTCACGTGAAAAGCCTCACTTCACGTGATAAAAGAACGTTTGCATGATCAAGCGCACAAACGTTCTTTCATCATGTGAAGTAGAGGTTTTTCACATGAAAACATTTGCGGCCGCCAGTTCACGTGATAACTGCTGTAAAAGCAGTTATCACGCAATAGTGAATCGACCCCCTTATCAAAGATATCACATGTCACCAAAGTTATCACACGTTGGGCTTGATTCACTAAACCGTGATAACTCATATCACGGCCGTGCGTGTTTTTGTAAACTTTTGCCTACGACTGCGCGAGAAAATTTGCGACTGCGCAAAAACGCACGTGAAAACGCTTGTGCAGCCGTGATATGAGTTATCACGGTTTAGTGAATCAAGCCCATGGAGCTGTGCAACTGTCCTGCAGCAGGAGAGCCCAGGGCAGGACAATCACGTCTCACCATTTCCCCTTCCATATTACCCTGCGGCAGAGTACACCAACAGGGTAATATACATAGCTCCACCCCCAAATAGTGACATACTCCCTGCTTGACAGTAAGTACATCACAATTGGAGCATGTGCACTTCATCCCCACCGCAACAATTTAAGTAGATTGATGTCAACTAATGGAGGGTAATATTCTCAAAAGACTACTGTAATTATGTTGATCAATAATCTTTTGATGATAGTGTTATTCTTCTTTTGCACAATACAAGCTAGAAGCAGAGACAGACCAAGGTGAAACACAAAGACAACTTTGGCACAACC
Source organism: Hyperolius riggenbachi (assembly GCF_040937935.1). Classification (NCBI taxonomy): domain Eukaryota; kingdom Metazoa; phylum Chordata; class Amphibia; order Anura; family Hyperoliidae; genus Hyperolius; species Hyperolius riggenbachi. The sequence goes on from NC_090654.1 coordinate 161,160,976, forward strand.
CTGATAGCCAGCCACCTTCCTTTTTTGCAATTATTTAGTGAAGGGTAGAGTCAACCAGGCCCCTGGTCACTCGCCAGGCCCTAGGAAACTGCCTAAGGTGCCTTGTGGATAATCTTTCACTGGCTAGAAGTAAACACATTTTGGCCTGATGAAAAAAATCGCAGTAACACTGCCGTGCACAGACAGCGCACAGCAATAGTACCCTTACTTCCAGAAGCAAGTACCACAAGTTACACAATTACAAAACCCAAAGGACTCAAGTAACATGACCATTGCTATGGTGACAGTGTTACTAACAAGCATTACCATGAGTCTTGCTTGTTACTATAGTAATGATCGTGCTACTCGCGGGTCACGCTAATAGTGTAACTCGCGGTAGTTGCTACAAGAAGTAAGGGTAATATTTCCGCACGCTGTCTGTGCATGGCAGTATTACCACAATTTTGTGCATCGGGCCCTTTGTTATAAGAAGGCCATATTTGTGAGTCCAAGTAGCATTTTGTCCTTCTTTTCTATTTATATAATGTAAAAGGCTGGTATGGCAGCATATTTTTACTTAAAATTCCCACCAAAAATAAAATAACGCCCAAACCCCCACCCCAGGGGCTGGCTCTGAGCTCTACCCTCAAAGCAGGTTTGGATAAAAGAACCCCAGCAATTTCAGCAAAAAGTTCTCCCTTTAACACCACATATGGATTGAAGCTAGCAAAGAGAACTCACAGCTAGCTTCCCTGAATTCTGAAACAAAGGAATCCTCCATTTTGCTTGGATTTTCCACACAACAGACATATTTCTTCCAAAACTTTAAGTATTCATTTTTTTTGTTTTACCTTTTATTTTATCTGGGCTACTGTCAAACAGTACTATTTTTATGTGCTTTTAGATCCTAAAAGCAAGAAGTAAAATCATACTGCAGAGTGTCTGCAGCAGCCCCTGCACTTTACTCATCTCTCCAGGATCCAGAGCTGCAATCCCTCCTGACCACCAGGTGGTGCTCTATCTCTATGGTGAGATCACTGTCTGTAATCATGTGACAAACAGCAATCTTAACTGTAGGATTTAAGAGTTTCAGAGGACCGTAAGAAGATGGGTTACAAGCATCTGGATCCAGGGGTAGGTGGGTTCTAACTACTGCTGCGTTCCCACAACTCCCGGTGGCCACCTTAAGTCAGGCTCAGGATTACCGATCCCGGCTTTTTTTTTCTACTCCGAGCCTGGCTTAGAGATACCGCTAAGGAGGTTAATAATGATATCCATGTATAATGTTCAAATCCTCCGTATAGCTTTTGTTGCCATATTAACCCATTAGCAGCTTCAAAGAAATTATCTTGTTTGAGATAAGTGCACTGAATTTGACCTCCGCTGGCAGAACTCATTGTACTGTAAATTCTTTGAATGCTTTGATGTATCTCTGCTGGCAGAGGAAATAGAGACTGAAAGCAGAAGTCCTGTGTTATTGTCTCACACTGCCCACAGTGACAAGTGGCCATAAATACACATTACAGCAGTACTAATAAGTAGCAAGGAAATGTAACAAGAAATAAAAAATGTGCTAAAATAAATAAGCCTGGAGCATTTGCAAGCCTCTAAATACATTTTCTGCTAAAGGGTTAGTAAAGCATACAGTTCTTAAGTAATCTTCTACATATAGCTAGACTAAAGCCATCCTACAAACCAAAGCCCATTACTGAAACACCAATAGTATCTGTAGCTAGAACTCAGCTACATAATATTAGGACATACATGAGATAGGTAACCTAATTAACTATCAATCCTAGTTCTTACACACCATTTTTTTTAGCACTCCACCCCCCATTCTGTCTCTCCAGTTTTTGGGGGTGAGCAAAGTGGCTGAAGTGAGCAACACTGTAGACTTTGGGTCTGAGGACCACAGGAACTAGTGGTCTAGCATTCATAATAGTGGACACTTCTGCAAGGGGGTGACTTATATTTCATGGGTGAGCTGGGAAGATTTGAGGTCAAGCAGCATGGAGTCTAAGATTTTCCTTGCAATACCAAGCATGCCTTCCCATTTCATATAAATGATGTGGGTTTAGTTCTTTGTTGCACAGATAGGACTTTCCTATGCAACCACCACCATGGTAACTTGTGTTGATCAGTCATGGAGTTGAGGAGTTTGTACAGTGGGCTACCCTTAGAAATGTTAAGTCTTTTTTCACATTATCAGTCTCCTGTGAGTATGTTTCAAGTTGGACATGATGTATTACCTTTTCTGCTTGCAAGATCTCAATTGTGGTTGGAGCTTTATGAATGTGCCACCTCACCTGTGACATGGTTTATTGTCTTTAGGTCCATTTGAAAAGCAATGAACAATATGGTTACATCTTACAAGTGCTCAAACAGCAGGAGTCTACTTTGAAAAAACAATGAGGGTTCCACTTTTCTTTGTCTTCACATTGGTGTTCAGTGTGTTTATTAGAGCTCTGGTTCCTTTGTCAGAATCTAGGTTAGCCAGATCGAATGTAGGCTTTCCATGGCTTATGTTGGGTTCACTATTCAAGAGTTCAGTTGGAGAAGACCAATAAATGTCCTAAAATGTGGCAGTCAGTATGGCACAAGCAGGGGCGTAACAATAGACCCTGCACGGGATGCCTCCGCAGGGGGGCCCAGAAGCCACAGGGGGCCCGTAGGGGGAAAGTTTGAGAGACTGACAGCTAAGGGCATGGAGAGAAAAAAACGTATTTGTTCTCACACCATTGTTATATTGACTGCATGTGTCCACCACACAGATAAGGAATCATACACACTTTGGAATTTGTACACTTTCCCTGCTCCCTAGGGTTCGTAAAAAAAATCTATCTCTCACTGCTACAAAGTTCTGATGACTTCATGTACAACCTTACAAACAAAGGAGTCACATTTGGAAAAAAAGTTGTAGACTGTCCCTTAGTCAGCAACCTCTCCGCAGAGATTCCTAGATTCTTATCACACACAGGCTAGTGACCATATGGTGTCTGATTACTTTTACAACACAATGGAGTGGGTAAGATTGATGTCTGACTGTCACTGCCTCATTGAGAGCTTGTTGTCTCATACTGAGTCCAAGATCCCATAATAACAGTATCAATCAGCGACATTCTGCATGTTTTGCCAAAGTTAAAGTGAATACTATATCTTATGTTCAGCATGTCATTGTTGTTCCTCCATATAGCATGTGCTCTCATGTAGTAAAATAATACGGCTGTGTGTGTATGTATGTACTGGGAGCAGAGCTGCAAAAAGGGACTTGTCAGCTGCCAGGGGCTGGAGGAAGCCCCGGGTAAGTAGATCTAGGGGTTGCATAGATTGTCTGACGTTTCCTTTAAGTCTAAGTGTTTTTATCTGCATGGGGAAAACACATTGGTCCTCAGTTTTCCTGTGCAGAAAGCAAGGGGGGCCCAGTGATGTCTAGTTACACCCCTGATTGCAGACTATATATTATGTCCCAAATGAAAGTAGCAGATGACATTCAGTTACCTCTGATGCAATAGTTGCTTCAGATCTCTGTCATGAGCTGCAACTACAAGCTGACATTGCTGCATCTCTCAACCACGAGCTGAACACTGCACCTGTGATCCTCAAGTTTACCAGTGTACTTTCATCCCAGCATGCCAAACCAGTAAGCTCAGAACATTGCCATGCTGGCATCATCAAATCTGACTACTGCTATCATAAAGCAGTTACCTCCTATTAACTACACAGCTACACAGCTGCAATCCAAGAAATAACTGAACATAAAGTATGTGTCTAAGTTACATAGTTATATAGTTACATAATTAGTTTGGTTGAAAAAAGACATTTGTCCATCAAGTCCAGCCAGAAAAAAAAACAAAAAAACACAACTTGAACCTGCAATTATCCCAGTTGATTCAGGAGAAGGCAAATAACCTTACAAGACCTGGGCCAATTAGCCTTAAAAGGGAAAAATTCCTTCTCAACTCCAGATGGCAGTCAGATAAATCCCTGGTTCAACTCTTTCGGGACTTACCTAAAAATTTAGCCGTGGTTGCCTTTCAATGCAAGAAAAGCATCCAAGCCCTCTTTAAATGCAGATATAGAGTTTGGGTGCTTCAAAGGTTATCTTGCCATGGAATCTCTGTGGCACATTTGGTGGGATTGCCCGAAAGCAAGAGCCTTCTGGCGTCATATTTGGCAAAAAGCTCAACAAATACTTTCTTGTTCACTACCTTTTAGCTGGGCGATAAGCCCTCTATGTTACAATACCCTGCACACTGGTTGCTTTAACATATTGCCTCCTCTGCAAAACATGTCCCAGCTAGCAACTGGAACACTCCATACATACCTACTGAAGATGTGTTTCATTTACTCTCAGATATTATGCTAGCAAATCATCTCACTGCCAAAATTACTGATAATATAGAGTTTCCACAACACTTGGACTCAATGGGTCACTTGGCTGGAGAGCAGCGGCCTTCCTTATGTTTTACATACGTTTTTGTGGATTCTAGGATATGCATATTTCCTATGTTCATTGTTCAAGTGCTGAATAAGCCAGGTCTACTTGTTCTTGGGTCCAAGACTGTTTCTCACCCATTTACTTTGATATTCTATATGTTTGATATATCTCTTGTATGATATAAGTATATCTTATAACCCCTGCGTGGATGTCAGTGGCGTTTTAGTCATTTCTATGCCAACATTCCAATAAAATTCTTTTGAAACTAAATGCAGATATAGAGTTTGCTATACTGTAATTACTTCCAGAGGTAAGATGTTCCAGATTATAACCACTCTCTCTGTGAAGGACCCCTTTCTAAATACATGGCAAAAACTTTTTTCCTTCATACGCAAATCATGTCTCCTTGTCTGTTGTACAACCCTAGGGACAAAAAGCTCATCTGCCAAGCTTTTGTATTGCCCTCTGATGTATTTATACATGTTAATCAGGTCACCTCTCAGTCGCCTTTTTTCCAAGCTAAATAAGCCCAGTTTGTCGGTCTTAGTAAGTGAGATCTTACATCCTTCTGATTAATTTAGTTGCCCGTCTTTACCCATTCTAGAAGGTCAGTGTCCTTTGTATAGTATGATGCCCAAAACTGTATTCCATTATCCAGATGTGGCCTCACAAGTGATTTATACAGAGGTAGTGGTAGAGTAGCATCTTGAGATATTGTTTCCCTTTTTATTTTTTTCCTTTTTATGCATCCCAGAATTTTATTTGCTTTAGCTAACGTTGCTTGGCATTGTATACGATTACCTAACTTGTTATCAACCAGTATTCCTAAGTCCTTCTCCAAGTCTGATGTTCCCAGCTGTATGCCATTTATTTTATATGATGCTCTACCATTGGTATGTCCAAGGTGCACGACTTTACATTTATCAACATTAAATTTCATCTGCCATGTGCCTGTCCATATGGCCATGTTGTCAAGGTCTTGCTGTAATATGTCACTATCCATCTTAGTATTGATAATTCTGAATATCATCTGCAAAGATGGCTACATTACTCTGTATTCCATCTACTAGAACATTAATAAAGAAAGTGAAAAGAATTGGACCAAGTACTGACCCCTGCGGTACCCCACTGATAACAGTTTCCCATTTTGAGTATGTTCTGTTTACAACCACTCTTTGCCTTCTATCCCTTAACCAGTTCTCTATCCACATACACACATTTTATCTTACTTCCTGTACCCTCAGCTTCTGCACCAAGCTATTGTGGGGAACAGTGTCAAAAACCTTTGCAAAGTGCAAGTACACTACATCTATAGCTTTCCCAGGATCTAAATTTTAATTCACCATTTCATAAAAGCTGAGCATGTTGGTGAGAGAGGACCTATCCTTAATAAAATCATGCTGTCGAACTGAAATAAGATTGTTCTGTGCTACAGAATTTTGTATAGCATCCATTAGGATACCTTCAAACAATTTACACACAACTAAGGTTAAGCTTACAGGGTCTATAGTTTCCTGGCTCTGATTTTTCCCCTTCTTGAATAAGGGGAAAACATCAGCTGTACACCAGTCATAAGGAACTGACTCACTTGAAAGAGAATTACAGAAAATAAGAAAAAATGGCTTATCAATAACTGAACTCAATTCCTTTAATACCCAGGGGTGGATGCCATCTGGGCCAGGTCTATCTTAATCTTATGTAATCGGATCTGAAGGGTTGAACTCTTTTACTATGCCATGTCTCAAAATTCACTCAGTCACTGGGCTCCAGTCAGTGTAACTACTCCACCTGCAGCAGCTCATTTAGTGTTTAGAAATGACAAATCGAATTGAATCAAATCGAATCCCGATCGGACATGTCAAATTTAATCAGATTGTAAATAGACTCGTAATTGAATCGCACAAAGAATTGTATCGTGTAGATTGGGCTTGGGCTTAAGACCACAATTAGTGGTTTAGAGGTCGTGGCTACAGAAGATTTAGATCTGTTCATCAGGTGAGTGACTAAGCCTAAATCTGCTGAATGTGTCAAGAGACTCAAGGCAGTTCACAGACTTGAGCACAGCTTTGGCAGCTCAGAAGCCTCTGAGGATGCTTTACTGAAAAGGTTACATGACTTCCCCAAGATATCTGGCAAAGAGAATCTAATGTTTCAAGAGCTTAGTGACCTCCTCGTTGAGCTCCAACTCGCCATGGCTGACACATAACTACTTAGTCTCAGTCAGGGGCGTCGCTAGCCCTTTTTTGGGGGGGCACGTGCCCCCAATCTGTCCTGGGGTGCCACGGATCTCCGCCCGGCCGCCCCCTCTGTCAGGAGCTCCCTCCAGCCGCCGCCGCTGCCGCGTCACTCAGACCTCAATCAGGCGACGACCAATCATGCGGGCGCTAGGACCCAGTGCCCGCACTGATATGCGGAAGTGACATCACTTCCGCATATAGAGCGGGTGCGTCCGGCACCCGCTCGTACTACTGGTCGGGTCTCCGCTGATCCTGAGGTCTGCTGACTGCGAGGTAAGGGGGGGGGGAGCGGCGGCGGTGGGGGCTCCCTGTCACTCACTCACTACCTAATGGGCTCCCTGTCACTCACTCACTCCCTAATGGGGCTCCCTGGCACTCACTCACTACCTAAAGGGGCTCCCTGTCACTCACTCACTGCCTAAAGGGGCTCCCTGTCACTCACTCACTACCTAAAGGAGCTCCCTGTCACTCACTCACTTCCTAAAGGGGCTCCCTGGCACTCACTCACTGCCTAAAGGGGCTCCATGTCACTCACTCACTACCTAAAGGGGCTCCCTGTCACTCACTCACTACCTAAAGGGGCTCCCTGTCACTCACTCACTGCCTAAAGGGGCTCCCTGGCACTCACTCCCTACCTAAAGGCGCTCCCTGTCACTTACTCACTGCCTAAAGGGCCTCCCTGTCACTCACTTACTGCCTAAAGGGGCTCCCTGTCACTCGCTCACTGCCTAAAGGGGCTCCCTGTCACTCACTCACTGCCTAAAGGGCCTCCCTGTCACTCACTCACTGCCTAAAGGGCCTCCCTGTCACTCACTCACTGCCTAAAGGGGCTCCCTGGCACTCACTCACTACCTAAAGGGGCTCCCTGGCACTCACTCACTACCTAAAGGGGCTCCCTGGCACTCACTCACTGCCTAAAGGGGCTCCCTGGCACTCACTCACTGCCTAAAGGGGTTCCCTGGCACTCACTCACTGCCTGAAGGGGCTCCCTGGCACTTACTCACTGCCTAAAGGGGCTCCCTGGCACTCACTCACTGCCTGAAGGGGCTCCCTGGCACTCACTCACTGCCTGAAGGGGCTCCCTGGCACTCACTCACTACCTAAAGGGGCTCCCTGTCACTCACTATTGGGGTCCCTGTCACTCACTACCTAACTGGAGGCGCCTGTCACTCACTAGCTAACCTGGGGGTCCCTGTCACTCACTACCTAACTTGGGGGGGCTACCATATTAAGGGGGCATTCTGCCTATTTATGTGAAATGCTGTCTATTTATGTGCCTCATGACTGCTGAATTTGTCTTGTTGGGAGCCTTATGATTTGTTGGGGGCCTCAAGATTGCTGAATTTGTCTTGTTGGGGGCCTCATGATTTGTTGGAGGCCTCATGATTGCTGAATTTGTCTTGTTGGGGGCCTCATGATTTGTTGGAGGCCTCATGATTGCTGAATTTGTCTTGTTGGGGGCCTCATGATTTGTTGGGGGCCTCATGATTGCTGAATTTGGCTTGTTGGGGGTCACATGATTGCTAACTGCGAGATTATGGGAAAAACTGAATCCTTATCATATGAGACAATAGCATTGAACCTACTTTTTTAGCTTTTTAAAACAGAAAATAAAACTGGGAGGTTCTAAAAAATTGAATACATTTTTCAGGAGTAGGATGGATGAAAATGTTTATCTTCACAGTTTATTTTCAACTTGGATTTTCCATAATGTTCATGTATGAGTTAAAACGTTTGTACAGTATTTAGTTTAAATTGCTGTTGCCACTTTGCGATAGATAAGTGACTTTTGGGTTGCAGTTTGGGCACTCGGCCTCTAAAAGGTTCGCCACCACTGTCATAATCTAATGTCCCACCATTGCTAGGTTCATGTAAATTTGTCTCCACCCGTTACCACAACCAAATTCTGGTCCATGGCCCACCCATTTTTCGGTGCGGCGCGATAAGCACGCCGCACAACGTGATCCTCATATTTTTGGCACACTAGCTGCAGTGTGCTGAATTCTGCTGCCTACAGTATGTACAGTATACGCTGTTCTCTAGTGCCTGCACTGTGTGCTGATTTACCTCCAGTGTGTACAGTGTAAGGTGTTACTCTTTGACTTTACTGATTGTAAACCAGCTATATTGTATGCTGATCCCTGCTACTTTCAGTATGTACAGTATTAGCTGTAAAGCCTGGTACACACATACAATTTTGATTAGCCAATTTTAGCTCTGTTCATAAAATTCATTGTCTGTTGGCCCACTTACTGCATGGGGTGGTAAAATTGGGGGTCAGTGATCGACCAATCAAAATTGTATGTGCGTATACATCTTTGATCTATGCCTATACTGATTGTAAATTATCTAAATAAAGGACAGGTGGCTCCATCCAATATTTCGATGGGCAGGCCCGTTATCTGTAGCTTACACCGCTGCTAAGTTCATGTACATTTGGCCCCACCCATGGCCACACCCACTCACCTCATGACCATGCCCATTTTTTACCGCGGCGCGCTGCGCGCGCCACATATACCTCCCGACCTGGTGCCCACAGGTGCCCCCGATCTTCAAGGACCCTAGAAACGCCCCTGGTCTCAGTTACCTGAATACGGCCCATGGAATCACCCTAATAGACTCCAAGTTACCATACAGTCCTCAAGAAAAAAAAAGGCCACCCTGGGGTCCAGGCACAAGGAATTAAATCAAATTTCCTTTCCACCCTTTTCTTATTTCTGTGAAATCTTATTTCAGAACAATAGCAAAAACAAAGAATGACCCACGTTTCTTCTTTGGTGAATCCAACCCTATCAGCCCACCGTATCCAAAGACTGCAAGCTCACACACCTCATACAGAGAATGCAGAGGCCCAGTGTCAGTGAAAAGGACTGATATGCTACCTGCACCAGGCTACAGTCCCTGAAATATCCTATTAAGACAAGAAAGCTGAGAACCCAAATTGCCAGTGTGACATACATAAGGCTCACTCACTCAAGAAATCTAATGGTTTAAGAAAGAAACCCCTGCCAGAACGCATGCAACTGTTAAAGGAACTTGGGTATTGCTTTAGATGTGGTACTTCGATAGAATTCTTTGCCAAGGACAGTAAAGTTGTAACTAAGTGCATGGAATGCAACAGTAATGATCATGTAGAAGCATTTCACCTGCATCCGTCCACAGATACCAATCCCATGGCAAAACTAGACAGGGAGAACACTGATCAAAAAATGTCTCCTACCCCAATATTTTCAACATGTACTGATGTCTGTGACGAAGGTCTATATGATAAATCGTGTGTCAAAATTTGCTTGGATCTTGTGTACCCTAAGGGTCAACCTGAAACAGCTATACGACTGTATGCTATCATAGATGATCAGATTAAACAATTTCTGGCAAGTTCAAGGTTTGTGACCTGCTAAACATATAAGGAAATGCCTTACTTTACACCCTGGATACCTGTGCTGGTAGAAGAGTTGTTAGAACCTGTTCTTTATCACCTTGCTTCGACACCACCGTCTCACAGATTGTGAGATCACTTGACTCTCCACACAGCAAACAGGAGATAGACTTTCTCAGGCTTACTCAATGTTAACGTTATTTATTCAAGTAACATAAATACAGATAGATACAGTTTATCATCTCTCCTGGCAAAGCAGACTTCCATGTTGCGTTACAGCTGCGTGAGTATCTTCCTACTGAAGATACCCAGGTCTTCTTGTATCTACTCTATGTTACATCTAGACTACCTATGTACAGCAGACATTATATCAGATTACAGAAAGGAAGAACATACTTAGAGGTCCCAGTTGGCCTTGCGAGCTAGTGCGGAAGGAAGAAGCAGAATGCCCTCTCCATCGCTCACTCCGGGTTTAATACCGACTAGGAAAGAGTTAAATATGACATCATCTTCGCCACCCCCTATATCAGTCTATTGGTGGACCTACTTGTGGTGTCATCATACACACACCTACTCAATTAATAATCAATGAGGCATTTGCCCTATATGCAGGAATGTGGATATTTACAAAACATAGCTGATGTTTATTGTTCCATGCCCAGGTCAGGGAGACCTGCGGCCTTGTTCAGAACAGCTTCTTGGTATGTTCTAGCTCTGCTGACAGAACTGCAGATTTTCTCTCTGAGAAAATCCCCTTAAAGGGCAGGTCTGCTCATCAAGCCTTTTTGACTAACTCAGTCCAAATAACTGAGGCCTACTTAAATTATAACAATCCCCCCTAAAAAGGCTTGACCCGCAGATCTCAGCTTCTGAACCCACCCATACCTGGTTTCTTTTCTTTATGTTTCACTTTTCGATGTTCGTGCTCACACACCTTCACTGCTCTCGCTCGGTGGTTACCCCTTGAAGAGAGAGAGCACGACCTCTTGGTCTTCCTGTAACCAGGCTCTCTGGGGAAGCCCTACTTCTAAGTCCCTCTATACCACATGCTCAGCATTTGCGTCACTTACGTATCACTCACAAACTTGCATGACCACAGAAAAGTGAAACTCTTTGGTTGTTGCAAAACGGAGCAGTGCCAGGTGTCTTCTAAAAGAGCGCCTTTATACCATCAGCTCCATCCCAGGTACTACTAAACCTATACCTGTAACCCTGTATATCCCTTAATTTGAAAATATTGGTTCATGAGATTGTTTATGAGGCACCAATCTCTGGACCAGGTTAATTTGGTTTACGTAAATTTAACACGCAACCTCACCTGGATAATGATGCCTAAAGTTGTCATGAGATTGTTTATCGAGTGATTGTTCGCGAGTGATTGTTCGCATTCCCAGCCTGTATATCGCCCCCTATGCTGCTATTGCGACCTCCTGGCCGCAATAGCAGCATAGGGGGCGATATACAGGCTGGGAACGCGAACAATCACTCGCGTTCCCATGCCTGTCGGCCGGTGACGGCGAAACCGGAAGTGCTCGCCGGCGGGTCCTGGGACATCGGAGCGGAGCTGCGAGGGCACCGATCAGCTGCTGGGGGCTGAGGGAAGCCCCAGGTGAGTAAATCTCATTTTTTTTAGTTGACTTAAGGTTCGCTTTAAAAGGAAATAAATAATGCAGCCTCCACATACCTCTCACTTCAGTTGTCCATCAAGACCAATGAAAAGCTGCACGGATCAGGTGCATTTATGTGGCTGAAGCGTCACTAGGAGGGAAGACCTCAAGCATGCCTTGCGTGCTTCCTTCCTCACTCGGCTGTAATCACACTGGGGGATCAGCCAGGTACTTATTAGTATATTTATATGTATATGGAGATTTTTTTTGTTTACTCCTGTACCTAAGAATAGGTACAAGAGCTTTAAAAACTTATTTCCATAATAAAAAAAAATATCTCCTCTTTAAAAAGATGCAGGGCAGGGGGCAGAGATAGGTCATACTAGGGATGGGGTGTGGGGTGTTGGGTGCTGTTGGTCAGGGGCGGCTGGTGAAAGTTGGCCTAGGGCGGTAAAAAGTACAAATCCGGCCCTGAAGACAAGGTACCCCTGAATCACACACTCCACCTTTTGCATGTACCCATTGTACTGCAATGTACCCTTTAACCAACCTTTGGATCGGTGTATCGATTCTGGGAGTGTGACCTTCAATAGCAGATTTACACTGCCTTTCCAGTCACCCTGCCAGCACACCTGACCTTTCAGACCTTTCACCCACATTGTGCCATGAAATGTGTTTTCTCCTGGCCCAAGTGCTCTTTTCCTCCATCCCTGCTTGGTCCATCTGTGCCAATCAGAGGGAGGTGTGAAAGGATCCGTACCTTTGTCACCCAACATCAACATGTTTGGGCCTTGCATTCTCATGAACCCCTTATTATACATGAGAATGTCCTCTCTTCGTTCTCCTAGGACGAAATGGCAACCTAGGATCACCATCAGCATGGTACTCTTCATTATAAAAGCACCACCTTGGGAAAGAAAAACATTAGCAATTTGCACTATGCTTTGCTCAGTCAGTTTTTTTAGATGTTTTCCGATCTCAGGAATCTCGTGTTTTAGTCTCTTTCCAATTTCAGGAATCTCGTGTTTTTTCAAACTTAGATTGGCATCTGGAACCTTTCGCTTATCCGACTGACATCTCCAGCTTTGCTGCCAGCACTGCAGCTGTCTCAATTCCATATTGCCAAACACCTGAAATCGAAATACAAACAAATCAATTCTTATTAATGATTTGGGATTCGCACTGCGGCTTGTACTCTGTACACTTTAAATTGATCAATATATATCGTAACGTAATTGATCTCATTGCTTTATGTTTCTCATGAACTCTGTTTACTCATTTTGGTAGGTTGGAGTTAAACCTCACCCCCCTACCTCAGTACTATCCTCAGTACTTACCTGTTTAAAATATGCTCCCACAGACTTCACCTTTGGAAGCTCTCACCTCATTGCAGCTCACTCCACATCCCCCCTTATCTGTCCATGCGCGGCCGTCGCATGCACAGATTACGGATGCCACACCTGATGCTGCTTTGCAGGTGAGCCTGCAATGCTCTTACTCATTATCGCATTTACTTATCTAGAACTTCATCGCGATACCAGCTCTGCTAGAAGTCCTGTGTGTTGTACCCTCTGACCAATGTTTGCCGTGCCACTACCTAGACTACCAAAAGAAAATGGCTGCCTCCCTGTAGGAAGGAGCACTTTACACTTAAACTACACAGGGTGCAGGGCTAAGCATACCAGCGTCACATGCCTGTATGCAGATCCCTGAATGCCCACTTGGTAGGTAGTCACATGGCAAACACCGTACTGATACACTGTCACTCTGTAAACGGCAATTCTATCATCTGTATAATTGCCCCATGAACTGCTGTCAGTTCTTGTTCTATGTGCTACAATTGATAGGAGCTGGAAAAAACATATTTGACCAATCAGTGGACGAAAAACAAACCGCACAAAAAACAGCCCTAGCCCAGCATAGACCTCTTAGTCCAGCTCTGGCCCTGTCCACGACAAAAAAACGGAAAAAAACGTTACCGCTCTGCAGCAGCGGCGACGGAAACCCGGATTGGTCAACTCCCTTTTTTTCAACTCCGGCACCCCCTTGCTGCACTGTTGGGAACTCATGCTGCACCACCCATTACGGTGCCCCACTTACAGGAATAATCCCATAAGCAACTTAGTACAGACACTTTCCTGCTCTGCACTGCTTAGTGTGTCCCTGCACCTAGCTGGGACACTTCCTATCCGTGCTCATGCTAGTCTTACAGTAATAGCTTGGTTTACGTATTCTGGCATTCCTTTCCCTGAACTCAGGCCACGGGGAAATACTTCGAGAGCCGAGACACACAGTAGCATGTCTCTGTATTTCTACCCCCCTCCCTTTCAGCTGTTCTGCCCGGAGCCGCGAGCACAGCCTGACGTGACGTGGGTCCCCCAGCCCCTCCTCCCCCCTGCCATGACGTGTGGGGGCCATGACTCTCGGGGGCGGGCTCTCTCCACTGCCGCCATTTTGAGTCCTGGACTGCCAGCTAAGATGGCTGCTCCCATAGCAGCCTCTCGATCCTATACACATTAGGAGAGAAAAACAAACTCAAACAGAACAAACATTTTATGCATAATTACACAGCATCTATCCACAATGCAGAATAAAAAAAAAAAATCAGCATTCCGCCACATACATTCCTGGATGTCCGTAAAAACCTAAGGAGAAATCCTTGGGACGTGGAAAACTCCCTCTCTCCACAAATAATCTGCAGCTTATCTCAGCCATAACTCAGAACTACTACAGCGCGCCGCATAACTCTAAACCACATTAACAGCTAGTACTGCTGAGACGAACAACAGACGAGCTGGCTAAACAACATAACAGATGCCGACATTTACAAGCATGTTAGCAGCTCTGACTGGACATGCACGGAGGAAAGACAAACAAAAACCTCACCCATTATCTCAGCTGTAACTATAACTTACTTACACAGCTACCCAGAGACAAGGGCTATCCACCCAGCTCCCTGAAAAAAAAGAGAAAAGAAAAAAAAACAGCTCACCGAGAAAAAAACTTACTTCTAAGTTTTACAACTGTTCTCTCCTTCCCTCTCCTGTCTACTCGGCTACCTCTCTCCTCTCCCCCCCATCCATTACTAACAGACTGGAACACTGCTGTCCTCTCTCTGCCGCGGGGGACCCCCCCTATCTGTCTGGCACCCTTCCCAGTCTCTGGACGGGGAGAAAAAAAACAAAACCAACATAGAAGGAGGAACGAAAAAAAGAAAAAAATGAAGCACGCAGCCTCCACGCTGCAATTGACACAGAATGTACATATGAACACATTATCCTCTCCTTGTTATAACACCAAATACAACACAGATAACGCCATATAACAACGTAAATCTTACTTGCCTGAGCCGCAGATTCTTGGCAATTCATCAGCATTCCCGCAACTTCACCTGCGAAACTTCCATGGACTCCGGAACTTTCTGAGTGTTTTATCACTGTCGTCTCCGTCCCCACATTGGACTGGCTCAGTGGATCGATATCTCCCCCAGCAAGTTGCAAGCTGGCCCCGGAGTGTCCCGTTCGACCCATATTTCGGCTGGTGACTGCAGTGCACAATGCAGTCACAGTGTAACGTCCAAGAGTTTCGCCGCTGATTCTCGAATTGCAGCCCGTGTGCTTGCTTGGCTCACGCAACGCACACTCCCCACACCACTTATCAGTCTCAGCTTGATAATCTTTCCAGTCCGCGTCTATTCCGCTTGTTTTGCTGTGGAATATCTTAAAAACTTCTTCGGCCCCGACCCCTGTCTGCCTGTTTTGCTAGGCAGGGAAGGGTTTCGGCACCACTGTTAGAACCTGTTCTTTATCACCTTGCTTCGACACCACCGTCTCACAGATTGTGAGATCACTTGACTCTCCACACAGCAAACAGGAGATAGACTTTCTCAGGCTTATTCAATGTTTACGTTATTTATTCAAGTAACAGAAATACAGATAGATACAGTTTATCATCTCCTGGCAAAGCAGACTTCCATGTTGCGTTACAGCTGCGTGAGTATCTTCCTACTGAAGATACCCAGGTCTTCTTGTATCTACTCTATGTTACATCTAGACTACCTATGTACAGCAGACATTATATCAGATTACAGAAAGGAAGAACATACTTAGAGGTCCCAGTCGGCCTTGCGAGCTAGTGCGGAAGGAAGAAGCAGAATGCCCTCTTCATCGCTCACTCCGGGTTTAATACCGACTAGGAAAGAGTTAAATATGACATCATCTTCGCCACCCCCTATATCAGTCTATTGGTGGACCCACTTGTGGTGTCATCATACACACCTACTCGATTAATAATCAATGAGGCATTTGCCCTATATGCAGGAATGTGGATATTTACAAAACATAGCTGATGTTTATTGTTCCATGCCCAGGTCAGGGAGACCTGTGGCCTTGTTCAGAACAGCTTCTTGGTATGTTCTAGCTCTGCTGACAGAACTGCAGATTTTCTCTCTGAGAAAATCCCCTTAAAGGGCAGGTCTGCTCATCAAGCCTTTTTGACTAACTCAGTCCAAATAACTGAGGCCTACTTAAATTATAACAAGAGTCAGTGGTCTTATAGTGGCCCCAGTAAATGACAAAACAGAATTACCATTGCCCTCTCTCATTGAGTGCAACAAGGTACCTGCCAACAGGGAGGAGATCCCTACTCCCTTCAGTGGCCTCTTGCCACCTGCACTTAAGGGCCATAGCCTAGTAGTCTACCACATACCAGTCATCAACCGAAACGCTTCAATTCTCCTGCTACTTGGCAGAGACGTCTTGAGAGTGCAAATCAACGGCCCACATGATGCTCCATATGCCCAACGCCTAGATCTAGGCAGACTCATCATAATAAGTGATATCTGACTGGAGGAAATCAGAATACTTGTTACAGTTCCTTCCTTCAAGATGCATGTCTTACCTAATGAGCGCAATACTTGTTTCAAACAATGTCCCTACCACTTACAGTGAAAAGTTAAAACTAGACAATGAAGATATGCAGCAGCTTGTCATAGGAGGCAATAAAAAAACCTTAATCTTTGGGGTGATAACCTTGGCACCACAGTGTTTAATGTTACCTTCAATATAATGAGTTGGCAGCCCCTGTGGAAGGCATAAGGAAATTTTCTTTACACAAACAACGGCAGGATGTGCCTTCTGTCCTCATAACGACAAAGGGGCATAACTAGACATCACTGGGCCCCCCTGCAAAACTTTGGATGCCCCACCCACGAAACTTTGGAGGGCCCCTTCACCTCCCTTGCTTTCTGCACAGGAAAACTGAGGACCAATGTGTTTTCCCCATGCAGATAAAAACACTTAGACTTAAAGGAAGCATCAGGCAATCTATGCAACCCCTAGATCTACTTACCCGGGGCTTCCTCCAGCCCCGGCCACTGACAAGTCCCTTTTTGCAGCTCTGCTCCCAGTACATACATACACACACAGCCATATTATTTTACTACATAATGCTATATGGAGGAACAACAATGACATGCTGAACATAAGATATAGTATTCACTGTAACTTTGGCAAAGCATTCAGAATGTTACTGATTGATACTGCTAGTATGGGATCTTGGACTTAGTATGAGACAGAAAGCTCTCAATGAGGCAGTGTCAGTCAGACATCAATCTTACCCACTCCATTGTGTTGTAAAAGTAATCAGACACCATAAGGTCACTAGCCTGTGTGTGATAAGAATCTAGGAATCTCTTCGGAGAGATTGCTGACTAAGGGACAGTCTACAACTTTTTTTCCAAATGTGACTCCCTTGTTTGTAAGGTTGTACATGAAGTCATCAGAACTTTGCAGCAGTGAGAGATAGATGTTTTTTTTACGAACCCTAGGGAGCAGGGAAAATGTACAAATTCCAAAGTGTGTATGATTCCTTATCTGTGTGGTGGACACATGCAGTCAATATAACAATGGTGTGAGAACAAATACGTTTTTTTCTCCCCATGCCCTTAGCTGTCAGTCTCTCAAACTTTTCCCCCCACAGGCCCCCTGTGGCTTCTGGGGCCCCTGCGGAGGCATCCCTTGCAGGGTCTATTGTTACACCCCTGTCTGCAATGTGTTCAACACAAGCTTCATCTGTACTTGTGATACTGCAGCTATCTCTTTCACCTTCTCTTGCCGCTTGTTCTAAAACCTTCAACCTTGCAACCGCTATTGCATCCTAACAGTGTTTTTCCAAGGCTTTGATTTCAGCTTTTATTTTAGCAGCTTCTGCCTCCTTTTCTGTCTCCCTTTTAGCAGCTCCTGCCTCCATCTGTGCAGCTTGTGCCTCCATCTCTGCTTTCTTTTGGGAAAATGCTGCCTGAATTTTGGTGGCTTCTGTATCAACACGACTCGTTGTGACTCTTCAGTGATCACTTGTTCAAAGATATTGGTATATTTAAGCCTTAAGGTGGCCACACGCCAAACAATTAAATTAAGATACAATTTTCACCAATTCGATAATTTCAATTGGTTGCCCTGAAAAATCGAGAGCTTTTATTTGTTTTCGATCAATAAATGGAGATTGGACATGTTGGAAATTTCAGACCAACTTTATCAAGAATTGTATGGTATGTGATGGATTGTCAATTATTTGATGTACAGTTCCAATCATTTTTTTCTGAGCTTTCAATTATGTTATTCATGATTGGGGAAAAATTGAACATAGGTGGGTGGTACATTGGTCAGATTTTGGAATTGTTACAATCAGTCTGAAAAAAATGATTGCTATACTTGAATTAGAAAGATATTTAAAAAATGGTATGGTGTGTGGCCACCTAAAGTCTCTGATAGTCTTCATAGACAGCAATGAACGTCTTCAGAGTGCTCTCTAGTTGCAGTGGTTCTTGAGAGGGTTGAGAGAGAGCAGATATACAGGTAACAGTCTTGGACCATAAGTGGTTACCATTAGACAGCAGTTTATATTTATCAGCTTGGTAATTTCATTCAGCCTTTCTGGTAAATGTTGATTGTGCACTTCAATTTAGTGCTTAGCTTCTGTTCTGTAAGAGATTCTGGTTGTGGATCAGCTTCTGCAGAATGTGTGCTGCTTTGCTGGCAGTGAGAGAGTTCTTGAAACCTATGTAAAAAAAAGGCACTCACACACTTATGCAAAAGACACACACACACACACACACACATCTATGCAAAAAGTGTGCATGGAAAAATGTACACAAAATACTGTAATTATAGCAATTTTGTAATAATCTATATTTTATATTAATCATTAACGTCCAAAATAGCTTCTAGTAGAATATACAATTTTTTTACCAATATTCTGCTATTTTGCAGTGCAAATTCAGATAGTAAAATATCGGCAAATGATACTGATTTACTACAGCTAAATGTTACCATTTTCTCATACAGAACTATCACTTTACCAATCACTTTACCCTAACCATTCCACCATTTGATGCCTAACCCTAAACCCCCCCCCCCCCCCACACGCCTAACCTTAAAATCCACTTCCCGACACCTAACCTTAAGACCCACCTCCTGGCGCCTAACCTTAACCCCAACTAACGATATAGCAAAAGGGGGAAAAAGAAATCAATACATTGCAAAGTGAGAAGTGAAGATATAAAAGAGAGATCAAGAAATGATTGACAATCTCCACTTAATTTGATCATATTGTTTGATCCACATTCAACCTGCAAGTGATCATCTATACTACTGGCAGACATGAAAAAAACAGACAGCACCAAAAGCCATTATCTATGACCACATCCCCTAACAATGCAATAGGCAAAAAGGATGATTTTTTTTATAGATATACATCTGGACAGATGGAAATACTGCTTGCTTAGGCGGTTGGAAACAGTCTTATTTCCCACAATGCAACAAGGCTCCCACAGTGTAATGCCAGGACCTAGGTACTGGCATCACACTGTGTGAGGAGTTTCAGCACAATATCATTCATACAGACCCCCTGATGATCTATTAAGAAAAAGTAAAGATTTCTCATGGGAAAAGGTGTATCAGCTACTGATTGGGATGAAGTTCAATCCTTACAGTTCCTCTTTAAATTCAGACTTAAAGTGACCCAGAGATGAATGAACCCCCCTTTTGTTTACTTACCCGGGGCTTCCTCCAGCCCCAGAAGCACAGATGCGTCCCTCGCTGTCCTCCTGCGGTCGTCCATTAAGCCGCAATCCGCTTTGTTAAGCGGCTGAGTGACGTCAACAGGGGGCCTTCAGAGCATGTGCGGACCTTCTGCACAAGCGCAGAAGGCTTTGGCTGATGTCACTCAGTCAGACTAAGCCCGACTGAGCTGTCTACTGGGGTTTCGTTGCGGCTACATGGAGGATTCTTGGCATACCGCGGGAGGCAAACGTGAGGATGGCGAGGGACTCATCCATTCTTCTGGGGCTGGTGGAAACCCCGGGTAAGCAAAAAAATGGGGTTTATTCATCTCTGGGTCACTTTAAACACCACTCACTGACGCCTAACTTTAATCATGTTTTGAAGCAAAAATTATTTTGTAAGGAAAAAAATAAACCATGTATTGTAAAAGATACTATTTTCTAACAGGAAAAAATAATGTTTTGTAGCAGATACTGTTTTTTAAAGAAAAAAAACAAAAACAAAACATGCAACTATATTTCTGGTTTGGCACCTTTTAGCCGCTATTTTACATTCTATGGGTGTGTCCGAATTGTCCATTTGACACTCATGTCCTTTCCTTAGGAATTCACACTTCCTACTTTGCCATCTACACAGTGGTTAGATGATTGAACTGAATTATCTGGGTATTTAGTTGGTAACTGAGAGAATGGCAGAGAGAAGATGAGGTGAGGAGTAGAGATGGGCCGAACCTCCGATTTTAGGTTCGCGAACTGGGTTCGCGAACTTCCGCGGAAGGTTCGGTTCGCGTTAAAGTTCGCGAACCGCAATAGACTTCAATGGGGATGCGAACTTTTAAAAAAAAAATAATTATGCTGGCCACAAAAGTGATGGAAAAGATGTTTCAAGGGGTCTAACACCTGGAGGGGGGCATGCCGGAGTGGGATACACGCCAAAAGTCCCCAGGAAAAATCTGGATTTGACGCAAAGCAGCGTTTTAAGGGCAGAAATCATATTGAATGCTAAATGACAGGCCTAAAGTGCTTTAAAACATCTTGCATGTGTATACATCAAACAGGGAGTGTAATTAAGGTACTGCTTCACACTGACACACCAAACTGTTCACTGAACAGAACAGGTATGCAGTGGCGGGTCCACTGAACAGAACAGGTATGCAGTGGTGGGTTCACAGAACAGGTATGCAGTGGTGGGTTCACAGAACAGGTATGCAGTGGCAGGATCACTGAACAGGTATGCAGTGGTGGGTGGGTTCACAGAACAGGTATGCAGTGGTGGGTTCACAGAACAGGTATGCAGTGGCAGGATCACTGAATAGGTATGCAGTGGTGGGTGGGTTCACAGAACAGGTATGCAGTGGCAGGATCACTGAACAGGTATGCAGTGGTGGGTGGGTTCACAGAACAGGTATGCAGTGGCAGGATCACTGAACAGGTATGCAGTGGTGGGTGGGTTCACAGAACAGGTATGCAGTGGTGGGTGGGTTCACAGAACAGGTATGCAGTGGCAGGATCACTGAACAGGTATGCAGTGGTGGGTGGGTTCACAGAACAGGTATGCAGTGGCAGGATCACTGAACAGGTATGCAGTGGTGGGTGGGTTCACAGAACAGGTATGCAGTGGCAGGATCACTGAACAGGTATGCAGTGGTGGGTGGGTTCACAGAACAGGTATGCAGTGGCAGGATCACTGAACAGGTATGCAGTGGTGGGTGGGTTCACAGAACAGGTATGCAGTGGCAGGATCACTGAACAGGTATGCAGCCAGGAAAAGCTAAGCCTAACTAATCTTTCCCTATGAGAGACAGACAGCAGCTCGCCCTACTCTCTCTAATGCAGGCACACGAGTGGCCATAATGGCCGCCGCTGCCTGCCTTATATAAGGGGGGTGGGGCTCCAGGGGCTAGTGTAGCCTAATTGGCTACACTGGGCCTGCTGACTGTGATGTAGAGGGTCAAAGTTGACCCTCATAGTGCATTGTGGGGCGAACCGAACTTCCGGAAACGTTCGCCTGCGGGAGGCGAACGCGAACCACCGAAGTTCGCCGGGAACCGTTCGCCGGCGAACCGTTCGGCCCATCTCTAGTGAGGAGCAAGAAGAGATGAATTATCAAGCAAATGAGTACAGCAAGGCTTAAAGTTGTGCAATCCTGGCAAAGTTTTCTAGCTACCCATCTATATCTAGTGAATTAGATCCAGGTGCTCAACTGGAAGTCCTGGGGACAAGAGAATTGATGGGTTCAGCTTCCAGAATGGAGTAGAATGTCTGAGATGTATTGATTATTAACCCATAGATAGAAAAGTATTAAATGTATTAAACTCTTATTATTAGTCACTGCAGTACTTAAATATGTAAGGAGTTAGTTGTGGTTTGAAAAATAAAATTACATGATACTGTGTTAGGGAAGAGGGCAGTTGAAATGAATTTCTTTGGTTTTGTGTGATCAGCTTGTTTTAATCCACAAGCTTTGTCATTTTACAAGATTTAATTTGGAAAATCAAGTATAGTGATTGATGTGGGAATCACAGTTGTCATTTATTTTGTACTATGCGATTAAGAAAGATAAAAATGAAGGACAAAAAATGTTGCTACCTATTCGCTAAACTGCAATCTGCACTTACAGCTGTAAAAGATAAACATCCACATTCTGAAAGAGATAGGTACATTGGGTTGTTTTGATTACACTTGTTTTTCAAGGGACAAATGTGTGTGATAAGCCCTGTCTGTCAAGGTGATTAATATCTTAATATTAGTTCTAAGTGAGTGTGCCTTAGCATTCCAGGAATAGGAGAGAAAATGGGTATAAAGACTCACTGCATGCTCGCCTAAGGCCTTGTATTTACTTTTATAAGTGGCCTTTTTGTGTCTACACTGTCTACCTTAGTTATTAAAATACAACAATTTTTTATTTATTGTTATAGCTCAAAGATGGGTCGGCACCACTAAATAGAATTATAACTCTTTTATTTTAGCAAGGCTGCAATGACAGACTGCTGTTTTGGGCAATTGCCCTTTCTCAAATTGCAAAAAAATAGCCAGAACATAAAACACATCTCGCCTCAATCCTTAAATACCTTGCCCACCAACAGTGCACCAATCAGCATAATGTGGGTGGAGTTAAGTTGCGTACCTGATGGGGAACTGACTTTGTATCTAACAGCTGGTGCATAATGCGTACTAATGCACGCATACCCCTCACCTAAATGAGCCAACGCCCAGCCCTCCTGCACATTCACTATTAGAAGTGAAAAAGCCCACCAAGTCCAGAAGGGTTGGGTGTCAGCTCATTCCAGTGAGGGTATCAAAGCACCCTGCCCACTTACCTGACCTTAAGCCAGACCATTGTTACTTATTGTTGTCCAGGAAGTACAAGTAGCAAAACAAATGTGACTTTAACCTTTTCGGGACCATGTGAATGAGATCCTACGCCGCACTTGTGGCTGTTCTAGCCTGATGCGGCGTAGGATCTACGCCGGCCCGCAATTTCCGCTCCCGACGCGATCGTGCGCACCCGGAGGGGGAGATTAAGCTGTCATATGACAGCCGACATCTCCCCCGAGTGATCAGCAGCCATCGCGTATGGCTGCTGATCACACGATCACTACGATCGCCGTCGGATCGTAGTGATCTGTTTGACAGCTGCGGCGGCAGGGGGGGAAAGAAGAGGATCCACTCACCTCCCTGCCGTTCCAGCGACGATCGGCGCCCCCCTCCGCTCTGGCCGGCATCTCCGCTTCATCTGACGTCAGCGCCGGGTCCCGGCTTGATGACGTCATCAAGCCGCGACCCGGAACTGCTCGTCAGACAGAACGGAGATGCCGGCCGGAGAAGAGGGTCCCGTGCGGCTCATCGCTGGAGCCTGGAAGGTAAGTGAAGGCTGCGGGCAGAAGGGGGAGGCACAGGCCACCATGGGGGACACCACTCTAGCCAGCCACACACGGGATCCGGCCGCCTGACCCCCCCAAACGCGCGCACCCCCTTCCCGCGCAAAATGCCTGGTCCTTAAGGGGGGGTAGGTGGCCGGTCCCGAAAAGGTTAAACAAAGCTTACTTTTTTAAACTACACTTTAATGTTTTTTTTTTAATTGCTAGGTGCTGGAAAGTTATTTTTAGATGCAATGCAAAATTATCTCCTGGGAGGAAACTGGAGAAAAAGTGAATTGGTTAATGACCTATGCCAGGTTTGACCAATTCATTATACAGTTAGAAAGTCTAAATAGATTCTAAATTTTAGCATCTCCTTCACCAGCACAGTTTATCATTTAGGCTTCTTTCACAGTGTGACATTACAGTCGCACGTTAGAAAATGTTCCAACGCAGACTAAAGCACAGCAATGCAAAGTCTGTGCGACATTAACAGTGCACGCTTTGCTTTGTGTGTAACGTGTAGCAATATTTAGAGAGTGCTGCATGCTGTGCGTTATAGGTGGTTTTAGCTGCGATAGACTGTTTGCACATGCTCAGTAATGTTGTTTTATCTTTTTTGTGTGCAGGAGAGGAGGAGGGGAGAGTTTGCTATTTTGCCTAGCCACATGGCTAATTAATATTCACTGCACTGCAATGCCAGTTCTCTTCCTGCTAGCAATGATTCATATGAATCATTCTCTGCCTGCTAGCAATGATTCATATGAATCATTCTCTGCCTGCTAGTAATGATTTATATGAATCATTCTCGGTTTCTGCCTGCTAGCAATGATTCATATGAATCATTCTCGGTTTCTTCCTGCTAGCAATGATTCATATGAATCATTGCCGGTTCTATCGAACGAAAACGGCGCACCAAGAGCCGCATAACGTGGCTGTATGTAGCGACCACCTTTAGCACCACCATGCATTGCGTTAGGGGAACGTTATGCGACCTTAACGTCCCCTGCAACACAACATCCCATTGTGTTAGAGGCCTTACACTTCAAACAAACCTTAGCATCCACAACTAACATCCCTAATGCTGGGAATACACCATGAGTTTTTTAGGGAAGATAAATGGCTCGATAGATAATTTCCAACATGTCCGATCTAATTTTGATTGTTTTTTTTTCCGGACAGTAAATCTGCCAAAAAAACTCATTGTGTATTTCCAGCATAACTGTCAGCACACCTTAGCATCTCCATCAACCAGCATTCTTTAACATCGCAACCGCAACACCTTAATATTCCCAACTGCAACAACCGTAGCTTGCCACCCACTACCAGCATGTCTTAAGGAGGAACTGTAATTTTATGTAGTAAAATGTGGTACATTAATTAGGATACACACTTTTAAACTGAAATTTCCTGGTTTTAGCATCAGAAAATCTTCTTATAGTTATATATTCTGCTGTATGTAGCTCTACCTCCACACTTAGGCTTATTGTAGGCCTAAGAAGGATGACAATTTGTGGAATTCAGTACCCCCACCCTTCAAGCATTCTGGAAGACCAGCAATGTTTTTGCACTGAGCATTCCGCAGAGAAATCAGGTGGAGGAAAGACTTTACAGTGGGCAAACACTGACTAAATCATTTATGAATGAATATTGTAGGAAAAATAAGCAATTTTATTCATTATGTTATTTTGGTTCCTCTTTAAAGAGGATCCATAACAATGTATAGTAAAATGTAATAAATTATTCATCATATCCATTTTTACCTTGACATCCTGAGCGGTCTGGACGGGCTCAGCTCGTCCATCACCGCCGGAGGCTGGCGCTCAGGCCGTGCTGGGCCGATTTCCTCCAAATAAAAAGCAGCACATGCAGCCGGCACTTTGCCAGCCGCATGTGCTACCTGATCACCGCCGCAGCGCGGCGATCCGCCGCGTGCAGCGGCGAAAGAGGGTCCCCCCAGCCGCCCGAGCCCAGCGTAGCCGGAACAAACAGTTCCGGCCAGCGCTAAGGGCTGGATCGGAGGCGACTGACGTCAGGACGTCGGCTGACGTCCATGACGTCACTCCGCTCGTCGCCATGGCGACGAGGTAATCAAAACAAGGAAGGCTGCTCATTGCGGCCTTCCTTGTTTATTCTGGTCACCGGAGGCGATCAGAATTACGGATCCGGAGCGCCCTCTAGTGGGCTTTCATGCAGCATGGAATAGTTTTTTTTTATTTAAAAAAAACCCTCCCGCAGCCGCCCTGGTGATCTTATTAGAACGCCAGGGAGGCTAATTATCCTGGTCTCTGCATCAGAAAAGCTTTTTACAATTGCTTTACATTGCTATTTACTTTAGTATCCCCAGTAACGTTTAGCCTAGGCTATGATGTAATGCAGCCTTCTGCCCTAGAGCACTCTGGAATATCAAATGATGTTGATTTATATGGAGGGGATCAACTAATGTTGATCTACATGGAGGGGAAAAATTATCCCACAGAGATTCACCTTCTCAGCAGTAAAAATGTTGGCATCATTGAAAGTGTGCAAAATTTGCAGTGTGCAAACATTGACTAAATAATTTATAAATAAACATTGTAAAAATGTAACAATTTAATTAAAGAATCCCATTTAAGAAAAGTTGTAAGATTTAAACTACATGTGTATGCACATATACAGTGGGATGCGAAAGTCTTGGCAATCTTATTAATCATCATGATTTTCCTGTATAAATCCTTGGTTGTTAAGATAAAAAATGTCAGCTAAATGTATCATATAGGAGACACACACAGTGATATTTGAGAAGTTAAATTAAGTTTATTGGATTTACAGAAAGTGTGCAATAATTGTTTAAATAAAATTAGGCAGGTGCAAGAATTTGTAG
The DNA here is from genome assembly GCF_040937935.1 of Hyperolius riggenbachi. Lineage (NCBI taxonomy): Eukaryota > Metazoa > Chordata > Amphibia > Anura > Hyperoliidae > Hyperolius > Hyperolius riggenbachi. The sequence continues at coordinate 161,187,398 of NC_090654.1, forward strand.
GTCTTTGGTGAAACAATTAACCCTTCGCACACTCACATGCAAATGTTCAAACAAATGCATTCACAGATTCACTCATCCAGGCACGACTGTTATCCCTACAGTTAAGTGAAAAGTTGGGGTCTTAGTTCACAGAAGAATACATTCATTTGCTTAGTCACCTACACTGCGCAGAAGTACCCAGGTAAACGTTGGTGTCCTAACTCTGGCCCTGTAACATGCATAGTGCAGACATGCAAACATTCATTGCATCAAACCTATCTAGGGATTAGGATTAGTGTGCTCCTAAGACCCCGGCTTTTAATTTAGCTGTTGGGATAACAGTGGTGCCTGGATGAGTGAATCTGTGAATGCATTTATTTGAACATTTGCATGCGAGTGCGCGAAGGGTTAATTGTTGTTTGCTATTTTCTTGCCACACTCCCTTCAGCACCTCCCTTTCCTTAATAACTTATTTTATGCCCTAACTAGAGGCGATGAGCCTGTATACATGTGTTTTTTTTCCCTATGGGGAAGTTCATACTTCCCACGCTGCGGTATGCTGTGCCAGAAGTGAACAATTTAGTGCTAGCTTAGAACCATGTTAACGTGTGGGACCTGTGGGGACATGCAGAATTCTGTGACTGCCCAGAATTTGTGTTAGTCTACAGAGACTCACTTTTTGTAAAAGTTGGCATTGCAACGTGCATGCACGGAAGCATATTTTTACAATATGCTTCTGTGCACTTCCGTATACCCAAAGCAGGAGGTGACCGCAAGCTCGCGTCACTTCCTGCTTGGCCGAATGCCAGACAGAGAACACCGGCCAATGCAGTTCCTAAGAAGGCTTGTTTACAGTGTGAAAGCAGCCTGAGAGTATACAATAAATTGAATGTGACTGAACAAACCTAATAATAACATGTTTTTTTTTTTCAAAAAAATTTAAAACACACTGTTCAAAATTATTACAAACAACAGAGTTTCAAAAATTTTTATAGGTTGTAAAAAACTGAAAAGGGTCATTTATTGAATTTGCAGCATTATGAGGTCATATTTACAAAAATCTAAAGCTATTTCAATTAAAAACATCTTAACAGGTCAAGTTAAATATTAACATTGGGCCCCTTATATGATAGCAGCTTCAAAATTCTTGCATTTATTGAACCTGTGTGCTTTTTGGAGAGTTTCTGCTTACATTTCTTTGCAGGATGTCAGAATAGCCTCCTAGAACTAATGTTTAGATGTAAACTGCCTCCCATCCTCATAGATCTTTTGTATGAGAATGCTCCAAAGGTTCTAAATAGGATTACGGTCAGGGAAGAATGGGGGCCACAACAGGAGTTTCTCTCATTTTATGCCTATAGTAGCCAATAATGCAAATATATTCCGTGCAGCATGATATTGCGCATTGTCCTGCATGAAGATGATTTTGTCACAGAAAACACGACTCTTTTTGTACAATGGAAGAAAGTGGTCAGTAAGAAACTCCACATACTTTTCCGAGGTCATGTTCATACCTTCATGGCAGGGCTGGATTTAGGCCAAGGCCACCTTGGCCATGGCCTAGGGCAAGAGCAGGGGCAGGTAGACAGCAGGCTAAACTGGTAAGGCATTTGCAAGTTTGCAAATTTTGCAATGCAGGTAGATTGGGCGAGTGCCTGACCGCAGTACTTTCCTGCCATCCGCCTGTGCAGCGGCTGCCTGTGCACAGTAGCATTGTGGTGGGCAGCTACGGACTCTGGCAGCATTTCAGAGTTGAAAGTGGAGGAAGTGGAATAGCAGCCACCAGTCACTCACATGTCCACTCGTCTCCAGCATAGAAGCTTCCTCCTCCCTCTCTATCAGAGACACTGATGGCTGCTGCGGTGTGGAGGCAAGCTGACTACCTTTACCGAGAGAAGGGGGAGAGGGAGGGAATAAGGGTGTCATCTGGCTACCTATACTGGAGGGGGAGTCATCAGCCTACCTATACTAGAAGGAAGGGGGAGGGATAATCTGGCTACCTATACTGGAGGGGGGGTCATCAGGCCACTTATACAGAGGGAAGGGGGAGGGGTCATCTGGCTACCTATACTGGAGGAAAGAAGGGGAGGGATCATCTCGCTACCTATACTGAAGTGGGTGACAGCAGTAAAGAGTAAAAATCTGGCCCTGTTTCAAGGACTATTTTAAATGGGTTCAGCTCCTCCCCCCATGCTTCCAGCCCAAAATATGACTCTGCCTTGTTGGGAAATGGTGGCAGATCCTGCCTTCTCCGGAAATCAAACCTCAAGCACACCCTGCCATTCATGTCTTTTACATACACTGTGCCTTGAAATCAGTTTTCTTTCAAGTAAAATAGAAGCAGTAAAGTGTTGTACCGTGTTAGCCATGAGTAAAAGCAAGAAGTTTTGAATCAGGATTAAATGGTATCATCCTGATTCAAAACTTCTTGCTTTCAAGTAAAACAATCTCTTTTTCCTTCTCTGTTCGGTCCCAACAGGAAAGTGGAAAGAATCAGGAACTCTTACTAACAGAAAATATCATGGACCATGTGTACCCACCAAGTTCCACTCCATACATTGATCAATGCATTTTGCAGAGAATGGAACTTATGTATCCCATGATTTTATCAACCACATATTGTCCATGATTATAAATGTTTTGGCTCTACAATATGCCTCAGAATGTTTCCATCCACTCAGGGGTGTATGGGTTTCATTTCCAAAAGTCATTTTTGTAGTATACAGTCATCAGCAATGGACTTTGTTTAGTCCGACATGGTATGCACCATGCATACTCAGTGCATATGATGTCATAAACTCCATCATCACTTGAAAAACACCTCCATATTAGAAGTCTGGCTTAAAGCATGCATGACCATTGTTTCTCACTTTTCCCACATTGCCCTTCAAAATGTATAATCCATAGATTTCCCAGGACTGTAAGGCATCCCAGAATCATCAACAGTATAGTAATTCTCATCACAATGGTACCTTCACGAGGAACAAAAACATAAGCAATTTGGGTTACGCTTTGTTCAGTGAGTTTTTTTTCAGTCTTTCTCTTGATGTCAGGAAACTTGCTCTTTTCCAAGGCAGCTTGGGCATCAGAAACCTATCGTTTGTAGGTATGAGATCTGGATACCCATCTCGCCTGCCAGATATCAATTTCTCTTGGTTCCAAGTTGCCACCTTCCTGAAAAAGAGATCCAAGAATAACATTTCTTAATATTGCATGGACCTGATCCAGCTTGAGTCGGGACTTTTCCTTTGTACAACTAACATTGATCAACATGTACAATGAATGGTTTCTGTGGAGTGGTCTTGAACTTTTTTTTTGTTTTTTGGTGGATTTAAAGACAAAACTCTTTACCAAGTCGTGTCACTTGCTTTCTTTATGATTTTGTAAGGATCTTCAAAATTTGCTTCCCAAGGCCCTTAGCTTTCTGAAAGTTTTTACTATAACCCGTCCCCCTGGACATACTTGGCAGCTGCACTGTCCACATTATGTTCAGGTTCCAGCCAACACATATTTTTAGGTGCAAACTGCAAAGTTTTTTTTGCAATTGTGCTTGCAAAGTCTTTAACCATTTCTCATGCATAATGGCCTTTTTTTGTATTTCTGGAAACAAGTTTCATATAGGAACATAGAATGTATTCTCTTTCCTGTCATGAATTCATGTGGTGACACTTTTGTGGCTGCTACAGGTGTGACTCTGTAAGCCATCATTACAGCTGGAAGGTGGGTAGCCCAAACTTTCCCATTGGTCAAGATCACCCTTTTTAACCACTTAATGACATGCTGAAAACGTCCTGCTAGAGCCTCTTAATGTCAGACAGTGCTGCTGCCGCTGTGCACGTGCACGTGCAACCCCGTGAACGTGCAAGTAAAAATAGTGTAAAAAAACAAAACACAAAAAAATACACCTTTATTTCCAAATGATATATTGTCACCATACTTTGTACTAGGGACATAATTAAAATCTTGTGATAACCAGGACAAATAGGCAGATAAAATGTGTGGGTTTTATGTACAGTAGCAGTGTTTATATTAAAACCATAGGGGATGAAATTCGAGAAATAGTGTATTTTTTCATTTTTTCCTTGTATTTCCCTTTAAAATGCATAGAAAATAAAGTAATTACTGAAAACAAATAACCCCAAAACGCCCAATTTGTGGTGAAAAAAACAAAGATATAGCTCATTTCATTGTAATTAGATGTGATTAAGCTATTGGCAAATGAAAGGGATGAGCACTGAAATCGCTCTTGTCCGTTAGGGTAAAAAACCGCCTTGGGGTGAAGTGGTTAAACAGGTCTTTAGAGTATGGTTCTTATGATTCACTATGCAGGAGAACTGTAAAAAGCAACGACAGACTGCTGTATCGGCCTATCATATGCCTTTGTCAAGTTGCACAACTTGTGCAACTTGACAAAGGCCTATGATAGGCCGAAACAGCAGTCTGTCGTTGCTTTTTATAGATGATTAATTAAAGTATTTGAGCTATAAATACACTGCTGTGGTGCCGGTCCTTTTTTGGATTTTGTTGCTGAGACCCCTCGGTACGGGCGTGGGACTGTGGCACACATATACCTTTGGGCCACTATCAGTGCTCCTGAGCTCTCTTTGTATGCCAGAAAACTGTGTTCTGTATGGTATGTGAAACCTTTGATCTACCCCTAAAAGGGCACAAGGTGTTTTCATCACCTGACCAACAACATTTGGGCCTTGATTTGATGCAGTTTGCTAGCCCCCACCTACTGAATATGTGTCCCCACAAGGCTTTAGCAGTGCACAAGGCCATAGTGGATTAGAGAGGTATCTGTAACGATCGGTGTAACACAGAGAGGGTCTGATTACCGGTGATCTGCAGTATCACCGAGAATGCAGAATATACCCGATTATTGATGATCTGCAGTATCACCGATAATCAGATATATCTTCTAACCTCTGGACACCTGAAGGATGAGAGTGTTTGGTGCAACAGAAATACTTTGAGGAGAGCACCCTATAGAGGGTGCTAGATAGTACAAGATACTGCACAGAAGTACGTTCCTTCCGTTAGCCTAGACTCTTCCGGGGGAGGAGCTAGGCTGAGAGTAGGAAGGACAGAGTGTGAGTGACACCAATGAGGGTGTCACTAACAGGTCTGGGAACTGCCTCTAACAGTAAGGCCAGTTCTCGAGGTCGGGCAAGCCAGGTCGTCAACACACAGACAGACAAGGTACAGATTCAGGAGACAGATACGGAATCCAATGGACAGGCAGAGTTTGGCAACAGAGTATCAGAATAGCGAGGTACAGAATCAGGAGGCAGATACAGAGTCCAGGAACGAGCAGAGTTTGGCAACAGGATATCAGAATAGCAAGGTACAGAGTCAGAGATCAGAGGAATGGTCAGGCAGGCAGAAGGTCATAACAAATAGTACAATACAATATTCCTAAGCTAAGGTGTGAGCTCCGTGATCATCAACACCTTTGGAAACTGGTCTAGAACACAGATACTGACAAGGTCTGAGTGCTACCACGTAGTGATCGCAACGCCAAACACCAGAGAAATGACCAGCACCCAGTATATATACTATAGCGCTCTCCAGCGCCACCCCTAAGTGCTGGACCAATGAGAACTGGTGAAAATGTCAGCTGACCAGCTTGGTCAGCTGACTCTCCTCTGGCTGTCATATAAGCTCTGCCTCTCAGCGCGCACGCGCGTCCTTCTGAACCTGTGTGGACTATCAGTCCCAGCGACACCAGACATGTTTTGCAATGTATCTGCTGACTTGGGCGCGGGACCCGCTCTCCAAGCAAGCGGCAGCCTCCCCGCGTCCAACCACACTGTCATTAACATTGTCATGCGCGCAATCTGCTGCATTCAACGCGGACTCCACCGCTCTGCCCATGCGGCATGCGGCGGTTTCTCCGCGTTGTGCCGCCATGTTGGACGCGGAAACAGCCGCCTCACTCTGAGTCCTTGCGGCAGCTTTTCTGCGTTTCCTCACAGTATCACTTCAAAATATTTTGTGAAAATGTAGACAATTACTAATGCACATTGCAATCCTCCACTTGCTACAGGAAGTGGGCCTATGAAATCAGTTTGTAGCGTTTCCCAGGGCATTCTGGACTCTGGAACTTTCTGCAAAGCAGTTTTTTCCCCTTTTAGTTTGGGCTTAATCTGGGTACATACAAGACATTCTTGCACCCTTTCCTCACATGTCTGTTTAACATCTCAGTGACTGCGGCCACAAAGTGGCTCTCTTGTTCCTCAGCGCCACCATATGGCTTCATCACGGGAGACGCAAGATTAGACAGGAGCTCCCATCAACCAGCACTGTGGGGAACAGCGATAAGCCTGCCAGTCCGCGACTGGAGCTGGCGGGCTGTTTTTTTAGGTAAATATGTTCTTTATTATTTACTAGCTGGTGGCCCGGCGTTGCCCGGATATGTATTTGGCTTTGTTGGCTCCGCCCACTTTTTCTAACCCTAACACACAAACACTTAACGACCAAGTTTGTACGCTTTGGCATCAATAATTTGTATTTTCCCATAGAAATTTAACAAATCAGATTGGTGGTTTGTGACTCCGCCCCTCTCCAGCATTTGAACTCCAATCACCCAATGACCAACTGTAGAAAGTTTGAAGCATCTGCTATTAACAGTGTAAAAATGGCAGCAATTTACATTTTCTCCTTTAAAATCAACAGTTGAATTTTGATTGGCTATTATAGGCTCCACCCACTTCCGTGAATATTAATCTCAGTCACACAGTGACCATCTGGGCAAAGTTTGAGAACCCTGCCATTAACAATGTAAGAAAAAGGGCTGCAGTTTATTTTTTCCCAGTGAAATTTGGCTGTGTGTGGCTCTGCCCCCTTTTCTGAATTTGAACCCCAGTGACCCAATGACCAACTGTGCCAAGTTTGAGGCTTGTGCCTCAAACCTGGTAAAAATCAACAGGTGAATATTGATTAGCTTTTTTAGGCTCCACCCACTGTTCTGAGTTTGTGAGCTTTCGGGTTCCTGGCATCAAATTGTGTGAATGGAGGCAGTTTATCCAGCAAATAAATCTGATTGGTTGTTTGTGGCTCTGCCCCTTTAGTTATTTTGAAACCCAGTCACTTAATGACCGACTGTAGCAGGTTTGAGGCCTCTGCCATTAACAGTGTCAAAATGGCAGCAGTTTCAATATTCTCCTGGAAAATCAATAGGTGAATTTTGATTGGCTGTTGTAGGCTCCACCTACTTTTCTGAATATTAATCACAGTCACCCAGTAACCAACTGTGTCAAGTTTGAGAACCCTACCATTAACAGTGTAAGAATGGCTGCAGTTTATATTTTCCCATGTAAAATATACAGTCACTCAATGACCAAGTTTATGAGCTTTGGGGTCCTTGGCATCAATAAGTTGCATTTTTCCACTGAAATTAAACAAATCTGATTGGCTGTTTGTAGCTCGTCCCCTTTTCAGGATTTAAACCCCAATCTCCGAGTGACTGACTGTACCAGATTTGAGGCCTGTGCCATTAAGAGTGTAAGAATGGCAGCAATGTAAATATTCCCCTTAAAAAATCAATAGATGCATTTTGATTGGCTTTTGTAGGCTCCACTCACTTTCCTGAATATTAATCCCAGCCATCCAGTGACCAACTGTGTCAAGTTTGAGAACTTTGCCAATAACATAATGGCTGAAATCAATCTAACAAATCTGATTGGCTGTTTTTGGCTCTACCCTTTTTAGTGAATTTGGACCAAAGTAAATGACTGACTGTATCAGGTTTGAGGCCTCTGTCATTAACAGTGTAAGAATGGTAGCAATGTAAATGTTCCCCTTAAAAAATCAATAGGTGAATTTTGATTTGCTGTTGTAGGCTCCACCCACTGTCTAAATTTTAATCCCAGTCACCCAGTGGCCCAAGGTGTCAAGTTTGGAAACCCTGTCATAACAGTGTAAGAATGGTTGCAGTTCATATTCTCCCATGGAAAAAAATTAGTTGTTGGCACTGCCCACTTTTTCTAACCTTGACATACATTCACTCAATTACCAAGTTTATGAGCTTTGGGGTGCTTGGTATCAATAATTTGTATATTCCCATTGACATTAAACAAATCTGATTGGCTGTTTGTGGCTCCGCCCCTTTCTGAATTTGAACCCCAGTCAACCAGTGACCAACTGTGTCAAATTTGAGAACCCTGCAAATAAAAGGGCTGAAATCAATCTAACAAATCTAAATGGCTGTTTCTGGCTCCACCCCCTTTAGTGAATTTGGACCCTAGTCAATGACTGATTGTATCAGGTTTGAGGCCTCTGTCATTAACAGTGTAAGAATGGTAGCAATGTAGATATTCTCATTGAAAATCAATACGTGAATTTTGATTGGCTGTTGTAGGCTCCACCCATTTTCCTGAATATGAATCCCAGTCACCCAGTGACCAACTGTGCAAAGTTTGAGAACCCTGCCATTAACAGTGTAAGAATGGCTTCAGTTTATATTTGACCAGTGAAATTTGGTTTGGCTCCACCCACTTTTTATAACCTTGACACACATTCACTAAATAACCAAGTTTGTGAACCTTCGGGTTCCTGGCATAAAAAATTGTTTGAATAGAAGCAGTTTATCCAGCAAGGAAATCTGATTGGCTGTTTGTGGCCCCTCCCCTTTAGTGAATTTGGACCCCAGTCACCCATTGATTGACTGTATCAAGTTTAAAGCCTCTGCCATAAACATAAGAATAAGAATGGCAGCAGTTTAAATATGCCCTTGAAAAATAACAGGTGAATTTTGATTGGCTGTTGTAGGCTCCACCTACTTTCCCAAATATTAATCCCAGTCATTCAGTGACCAAGTGTGGCAAGTTTGAGAACCCTGAGATTAACAGTCTAAGAATGGCTGCAGTTTACATTTTCCCATTTAAAATGAATGGCTGAAATTAGATTGGCTGCTTTATGCTCCGCCCACTTTTCCTGGATTTGTAACCTTGTCACCAAGTGACCAACTGTGCCAAGTATGGGGACTTTGGCTTGATTACTGTGAGAATGGAAGCCTTTTACATTTTTTTCAATTGACATGAATAGGTGAAATCTGATTGGCTGTTTGTAGCTCCGCCCAGGTGTGCAGGGGGGGGGGGACGCGAGACCCCCAGAACATATCATCCCAGGTAGTAAGGGATCTGTATACCAATTTTCGTTCAAATCGGTTCATGCGTTTTCGAGTGATCGCGGCACATACACACATACACACATACATACATACAGTACATCCAAATTTATACATATAGATATAGTGCTGAATTTTCTATAAGGCACTGTAGGCACTTGCCTACAGGCGCCTTATGTGGGAGAGGCGGCCCCTCATCCTCAGATCACTGACCTCAGGAGCTAACAGTCTAATCTCTGCCTCATATTACTGACGTCAGGCACTTACACCCTAATCCTTGTCTTATGCCACTAAGGATGATATGAGACAGTGATTAGAGTGAAAGATTCTAAGGAGAGTTAGTGACATAAGGAAGGGATCAGAGTTCATAATATTTTACTTGGGGGTGTGGCTGTGTTGAGGTGCGGAGTTTAGGGCACCAGAAAGCCTATGCCTACAGGCCTCTGAGTTGTAAATCCAGCCCTGGCACTGACATTTTACGCAGCGCTGCATGCATATGGCTATGGCAGGGATTAGATTGTGAGCCCCTCCGTGGGACAGTTAAGGGACAAGACAATACTCTTATTGTCTTGTCCCTTAACTGTCCCACGGAGGGGCTCACAATCTAATCCCTGCCATAGCCATATGTATGCATGTTAGTGTAGAGTATGTATCTCAGTCTAGGACCAATTTAAAAAAAGCAGCAATCAATACCACCAAAAGAAAGCTCTATTTTTTGGGAAGAAGAGTAGGTTAAATTCATTTGGGTGCTAAGTTGTATGACAGAACAATAAACCGTTAAAGTTGTGGAGTGCCAAATTGTAAAAAAAAATGACCTGGTCACTAGGGGAGTATAAACCTCTGGTCCTCAAGTGGTTAAGAGTAAAGCTGTACTTTTTTTTTTAATTACTTCTACTAGTCGTGCGATCCCTATGTGTCCCAAAATATTAAATCATTTCTAATGTAATATTGTAAAAAATAAGCAGTTTTATTAATTAAGTTATATTCATTAAATTTCTTCTTTAACACTCTGAACTGCTAGCACACCATAGCATTCCCGTCTGTCAGTCATCTCTCTAGTCTTGGTTAGTCAAAACACAGAGCAGTCTGTAATATACTGTATATAAAAAGGCAAACAATTTGTTTGAAATAATGAAGCTTTTTAGATTGCTGCATTTATAATAGCGACTGTCAGCTGAAACAAAAAATACTTTCAGCAGAGTCACTGCTTTTAAACCACTTCTACTTTACCAATATGTATTAAGCACTTTTGTGCTGCTATCTACATTCTTAAAATGGCAATTCTACAAAGACTTTTAAAATAATGGCTGTATCTAGAACTGATTGTAGTGAGTGATGAAGTAACAATGCTATACCCCTAAAACAAGTCAGTGCTGCTTCTGATTGCCATTTAAGAGTAATAACAGTACCTTCATTCTTCAGTATTTGATCCCCTGGGACAAAACCATCACAATTTTTATACATATAATATATAAAGAGTGGTGACCAACTTTATAAAAGTGAGAAAAAAATAGATTTTTGTTTTTGATCTTCCCTTTCTACATAGGACACAGAGTGTGCTTTTAACTTTTACCTGCAAAAATATGGGTTTATTTTACTGTAAGTGATTGTCAGATTAGTGGTCATTGGCATTCATGATAATTTATTAAAAATCATAAGATAGAAGATAATAAGGTTTTGGTACATTCCTTCTGGGTTTTATCGGACTTCAGTGGTGGTAGTTGTATAAGTCATTGTATAATTGTAGTTGGATGCATTCACCTGCAGCAAGGACTTAAAAATAAATTGTCATGTCTCTAGATCTAAAAGCAGCTGAACCACACAGCTCTATTCTGGTGATGACTTAATAGATTTGGCCCTGTTTCTCATTTCAATTTTCCTTTTATTTTTCTGACATGAATTGAAGTTAGTCACATAAATATTTTAATAGCAGATGTATATGTGGAAAACTGTTCTAATAAATATTATTGCCTACATCTTGTCACAGTGTGTGATTATTCCAGTTGGTAGAAACAGTAGGAGTTTAATTAAATATGTTGTCTACCAATATTACTAAAAATTATATTAGCAATGTGCGATATCCAGCAATGTCAGATATAATTTCTACCTTCAGTGTTTCTCTGCTGTAGACAATGCTTTGTAGATGTGATTCAGCGAGGGATAAAAGCACAGTAGGAGATAGAAACCTTAGGGTTTTGCTCCTTTTTCAATGAAATAAAGGATTTGATAGTTTAAATTCACCATGGGTCATTGCTCAGAATAACTAATCACTCTTGATAGTTCAACATGTGATTTGTGTTGATTTAAATTGAATTGTTAATGGTTTCTGTTCTGTATATATAAATGGAAAACGTATTATGATGTTGTTGTATCTGCATTCGTGTGAATACATCATGGCAGTAGCAATTATCGGCCTCTTAGGCCTAGTGCACACCGGAGCGTTTCCGCTGCTGTTTGCGATCTGCTTGCGGGTGCGGATCCGCTAGGGTAATGTATTTCAATGGGCTGGTGCACACCAGAGCGGGAGGCGTTTTGCAGAAACGCATACTCCCGGGCTGCTGCAGATTTTGGATTGCGGATGCGTTTCTGCCTCAATGTTAAGTATAGGAAAACCGCAAACCGCTCTGAAAAATGGCACTTCAGAGCGGTTTGCCAGGCGTTTTTTGTTACAGTAGCTGTTCAGTAACAGCTTTACTGTAACAATACATGAAATCTACTACACCAAAACCGCTACACAAAACCGCAAAACGCTAGCTGAAACGCTGCAGAAAAATAAGAAAAAGCGTTTCAAAATCTGCTAGCATTTTGCGGATCTGCTAGCGGTTTTTGGTGTGCACCAGGCCATACTGATGTTTTTATAGGACCCAAAACTTAGAGCAAGTGCATCAGTCTTTGTCTGCTGGCTACGCTCTGACTGGCCAGCTGAACTGTGACCAAAGAACCTGATTGTGCAGTTCTGGTTAATCGTGTGTTTTTGTTTACAACATGACTAGTCATATAAATGTTTTCTCTGAAGCACCATGACTGAATTATGAAATGGCACTAATTAGCTAGGGACTCTTGTACACACATGATTGACACAACTCATACCTTATTGCATATGAAAAAAAAACCTTACCCTAATCTAAAATTAATCTACTAAAAAAGCAATACCAATGTATTTTAAATGTAAAGATAAATATAATAAAAAAAACTGTACATCCCTTATATGGAGATATTTAAAACTTCATATGTTTAAAACTGATACAAAGAAACACTGAATAATGGGATTAATAGCACTGCTGCAATGAATTGCTAATGACTGTTATTGCAGCCAATACAATGTGTGTAGTATAACGTTTTTGACTTGCCAGATTTAGCTATTCATATATTACAATGTAATTTTATTTATTTATTTTCAGCTCATCTTTAATTATATAGCCACTGTGGATATTTCTTGCTACAATCATCATAATACATTCCAATCCTTTGTAACCCTAGTGAAGTAAACAGGAGCCGCGAAGCTGCTGTCCACGTGGACTGGTGCTGAAATCTCTCGTCTGGGTACCAGGCACTGCCACTCCAAACCACGAGACATGGCTACAAATGGAACTAAGGTGACAGATGGACAAATTTCTACTGAACTTAGTGAGGCTCCCATCACAAATGATAAACCCAAGACATTGGTTGTTAAAGTTCAGAAGAAAAGAACTGAAGACCCTGAGAGAGACACATGGAAGGGGAGATTTGACTTTCTTATGTCCTGTGTTGGCTATGCAATTGGTCTAGGAAATGTCTGGAGATTTCCCTACCTCTGCGGAAAGAATGGGGGTGGTAAGTTCCTCTTGAACTGATGTATGCACCCATTTTCAAAATATTATGTTGTGAAAATACATTTTCTTGTATTAATTTTGCAGTTTTACTACGTGAACTTTGAGTTAAGACCACTTTTAGACTTTGTGTGTTTGGTAATGTTTATCCACACATGCTGTTTTTTTATATAGTATCCATTTGCATAGGTGGGTAATGTAGAAGTTATTTTACTTTCCTGGCAGATTGACAGCTTATTTTTTTTTCTGCATATTTTACTGTGAAGCATTCAGCACCATACATAGTAAAAGGTTGGGCTATGTAAGAATCTACATGACTTCATTATGTTTTGGCTCATTAATATTAAAATGTTAAACATCATGGGCAGAGAGTCCCTATGCCCTGTGTCAGCCATGCATGTACATTGATAGTGGCATAAATGCTTTGTCATGGGGTACTTTTAACATTTATATGCATACAGTGGTCTCATACAGCCTGATTCACAAAGCGGTGATAACTCAGTTATCACGCCTAAAAGACTTTAGGCATGATAACCTTTGCACCGCTGAGATAGCACCGCTTTGTGCTGATTATCGTGCACAAAGTCCCGCGCGCAAAGTTTTGCGCATGCAAACGCGCACGCGCGCGCGCAAAGTCCAATAGGGCTTAATTGGACTTTGCGAGTTTCTTCTTATCTTGCCTAAACTGAGTTTAGGTGTGATAAAGGACTTTTCACTGGCGTGCAAACACTTTGCACCGCTTTGTGAATCAGGCCCATATACTTAAAATATGTGTTGGGTGACTAAAACTCTTGCATGCATATGATAACTGTTGAGGAGCATTATGAGAATACACATCTTATGAGTAAGCCAGGACATTGGATGTAAATATTAATGGAGCTTGTTTTTCTGTATTATCTGTATAATCTTATAACATTTTTCCTAGTTCTTATTAAGTACTGCCAGTATTACATGCAGTAATGGAAACTAGTAGAATTTTGACTAATTACTATTACTCATCTAACATTAGAGTAAGGGTCTGAGTTGCAGGTTTGATTACACATAGTAAATTACAATAACTATGCAAAGGCAATCATTTACTGACAAACCATCTGATTTAAGTATGTAATAATTATGCTTGCAAAGGCCATATTTTGATTGATTTTTAAGTTATTATACTATGGAAATATTCAGTACACTCAGCACTTTTTGTTAAAATTGTTGCCTTTCACATGTGTCATCCCTTGTTCTCTTTAAACTCACCTGTGCATTATTTTTTCATATTTTTTTTGAATTTGCTTGTTGGTTTAAGGATCAGTCTGTATAAATATAAAAAAACAGAGTTTGTAAGTAATGTATAGTGATTATTCCTTCTACTTTTTTTTGTCAGGCTTTGTGCCATTGATTTGTCTTTTGTTCTGCTACTTTATCCTTTTAAGCAGGAAAATGTTATACTTGACATATGTTGATGTTATGTTCTTTTACTGATGTAACTGTTCTGTTATTTTTTTGTAGTTTGTTCTTAGAGACTAGAGACTAGGGATGCTCAGTAAGATACAAATAATAAATAATGGCAAGCTGGTGACAAATTATGCACACATTCGTGCAGCTTGAAATGGACCAATCAAATTCTGCCAAGGTAGAATTTAATGTGTCGCTTTTCAAGATGCACACATTTGCATGTCAAATTTGCATAACCCTACATTAACTAACTATAACTACATTAATTATTTTCATCTCATTCACCATAACCATTAGAGACTATACATGGTTTTTGGTAACACAATTTGCATTAATGAAAAAACATAGAAAACACTGCAATGCAAAAGAGTTTTCAGCATTAAACACAATAACAGGGTACTATATGAAGATTTAAAGAAGAAACAAAAAAACCCATAAATTCCAAATCACATGGGCCATAAACTGCAGGGAAGGTAATGGGCATCATGAGTCCCTGAGAGGAATAGATCCTGCAAGAACATGAAAAATCTCAAAGTTTGAATCATTGCCTTATGGGCTAGTACTCATAACCATTTTGTATATCATTTATTCAAAAAGCTTAGACTGAGTAGGGGTTTTGAAACTGATAACAAGGAAGATATACCATCAATAACTGTGGAAAGTTTACCTTATAATGTCTCACAAGGTTATTACAATTGGCCTGCCTATGAAGAGTTAAAGAGCATGCCCTACTAAATTCAGATAGAATTTACCAGATGAGCAGCTATGGTTTAGCATACGCTATTATACCACAAACATAGTAGAGGTAATATATATATCGTGGTGGCATAAAGTAATGCACGCTCGCCTTGCAGCACTCCCCGGTTTGAATGCCAGCCAGGGCATCATCTGTAAGGAGTTTGAATGTTCTCCCCGTGTTTGCATGGGTTTCCTCTAGACACTCCAGTTTCCTCCCACATGCCAAAAACATACATATAAATTAACTAGCTGATGGCCCGGCGTTGCCCGGGTATGTATTTGGCTGTGTTGGCTCCACCCACTTTTTCTAACCCTAACACACAATCAACGACCAAGTTTGTACGCATCAATAATTTGTATTTTCCCATTGAAATTTAACAAATCAGATTGGTGGTTTGTGACTCCACCCCTCTCCAGCATTTGAACCCCAGTCACCCAATGACCAACTGTAACAGGTTTGAGGCATCTGCTATTAACAGTGTAAAAATGGCAGCATTTTAAATTTTCTCCTTTAAAATCAACAGGTGAATTGTGATTGGCTATTATAGGCTCTACCCACGTCCCTGATTATTAATCTCAGTCACACAGTGACCATCTGGGCAAAGTTTGAGAACCCTGCCATTAACAGTGTAAGAAGGGCTGCAGTTTATATGTTCCCAATGAAATTTGGCTGTTTGTGGCTTCACCCCCTTTTGTACCCCAGTGACCCAATGACCAACTGTGCCAAGTTTTTTAGGCTCCACCCACTTTTCTAAGTTTGTGATCTTTCGGGTTCTTGGCATCAAATTGTGTGAATGGAAGCAGTTTACCCAGCAAAGAAATCTGATTGGTTGTTTGTGGCTCCACCCCTTTAGTGATTGTGAAACCCAGTCACTTAATGATCGACTGTAGCAGGTTTGAGGCCTCTGCTGCCATAACAGTGTAAAAATGGCAGTAGTTTCAATATTTCCCTTGAAAATCAATAGGTGAATTTAGATTTGCTGTTGTAGGCTCCACCTACTTTTCTGAATATTAATCCAAGTCACCCAGTGACCAACTGTGTCAAGTTTGTGAACCCTACCATTAACAGTGTAAGAATGGCTGCAGTTTATATTTTCCCATGTAAAAAGTTAGTTGTTTTTGGCTCTGCCCACTGTTTCTAATCTTAATATACAGTCACTCAATGACCAAGTTTATGAGCTTTGGGGTCCTTGGCATCAATAAGTTGCATTTTTCCATTGAAATTAAACAAATCTGATTGGCTGTTTGTAGCCTGACCCCTTCTCAGAATTTGAACCCCAGTCTCCGAGTGACTGACTGTACCAAATTCGAGGCCTCTGCCATCAAGAGTGTAAGAATGATAGCAATGTAAATATTCCCCTTGAAAATCAATAGATGCATTTTGATTGGCTGTTGTAGGCTCCACCCACTTTCCTGATTATTAATCCCAGTCATCCAGTGACCAACTGTGTCAAGTTTGAGAACCCTGCCAATAACATAATGGCTGGAATCAATCTAACAAATCTGATTGGTTGTTTGTGGCTCCACCCCTTTAGTGATTTTGAAACCCAGTCACTTAATGATCGACCGTAGCAGGTTTGAGGCCTCAGCCATAACAGTGTAAAAATGGCAGTAGTTTCAATATTCCCCTTGAAAATCAATAGGTGAATTTTGATTTGCTGTTGTAGGCTCCACCTACTTTTCTGAATATTAATCCAAGTCACCCAGTGACCAACTGTGTCAAGTTTGAGAACCCTGCCAATAACATAATGGCTGGAATCAATCTAACAAATTTGATTGGTTGTTTGTGGCTCCACCCCTTTAGTGATTTTGAAACTCAGTCACTTAAAGAGTAACTGTTAGGCGTGAATTTAAAAAATAGTTTTCTATATCCCTCTTTAATCAAGCCTAAAAACATGCTAAAAAGGCACTGGCACATTAAAAAAGCATTCACATTTTTACATTAATATAATTTACAAATCATTGCCTCCCAGCTCCTAATTCGTACGAAGAGCCGCAGCAGTAAATGCTGGGCGGCTTTTGTTTTCCTCTTCTCCTCCCTGTGCCTCCCCTTCATTTCATATTCCTCCCCTTTATGTAGTAGTGCAGCCTGATTGGCTGCTCTCTCTGCCCCTCACGTTTCCCCAGCCACGCCTCTGCACCGCTCTGATTGGCAATACAGAGATGTCACCAACGTCATCTGTAGTTGCCAGAGGACTGGTACAAGACTGTTTGCGGAGGCTAATGCGGAACGTTAGTAGGGATCAGCTGATGAGGCTACAGCCAGCTCTCCCCCTCCTTCCTGCTTTTGATGCTCAGCTCCCTGTCACAGCCGTCTGCGGAGCTGATTACACTGAAAGACTTCAGTGTGCAGAGGAAATGTCCAGCTCCTCCTCCTCTTCCTCCTCCCTGGCTCGCAGCACGAGTGTAGAAGACAAACACAGACACTCAGAGCTGCAGCTGTCACAGGAGATGCTGCTAGTATTGGAGAGGTGCTGACACTGCCGTGTTTGTATGGAATGGATGTAGTGTGTGCATATATGTATGGCATTTGTGTGATGTGATGTGTATGTATAGAGTGTGTGTATACAAAGCATGTGTGTATGTATTTAGTGTGTGTGTGTATATGTATATAGTGTGTGTATATGTATATAGTGTGTGTATATGTATATAGTGTGTGTATATGTATATAGTGTGTGTATATGTATATAGTGTGTGTGTGTATATGTATATAGTGTGTGTGTGTGTGTATATGTATATAGTGTGTGTGTATATGTATATAGTGTGTGTGTATATGTATATAGTGTGTGTGTGTGTATATGTATATAGTGTGTGTATACGTATATAGTGTGGGTGTGTGTATATGTATATAGTGTGTGTGTGTGTATATGTATAGTGTGTGTGTGTGTATATGTATAGTGTGTGTGTGTGTGTGTGTGTGTGTGTGTGTGTGTGTGTGTAGAGCATGTATGTATATAGAGTATATGTGTATGTATGTATATAGTGTGTGTGTGTGTGTGTGTGTGTGCGCGCGCGTGTGTATATATAGAGCGTGTATGTATATAGAGTATGTGTGTGTATATATGTATACAGAGCATCTGTGTGTATGTATATAGTGTGTGTGTGTGTGATGTGATCTGCGTGTGTATATACAGAGCATGTGTGTGTGTGTGTATGCTGTACGTATATAGAGTATGTATGTATGTATGTACATAAAGTATGTGTGTATGTTTGTATACAGAGCATGTATGTACAGGCTCAGACAGGCCCGGCGGGAGTTCGGGTTTTTGCCCAGTAGGACTCTTGCCCCAGGGGGGGGGGCCCAGTGCTAAAAAGGAGGGGGGCACAGCTCAGGAAAGGGGGGAAAGTGGCACAGAGCAGCGGGGAGGGGGAAGCCCCCCTCCCTCACCTAGGGCCCCCCTTCCGCGCTCCCCCCTCCAGAATTGCAGCCAGCGGCAGCAGCAGGGAATGGCTTACAGAGAGCTATATACCTGCGTGCTGCTGGGTCTGGTCTTCTGCACTGACACTGTCCAATCACGCTCTCATTGTACTTCCTGTGAGAGCGTGATTGGACTTGGCAGTGCAGAAGACCAGACCAGCAGCGGCACGCAGAGCTCTCTGACTCTTGGTGAGTGATTCCCGCTCGCTGCTGGCTGATATTTTGGAGAGGGGGCATGGAAGGGGGGCTCCAGGTGAGGGAGGGGGGGGTTGCTTCCGCCCCTCCCCACCGCTCTTTGCCCACTGCCCCCCCCCCCTTCCAGGCAGGGGGCATCTATAAACCTGCCTACCTAACTGGGGACACATATAGACCTGGCTACATATACTGCATTTTGTGGAGAAATCTGCTGACAATCTGATTGCATTTTGTGGGTAAATCTGCCGACAATCTGATTGCATTTTGTGGGGAAATCTGCCGACAATCGGATTGCATTTTGTGGGGAAATCTGCTGACAATCTGGTTGCATTTTGTGGGGAAATCGTGTGCCGCATGTGGACATCTCCCTGTTGGGGACTTGTCCTCAGAAGTGCTCACAATCTATTCCCTACCATAATCTAATGTCCTACCAAATTTTATATCTATCTATCTATCTATCTATCTATCTCAAAATTTCTAGAGTACACGTGTATTGTTTTTTTTTTTTTTTTTTTTGGTAATAAAATCACATATTTTATTTAAATAATTCTTCACCCCCTCCCCCCCAATCCAGAGCCAATCAGAGCTAATCACCTCTCATAGGCATCAGCCTACAAGAGGGATTTTCTTGTGGCACACTCAAAGGGAACAGCTCAGTGGCAAAGCTGTCCCCTATACAGAACAGGGCTGTACTTGTAAATAAACTATTTTTTTTTCTTTTATGTGTAACCGCCTGCCTCCTGCGACTGCGGCTGGCACTCAGGCTGATCTCAAAACTCTGCTCCATCATTCGGCGTAATTTCCTCCCCCATGACTTGATGCCAATCGTCATTAGGCGGTCCTGGGGGAGCCACCTTCCGATTGCCCCTCTCCATAGGACAGTACATGCAGCCTCCTGCCTCTCCCCCTCTCCATAGGACAGTACATGCAGCCTCCTGCCTCTCCCCCTCTCCATAGGACAGTACATGCAGCCTCCTGCCTCGCCTCCGCTCGACATAGGACAGTACATGCAGCCTCCTGCCTCTCCTCCCCTCTCCATAGGACAGTATATGCAGCCTCCTGCCTCTCCCCCTCTCCATAGGACAGTACATGCAGCCTCCTGCCTCTCCTCCCCTCTCCATAGGACAGTACATGCAGCCTCCTGCCTCTCCCCCTCTCCATAGGACAGTACATGCAGCCTCCTGCCTCTCCTCCCCTCTCCATAGGAAAGTACATGCAGCCTCCTGCCTCTCCCCCTCTCCATAGGACAGTACATGCAGCCTCCTGCCTCGCCTCCGCTCGACATAGGACAGTACATGCAGCCTCCTGCCTCTCCTCCCCTCTCCATAGGACAGTACATGCAGCCTCCTGCCTCTCCCCCTCTCCATAGGACAGTACATGCAGCCTCCTGCCTCGCCTCCGCTCGACATAGGACAGTACATGCAGCCTCCTGCTTCTCCTCCCCTCTCCATAGGACAGTACATGCAGCCTTCTGCCTCCTCCCCTCTCCATAGCACAGTACATGCAGCCTCCTGCCTCTCCTCCCCTCTCCATAGGACAGTACATGCACCCTCCTGCCTCTCTTCCCCTCTCCATAGGACAGTACATGCAGCCTCCTGCCTCTCCCCCTCTCCATAGGAAAGTACATGCACCCTCCTGCCTCTCTTCCCCTCTCCATAGGACAGTACATTCAGCCTCCTGCCTCTCCTCTCCATAGTACAGTACATGCAGCCTCCTGCCTCTCCATAGGACAGTACATTCAGCCTCCTGTCTCTCCTCCCCTCTCCATAGGACAGTACATGCAGCCTCCTGCCTCTCCTCCCCTTTCCATAGCACAGTACATGCAGCCTCCTGCCTCTCCTTCCCTCTCCATAGGACAGTACATGCAGCCTCCTGCCTCTCCTCTCCATAGGACAGTACATGCACCCTCCTGCCTCTCTTCCCCTCTCCATAGGACAGTACATGCAGCCTCCTGCCTCTCCCCCTCTCCATAGGAAAGTACATGCACCCTCCTGCCTCTCTTCCCCTCTCCATAGGACAGTACATGCAGCCTCCTGCCTCGCCTCCGCTCGACATAAGACAGTACATGCAGCCTCCTGCCTCTCCTCCCCTCTCCATAGGACAGTACATGCACCCTCCTGCCTCTCTTCCCCTCTCCATAGGACAGTACATGCACCCTCCTGCCTCTCTTCCCCTCTCCATAGGACAGTACATGCAGCCTCCTGCCTCTCCCCCTCTCCATAGGAAAGTACATGCACCCTCCTGCCTCTCTTCCCCTCTCCATAGGACAGTACATGCAGCCTCCTGCCTCTCCTCCGCTCGACATAGGACAGTACATGGCTAGGTACACACCATACATTTGTCTGGCAGATTTACCTGCTAGTTCGATTATTTTCAATGTGTTCTATCTGAACTAAAAAAAAGTTTTCCAAAGCAATTTTTCTAATGAAATTGTGTTCACTTCTATGAAAAACAAATAGCAAAACCATTGAAAATCAGAACATGTTGGTAATATTCGATCTGGCTGATAAATCTGCCTAATGCTGGACATACACGGCACGTTTATGCGCCGGAATCGAGCCGCTGGCACAATACTGGCGCATCCCCGCGGATCGATTCCCGCTCGTCCCCGTGGGCACTTCCTTATCAGCGATTCGTTTTCTGCATTGTCCGCCCACGGGGATCAAGCTTGGTATCGACCCGCTGCGGTGATCGGACAGGTTGAATATTATCAATCGAGCCATCAGCGGCTCGATTGATAATATAAAATGTGCCGTGTATGCCCAGCATAAGAATTGTGTGGTGTGTAGCTACTAGCTAGCATTTAGAATGCATGGAAGGAGGCTGGCGCAATTATAGTGGTTGACATAGGAGCTATTTTACACAGATACGCCCATGACAAACTGCAACAATATAAG
This sequence comes from Hyperolius riggenbachi, assembly GCF_040937935.1. Taxonomy (NCBI): domain Eukaryota; kingdom Metazoa; phylum Chordata; class Amphibia; order Anura; family Hyperoliidae; genus Hyperolius; species Hyperolius riggenbachi. The sequence continues at coordinate 161,209,004 of NC_090654.1, forward strand.
TGTGCAGAGGAGTTGTGACATGACATGTTTGGTCTGTCTATCATTAGCCAGTAACTGATCATGCTGTCATACACCTCTAAAGAGGATTCAGTGTGCATGAAAAGTAACGTGTAACGAAGGATGAAACCAAGTGCAGTCTTTAGGCTATGTCACTGCTGCAAAAAATGTACATGCAGACAGGATTTCAGTAAGTTGAGAAATCACTCATCCTCTTTAGCAGTTTTTGACATCCTGTCCTCAGACATAAACAAGCTCCACAGAGTCGCACATTGATGATGTATGAGGAGCCATACCTTGGTGGGAGTGTCTGAGAGCTGGGAAAAGGGAGTGCTAATGCATACTAAATCAGAAGGAGGAGGGCAAACAGTAAGGGAGGATATGACATCACGATTGGCTTCACACACAGTCATCCTAAAATGGAACCTCCCAGGAATAGAAATCTCTTTATTTACTATATATAACTCGCTGCAAAGCAAACCATGGACAGTGCAATGCATATGTTATGTAAGTACAGCAAGTATTTATCTACTTATATATGTGTTTGTTTTTTCCGGAGACACTATGCCTAACAGCTCCTCTTTAATGATCGACTGTAGCAGGTTTGAGGCCTCTGCCATAACAGTGTAAAAATGGCGGTAGTTTCAATATTCCCCTTGAAAATCAATAGGTGAATTTTGATTTGCTGTTGTAGGCTCCACCTACTTTTCTGAATATTAATCCAAGTCACCCAGTGACCAACTGTGTCAAGTTTGAGAACCCTGCCAATAACATAATGGCTGGAATCAATCTAACAAATTTGATTGGTTGTTTGTGGCTCCACCCCTTTAGTGATTTTGAAACTCAGTCACTTAATGATCGACTGTAGCAGGTTTGAGGCCTCTGCCATAACAGTGTAAAAATGGCAGTAGTTTCAATATTCCCCTTGAAAATCAATAGGTAAATTTTGATTTGCTGTTGTAGGCTCCACCTACTTTTCAGAATATTAATTCAAGTCACCCAGTAACCAACTGTGTCAAGTTTGAGAACCCTACCATTAACAGTGTAAGAATGGCTGCAGTTTATATTTTCCCATGTAAAAAGTTAGTTGTTTTTGGCTCTGCCCACTGTTTCTAACCTTGATATACAGTCACTCAATGACCAAGTTTATGAGCTTTGGGGTAGTTGGCATCAATAAGTTGCATCTTTCCACTGAAATTAAACAAATCTGATTGGCTGTTTGTAGCTCGCCCCCTTCTCAGAATTTAAACCCCAGTCTCCGAGTGACTGACTGTACCAGATTTGAGGCCTCTGCCATTAAGAGTGTAAGAATGACAACAATGTAAATATTCCCCTTGAAAATCAATAGATGCATTTTGATTGGCTGTTGTAGGCTCCACCCACTTTCCTGAATATTAATCCCAGTCTTTCAGTGACCAACTGTGTCAATTTTGAGAACCCTGCCAATAACGTAATGGCTGGAATCAATCTAACAAATCTGATTGGCTGTTTGTGGCTCCACTCCCTTTAGTGAATTTGGACCCTGTCAATGACTGACTGTATCAGGTTTGAGGCCTCTGTCATTAACAGTGTAAGAATGGTAGCAATGTAAATGTTCCCCTTGAAAAATCAAAAGGTGAATTTTGATTGGCTGTTGTAGGCTCCACTCAATGTCTAAAAATTAATCCCAGTCACCCAGTGGCCCACTGTGTCAAGTTTGCAAACCCTACCATTAACAGTGTAAGAATGGTTGCAGTTCATATTCTCCCATGAAAATTTTTTAGTTGTTGGCACCACCCACTTTTTCTAACCTTGACATACATTCACTCAATTACCAAGTTTATGAGCTTTGAGGTGCTTGATATCAATAATTTGCATTATCCCATTGAATGTAAACAAATCTGATTGGCTGTTTGTGGCTCCACCCCCTTTAGTGAATTTGGACCCAAGTCAATGACTGACTGTATCAGGTTTGAGGCCTCTGTCATTAACAGTGTAAGAATGGTAGCAATGTAGATGTTCCCATTGAAAATCAACACGTGTAAGTGCAGATATCCTAAATATACAACATGTTCTCCACCTAACCCAGCATAATTTATGCATGGAAAACCGTTTGCGAACCTACGTGGGCAATAGAAGCCTAGACTACATTACAGAAATAGTATGATTTCAGGACCTAGGGTGGGCCAAGACGGGATAAGATGAATACACTTAACAAAAACATAGGGTTGAACCAAGATCTTGTTTCTCTTTTGTTCTTCTTTTGATAAGATTTAGTTTATGTTTATACCTTTTGTGTATACCTTTTCCCTTTCCTTTCCTTGATATTTCTCTATATAGTACCAGGGGCGTTCCTAGGGTCCTTGGAGATCGGGGGCACCTGTGGGTACTAGGCGGGGGATACATGCGTGCCGCGGCAAAAAAATGGGCATGGTCATGCAGTGAGTGGGCATGGCCATGGGTGGGGCCAAACGTACATGAACTTAGCAGCGGTGTAAGCTGCAGATAACTGGCCTGCCCATCAAAATATTGGATGGAGCCCCCTGTCCCTGTATTTAGATAATTTACAATCAGTATAGGCATAGATCAAAGATGTATATGCACATACAATTTTGATTGGTCAATCGCTGACCAATTTTACCACCCCCATGTAGTAAGTGGGCCAACAGACAATGCATCTGATGAACAGAGCTAAAATTGGCTAATCAAAATTGTATGTGTGTACCAGGCTTTACAGCTAATACTGTACATACTGAAAGTAGCAGGGATCAGCATACAATACAGCTGGTTTAAAATCAGTAAAGGCACAGGTTAACAAACACCTTATACTGTACACACTGGAGGTAGATCAGCACACGGTGCAGGCACTAGACAACAGCTTATACTGTACATACTGTAGGCAGCAGAGATCAGCACACTGCAGCTAGCGCTCTGAAAAATATGAGGGTTACATTGCCGAAAAATGAGTGTGGCCATGGACCAGAACGTGGGTGTGGTCACGGGTGGAGACAAATTTACATGAACTTAGCAATGGTGGGACATTAGATTAGGACAGTGGTGGCGAACCTTTTGGAGGTCAAGTGCCCAAACTGCAACCCAAAAGTCACTTGTCATCGCAAAATGGCAACAGCAATTTAAACTAAATACTGTACAAATGTTTTAACTCATACATGAACATTCTGGAAAATCCAAGTTGAAAATGAACTGTGAAAATAAACAATTTCATCCATCCTACTCCTGAAAAAATGAATTCTTTTTTTTAGAATCCCAGTTTTATTTTCTGTTTTAAAAAGCTAAAAAAGTAGGTTTAACCCCCTTGGCGGTATGCAGTTTCTGAGGCTGCGTCCGCCAGGTGGTTTTTTGCCCCAATTTTTTTTTAAAAACGCTTTAGCTAGCATTTTGCTAGCTAAGCGTAGGTCCAAAGTTGCTTCGGGTCCCCCCATGCCCGCCTCCGGCTATACATACCTTGCCACAATCCCACGAAAAGCGCAGTTTCCCGATCGGCTTCCGGCGTTGCTATGGCAACGATCGGAGATGAAGTCATGACGTCATCAATCCCGATCGCCGTCATCGCGAAGCCTAGAGCCGATTGGGCGGCTTTGCCGGCGTGGGAACACTGGGGGGTGCGTATACCGGAAGTTATTGCGGGCGATCGAGGGGGACCGGAGCAACTTTGTGCATATGCTTAGCTAGCGAAGTGCTAGCTAAAGCGTATGCCACCATTTAAAAAAAACAGTCCTGGGGCCATGTGATCCTCTGCGGCATCTACCCCGTATGTAGTACGGGGTTACCGTCAAGAAGGTTAATGCTATTGTCTCATATGATGATGATTCAGCTTTTCCCATAGTCTCACAGTTAGCAATCATGAGGCCCCCAACATGACAAATTCAGCAATCGTGAGGCCCCCAACAAGACAAATTCAGCAATCATGAGGCCCCCAACAAGACAAATTCAGCAATCTTGAGGCCTTTCAACAAATTATGAAGCTCCCAACAAGACAAATTCAGCAATTATGAGTCCCCCAACAAGACAAATTCAGCAGTCATGAGGCACATAAATAGACAGCATTTTACATAAATAGGCAGAATGCCCCCTTATTATGGTAGACACCTTTCACCTGGCTTCTAAATTCTCCTCTACTGGCTACTGTGACTGGCAATACTGTTTTTGGCTGGATTGGAGATGATGTGTGGGCTGAGAGGCCTGGCAGTGATGCTGTGACCCGGCTGGCGGTGATGCTGTGGCTGGGTTGGCTGGCAGTGTTGCTGTGACCTGGCTGGCGGTAATGCTGGGCTGTGCTTGGCTGGTTGAAGTAAATGCTGGCCTGACTGGTGGTGATGCTGTGGCCTTTTTGACAGTGATTCTGGGCTGATTGGCTGGTGGTGATGCTGGGTAGTGTTGGGCGAACAGTGTTCGCCACTGTTCGGGTTCTGCAGAACATCACCCTGTTCGGGTGATGTTCGAGTTCGGCCGAACACCTGATGGTGTTCGGCCAAACCGTTCGGCCACATGGCCGAACTAAGAGCGCATGGCCGAACGTTCCCCGAACGTTCGGCTAGCGCTGTGATTGGCCGAACGGGTCACGTGGTTCGGACCCGAACGCGCTCTGATTGGCCGAACTGTCACGTGGTTCGGGTAAATAAATACCCGAACCACGTCATATCTCCGCCATTTGTCTGTGGGTTTAGCTTTGGGTAGGCAGGCAGGGTAGTTCGCGCTCCAGCCATGCTAGCCAGGGTCCCCCCAGTCATTGTGTCGCTGCTGGGAATAGTAGTACACCGCTCGCTCAGCCACACTATATAGCATTCTGTTTACTGCCACTCTGTGTACCTCGCTCAGCCACACTATATAGCATTCTGTTTACTGCCACTCTGTGTCTGCTGGGAATAGTAGTACACTGCTCGCTCACCCACACTATATAGCATTCTGTTTACTGCCACTCTGTGTACCTCGCTTAGCCACACTATATAGCATTCTGTTTACTGCCGCTCTGTGTCTGCTGGGAATAGTAGTACACCGCTCGCTCAGCCACACTATATAGCATTGTGTTTACTGCCACTCTGTGTACCTCGCTCAGCCACACTATATAGCATTCTGTTTACTGCCACTCTGTGTCTGCTGGGAATAGTAGTACACCGCTCACCCGCCACTGTATAGCATTGTGCTCTGTGTCGCTGCTGGGAATAGTGGTACACCGCTCACCCGCCACTGTATAGCATTGTGCTCTGTGTCGCTGCTGGGAATAGTGGTACACCGCTCACCCGCCACTGTATAGCATTGTGCTTTGTGTCGCTGCTGGGAATAGTGGTACACCGCTCACCCGCCACTGTATAGCATTGTGCTCTGTGTCGCTGCTGGGAATAGTGGTACACCGCTCAGCCACACTATATAGCATTCTGTTTACTGTTCTGTGTCTGCTGGGAATAGTAGTACACCGCTCGCTCAGCCACACTATATAGCATTCTGTTTACTGCCACTCTGTGTACCTCGCTCAGCCACACTATATAGCATTCTGTTTACTGCCACTCTGTGTCTGCTGGGAATAGTAGTACACCGCTCACCCGCCACTGTATAGCATTGTGCTCTGTGTCGCTGCTGGGAATAGTGGTACACCGCTCACCCGCCACTGTATAGCATTGTGCTCTGTGTCGCTGCTGGGAATAGTGGTACACCGCTCACCCGCCACTGTATAGCATTGTGCTCTGTGTCGCTGCTGGGAATAGTGGTACACCGCTCAGCCACACTATATAGCATTCTGTTTACTGTTCTGTGTCTGCTGGGAATAGTAGTACACCGCTCGCTCAGCCACACTATATAGCATTCTGTTTACTGCCACTCTGTGTACCTCGCTCAGCCACACTATATAGCATTCTGTTTACTGCCACTCTGTGTCTGCTGGGAATAGTAGTACACCGCTCACCCGCCACTGTATAGCATTGTGCTCTGTGTCGCTGCTGGGAATAGTGGTACACCGCTCACCCGCCACTGTATAGCATTGTGCTCTGTGTCGCTGCTGGGAATAGTGGTACACCGCTCAGCCACACTATATAGCATTCTGTTTACTGTTCTGTGTCTGCTGGGAATAGTAGTACACCGCTCGCTCAGCCACACTATATAGCATTCTGTTTACTGCCACTTTGTGTACCTCGCTCAGCCACACTATATAGCATTCTGTTTACTGCCACTCTGTGTCTGCTGGGAATAGTAGTACACCGCTCGCTCAGCCACACTATATAGCATTCTGTTTACTGCCACTCTGTGTCTGCTGGGAACAGTAGTGCACCGCTCGCTCAGCCACACTATATAGCATTCTGTTTACTGCCACTCTGTGTACCTCGCTCAGCCACAGTATATAGCATTGTGTTTACTGCCACTTTGTGTCTGCTGGGAATAGTAGTACACCGCTCGCTCAGCCACACTATATAGCATTGTGTTTACTGCCACTCTGTGTCTGCTGGGAACAGTAGTACACCGCTCACCCGCCACTGTATAGCACTGTGCTCTTTGTCGCTGCTGGGAATAGTGGTACACCGCTCACCCGCCACTGTATAGCATTGTGCTCTGTGTCGCTGCTGGGAATAGTGGTACACCGCTCACCCACCACTGTATAGCATTTCTGTACTGCCACTGTACTGCTGCCAGTCAGCGTGTACTTTAAGGATAAGTGAAATTAGGAAGAAATCCGGTGAAAGAGGGAGGGGCAAAGAGGTGTTTCCCCTGACGGTTCACGTACAGGCCACAGGGGAGCACCCAAGAAAACCTACTCAATACCGCCCATGTTGTCCAGGACAACAACCCTCACAAATCCAAAAGAACAGGACCAGATAATTACTTGGATGACCTCTCAAGCGTCCAGCAGTGGGTTAAGCAGCACCAGCACATCACGCACGAGGTCCGAGTCCTCAGCCAGTTACAAGGAGCCAGTGGGCACAAAGCTGACACAACCGGCAGCGACACCACGCACACAACTGCCAGATAACCAGTCCGATGAATTACCTCAGTACACAATGGGGTATTCGCAGGAGCTATTCCCAGCCCAACAAACTTCCACCTTTCAAAGGTCAATGGAGGAACAGCCAGAAATGTTGTGCCCGGATTCACAACCATTAACTGTGGGAAATGCACCGCGCACTGAAATACAAGGCGAGTCCGAGGAGGACTCGGAAACCCAAATCCCAGAGCAAGTTGGGCAGGAGGGGTTGCAATTGCAGGAGGTCGGCCGACAAGATCTGGAAGACGACGTTGGAGTGAGCTGCGAAGAGGTTGTTCTGGGGAGCTCTACTCCACGGCGGCGGCCCCCCACAATGACATATGACGAGTTTAAGGAGATGGAAGAGGAGGGTATGGACAATGTGGAAAGAGACCCAGATTTTGTTTGTGAACGAGAACATCGCCGTCGTAGCAGCAGCACAGATGAGTCTGTTGAAGAACCCACTGCTGCACGAGTTCGCCTTGTGCCACAAGGTAGTAGTGTTGGGCGAACATCTAGATGTTCGGGTTCGGGCCGAACAGGCCGAACATGGCCGCGATGTTCGGGTGTTCGACCCGAACTCCGAACATAATGGAAGTCAATGGGGACCCGAACTTTTGTGGTTTGTAAAGCCTCCTTACATGCTACATACCCCAAATTTGCAGGGTATGTGCACCTTGGGAGTGGGTACAAGAGGAAAAAAAAATTAGCAAAAAGAGCTTATAGTTTTTGAGAAAATCGATTTTAAAGTTTCAAAGGGAAAACTGTCTTTTAAATGCGGGAAATGTCTGTTTTCTTTGCACAGGTAACATGTTTTTTGTCGGCATGCAGTCATAAATGTAATACATATAAGAGGTTCCAGGAAAAGGGACCGGTAACGCTAACCCAGCAGCAGCACACGTGATGGAACAGGAGGAGGGTGGCGCAGGAGGAGAAGAAGGCCACGCTTTGTGAGACACAACAACCCCGGCCTTGCATGAGGGCAAGAAGCGTGCGGATAGCAGGCTTTGTACCGCCATGCAGTCATAAATGTAATAAAGATAAGTGGTTCAATAAACAGGGACCACGCGGCAACGCTAACCCAGCAGCAGCAGACGTGATGGAACAGGAGCAGGCGCAGGAGGAGAAGGCCACGCTTTGTGAGACACAACAACCCAGGCCTTGCATGAGGGCAAGAAGCGTGCGGATAGCAGGCTTTGTACGGCCATGCAGTCATAAATGTAATAAAGATAAGTGGTTCAATAAACAGGGACCACGCGGCAACGCTAACCCAGCAGCAGCAGACGTGATGGAACAGGAGGAGGCGCAGGAGGAGAAGGCCACGCTTTGTGAGACACAACAACCCAGGCCTTGCATGAGGGCAAGAAGCGTGCGGATAGCATGCTTTGTACCGCCATGCAGTCATAAATGTAATAAAGATAAGTGGTTCAATAAACAGGGACCACGCGGCAACGCTAACCCAGCAGCAGCAGACGTGATGGAACAGGAGCAGGCGCAGGAGGAGAAGGCCACGCTTTGTGAGACACAACAACCCAGGCCTTGCATGTGGACAAAAAGCGTGCGGATATAGCAGCAATGCTTTTTGCCGCCATGCAGTCATAAATGTAATACAGATGAGAGGTTCAATAAACAGGGCCCGGAAACGCAACACCATCCCAGATGTTCATTGGTCATGTTACTTGGTTGGGGTCCTGGAGTGTTGCGTAGTCATTTCCAATCCAGGATTGATTCATTTTAATTTGAGTCAGACGGTCTGCATTGTCTGTAGAGAGGCGGATACGCCGATCTGTGACGATGCCTCCGGCAGCACTGAAACAGCGTTCCGACATAACGCTGGCTGCCGGGCAAGCCAGCACCTCTATTGCGTACATTGCCAGTTCGTGCCAGGTGTCTAGCTTCGATACCCAATAGTTGAAGGGTGCAGATGGATGGTTCGACACAGCTACGCCATCTGACATGTAGTCCTTGACCATCTTCTCCAGGCGATCGGTGTTGGAGGTGGATCTGCACGCTTGCTGTTCAGTGGGCTGCGGCTGCATGGGTGTCAGAAAATTTTCCCACTCCAAGGACACTGCCGATACCATTCCCTTTTGGGTACTAGCTGCGGCTTGCGTTGTTTGCTGCCCTCCTGGTCGTCCTGGGTTTGCGGAAGTCAGTCTGTCTGCGTACAACTGGCTAGAGGAGGGGGAGGATGTCAATCTCCTCTCTAAAGTCTCCACAAGGGCCTGCTGGTATTCTTCCATTTTAACCTGTCTGACTCTTTCTTCAAGCAGTTTTGGAACATTGTGTTTGTACCGTGGATCCAGAAGGGTATAAACCCAGTAATTGGTGTTGTCCAGAATGCGCACAATGCGTGGGTCACGTTCAATGCAGTCTAGCATGAATTGAGCCATGTGTGCCAGAGTCCTACCAGAATCCTCATCATCCTCTTGTGAGCGTTGTGATAGTTGTTGTGATGCATCATAGTCGTCACCTTCCTCCTGGTCTGCTTCTGCTGACCATTCGCGTTGAATTGTGGAAGTCCAACGTGCACCGCTCTGGCCCTCGTCAGTGGTGGCATGAAATTCCTGCTCCAACTCCAGCTGTTCCTCCTCCTCTTCTTCGTCATAGCTGCTGGGGCCAGCGTTCCCTGAGGCGGATGGCCTGATGTTGGTACCATCACGCTGATCGTTTTCTCCTTCAGATTCCCCCAGTTGCATCATGACAGCTGTTTCCTTGATTTTTAACATCGACCTCTTCAGTAAACACAGCAGTGGTATGGTAATGCTGACTGAAGAGTTGTCACTGCTCACAAGCAACGTGGATTGCTCAAAATTTTGGAGGACTTGGCAGAGGTCCAACATGTTGGCCCAATCGGATCCACAGAAGCTTGGCAGCTGGCCGGATGCGCCTCGGTACTGCGCCGTCATGTACTGGACCACTGCACTCTTCTGCTCGCAAAAGCGGGCTAGCATGTGCAGCGTAGAATTCCAGCGCGTAGGGACATCACACAGCAAGCGATGGTGGGGGAGATTGAAGCGCTCCTGCATCTTGGCGAGTGCCCCCGAAGCAGTACTGGAATTTCTACAATGTTTGGACACTCGACGCACCTTCAACAGCAGATCGGGCACGCCTGGGTATGTCCTCAGGAACCGCTGAACTACTAGGTTCATCACGTGCGCCAGGCAAGGGATGTGTGTCAGCTTAGCCAACCTTAAAGCGCGAATGAGATTACTCCCATTATCACACACAACCATGCCCGGTTTCAGGTCCAGCGGTGCCAGCCACAAATCCGTCTGTTCCTTTATTCCCCTCCAAATTTCCTCCCCTGTGTGCTGCTTATCCCCAAGGCAGATTAGCTTCAGCAACGCTTGCTGACGCATGCCAACAGCTGTGCTGCACTGCTTCCACGATCCTACTGCTGCTGGGTTAGCGTTTCCGGATGAGGTACAGCTTTGAGATGCGTTGGAGGAGAAGGAGTCAGAGAGGTAGGTGCTGCTGTTATCCAGTGGGAGGGACGGCGGTGCAGCTGTTTGTGGCGTGGGCAACACCCGTGCCGTAGCAGGTGAGGAATCGCTGCCAGGCTCCACAAGGTTCACCCAGTGCGCGGTAAGGGAGATGTATCTACCCTGGCCGAACGCACTCGTCCAGGTGTCAGTGGTGAGGTGAACCTTGCAGGCAACGGCATTCTTCAAGCTTCGGGTTATTTTGCTGACCACGTGCTCATGCAACTCAGGCACTGCAGAGCGTGCAAAGTGGTAGCGGCTGGGAACCACGTAACGTGGGATGGCCACTGACATCATGCCCTTGAAGCTGTTTGTCTCCACCAATCGATATGGCAGCATTTCGCAGGCCAGAAGCTTGGCTATGCTGGCTGTTACTGCCACGGCCCGGGGGTCATTTGCTGGCAATTTCCTCTTGCGCTCAAACATCTCCGACACAGACAACTGAACCGTAGCGCTGCACACGGAAGGGCTGTTGGTTGTTGTGTTTGATGAACACTGGGAGACCTCAAGAGCACTACTCCGGAAAGTGACAGTGTCAGCGTCGTCTGATGTTTGTGAATGTTGTGAACCACGCAATGGCTGGGCTACTGCTGCTGCTGAGGCGGGTCTGGTGAACCCAAGGGAGGCAGTGTTGTTTCTGGTACCCTGTCCTGACGCGTTTGCCCAAAGAGTGGGATGTTTGGATAGCATGTGACGGCTCATGCTGGTGGTGGAGAGGTTGTTAATATTTTTCCCCCTGCTCAGGCGGGTCTTGCACACCTTGCAAATCGCCATGGTAACATCCTCAGTGCAGTCTTCAAAGAAAGCCCAGACTTTGGAGCACCTGCCTCCTTGCTGGCGATTTCTGTTTGCTCCTCTTTTGCCTCTCACTTGAACTTCCACGCTTGTGGTGCCTGAAATTGCGCGCCGCCTACCTTGTGGCACAAGGCGAACTCGTGCAGCAGTGTGTTCTTCAACAGACTCATCTGTGCTGCTGCTACGACGGCGATGTTCTCGTTCACAAACAAAATCTGGGTCTCTGTCCACATTGTCCATACCCTCCTCTTCCATCTCCTCAAACTCGTCATATGTCATTGTGGGCCACCGCCGTGGAGTAGAGCTCCCCACAACAACCTCTGCGCAGCACACTCCAACGTCGTCTTCCAGATCTTGTCGGCCGACCTCCTGCAATTGCAACCCCTCCTGCCCAAATTGCTCTGGGATTTGGGTTTCCGAGTCCTCTTCGGACTCGCCTCGTATTTCAGTGCGCGGTACATTTCCCACAGTTAACGGTTGTGAATCCAGGCACAACATTTCTGGCTGTTCCTCCATTGACCTTTGAAAGGTGGAAGTTTGTTGGGCTGGGAATAGCTCCTGCGAATACCCCATTGTGTCCTGAGGTAATTCATCGGACTGGTTATCTGGCAGTTGTGTGCGTGGTGTCGCTGCCGGTTGTGTCAGCTTTGTGCCCACTGGCTCCTTGTAACTGGCTGAGGACTCGGACCTCGTGCGTGATGTGCTGGTGCTGCTTAACCCACTGCTGGACGCTTGAGAGGTCATCCAAGTAATTATCTGGTCCTGTTCTTTTGGATTTGTGAGGGTTGTTGTCCTGGACAACATGGGTGGTATTGAGTGGGTTTTCTTGGGTGCTCCCCTGTGGCCTGTACGTGAACCGTCAGGGGAAACACCTCTTCCCTTGCCCCTCCCTCTTTCACCGGATTTCTTCCTCATTTCACTTATCCTTACAGTACACGCTGACTGGCAGCAGTACAGTGGCAGTACAGAAATGCTATACAGTACCACTATTCCCAGCAGCGACACAGAGCACAATGCTATACAGTGACGGGTGAGCGGTGTACCACTATTCCCAGCAGACACAGAACAGTGAACAGAATGCTATATAGTGTGGCTGAGCGAGCGGTGTACCACTATTCCCAGCAGACACAGAACAGTGAACAGAATGCTATATAGTGTGGCTGAACGAGCGGTGTACTACTGTTCCCAGCAGACACAGAACAGTACACAGAATGCTATATAGTGTGGCTGAGCGAGCGGTGTACCACTATTCCCAGCAGACACAGAACAGTGAACAGAATGCTATATAGTGTGGCTGAACGAGCGGTGTACTACTGTTCCCAGCAGACACAGAACAGTACACAGAATGCTATATAGTGTGGCTGAACGAGCGGTGTACTACTGTTCCCAGCAGACACAGAACAGTGAACAGAATGCTATATAGTGTGGCTGAGCGAGCGGTGTACCACTATTCCCAGCAGACACAGAACAGTGAACAGAATGCTATATAGTGTGGCTGAACGAGCGGTGTACTACTGTTCCCAGCAGACACAGAACAGTACACAGAATGCTATATAGTGTGGCTGAACGAGCGGTGTACTACTGTTCCCAGCAGACACAGAACAGTACACAGAATGCTATATAGTGTGGCTGAACGAGCGGTGTACTACTGTTCCCAGCAGACACAGAACAGTGAACAGAATGCTATATAGTGTGGCTGAGCGAGCGGTGTACCACTATTCCCAGCAGACACAGAACAGTGAACAGAATGCTATATAGTGTGGCTGAGCGAGCGGTGTACCACTATTCCCAGCAGACACAGAACAGTGAACAGAATGCTATATAGTGTGGATGAGCGAGCGGTGTACCACTATTCCCAGCAGACACAGAACAGTAAACAGAATGCTATATAGTGTGGCTGAGCGAGCGGTGTACCACTATTCCCAGCAGACACAGAACAGTGAACAGAATGCTATATAGTGTGGCTGAGCGAGCGGTGTACCACTATTCCCAGCAGACACAGAACAGTGAACAGAATGCTATATAGTGTGGCTGAGCGAGCGGTGTACCACTATTCCCAGCAGACACAGAACAGTGAACAGAATGCTATATAGTGTGGCTGAGCGAGCGGTGTACCACTATTCCCAGCAGACACAGAACAGTGAACAGAATGCTATATAGTGTGGCTGAGCGAGCGGTGTACCACTATTCCCAGCAGACACAGAACAGTGAACAGAATGCTATATAGTGTGGATGAGCGAGCGGTGTACCACTATTCCCAGCAGACACAGAACAGTAAACAGAATGCTATATAGTGTGGCTGAGCGAGCGGTGTACCACTATTCCCAGCAGACACAGAACAGTGAACAGAATGCTATATAGTGTGGCTGAGCGAGCGGTGTACCACTATTCCCAGCAGACACAGAACAGTGAACAGAATGCTATATAGTGTGGCTGAGCGAGCGGTGTACTACTGTTCCCAGCAGACACAGAACAGTACACAGAATGCTATATAGTGTGGCTGAACGAGCGGTGTACTACTGTTCCCAGCAGACACAGAACAGTACACAGAATGCTATATAGTGTGGCTGAACGAGCGGTGTACCACTATTCCAAGCAGACACAGAACAGTGAACAGAATGCTATATAGTGTGGCTGAGCGAGCGGTGTACCACTATTCCCAGCAGACACAGAGTGGCAGTAAACAGAATGCTATATAGTGTGGCTGAGCGAGGTACACAGAGTGGCAGTAAACAGAATGCTATATAGTGTGGCTGTGCAAGCGGTGTACTACTATTCCCAGCAGACACAGAGTGGCAGTAAACAGAATGCTATATAGTGTGGCTGAGCGAGGTACACAGAGTGGCAGTAAACAGAATGCTGAGCGAGCGGTGTACTACTATTCCCAGCAGCGACACACAATGACTGGGGGGGACCCTGGCTAGCGTGGCTGGAGCGCGAACTACCCTGCCTGCCTACCCAAAGCTAAACCCACAGACAAATGGCGGAGATATGACGTGGTTCGGGTATTTATTTACCCGAACCACGTGACAGTTCGGCCAATCAGAGCGCGTTCGGGTCCGAACCACGTGACCCGTTCGGCCAATCACAGCGCTAGCCGAACGTTCGGGGAACGTTCAGCCATGCGCTCTTAGTTCGGCCATATGGCCGAACGGTTTGGCCGAGCACCGTCAGGTGTTCGGCCGAACTCGAACATCACCCGAACAGGGTGATGTTCTGCAGAACCCGAACAGTGGCGAACACTGTTCGCCCAACACTACAAGGTAGGCGGCGCGCAATTTCAGGCACCACAAGCGTGGAAGTTCAAGTGAGAGGCAAAAGAGGCGCAAACAGAAATCGCCAGCAAGGCAGGTGCTCCAAAGTCTGGGCTTTCTTTGAAGACTGCACTGAGGATGGTACTATGGCGATTTGCAAGGTGTGCAAGACCCGCCTGAGCAGGGGGAAAAGTATTAACAACCTCTCCACCTCCAGCATGAGCCGCCACATGCTATCCAAACATCCCACTCTGTGGGCAAACGCGGCAGGACAGGGTACCAGCAACACTGCCTCCCTTGGGGTCACCAGACTCACCACCAGACCCGCCTCAGCAGCAGCAGTAGCCCAGCCATTGCGTGGTTCACAACATTCACAAACATCAGACGCTGACACTGTCACTTTCCGGAGTAGTGCTCTTGAGGTCTCCCAGTGTTCATCAAACACAACAACCAACAGCCCTTCAGTGTGCAGCCCTACGATTCAGTTGTCTGTCTCGGAGATGTTTGATCGCAAGAGGAAATTGCCAGCAAATGACCCCCGGGCCGTGGCAGTAACAGCCAGCATAGCCAAGCTTCTGGCCTGCGAAATGCTGCCATATCGAGTGGTGGAGACAAACAGCTTCAAGGGCATGATGTCAGTGGCCATCCCACGTTACGTGGTTCCCAGCCGCTACCACTTTGCGCGCTCTGCAGTGCCTGAGTTGCATGAGCACGTGGTCAGCAAAATAACCCGAAGCTTGAAGAATGCCGTTGCCTGCAAGGTTCACCTCACCACTGACACCTGGACGAGTGCGTTCGGCCAGGGTCGATACATCTCCCTTACCGCGCACTGGGTGAACCTTGTGGAGCCTGGCAGCGATTCCTCACCTGCTACGGCGCGGGTGTTGCCCACGCCGCAAACAGCTGCACCGCCGTCCCTCCCACTGGATAACAACAGCAGCACCTACCTCTCTGACTCCTTCTCCTCCAACGCATCTCAAAGCTGTACCTCATCCGGAAACGCTAACCCAGCAGCAGTAGGATCGTGGAAGCAGTGCAGCACAGCTGTTGGCATGCGTCAGCAAGCGTTGCTGAAGCTGATCTGCCTTGGGGATAAGCAGCACACAGGGGAGGAAATTTGGAGGGGAATAAAGGAACAGACGGATTTGTGGCTGGCATCGCTGGACCTGAAACCGGGCATGGTTGTGTGTGATAATAGGAGTAATCTCAATTCGCGCTTTAAGGTTGGCTAAGCTGACACACATCCCTTGCCTGGCGCACGTGATGAACCTAGTAGTTCAGCGGTTCCTGAGGACATACCCAGGCGTGGCCGATCTTCTGTTGAAGGTGCGACGAGTGGCCAAACATTGCAGAAATTCCAGTACTGCTTCGGGGGCACTCACCAAGATGCAGGAGCGCTTCAATCTCCCCCACCATCGCTTGCTGTGTGATGTCCCTACGCGCTGGAATTCTACGCTGCACATGCTAGCCTGCTTTTGCGGGCAGAAGAGTGCAGTGGTCCAGTACATGACGGCGCAGTACCGAGGCGCCTCCGGACAGCTGCCAAGCTTCTGTGGATCCGATTGGGCCAACATGTTGGACCTCTGCCAAGTCCTCCAAAATTTTGAGCAATCCACGTTGCTTGTGAGCAGTGACAACTCTTCAGTCAGCATTACCATACCACTGCTGTGTTTACTGAAGAGGTCAATGTTGAAAATCAAGGAAACAGCTGTCATGATGCAACTGGGGGAATCTGAAGGAGAAAACGATTAGTGTGATGGTACCAACATCAGGCCATCCGCATCAGGAAACGCTGGCCCCAGCAGCTATGACGAAGAAGAGGAGGAGAAACAGCTGGAGTTGGAGCAGGAATTTCCTGCCACCACTGACGAGGGCCAGAGCGGTGCACGTTGGACTTCCACAATTCAGCGCGAATGGTCAGCAGAAGCAGACCAGGAAGAAGGTGACGACTATGATGCATCACAACAACTATCACAACGCTCACAAGAGGATGATGAGGATTCTGGCAGGACTCTGGCACACATGGCTCAATTCATGCTAGACTGCATTGAACGCGACCCACACATTGTGCGCATTCTGGACAACACCAATTACTGGGTTTATACCCTTCTGGATCCACGGTACAAACACAATGTTCCAAAACTGCTTGAAGAAAGAGTCAGACAGGTCAAAATGGAAGAATACCAGCAGGCCCTTGTGGAGACTTTAGAGAGGAGATTGACATCCTCCCCCTCCTCTAGCCAGTTGTACGCCGACAGACTGACTTCCGCAAACCCAGGACGACCAGGAGGGCAGCAAACAATACAAGCCGCAGCTAGTGCCCAAAAGGGAATGGTATCGGCAGTGTCCTTGGAGTGGGAACATTTTCTGACACCCATGCAGCAGCACACAGAACAGCAAGCGTGCAGATCCACCTCCAACACCGATCGCCTGGAGAAGATGGTCAAGGACTACATGTCAGATGGCGTAGCTGTGTTGAACAATCCATCTGCACCCTTCAACTATTGGGTATCGAAGCTAGACACCTGGCACGAACTGGCAATGTACGCAATAGAGGTGCTGGCTTGCCCGGCAGCCAGCGTTATGTCGGAACACTGTTTCAATGCTGCCGGAGGCATCGTCACAGATCGTCGTATCCGCCTCTCCACAGAAAATGCAGACCGTCTGACTCAAATTAAAATGAATCAATCCTGGATTGGAAACGACTACGCAACACTCCTGGACCCCAACCAAGTAACATGAACAATGACCATCTGTGATGGGTTAGCGTTTCCGGTCCCTGTTTATTGAACCTCTCATCTTTATTACATTTATGACTGCATGGCGGCAAAAAGCATTGCTATATCCGCACGCTATTTGTCCTCATGCAAGGCCTGGGATGTTGTGTCTCAAAAAGCGTGGCCTTCTCCTCCTGCGGCTCCTCCTGGTCCCTCACGTGTGCTGCTGCTGCTGCTGCTGCGTTAGCGTTTCCGGTCCCTGTTTATTGAACCTCTCATCTTTATTACATTTATGACTGCATGGCGGCAAAAAGCATTGCTATATCCGCACGCTATTTGTCCTCATGCAAGGCCTGGGATGCTGTGTCTCAAAAAGCGTGGCCTTCTCCTCCTGCGCCTCCTCCTGTTCCCTCACGTGTGCTGCTGCTGCTGGGTTAGCGTTTCCGGTCCCTGTTTATTGAACCTCTCATCTTTATTACATTTATGACTGCATGGCGGCAAAAAGCATTGCTATATCCGCACGCTATTTGTCCTCATGCAATGCCTGGGATGCTGTGTCTCAAAAAGCGTGGCCTTCTCCTCCTGCGCCTCCTCCTGTTCCATCACGTGTGCTGCTGCTGCTGCTGCTGGGTTAGCGATTCCGGTCCCTGTTTATTGAACCTCTCAACTTTGTTACATTTATGACTGCATGACGGCAAAAAGCATTGCTATCCGCACGCTTCTTGTCCTCATGCAAGGCCTGGGTTGTGTCTCAAAGCGTGGCCTTCTCCTCCTGCACCGCCCTCCTCCTGTTCCATCACGTGTGCTGTTGCTGGGTTAGCGTTACGGTTACCGGTCCCTTTTCCTGGAACCTCTTCTCTGTATTACATTTATGACTGCATGGCGACAAAAAGCATGTTACCTGTGCAAAGAAACATGACATTTTCCGCATTTAAAAGACAGTTTTTCCTTTGAAACTTTACAATCAATTTTCTCAAAAACTATAAGCTCTTTTTCAAATATTTTTTTCCTCTTGTACCCACTCCCAAGGTGCACATACCCTGCAAATTTGGGGTATGTAGCATGTAAGGAAGCTTTACAAAGCACGAAAGTTCGGGTCCCCATTGACTTCCATTATGTTCGGAGTTCGGCGCGAACACCCGAACATCGCGGCGATGTTCGGCGAACGTTCGCGAACCCAAACATCTAGGTGTTTGCCCAACACTAATGCTGGGCTGGCTGGCCTGGATAGTTTAGGTAGTGACAGGTGCCCCCTAGTTAAGGTAGCACCAGGAGTCCCGCATTTTAGGTAGTGACAGGAGCCCGCCAGTTCAGGCGGTGACAGGAGCCCCCCAGCTCAGGCAGTGACAGGAGCCCCCCCAGCTCATTTAGATACAGGAGCCCCCCAGTGTAAGTAGTGACAAGGACCCCCAGTGTATGTAGTGACAGGAGCCCCCAGTTTAGGTAGAGACAGGAGCCCCCCAGTTTAGGTAGTGAGTGACAGGGACCCCAGGTTAGGTAGTGAGTGACAGGAACCCCCATGTTAGGTAGTGAGTGACAGGGAACCCCAGGTTAGGTAGTGAGTGACAGGGACCCCCAGGTTAGGTAGTGACAGGCGACCCCCAGGTTAGGTAGTGAGTGACAGGGACCCCCAGGTTAGGTAGTGACAGGCGACCCCAGGTTAGGTAGTGAGTGACAGGTGCCCCCCAAGTTAGGTAGTGACAGGGACCCCCAGTTAGATAGTGACAGGTACCCCCCTTACCTTGACAGCCAGCATGCCCCCCTCCCCCTGGGGTCCACTTAGTGCCATTTTTGGGGGGCTGGAGGGGACGCAGCATGAGGGGAAAGCCATGCAGCACTTCGGCATATATAACTACCTTTGGGTTGAGTGAACTCACCTCACTGCACATAGCTACCTGTTGTGTTCAGTGAACTCACCTCACTGCATATATAACTACCTTTAGGTTGAGTGAACTCACCTCACTGCATATCTACCTTTTCTGTTGAGTGAACCCCCCTCCCTCACCTCGGACTCTCCCCTCTGCGCTCCCCTCCAGCATTAAATAGTCCATATGCAGGCGGCGGGGCAGGGGCAGATACATACCTTCCATGCGCTCCAAGGATGTTCCTCTCTCTCTCTAGCCTCTGACGCAACTTCCTGTATAAACAGGAAGTAGCGTCAGGCACTAGAGGGAGAAACATCCGCGCTGAAACGCACGGAAGGTATGTATCTGCCGCTGCCCCGCCGCCTGCATACGGACTATTTAATGCTGGAGGGGAGTGCAGAGGGGAGAGCCCGAGGTGAGGGAGGGGGGGGGACTGTCCCCCCTCCCTGCTGAAGTGCAGCATGGCTTTCCCCTCATGCTGCGACCCCTCCAGGTCCTAGCAGGGCACCACTGCAAATAGGTTGGGGGCACCCAAGGGCATGTTGGGGGCACGGGCCCCCCTAAAATAGGGCTAACGACGCCCATGCTATATACATATTCTCTGGATTGGACTTGGTTTAATATGGTATTAATGGTTGGTATACATATGACTGGTGAGATGGCAAGGCCGAATGCTAATTCACAAAATATTCCAGTACCATATATACAGTCGGTAGTTTATAATAGTTATATGCTTAAATTATTATGTGGCAAGTTGATCTTTACTGTATGTTTTACATCTGCAATGGTTATTGATACACATTTACCTGTACTTTTTGAAAAAATGTTCAATAAAAAGTTAACAGTGAAAAAAAAAGAAAATCAACACGTGAATTTTGATTGGCTGTTGTAGGCTCCACCCATTTTCCTGAATATGAATCCCAGTCACCCAGTGACCAACTGTGCAAAGTTTGAGAACCCTGCCATTAACAGTGTAAGAATGGCTGCAGTTTATATTTGACCAGTGAAATTTGGTTTTGGCTCTACCCACTTTTTATAACCTTGACACACAGTCACTAAATGACTGTATAAAAGTTTGTGAGCCTTCGGGTTCCTGGCATCAAAATTGTTTGAATAGAAACAGTTTATCCAGCAAGGAAATCTGATTGACTGTTTGTGGCCTCTCCCCTTTAGTGAATTTGAACCCCAGTCACCCATTGATCGACTGTAGCAAGTTTGAAGCCTCAGCCACAAACAGAAGAATAAGAATGGCAGCAGTTTCCCTTGAAAATTAACAGGTGAATTTTGATTGGCTGTTGTAGGCTCCACCTACTTTCCCGAATATTAATGCCAGTCATTCAGTGACCAAGTGTGGCAAGTTTGAGAACCCTGCGATTAACAGTCTAAGAATGGCTGCAGTTTACATTTTCCCATTTAAAATGAATGGCTGAAATTTGATTGGTTGTTTTATGCTCCGCCCACTTTTCCTGGATTTGTAACCTTGGTCACCAAGTGACCAACTGTGCCAAGTGTGGAGACTCTGGCTTGATTACTGTGAGAATGGCAGCCTTTTACATTTTTTCCATTGACATGAATATGTGAAATCTGATTTGCTGTTTGTAGCTCTGCCCAGGTGTGCAGGGGGGATGCAAGACCTCCAGAACATATCATCCCAGGTAGTAAGGGATCTGTATAATAATTTTCGTTTAAATCGGTTCAGGCATTTTCGAATGATCGCGGCACATACACACATACATACATACATCCAATTTTATATATATAGATTAGCTTCCCCCTAAAAATTACCCACAGTCTATGAAGGACATATGACCATGCTAGGAATTAGATTGTGAGCCCCTGAGGGACACCTAGTAACCAGACTATATACTGAGTAAAGCACTGCAGAAGATAGTTAGCACTATATAAATACTAAACAATAATAACTATATACAACATATACAATAAACTCAGTCTAAATAGAACAAAGTATATAAACACAAGTATACCATGGAATGTTGAAAAATCATGAAGAGTAAGCAGGTAGGGTGAGTCATATTAATTTCCAAAGGATGTCTGGCCAACATAATTGGAACAGCTCCAGATGGGAAGTGTAGAAAAACAGAAGTATAGTTAACCCTGGGGAAGTCAGAAATGTTATAGAATCTGGGACTCTGTGAGTAATCAGCTACCTTGGGAAAGTTGGGGGAGTATAAACATTTATTTCTCATATTTTAGATGTTTCTATGTTTTTATTCTAAAAACAAAAGCATATGTTTTAAATTGTTAAAAAAACAATGTTTACTTTAAGCAAATTAGGTATTCAATAACAAATAATGAAATATCCTTTTATATATTCCTGGTGTAAGTGCTCCAATATCTGCAATCAGTAATACCCATCACAGCAAGACTGAAAGCGGGAGAGGGAAGAGCAATATCATGCTGCTAAACATATGCAGTATACTTACAGGACAGCAGGAGTGCCTGAAAACATACTTAGTTATCAATATGCTGCTGCACTTTACAGATTAAAACCTTACCAATCTATATTAATCAGAATTCAAAAAAGCTCAATATAATATTTTCTTGGGTTGCACAAAGCTAATTTACAACAGGACTGGCTTGAATTTCAAATCTTTTGGAGGCACAACATTTATCTGTCTTGCCTAGATTTCAGCATCTGTAATGTATGACACAGCGGGATGGACTTTCTTTTCAAGAATACTTTCACTCAAAAATGATAATTGCCATTTCCCCGTAAATACAAAAGAAAACTAAATATGGAGATGGTTCCACAGGTCTGCCAAGCAGATTGTGGACTATAGTTGTGGTGTATTTAAATCATCCAGGTAAAGAACTGTAGTTTATTAAACTAGGTTATGCTAAAGGCTATAGTGATAAGTGAATCTAGGCATTTACTTTTCTTTCCACATTTTCACACATGCAAAAGAAAATGTATGCACATTCAAAAACACAATTGCTTAAAGGAATACTGTAGAGGGGTCGGTGGAAAATGAGTTAAACTTACCCGTGGCTTCTAATGGTCCCCCGCAGACATTCTGTGCCCACACAGCCACTCACCAATGCTCCGGCCCCACCTCCTGTTCACTTCTGGAATTTCAGACTTTAACGTGCCGCTGATGTCACTCCTGGTGACATCAGCGGGAGCGAGGACACGGCAACACAGGCGCAGTGGTTTTCAGACTTTAAAGTCTGAAATTTCAGAAGTGAACTGGAGGCAGGGCTGGAGCATCGGTGAGTGGCTGCGCGGGCACAGGATGTTTGTGGGGGGACCATTAGAAGTCACGGGTAAGTTCAACTCATTTTCCCCCGACCCCACTACAGTATTCCTTTAAAGGAAAACTGAGACAATGCTTCTCTCAGGTTTTATAGTTACCTGGGGCTTTCTCCAGCCCTATGCTTGCATTGGCCTCCATAGCTCACATTTGAGAAAGCTTGGAGAGAACCAAGCGAAACTAGTCACGTGACACGGCCGTCACGATCAGCTGACCGGAGCTCCGTACAACGGCGTACGGCGGAACACCATCAGGAGTTGCTGCAGTGAAGTGCCCCAGCATAGAGAAGGGAAATGCAGCGGAACTTGGAACTGTTATTGCAGGCAGGACAACAAGGCAGACGGAGACGGTCTAAGCAGCGGTGGTGAGAGCCCGCTGGGCAGTGCTGTATATCTGCATGCGTATGTCCGCCTTGCACGACATGTTGTTTATGTGGCAATGGACTTAGCTTGTCTCCTGAAGTTGTGGTAGTGTGATGCCACTTGAAATAGCTGCGAGCAGGCTTGGCTCCAGGAATACTGGTATACCAGTGGAACTTAGTGCTTGTGGTATTATTGGGTACAATTGAAGTTACAAGGTTGTGCAACCTGGATATCAAGTGTCAACTAAGCCAGATGGCTGGTGCAATGACTGTCCCAGTATTAATACCTGCATGCAAAGGATACCAAGTAAACCACCTCTGAACTTAAAAGCTGCCATATCAAATTCTTTAAGTTCCTCTGCTCTGTATGCTGAAATTGGGGACTTTTTACAACCAAGCATTGTGATACTATCAATCAGCACCTGAAATTTAGCTACAATTGAGGACTATAGGTGATGTCCAAACCCTATATAATTTAGGGAAAGTCATCCCTGTTTAACCAAGTGGTGAATGAGTGCTGTGGGTGAAAATGGTGATGTCAGCTGACCAGTAGAAACACGGACGTGTTTTTAAGGGGGGATAAGGGTATAGTGATGAGGGTTGTATAATATGTTACAATAAATTTTGATACTGTTTTGAAGACACTCTCTGCAAGTCTTTTTTTGTCTCCATAGCTGTCCCCCTGGGGCCCTCCATTCCTCCACTGTCCCCTCTAGTATGTTCTTCAATCGGGGCTAGTCCATGCTGCACAGAAGCATGACTGGCCCTGGCTAAAGAAATTGCATTACAGTGGTTCTGGAGGTGTGTTTAGCCATCAGATTCAGGAACAACAAAGAGATAATGTGCATATTCAGCAGTGATGCACTGTAGGATAGTGATGCTCAAATACCCCTATTTAAAATTCGAGTTTGGTCGAATTCGAATAGTAAATTATTCGAGGTCAGTCGAATATTCGAGTCGAATAATTTTTACTATTCGATTCGACCTCGGACTTCGAGCTCACTATTCGAGTCGGTATTCGAGCTCACTATTCGAGCTGACTATTCGAATTGGCCTTAAATAGCTTCCAACACTTGTTTTGAGGGTGAATGATGCAAGAAACATCTTTTTTTCCAAGTAACAACAGCAAGTGATTATGTGGGGATGTTCCTTTAAAAAAAAATGTGGAAAGAGAAGTTGTGTCCTAAATTTTGTTCAGTAGTGTTACTGTATATACTTGTTCTTCTTCTTCTTTATCTTTCTTCTTCTTCTAGATCTTCTTCTTCTATATCTTCTTCTTCTTCTTCTTCTTCTTCTTCATCATCTTCTTCTTCTTCTTCATCATCTTCTTCTTCATCTTCTTCTTCATCTTCATCTTCATCTTCTTCTTCATCTTCATCTTCTTCATCTTCTTCTTCTTCATCTTCTTCTTCTTCTTCTTCTTCATCTTCTTCTTCTTCATCTTCTTCTTCTTCATCTTCTTCTTCTTCATCTTCTTCATCTTCTTCTTCTTCATCTTCTTCATCTTCTTCTTCTTCTTCTTCATCTTCTTCTTCTTCATCTTCTTCTTCTTCATCTTCTTCATCTTCTTCTTCTTTTTCATCTTCTTTTTCATCTTCTTCTTCATCTTCTTCTTCATCTTCTTCTTCATCTTCTTCTTCTTCATCTTCTTCATCTTCTTCTTCTTTATCTTCTTCTTCTTTTTCATCTTCTTCTTCATCATCTTCACGTATTTCTCTTTTCAATTTTTTTTTAAAGAAATGCAGCTATTTTTGAGCGTAACAAATAGCTGGTGGGCGCACGCATGTTGGAAGCGCCATTGTATGTGCTCCCTGGCAGTGGAAACACAAAGACAGCAGGAGGTAAATTCAGCAGCAGGAGGAGGAGGATGAGTGTGTGGCAGCAGGCAGTCAATGAGGCAGGCAGCTCGCCGTGACATAATAGCCCTGGTACTTAGCGGTGATACCAGGGCTGTAAATAAACACAACAGGAGGTCCCAGACAGCGGTCGTGCAGCCCACATTGTGTCCAATACACAACTGGGACAACACAGTTTTCAACCCGGGCACCTCAGAAAAATTAAACCTTTTTTTTTTTTTAATGGTTTTTTGGTTTTTGGTTTTACAACCAATATAGCTATTGTTTGACGTAATAGCTGGTGGCAGAGTGGCAGCAGAAGAAGGTAATGCTGTGTACCCTGGCAGTGGGAAACACAGACAGACAGCAGCAGCAGGAGGAGGAATGGAGGAGTAGGCGAGCAGCTATTGTTTGACGTAATAGCTGGTGGCAGAGTGGCAGCAGAAGGTAAATCATCTGTGTACCCTGGCAGTGGGAAACACAGACAGACAGCAGCAGCAGCAGCAGGAGGAGGTGTGGAGGAGCAGTGTGAGTGTGGCAGCAGGTAGGCAGCGTGACATAATAGCCCTGGTACCTAGCGGTGATACCAGGGCTGTAAATAAACACAACAGGAGGTCCCAGACAGCGGTCGTGCAGCCCACATTGTGTCCAATACACAACTGGGACAACACAGTTTTCAACCCGGGCACCTCAGAAAAATTAAACCTTTTTTTTTTTTTAATGGTTTTTTGGTTTTTGGTTTTACAACCAATATAGCTATTGTTTGACGTAATAGCTGGTGGCAGAGTGGCAGCAGAAGAAGGTAATGCTGTGTACCCTGGCAGTGGGAAACACAGACAGACAGCAGCAGCAGGAGGAGGAATGGAGGAGTAGGCGAGCAGCTATTGTTTGACGTAATAGCTGGTGGCAGAGTGGCAGCAGAAGGTAAATCATCTGTGTACCCTGGCAGTGGGAAACACAGACAGACAGCAGCAGCAGCAGCAGGAGGAGGTGTGGAGGAGCAGTGTGAGTGTGGCAGCAGGTAGGCAGCGTGACCAAATAGCCCTGGTACCTAGCGGTGATACCAGGGCTGTAAATAAACACAACAGGAGGTCCCAGACAGCGGTCGTGCAGCCCACATTGTGTCCAATACACAACTGGGACAACACAGTTTTCAACCCGGGCACCTCAGAAAAATTAAACCTTTTTTTTTTTTTAATGGTTTTTTGGTTTTTGGTTTTACAACCAATATAGCTATTGTTTGACGTAATAGCTGGTGGCAGAGTGGCAGCAGAAGAAGGTAATGCTGTGTACCCTGGCAGTGGGAAACACAGACAGACAGCAGAAGGGCAGTACACAGCAGCCCACTGTAGGTGTAAAATGTGTGGCTGCAGGCGACGTAATAGTCAAAGTGAACCAGGCTGGCTTAGTGAGCAGGAGCCAGGAGGTGGTAAAGGGTGGTAAGGCACATTAACGATGGTTCCGGCAGCCAGTTCATGTCCCCCTCTCGCCGACAACAGGGGCCAGGAACTCGCCTTCCACCCACGCCTGGTTCATCTTGAGAAACGTCAGTCTGTCCACAGACTTGTGAGACAGACGTGAGCGTTTCTCGGTGACCACGCCACCAGCTGCACTGAAGCAGCGCTCGGACAGCACGCTGGAAGGGGGGCAGGACAGCACTTCCAGGGCATACTGCGCCAGCTCGCTCCAGATCTCCATGCGCTTGACCCAATACTCCATGGGATCAACAGGGGCATCGCTGTCAAGCCCGCTGTACGACCCCATGTAGTCAGCCACCATGCGGGTCAGGCGCTGGCTGTGACCGGAGGAGGATGCTGCTGCATGCATCTCCTCTCTAGTCACTGCTGCCGGAGCCTCTACAGTCCTGTAGAGCTCGTGGCTGAGAGACAGCAGGTCTGTGGGGCGCTTGCTGCTGCTGGATGCAGGCACCTGCTGCTGCCTCTGTGCTGGCTGCTGGACAGTGGGGGTGGAAGGCTGGGGGAAGGCTTCCTCCAAGCGCTCAACAAGGGCCTGCTGCAAGCTCCTTATTAGTGTTGGGCGAACATCTAGATGTTCGGGTTCGGGCCGAACAGGCCGAACATGGCCGCGATGTTCGGGTGTTCGACCCGAACTCCGAACATAATGGAAGTCAATGGGGACCCGAACTTTTGTGGTTTGTAAAGCCTCCTTACATGCTACATACCCCAAATTTGCAGGGTATGTGCACCTTGGGAGTGGGTACAAGAGGAAAAAAAAATTAGCAAAAAGAGCTTATAGTTTTTGAGAAAATCGATTTTAAAGTTTCAAAGGGAAAACTGTCTTTTAAATGCGGGAAATGTCTGTTTTCTTTGCACAGGTAACATGTTTTTTGTCGGCATGCAGTCATAAATGTAATACATATAAGAGGTTCCAGGAAAAGGGACCGGTAACGCTAACCCAGCAGCAGCACACGTGATGGAACAGGAGGAGGGTGGCGCAGGAGGAGAAGAAGGCCACGCTTTGTGAGACACAACAACCCCGGCCTTGCATGAGGGCAAGAAGCGTGCGGATAGCAGGCTTTGTACCGCCATGCAGTCATAAATGTAATAAAGATAAGTGGTTCAATAAACAGGGACCACGCGGCAACGCTAACCCAGCAGCAGCAGACGTGATGGAACAGGAGCAGGCGCAGGAGGAGAAGGCCACGCTTTGTGAGACACAACAACCCAGGCCTTGCATGAGGGCAAGAAGCGTGCGGATAGCAGGCTTTGTACGGCCATGCAGTCATAAATGTAATAAAGATAAGTGGTTCAATAAACAGGGACCACGCGGCAACGCTAACCCAGCAGCAGCAGACGTGATGGAACAGGAGGAGGCGCAGGAGGAGAAGGCCACGCTTTGTGAGACACAACAACCCAGGCCTTGCATGAGGGCAAGAAGCGTGCGGATAGCATGCTTTGTACCGCCATGCAGTCATAAATGTAATAAAGATAAGTGGTTCAATAAACAGGGACCACGCGGCAACGCTAACCCAGCAGCAGCAGACGTGATGGAACAGGAGCAGGCGCAGGAGGAGAAGGCCACGCTTTGTGAGACACAACAACCCAGGCCTTGCATGTGGACAAAAAGCGTGCGGATATAGCAGCAATGCTTTTTGCCGCCATGCAGTCATAAATGTAATACAGATGAGAGGTTCAATAAACAGGGCCCGGAAACGCAACACCATCCCAGATGTTCATTGGTCATGTTACTTGGTTGGGGTCCTGGAGTGTTGCGTAGTCATTTCCAATCCAGGATTGATTCATTTTAATTTGAGTCAGACGGTCTGCATTGTCTGTAGAGAGGCGGATACGCCGATCTGTGACGATGCCTCCGGCAGCACTGAAACAGCGTTCCGACATAACGCTGGCTGCCGGGCAAGCCAGCACCTCTATTGCGTACATTGCCAGTTCGTGCCAGGTGTCTAGCTTCGATACCCAATAGTTGAAGGGTGCAGATGGATGGTTCGACACAGCTACGCCATCTGACATGTAGTCCTTGACCATCTTCTCCAGGCGATCGGTGTTGGAGGTGGATCTGCACGCTTGCTGTTCAGTGGGCTGCGGCTGCATGGGTGTCAGAAAATTTTCCCACTCCAAGGACACTGCCGATACCATTCCCTTTTGGGTACTAGCTGCGGCTTGCGTTGTTTGCTGCCCTCCTGGTCGTCCTGGGTTTGCGGAAGTCAGTCTGTCTGCGTACAACTGGCTAGAGGAGGGGGAGGATGTCAATCTCCTCTCTAAAGTCTCCACAAGGGCCTGCTGGTATTCTTCCATTTTGACCTGTCTGACTCTTTCTTCAAGCAGTTTTGGAACATTGTGTTTGTACCGTGGATCCAGAAGGGTATAAACCCAGTAATTGGTGTTGTCCAGAATGCGCACAATGCGTGGGTCACGTTCAATGCAGTCTAGCATGAATTGAGCCATGTGTGCCAGAGTCCTACCAGAATCCTCATCATCCTCTTGTGAGCGTTGTGATAGTTGTTGTGATGCATCATAGTCGTCACCTTCCTCCTGGTCTGCTTCTGCTGACCATTCGCGTTGAATTGTGGAAGTCCAACGTGCACCGCTCTGGCCCTCGTCAGTGGTGGCATGAAATTCCTGCTCCAACTCCAGCTGTTCCTCCTCCTCTTCTTCGTCATAGCTGCTGGGGCCAGCGTTCCCTGAGGCGGATGGCCTGATGTTGGTACCATCACGCTGATCGTTTTCTCCTTCAGATTCCCCCAGTTGCATCATGACAGCTGTTTCCTTGATTTTTAACATCGACCTCTTCAGTAAACACAGCAGTGGTATGGTAATGTTGACTGAAGAGTTGTCACTGCTCACAAGCAACGTGGATTGTTCAAAATTTTGGAGGACTTGGCAGAGGTCCAACATGTTGGCCCAATCGGATCCACAGAAGCTTGGCAGCTGGCCGGATGCGCCTCGGTACTGCGCCGTCATGTACTGGACCACTGCACTCTTCTGCTCGCAAAAGCGGGCTAGCATGTGCAGCGTAGAATTCCAGCGCGTAGGGACATCACACAGCAAGCGATGGTGGGGGAGATTGAAGCGCTCCTGCATCTTGGCGAGTGCCCCCGAAGCAGTACTGGAATTTCTACAATGTTTGGACACTCGACGCACCTTCAACAGCAGATCGGGCACGCCTGGGTATGTCCTCAGGAACCGCTGAACTACTAGGTTCATCACGTGCGCCAGGCAAGGGATGTGTGTCAGCTTAGCCAACCTTAAAGCGCGAATGAGATTACTCCCATTATCACACACAACCATGCCCGGTTTCAGGTCCAGCGGTGCCAGCCACAAATCCGTCTGTTCCTTTATTCCCCTCCAAATTTCCTCCCCTGTGTGCTGCTTATCCCCAAGGCAGATTAGCTTCAGCAACGCTTGCTGACGCATGCCAACAGCTGTGCTGCACTGCTTCCACGATCCTACTGCTGCTGGGTTAGCGTTTCCGGATGAGGTACAGCTTTGAGATGCGTTGGAGGAGAAGGAGTCAGAGAGGTAGGTGCTGCTGTTATCCAGTGGGAGGGACGGCGGTGCAGCTGTTTGTGGCGTGGGCAACACCCGTGCCGTAGCAGGTGAGGAATCGCTGCCAGGCTCCACAAGGTTCACCCAGTGCGCGGTAAGGGAGATGTATCTACCCTGGCCGAACGCACTCGTCCAGGTGTCAGTGGTGAGGTGAACCTTGCAGGCAACGGCATTCTTCAAGCTTCGGGTTATTTTGCTGACCACGTGCTCATGCAACTCAGGCACTGCAGAGCGTGCAAAGTGGTAGCGGCTGGGAACCACGTAACGTGGGATGGCCACTGACATCATGCCCTTGAAGCTGTTTGTCTCCACCAATCGATATGGCAGCATTTCGCAGGCCAGAAGCTTGGCTATGCTGGCTGTTACTGCCACGGCCCGGGGGTCATTTGCTGGCAATTTCCTCTTGCGCTCAAACATCTCCGACACAGACAACTGAACCGTAGCGCTGCACACGGAAGGGCTGTTGGTTGTTGTGTTTGATGAACACTGGGAGACCTCAAGAGCACTACTCCGGAAAGTGACAGTGTCAGCGTCGTCTGATGTTTGTGAATGTTGTGAACCACGCAATGGCTGGGCTACTGCTGCTGCTGAGGCGGGTCTGGTGAACCCAAGGGAGGCAGTGTTGTTTCTGGTACCCTGTCCTGACGCGTTTGCCCAAAGAGTGGGATGTTTGGATAGCATGTGACGGCTCATGCTGGTGGTGGAGAGGTTGTTAATATTTTTCCCCCTGCTCAGGCGGGTCTTGCACACCTTGCAAATCGCCATGGTAACATCCTCAGTGCAGTCTTCAAAGAAAGCCCAGACTTTGGAGCACCTGCCTCCTTGCTGGCGATTTCTGTTTGCTCCTCTTTTGCCTCTCACTTGAACTTCCACGCTTGTGGTGCCTGAAATTGCGCGCCGCCTACCTTGTGGCACAAGGCGAACTCGTGCAGCAGTGTGTTCTTCAACAGACTCATCTGTGCTGCTGCTACGACGGCGATGTTCTCGTTCACAAACAAAATCTGGGTCTCTGTCCACATTGTCCATACCCTCCTCTTCCATCTCCTCAAACTCGTCATATGTCATTGTGGGCCACCGCCGTGGAGTAGAGCTCCCCACAACAACCTCTGCGCAGCACACTCCAACGTCGTCTTCCAGATCTTGTCGGCCGACCTCCTGCAATTGCAACCCCTCCTGCCCAAATTGCTCTGGGATTTGGGTTTCCGAGTCCTCTTCGGACTCGCCTCGTATTTCAGTGCGCGGTACATTTCCCACAGTTAACGGTTGTGAATCCAGGCACAACATTTCTGGCTGTTCCTCCATTGACCTTTGAAAGGTGGAAGTTTGTTGGGCTGGGAATAGCTCCTGCGAATACCCCATTGTGTCCTGAGGTAATTCATCGGACTGGTTATCTGGCAGTTGTGTGCGTGGTGTCGCTGCCGGTTGTGTCAGCTTTGTGCCCACTGGCTCCTTGTAACTGGCTGAGGACTCGGACCTCGTGCGTGATGTGCTGGTGCTGCTTAACCCACTGCTGGACGCTTGAGAGGTCATCCAAGTAATTATCTGGTCCTGTTCTTTTGGATTTGTGAGGGTTGTTGTCCTGGACAACATGGGTGGTATTGAGTGGGTTTTCTTGGGTGCTCCCCTGTGGCCTGTACGTGAACCGTCAGGGGAAACACCTCTTCCCTTGCCCCTCCCTCTTTCACCGGATTTCTTCCTCATTTCACTTATCCTTACAGTACACGCTGACTGGCAGCAGTACAGTGGCAGTACAGAAATGCTATACAGTACCACTATTCCCAGCAGCGACACAGAGCACAATGCTATACAGTGACGGGTGAGCGGTGTACCACTATTCCCAGCAGACACAGAACAGTGAACAGAATGCTATATAGTGTGGCTGAGCGAGCGGTGTACCACTATTCCCAGCAGACACAGAACAGTGAACAGAATGCTATATAGTGTGGCTGAACGAGCGGTGTACTACTGTTCCCAGCAGACACAGAACAGTACACAGAATGCTATATAGTGTGGCTGAGCGAGCGGTGTACCACTATTCCCAGCAGACACAGAACAGTGAACAGAATGCTATATAGTGTGGCTGAACGAGCGGTGTACTACTGTTCCCAGCAGACACAGAACAGTACACAGAATGCTATATAGTGTGGCTGAACGAGCGGTGTACTACTGTTCCCAGCAGACACAGAACAGTGAACAGAATGCTATATAGTGTGGCTGAGCGAGCGGTGTACCACTATTCCCAGCAGACACAGAACAGTGAACAGAATGCTATATAGTGTGGCTGAACGAGCGGTGTACTACTGTTCCCAGCAGACACAGAACAGTACACAGAATGCTATATAGTGTGGCTGAACGAGCGGTGTACTACTGTTCCCAGCAGACACAGAACAGTACACAGAATGCTATATAGTGTGGCTGAACGAGCGGTGTACTACTGTTCCCAGCAGACACAGAACAGTGAACAGAATGCTATATAGTGTGGCTGAGCGAGCGGTGTACCACTATTCCCAGCAGACACAGAACAGTGAACAGAATGCTATATAGTGTGGCTGAGCGAGCGGTGTACCACTATTCCCAGCAGACACAGAACAGTGAACAGAATGCTATATAGTGTGGATGAGCGAGCGGTGTACCACTATTCCCAGCAGACACAGAACAGTAAACAGAATGCTATATAGTGTGGCTGAGCGAGCGGTGTACCACTATTCCCAGCAGACACAGAACAGTGAACAGAATGCTATATAGTGTGGCTGAGCGAGCGGTGTACCACTATTCCCAGCAGACACAGAACAGTGAACAGAATGCTATATAGTGTGGCTGAGCGAGCGGTGTACCACTATTCCCAGCAGACACAGAACAGTGAACAGAATGCTATATAGTGTGGCTGAGCGAGCGGTGTACCACTATTCCCAGCAGACACAGAACAGTGAACAGAATGCTATATAGTGTGGCTGAGCGAGCGGTGTACCACTATTCCCAGCAGACACAGAACAGTGAACAGAATGCTATATAGTGTGGATGAGCGAGCGGTGTACCACTATTCCCAGCAGACACAGAACAGTAAACAGAATGCTATATAGTGTGGCTGAGCGAGCGGTGTACCACTATTCCCAGCAGACACAGAACAGTGAACAGAATGCTATATAGTGTGGCTGAGCGAGCGGTGTACCACTATTCCCAGCAGACACAGAACAGTGAACAGAATGCTATATAGTGTGGCTGAGCGAGCGGTGTACTACTGTTCCCAGCAGACACAGAACAGTACACAGAATGCTATATAGTGTGGCTGAACGAGCGGTGTACTACTGTTCCCAGCAGACACAGAACAGTACACAGAATGCTATATAGTGTGGCTGAACGAGCGGTGTACCACTATTCCAAGCAGACACAGAACAGTGAACAGAATGCTATATAGTGTGGCTGAGCGAGCGGTGTACCACTATTCCCAGCAGACACAGAGTGGCAGTAAACAGAATGCTATATAGTGTGGCTGAGCGAGGTACACAGAGTGGCAGTAAACAGAATGCTATATAGTGTGGCTGTGCAAGCGGTGTACTACTATTCCCAGCAGACACAGAGTGGCAGTAAACAGAATGCTATATAGTGTGGCTGAGCGAGGTACACAGAGTGGCAGTAAACAGAATGCTGAGCGAGCGGTGTACTACTATTCCCAGCAGCGACACACAATGACTGGGGGGGACCCTGGCTAGCGTGGCTGGAGCGCGAACTACCCTGCCTGCCTACCCAAAGCTAAACCCACAGACAAATGGCGGAGATATGACGTGGTTCGGGTATTTATTTACCCGAACCACGTGACAGTTCGGCCAATCAGAGCGCGTTCGGGTCCGAACCACGTGACCCGTTCGGCCAATCACAGCGCTAGCCGAACGTTCGGGGAACGTTCGGCCATGCGCTCTTAGTTCGGCCATATGGCCGAACGGTTTGGCCGAGCACCGTCAGGTGTTCGGCCGAACTCGAACATCACCCGAACAGGGTGATGTTCTGCAGAACCCGAACAGTGGCGAACACTGTTCGCCCAACACTACTCCTTATTTGTTGCGCTGGGTCTCCTCCTGCAGGCGGCAGGAACTGGCTCAACTTCCCCTTGAGGCGTGGGTCCAACATCATGCTGATCCAGATCTCCTCCCTCTGCTTCATCTGGATCACCCTGGGGTCCCTGCGCAGGCACGTCAGCATGTGCGCTGCCATTGGGAAGAGGCGGGCCACGTCTGCTGGCACATCGACGTCAGTGCTGTCCTCATCCTCCTCCTCTGCCGCCTCATCCTCTCTCCACCCCCGCACCAACTCAGCTGCGCTGTGCTGATCCCCCTCATCAGCAGCCAGGTCAGGGACCTCCACCAAGTCCTCCTCCTCCTCCCCCTCAGAGGTGGACTGCGCAGCTGGTTGCCGCTCCTGCTGGTCCAAGGCTGCCGCTCCCTGTTCCAGCAAAGCATCGAGGGCCCTGTTCAGCAGAGAAACCAGGGGCACCCACTCGCAGACCATAGCATGGTCCCTGCTCACCATGTTTGTGGCCTGCAGGAAGGGAGCCAGCACAAAGCACACCTGCTGCATGTGCCTCCAGTCATCATCGGGGACGATGGACGGGATGTTGCTGGTCTTGTCCCTTCTCTGAGCTGCAGAAACAGTGGCCAGGGCAAGGTACTGTTTGACAGCGCGCTTCTGTTCAACCAGACGCTCCAACATCGCCAGGGTGGAGTTCCAGCGAGTCGGAACGTCAAGGATCAGCCGATGGCGTGGCAGATCCAGCTCCTTTTGCACGTCTTCCAGGCTCGCACAGGCTGCAGCCGAGCGCCGGAAGTGACGCACAACATT
The DNA here is from genome assembly GCF_040937935.1 of Hyperolius riggenbachi. Classification (NCBI taxonomy): domain Eukaryota; kingdom Metazoa; phylum Chordata; class Amphibia; order Anura; family Hyperoliidae; genus Hyperolius; species Hyperolius riggenbachi. The sequence continues at coordinate 161,243,391 of NC_090654.1, forward strand.
CCTTGCCGTTTCCAGCAGTTCGCCCATCCCCTGGTAGGTGCGCAGGAACTTCTGCACCACCAGGTTCAGCACGTGGGCAAGACAGGGGATGTGGGTCAGGTTTCCCCTGTCTATTGCGGCAACCAGATTGGCCCCATTGTCGGCCACCACCTCTCCGACTCTGAGGCCTCTGGGGGTCAGCCAAATCCTCTCCTGCTCCTGGAGTTTGGCCAACACATGGGTTGCCGTCAGCTTGGTCTTCCCAAGGCTGACCAAGTGCAGCAGCGCTTGGCAGTGGCGGGCCTTCACGCTGCTGCTGAGGCGGGGGGTTTGGCCAGGTGTGCCGGAGGATGGCAGAGGATCGGAGGAACCTGCTGCAGTTCCCCTGAGCCTGCGGGGTGGCACCACCCACTGTGTTGCTGCTGCTGCTGTGCCCGCTGCTGCTCTCCCATCCTCACCCCCTTCCACCAAGCTGACCCAGTGGACAGTGAAGGACAGGTAGCGGCCTGTCCCGAAGCGGCTGCTCCAGGAGTCCATGGTGACGTGGACCCTTTCACCAACCGCGTGCTCCAGCCCTCGCTCCACATTGGCCATCACAAAGCGGTGCAGTGCAGGAATGGCCTTGCGGGCAAAGAAGTGTCTGCTGGGGAGCTGCCAGTCTGGGGCTGCGCAAGCAAGCAGCGCACGAATGTCGCTCCCCTCCTGCACGAGCGTGTACGGCAGCAGTTGGGAGCACATGGCCCGTGCCAGCAAGCCGTTCAGCTGCCGCACGCGACGGCTGCTGGGAGGCAGAGCCCTAACCACCCCCTGGAAGGACTCGCTCAAAAGGCTCTGGCGTGGCCTTTTGCTGACACGGGAATCAGCAGACACAGCGGAGGAGGCCACTGAGGACTGGCTGCCAGAACAGGCCTCAGTGTCGGCGGCAGGAGTTGCAGAGGGGGGAGGAGCAGTGCGTTTCCGCACTCCTGCTGGTGCTGCTGGAGGAGCAGGAGGGCGGGTGGCTGCTGTTGCTGCTGCTGCTGCTGCTGAAGGCTGTGCAGTGATGGGTGTGGTGCCACTGCCAGCACCAGATGCCTTCAGCCTCTGGAACTCCTCATGCTGGTGGAAATGTTTAGCCGCAAGGTGGTTGATGAGCGAGCTGGTGCAGAACTTTAAGGGGTCTGCACCTCTGCTCAACTTCCGCTGACAGTGGTTGCAAGTGGCGTACTTGCTGTACACAGTGGGCATGGTGAAATATCGCCAGATTGGTGACTTAAACATCCCCCTACGGCATGGAAGCGCTGCTGCCTGTCTCCCTGTGGTGGTTGGGGGGGGGGCTTGGGTGCGGCTGGTGGTGGTACTGGCAGATGCTGCTGCTGCTGAGCCTGAGACACCAGCAGGCTGTGGGACCTGCCTACTGCTGCTGCCAATGCTTGCAATGATGCGCCTCCTTGCAAGGCCCACAAGAGCATCCTCCTCCTCCTCCTCAGAGCTGCTGAGGACGACATCCCCTGGAGGTGGTGGCACCCAGTCTCTGTCTGTCACCGGGTCATCATCATCCTCCCCCTCCTGAAACATGTCCTGCTGGGATGAGGACCCCCCAAACTCCTCTCCTGATGCATGGATGGGCTGCTTGACTGTCGCCACAGTCTTGCTGTCCAATCCCTCATCCCCCAAAGTGCCCATCAGCATCTCCTCCTCAAGATCGCCAACAACAGCAGACAATTTACTCATGATGCCTGGGGTCAAAAGACTGCTGAATGACAGGTCGGCGAGTGACGGTGAACTGGCCTCCTCCCCAGACCCTGCTGGGCGGCTGCTGCGAACAGGGGTGGTGGTGGTGGTGAGGGTGGAGGCCTCGGATGCAGAGCTGATGGCGGGCTGCTCATCCTCCGTCATGAGTTGCACCACAGTGTCTGCATCCTTTTCCTCAATGGGACGTTTCCGACCCGGCTGGAGGAAAATGGGAGCAGGTGCTACACGCTGCTGCTGCTGTGTCTCTGCAGCGTGAGTTGCAGATGCTCCTGCTGGGCGGCGCCCAAGGCGTCCACGGCCAGTGGCTATGGGAGGAATGTTAGCCACTGACGCTGCTGCTGCGGAACTGTGCATGGTGGCGCGCCCGCGGCCGCGGCTTGCCACAATGCTGCTCCCTCTCCTCCTGATTCCCTTGCTGCCCTTCCCCTTGCCCAAACCGCGCTGGCTGCCACTTCCAGACATCTTAAATGTTTTGGGCGTATAGACAAAAGTTTTGTAAAAGGGCGGGTGAAAAGTGGGGTACTTTAATGGAGTGGGTTGGTTGGTGAGGTGACTGAGTGAGTGTCCCCTAGTACAGTAAGTAAGTAGTAACAGTCAGGAAGTACAACTAGCAGTTACAATAATCAGTAGTAATCACAAGTAAATTTAGTGTGTGTACACTCACACAGTGAGTGACCGCACGCAGGAGCTAGTAGCCTATGAACACAGTGACTGAGTGTCCTAGACTCCTAGTACAGTAAGAGTAAGTAGTAACAGTAAGTAGAACTAACTAATTACAATAATCAATCAGCGATCAGAAGGAAATGGAGTGTGGGTGGTGTGTGTACACTCAGACAGTGAGTGACCGCACGCAGGAGCTAGTAGCCTATGAACACAGTGACTGAGTGTCCTAGACTCCTAGTACAGTAAGAGTAAGTAGTAACAGTAAGTAGAACTAACTAATTACAATAATCAATCAGCGATCAGAAGGAAATGGAGTGTGGGTGGTGTGTGTACACTCAGACAGTGAGTGACCGCACGCAGGAGCTAGTAGCCTATGAACACAGTGACTGAGTGTCCTAGACTCCTAGTACAGTAAGAGTAAGTAGTAACAGTAAGTAGAACTAACTAATTACAATAATCAATCAGCGATCAGAAGGAAATGGAGTGTGGGTGGTGTGTGTACACTCAGACAGTGAGTGACCGCACGCAGGAGCTAGTAGCCTATGAACACAGTGACTGAGTGTCCTAGACTCCTAGTACAGTAAGAGTAAGTAGTAACAGTAAGTAGAACTAACTAATTACAATAATCAATCAGCGATCAGAAGGAAATGGAGTGTGGGTGGTGTGTGTACACTCAGACAGTGAGTGACCGCACGCAGGAGCTAGTAGCCTATGAACACAGTGACTGAGTGTCCTAGACTCCTAGTACAGTAAGAGTAAGTAGTAACAGTAAGTAGAACTAACTAATTACAATAATCAATCAGCGATCAGAAGGAAATGGAGTGTGGGTGGTGTGTGTACACTCAGACAGTGAGTGACCGCACGCAGGAGCTAGTAGCCTATGAACACAGTGACTGAGTGTCCTAGACTCCTAGTACAGTAAGAGTAAGTAGTAACAGTAAGTAGAACTAACTAATTACAATAATCAATCAGCGATCAGAAGGAAATGGAGTGTGGGTGGTGTGTGTACACTCAGACAGTGAGTGACCGCACGCAGGAGCTAGTAGCCTATGAACACAGTGACTGAGTGTCCTAGACTCCTAGTACAGTAAGAGTAAGTAGTAACAGTAAGTAGAACTAACTAATTACAATAATCAATCAGCGATCAGAAGGAAATGGAGTGTGGGTGGTGTGTGTACACTCAGACAGTGAGTGACCGCACGCAGGAGCTAGTAGCCTATGAACACAGTGACTGAGTGTCCTAGACTCCTAGTACAGTAAGAGTAAGTAGTAACAGTAAGTAGAACTAACTAATTACAATAATCAATCAGCGATCAGAAGGAAATGGAGTGTGGGTGGTGTGTGTACACTCAGACAGTGAGTGACCGCACGCAGGAGCTAGTAGCCTATGAACACAGTGACTGAGTGTCCTAGACTCCTAGTACAGTAAGAGTAAGTAGTAACAGTAAGTAGAACTAACTAATTACAATAATCAATCAGCGATCAGAAGGAAATGGAGTGTGGGTGGTGTGTGTACACTCAGACAGTGAGTGACCGCACGCAGGAGCTAGTAGCCTATGAACACAGTGACTGAGTGTCCTAGACTCCTAGTACAGTAAGAGTAAGTAGTAACAGTAAGTAGAACTAACTAATTACAATAATCAATCAGCGATCAGAAGGAAATGGAGTGTGGGTGGTGTGTGTACACTCAGACAGTGAGTGACCGCACGCAGGAGCTAGTAGCCTATGAACACAGTGACTGAGTGTCCTAGACTCCTAGTACAGTAAGAGTAAGTAGTAACAGTAAGTAGAACTAACTAATTACAATAATCAATCAGCGATCAGAAGGAAATGGAGTGTGGGTGGTGTGTGTACACTCAGACAGTGAGTGACCGCACGCAGGAGCTAGTAGCCTATGAACACAGTGACTGTCTGACTGAGTGTCCTAGACTCCTAGTACAGTAAGAGTAAGTAGTAACAGTAAGTACAACTAACTAACAATAATCTATCAGTAATCAGAAGGAAATAGAGTGTGTGTACACACAGACAGTGAGTGAGTGCACACACGCAGGAGCTAGCTAGTAGCCTATAAACAGTGACAGTCAGTGAGTGTCCTACTCCTAGTACAGTATAACTACAATACTATTAGTAAAGGACAGCAGAAATACTGGTATAGATGAGAGAAATAAACAGAGGACAGCTGCCCACAGAGGCAAGGCCCCCCTGAGGCCTAAACCTGTAAGCTTGCAGCAGCTGCCTGTCTCTAATGTAACACACAAGCTACTAACTAAAATACAATGTCTATCTAACTAACAACAATATAGGTGTATATGGCAGGTGTAGGTGAGCAAAAATGCTAGGTAAATGATCACAATAGAGCACTTGCTAAGCCAAAGCACAAAGGAGCAACTCTCTCTCTGTACAAGTCTCAGGCAAGCATGGAGAAACGGAACATGGCGGCCGCTATTTATAGGGTAGGGGCTGGCCAGGGTCCCCCTCTGTGATTGGCTGCCGTCAGAGGGCCTGGGAGCCCTCTGATTCGCTCTAAGGACATCAATCTGGGCTATGACGCTATTCGAGCTCGGTACCGAGCTCGAATAGCGCCGTTTGCTCGAATAGCTCGAATAGTGAATGGGCTATTCGAGTGTACTCGGATAGCCCATTCGAATAGCTACAGCTATTCGGAGCTCGAATACCAAGCTCGGATAGCTGAAAAAGAGCTCGAATATTCGAGCTACTCGAATATTCGAGCTCTGCTGAGCACCACTGCTGTAGGACACCTCAAGCTCACTCCAGCCTGAATAACCACAAATACCTTCTGTTTTAAGAAGGCAAACTTCTCTTTTGCATAGCATTTTTACTAAGGAGGCTTTTTGGCCTCTTTCAGTCCCTTACACACTCCTAGAAGTTCTGGTGCACCATAAGCTTGCTGGGCAATCTCTAAGTTTATTGCTCTATGACTGTTATCAAAAGTTACATTTTATAATCACTGAATTATTGATTGTGGCCCTAAAAACCTTCATATCTTTTCTTTCTTGTTTTGTCATACTTGTCTAATGCCTGTATGTCTATGTATTTTCCTTATATGCACTGTAGGGCTGTCATGAAAAGTAATTTTGTTGTGTTACACAATGACAGTAAAGTGCTTGAATCTTAATTAAAGCAACCCAAACCAAACATTTTTTTAATTCAAAATATTTAGTTGTACCACTCTGACACATACAAAGATAAATAAACACTCCTTTAAGCCTATGAGCATTTCAGTGCATGCTTCTCTCCCTTCTCGTTTTATAACTAGGGTTATACAGGTGGCAGCCATTACTTCTGAGCTTAGAAGGAGGTTTTAGATCATGGGTGTGTTTGTCATCAGCTACCGTCCCTCACAGGGGCATCGTCTATGTGAAATCTCACACAAGCTGAGATCACCTCCCCTGTGACATCATCAGTAGCAGCCTGTGTTTTGTTTTTTATCTCCTCCACCAGTGTGCCGGAAAAATCCCGGCAATATGAAAGGAAGGGAGGGGTTCCTCCAATAAATGTAAAATATTTTATATTTGTCATCATTCGGTTGAAAAAAGGCTGCTATTTATTATTATATGTTAGAAAATAGATTTTATTTCTGAAATCTTGCATTTTTAATTTGGGTCCACTTTAATAATGGGCAAACATTGCAGACCGTTGGCAAACATTTCAACAAAAGTTTGTAAATTAAACTTTCGCAGCAGACCCCATTGACTTTAATGGTATATTTGCAGCCACAATTGTTTTGTTGTTTTTTTTAAAGTGTAAAAACTGTCCGACAACAGAAGCTGGGGCATGGCAGTAATGGGGCAATAGCAAAATTTGCCCTAAAAAAACGTATTTTATGCAGAAGCTTATTTTAATGTGTAAAAAATTGATTCTTGCACAGTGTGTGTCTCAAACCGCACTACAAACTCAACGGTGACGTGAAATGCTTTGTGTGACAATGTCTGGTGAGGTGACACATTTTTAAAGTAAAGTGCAGGCATAAAATATGCTGTCTGCAAAGTGTGGGTCTGGGACTAACACACTACAAAGACAGTGATGTTATGTAAGCAGTGTTCCCCAACCCTGTCCGCAAGGCCCACCAACACTGCAAGTTTTGTGGAAATCCACAGAGCTAGATAATCAACTCTGCTGAGACACTAATTACCTCACCTGTGCATGTTTGTGGTTTTCTGCAAAACATGCACTGTTGGTGGGCCTTAAAGACAGGGTTGGGGGCGTACATCAAAAAAAGGCATCGGGAAAAAAGGCCGCGTGGTGTAAACGATAAGCAGTATTATCGTTTATAGAAATATTGTGTAGAATTTCATTTACAAATAGTGTTTTAAGAATTTATAAATCATTAAATAATGTGTATGAAATCAGCAATTCTTAAAACGTTAATATTCCCTGTTTCTAAACTGAAACTTATAATTACGTTTGTTAAAAACCCTCCCTGTACCTATCCCTAACCCCTAGACCCCCTGGTGGTGCCTAAACCTAAGACCCCCCTGGTGGTGCCTAAACCTAAGAACCCCTCTGGTGGTGCCTAAACCTAAGACCCCCCTGGTGGTGCCTAAACCTAAGACCCCCCTGGTGGTGCCTAAACCTAAGACCCCCTGGTGGTGCCTAAACCTAAGACCCCCCCTGGTGATGCCTAAAACTAACCACCCCAAAGCCCTCCCTGTACCTATCCCTAACCCCTAGACCCCCTGGGGGTGCCTAAACTTAAGACCCCCCTGGTGGTGCCTAAAAACTACATGGGGGTGCACTATAGGCTAGCTATACACCACCAGTGTTGATCGGATACCTCATTATCCTATTCGAGTTTGCTCGAATTCGGATAGTAAACTATCCGAATTCACTCAAAGTTCGATATTCGAGTTAATCGAATACCCGATTCGACCTCGGATATCCGATGTCACTATCCGAGTCTGTATTCGAGTAAAATATTCGAGCTGGCCTTAAATAGCTTTTAAAACTTGTATTGGAGGTCAATGATGCATGAAACCACATTTTTTATGAAGAAAAACATAAAGTGATTATGTGGTGATGTAGTAGTTATAAAAAAGGTATCAAAAATAGTAAATTAACCTCATGAAAAGTGTTTGCATGAGAAGGTGTGTCCCAAATGGTTGTAAGTTGGAAGTCTTCATTTACGTTGTCTTCATCTTCTTCTTCTATATCTTCTTCTTTTTCTTCTTCTATATCTTCTTCTACTCAAATCTTCTTCATTTTCTACTTCTTGTATCTTCTTCAATTATTTTTTTCTTCTTCTCTATCTTCTTCTTCGTCTTCTATATCTTCTTCTTCTTCTTCTATATCTTCTTCTTCTTCTTCTATATCTTCTTCTTCTTCTTCTTCTTCTTCTTCTTCTTCTTCTTCTTCTTCTTCTTCTTCTTCTTCTTCTTCTTCTTCTTCTTCTTCTATATCTTCTTCTTCTTCTATATCTTCTTCTTCTATATCTTCTTCTTCTTTCTTCTTCTTCTTCTTCCTCTTCTTCTCTATCATTATATTATGTGTCTTGGTTTTCCTTTCTTTTGTCATATTTTTTTTTTACTTCATTTGTGGAAATATTTTAATTTAATAACACCATAGTTATATTTGTGTTGATGGCATAATAGGTAGTGGCACATTGCAAGCCACAGCGCCTTTTTCTGTGTACCCTGGCGGTGGTAAAACACAGACATCAGCACGAGGAGGAAGTAGTTGCAGCTATTGTAGTGTGGTAATAGCTGGTAGGAGAGTGGGTGGCAGCAGAAAATAGTTCTTTTTCTGTTCTCCCTGGCAGTGGTAGCAGCACACAGACAGCAGAAGCTCAATGCAGCTACAGGAGGAGGAGTAGTGTGTGTCAGGCAGTGTGATGTGACTGCTGACATAATAGGCCCTGGTTCCTAGCGGTGGTACCAGGGCCGTAAATGAACACCATGAGGTTCAAGACAGCGGTCGTGAAGCCCACATTGTGCCCAATACACAATTGGGACAGCACAGTTTTCAACCCGGGCACCTCTAAAATGATTAAAAAAATTTTTTTTCAAAATAATGCAGCTATTTTTGAGCGTAAATAGCTGGTGACACATGGGCAGCAGCACCTTGTAATGTGTTCCCTGGTAGTGGAGACACAGACAGCAGGAGGAAATACAACAGCAGGCAGCGTGAGGAGGATGAGTGTGTGGCAGTGGCAGCAGGCAGGCGGGCAGCGAGACATAGCTGCTGGCGCATGGGCAGCAGCACCTTGTAATGTGTTCCCTGGCAGTGGAGACACAGACAGCAGGAGGAAATACAACAGCAGGCAGCGTGAGGAGGATGAGTGTGTGGCAGTGGCAGCAGGCAGGCGGGCAGCGAGACATAGCTGCTGGCGCATGGGCAGCAGCACCTTGTAATGTGTTCCCTGGCAGTGGAGACACAGACAGCAGGAGGAAATACAACAGCAGGCAGCGTGAGGAGGATGAGTGTGTGGCAGTGGCAGCAGACAGGCGGGCAGCGAGACATAGCTGCTGGCGCATGGGCAGCAGCACCTTGTAATGTGTTCCCTGGCAGTGGAGACACAGACAGCAGGAGGAAATACAACAGCAGGCAGCGTGAGGAGGATGAGTGTGTGGCAGACTGGCAGCAGGCAGCAGGAGGGCAGGCAGCGAGACATAATAGGCCCTGGTTCCTAGCGGTGGTACCAGGGCCGTAAATAAACACCACGAGGTTCCAGACAGCGGTCGTGAAGCCCACATTGTGTCAAATACACAATTGGGACAGCACAGTTTTTAACCCGGACACCTCTAAAATAATAATTATTTTTTTTTTTCACTGCTGCCTCTGTGCTGGCTGGACAGTGGGGTGGATGGTTGAGGGAAGGCTTCCTCCAAGCGCTCAACAAGGGACAGCTGCAAATCCCTCATTTGTTGCGCCCGGTCTCCTCCTGCAGGCAGGAACTGGCTGAGCTTCCCCTTTTAGACGTGGGTCCAGCATCATGCAGATCCAGATGTCCTCCCTCTGCTTCATCTGGATGACCCTTGGGTCCTTGCGCAGGCACCTCAGTATGTGCGCTGCCATTGGGAAGAGTCTGGCCATGTCTGCTGGCACATCATCGGCAGCCCCAGAGCCGACAGTGCTGTCCTCCTCATCCTCTGCCTCCTCCACCTCATCCTCTCTCCACCCCGCACCACTCCAGCGGCGCTCTACTGCTCCCCCTCATCAGCAGCAAGGTCAGGGACCTCCACCAACTCCAAGCCCTCCTCCTCAGAGGTGGCCTGTGAAGCTGCCTGCAGCTCCTGCTGGTCCAAGGCTGCCGCTCCCTCTTCCAGCAGTGCATACAGGGCCCTGTCCAGCACACACACCATGGGGACCCACTCGCACACCAATGCATGGTCCCTGCTTACCATGTTGGTGGCCTGCAGGAAGGGTGCCAGCACTGAGCACACCTGCTGCATGTGCCCCCAGTCCTTCGTGGAGATGATGGACGCGAGGTTGGTGGCGGCACGCCCAGTTGCAGTGATAGCGGCAACTGTTGCTTGTGCAACGTACTGGCTGACAGCCTGCCTCTGTTCAACCAGATGCTCCAACATCGCCAGGGTGGAGTTCCAGCGAGTTGGAACATCGATCATGAGCCGGTGCTGTGGCAGGTGCAGCTCCTTCTGCACCTCTTCCAGGCTCGCTACGGCTGCAGGCGAGTGCTGGAAATGATGCACAACCTTCCTTGCCGCCTCAAGGAGTTGGTCCATCTCCTGGTAGGTCCGCAGGAACTTTTGGACTACCAGGTTCAGGACGTGCGCCAGGCAGGGGATGTGGGTCAGGTCTCCTCTGCTGATTGCAGCAACCAGGTTTGCCCCATTGTCGGACACCACCTCTCAGACTCTTAAGCCTCTGGGGGTCAGCCAATTCCTCTCCTGCTCTCGGAGTTTGGCCAGGACATGGTTCGCCATCAGTTTGGTCTTTCCCAGGCTGACCAATTCCAGCAGCGCTTGGCAGTGGCGGGGCTTCACGCTGCTGCTGAGGCGGGGGGTTTGGGCTGGTGTGCCGTAGGATGGAAGTGGATCAGAGGAACCTGCTGCAATTCCGCTGACCCTGCATGGTGGCACCACCCACTGCATTGTTGCTGCTGCTGCTGCTCTGACAGTGCCCGATGCTGCTCCCCCCTCCTCACCCCCTTCCACCAAGCTGACCCACTGCGCGGTGAAGGACAGATAGCGGCCTGTCCCAAACCGGCTGCTCCATGAGTCCATGATGACGTAGACCCGTTGACCCACCGCGTGTTTCAGCCCTCTCCCGAAATTGGCCATCACAGAGCGGTGAAGTGCAGGGATGGCCGTGCGTGCAAAATAATGTCGGCTGGGAATTGGCCAATCGGGGGCTGCACACATCAGGAGCGCACGCATGTCGCTCCCCTCCAGCACAAGGGAATAAGGCAGGAGTTGGGAGCACATGGCCCATGCCAGCAAGCCGTTCAGCTGACGCATGCGACGGCTGCTGGGAGGCAGAACACTGACCACCCCCTGGAAGGTGTCGCTGAGCAGGGTCTGGCGACGCCTTTTGCTGGCATGGGAATCACTGGAGGGAACAGAGGAGGCCACTGAGGACTGGCTGCCAGAACAGGCCTCAGTGTCGGCGGCAGGAGTTGCAGAGGGAGGAGGAGCAGTGCGTTTCTGATACACTCCTGCTGGTGCTGCTGGAGGAGGTGGAGGAGGGCGGGTGGCTGCTGCCCTAATGCTCATGAACTCCTCATGCTCATGAAAGTGTTTCCCTGCCAGATGGTTCACCAGAGAGGTGGTGCCGTACGCAGAGGGCTCCTTCCCTCTGCTGAGCTGCTGGCGGCACTGGTTGCAGGTGGCATACTTGCACTCTACATATGGCAGGGTGAAAAAATTCCAAATTGGGGAGGTGAAGTTGCCCCTTCGGCTGGAAGGTGCTGCTGCCGCTGGTCTCCCTGTGATGGTTGGGGGGGGGGGGGGTTCTTGGTGCGGCTGGTGGCACTGGCAGAACTCTTCACCTCCGGAGAGCACAGGTAACTAGAGACTAGAGCACAGAGCAGGGCAGGCTGCCTTGCCTAGGCACAGGGCCTAGCTGCTGCAGCTGCAGCAGCACCAGTGACAGTCTCCCTCCCTAGTCCCTATTCACACAAACTAAACTGCCTAAAATACAATCTATCTACAATACAAAGCAATACAGGTGAATATCAAGTGTTGGAGTGTAAAAACGCTTGGTGTTTTGAGCAATAAATGCACTACTTGCACAGACAAAAAGCACTGGAGCAGTCTCTCAGTACAGTCAGTCAGTAAGTCGCAAGCAGGACGAGTGAGGCAACATGGCGCCCGCTATTTATAGAGGGGGGCTTGGCCAGGCTCCCCCTCTGTGATTGGCTGCAGTCAGAGGGCTGGGAGCCCTCTGATTCGCTTGTGAGGACTCGAGGTGACGTCTGACGTGACGCTATCCGAGCTGATGACGCTATCCGAACTCGGATAGCTAGGTTATCTCCGGATAGCTGATTGCTATCCAAGTGTGCTCGGATAGCACAGCCCGGATAGCTAATACTATTCGAGCTCGGTATTCGAGCTCGAATAGTAAAAAAAGAGCTAGGATATCCGAGTATCTCGGATATCCTAGCTCGGATGAGCATCACTGTACACCACACTACAAACAACAATAACAAAAATTATATCAGGGTCAGTCCTAAAAAGGACACTTAAGGACCCTAGTTGGTGAACTACAAGGAGCACAACACCTATGGAAGCAGCCACTGGATAACGCAGAGCTGCTATCTATCTGTCCCTCAATCAGCAACACAGCTCTCCCTACAATGACTCCAGGCAGACTTTAAAATGGCTGCTAGGTTAGTTTCTTTTGGATTGGGGGTTGGCCCGTTTGATAAAAAATGCTTAATTGCCTGCCCTGTACCTCCTGACTTAAAGGTGAGGGGTCAAACAATGGCTCCATGTTAAAGTATAGGGTGAACTCGAACTTCGCATAAAGTTTGCACTAAATGTGAATGATTTACGTTATTCACCACGAACTGTCCACTGGCAAACATGTTCGTCAGTTACTAATCTTAAATAGCTTATAGCTTATTTTAAGATAAGCTTAAAGCTAATCTTAAGTAGCTCATAGCTTATGTTTTATGTGAATCCATAGGTCAGTTCATATGTGTAGAGTGCTTACTGCATTGTCATTTTAAGAGGAATAGCAAGTTTGAATTGTCCCTGTGTCAGCAAGCTAGGTTACTTAAAGAGACTCTGTAACAAAATGTTCAGCCTTATTTCTTCTATCCTATAAGTTCCTATACCTGTTCTAATGTGGTCTGGCTTACTGCAGCCTTTTCTAGTTGCACTATCTATTATATCTAATCTTCTTTCCTTTGTCGAGCCTTATCATCCCAGAGAGGAATGTGCTGTGATAGGGAGAAGTTATGCACACCTCCCCGACGTTCCTTGCAGGCTCTGTGTGTGTGCTGTATGTATGAGTCACAGCCAGCATCTCTGCTTACAGCCAGCCTGTCTGTGGCCTTGTGAGCAGCTGTGAGTGCAGAAAGATCAGTTCAAAGCCCAGACAAGCAGCCAAGGCAACAAGTGGGAGAAATATTACAGCAGTGAAGTCACGTTTGAGAGGAGCCTCTGCAAACAGGCACCTGCTCTGATGATGTATTTCCTGTTTGGCGGCCATCTTCATTATTTACAAAAACAATGAATAAAACAGTGATTTTATCACCAAGAAAGCAGCAGAAGCAGCAAAAATGTCACAGAGGGGCCTAGGAGAAGACTACAAACAGGCTGGTACTTTTATTTATGTAAGATTTTCACAGTACAGATTCTCTTGAATTTTAACCAGAGAGCCAGGCTGGAAGTGTACTTCTTTTGCATCATGCTTCTGTTCAGTATATGTCTTACTTATGTCTTGTTGCCATTTTACAACCTTAGCAAAGAGGTGAGTTTAAAGGCATTGATTTTGTTAAGTTTTTTTTTTTTGAAAGTTTGTCTGCTTTGTAGTGGTTCAGCAGGCAATGCCTGGGCGGAGTTGAGTTGTATTTATGTAAGGACTTTGTAGTAAAAGCTTGCAAAATTATCTTGTGAGAATTGCAGTTTGAAGTGCTTCTCTGAGGCTACTGTTCTCTTAGACTCTCCATTTGCTTATTGAAAATACACTGATGACCTATGCACAGTATTTTCCTTTCTGAGGATCAATTGAAGTTCAGGCAAAAATAACTGTAGTGCATTGTCAGACATGAATTCCTTTGGGTTACCTTACCTGCTTAAAGGGATACTGTAGGGGGGTCGGGGGAAAATGAGTTGAACTTACCCGGGGCTTGTAATGGTCCCCCGCAGACATCCTGTGTTGGCGCAGCCACTCACCGATGCTCCGGCCCCGCCTCCAGTTCACTTCTGGAATTTCTGACTTTAAAGTCAGAAAACCACTGCACCTGCGTTGCCATGTCCTCACTCGCGCTGATGTCACCAGGAGCGTACTGCGCAGACACAGACCATACTGGGCCTGTGCTGTGCGCTCTTGGTGACATCAGCGGGATCGAGGACACGGCAACGCAGGCGCAGTGGTTTTCAGACTTTAAAGTCTGAAATTCCAGAAGTGAACCGGAGGCGGGGCCGGAGCATCGGTGAGTGGCTGCGCAGGCACAGGATGTCTGTGGGGGACCATCAGATGCCCCGGGTAAGTTCAACTCATTTTCCCCCGACCCCCCTACAGTATCCCTTTAAGACTGTACAAAGAAAATATAATTAAAAGTCTCAGATGTTACATGAGAAAGACTGATCATTTACTGTAGTAGTCTATTTAATTATACCAGATCAGCAGTCAAAAACAACTGTCTTAAGTGGTAAGGTCTGTTACTTTTCACAGTTTAGCTGTTTGTTTTGCAAAACGTCCTGTTATTAGACTTCAACTTGATATGCAAGACATGTTATGCCAGGAGGATATAAATGGTACTACAGAATGCAATGGCAAATCTGCAAAACAATTTATTGCAGTGGTAGGAGAGTTTGTGGTCTGAAAGTTGAACAAGTAGAGAAATCAAACTCACTTCACGTTAGTGAAAGACTGATTCTACAGTAGAACATATGCTAACTTGACTAAGGATATGAATATTGCAAGTTAGACTGGATTTGCCAAGGCAAAGGCAACAACAGTCAATAGAGGTGTTATACTTAGCAGGAATCTCTAAGCTACACTAAATCTACAGCTACTGGATTATCTTATCACAACAGCTCTTAATGACCAGCATTCTAAATTTCACCCGTTAGCTCACCTCAGTGAGCAGTACAGAACTGTTGCACTGAGATGTATGATCATCTTTTGTCGTGAAATGGGCCAATTTTACAAAACAGATCCTTGCAGACCGATGGGAAGTTTGTGACAATTTTCCAGTGATGATCCCACACAACCCTACGTAGGATGTAAGGCCATGGATTTTAAATGTCAAGATAGTGCTAATAATATGTGTGTCCACTCAAGACACTCATTTTTATTCTTGAAAAGGTCTGACAACATATAACATGCCTGACTAACAACAAGTTTGTTTACAGAAACACATTATTTCCATATCAAATATGAATAAACTACCATAGCTCTGGCCTATCTCCACTAGTAACATTAGGCTGCTTGGCAGAGAGCTGAACAGAAAGCTGAACCAAACCCTTATCTATCACCAGGGCTGCTAATAGGGACAGTAATCTACTCAATATGACAAGACTTTTAACAGCCATTGTTTCATTGTAACAAGCCACTATTTTCCTGCAATAAATGACAGGCTAGCAGCTGTGTGGAGAAGTAATGACAATGTCAGTTTGAAAAGAACAAGTGAAAGGTGAAGATGATTCATGTTTCTGTCAGCAGTTTTGCTTAGAGACAGGAATATACCAGGCATTGAAAAGTATAATTTCTCAGCAATTCTGACACAAAGTAAGTGAAGATTTTATTTTGATGCTAAGCGTAAATGACTATACAGGTAGCAGAATGTTTAAAAAAAATGCTGTAGTGATCCTTTAACTGCTTAACCACTTCAGGATTCTGCGTACGCTTAACTACGCCCCTGAATCCTGAAGCGGTTTCCATGGAAACGGAGCGGCCGCTCCATGTCAGTTCACGGAGGGTGTCTCCGTGAACACCCTGCGAGCCTCCGATCGCGGCTCGCAGGGTAAATGTAAACACGCGGGGAAGATCTTCCCCGGTGTTTACATATATACGGCGCTGCGCAGCAGCAGCGCCGTAGAGGAGATCGGCGATCCCCGGCCTCTGATTGGCCGGGGATCGACGGCATCTGATAGGCTAAAGCCTATCCTATCCGGCGCAGGACGGCTCTCCGTCCTGCGCCGCACACAGGGGACGGGAGAGGGAGGGAAGGAGGCAGAGGGAGGACTAGTGCTGTGGAGGGGGGCTTTGAGGAGCCCCCCCCCGCTAGGCACAGTAGCGCGGCGGCGATCAGACCCCCCCAGCAGGACATCCCCCTAGTGGGGAAAAAAGGGGGGAGGTCTGATCGCCCTGCCTGATTTCTGATCTGTGCTGCGGGCTGAAGAGCCCCCGCAGCACAGATCAGCCAAACCACCCGGAATCCGGAAGTGGTTAATGTCCGTTCTATGCTGATTGGCATGAGCAGCAGCCCCAGGACCACTCTGTGCATGCAGAGCATGCTGATTTGATATTAGAATGTATGTAGAGGTCTGGGGCCCCTCAACAGAACTTATCCGGCTGGGCCCCCTGCAAAACCCTGCCTCCCTCCCCAGTTCAAAACTCAGGGCCGGGCACCAGCCATATACCCAAACTTCCCACCCTTCCCCCCACTGATTTAGCAGCGTACATCAACGGAGGGTGATACGTTACCGCTTTCCAGCAGAGAGACATGTCTTCCATGCTTTTCTATTCAGCCTCACCATACTGTCTATCTGCCTGTGGCTCTCATCCCTGCATGTCACAAGCAGACACACAGTATGTCACTGTCTCATTTCACATTTATGCACTGTGCAATAGTGCATCCTGACATAGCACTGCTGCATGCATTTTGAACACAAAACAGAATTGTTCCATTCAGTATAGTTGAATGTGATACAGTAAGTGAGCAATGCAGGTGCCTTGTATTTTTGTTAAGCACATGCCCCCCCCCCCCCCCCCCCCCCCTGCCTTGCAGAGCACTGGGTTCCTTTCTGGGGTGCTGGGAGGGTGGAACATAAACACATCCTACTACTTACATTATGTTGGCTGTAGGTTTTCTGTCTGAAGATTTTGTGCAAAGTCTATGCTTTCATGTGTGGAAAAGCAAAAACTAATGGCAGACCAAAACCTTAATTTCAATGAATGTTAAAAGGCATCTAATAGTACCACTGAGCTCAGAATAATTTAATTAACTGCTCCTTAAAAAGCCACTAACTTGGCGCCTTTTTATACCTGGAAATGGCTAGAAACACAAAACCTCTGATTATCTACCAGGCAATGCTATGATTGGCTAGTGGACTAAAGCAATCAGCACTGTTATTCACATCCTAGGTGGAAAACCAGAGGATTTAGTCCATATGCATTTACCTTTTTCTCTTGAATTTTCTCTTATTAGATAATTTCTCAAATTCTTTTAAAAATAAGTTTTGAGCACTTTGCAATGAAAAAAGTAGCAAAAAGTAAGTGGAAAAATTACCTTAAAATAATTGTGAGCATTTTCTTTCTTGCTAGTGGCTTAAAGGGCATTTTATTGACTTTTTCTCTTGAATCTTGTTCTACGTGACATTTTCACACCAGGGACTTGATTCACTAAGACAAATAGCATGCCTTATCAGAGTGAACACGCCTTATCAAAGTTAACACACCTTATAAAAGTTAACATGCCTTATCAGAGTAGCATAGCGAGCGGTACAAACTTATGCCTGCTAATTGGCAATGACGAGAGCTCCACTCGTCCTGCCCTGAGCCCCTGCGGGTCCAATCACGTTAAAGGACGTTATCCCCGCACTTGGATTGGCCCAATAGGATGCCTGTCACTTAACAGGGAACTTGACAGGCAGCCTATTGGGCTTACATTTGATAAGGGGTGTTAACTCTGATAAGGCATGCTATTTGTCTTAGTGAATCAAGCCCCTTGTCATAAAAGGCATTTTAAAGCACCAGCAATGAAGAAAATACTCAGAATAATTTTGACAGCTTTTAACTAACTCTTGGGAACTTTTTCAATTGTAAAATATGAAAGCAAATATCATAATTATCTCCTAGGAAAAAAATCAGGAGAAAAAGTGAATTGCACATGGGCCAAAGAGTGAAAATATCACGCAGGAGAAAACTCATTGCATATGGGCCTGGGGCCCTTATTCAATTTACTTTTTCTCCTAAGTTTCCTCCTAGGAGAACATTTTTCATCTTGTCTTTAAATCTTTTCTTGCCAAAAGGTAGGTGAAAAACCTGTCAAAATTATTCTGAGTATTTAGCCAACTTGCCAGTGGCTTTAAGGCACTTTATTGATAAGATGCAAAATATCCCCTAGGAGAAAAGAAGTAAATTGGATTAGACTCAATGGGCCTGATCCAATGAGCTTTTTCTCCAAATTTTCTCCTGGGTGATATGTTCATATCTTATCAATAAACTGCCTTTTGACCAGTTCCTCACGCTGTATCATGCATTTACGCCCCTGTGGACTTCACTTTACAAGGGGAGTAGATATACATACTGTGGTATTTACAGCGGCGATGAGTGCCACCCAAAAGAAGACTCATTTGTGGTGAAAAAAATTATGTATAGATTATTTCGGTGCTATAAGTGGCAATAAAGTTATTGGTGCATGAATGGGAGGAGCGTAATGTGTGAAAATTGCTCTGGTTTTTTAAGGGGGAATAACCTGTGGTGGGAAGTAGTTAAGCCTACAAGCAATCTAGAAAATACTCAGAAGAATTTTTACACTACCTTTTCACCTTCTTTGTGGTACTTTTTTTTAACTACAGACTGCTGAAAATATATTTTAAACAGAGGACGAAAAATGATATCCTTGGAGAAAATGTGAATTGGGTTGGAAGGAATGTGTCTTAAAGTGATACAAATTTAGATAGTACTGGATGTATTTCAGAAAAAATCTCTTGCTCCATTAGTGTGTTCATGTTGGGACTGGAGTCTTAATACTTCTAATTCATTAAGCTTTCAACAACTATTGCTATGTTTGTTATGATTGGGCAAGATGTATTAGGCACCTAATCTCAAATGTAGAAAAGGCAAAAAAAAAACCTCTGTGCTATGTCATTTGGGAGCCCAATACTGTAATCATATAATTACTATTGCTGAGAAATAAGTGCCACAGACTTTCAATAGTCAAAATTAAGAAAATTAAAACCTTCATTTCTAATTTAGACTGATTTTAAGCAAAAAAATAAAAAATAAAAAATTGCATTTGTGGCATTCTGTTGACGTTTTTTCCATCTCCAACATTTATTACAATAATGTCATCATGCTACGTTACTTCAGGGCTGCATTACCATCAAAACACACGTCAGACCAAGATGTTCCAGTATCATATGAGAAAGGAAGTCTGTGTAAAAGGAAAGATGATCATATCTGTATTACCGTAGTGCTTGTGTAGCACCAGAAATCAGGGGTGCTCGGATACCCCTTTTCAAAATCCGAATTGATCTGGATCCAGATACCCAGATATCCGGATCTGGATTGGGATATCTGGATCCGAACATTCTGATATCCGCGTACATGCGGATATCCAAACGCATTATCCGGGCGGATTCGGATATCCGGATAGAAAAAACGGAAGTGGCCTATAAATAGCTTCCAAAAGTTTTTTGAGGTACCGTATATACTGGCATACAAGCCGAATTTTTGACCCCCATAAAGGGGGTCAGCTTGTATGCGAGTGTTTCCTGGTGGTCCGTGGTCCGCGCCCCCCTCGCCGGGCGTGCTGCTGTGATCACTTATACACATGAGAGGGAAACCACGGATTAGTAGGCAGCTGCCTAAGCAGGTAATAGCAGCGCGGCCGCGGGGGGAGCGGGGGAGCAAGCGCTATACTGGCCACTACCTACATATACTGGGCACTATACTGGCCACTACCTACCTATACTGGGAACTATACTAGCTATACTGGAGCACTACCTACCAATACTGGGCACTTTACTAGCTATACTGGGCACTATACTAGCTATACTGGGGCACTATACTAGCTATACTGGGCACTATACTAGCTATACTGGGAACTATACTAGCTATACTGGAGCACTACCTACCAATACTGGGCACTTTACTAGCTATACTGGGCACTATACTAGCTATACTGGGCACTATACTAGCTATACTGGGGCACTATACTAGCTATTCTGGGCACTATACTAGCTATACTGAGCACTATATTAGCTATACTGGGCACTATACTAGCTATACTGGGAACTATACTAGCTATACTGGAGCACTACCTACCAATACTGGGCACTTTACTAGCTATACTGGGCACTATACTAGCTATACTGGGCTCTATACTAGCTATACTGGGGCACTATACTAGCTATACTGGGGCACTATACTAGCTATACTGGTCACTATACTAGCTATACTGGGAACTATACTAGCTATACTGGAGCACTACCTACCAATACTGGGCACTATACTAGCTATACTGGGCACTATACTAGCTATACTGTGGATCTACCTACCAATACTGGGCACTTTACTAGCTATACTGGGCGCTATACTAGCTATACTGGGCACTATACTAGCTATACTGGGAATCTACCTACCGATACTGGGCACTTTACTAGCTATACTGGGCACTATACTAGCTATACTGGGACACTACCTACCTATACTGGGCACTATGCTGGCTATACTGGGCACTATACTAGCTAAACTGCGCACTATACTAGCTATACTGAGGCACTACCTACCCATACTGGGCACTATACTAGCTATACTGGGACACACTGGGGGGACCCCCGGCTTATATGGGGGTCAATCATTTTTCCCTGTTTTTTTCAGATAAAAGTTGGGGGTCGGCTTATATGCGGGTCAGCTTATATGCGAGTATATAGGGTAAATGATGCATGTAGCATCATGCTTTTTTAAAGGGAAACACTAATTTATTATGTGGAGAGTTAAAAAAACAAAAAAATGGCTGCAAATTAACATCAGGAGTAGGTTCCAGACAGCGGTCGTGCAGCTCATATTGGGCTTGATTCACTAACCGGTGCTAACACTTGTGAAAAGCACTTTTTGGCCGCTAGTGTGCGCAAAGCTACTTAGCGCGCAGCCCCGTGCACTGCGCACGCAGCATGGGTGCACCAATATTAGTGCGCGGTGCGACAATAACGTTGCACCCGCTGGTGCTTAAAAGTCACACCCGAAGCGAAGCTGCGCGCGCAGTGAGCGGGTGTGGGCGCAAACCACCTAACGCCGTAGATAGTTCAACATGGCACTTGGGCCCATATGCAATTCACTTTTCCTCCTTAGTTTTCTTCAAGTTGACATTTTTTTACTTTTCAATACAATGCCTTTTAAGCCACCATAAAGCAAAAAAAATGCTCAAAATAATTTTGATAGTACTTTTTCAACTTCTTTTGGGTACATTTTTAGTTGAAAAGTGCTGGAAAGTTATTTTAAATTAAAAATGAAAAATTATCTCCTAGGAGAAAACTCAGGTGAAAAAGTGAATTGCATATGGGCCTTAGTGTGTTGGTACCACGGCTCAGTAAAAAAAAATTTGAACCAGGCTTATGACTCAAGAAGGAGCCTGGAGGTGTGGTGGTAAAGGGTGGTAAGGCAGGCATAGTGATTTCCAGCCACTTCATTTCCCCCTCTTGCCAACAACAGGGGCCAGGAATTCACCAACCACCCATGCCTGGTTTATTTTGAGGAACGTCAGTCTGTCCACAGACTGGGTGGACAGACGAGAGTGCTTGACCATGCCACCGGCCGCACTGAAGCACATTTCCGACAGCACGCTGGAAGGGGGCAAGCAAGGACTTCCAGGGCATACTGCGCCAGCTCGATCCAAATATCCAGGTGCTTGACCCAGTAATCCAAGGGGTCCGCAGGCGTGTCGCTGTCAAGCCCACTGCAGGACCCCATGTAGTCTGCCACCATCTGGGTCAGGCCCTGGTTCTGGCTTTGATAGCCACATGCTGCTGCAGGCACCTCCTCAGTCGGCAGCTGTACTGGCGTGGCGTACAGCGCCTTTGTGAGAGACAGCAGGTTTGATGGATGCTGCTGATGGATGCAGGCACTTGCTGCTGTGCTGGCTGGACTGTGACAGTAGGGGGGTGGGAAGTCTGGGGGAAGCCTTCCTCCAAGCACCGAACCAGGGACCGCTGCAAATCCTTCATTCAGCGTACAGGGTCTCCTCCTGCAGGCAGAAACTGATGCAGCTTCCCCTTCAGCCGTGGGTCCAGCATCAGGGTGATCCACATGTCTTCCTGAGCACGCATCTGCTTGACCCTTGGGTCACTGCGCAGGCACTGCAGCATGTGCGCTGCCATGGGGAAGAGGGCTGCCATCTCTGCTGACACATACTCTGAATCATCATCCCCAGTGCTGTCCTCCTCCTCTGATTCCTGAGCCTCCCCCTGCTCTCTCCACCCCCGCACCACTGCAGCTGCACTTGACCGTGCCCCCTCATCTTCAAGGTCAGGGACCTCCAACTCCTCCAAGTCCTCCAACTCCAAGTCCTCAACCTCCTCCTCCTGATGCACAGAGGTGGACTGTGAAGTTTGCTGCTACTGCTCCTGCTGGATTAAGGCTGCCTCTCCCACTTCCAGCAGAGCATCGAGGGCCTTGTACAGCATGCACACCATGGTCACCCACTCACACAGTGACGCACGGTTCTGGCTGACCATGTTGGTGGCCTCCAGGAAGGGTGCCAGCACCAAGCACACCAGCTGCATTTTTTCCCACTTTGCATTGAGGATGATGTCCGGGAGGTGGGTGGTGCCTGTCCCGAACACGGTGGCATCCGCGGTGGCTCTGGCCAGGTGCCGGTTGACAGCCTGCCTCTGTTCAACCAGACGTTTCAACATGGCCAGGGTGGAATTCCACCGTGTTGGAACGTCTATGATGAGACGGTGTTGTGGCAGGTTCAGCTCCTTCTGCACGCATTCCAAGGCCGCTGAGGCACCGCCTGAGCGTTGGAAATAACCCACCGTTTTCCGAGCCACTTTCAAAAGTGGGTCCATCCCCTGGTATGTGCTCAGAAATTTCTGCACCACCAGGTTCAGGACGTGGGCCAGACAGGTCTCCCCGGTGGATGGCAGCAACAAGGTTGGCCCCATTGTCGAACACCACCTCTCTGACTCTGAGGCCTCTGGGGGTCAGCCAACTCCTCTCCTGCTCTTGGAGTTTTTCCAGGACGTGGTCTGCCGTCAGTCTGTGCTTCCCCAGGCTGACCATCTCCAGCTGCGCTTGGCAGTGGTGGGTCTTCACACTGCTGCTGATGCGGGGGCATTTGGCGGCAGCGGGTTTGCCGGAGGGTGGAACTGAACCACAGGAACCTGCTGCACTTTTCCTGACCCTGGTGCGGGCTGGCACCACCACTGGATTGCTGCTGTGCCCGATGCTGCTGTTCCCGATGCTGCTGTCCCCTCCTCACCCCCTTCCACTAAACTGACCCACTGTGCAGTGTAGGACAGATAGCGGCCTGTCCTGAACCTGCTGCTCCAGGAGTCCATGGTCACATGGACCCGCTCACCCACCGCATGATCCAGCCCACGCTCCACATTGGCCATCGCGAATCGGTGCAGTGCTGGGATGGCCATGCTTGAGAAGTAGTGCCGGCTGGGTATTGGCCAATCCAGCGCTGCGCTCTGCAGGAGTGCACGCATGTCACTCCCCTCCTGCACAAAGGAGTATGGGAGGAGCTGGGAAGACATGGCCCATGCAAGCAGGCCATTCAGCTAGCGGATGCAACGGCTGCTGGGAGGGGGTCTGTTGGCGTTTTTTGATTGCAGGGGAAGAGGAGGAGGGAGCAGAGGAGACCACTGAGGAGGACTTGCTGCCTGAACAGACCTCAGTGTCGGCAGGAGTGGCACTGTCAAAGGGGGTTCTGGTGGTGCTTTTGGTCAGAACACTGCCAGCGCCAGCTTCCTTCAGCCTCTTGAACTCCTCATGCTCATGAAGATGTTTGTTGGCCAGGTGGTTGATGAAGCTGGAGGTGTTGCAACCTCTGCTCAGCATCACCTGGCACACGTTACAAGTGACAAACTTCCTGTCCACTGAGAGCAGATCAAAAAACTGCCTGATTGGGGATTGTAATTTTCCCTTATGCCCTGATTGGGCTGCTGCTGCTTTTTTTCTCCCTGCGGTGGTTGGGCCTGCGGTGGTTGGGGCCTGGGGTTGAGTGGAACAGCTGGTGGTAGCGGCAGAAAATAACGCAGCAGGCTGTGGGTCCTGCATTCCAAGCCCACTGCTGCTCATTCCAATGTCAGCAATGCTGATCCTCCGTGCCAGACCCACGCATGCCTCTTCTTCAGACTCAGAGCCATCATCCCCCTCCTGTGGTTAGTAGTCACGGTCCTTAAATCTCGTCATCATAATAATCACCAGCATCATACTCCCCCTCCTCAAACAATTGATGGGATGTTGATGACCCCAACTCCTCTTCTGCTGACACCTAAGGCAAGGAATCCCCCCCAACAATCACTGTCACCATCTTTGACTCCTCCGCAAACCCCAGTGTGGCCAGAATGTCCTTCTTAAAGTCAGTGGTGGTAACAGCCCTGATTGCGCATGCGGTGTCTGACTCTGGACTACAGAGCGCGCTGACTGAGCTTAGGCTGCCCGCTGGGGTCGACATGATGACAGACGAGTCCCATGCACTGCTGGGCGTCTGCTGCTGCTCCTGCGAACAGGAGTGGTGGTGGGGGTGGAGGTGTCTGTTGTAGAGCTGGTGGTGGTCTGCTCACCCACCATCAGCTGCATCACAGGCTCTGCGTCTTTCTCCTCCAATTTGTGGCACCGACCCTGCTGAAAAATGCCCGCTACATGCTGCTGCGCATCTGCAGCGTGACTCCCCCTATCAGCTGGGCGCCCAGTGCGTCCACGGCCAGTGGCTAGCGGCGGAATGAACACTGGTGTGGCAGAACTGCTGGCGGTGACGGTGCCAGCAATGTTCCCTCTCTTCTTAGCCTTGATGCCCTTCCCACAGATGCCAGTGCCAGCAGACATAGTGCAAGTTTGTGTGGTGATGATGTCACCAGATGGATGTGGGGTACTAACGGTCTGTCTGTCACACACACTGACACTCAGAGTCAGCAGCACAGCAGAAATGCAGTAATCTGTACTAGTAAGCTAACACAGACACTGTACTACTCTAACAACTAGCACTGCAGTACTAAATACTGTAACTACACAATAATACAGTAATCCCTATGCCCTAAACTATACTGTAGCTAAGGCAATAGCACAGGCCTGGCCTGTGTGCACAAACAGCACACACAGACACAGACACCTAACTAGCAGAGCTGCTGCAGGCTGCAGCAGAGACTGTCACAGACACACACACTAACTAAAATAACAAAACAACAAACTAGCTAGACAACAATGACAGAGCGTTATAGTACAGGTGTTAATGTGCAAAAATGCTGGGTTTAACACAGTAGAAAGCACTTGCTTTAGCCAAACAGCACTGGAGTGTCTCTCTCAGTGTGCAGTCACAAAACAAGGACGAGTTTCCTCATCATGGCTGCCTCTTTATATACAGAGGGGGCTGGCCAGAGTTCCCCTCTGCGATTGGTTGCTAGGGCTTCTACTGGGAGCCCACTGATTGGCTCAATGAGGTCATCACCTTAGTTACAGTATTCGGATATCCGGGTAGGCGACCAAATATCCGCAGATAGCTATCCGGATTTGCACAGAAATCCTGAATCCGAATCGGATAGCTAAAAAAAGTTCGGATATCTGGGTTACCCGGATATCCGGAATCCGGATGAGCATCCCTGCCAGAAATTATTCTGCCTCTCTCTTCCTTTAAAATTCCTCACAAAGCAGACCCTTATCAGTACATAAAAAAGCCCCAAACATATTATGTTGTAAAAGTACAAGGATTTTTGTGCAATTTGTCTACAAATGTTTAGATAAGGACTTTTTAGCATCCTCATGCTACACAATTCAAATGGTTCTGCAGAACATCAGTGTCCAGTGTTATGGACACATACTTCATCCACCCTCTAGTGTCCAGGAAGTATTATTTCTATGGGGCTTTACTTATGGTTAAATCTGGAAGCTCCTTTTAAAAATGAAGGTCCTAGTTATATTCTAAGGTGCAGATGCACAAATGATTGAGAAAAAGAACACCCCTTTTTTAAAAACTCTTTTTTTAACTCACTTTTATTTATTGATGACATACCAATAACTTTGGAAGGGCTCCATACTCATATCCTTTATACCAGTGTTTCTCAACATTTTATCGGTGTGTACCCCTTTTAAAGTCCTGTACTCACAAAGTACCCCCTAGCATAGTAAACATTATCAGAAGTACCCCTTGATAAATATATATTAAATCCTAATACATGATAATTGATTCTAAACAATTCCCAAGCATTTACTATTGCTTTTAATTAGCTAAAATACTTATTTGGTGTTGTTTTATATAGGATTTATCATTTTCTAAAACTCTAAATGTGTTATTCTTGGTTAAGCATATCAAGCCCAAGTACCCCCTGGAACCATCAGAAGTACCCCCTGGGGTACACGCACCACACGTTGAGAACCTAGGCTTTATACTACCCATAATACATGCCTGTACCTGACAACACAGTGAAATCTGATGGTCCTAAAACATTTGTGTGACTGCAAGAAGCACTTTTAATTGCAGAAAAGAATAAAGAATGGAGAGAAAGTTGATTTCACTTAAAATACACTATTTATTATGCTTTTATTTAACTTTAACCCTTTGTGGAAATGGATAAGGGGTACATTAAATGCAGATAAAGAATTTACCATAACTAGATTTGATTTTCCACATTTTAACTACTCTTACTATAAAGAACACCATGGCTGGAACCTCATGAAGTTCTGACTTCATCTATCTGTGTTATCCCTATCCAAATGGACAAAATATTGTTCTTGCCTCACCAAAACTGCACTATACCCTCTCTACAACATCCAGGAATATTTTTTGTCATGTCTCAATCTAAATCAGATGCTGTGGAAAAGCTCACAAAACACAAAAGTTTTAGTGTAATGAGCAAGATGGTAAATCTCCAGTCTCTGGTTCAAATCACCCCTCGTTTGCACAAATGCTTGAAGGAATAGCAGCTTGCCAAAGCAGCCTCACTAACATTACCTCCAAGAGGTGGTCAAAAGTGATGTGTCACTCCTCCGGCAAGACACTCATGCTCTTGAGAGTTCAGTGACTGAAATGGATAAGCAAAATGGAGGACTCCACTAGGTCTCTTCTACTAGGTATTGAGGCCTTGCGACATGACCTCAAATTGGTCATGGCTTGACAAGAGGATGAAGAAAACAGACTTATAAGAGCTACTGTAATAATCCTACTAATATAATCAATGGGAAAGTTCGGATGTTAGGATGTTTGGATGTTTGGATCAGTGCTGGGCCGAAATTACGCATTAGCGTAATTACGCATCGTAATTCACTACAAATGCACCGTAAGCGTTACGTGTAAGGTTACGGTATTACGCGTAATTAATTACGCGTAGACCGTGGGTTACGTTTTACGCGTAACAAATTACGCGTAAGACAGTAAACTCCCATTGAAATTACACAGTCTGCCGTAATCGCGTAATATTACGCTCCCGTATAATATAAAAAAGCCGCCGACTTTAAGGGTTAATAGCAAAGCCCCCTTAAGTACTAAGAGCCTCAAATTTGGAGAATATATTAAGGAGATCAGAAGGAATAAGAGGAAAAATTTTTTTTTCAAAAAGACTTTATAGTTTTTGAGAAAATCGATGTTAAAGTTTCAAAGGAAAAATAGATACATTTAAAAACCCGCCGACTTTAACGGTTAATAGCAAAGCCTGCTTAAAATTTAGAAACACCAAATTTACAGGGTATATTAAGGGGATCAGTGGGAATAAGAGGAAAAAATTTTTTTTCAAAAAGACCTTATAGTTTTTGAGAAAATCGATTTTTAAGTTTCAAGGGCAAAAATGTCTTTTAAATGCGGAAAATGTCAGTTTTTTTTGCACAGGTAACAATAGTGTTTTATTTTCATAGATTCCCCCAAGTGGGAAGAGTTTTACTTACTTCGTTCTGAGTGTGGGAAATATTAAAAAAAAAACGACGTGGGGTCCCCCCTCCCAGACCTCTTTAACCCCTTGTCCCCCATGCAGACTGGGATAGCCAGAATGCGGAGCACCGGCCGCGTGGGGCTCCGCACCCTGACTATACCAGCCCGCATGGTCCATGGATTGGGGGGTCTCGGAAGGGGAGGGGCAGCCAAGCTTTCCCCTCCCCCTCCGAGCCCTTGTCCAATCCAAGGACAAGGGGCTCTTCTCCACCTCCGATGGGCGGTGGAGGTGGAGGCCGCGATTTCCTGGGGGGGAGATTCATGGTGGCATCTGGGAGTCCCCTTTAAAAAGGGGTCCCCCAGATGCCCACCCCCCCTCCCAGGAGAAATGAGTATAGAGGTACTTGTACCCCTTACCCATTTCCTTTAAGAGTTAAAAGTAAATAAACACACAGACACTTTGAAAAAGTATTTTAATTGAACAAAAAACATAACCACGAAAAAAGTCCTTTAATATTCTTAATTAACCATTAATACTTACCTGTCCCTTTAAAAGCCAGTTCCCACGCAATATCCTCGGAAATATACTAATCAGTTACAATGTAACAAAGCTATTACAATGTAACAACTTTGTTACTTTGTAACACCACCGCACCCGACGTCACTCGCAGCCACCGCCGCGTCTGCGCTGACCCGACAGAGCTCTGAGCTATATAGCTCAGAGCTCCCTAAGCATCTTTGTATTTGGGCTCCAAGGAGCCCCATTGGTCCTTAGCAGACCAATGGGGTTCCTTTAAATCAGAAGGAACCCCATTGGTCTGCTAAGGACCAATGGGGCTCCTTGGAGCCCAAATACAAAGATGCTAAGAGAGCTCTGAGCTATATAGCTCAGAGCTCTGTCGGGTCAGTGCGGGACGCTAAGTCCCCGCCGCCTCTCGCTGTCAGCCCCGCCCACATCTGTCACCCACATGTCACCCACATGTGGGTGACATGTGGGTGACATGTGGAAGAGGCGGGGAGGACAGCGGGAGGCGGCGGGGACTTAGCGTCCCGCACGGACCCGACAGAGCTCTGAGAGCTGCTCTCTTAGCATCTTTGTATTTGGGCTCCAAGGAGCCCCATTGGTCCTTAGCAGACCAATGGGGTTCCTTCTGATTTAAAGGAACCCCATTGGTCTGCTAAGGACCAATGGGGCTCCTTGGAGCCCAAATACAAAGATGCTTAGGGAGCTCTGAGCTATATAGCTCAGAGCTCTGTCGGGTCAGCGCAGACGCGGCGGTGGCGGCGAGTGACGTCGGGTGCGGTGATGTTACAAAGTAACAAAGTTGTTACATTGTAATAGCTTTGTTACATTGTAACTGATTAGTATATTTCCGAGGATATTGCGTGGGAACTGGCTTTTAAAGGGACAGGTAAGTATTAATGGTTAATTAAGAATATTAAAGGACTTTTTTCGTGGTTATGTTTTTTGTTCAATTAAAATACTTTTTCAAAGTGTCTGTGTGTTTATTTACTTTTAACTCTTAAAGGAAATGGGTAAGGGGTACAAGTACCTCTATACTCATTTCTCCTGGGAGGGGGGGTGGGCATCTGGGGGACCCCTTTTTAAAGGGGACTCCCAGATGCCACCATGAACCTCCCCCCCAGGAAA
This sequence comes from Hyperolius riggenbachi, assembly GCF_040937935.1. Classification (NCBI taxonomy): domain Eukaryota; kingdom Metazoa; phylum Chordata; class Amphibia; order Anura; family Hyperoliidae; genus Hyperolius; species Hyperolius riggenbachi. The sequence continues at coordinate 161,272,541 of NC_090654.1, forward strand.
TCGCGGCCTCCACCTCCACCGCCCATCGGAGGTGGAGAAGAGCCCCTTGTCCTTGGATTGGACAAGGGCTCGGAGGGGGAGGGGAAAGCTTGGCTGCCCCTCCCCTTCCGAGACCCCCCAATCCATGGACCATGCGGGCTGGTATAGTCAGGGTGCGGAGCCCCACGCGGCCGGTGCTCCGCATTCTGGCTATCCCAGTCTGCATGGGGGACAAGGGGTTAAAGAGGTCTGGGAGGGGGGACCCCACGTCGTTTTTTTTTTAATATTTCCCACACTCAGAACGAAGTAAGTAAAACTCTTCCCACTTGGGGGAATCTATGAAAATAAAACACTATTGTTACCTGTGCAAAAAAAACTGACATTTTCCGCATTTAAAAGACATTTTTGCCCTTGAAACTTAAAAATCGATTTTCTCAAAAACTATAAGGTCTTTTTGAAAAAAAAATTTTTCCTCTTATTCCCACTGATCCCCTTAATATACCCTGTAAATTTGGTGTTTCTAAATTTTAAGCAGGCTTTGCTATTAACCGTTAAAGTCGGCGGGTTTTTAAATGTATCTATTTTTCCTTTGAAACTTTAACATCGATTTTCTCAAAAACTATAAAGTCTTTTTGAAAAAAAATTTTTTCCTCTTATTCCTTCTGATCTCCTTAATATATTCTCCAAATTTGAGGCTCTTAGCACTTAAGGGGGCTTTGCTATTAACCCTTAAAGTCGGCGGCTACCTAACATTGATCCATGCGTCAACTTTTCCGCTTGGCAGCATGACCTTACGCATTAATTGCTAGTAGGAATTTACGCGTAAGCCTATAACGTAACAACTTGAATTACGGTATTCTTACGCGTAATTGCGTAAGGGCAATGCGTAATTACAGACATGTACCGAAATTGAATGTCTATGCCGTAAGCGTAATTTCGTAATGCGTAATAGCGTAAAATTACGCGTAATGATCCGTAAGCGTAGCTTTTTCCATTACGATCAGCACTGGTTTGGATGTTTGTTACTCGATCACCCAAAAATGGCTGAACGAATTTGAATGAAATTTGGCACATACATAGTACATTACTTGGAATAAAGTATAGGATACTTTTTATCCCCATAACCAAAAAAGGGGCGGAGACAAATACAAATTTCAGTGGTAAAATATAAACTGCAGCCATTCTTACACTGTTAATGGTAGGGTTCTCAAACTTTGCACAGTTGGTCATTGGGTGACTGGGATTAATATTCAGAAAGGTGGGAGGAGCCTACAAAAGCCAATCATAATTCACCTATTGATTGTCAAGGGGAATATTGACATTGCTGCCATTCTTGCACTGTTAATGGCACAAGCCTCAAACCTGGTACAGTTGAGCATTGGGTGACTGGGGTTCAATTTCAGAAAGGGAGTGGAGCCACAAACAGCCAATTATATTTGTTTAATTCCAATGCAAATTATTGATGCCAAACACCGCAAAGCTCACTAACTTGGTAATTGAGTAATTGATTAATTGTGTGTGAGGGTTAGAAAAGTGGGCACAGCCAACACCAGCCAACTACATGAGCGGGCAACACGGGGTCATAAGTGGGCGGAGACAAATACAAATTTTACTGGGAAAATTTTAACTGCAGCCATTCGTACACTGTTAATTGTAGGGTTCTCAAACTTTGCACAGTTAATTACTGGGTAACTGGGATTAATATTCAGAAAAGTGGGTGGAGCCTACAAAAGCCAATCAGAAATTACTTATTGATTTTTCAGGGGAATATTTCATTGCTGCAATTCTTGCACTGTTAATGGCACAAGCCTCATACTTGGTACAGATGATCATTGGGTGACTTGGGTTTGAATTGATAAAAGGAGGTGGAGCCACAAACAGCCAATCTTATTTGTTTCATTTTAACGCAGGTTATTGATGCCAAAATCCGCAAAGCTCACAAACTTGGTCATTGAGTAATTGAGTAATTGTGTGTTAGGGTTAGGAAAAGTGGGCGCAGCCAACACCAGCCAAATGCATAATCGGCAATACCAGGTCATCAGTGGGCAGAGACAAATACACATTTCACTGAGAAAATGTAAACTGCAGTCATTATTACACTGTTAATGGTAGGGTTCTCAAACTTTGCACAATTGGTCACTGGGTGACTGGGATTAATATTCAGAAAAGTGGGTGGAGCCTACAAAAGCTAATCAAAATTCACCTATTGATTTTCAAGGGGAATATGTAATTGCTGCCATTCTTGCACTGTTAATGGCACAAGCCTTAAACCTGGTACAGTTGGTCATTTGATGACTGGGGTTCAAATTTAAACAAAGGGGGGAGCCACAAACAGCCAATCAGATTTGTTTAATCCCAATGCAAATTATTGATGCCAAAGACTGCAAAGCTCACAAACTTGGTCATTGAGTAATTGTGTGTTAGGGTTAGAAAAAGTAGGCGGAGCCAACACCAGCCAATTGCATACCCGAACAATGTCAGGAAATCAGTGGGTGGAGAAAAATACAAATTTAATTGGGAAAATGTAAACTGCAGCCATTCTTACACTGTTAATGGTAGGGTTCTCAAACTTTGCACAGTTGGTCACTGGGTGACTGGGATTAATATTCAGAAAGGTGGGCGGAGCCTATAAAAGCCAATTAAAATCCACCAATTGATTTTTAAGGGGAATATTTAATTTCTGCCATTCTTTCACTGTTAATGGCACAAGCCTCTTGCACTGTTAATCACCTGTACCTGGTACATTTGGCCATTGGGTGATTGGGGTTCAAATTCAGAAAAGTGGTGGAGCAACAGCCAAACCGTTTTATTTTATTTCAATGCATATTATTGGTGCAAAAGACCGCAACGCTCACAAACTTGGTCATTAAGTAATTAAGTAATTGTGTGTTAGGGTTAGGAAAAGAGGGCGGGGCCAACACCAGCCAAATACATACCCGGGCAACGCCAGGCGTCCAGCTAGTACACAATAAATCAGTGGGGAACAGGCCCAAAGTGTTTGCTGAGCAACTTCAGGTGGAAATTTGGAACTTCTGGTGGAACTTATTTCCTGAAATTTTTAAAGTCCTTCATTCTCAGGCTTCTTTTTTTTTAATGTATATATTTGTAAAACTTTTTGGGATTGGTTTTCTAGCACCAGTACTCGGTTCTGCTTTACATAAAGATACTTTTTTTTAATTCAGTCTCCTAACATATTTGTGGCCTTCTACAAAAATGTTAACTTCTCAAACCTTTTTGGAAAGGCAAATCTCAAACTTTGATCCAACAGTGTAAGTTCATCATCATGCAATGTAACTGAACTAAGGTTGAAAAGTCCCTCCCCACTTTTCATTTTTTTTTTTTTTTTTTTTATGCCCTTCTCTACATCTTCTTCTTTGTCTACTTCTTCTTCTGCCACTGCTTTTTTTTTGTGTGTGTTTTTTTCTAAAAAAATAAGATCAAGTTGTGATGACTACTGAAAGTGGTTTTATTTCTGTTTTGTAATTTTGTTGTTTGCTTTATTGCTTTATTGAATAGTGTGTGTACAATAAGGTGCATACACAAGCACTACGGCCGCCAACGACTGGTCCGTCAGACCCTCCCACTGAGCAGACTTTCAGGAGACAGTAGTGCGTGTGTACGCGCTGTCGGCAGACTGATACGGCTGTTTCTGAACGATCCGCTGAGCGGATCGCTCAGAAACAGCCTTATTAGTCCGCCGACAGCGAGTACAAACGCGCTACTGTCGCCTGAAAGTCCGCCCAGTGGGAGGGTCTGACGGACCCGTCGTTGGCGGCCATAGTGCGTGTGTACGCACCTTTAGAATACATTCGTTTTGACCACAGTACTGGTAGAGCTTGGTCATTATCTCTGGTGCATTGTCACCTGGTTATCTTGTGCTTAGTAGTACAATGCCTGAGACAGCTAGTCTGCAGAAGTTTATCTATCAGGATAGCTTCATAGGGCAGACAGAGAGGATGCAGTCAATTGAGCTTTGGAGGAGAAGATGTAAACATTTCAACCAGGGATGCTCGTCATCACAACTTTGTGATATCAAAATAATTTTGATAGTACTTTTTACCTACTTTTTGATACTTTTTCCATTGCAAAGTACTAAAATGATATTTTAACCACTTCACCACTGAGGGGTTTTACCCCTTGAACACCAGAGCAATTTTCACCTTTCAGCGCTCCTTCCATTCATTCGTCTATAACTTTATTATTACTTATCGCAATGAAATGAACTTTATCTTGTATTTTTCGCCACCAATTAGGCTTTCTTTAGGTGGGACATTATGTCAAGAATTATTTTATTCTAAATGTGTTTTAATGGGAAAATAGGAAAAAATGTGGGAAAAATTATTATTTTTCAGTTTTCGGCCATTATAGTTTTTAAATAATGCATGCTACTGTAATTAAAACCCATGAAATGTATTTGCCCATGTGTCCCGGTTATAAAACCATTTCAATTATGTCCCTATCACAATGTTTGGCGACAACATTTTATTTGGAAATAAAGGTGCATTTTTTTCAGTTTTGCATCCATCCCTAATTACAAGCCCGCAGTTTATAAAGTAACAGTGTTATACACTCTTGACATAAATATTTAAAAAGTTCAGTCCCTAAGGTAACTATTTATGTTTTTTTTTTTATTGTATTTTTTTTTTTATTACAAAAAAAAATAAAATTGGGGAGTGTGGGAGGTAATGAGTTAATTTATTGTGTAAATGTAATGTGTTTGTATATGTAAAATGCTTTAAGGTGTAGTTTTACTATTTGGCCACAAGATGGCCACAGTGTGTTTGTTTACATGCGACCTGTAAGCGTCCGGAGGGACGCTTACAGGAAGCAGTAAGAGGCTGAGAAGATCACAATGATCGCGCTGTTTCTAATAGAAGCAGCGGATCATTGCAGGGGCTTGGATCAACGAACGGGAATGGATTGTCCCGTTCATTGATCTCCGGGCGAGCGGGTGGCGGCGTGCATGAGCGGCGGGAGCGCGCGGACAGCGGCGGTAGCGCGGAAGGTACGGATTTCTCCGTCCCTGTTTTTTTAGGGGGGAAAAAAGAGACGGAGAAATTCGTACCGTGGGGGGTTAAGTGGTTAAATTGAAGATGAAATATTTTCTTGTAGGAGAAAACTCAGGTGAAAAAGTAAATTGCATACGGCCACAGGACTAAATGTGAGCAGAATTCCCCAATTCAGAACTGAGACATTATACAGTATATATTCTTACAGAAGTTCTGAAATTTCCCAACCTATCGGAAGCCAAAATCATATTTTGACTGGCATTTTACCTATTTTGTTGAATTTGCAGGTAGAGATAATCAATCAGATACCTAAGTTTTAACTGTTTTCCCCTAAAATGTGTTCCTAGCAATAATTGAGACTGATACAATCAAAGTCAGCAGTTACTGACATTGGCCTCAATTCACTAAACTTATCTCCTGTCTTTAATAACTCTTCTAGAGTTGTTACCATGGTGATAAGGCATGTAGTATTCAGGAAACATTTTACCTCAGGCAAGCCTAAAGTTAACTCTTCTGTCTTTAAATTAACTCTCCAATCCTTAAAATAACTCCAGAGTTAAAGACAGGCTGTTAATTAGCTGCATGTGAAAATAACTACAGAGGAGGTAAATTAACTACAGAGGAGGTAAATTAACTACAGAGGAGGTAAATTAACTACACAGGAGGTAAATTAACTACAGAGGAGGTAAATTAACTACACAGGAGGTAACTTAAGGAATGAAGAGGTAAGATAACTCTCTCACGTGTGGAGGTAAGTTTTCTCTTGCCTTATTATCTCTAGCATGATCTTAGTGAATTGAGGCCATTGAATAGTTCATTTCAAATTGCATAAACACATCATTCTGTTCACTTATACCAGATAGCTCTTGGAATCTTGGCATGCCCCCAAATTATAGACCGTTATCTTTGTATTATTAACATTTTTATCTTATCAATAGTGTTATAATGTTAAGTATAAAGTGACGCTTAGGGCCCTTTTCCACTAGCAATCGCTAGCGTTCGCGCTAAACGCTAGTGATTGCTGAATCGCAAGTGCAGGAAACTTCCCGGCGATTGCGTTTACGATTTTGCTATGCAATGCACTGCATAGCAAAATTGCGGCAAAGATCGCTCCGCGGTGCGATCGCGTTTGAGTCAAAAACAAATCGCGCTAGTGGAAATTACCTGCCACGATTCCTATGTTAAAAAGCAAACCGTAGCGATTTCAAAATCACTAGCGGTTTGCAATTTTGCGATTCAGCATCGCAATCGCCGCTAGTGGAAAAGGGCCCTTACAGATATGAGAAACACATTTGGAACAAACTTGGAAAGTAAACAACGAATTGTTTAGCTAATATGTCTAATAGTACCATAAATACATTTCAATCCTACTAATATAATAAATGGGAAAGTTTGGATGTTTGGATGTTTAGATGTTTGTTACTCGATCACGCAAAAATGGCTGAACAGATTTGAATGAAATTTGGCACACACATAGTACATTACCTGGAATAAAGTATAGGATACTTTTTATTCTCATAACCAAAAAGTGGGCGGAGACAAATACGAATTTCCTTGGGAAAGTTTAAACGGCAGCCATTCTTACACTGTTAATGGTAGAGTTCTCAAATTTTGCATAGTTGGTCACTGGGTCACTGGGATTAATATTCAGAAAAGTGGGTGGAGCCTACAAAAGCCAATCAAAATTCACCTATTGATTTTGAAGGGGTATATTTAATTGCTGCCATTCTTGCACTTTTAATGGCACAAGCATCAAACCTGGTACTGTTGGTCATTTGGTGGCTGAGGTTAAAATTTAGAAAAGGGGGTGGAGCCACAGCCAATTAGATTTGTTCCATTTCAATGCAAATTATTGATGCGAAAGACCGCAAAGCTCACAAACTTGGTCACTGAGTAATTTAGTAATTGTGTGTTATGGTTAGAAAAAGTGGGTGCAGCCAAAACCAGCTAAATACATACCTGGGCAATGCCGGGTCATCAGTGGGCAGAGAAAAATACACATTTTATTGGGAAAATGTAAACTGCAGCCTTTCTTACACTGGTAATGGTAGAGTTCTCAAACTTTGCACAGTTGGTCACTGGATGACTGGGATTAATATTCAGAAAAGTGGGTGGAGCTTACAAAAGTAAATCAAAATTCACCTACTGATTTTCAAGGGGAATCCTACTAATATTATGAATGGGCAAGTTCGGATGTTTGGATGTCTGTTACTCGATCACGCAAAAATGGCTGAACGGATTTGAATGAAATTTGGCACACACATAGTACATTACCTGGAATAAAGTATAGGATACTTTTTATTCCCATAGCCAAAAAGTGGGTGGAGACAAATACAAATTTCACTGGTAAAATGTAAACAGCAGCCATTCTTACACTGTTAATGGTAGGGCTCTCAAACTTTGCACAGTTGGTCACTGGGTGACTGGGATTAATATTCAGAAAAGTGGGTGGAGCCTACAAAAGCCAATCAAAAATGACCTATTGATTTTCAAGGGGAATATTTACATTGCTGCCATTCTTGAACTGTTAATGGCACAAGCCTCAAACCTGTTACAGTTGATCATTGGGTGACTGGGGTTTACATTTATAAAAGGGTGTGGAGCCACAAACAGCCAATATGATTTGTTTCATTTTAATGCAGGTTATTTATGCCAAAGACCTCAAAGCTCAAAAACTTGGTCATTGAGTAGTTGATTAATTGTGTGTTAGGGTTAGGAAAATTGGGTGCAGCCAACACCTGCCAAATACATAATCGAAAGAAAAGGACACATAGAGCCCAATATGGTGTAGTATGCAAAATAAATGTGGTATATTAAGGTAAGTAATTATTATACTCACAAAACTGTTATTATTATGTATTTGTATAGCACTGACATCTTCTGAAGCACATTACAGAGTACATAGTCATGTCACTGACTGTCCTCCGAGGAGCTCACACTCTAATCCCTACCATAGTCATAATCTAATGTCCTACCATATTATTATTATGTATTTATATAGCACTGACATCTTCTGCAGCACATTACAGAGTACATAGTCATGTCACTGACTGTCCTCAGAGGAGCTCACAATCTAACCTACCATAGTCATAGTCTAATGTCCTACCATATTGTTATTATGTATTTATATAGCACTGACATCTTCTGCAGCACAATTCAGAGTACATAGTCATGTCACTGACTGTCGTCAGAGGAGCTCACACTCTAATCCTACCATAGTCATAGTCTAATGTCCTACCATATTATTATAAAACTGGGTCACTATAAGGCAACCACTATACAGGCAGGTGAGGAGATTAGACTTGTCCTCACTCAGGATTAAGATGTTGCTCTCTGTAGATCGGAAGAAGAAAGGGGATAAAAACCCCTCCACCAGGGGTGGACGCAGGTACTTTAAAGGAGAACAGAGGCACCAACAGGATAAAACGTACTAAAAACTTTAAGAATCTTAAAGGAGGAAGTGGAGGACATACCTCCCCGAAGCAGACATGAAACTGTTGTTTATTCAAAACAGAAACATTTATTCATATACTCCAAATAGACAAAAGCAACGCGTTTCGCAGGTACAATCCTGCTTCTTCAGGCAATAGCGACAAGGAGTACACAACAGTTGTTGTCTCTAGATGCAGAGCTCCGGCAGAGGCGCTGAGCGTGATCTAGAGACAACAACTGTTGTGTACTCCTTGTCGTTATTGCCTGAAGAAGCAGGATTGTACCTGCGAAACGTGTTGCTTTTGTCTATTTGGAGTATATGAATAAATGTTTCTGTTTTGAATAAACAACAGTATTATGTTTGCTTTGGGGAGGTAAGTCCACCACTTCCTCCTTTAAGATTTTTAAATTTTTAGTAAGTTTTATTCTGTTGGCGCCTCTGTTCTCCTTCAAATACATAATCGGGCAATGCCGGGTCATCAGTAGGTAGAGGCAAATGCAAATGTCACTGTAACAATCGGTGTCAGCACGCAGAGAGACTCTGATTATTGGCGATCTGCAGTATCGCCAAGAATGCAGATATATACCTGATTATTGATGATCTGCAGAATCACCGATAATACAGATATATTGCTAACCTCTGGACGCCCAGCAAAAGAAACACAATAAAGACAGTAATATATCACGGAAGTGTGGAAATATCCACCACACGGAAATTCCTCAGAGATGTGGTTACCTCTGAATGGGAACCCCGTGAGTGAGATCCTCTAACCAGGCAGAGTGAGGAATCTCGACCCCTAGCAGTAATCATCTGCTTGGGGCTGGCGTCTCAGAGAGGCAAGCCTCAGAGATAACCCTCCAGTGGGAGACGTTCCACTGAAGGGAGAAAGGTCAGACAGCCAAGGGTTCAGCAACAGAGATGGCGGCAGCGGTACAGGAGCGGAAGGCAGAAGAGTAATCGGTAATCAGGCAGAGGTCGGCAACAAGAATCAGATAGGCAGAGGTACAATAGCATAGAGAGAGAGGGTAGTCAAGGATAGCCGGAGTCAAAACACAGATACAATATCAAATACAATCCTAACTAAGGTGTGAAATCCTTAGTATCAACACCAGGGAACTGAGCTAAGGTCTGAGCACTAACACAAAAATGTATTCACGACAGCAGACAAGGAGCAACTGAACACAGGCTCCTTATATGCTGGGAGCGCATCTGCAGCGCCACCCAGCCGCCCAACCAATCAGAAGGCCTCCTGAGGTCAGCTGACTGGAGAGTCAGCTGACCGTCCTACGTAGGAGGTAAAAGTCCTGCCTCCTTGCGCGCGCGCGCGTGCTACCCTCTGCCTTGGTGTACTGGAGAGGCCAGGCCTAGGGTCCACGTACGAATGCGGACCGAACTCCGCCAACTGCGCTGCAGGACCCACCGCCAGCCACGGCGGCGGTGTCCCCATGCACTTGCTCTGGCGATTCCGCCTGTGAAGCGGAACCCACCGGCTGAGAAGCGGAGACCGCCGCCATGTTGCTCTGTGGGGTGGCGTTGTCTCCGCTACCTATCACAGTCACTGAGAAAATGTAAACTGCAGCAATTCTTACACTGTTAATGGTAGGGTTCTCAAACTTTGCACAATTGGTCACTGGGTGACTGAAATTAATATTCAGAAAAGTGGGTGGAGCCTACAAAAGCCAATGAAAATTCACCTATTGATTTTCAAGGGGAATATTTAATTGCTGCCATTCTTGAACTGTTAATGGCACAAGCTATTTGCACTGTTAATCACCTGTACCTGGTACAGATGGCCATTGGGTGATTGGGGTTCAAATTCAGAAAAGGGGTGGAGCCAAATCCAATCATATTTATTTTATTTCAATGCAAATTATTGATGCCAAAGACCGCAAAGCTCACAAACCTGGTCATTAAGTAATTGAGTAATTGTGTGTTAGGGTCAGGAAAAGTGGGCGGAGCCAACACCAGCCAAATACATACCCAGCTAGTATAAAATAAATGTGAAATGGGTAAACCTGCTTACAGTAAAGCTAGCCATTGCTCACCATTCAGGATGTACAATTGCCTGATGCCTTTGATATAATAACTACTTCTACAGTAGGTAAAAGTAAGGCAGGGAGTCAGAATGTTACCATCATACGCTCTTGTTACAATACCCAATCCGATAGTTGCACCATTCACAGGCCAACAGTAAAACCTCAGACACTTTAAATCTTAAAAGTAACTATAGTGAGAGGTATATGGAGGCTGCCATATTTATTTCCTTTTAAGCAATACCAGTTACCTGGCTATCCTGCTGATCCTCTGCCTCTAATATGTTCAACCATAGACCCTGAACAAGGATGCAGCAGATCAGGTGTTTCTGTCATTTTTGTCAGATCTGACAAGATTAGCCGCATGCTTGTTTCTGGTATGATTCAAAAACTGCTGCAGTCAAATAGATCAGCAGGGCTGCCAGGCAACTGGTTTTACTTAAAAGGAACTAAATGTGTCAGCCTCCATATACCTCTCACTACAGTTGTCCTTTAAAACCAAAGTAAACAGAGGGGGGTCCTTTCATGGTGAGTAAGGTCTCCGTAGTACACCATTTGTGCTCAGTACACACTACATGAAGTAACTTCCACCAAATGTAGGGGATCACAGGTAAGGGATAGGTAGCCCTCCGTTATGCCCCTGCTTACCCACAGGTTTCTTTAAGTTATGCCTCTCATAAACACTGCAGCATATCAGCATCTAGTAAATCAACAAATACTTTTCATAGAGTAAAATTGCTTAAATAAGGCAACCAATGGCTCCTGCTTTAAAACCATATACTTAAAAACACTTGCATCTCAGCATGTAACTAACAATAATAGTTCTTATGGCTCCGGTCACTCCTCCCCATGTCCTGGGCCACCATCATCCATTAACCACTGAGTCAGCATGTGTCTCCCTAAACTCCGCCCCATACTCTCTTGTTAATCATACAACAACATTTATGGAAAAGGTTGGTGCCATATAAAGTGTAGCAAGTAGAGACCGAAACCATCCGATTTGTATTATAGCTCTTTAATGATAAAAAGACACTATAGACATCATGCAATGTTTATGATGACCAATCCCCACTCTCCCTCCAATGCGGTCCTGATGGGCAACTTTTCTCTAAATATGTAAATGTGTGCAGTGCAAGGAATGCCCATTAGTGGAGACACGGTGGAGATAGAGTGACAAAATTAGTATATAGCTGTATGGATCAGAAGGTTAGACACATTAGAATAGACATAAATAAATAGATATAAATAGAGAATATGACATGTTGCCGTTAATATAATGAGATGTATTTGATTATTATTTAATATGTCCTCCTTGTTGTAGAGTTCTTATATATGGTTCTGGACTGAGAAAGGCATCCTGGAAGTGTGCAGGGTAAGAGCAATTTGATAGCCGCAAACGGTCTGTTGAAAATACGGTCACGTGGGCGGTTTGTTTACATTCCACCCACGTGATCCGCTGATGTCTGTACCAGGAGGGGCGGCGATGTTCGCCACTCTGACAGTCTGCGAAGTTTCCCATCTAGTCCGCTCACACTTTGGGTGTGTCCTTGATGACGCTTCCCATCTCCTCGCAGGCCATTGGACAACCCCTTATGTTGACTGTGACGCAGGTGGCTGACATGTCCGCTCTCTCCCTGCGCAGATGGACGTTCCTTGCACTGCGCACATTTACATATTTAGAGAAAAGTTCCCCATCAGGATCACCTTGGATGGAGAGTGTGGATTGGTGCCATAGGTGATAATGCAATGTGATTGGTTGATATCCATGTCTTATTGGTATATAAAGCTTGATGAATAGTGTGTACTCTTAGACACTGACATAAGCTTTAGAAAGAAGGAGCTTCCTCCGAAACGTTGCATGATGTCTATAGTTTCTTTTTATCACTAAAGAGCAATAATACAAATCGGATGGTGGCGGTCTCTACTTGCTACAGTTTGGATTTGGAGCCAGGAGTGCTGCCTGACCCACTGACCCAGGCACATCACTTGTTAAATATATATGAGTGCTGTCCTCTTGTACTCTTGAAGGTGCTATATAAAGTATCATTAATAATAGAGTGCAATCTTTTGCAAAAAGTTTAAACTCTGTATATTATATGAATGGGTTTAAGTCCTATACAATCTTTATTTATAGCTTTCTTAAGCCTGAACCACAGTCATGACTTCCTTTAATCTTGACAAATAAGATTACTTATCTGTTAATTAACGTGTCTAAAGATTTCTCAGACTCTTTAAGGCTAAACCTTAATCCTCATTTTTAAAGAGAAACTTCGACCAAGAATGGAACTTTATCCCAATCAGTAGCTGATACCCCCTTTTACATGAGAAATCTATTCCTTTTCACAACCAGACCATCAGGGGGCGCTGTATGGCTGTTATTGTGGTGAAACCCCTTCAATTACATTATTTTCATTGGAGTTTCTCTTTAAGAGCAAATTACATGCTCAGCCTGAACTCACACTTATTGGCACTAGGAGAATTAATCCATTTCAGACGATTATGTTACCCAAACAATTCATATAATTTGACAGGCCCCTTTATTCATCAAACAAGAATCATTTGTGCATTGCTGAGTGGCACAAGTTACCCTTTAAAGCGAAAGCTCGGGCTTACCGCCAGGGAGGTTAAACAACACTTTTTGCTCTATTGAGAAGCTGGTGTGCGAGCCTACTCTTGGACTTTACAAGTTACCCTTTAAGGTCATACAAAAACCCAAAGAGTTCCAGGGGCTTGCCCTTCAAAATTGTTACCTTTACCTTTGTTCTACGTAGTTTCTTTTTTTTTTTTGCTACCTAAATTTTTATTGAATTTTTCAAACAAGACATAAATCTAGATTAACATCTTACAGGTATTTTGCAAACTGTAACAGAGTAACTTTACTCTTGTACACAATATTATGAATTAATCATCATAAGGTACATTTAAAATCTATCTCCATATAACTTGCAATATTGAAGACCATATGGATATGTATAGTAGGGATGATCGGAAGAGGTGATTTCCGATATCGCGGTAATTCCGCCATCTGCTATAACAATATTCCGCTACCGCTACATTCCAGCCATTTCCGGTGGTATTCCGCGGAATTCCGCATTCCGGCGGAACAATTTCCACAATGTTAAAGGGAACCTAATGGATGTTTCCTTTTAAACAAATACCAGTTCCCTGGCAGTCCTGCTGATAACTTTGGCTTTAGTGGTGGCTGAATCACAATCCTGATTACAATTTTTTTGGAGCAGCAGGAGTTGTCGTAGGCCATGGGACCTAGAGGTGGTTTCACGGCGGTCATCACAATTTTTTTTGTAGCAGCAGGAGTTGTCATGGGCCATGGGACCTAGAGGTTGTTCCACAGCAGTCATTACATTTTTTTTTGGAGCAGCAGGAGTTGTCGTAGGCCATGGGACCTAGAGGTAGTTTCACAGCAGTCATTACATTTTTTTTGGGAGCAGCAGGAGAAGTTGTAGGCCATGGGACCTAGAGGTGGTTTCACAGCCGTCATTATAATTTTTTTTGGAGCAGCAGAAGAAGTTGTAGGCCAAAAGCATAGGGTTAGGATAGACTATAATGCCGGACAGCTGCAAAAGCTGCATTTTTATGATCTTAAAAAGAAAAAAGATGTGATGATAGTGATAGGCAGCTTGAAAAACAGCAAAATTGTAATTTAGTCTGTCTAATCTTCATCATGAATCAGTGAGAGGGGCCTTGTAATTATCACTGATCCATGACTCGTTCATTTTAATGAACGTTAGTATGTCCACATTGTCTGTGTGGACAGACGGGTCCATTGGTCGGTGACCACCCCACCTGCAGCACTAAATACTCGCTCAGAAAGAACACTGGCGATGGGGCATGCAAGAACCTCCAGTGCATACTGAGCGAGTTCAGGCCAGGTATCCAGTTGTTTTGTCCAATACTCCATGGGGTCATCATTACTCTCCATATTGTCTGGAGCACTGGCCGACCCCAAGTAATCATTCACCATACGGGCCAGCCGCTGGTGGTGACTACTTTGCCCGCTGCTGCTGCTACAAGGAGTATCTGGCATTGGCTGATAAAATTCCTTCAACATACTCAGCAGGTTCACAGACTGGCTAATGGTGCTACTGCTGGGAGTGGGACGACCAGACCTTTGCTGAGTATGATGAGGCTTGGTAGCTTGGGCCCGGGATACAGGTTCAGGAAACGCATCTTCTACCCAACGAAGAAGGGCATCCCGGGTGTGGCTCATCCTGGCGTCTGCTTGGGAGGGGGGTATGTACTGCTGCATTTTCCCCTTGCACCGGGGATCTAAGATGGTGGCCACATGTCGAGCCTTGATTTTAAAGTTTTAATCTGAGTGTCCTTACGGAGGCACTGGAGCATATGCGCAGCCATAGGGAAGAGGTGTCTGCCATTAATCACCTCTTCCTGGCTGTCAGAACTGTCGTCATGCTCCAGCTCCACATCAGAATCTTCTTCCCACACCCGGACAATGGGCTCTTCCACTTCCACAAGCTCTGCCTCCTCATTCAGGATTTGAGCATGCTCACTCACTTCACTGACCAATTTTTTTGCCTGCTCAAACAGCTCCAAGACTTTTCAGACCTGTCCAATCAGCTGCCTCTGGTCCCCAGTAATGTAGTCCAGTGGCCCTGGAGGAAGATGTCTGAGACAGGTATAGCCTGACTGCCCTTCGCTGCTCCCACAACCTCTCCAGCCAGTGGAGGGTGGAGTTCCACTGCGTCGGACAATCAGAAATAAGCCTGTGCTGCGATAGGCTATGGCGGCACTGCAGCAGCTTCAAGGCCGCGGTGGCGGTTGTGGAGCAACGGATGTGGGCTGACACCTTTCATGCTGAGGCCACAGCAGCCTTCAACCCATCAAAAGTGCGTAAGAACTTCTGGACTACAAGGTTGAAGACGTGGGCCAAGCAAGGTAAGTGAGTGTAGCCACCTTCAGAAATAGCGGCCAGCATGTTGGCACAATTATCAGACACCACTACACCTGTCTCCAGTTTTCGGGGGGACAGCCACTGCCCAATCTGATCATGTAAGGCTGCAAGGATTACAGATTCGGTTTGCCTGTTCTCGTCAATGGATTCGAGTTTAAGCACTGCTTGGCATCGATGGTGCTGCAGACCAGTGTAGGAGCGGGACCACTTGCTGGGAGGCTCAGCAATGGTGGACTGGCCTTGGACAGACCAGGTAGCAGAGGGAAGTAGAACAGACCTCACTTCAACGCACGTGGCGGCACCACCAGCTGAGATGCCCCAGATCTTGCACCCTCCTCAGCAGCACCATGGAGGGTGACCCAATGGGCGGTAAAAGTTAGATGCTTTGCCTGCCCATGCCTGCTGCTCCAGCCATGCATAGTGAAGTGCACCTTGCCACCGACAGTGTGATCCATAGACTGGCCGACACACTCCACAATGTGCTGGTGAAGGGCAGGGATAGCATTCCTGGCAAAATAATGTCAGCTGGGGATCCGCCATTGTGGAGCAACACTGTTCATCAGTCTGCGGAAGGGGGCACAGTCCACAAACTGGTAGGGCAGCAGCTGTTGGCCCAACAGCCTCAGCCTTGCCAGGAGCGCATTATTTTTAACACCAAACGGATCAGTTGCAGGGAGCATCTGCTTCCTCTGCAACATTTATGGCACAGAGGCCTGACGTGGAACACTGGTGATTCAGAGGAAAGCAACAAGGGTGATGATGAGGTGCTTGCCGAGGTCTGGAGCCCTCTTCCAGCCTGGCATGCAGAGGGATTTGAAATAGAATGGGACATAGCAGGTTGGATAGGGATAGGACGACTAGAAAAAGAAGAGGAGGGGACTGTTGCTGATGCTTTTCCTCCACCCATCTTATTGTAATTCTCCCGTCTGTGGCGGTTGCGCAAATGGCTTATCAGCCCTGAAGTGCCGAATCCGCTGCCCGATTTGCCTCTGCTCACCAATTTACGGCACACAGAACAGACTGCCCTGGATTCATCCTCTTCCAGAACAGTAAAATAATTCCATGATGGGGACGTGCGTGCATGTGGAACAGTGGTGCGACCTATTCGAGCACGTCGATGCTCAGCATTGGACTGGTGGGTACTGACAGATGGTAAAGCACTTGCCGGCTGCTGGCCAACCGTCTGCTCTGTTTTTCCATGCTGCTCACGCCTGCTAGTGCCTAACCCACCAGATGGTGACCACATTGGATCAGCCACCTCATTATCCAAAACATCATCCAGTTCAACCAAAGCATAGCAAAGCACCATAACCATAAGTGACCCTCCACGTGGCCACGAAACACCTCTGTAGTTGACTGGTGGTGTTGTTGATTGGTGGTGACACAAGCTCCCAGTTGTGATGGATTACTGGATGAAGAAAACACAGAGGCCATTTCTGTCACCACAGAACCCACCACTTCTTGGGAGCTTGTCCCACGGTCTCCTCCAATGCCTCATCCCAGTCCTTCTGCACTGCACATCTCTCTCATCGATATAGGTGTGCTTTAATTCTGGAGGAGAGTACTGGGAGAAAGCAACCTCGTCAAGATAAGCAGCTGCGGTCAGGTACTGGTCATAAGGAACCTGTCCACTACTGGTGCTGCTGCCACTAGCTTCAAGTTCCTCAGACTGGGTAGAGGGTTCCTGATCGAAATAATCAACAACTCTGTTCACCTGCTGCTCTGTCAAAATGTTCCTGTGTGCGAACACAGGGAAGACATCTCTGATCATGTGGGAATGTTTCCTGCTGCTGCTGCCACCCTCAACCTGATCACGTACTTGACATGATCCACCAACACCACCATCACTCCATTTTCTTTTAGGAGTTGCAGGAAATTGCTGCTGCTCTCGCTCCATTGTTTTGGGGCCCAAAAAGTTTATTGGGGAAGGGGTATGAGCGACAGAACCAAAGTAAAATAAATCCACCTAACTTTGTAATGGATAGTGGAGATACGGCCGCAACAGCAAGCGGCATGGCGGCTATCTCCGCGTCGCAGCCGGCGGTTTCCGCCGCACATTTACATGCTGGTGCTTTGCCTGGTCCTTCTATCGCTCATAGACTAAGGGCTACGCGCGCGCCGAGCGAAAGGACCTTTATGCATCTAGAAGGGGAGTCAGCTGATCACTCGGTCAGCTGACTCCAGCTATGCTCAGGATTGGCTGAGTGACTGGGGCGGCGCTATGGAGCGCGTTTAGTATATATAGGACCTGCCTGTCAGTTGCTCCGCGTCTGCTGTTGCAAATGCTATGTGTTAGCACTCAGACCTAGTCAGATCCCAAAGTGTGCTAGAACCAGCTGGAGCTAGGGATCCACACTTAGCCAGATTCTGTTGATAGCTTAAAGTATTAATTAAATTGTATTATTTGTTATGACCTTCAGCTAGCTTGACTATTCTTTTGCTCACTGATTCTGTACCTTTGCCTATCTGATATAGTTGCCGACTCTGCCTGAATTACTACTCTGATTTAGCTTCCTGTCTCTGTACCATCTCTGTCCGCCTGTTGCCAAACCTGCTTGTCTGACCTTCCTGTCCTCGCCAGTGAGTTAGTCACTGGAGAGGGATCCTCTACTAGTATCACCTGCTCCTCAGGGGATCAGTAGCTTCAGTACAGTCTGAATCACCTGCTCCTCAGGTGGTCAGTAGCTTCAGTACAGTCTGAATCACCTGCTCCTCAGGTGATCAGTAGCTTCAGTACAGTCTGAATCACCTGCTCCTCAGGTGGTCAGTAGCTGCAGTACAGTCTGAATCACCTGCTCCTCAGGTGGTTGGTAGCTGCAGTACAGTCTTAATCACCTGCTCCTCAGGTGAATAGTCACTACAATATTATCTCCTCTGCCTGCTCCTCAGGTAGTAGTGGCTTCAGTATAGTCTGAATCACCCGCTCCTCGGGTGATCAGTACACTTGTTCAGTATATTTCTACCCGCTCCTTGGGAGATCTATTTCACTACTGTCTACATCTCCAGCTTGCTGGAGTTGGTTCTCATCTGTTATATTGAGATTCCCCTCTCCCAGCTCCTCTGGGAGAACAAGTATCTCTATCATTACTGTTGCACCAAGCACCTATCATTACATTGGTTGTCCTGGTTCTGGCCATACTAGTATTATTGGTGATTCTGCAGATCACACATAATCAGGTATAGCATCTGTATTATTGGTGATACTGCAGATCACCAATAATCAGAGAAATCTGTTCTCGCTGACACCAATCGTTACAGAACAGCTGACTAAACATTATTGACGCACTGCGTGACCAAGTTGGAGTCCTGACCACCGCGGTAAAAAATCTTACCGGGGTGATTAATACCCAACAGATTCAGATTACTCAATTGTCTGGGACTGTACAGGTACTCCAAACAGCCGTTGATGCAGTGCGATCCCCTCCAGTCACGGACCTTCGCATGTCCGTACCTGAAAAGATTTCTGGCCATAGATCTGACTTTCAGAATTTCAGGAATCGTGTGTTGTCTTATTTTGAGTTGAGGCCCAATCTGTCAGGATCTGAGAACCAGAGGGTAACATTCATAAAAACCCTTCTGTCAGGAGATTCACAAACATGGGCATATAGTCTGAATGCTGAGCATAAAGCGTTATCTTCAGTTCAGGAGTTTTTTAAGGCCATGGCCGTTATTTACGATGAACCGGATATTGCTATCACTGCAGAGAGGAAACTGAAAACGCTCAGGCAGGGTCGTAATCTGGTGGAGGTTTACGCTGCTGAGTTTAGGAGGTGGGCTGTATCGGCTAGATGGGGAACATATGCATTGTTAGACTGTTTCCTGTCAGGATTATCGGATGCAGTTTCCGATTTAATGTTAGGGCATCCTGAGCCTAAATCTCTAGACGAAGCAATTGCGTTGGCAGTACGGGTTGATCGCCGCCTTTGCTATCAGAGACAAACGCGTGGGAAGAACGCTATAAGATCTGTTTCCTATGCCTCTTCTCCACCCTCGTCACCTCCAGACGAACCGATGCAGATCGGTCACTCGAGGCTGACGCAAGTGGAAAGGAATCGCAGAAGGTCAGAAAGACTCTGTGTATACTGTGCTGAGGAGGGTCACATTGTCCAGAATTGCCCTAAAAAGTCAGGAAACGCTGCCGCCTAGGTGTAGTCAAAGGTAATACCCTAGGCGAGCCGTTTTTACCTCTAAATAATAACCATTTGCTCCTCCCCTGTTCCATCACTTGGAAGGGTCGGGCTACGGCCACAGAGGCATTTGTGGACTCGGGTTCTGCAGCCAATTTTATAGACTATGACTAAAAAAAATTGGGCATTCCTTTGCTCCCGCTGGACCGTCAGATTTTGGTTACAGCAGTAGATGATTCTCTGTTACAGTGTAGACAGCCTCTTTCTCAGACTCCCTCATTGCTGTGTACTATAGGGGTGCTACATAAGGAGAAATTACAGTTCTTTGTCCTGCAGATGGCAACCTCTACAATTATCCTCGGTATGGCCTGGTTGCAACTACACTCCCCTCAGATTGACTGGGCTTCCGGTCAGCTACAGAGCTGGTCAACCCATTGTCATCATCATTGTCTGGAGAGAGTTGCTGTTTGTGCCACCAAGGTTCAAGTCAAAGGGGTGCCAGTGCAGTACGCAGAATTTGCGGCTGTATTTTGTCCCAAATCAGCAGACAAACTCCCACCTCACCGTAGTTTCGATTGTCCCATTGAGTTAAGATCAGGTTGTATGCCTCCTAGAGGCCATCTCTACAATTTGTTTGGACCAGAGAAGTTGGCTATGCAGGAGTATATTAAAGAAAATCTGGCCAAGGGCTTCATCCGTCCTTCTAGATCTCCAGCGGGAGCTGGGTTCTTCTTTGTGCAGAAGAAGGACGGTGGGCTCAGACCTTGCATTGACTATCGGGGTTTAAATAAAATCACAGTAAAAAATCGTTATCCACTGCCTTTGATAGACGATTTGTTTGCTCAGGTGACCAATGCCAGTATTTTCTCTAAATTGGATCTTCGAGGGGCATACGCCCTGGTACACATTAGGGATGGTGACGAATGGAAGACGGCGTTCAACACACCCGATGGGCACTACGAGTATCTGGTTATGCCCTTCGGGTTGTGTAATGTGCCCGCCGTTTTCCAAGAGTTGATTAATGAAGTTTTTAGGGAGGTTCTGGGAAAATTCGTGTTAGTATATTTGGAAGATATACTGATTTTCTCTCCCAACCTGACAGAACATCGTAAACATGTGAAGTATGTGTTAAGAAAACTAAGGCAGAACTCATTGTACGCAAAGTTAGAGAAGTGCCTCTTTGAGGTCACACAAGTCCCTTTTTTGGGATATATCATTTCCACTTCAGCCTTTTCCATGGATCCTGAAAAAGTCTCTGCTGTATTGTAGTGGCCTCAACCTGTAGGATTGAAGGCACTCCAAAGATTTCTTGGCTTCGCCAATTACTACAGAAAATTCATCAAAGGGTTCTCTTCTGTGGTATCACCCCTAACCAGCCTTACCAAAAAAGGGGCTGACACTTACCATTGGTCAGCAGAGGCACAGTTTGCCTTTGCTACGCTTAAAAAGCTATTTTGTTCTGCTCCCATTCTGAGACATGTGGATGTCACCTTCCCCTTCATCGTTGAGGTTGATGCATCAGAGGTTGGGGTTGGGGCTGTACTGTCTCAGCGATCTGGCTTACAAGGCAAACTTCATCCCTGTGCCTTCTTTTCTCGTAGGTTCTCTCCAGCTGAGATGAACTACGATATTGGCAATCGGGAGCTTCTGGCCATTAAGTTAGCCTTTGAAGAATGGCGTCATTGGCTTGAAGGAGCAGAACATACTATTACAGTTTATACTGATCATAAGAACTTGGAGTACATTGAAGGGGCCAAAATACTCAGTCCTCGACAGGCCCGCTGGTCCCTGTTCTTTTCAAGGTTCAGATTCATAATAACGTATACTCCAGGGAGCAAGAATGTAAAAGCAGATGCACTTTCTAGGTGCTTTGAGCCTGAGACAGTGCAGCCTACAGCCCCTGAAGCCATCCTACCTCAAAGATTAGTGGTAGCAGCCACGGAGACCTGGGAAGATTGGGCGAGTACGTTAAGGCCTTACCAACAGGACATTCCTGAGGCCCGAGGGGGTTCTTTTTGTGCCTCTTTCCTTCCACTTACAAATCTTGCAACTATTCCATACCCATAAGAATGCAGGGCATCCTGTAGCTGCTCGAACTCAGGATCTGTTAGCTAGATGTGTATGGTGGCCCTCGTTGGCACTCGATTGCAAGGAGTTTGTAAGAGAATGCACTGTGTGTGCCAGAAGTAATCCATCTCGCCAGGCACCTGTGGGTACCCTTCAGTCCTTGCCAGTGCCAAATGAACCCTGGACTCATTTGTCTATGGACTTCGTAGGGAAACTCCCTAGCACTGAGGGCAAGACGGTCATCTGGGTGGTAGTGGATAGGTTCAGTAAAATGGCTCATTTCGTACCTCTGAAAGGACTCCCCTCAGCCCAGGAATTGGCTGATCTCTTCATCTGGCACATGCATGGCATTCCGGAAAATGTAGTGTCAGATAGGGGAGTCCAGTTTGTGTCGAAATTCTGGCGAGCCTTTTGCCGTCAGCTCAATATGGACCTTTCGTTTTCATCAGGCTACCACTAGTGTTGGGCGAACACCTGGATGTTCAGGTTCGGGAACGTTTGCCGAACATGGCCGCGATGTTCGGCATGTTCGGGCCGAACCCCGAACTCCCCGAACATCCCGCTTTTGGGGGCCCTATGGGGTCGCAGGCATAAGGGGGGAGCATGCCCCGATCGCGGGGGGGGGGGTCGGAAATTCCCCCCACCCCCTCCGCTAGCGCTCCCCCCTCTGCCCGCTTCCCCATACAAAAGTTTGACGAAAGTAAAATATTACCGGTGGTGGTGGCTGGCTGCTGCAGTGGCTGGCTGGCACTATGAAGTGACTGAGGAGGAGGAGTCGGAGTAGGACGCGTTGAGGGAGGCCGGGCAGCGGGCGGTTCAGCGGTAGTACCCTTGTGGTACTTCCGCCCTTTCTCTGACCTCACGTCCTCTGCATACGAGGGTACGCGTCACGCGTACCCTCGTATGCGTCATCACGCAGAGGACGTGAGGTCAGAGAAAGGGCGGAAGTACCACAAGGGTACTACCGCTGAACCGCCTGCTGCCCGGCCTCCCTCAATGCGTCCTACTCCGACTCCTCCTCCTCAGTCACTTCATAGTGCCAGCCAGCCACTGCAGCAGCCAGCCACCACCACCGGTACTATTTTACTTTCGTCAAACTTTTGTATGGGGAAGCGGGCAGAGGGGGGAGCGCTGGCGGAGGGGGTGGGGGGGAATTTCCGCCCCCCCCCGCGATCGGGGCATGCTCCCCCCTTATGCCTGCGACCCCATAGGAGGGGCGTATTCGGCCGAACAGGGCTCTGTTTGGCCGAACAGGGGCCCTGTTCGGCCGGGCATTCAGCAGTTCGGGCGAACCCGAACAGTTTGGCCGAACACCACCAGGTGTTCGGCCGAACTCGAACATCACCCAAACAGGGTGATGTTCTGCAGAACCCGAACAGTGGCGAACACTGTTCGCCCAACACTAGCTACCACCCACAGACCAATGGTCAGACCGAAAGGGTTAACCAGTCACTAGAACAATTTCTTAGGTGTTACATGGCAGATGCGCAATCAGATTGGGTAAAGTTCCTGCCATTTGCAGAATTTGCGCATAATAACCTAAAGAGCTCATCTTCAGGTTTCTCTCTATTTCAGGTGGTCTCGGGGAGATCTCCCAAATTTTCTCCTTTGCCAGTAGCATCTTCTCCCTTTCCGGCCCTAGAAGATTGGCAAAGGGCTTTAAGGGAAATTTGGGTCCTGGTAAAGAGAAATCTGGGAAAGCCTTCCAGGTTCAGAAAAAACAGGCAGATAAAAGGCGGTCGATGAAATGGAAGTTTTCCCAAGGAAATAAGGTGTGGGTGTCTACTCGACATTTAGCCTTGAAACAACCATCACCAGGACCCAGATTCATAGGCCCGTACCCTGTGTCTAAAAAAATTAATGATGTGACGTATGCGACTGATCTCCCAGCCAGCATGAGAGGTGTGAGATCATTCCATGTTTCTTTGCTTAAACCTGCTGTGCATGTGGATTCCTCTCCCCTCCCCCCCTCCCCCCCCCCCCCCCCCCGGTGATGATTGACGATCAACCAGAGTATGAGATCGAGAGGATTCTGGATTCTCGATTGGTGCAGAATTCTGTGCAGTACCTGGTTCATTGGAAGGGTTATGGCCCGGAGAGAACTTGGGTGCCGGATTGTCACATGCATGCAGAGGAGTTGAAGAAAGAGTTTAATGGGTTACACCCTGGGAAACCGGGTAGGAAGTGTCCGGAGTCCACTCCTTAAGGGTGGGGGTACTGTAATGGATAGCGGAGATACGACCGCAACAGCAAGCGGCCTGGCGGCTATCTCCGCGTCGCAGTCGGCGGTTTCTGCCGCACAGTTACATGCTGGTGCTTTGCCTGGTCCTTCTATCGCTCATAGACTAAGGGCTACGAGCGCGCGCGCAGAACGAAAGGACCTTTATGCATCTAGAAGGGGAGTCAGCTGATCACTCGGTCAGCTGACTCCAGCTATGCTCAGGATTGGCTGAGTGACTGGGGTGGCACTATGGAGCGCGTTTAGTATATATAGGACCTGCCTGTCAGTTGCTCCGCGTCTGCTGTTGCAAATGCTATGTGTTAGCACTTAGACCTAGTCAGATCCCAAAGTGTGCTAGAACCAGCTGGAGCTGGGGATCCACACTTAGCCAGATTCTGTTGATAGCTTAAATTACTAATTGATTGTATTATTTGTTATGACCTTCTGCTAGCTTGACTATTCTTTTGCTCACTGATTCTGTACCTTTGCCTATCTGATATAGTTGCCGACTCTGCCTCAATTATTACTCTGATTTAGCTTCCTGTCTCTGTACCATCTCTGTCCGCCTGTTGCCAAACCTGCTTGTCTGACCTTCCTGTCCTCGCCAGTGAGTTAGTCACTGGAGAGGGATCCTCTACTAGTATCACCTGCTCCTCAGTTGGTCAGTAGCTTCAGTACAGTCTGAATCACCTGCTCCTCAGGTGGTCAGTAGCTGCAGTAGTCTGAATCACCTGCTCCTCAGGTGGTCGGTAGCTGCAGTACAGTCTTAATCACCTGCTCCTCAGGTGAATAGTCACTACAATATTATCTCCTCTTCCTGCTCCTCAGGTAGTAGTGGCTTCAGTATAGTCTGAATCACCCGCTCCTTGGGTGATCAGTACACTTGTTCAGTATATTTCCACCCGCTCCTCAGGAGATCTATTTCACTACTGTCTACATCTCCAGCTTGCTGGAGTTGGTTCTCATCTGTTATATTGAGATTCCCCTCTCCCAGCTCCTCTGGGAGAACAAGTATCTCTATCATTACTGTTGCACCAAGCACCTATCATTACATTGGTTGTCCTGGTTCTGGCTATACTAGTATTATTGGTGATTCTGCAGATCACACATAATCAGGTATAGCATCTGTATTATTGGTGATACTGCAGATCACCAATAATCAGAGAAATCTTTTCTCGCTGACACCAATCGTTACAAACTTGAACTAAAAAAACAGATAAGAAAATAAAGGGATGAAATAAAGAAAAACTTAGAAAAAAAAAACTTGCACTACACTCAACTAATCAATCACCTAACTCTCTCACTCTGTCAAACACTAAGCCTGCGGCCTGGCTCGCTCTCTCTAACCCTCTCCACACAGCAACTACTAGTACACTACACTACAATCTATCACTCAACTAACAATCTACTGTCACTCTCTCAGAAATACACCTAGCTACTACTACTAATAGCTCACACTCAGTCTAATTCTCTCTCACAGTCTTTAAAAAGACTTTTGTTTTATATACAGTCTTTAAAAAGACTATTGTTTTATGTTGAAACAACTAATATGGGTCTGTCTCTCCTCTCTCCAAAACACCAGACTGAAACCCACAAGCTTTGTGACTGTCACATCTCTCTTATATACAAAATGGGTGAGATAGCTGATGATAGGTAGCTAGGAGCTGGTTACTAACGTAGGATTGGTTGGTTTTTGTTCAGACTCTAATTGGTGCAGAAATTCTGATTTTAATGCAGAAATCAGCGTTTTTTAAGCTTCTGTGATGGGTCTATCCCTTCCGATCCTTCTGATTGACATAAAAATTCTTCCTAATGCTGGGGATACACGGTACGTTTCTGTACCGTGTATCGACCAGCTGATCTGGCCAGCTGATAATATTCAGCTGGCCCGATCATGCCGCTCAACTGCCGCCCGCTCGATCCCTGCCGGCGGACAATGGCAGGGAATCGAGCAGCTGATTAGGAAGCGCCGGCGGGGACAAGCAGCAATCAATCCGCGCGGACGAGCGGGGATGGGCCGGCATCGAGCCGATGGCTCGATCCGGCGCAATAAACGAGCCGTGTATGCACTGCATAACAGTAAATGCAGCTTTTACACGGTTTTGATTGGCTTTTAATTTCCGATGGCTCGGAATTCCGACTGCACTCCACATAGAAATTCCACTATTTACCGATTACCGCTATAGATGTTCCGTTCCGGCTCACCAGAACGGAACTGCCAATTTCCGACAAGAATTGCGGAAATCTCAATTCCGCGGAATCTGACGAGCAACCCTAATGTATCGAATCAGTTATGCTAAATATGAAAGCTATCAGTAAAATATAATATAACAACAGTGACGTGTACCGGAGTGGGCCTCTTTATAGTAGGGTCTAATCTGCTGAGGCCTCAGTCCTCATCTACAATAACTGGTGCATACAGTCTAAAAGAAAGTTAGTCAGAGATAGCCTTTTGGGGGGGGGGGGGGATGAGGAAGGGGAGTTGGAAGTTCTATTGATTAGTCTGGTGGGTTTGGATCATCTTAGGTCAGTAAGAGCTAGTGAATGTACAACTTTCACTAAGGAATAATGGTGGTTGGATCTAGTGTAAGAAGGCCTTCCAGTCAAGGGACCGTTTGTCCCGCCAGATACTGCTGTGGCCCTGTCTTAGTCTGAGTAGGTGTTCCATTTTGAGGTTTTGATCTACTAGGTTTAACAGTTGTGACAGGGTAGGGGTACTTGCTTGTTTCCAGTTGCTCAGCAGTAGGTGTCTAGCAGCACATAAAATATGTGTAGAAACTAGTCGTAGCTCAGGTGGAAATTGGTCTATACCAATCGAAAATTGGGCTAATTGAGGTGACATATGAGTTGTGGTGCCAGTAATGGCCGAAAGTAGATCAGCTATTTGGTTCCAAAAGGGGGTCAATATAGGGCAGGACCATAACATATGTGATATTGTACCCAATCGACGGCAGTTCTTCCAACATTCAGGTGAATTGTTTGTTCACATTTTAGATAACAAATGAGGAGATAAATACCATTTATTAATGATTTTCCTAGCTGTTTCAAAGTAAGAAAGACATTTGGGGCTTGATTCACTAAAGAGTGCTAGCTAATAATAGCATGGCCGTTTTCGCGTTTCGTGCGATTGTGATTTTTTGCACGAAACGGTAACGCGAAACTGATATCATCTGTGCGCAAAAATTCACGTTTGCGCACGAAAACTTTATTGTTTCGCGTGAAAATTTGCAACCGCGCGAAACACGTAAATTTGTGCAAAAACGGCCGTGCTATCAGTTACCACTCTTTTGTGAATCAAGCCCTTGGAGTGTTTCTTGATTAATGCTAGCGATGAGTGAATTTGTTTGATTGGGAGAGATATCTGCAAATCATATTCCCATACTCTTAAATATCTGGGTATAGGGAAAGGGTTGAATGATATGAGAAGATTGTACCAAAAGGATATGCCTCCTCTCCTGTATTTATCTGCGTAGAGACAGTTTCAAATGTCTGTGTGGAGTATAACTTTTTGGGGTTTATGTAAGGAAAGGAAGTGTGCTATCATGTATATGTGAACAATTCTGAGTTTGGGAGTTTAAATGTCCACTTGAGATGTGAGAAAGGTATTATTTTACACTCATGAATGTCCTCGATATGTAGAACCCAGTTACCTAATTTTAAGTCTGGTAGAGTTGCATGAAAAGCTTGGATAGGGATTTTAGTGTGTTTACCATGGGGTGGGTGGTGAATATTATTTTTCACATAATTCCAAGCAGCTAGTGTGGGTAATATTAAAGGGTGAGTCGTGGGAATAGTTGGGAGGTTGCTCCAGGAGAGGGAGATCAAATTTAAAAGTTGAGATTTGCTATGGTACAAAAGAACCCAATATTTTTCATGAGTGTTAGGAGACCAAAATTGGGACATGTCTAGAATAGATGCATAATAATAAACTTGAGGATTTGGGAGGGCGAAACCTCCCTTTTGGACAGGAGTCACTAATGTGGAGGGATAGTCTGTGTTTACCTTTGTTTCATAAAAAAGTTGAGATTAGTTTATTTAGTTCTCTGAAAATGTCAGAGGGATATGGATAGGGAGGGTTCTAAAATAATAAAGGATTTAAGGGAAAACTGCCATTTCATATGCAGCTATTTTGCCCATGATTGAGAATTCAAATTTGGAGAGATGTGCAAGATCAGACTTTAATGTTGGTCATACACCGGTCGAGCCGATTAGCTGCCGGATCGACTCCTGCCGCGTCCCTGCCGCGTTCCCGCTCGTCCGCGCGTGTGCCCGGATCGATTCCCGATCATCCCCGCCGGCGCATCTTATCTTCCGCTCGATTCGCCGCTATTGTCCGCCCGCAGGTATCGAGCATGGAATCGATCCCCGCGGTGATCGGACACGTCGGATATTATCAATCGAGCCATCAGGCTCGATTGATTAGCCTCCCTCGATGCCGTGTATGCCCAGCATATGTTGGATAAGAGGGTGGGTAAATTAGATGAATAAATCTCTTTGGTTGTTGTTGGAATTAAGATACCTAAGTACAAAATGTGTTTGGTTGCCCAAGGTAAGTGATAGGCTCTGGTGATTTGATGTTTTATGGATGGAGAGACTTGAATGGGTAGCATGGATGACTATGATTTATTTACTTAGAGAAGCTTTTGAGAAATCTGAGAGAGTTTAACAAAGGAGGTGAGAGGATCTGTAAGGGATAAAACAAAGGAGGTGAGAGGATCTGTAAGGGATAAAACAAAGGAGGTGAGAGGATCTGTAAGGGATAAAACAAAGGAGGTGAGAGGATCTGTAAGGGATAAAACAAAGGAGGTGAGAGGATCTGTAAGGGATAAAACAAAGGAGGTGAGAGGATCTGTAAGGGATAAAAGTACATCATCAGCAAATAAGCTAATTACTGGAGATAACTTACCTGAGGGGATACCTTTAATTGCTGGATTGACAAGAACAAAAATAAGGGGGGAGAGTGGGCACCCCTGCCTTGTCCCATTGGATATGTCAAATGACTTTGATAGGAATCCAGATACATTAACACTCGCCGGTGGGTTTTATAAAGGGCCATAATGGCTTGATGGATTCTACCCTTAAAGGACAACTGAAGTGAGAGGAATACGGAGGCTGCCATGTTTATTTCCTTTTAAACAATACCAGTTGCCTGGCTGTCCTGCTGATGTATTTGGCTGCAGTAGTGGCTGAATAACACCAGAAGCAAGCATGCAGCTAATCTTGTCAGATCTGACAATGATGTCAGAAACACCTAATCTGCTGCATGCTTGTTCAGGGGCTATGGCTAAAAGAGGCAGAGGATCAGCAGGGCTGCACGCAAATGGTATTACTTAAAATGAAATAAATATGGCAGCCTCCACATACCTCTCACTTCAGTTGTCCTTTAAACCCAAATTTTCCTAGAACCTCACTCAGGAAGCCCCAAAGGACCCTGTCAAAAGCCTTATCCGGATCTAAAGCCAGAAGCAGAGAAGGCCTTCGATCCAGGCCCACCGAGTGAAGCACATTAAGAATTCTTCTAGTTCCATCAGCCGCCTGTCTGTTCTTTGTAAAGCCCACCTGGTCTAATGCCAGTAGTTCAGGTAACATATCAAATAACCTGTTTGTAAGGAGTTTGGCATACACTTTCAGATCACAATTCAATAATGAAATGGGTGGGAAGTTGGAGGTGTTTGTCTGGTCTTTTCCTGGTTTGGGGATCACCGTTATAATGGCTTTGGTGAATCTGCAGGGGATTAAGCCTGATTCAGAGAATCCATTGAATAAGTTAGTCAAATAGGGGCCAAATAGGGAGCAAATGTTTTATAAAATTCATTCGAAAAGCCATCTGGGCCTGAGGCTTTGTTATATCTAGTCTTCATAATAGTATTGAGTACTTCGGAGGCTGAAAAGTGGGAATTGAGCGAATCTGGGTTGTTGTTCCGAGATTTTAGGGAGATTAATTGATGATAAAAATTTCGTAATGGTTTGTTAAATGGGTTGGTTTAGCGACTTCTATAAAGCATTATATAATCTTAGAGATGATACCCATATGTATATCATCTCTAACATTATATAATGCTTTATAGAAGTCGCTAAACGCGCCAGCAATATCTTGGGGGTTATTCAGTATTGCTTTAGAGAAAGGATGAACCAGTTTAGTTATTTTCGCTTTAGACTGCTTATGCTGTATACGTTTAGCTAGCATAGGATTTGCTTTGTTATTGTGGTAGTGGGAAAGTTTCAGCCTAGATAGCCGAGTTTCATATTCTGATGGTAGGAGTTCTTTAAGCCCCTGGGCTTGATTCACAAACGTGCTAAGTGTTAGCATGCCAGTGAAAAGCCGCTTATCACATGCAAACTGCCTCTTTGCGTGCTGATGCGCACATAAGTGTTTGCGCGTGTAAAGTTTAGCGCGCATAAAGTCTAGCGCACGTAAAGTTTTATGCGCACTACTTCACGGGCAAAATCAGCCACTTTGTGTGCTAAGTAGTGTGATAAGCATAGTTTGCACGCGAAGCAGCAGATTTTGCATGCGAAGTAGTGTGCGTAAAATCGGCACGAACAGTAACAGCTTTGTCGTGCAAGCTACTTAGCACCCTAGTTTGCACGTGCAAAGCTCTCAAATTTGGACTCATCAGACCAAAGCACAGATTTCCACTGGTCTATTGTCCATTCCTTGTGTTCTTTAGCCCAACAAAGTCTCTTCTGCTTGTTGCCTGTCCTTAGCAGTGGTTTCCTAGCAGATATTCTACCATGAAGGCCTGATTCACACAGTCTCCTCTTAACAGTTGTTCTAGAGATGTGTCTGCTGCTAGAACTCTGTGTGGCATTGACCTGGTCTCTAATCTGAGCTGCTGTTAACCTGCGATTTCTGAGGCTGGTGACTCAGATGAACCTATCCTCCGCAGCAGAGGTGACTCTTGGTCTTCCTTTCCTGGGGAGGTCTGCATGTGAGCCAGTTTCTTTGTAGCGTTTGATGGTTTTTGAGACTGCACTTGGGGATACTTACAAAGTTTTCCAAATTTTTCGGACTGACTGACCTTAATTCCTAAGGTAATGATGGCCACTCGTTTTTCTTTACTTAGCTGCTTTTTTCTTGTCGTGATACAAATTCTAACAGTCTATTCAGTAGGACTATCAGCTGTGTATCCACCTGACTTCTCCACAATGCAACTGATGGTCCCAACCCCATTTATAAGTCAAGAAATCCCACTTATTAGACCTGACAGTGCACACCTGTGAAGTGAAAACCATTTCACGTGACTACCTCTTGAAGCAAGAGAATGCCAAGAGTGTGCAAAGCAGTAATCAAAGCAAAAGGTGGCTACTTTGAAGAACCTAGAATATGACATATTCTCAGTTGTTTCACACTTTTTGGTTATGTACTATACTTCCACATGTGTTAATTGGTAGTTTGGATGCCTTCAGTGTGAATCTACAATGTTCATAGGCATGAAAATAAAGAAAACTCTTTGAATGAGAAGGTTTGTCCAAACTTTTGGTCTGTAATATATATATATATATATATATATATATATATATATATATATATATATATATATATATATATATATCAGCTTTTATGAGGTAGTGAACGCTAATGTAGATATTGGGAATGCTGTAGATGTGATATACTTGGTACTGTTCCCCACAAAAGTCTGGTGCAAAAGTTGAGGATGCAAGGACTGGGGAAGAGTCTGTGTGCATGTACAGGGAACTGGCTAATGGACAGAAAACAAAGAGTTGTGGTCAATGGATCATATTCCAAATGGGTGGCTGTTAGCAGTGGGGTCCCACAGGGGTCAGTCAGTATATAATTTATCAATGATCTAGTAGATGCAGTAGGAAGCAATGTTGCTATTTTTGCAGATGATACAAAATTGTGCAGAATCATCAACTCTCAGGAAGATAGTGACATATTACAACAGGATCTGGATAGAATGGCTATATGGGCACATAAATGGCAGATGAAATTCAATGTTGAAAAATGTAAAGTCATGCATTTTGGTTGTACCGCTGGTTTAGCACCATACAAAATAAACGTGATACAGATTAGGACATCAAACTTGGAAAAGGACTTAGGAGTACTCATCGACAACAAGTTAAATAATTGTATTCAATGCCAAGCCGCTGCAGCTAAAGCTAATAACATTTTGGGATGCATGAAAAGGGAAAAAAAAACTTGAGATGCTAGCATAATATTGCCGTTTAACTCTCTAGTAAGGCCACATCTGGGATATGGAATTCAGTTCTGGGCACCACATTACAGGACAGATATTGCAGTTTTAGAGCAGGTGCAGAGACGGGCAACAAAATTGATACAAGGGATGGAAGGTCTCACTTACCAAAAGAAGGTTAAATAAACTAGGTTTATTTAGTCTAGAGAAAAGACGCCTTAGAGGGGCAATGTAAAAGCTTGGTGGATGAGCTTTTTGTTTTTTTGGGTTTTTCACCTTTCTCAGGATCAACAGGGATATGTGAGGGAGCAGGCTGGTGTTGTACTTTGTTTTCTGGTTGAACTCGATGGACATATGTCTTTTTTCAACCCAAATAACTATGTAACTATCATATTTTTTCCCCAAAAAATGAAATACATTTATGTTTGTGACTGCATTATTTACTGCATTAAATACATTTACGGTATGTGTAGTTGTGCATTATGTAATATTACAGACAATTTTTTTTCACTCCATGCACCAACATGATCTGAGTCCTACTGCTTTCTAGTTTGCACTGTAGCTGGTCTCTATTTTAAATCTATGTCAGCCACTATGATTTGTACTGACTACACACCTCTTTCTATTTGTGCATCAACATGATCTACAAATATACATTCTCTATGTTTCTTGTTTTTTCTTGTATGTGCACAATGTACAATGTGTACAGCGATCAGTCATTCAATTCCTATGCAATTTTGGGTACAAAATATGCCATAAGTTGCTAATACTTGTAGCACTCAGCAAATGTGTTTTCTATTAGCATTATTTGCAAAAGTGTGCACACTCAAAAAAGTGTACTTTTCAGCTTCTATTCTTGTACAGCGTGCATAGCCATAAGTACATTTCTATGCAATTTTCACTAAAAAAAAAGGTAATACTTGTATGTTCAACTGCTCCACAAAAAACTGTATGTCCCACTTTTTTGTGTTTCTAGCACATCTGTGCCACTGTGACATCTACAGCCATTTATATTGTTTTTTGCTGTGCTTATGTGCTTACTGCATGGTACCCAAATACATAAAAATAAAACATTTTGGGAACAAACCATCCACAAATAACCTAAGCATCATATGCTGTCATGGCTTTATGATGTAATTATTGCTCTGAGTACTCTACACCAGCTATTGGTGTGACCTTATCAGAAACTCAATGAGACACACTTCTTTATTACACATGGCTCCTCTAGCACACTAAAGCTAGGGAACAGAACTTTGAACTCCAGGCTATGTGATACAAGACTCCTGAGATACTGCATAAACGTTTCCTTCTATCACTAATAGTTATTAGAGGTGTTATGGGTCAGATGGTAGGCTCCTACATATAGCTTGGGATTGTCCACTTCTTAAATTCTTCTGGAAATGGGTGCACAAGTATACTCAGAACATTTCGGGGCTCAAGCTTGCTTTTGTTTTTGACACATATTTGCTCCATAACAACTGTTTGGGCTGGTTTACACTACAAAAGCTTTTCTAAGCGCTTTATGATTTAAAAATTCTTGCTAATGTTATCCTATGGGTGTGTATTCACTGGAGCGATGTGATTTTGTAAACATCCCCCATAGCATTGCATTAGTAAGAGCTTTTAAAATCTCTAGCATTTAAAAAGCTCTTGTAGTGTGACACTTAAAACAGGGTGGAGGTGCCCAATGCACAAAAGATAGGCTAATAAGATGTTAATCTTATAAATAGAGAGAGAGACAATCTTACCTCTCTTGAAGAATTTGAACCAGTTTATTGAAAAAAGTTGTTTTATTTGAGCAAATAAAATTGACAATGCATTTCACGGCTGCTTGCCCACTTCCTCAGGTCAGTGAAAAAAACAGGTACCTTAACTGCTATAGCTGTGTGGCAAGCGTGAGCGCCTCTCTGTGATTACCTCTCTGTTTTTTAAGATTAACAGCTTATTAGCCTATCTTTTATGCATTGGATGCCTCCACCTCTGTTTTAAGTGTCTTGTCATGCCTCTTTTAAAGGTGATAGTTTTTAAGTTGTCCTAAAGTACTTCAGGAGAGTGCAACCACCCAGTTACTGTCACAAACCTGGAAATCTGAGCAGAAATGGTTAATTTTCAGCCTACTCTGGTGGTGGTTGCAAGGATTTGAAACACACCTTTGTGAGTATATACATCCTTAGCAATTTGCTTTTGTAAATCTTACATGATTCTGCACCATTGGACTCCTGGTCTCCTTTTGTCTTTAATATGAACCTGGGGTTGTTACAATCACAGGAACCATTGACATAAGCTATCTTGTAGTGTGAATCAGCCCTTAATCCCGGAACAAGTACAAAAAAGAAAAACCCCAAAACAATCTTGCCTGACTTAACTAGATCAGCTACAGCCTACATTCTGGTTTTCTGGAAATCACAGGTGATTTTAACCAACCAACATACATACAGACTGTTTTGGTCTGGTTGATCCTCATCAGTGCATGGCGTGGTTTAATATGGCTCTGTGAGGTAGGTCTTGAAACACCCAGATTGCCCAGCATGCTCATGGTAAACTAGAACTCCAATGAGTGTGTAAGGGGCTTAAAGCTAATGGGAATCCATGACTAAGTAAAAACCTTAAAGGATACCACAACTGAAATGTGACATAATGAGATAGACATGTGTATGTACAGTGCCTAGCACACAAATAACTATGCTGTGTTCCTTTTTTTCTTTCTCTGCCTGAAAGAGTTAAATATCAGGTATGTAAGTGGCTGACTCAGTCCTGACTCAGACAGGAAGTGACTACAGTGTGACCCTCACTGATAGGAAATTCCAACTATAAAACACTTTCCTAGCAGAAAATGGCTTCTGAGAGCAAGAAAGAGGTAAAAAAGGGGAATTTCTTATCAGTGAGGTTCACGCTGTAGTCACTTCCTGTCTGAGTCAGGACTGAGTCAGCCACTTACATACCTGATATTTAACTCTTTCAGGCAGAGAAAGAAAAAAAGGAACACAGCATAGTTATCTGTGTGCTAGGCACTGTACATACACATGTCTATCTCATTATGTCACATTTCAGTTGGGGTATCCTTTAAGGAGAGGGAAGACTCGGGTCCTAATGAGCCTTCCCTCTCCTCTCCGGGTGCCCTCGGTGCTCGCTGGCTCCCCCCGTTCAATGCCCCCGCCTTGGGGACTTTGGAAGTTTTCGGGAGCCGAGTCCTCCCAAAGAGAGGCGGCTCCATACTGCACACTCGCGAGTGCGTCATAGAGGGCGCTCGCGCATGCGCAGTGTAGAGCGGCCCGTCTTCGGGAGTACTCAGGCTCCCAAAGCATTTCCAAAGCCTCCCTTAGGTGGGAGAACAGCGGTATTTGACCGAAACGGTCGAATACCGCTACCATGAAGCCAGCGCAATAGCGGGGAGCAGGAGAGGAGAGAGAAAGCTCTATGGGACCCAGAGCCTCCCTCTCCTTAGGTGAGTATCTGACTTTTTTATTTATAAATGGGTTCCCATTCACTTTAAAAGGACCAAAAAGGCCTCTTACTAAAAACACTTTGCAAAAAAAGAAATAAGCCTTCCTAAAATAAAAGGTATTTGTGATTGTGTTTAGCTTTCAGGGAGAACAAAAGGATTATTTGCATATTTAGTAGTGATGCATTTTTGGGCACCTCATATTCTTAATCCAACAAATACCTTCTGTTTTAGAAAGGCACATTTCTGTTTTGCACAGTATTTTTAGTAAGAGGGTTTTTTGGTCTCGTTCAACATGAACTTGCTGCAGGGTGATCTGTGACTCTAGTTATGTCAAGTCCTGATTGGAAATTACATCGGAAATGCTGATTTCCGATCAGAAATGTAGACATTTCAATTCTGCTGTATCTGAATGAGCACCCTATCCAGACATACAAATAAATACATTGTTGATGTGTGGTTTGAGACATCATCAATACTAGTACATGTTCGTATGATTAATTACAGCAGAATAAGAAACACTAGGAGGCGGTCTCTGCACTCGCTTAGGTTTATGTTGAAAAGTTTGAATAAAATTGATTTAAACAGAAACCATCCCAAACATGACAAGGGTGACTTTGTGAGAACAAAATACACACAACAAGTACAATCACAGTAATGAATGATAGGAGAACCTGACAAGGGTAACCAGAGACAGCAGATTACAGAGGGGCCCCAAGCTTATCTCTTTAATCCTCTTCCAGTCATAGCAACATCTAAACAATTTTCCTCCTCCTCCCCCACCCCCCATTCCCAGCAGCAGATTTATACAACTAACTGGAGGGTAACAACATTTGTTCCCTGAGTCAGTAAAAACTGATATTTGTAGTAGTAAACATGAACAGGGGGAGTATATCTCCTATACTACATGTTGTGCTAACTTAGTAGATGGCAAGTTTGTAGCTGTATGGATGCTGCTGGATGTAGGGCTGCCTGCAGCCACACCTATGGCAAGACACTGCAGGTCCCCACAGTAACAATACTATTAGCTGAAGTTTCTTATCATTTCCTTCCTTCAGCCAGTCCCCAGACAGAACTTGCTCCACCCACCCATCACCCACAACCAGCAAGAAACAAAGGGCCTAGCCCCATCTTTCAGGTCAGGCCTTTCAAAGTTGTTTTAAGTTCACAAAGTATTGGACTGAGGCTCCATTTACACTTAATCCGTTGCTCTCGGTTATACTGAAAGGACAACTGATTTTCAAAGTAATGCCCATGTTTTCCTATGGCACAGTTCCCACTTAAAGAGAAACTCAGACCAAGAATTGAACTTTATCCCAATCAGTAGCTGATACCCCCTTTCACATGAGAAATGTATTCCTTTTCACAAAAAAAACATCAGGGGGCACTGTATGGCTGATATTGTGGTGAAACCCCTCCCACAAAGACATTCTGAGTACGTACTCTTGGCAGTTTCCTGTCTGTGAACCCTGTTGCATTGTGGGAAATAGCTGTTTACAGCTGTTTCCTACTGCCAAAACAGCAAGCAGCAGCTACATTACTTGCCGCCAGCAGTAAAAATTTCACCATGTGATAAATGTCAGAATATAAATCAGGGATTTAAAATATTTTACAATGGGCAAACACTGACTAAATCATTTATACATAATTATTGTAAAAATAAAGCACTTTTTTTATTACATTATTTTCACTGGAGTTCCTCTTTAACACGTTTTAACTGAAATATTTTTCACAATGCATTGTAACGGAGAAGAAAAAAAAATGCGTACTAACTGATTAAGTGTAAATAGGGCCAGAAAATCCGTACAGCTGAAGCCTACACAAGCCTACACAAAAGTAATTTAAAAACTGATTTACAAATTGTGGGCTAAAGTTGGCCAGGGATAATGGAGGTGACCCTCAAACCACTCTCCCCAGGAAAATTAAGTATTTTGTATTCATCACATATGAAATGTGGTGACAGTCTTTCCTCAGAATTGGAAATGATGAATAAGAAACAGTACATATAATTTAGGCTTACATACAAAGTTATGCAGTATAAAGCTGGGCCAGAACCTAGTAAAGCAGGGGACAAAGTCAATCCAGCCTGGGTGGCAGAAGATGGGAAGTAAAGACAACATCCAGCTAAATCAGAGCATGGCTGGAACAGAAGACACAGCAGGGGGGAACAAAAGACCCAGAGGACATATGGGCAGAAGTAAAAGTAAGGAGTCCTGGTCACTAGAACCAAGAAAGGTAGCTATCGTAGTAACTCTCCCACATGCTCTCTACTGTTTAGTAGTCTGCACTGTGTTGATCAGCAGTGGCCTAGTAACTCCTAGGTGTCTTGTGCATGGGGTAGAATTGTGCACTCTACTGTCAG
The DNA here is from genome assembly GCF_040937935.1 of Hyperolius riggenbachi. Classification (NCBI taxonomy): domain Eukaryota; kingdom Metazoa; phylum Chordata; class Amphibia; order Anura; family Hyperoliidae; genus Hyperolius; species Hyperolius riggenbachi. The sequence continues at coordinate 161,310,303 of NC_090654.1, forward strand.
TACTATACAGGGTCAATGTCCAGTGGCTGAAATAACAGCAGCAGGGAGGGAAACTGCACTGGTGACTGGGCCAGCTGGGGAAGTGAATAACCAGCAGTAAAATTTGTGTGTTAGGGCTTGTTTCTACTAGGAGCGGTGTGATGCGGCTACATAGCCGCATCGCACCGCAGGTGTGCTGAAACACATGCACGCCAGTGGAACAGTTTCCACTGCGTGCATGGTGTGCGGAGTGGTCCAGTGCGATCCGATAATCTGCAGCATGCTGCAGATTTTCGCACGGCCGCATCAACCCGCAGCCGTGTCCCATCTACTCAATACACTTCCGCATCGGAGATGCGGAAGTGATGCGGCCGGCGGCGGAAGTGATGCGATGCGGTTGCGTAGCCACACTCACATCACTTTGCAAATGGAAACCCACCCTTAGTAAAAGCAGGAGTAGGGATGTAAAGGTCACCTCAGTATATAATCGAGTCAAGCATTCTTGGTCTGTTATCTCATATTGGTTTACATTCAAACTGATTGATATGTGTGTATAGCCTTCCATACATTATTAGGTTTTTGTGATTCCATTCTGCATCAAATGTAGATTATCTAGTTGCACTTAGGCAGATCAGCCTCTGTTGTTGGTGGTGGACCTTGTCCTGACCCTGTCTAGCAGGGATGGTCGGAATTGCCCATTTCCGATTTTACGGAAATTCCGCTTTCCGCCATTGCCGCTACCAATTTTCGCATTCCGATGCAGATTTTCGTGGAAATTTCAGCCGACTTTAACATCGATTTTCTCAGGTGTTCCTAGCACCAATGGGGGCTTTGCTATTAACCTCTAAAGTCGGCGGCATAACGCATATGGTATTTTCTCAAAAAGTACATGGTCTTTTTGAAAGATTTTTTTGCTTCTTGTTTCCACTCTTTTACTTAACATACCCTGAAAATGTAGTGTTCCTAGCCACTATGGGGGATTTGCTATTAACCTCTAAAGTTGGCGGCATACCGCATGGTAATGCAGATTTTCTGCATTTTACATTTCCGCCGACTTTAGCGCTTACCGTATTTTTCGGACTATAAGACGCACTTTTTCTCCCCCAAAAGTAGGGAGAAAAAGTCCCTGCGTCTTATAGTCCAAAGGCAGTAAGTGAGTCCCCGACTTAATGATCGCCTGCCGATATGAACCGTGGACTTGCGGCGATGTCGGGGACTCCCTGCACTCCCTGGGGGCTTCCTGAACTTTCCCTGCATGTAATTAGTGGCAGTGGCAGCCGCTGTCACTCACCTCATCGCTGGAGCCCGCAGTAATGAGCTTCTGGCCCCCTCCGGTCCTCGGTGTTGTCCTCTGAGTGTCCGGTGTCCTGAATGATTGCCCCTCTGTGGAGAAAACAACAAGCATCAGCAGCCGTGGGCATCACTCACCTCATCGCTGGAGACCGCGGTGATGAGCTTCTGGCCTCCTCCTGTCGGCGGTGATGTCTTCCGTGTGTTCGGTGTCCTGATGGATTCCCCCTCTGAAGATTACACTTTACTCTAGTACCGGCACTTCCTGGTCGCATATGTATGCGTCATTACAGACGCGACCGGCACTAGTGTGAAGGCGTGTGATAGAGCGGCTGGCCGCGCGGGCTCCAAGGATGAGGTTTGTGCTGCCCGGGGCTGCCGCTGATTGTAATCTTCAGAGGGGAAATCCATCAGGACACGAACACACGGAAGACATCACCGCTGACAGGAGGAGGCCAGAAGCTCATCACCGCGGGCTCCAGCGATGAGGTGAGTGATGCCCGCGGCTACTGCTGCTTGTTGTTTTCTCCACAGAGGGGCAATCAATCAGGACACCGGACACTCAGAGGACAACACTGAGGACCGGAGGGGGCCACAAGCTCATCACCGCGGGCTCCAGCGATGAGGTGAGTGACAGCGGCTGCACTGCCACTAACTACATTTATGCAGTAGGACTTCACATAAGGCAGAGGGGGACATCAGGAAGGGGGGGGGGGGTAATCGAAAGGATACAGGGGGGGAAATATGGAGGACATAAAGGACGTCACATAAGGCAGAGGGGGACATATAGGACGTCACATAAGGCAGAGGGGGACATCAGGAAGGGGGAGGGGTAATCGAAAGGATACAGGGGGGGGGAAATATGGAGGACATAAAGAGAGACATAAAGAGAGACATATGGAGGACACACAGGGGGACATGAAGAGGGACATATGGAGAACACAAAGAGGGGGCATATGGAGAACACATACAGTATATATTATAGATAGATAGATAGATAGATAGATAGATAGATAGATAGATAGATGTGCCATAAAGGGGGACATATTGATGCCATTTGGAGGACACAAAGGGGGACACCAAAGGAAGAACATCTACAAGATGCCCCTGAATCATAGACGCGACAGGTTTATTTTTTTCCTGGTTTTTGCCCTCTAAACCTAGGTGCGTCTTATAGTCCGGAGCGTCTTATAGTCCGAAAAATACGGTAATAGCAAAGCCCCCGTAGGTGCTAAAAACACCAAATTTTCAGGGTTTGTTAAGCAGAAAAGTGGGAACAAGAGGAAAAAAATCTTTCAAAAACACCTTGTACTTTTTGAGAAAACAATGTTGGCGGAAATATCTGCAAAAATGTCTGCGATTTCCGTAAAAATCCGCCTACCGCACTTGTATTACCAATTTCCGATGCTGAAATGCAATTTCCAATCGGATATGCAGAAATTGCTTTGCCGCAAAATCCAAACGAGCATCCCTACTGTCTAGTTGTAGTAGAGTTCTGTCAGTGAAATAAACACTTAGTGAAATAAAATCTCCAGCAGCATTTGTAAACTCTAGCTAAAAATGTAACTGCTGTGTAAATGATTAATAATTATACTATCAGACCAAAAATATACTGTATGTGAGGATCCGTAGGGATGGTCAGAAATGCCCATTTCCGATTCGGCTGAAATTTTGATTTCCTCCAATCTTGATTACGATCCTGCGAATTTCCGATTTCCGGTTTCCAAAGAGTCTTCTTGTTTGTCATTTTATGCATCTTCTGATTTGTCAAATACTTGATTCATAAGTATTGGGCCAATCAGAAAATGCAGAATTTTATTGTGGTAATTGGAATACCACGAAAATTTTAGGCCAATCACAAAGCTCGGGAATACTCTGTACTATCCAAGTCTTGTGATTGGTCTAAAATTACTGCTGTAATCCAATTTTCACAGAAACATTCTGCATTTTCTGTTTGGTCTAATGCTTCCGAGTTCTGTGATTGTGCTAAATTTACAGAGTTGTAGTAATACTGTATTTCCATGGAAATCTGATTTCTGTTTTGCGATTTCTGTTTGGAAATGCCGATATCCAATTGGAAATGTGGCAATTTCAATTCCACAGAAACTAAATGAGCATCCATAAGGATCCACTTAAACACTGATATCAGGGAGATATTTCCAGATTCCAGGGTAAAGTGTAAAAGCTAGGACCACAGAGAGAGAGAGGGAGATTAAGAACCACTTCAGTGATTACTATCTAAAAAATCCTGAACCTAGAAGTGCATATACATATACAATGAATGTCAACCAATGGAATCAAGTCCTGATTAGAGATAGGCCGAACATCAAATTTTCAGCTCACAAACGCAAATTTCCACGAAAATTTGCGAACAGACTGTTTGCAGTGGGCTCCATAGAATTTAATGGCAGGTGAGCGGCCGCCAACTTTAGCGGTTATTAGCAAAGCCCCCTTGCGTGCTAGAAAAAAAAAATCAGGGTATGTTGAGGAGGACAGTGGGTACAAGAAGAAAATACATTTTTAAAAAGACCTTATAGTTTTTGAGAAAATCGATTTTTAAAGCTTCATAAGAAAAAAATATACATTTAAAGGACAGATAATGTAGCAAACCACAGTAGTGTAAACTTACATATATCAAAAGAAAGAGCAATGAATTTCATGATGGGGTTTCCTGGGGGTCTGTACGCTGTGCATACGGACCCCATGGAAACCCCGTGGAAGTGGCAACGCTTTGGCCAGGGATCGCTATACAGTTGCAATATGGCTGTATAAAAATCCCTGGCAACTTTACGTATTTTATGAAGCTTTTTGCTTAATGTTCAGAGTGTGGGAAATTTAAAAAATAATGACATGGGGACACCCCTCTCAAGCCTTTTTAACCCCTTGTCCCCCATGCAGGCTAGGATAGCCAGAATGTGGAGCCCCGGGACTTTGCATCCTGAACTATACCAGCCCACATGGTCCTGGGCTCTAGGGGAGGGGGGTGACCAAGCCTTCCCCTTTCCTCCTTCACCCTCAATTTTTTCAAGCATCAAGGGTTTCTAAAAAAAATGCAGTCTCCTCAATATGTTACCAAAGTATTTGAGTTTTAATAGCTGTTTCAGCCCTTCTAGTGGACACTCTGGCTTTCTTTCTTTAAGTATTGACTGGCTAGATATTCTGGCAGTCCTGAGAACTCTTAGTAGCTTTCTCCACACCCAGGGCCATATGCAATTCAATTTTTCACCTGAGTTTTCTCCTAAGTGATATTTTTAAATGTGTCAATAAAATGCATTTTAAGCCACCAGAAAGCAAGACAATACTCAAAATAATTTTGATAGTGCCTTCTCATCTACTTTTTGGTACTTTTTTAGTTGAAAAGTGCTGGAAAGTTATTTTGAATCAAAGATGAAAAATGATCTCCTAGGTGAAAACTCAAGTGAAAAAGTGAATTGCATATGGCCCGAGAGGTCAAAGTCATCAAAGAGACTTCTACCAGGCCATTTTCCAAATAAAAAATGGTTTTAGAACATGTAAGAATTAGGATAGAACATCAACTATTTTTAAAGTTGTTCATGTTTTTTTTTTTAATGGTCTTTTTGTTGAGTGTTCAAAATGGCACCAGCTTTGGGCACCACATTAAAGGAAAGATATTGCAGTTTTAGAGCAGGTGCAGAGACGGGCAACAAAATTGATACGAGGGATGGAAGGTCTCACCAAGAAAGCTTAGATAAACTGGGTTTATTTAGTCTTGAGAAAAGACGCCTTAGAGGGGATCTAATTAATACTGTATGTATAAATACATCAGAGGGCAATATAAAAGCTTGGCGGATGAGCCTTTCATGCCTAGGCCTTCACAAAGGACTAGAGGACATGATCTGCGCATGGAGGAAAAATGTTTTAGCATTTATTTAGGAAAGGGTTCTTTACAGTAAGAGTGATTAAGATGTGGACTGCATTGCCACAGGAAGTAGTTATGAAAAATTCTCGATCTGCATTTAAAGGGGGCTTAGATGCTTTCCTTGCAGTGAAAGACATCCATGGCTATAATTACTAGGTAATGTCCAGTGGTGTTGATCCAGGCATTTTACCTGGTTGTCATCTGGAGTCAGGAAGGATTTTTTTCCCCTTTTGGGGCTAATTGGACCATGTCTTGTAAGGGTTTTTCTCCTTCCTCTGGATCAACAGGGATATGTGAGGGAGCAGGCTGGTGGTGTACTTTGTTTTCTGGTTGAATTTGATGGATGTATGTCTTTTTTTCAACCCACATAGCTATGTAAATATGTAATGAAAAAAAACAAACAAATTGAAATTGATATTGAAGAACCCGAGTGGTTCAGCAGACCTTTTCCCGGATGCCATAAAAATCCCTTCATTTTGGTTACAAAACCTTTGTTTTGATCATATCAGATTATTTCTGAAAGGTTAGTGAGTCAGAGTTTGCGCTATTGGAGTCCCACGGAGCACACACAGAAAAAAAGTATCTTTAAAGGACACCTGAACTGAAAGGGATATGGCTGTCATACTGTATGTATTTCCTTTTAACCAATACCAGTTGTCTTGCATCCTGCTGATCACTTTGCTGCAGTAATATCTGGATCACACACCTGAAACAATCATGTAGCTAATCGAGACAGACTTCAGTCAGTAGCAGTAAAAAAGAGCGCCGGCTGAGTGTGGACGAAAAGACTGCCACCATAGACTCTAATGTAAAAAAAAAAAGGGCCCCGCGATAAATATCGTTAACATTAGCACATTAAAGTTTTTGAAGTATGTTATCATTTTAGAAGCTTGCAGCAGTATAGTTTTTATCATATTATTTTATTTGTATGTACAGATTTTACATTATCAAAGATATTATCGCTTCTTTGTGTAAAAGGGTGTTTCTGCCGACCGAGTGGCTAGGGTTAGGCCCCACCAGGGGGAGTGGCTAGGGTTAAGCACCACCCGAGTGGGTGGCTAGTTTAAGGCAACACCTGGGGGGGTGGTTAGGGTTCGGCACCACCAGGGGGAAGGTTAGGGTTAGGCACCACAGAGGAGTTAGGTTTAGGCACCACTGGGGGGTGGTTAGGGTTAGGCACCACAGAGGAGTTAGGGTTCGGCACCACCAGGGGGATGGTTAGGGTTAGGCACCACAGAGGAGTTAGGGTTAGGCACTACTGGGGGGTGGTTAGGGTTAGGCACCACCTTTGGGGTGGTTAGTGTTAGGCTCCACCAGGGGAGTGGTTAGTTTTAGGCAGCACCAGGGGAGGATTCTGTGTGAGAGTAAGGTTGGGTTAAGCTGTATTGTTGAATAAAGTAATGATTTTTAACATTAATATCTTTTTTCTATTATTTCCTATTATTTATCGTTAACTAAGTTTGACAACGATATTTATCATTATCAGATTTTGTTATCCACTGGCGCCATTTTGTAATCCAGCCAGGCCCTATTTTCACAGTGCCCTTTTTTCCTGCGCACCTTCATTCATAACAAATATCTGATCTGCATTTGCTTATTCAGGGTCTATGGCTAAACGTACTAGAGGCAGATGATCACCTGCAGGACAGCCAGGCAACATGCATTGTTTAAAAGGAAATAAATAAGTCAGCCTCTGTTTCCCACTCAGTTCAGGTGTGCTTTGATTAATGCAGTGCTTTTTTTTATGTACTACTTTTGTTGTACAGAAGTAGAAGTGTATCCAGCACTACCCTCCAATAAAAGCAATCTCTTTATTTCAACAAAACATCAAATTTTTATTTAATCAAAACAACAAGTTGTAGCTGCCATACAGCTACTTTTTAATATGCACTCTGTGTGGTGACTGTTTTTACATGTCAAGGAAATAAAGTGATTGCTTTTATTGGAGGATCGTTCTGCATACATTTCAACTTCTGTGCTATTAGAACCCTGTAGTGCCAAGGTTGAATCCTTGCACCCTCGCTGCATTTTTCCTTGAGTGCGGCTCAGTGGCTCACCCATTTCTTGTGTGACTACTTTAGTTGTATGCACATGATTGCAGTCACACAACCGGTATCTTACTGACATTTTACAGTAGCAGCCCCCTTTAATATCATATGGCCCATGTAAGGGCTGCAGACAGTATTTTACCACTTAACAGTAGACACTTAAAAATAAATAAATGAATAGTCCAGGTTTGGTGGATTACTTAGATTCACCATGGTTTTCTTACAGTAGTAAATAAATGAATAGGGACTTGCTCTATACTTGTAATCCCAGTAATTTCTAAGTGTAATGTATGCTATACATATTAACACCGTTGTGCTTTAAAAACTGATAATAGTTTGTTTAATTTCCAGGGGCTTTCCTCATTCCATATTTTTTAACACTGATCTTTGCTGGAGTTCCCTTGTTTCTTTTGGAGTGTTCTTTGGGACAGTTCACATCTATTGGAGGACTCGGAGTATGGCGGCTGGCCCCAATGTTTAAAGGTATGTACCTTACTCTTAATATAACAATGTGCTGACAAGCATCCACGCAAGCATGATCCTTGTTACATGGTGTTTCCACTGAAAACTTGTGGGGCCTTGCTTGAAGGCTTTAGTTCATTACATGTATTTTTTGGGCCATAGGGCACTTCTGACCATAAGACACACCTTATGTAAGAGGTCAAAAACCAGGGGAACACAAATATACTTAATCTGGTGCACTCATGATGCAAGGGCATCTTGTGGACTTTTTCCTCCCAAGTTGTCTTTAAGCTATTCTATCTAAGCTACAATGCCCAGCTACAATGCACTAACCCCTGCGGCCCCCACCAGTTACAATTCATTGCACTACACTATACACTACATTTCACTAACCCCTGCTGCCCTCCCAGCTAGACTAAGTAACCCTACAATTTTAATTTAAGCTCTCACCTGATCCAGCCACCATGAAAGCACCTACCACATCCAGTCACCATGCTCCTCTCCTTCTCGCTCCAGTCCTGCTGTTCTACGCGCTCTCCTCTCCTCCTCCGTCTGCATCTTCTTGCTTCCCTTTTACTGCTTGACCCCAGAAACGCCTATGCACCACACATCACACATGACCCTGTCACATGTGCAATGTCAGGTCATGCAGTAAGTGGGAAGCACTAACAGTAAGTACGGACTACAGAGAGCACCAACAAGTACAGAGGACCGCAGCATGAATACTGGCAGGCATCCGCAGTCTTTAGCAGATGGGGAAGGGAGCTCCTCCCTTCCCGTGTGTAGAACGGCAGGACTGGAGCAAGGGGGAGAGGAGAGCGATGGATGGATGTGATAAATGCTTCCGCTGCACACTCTACACCACTATGGCACTTATTACTGTATGTTTGCAGTATAAAACACACAGACTACCCCCTCCCTCCCCAGTGGGGAAGAAAAAGTGTATCATTTAGTCCTAAAATATGGTATTCAAATAAAAAAATGTGACCCTAAACTCTTTCCTGGCTGCATTAGTTGCAGGTATGCATACCTTTTGCTGCTGTAAGATGTCTCTACAACTTTCAGTGATCTTAGCTCTAATCCCCATGTGACCAAACTCGAGTGTGCATTACTCTGGAGACTTAAAAATCAGAGGATGACTCCATAGGAAGGAGCCTGCACTTCCATTGTTCAAAAAACCTGATGCCCATATAGGAATTCCTCTGCCAAAAGCTACAGGGAGTGAAGCCTGCTGCCAATGCTGCCCTACTTTGTGTTATTTTATCAGAGGTGATTTGAGAATGGCTTAAAGAGTAACTGTCGGGCATAACATCAAGAATCAATTATTTATTTTGATCTGGTAAACAAGTAATATGGATACTAACCAGGCAATCCAAAAGTTAAAAATCCCTCTTATTTTTTTCCTCCATAAAACATAATTCCCCAGTTTCCCTGGCTCTTATTTGGTACATCTGCCACACAAAGGAAGTTGCAGGGCATGCTGGGTTGTCTTTTTTTGCTTCTTTACTTTCCCCTCAGACTTAACTAATGAAGCCTGATTGGCTGAAGCCTCTTTCCCTTCTGTTTTTCCCTCTCGCACCTCTCCTCCTCTCTGATTGGCCAATATTTAACAATGCACTTTCTACTGCAGTGCAGACCATGGTGGGAGTGTCTGAAGACTAGGAGGGGGCAGGAAATGCATATAAAATGAGGCAGAGGAGAGTAAGGGAGGAAATGATATCAGGATTGGCTTCAAGATAGACACAGGCAAAATGGAAAATCCTAAGAAGCATTTTCTCTCTTTTTTTTTTTTTTACAAAAAAAAAAATCACTAAAATCAAAATGTGGACAGTGCAATACAATACACATGCGATGTAAGGAGAGCAAGTATTCATAAACACCTTGTTACAGTATTTACCATTTTCACTAGGTTAAGTACCTTGTTGTACATTTGAATGATTATACATAGTGTATATTTGTTTAATCTACAGGTGTGGGGCTGGCTGCTGCTGTACTGTCATTCTGGCTAAATATCTACTACATTGTCATCATCTCCTGGGCCATATATTATTTATACAACTCATTCACCCCAGTAAGTATAGTGACATTTGTTGAGCCTGTTTTTGCTTAGAATTTTAAACTATAGTCATGCATTGTTTGATTTAAAATGCATCCTTCTGTGCTTTATTAGCAGTGTGGGTGAATACCTGTTGTTCTTCCAGAGGAAGGTTAAAAAAAAAAAAAGGAGAGAATTAGGTGCCCCTTATGGTGTAGCATATCAAGTCATTTGGAAAGAAAAATATGACAAATGAGTACTCACAAAACCAGGTTGCAGAAAGGCAACCATGGCTTTCAAGTGAGGGATGATTTGCTCCAGTGTAGTAAGATCGAGCACGAACTATAGGATAGCCCTTAGCTCAGATGGAGGAGAAACACATGTGAGTACCTTGCTTCCTGATAATAGTTTGAGTCCCTGTCTCCTAAACTCCTAATCCAGCTTCCAGGTCCGGAAACAGGATAGACAGCGTGGCATAGCGCAAACAGGATGAGCACAGGTGACTGAGAGATGACGCTCAGTATAGGTAGCTAGGAATAGGTGCTCAATATAGGTAGCCTAGGTAGCCAGGAATAGGCGCTTAGTATAGGTAGCCAGGAATAGGTGCTCTTGAGATGTAATGCAAGAACAGGAAGAAGTAAGTACATGCAGTGCATGGATCCAGGCGCAGTGAGTATTTGATGACCCCCTTTGCCGTTGCTCTTTTTCCCACTGCTGCGCCCTCTAGCGCAGCACATGTGGAGGATGAGCAGGCCTCTCAGGGCCCCTGGCCCATTTGCACATGTGACCACTGCGACCATGGTCCCCTACACCCGTGAGTGGCTGTTATACCGAGCTACACTACCTGTTATACTTAATATAACCATCTGGTTGTGACTGTTGCTGCACGCTTTAGTCACTAAAAAGTGCATCTCACTGCCTGTGAGCTAAGTGAATACGCATCAACCTTTTTTTGAAACTCAGGGAAGCAAGGAACTACACACACACTAATTTTGAAGGTGAATTATCTGTAAATTAAGTCTCTGTGATAATGTAGTTTGGATAAAGTATGTGTATTCTTTGGTGAAGCAGCTCTATTGCCTGCTATGGATACTGGGCTGTTATATTGATCTACATTGACTGTTATAGTGGGGTATTCTGGCATAGGGGTTTCGAAATACATATGAAGTGGAGCTGTTCAATGGTTAAAAAATTCTGGGTAGAAATAATTGTCTTTGGCTAGAAATATGTGGCACATAACTGTAATTTAACAATTGGGTCAGCCACATTGAGCATATTAGAAGCAGAAGAAAACAGTGCAATAATAGTATTAAAAGAAATCAGGACAATGATAGCTGGAAGCCTGTGTGCAGAGAAATAGATTTTAAAAAATGAACAGGAAATTTCAGACAGTCAGGGTAAATTCTGATTCTGAGAAATAAACACATCAAAGGTTAGAATATGGAAAAATACATGGCAAGTTCTGGCCAGGTGGGAGAGAGAAGAAGAAGAGAGATGGATGGAAGAAGGGATGAAAGTGGTGACTGCATGGAGAATGAGGAAATGATAGAGATTTTAGGATAAGTACTATGTTGAGTTTGGTTCTCTCTTTTTGTAAGATATTTCCCATTTGTTGATATTGTTATGCTGAAAGAACACCTTGATTAATTATTTTTGGCACAAGAAACTAAAGGCATAAACAAGAAACAACCAAACCGTGATGCAAACAGCCTAACAATGAATGGGTTGGGTATGAAACTTTTGTATTAACTATGCAGAGTTTGGTAAGAAAAAAAATAGGATAGTAGATAGGAAAATGTAAAAACAAATAATTGTTCTAGCCAAAAGCCAACCACCAAGAGGGATCAGTAGTTTGACACTGGGAGGGAGGCTCTCCAAAGAATGTATAAAAGGATTAAAAAGATGAACATTTTTTACATATTTCGTGTATCATTCCAATTTGCTACATGTAACTTAATCTATGGACTTCTAGATCTAAAAACAATGACCAGTATGGAAAAATAATACTATTTTGGAGGGTGTGGTCAGAAGCTAATGGCATGAGGCAGCAAGTGAGGAAAGCTCCAGAACCGAAATCCATTAACCTATTTTTTACTGGAACCTGATGCACCACTAAACATTCTAGTATATTCACCTTCCGAGCATTGTCACACCTGGAGGTCTCCTGTGTGAATACTCAATCTGCTTCAGAAGCCGCAGCCAAATTTGAGACATTCCAGCGGCAAGATGGTGCTGATGCATGACCAGGGTAGGGCCCTATTTGAGCCGACCTTATTAATCACCGTAACAGAAGCTATGACACCCAATTGGAGTTACAAGGCCACAGCTTTATTACAGTATTAACATTATACATTCGATGAGCTGTGACAAAAACACTGAAATAAAAAGGGGGAGAAAACATATTACAATAACAAACATATCTCCATTAAACAGATGGCGGGGCGCTTGAGCGCTCTGCAGGTCCCTTGACAATGCCCTCACGTGCCGGCCACCAGCCTTCGGCTTACATTATCACATTATACCACCACTCCTCACTCCATTATTGCATTATCCATTATTGCCATTATCCATTATCATATATATTCCATTATGGGATCCTCATTCGGCGCATTAATTGGTTATGCCAGCTCGGTGGGAAATACTTTCTCGATGTCCAAAGATACGGCATTGTCAAGGACCCGCCACAGCATTTGTCCTTGCCATCTCAAGGACGAATGCCCGCCCACACGCAGAGCGCTGCCTCGAGAGCCTCTCTCAGGCCATATAATAAGATGCTGTTGCCCAGGTCGTTTAAGTGCACTCCATCCCTTTCTAGGTGCCCTGCCGGCTTTTCGAGCAGTGTGGGCCCTTTGGTCAGTCTTTGACCTGGGGATGTGCACACACAAGCTGCCTTGAGACAGTGAGATACCCTCCCGTTGTACCCCCCCCCCCTCTACTTCTATTGGGGCCTACCAGCTCCCCCAACCTTAGAGCTCCATGGAAGGCTAATGCAAAAGCCAGTTGAAACAGATGAACTTTGTGTTCACTGCGGCAATATACCTTCAGTGCACCCAGTAGTTCAATCAGCAGTGCCAGCGTGATGGCCCAATCATTTTTTTCCATTCTTTTCGCCAGGGCCGAGGCCCTGTCGCAGGATGCATAGCGTACCGCCGCTAAGTCTGGGTCGATCCCGTCGCTTACCGATGTGCCCATGGGTGCGATAGGTGATGGGTAAGGCGATATTTACCTGCCTTTTTTTTGAGGACCACGCCTAGGGGTGAGATGTGTAGATTGGGTATGGGTGGGTGCTGAAAGGGGGCCTGCCATCCTTTCCATGGCTAGCTCCTTGTCAAGTTTCTGTGCCACCACCTCTGGGAATTGGTGAGCGGATTTCAAATTTTTGCGTTTGCCGGTTGAGTAGGCCGATTTGCATGGCATTGTAAACCCCTCTCGAAAGCCATATGCTAGAAGGTCGGCCTGCTCCATATTGGGGTACCTATCTAGCCATGGGGCCATCGCCCTGACATTAACTGGCGTGACCCCCTTTCACAGTTCCTTGCTCTGTCTTGGTTCCCTGTGTGTTTTTGTTTCTTTTGAAACAATTAGCCCCTGGGTGCCCGCTGGCCCCGCAGGCCGCGCAATCGTGCTTATATCTGCATGTAGTTCCCCGCTCGCAGGTATCATTGTTGTAGTTCCAGCATAAACCTTTTTTTCTGCTGGGCCAGCGAGGCATCTGGCCCGCCGTCCGCTGCTTGAAAGGGGGTGTTGTGGCCCCCCTTGTACCCGCTACCGTACTCCGGCTTGGCTGGGCTACTCAGCGACATCCATAGCATGATGTACCTGTGTTCCCAAGTCAAGGATGGTCTGACTGCCATTTTTTGCCGGAACTGTTCATCATAGAGCAGCCAGGCCTTCCCTCCATACTTGTGATATGCCTTCCCGATGCCATCTAGGTAACAAAACATCGCTGCGCACTGCTCTGGGGTCTTTTCTCCCACTATGCTGGCGAAGATGTGAAAAGCTCTCGACCAATTGGGGAATGTCCTAGGTATCAATCTATACATCCGCCTTTGGTCGTCCTCCTCCTTGCGGTGCTCCTTGCCCCTTTCCCATTTTTCTATGTTGTAACTATCTAGCGGGAGCACCGTGAATATGTATATGTACTGACCTTTCCAAATTTTTTCCTTTGTTTCCTCTGATACATGGAACCCCAATGGACCCACGAAACAGACATAGGTGTTGCTCTTGCCCGAATCGGCCACTCGGGGTGGCCGTTCAGATTTCTCGGTCGCTCCCACCTCTGGGGTTGCTACTAGAGATGTCGTGAACCTCCGATTTTCGGTCCGCGAACCGGGTTCGCGAACTTCCGCGGAAGGTTTGGTTCGCGGAGAAGTTCAATGGGGAGGCGAACTTTGAAAAATAGAAAAAATTATGCTGGCCACAAAAGTGATGGAAAAGATGTTTCAAGGGGTCTAACACCTGGAGGGGGGCATGGCGGAGTGGGATACATGCCAAAAGTCCCGGGGAAAAATCTGGATGTGACGCAAAGCAGCGTTTTAAGGGCAGAAATCACATTGAATGCTAAATTGCAGGCCTAACGTGCTTTAAAACATCTTGCATGCGTATACATCAATCAGGGAGTGTAATTAGAGTACTGCTTCACACTGACACACCAAACTCACTGTGTAACGCACCACAAACAGCTGTTTGTGTAGTGACGGCCATGCTGGACTACTGCGCAACATGGCGAGATTGCTCTTCCTCACTCAGTGATGTCAGGTAATGTGTGACTTCCTTCTCAACTTTCTGTTATAAACTGTTCTTATCACCTTGCTTCGACACCATCGTCTCACAGACTGTGAGATCACTTGACTCTCCACACAGCAAACAGTAGATAGACTTTCTCAGGCTTCTTCAATGTTTACGTTATTTATTCAGGACTACAGAAATACAGATAGATACATTCATCATATCCTAGCCATGCCAATCTTCATGTTGCATTACAAGCTCGTGATTAGACTCCCTACTGAAGTCACTCAGGCACTTCTTGCTAACCTACGTTCCACTAAACTACCTATGTACAGCAGACATTAGATCAGATTACATAAGGGAAGAACATGCTTAGAGGTCCCAGTCGGCCTTGCGAGCTAGTGCGGAAGGAAGAAGCAGAAGTGCCTTCTCCATCGCTCGCTCCAGATTTAATACCAACTAGGAAAGAGTTAAATATGACATCATCTTCGCCACCCCCTATATCAGTCTATTGGTGGACCCACTCGTGGTGTCATCATACCCGCCTACTCGATTAATAATCAATGAGACATTTGACATACATGCAGGAACGTGGATATTTACAAAACATGGCTGATGTTTATTGTTCCATGTCCAGGTCAGGGAGACCTGCGGCCTTGTTCAGAACAGCTTCTTGGTATGTTCTAGTTCTGCTGACAGAACTGCAGATTTTCTCTCTTCAGAGAAAATCCCCTTAAAGGACAGGTCTGCTCATCAAGCCTTTTTGACTAACTCAGTCCAAATAACTGAGGCCTACTTAAATTATAACAATCCCCCCTAAAAAGGCTTGATCCGCAGATCCCCACTTCTGAACCTAACCCGTACCTGGTTTCTTTTCTTTAGATTTCACTTTTCGATGTTCGTGCTCACACAACTTCTCTGCTCTAGGCTGTTACCCCTGGAAGAGAGAGAGAGCAAGACCTCTTGGAGTCTTGGTCTTCCTGTAACCAGGCTCTCTGGGGAGGCCCTACTTCTAAGTCCCTCAATACCACATGCTCAGCATTTGCGTCACTTGCGTATCACTCACAAACTTGCATGACCACAGAAAAGTGAAACTCGTTTGTTTGTTACTCGATGGAGCAGTGCCAGGTGCCTTCTAAAAGAGCGCCTTTATACAATCAGCTCCATCACAGGTACTACTAAACCTATACCCGTAACCCTGTAGATCCCTTAATTTAAACTATTGGTTCAGTAGATTGTTTATGAGGCACCAATCTCTGGACCAGGTTAATTTATTTTACGTAATTTTAACCCGCAACCTCACCTGGACCATGATGCCTAAAGTTGTCATCCCCATCCAGACGACCAGTGGGTGTAGAAAGAACTTTGGAACTGCAGATGCCCCGTCCGAGTGTCCCTGGAACATCACCGGAACCTTTGTCCACCAGGGCAGACTGGAACTCACCTGCTCATTTTTGTGTTCTACCTCGTGAAGATCACCTGTATCATGGTGAAATCTTACCTCTAACTTAGTGTACTGTTTGTTTAACCTTTGTAACAAAATGTGGTCGTCTTGAATCAACACCTGTTCCCCTTTGTCCCATGTCATGTTCTCTTTCAGGACGGGAACTACCCGTGAAACTTTGCACTTTAGAGTTCTCTTAACAATTTGAGAACCAACGTCATCCAACCTGGATGACTGGATCCATATGGGATCTCCGCTCCCACAATATGTTCCCCTTGGAAACTCCCCCTTATCGGAACAATTATGAGAATTTACCTTGAATGTATCATTAGAACTTATGTTAAAAAACCAAACCTTTCCTTCAGCCACCGGAACTATCGGTTGGGCTTCAGGGTGGATCTTTTGAATGGTAGTCTCGCATTCTGCGTTATTGAGCCTGCAGGCTTCTTCACTAAATTTGACTTGCCCCGGCCAACGCAGGTACTTCTGCAAGAATTGCCCGCATGAGGACAACTCTACTTGCTTCACCTCCCCGTCTAGCACCAAAAAAGGTTGACCTCTCAGGTCCTGGTGTAAGACACGGGTTAAGGTGGGAACTAAGGAAGTAGCGGTGCCTAAAGGAATGTTGCACCGTTTCCATTTGTTCACCCAAACATCTCGAAGCTGCCATGCAAAAGATCCTTCTCCAGAAAAATTAATATACCTCCCCTTGTCCAATCTCTCGCTGACAAAATATGTCCCCAGCTGTCCTGATTGGACCTCTTCCCCCCTTATCTCCTGAGGCACACTATGTACCTGAGGTCGGGAAGATTGTACTCTCTGCAATCGTTCGATTAAGAGTACCTCTTCACTTACCCAACTATCATGAGAATAAGCTGTTGCATATGGACTGTGTAATATCGTCCCCTGTTGTGACCCGTGTGGTGTGAATGGGGTTCCCTGTGTGGGCTTTCCCTCCCCCGGGACCGCTCTCCCCACCCTCTTTGTCACCTGGAAATGTGGCTTGATCTCGATTTTTACTTCTTGTTTCGAGAACCACCCACCCTCGGCTTTCCAGCCTTTACGTGTGTAAAGTTGTTTCAGAGGCACTCTCTGTTGGTAGCTCCAGAGTGTGATGTTGTCCCCCGCGTCTCTCCGGCAGGAGAATTGACGCCTCCTACTCGTTCCTCTCCAATCTGGAACCATCTCACTCTGCATAACCAAGACAAGGTACCCCTGAATCACACACTCCACCTTTTGCACGTACCCATTGTACTGCAATGTACCTTTTAACAAACCTTTGGATCGGTGCGTCGATTCTGGGAGTGTGGTATTAAATAGCAGATTTACATTGCCATTCAATCCCCACTGCCCGCACACCTGACCCTTCAGACCTTTCACCCACATTGTGCCATGAAATTTGTTTTCTCCTGCTCTTTCCCTCCATCCCTGCTTGGTCCATCTGTGCCAATCAGAGGGAGGTGTGAAAGGATCAGTACCTTTGTCACCCAACATTAACATGCTTGGGCCTTGCATTCTCATTAACCCCTTATTATACATGAGAATGTCCTCTCTTCGTTCTCCTAGGATGGAATGGCAACCTAGGATCACCATCAGCATGGTACTCTTCATTATAAAAGCACCACCTTGGGAAAGAAAAACATTAGCACTTTGCATTATGCTTTGCTTAGACAGTTTTGTTAGTCTCTTTCCGATCTCCGAAATCTCGTGTTTTAGTCTCTTTCCAATTTCAGGAATCTCGTGTTTTAGTCTCTTTCCGATTTCAGGTATCTCGTGTTTTAGTCTCTTTCCGATTTCAGGAATCTCGTGTTCCTCCAAGCTTAGATTGGCATCTGGAACCTTTCGCTTATCCGACTGATATCTCCATCCTTGCTGCCAGCACTGCAGCTGTCTCCATTCCATATTGCCAAACACCTGAAATCGAAATACAAACAAATCAATTCTTATTAACCTCCTTGCCGGTTATCCCGAGCTCAGCTCGGGGTAACCTGCGCAGGAGGATATCTCAGGCCCCGCTGGGCCGATTTGCATAATTTTTTTTTGTTACAAGCAGCTAGCACTTTGCTAGCTGCTTGTAACTTCCGATCGCCACCGATCCGCCGCAATCCGCCGCGCCGAGTCGCTCCCCCCCGCCCCAGAGCCCTGCGCTGCCTGGCCAATCAGTGCCAGGCAGCATTGAGGGGCGGATCGGGATTCCCTATGACGTCCCGACGTCCATGACGTCGGTGACGTCATCCCGCCCCGTCGCCATGGCGACCGGGGAAGCCCTGCAGGAAATCCCGTTCTCAACGGGATTCCCTGCATACTCTGATCGCCGAAGGCGATCGGAGTGGGTGGGGGGATGCCGCCGCTTAGCGGCTATCATGTAGCGAGCCCTTGGCTCGCTACATGATTAAAAAAAAAAAAAAATTAAAAAAATGTACGGCGCTGCCTCCTTGCCGGATTTTTTAGACCGGCAAGGAGGTTAATGATTTGGGATTCGCCCTGCGGCTTGTACTCTTTACCCTTTAAAATGATCAATATATACCGTAATTGATCTCGTTGTTTTATGGTTCTCATGAACTCTGTTTACTCTTATTGGTAGATTGGAGTTAAACTTCACCCCCCTACCTCAGTACTATCCTCAGTACTTACCTGTTTAAAATATGCTCCCGTGGACTTCACCTTTGGAAGCTCTCACCTCATTGCAGCTCACTCCACATCCCCCCTTATCTGTCCATGCGCGGCCGTCGCATGCACAGATTACGGATGCCACACCTGATGCTGCTTTGCAGGTGAGCCTGCAATGCTCTTACTCATTATCGCATTTACTTATCTAGAACTTCCTCGCGATACCAGCTCTGCTAGAAGTTCTGTGTGTTGTACCCTCTGATCAATGTTTGCCGTGCCACTACCCCCAGACCTCACAAAAAACGGCTGCCTCCCTGTAGGAAGGAGCACTTTGCACTTAAACTACACAGGGTGCAGGGCTAAGCATACCAGCGTCACATGCCTGTATGCAGATCCCTGAATGCCCACATGGAAGGTAGTCACATGGAAAACAGCGTACTGATACACTATCACTCTGTAAACGGCAATTTTATCATCTGTATAATTGCCCCATGAACTGCTGTCAGTCCTTGTTTTTTGTGCTACAATTGATAGGAGCTGGAAAAAACATATTTGACCAATCAGTGGACGAAAAAAAAACGCACAAAAAAAAACAGCCCCAGCCCAGCATAGACCACTCAGTCAAGCTCTGGCCCTGTCCACGACAAAAACCGGAAAAAAACGTTACCGCTCTGCAGAAGCGGCGACGGAAACCCGAATTGGTCAACTCCCTTTTTTCCAACTCCGGCACCCCCCTGATGCACTGTCCCCCCCTATACTCTATTGGGAACTCATGCTGCACCACCCATTAAGGTGCCCCACTTACAGGAATAATCCCATAAGCAACTCAGTACAGACCCTTTCCTGATCTGCACTGCTACGTGTGTCCCTGCACCTAGCTGGGAAACACTTCCTATTCTGGCATTCCTTTCCATGGACCCAGGGAAAAGCTCTGGGGAAATACTTTGAGAACCGAGACACACAGGAGAATGTCTCTGTATTTCTACCCCCCTTCCTTTCAGCTGCTCTGCCCGGAGCCGCGAGCACAGCCTGATGTGACGTGGATCCCCCAGCCCCTCCTCCCCCCCTGCCATGACGTGTGGGGGCCATGACTCTCGGGGGCGGGCTCTCTCCACTGCCGCCATTTTGAGTCCTGGACTGCCAGCTAAGATGGCTGCTCCCATAGCAGCCTCTGGTTCCTATATCTTAGGAGAGAAAACAAACCTCACACAGACCAAACATTTTGTGCATAATTACAAAGCATCTATCCACAATGCAGAGTAAAAAAAAAAATCGTACATTCCTGGATGTCCGTAAAAACCTAAGGAGAAATCCTTGGGACGTGGAAACCTCCCTCTCTCCACAACTCATCTGCAGCTTATCTCAGCCATAACTCAGAACTATTACAGCACTATTACTGAGACGAACAACAGACGAGCTGGCTGAACAACATAACAGATGCAGATATTTACAAGCATGTTAGCAACTCTGACTGGAAACGCACGGAGAAAAAATAAACAAAAACCTCACCCATTATCTCAGCTGTCACTATGCAAACTTACACAGCTACCCAGAGACAAGGGCTGTCCACCCAGCTCCCCGAAAAGAAAAGAAAAGAAAAAAACAGCTCACCGAGAGAAAACTTACTTCTGAGTTCTACAACTGTTCTCTCCTGTCTACTCTGCTACCTCTCTCCCCTGTCCACCACTAACACTGTTGGTTTCCCTCTGCCGCGGGGGACCCCCCCCCCCCCTTATCTATCATCCTGCCCAGTCTCTGGACAGGGAGAGAAAAACAAAACAAAACCCAGAGAGAGAGAAAACAAAACATCTGCCACACAGGAACATCGAATCCTAAGAAACAATCAAAGCGCATAAACTCTGAAAACACATTCTGTATTTACATCGGAGCTGCACCTCTCCTCACCGCAGCCTCCACACTGCAATTAACACAGAATATACACATTAACACATTATCCTCTCCTTGTTATAACACCAATAACGCCATATAACAACGTCAAACAAACTTGCCTAAGCAGCAGATTCTTGGCAATAAACCAGCATTCCCGCAACTTCACCTGCGAAACTTCCATGGACTCCGGAACGTTCTGAGCGTTTAATCACCGTCATCTCCGTCCCCACACAGGACTGGCTCAGTGGATCGACATCTCCCACAGCGAGTTGCAAGCTGGCCCCGGAGTGTCCCGTTCGACCCATATTTCGGCTGGTGACCACAGTGCACAATGCAGTCACAGTGTAACGTCCAAGAGTTTCGCCGCTGATTTCTCGAATTGCTGCCGTGTGCTTGGCTCCCGCACACACTCACACCAGCTTATCAGTATCAGCTTGATAAGCTTTACAGTCTATTCCGCTTGTTTTGCTGTGGAATATCTTGAAACCATTTTCGGCCCCGGCCCCGTCTGCCTGTTTTGCTAGGCAGGGAAGGATTTCAGGCACCACTGTTATAAACTGTTCTTATCACCTTGCTTCGACACCATCGTCTCACAGACTGTGAGATCACTTGACTCTCCACACAGCAAACAGTAGATAGACTTTCTCAGGCTTCTTCAATGTTTACGTTATTTATTCAGGACTACAGAAATACAGATAGATACATTCATCAATCCTAGCCATGCCAATCTTCATGTTGCATTACAAGCTCGTGATTAGACTCCCTACTGAAGTCACTCAGGCACTTCTTGCTAACCTACGTTCCACTAAACTACCTATGTACAGCAGACATTAGATCAGATTACATAAGGGAAGAACATGCTTAGAGGTCCCAGTCGGCCTTGCGAGCTAGTGCGGAAGGAAGAAGCAGAAGTGCCTTCTCCATCGCTCGCTCCAGATTTAATACCGACTAGGAAAGAGTTAAATATGACATCATCTTCGCCACCCCCTATATCAGTCTATTGGTGGACCCACTCGTGGTGTCATCATACCCGCCTACTCGATTAATAATCAATGCAGGAACGTGGATATTTACAAAACATGGCTGATGTTTATTGTTCCATGTCCAGGTCAGGGAGACCTGCGGCCTTGTTCAGAACAGCTTCTTGGTATGTTCTAGTTCTGCTGACAGAACTGCAGATTTTCTCTCTTCAGAGAAAATCCCCTTAAAGGACAGGTCTGCTCATCAAGCCTTTTTGACTAACTCAGTCCAAATAACTGAGGCCTACTTAAATTATAACACTTTCCATGGCATTGTTAAAAAGCTTACGTTTAGTTTTTAAATTACATTTTCTTCTTGCTGTGTACTTGTTCAGTACCGCTACAATGAGAATCCTGTGGAGGCGGGCAAGTCTGCCATTGCGACCCTGGGTAATGGCCGGGGAATGAGGGGTTTGAATTCGGTGTGGAGCCTGAGCAACGGCTACCACTACACATCCAAGGAGGGCAGCGGGCAGGCATGCACGTCCGCCCGCCCTGAGGTAGTGACCAAAAATAACAATACAGGAGGAGGACTTTCGAGGCCCTGCTGTGTATTTGAACTGAATGTACTTTAAATCCTTTAACGAGAACCAGTTATGGCGGGCAAAGATGACACCACATTCCTTTCACGAGAATCATATGGAGGCGGGCAAGTCTGCCATTTGTGACCCCGGGTAATGGCCGGGGAATGAGGGATGGAATCCGGTATGGAGCCTGAGAAACGGCTACCACTACACATCCAAGGAGGGCAGCAGGCAGGCATGCACGCCCGCCCCGAGGTAGTGACCAAAAAAGACCATACAGGAGGCGGACTTTCGAGGCCCTGTTGTGTATTTGAAATGAATTAACTTTAAATCCTTTAACGGGAATCCGTTATGGAGGGCAAGTCTGCCATTGTCACCACGGGGAATGAAGGTTGGATTCCCCTGCCCTGACCGTGCTTTGCAGACCAGGCATCTGTGGTCAGATGGACCCTTGAGCCAGCGGAAGACAAACCAAGTCGAAAGCATTTGCCAAGAATGTTTTACGGAGGGCAAGTTTTTTTGCCCTTTTTTTAAATTTTTTGAAAATGATAGATGGTTGTATTTTTAAATTGTTTAAAAGTGTATCCATTCAAGTGCAAGTTATGCACTGACTGCCAGGTATAATGTGCAGTCACAGATGCAGTGAAAGGTATGCAGTGACTGCAAACAGCCGTTTGTGTAGTGACGGCCATGCTGGACTGGTGCGCACCATGACGAGAGTGCAGGTGATGGTGGCTTTTCAGCCCATATGCTCGCCCGGCTGATGTAGCTGAATGACAGAACAGTGACTGTCCAGCTGATCAAATTTGGTCTGACCACAATGAAGCAACGACCTTATTATCTTTTGTGTGCCACCCCCACCCGAGACACTCAAATAGCCGGCGGTCATTGCTTCATTGTGATGCGCAAGCCCCTTCACCGCGGCAAGGTAATGATCACGAAGGGGGATGGGCACATGTACACGCACCAGAAAAATTAGTGTAGCAGCCGCTGCTAGCAGCGGCCTTAAAAATTCAGGAATCCGCCTAGAGTCCTGGACCCTGTTGGTGGTGGCGGAGAAGGTAGTCAAGCGGCCTGCAGGCAGAGATGCTGTGTGTGGGGACTGACTTAGTCTTCGGTCGTGCAGTAGCCCTCCGTGATCCATTCCTCATTCATTTTGATAAAGGTCAGGTACTGAACACTGTCGTGACTTAGGTGACTTCTCTTCTCAGTAACTATGCCTCCAGCTGCACTGAAGGTCCTTTCTGACAGGACGCTTGCGGCAGGGCAAGAGAGAAGTTGTATGGCAAATTGGGACAGCTGTGGCCACAGGTCAAGCCTGCGCAATCAGTAGTCCAAGGGTTCATCGTCGCTTTTCGCAGAGTCTACATCCACACTCAAGGCCAGGTAGTCAGCTACCTGCCAGTCCAAGCGTTGGTGGAGGGTGGATCCGGAAGGACTATGGCGAGGAGTTGGACTAAAGAACGTCCGCATGTCCGACATCACCCTGAGATCGCTGGAGCGTCCTGTTCTTGCCTGCGTGGACTTGGGAGGAGGAGGGTTACTGCCAGTGGTACCTTGATTGCGTTGTGCAGCCACATCACCCTTAAATGCATTGTAAAGCATCATTGACAGCTTGTTCTGCAAGTGCTGCATCCTTTCCGCCTTTTGTTGAGTTGCTAAGACGTCCGCCACTTTGTGCCTGTACCGAGGGTCTAGTAGCGTGGCCACCTAGTACAGGTCATTCGTCTTGAGTTTTTTGATACGGGGGTCCCTCAACAGGCTGGACAACATGAAAGAGGACATCTGCACAAAGCTGGATGCAGACGTACTCTCCATCTCCTCTTGCTCTTCCTCAGTGACGGGACACAACTCCTCTTCCTCCCCCCAGCCACGAACAATACCACGGGAACGTGGAGCAGCAGAAGCCCCCTGTGATGGCTGCCGCGGTTGTTCTCCTTCCGCCGCCTCTTCCTCCTCCACAGAAACACCTTCCTCATCATCACCATCATCAGAGTCTGACTCCTCTGCTTCCCCACATGACTCCTCTTCTTCCTCCTCATCCCCCCTCTGTGCTGCCGCCGGTGTTGTGGAAACATCGGGTTCGTGTGTAAATGGCTCCCACGACTCCTGCTGCCCTAACTCTTCTTGTTCACGCTCCTCCACAGCTGTATCCACCACTCTACGCATGGCACGCTCCAGGAAGTAGGCGTAGGGCAGGGCTGCCCACACTTTTTCGGCTCGCGAGCTACTTTAAAATTTGCCGAGGCCAGGAGATCTACCAACGTCTAAGCACGCCCCCCTCCCCCCGCATAGGTTAGCCAGGTATATGTGCCTGCAGCAAAGGTTACGTGCCCTCAGTGTAGGTTAGCCAGGTATATGGGCCCTCAGTGTAGGTTAGCCAGGTATATGGGCCCCCAGTGTAGGTTAGCCAGGTATATGGGCCCCCAGTGTAGGTTAGCCAGGTATATGAGCCCCCAGTGTAGGTTAGCCAGGTATATGGGCCCCCAGTGTAGGTTAGCCAGGTATATGGGCCCTCAGTGTAGGTTAGCCAGGTATATGGGCCCCCAGTGTAGGTTAGCCGGGTGTATGGGCCCTCAGTGTAGTTAGTCGGGTGTATGGGCCCTCAGTGTAGTTAGCCGGGTGTATGGGCCCTCAGTGTAGTTAGCCGGGTGTATGGGCCCTCAGTGTAGTTAGCCGGGTGTATGGGCCCCCAGTGTAGGCTAGCCAGGTATATGTACCTGCAGGCAGTCAGAGGAGAAGAGGCGGCGAGGAGAGACTCTGGCAGGCCAATGGGATGCAGGGGAGAAGCGGCGGCGAAGAGAGAGGCGGCGCGGCCTCTACGTCATGGCTGGGGGCGGCGCCGGGTACGTTACAAGCACGCACGTTGCAGGCTGCCCGTCGCCGCCCCCGGCCATGACGTAGCGGCCGTGCCGCCTCTCTCCTCCCTCTCTCCTCGCATGCATCCTTACTGGCCAGCAGCTAAACACGAGCTGCTGGCCGCAACAAATTTTACGAGACGCGGCCGAGAGGCCGCGATCTACCAAGAAGGCGGTCGCGATCTACCGGTAGATCGCGATCGACCTATTGGGCAGCCCTGGCGTAGGGGATCAAGTCGCTGATGGTGCCCTCATCGTGACTCACCAGTTTGGTCACCTCCTCAAAGGGCTCCATGACCCTGCATGCATTTCGCATCAGTGTCCAGTTGTTGGGCCACAACATCCCCATCCTCCCAGATTGTGTCCTTGTACTGTAATGATACAGGTACTGGGTGACGGCTTTCTCCTGGTCTAGCAGGCGAGAGAACATCAGCAGGGTGGAATTCCAGCGAGTCAGGCTATCGCAAATCAGGCGTCTCACCGGCAAGTTGTTTCTACACTGAATGTCCGCAAAGCGTGCCATGGCCTTGTAAGAGCGCCTGAAATGCCCACACAACTTCCTGGCCTGCTTCAGGACGTCCTCTAAGCCTGGGTACTTGGACACAAATCTTTGCACGACCAGATTAAGCACATGTGCCATGCAGGGTATGTGTGTCAGCTTTCCCAAATTCAACGCAGCAATGAGATTGCTGCCGTTGTCACACACCACGTTGCCGATCTCAAGCTTGTGCGGGGTCAGCCTTTGCTTCACCTGTTTGTTAAGAGCAGCCAGGAGAGCTGCTCCAGTGTGACTCTCCGCTTTCAGCCAAGACATGTCCAACACTGCATGACACCGTCGCACCTGGCATGCAGCATAGGCCCTGGGGTGCTGGGCTGTGTAGCTGGAGAGGAGATGGCGGCACCAGCCAAGGAGGAGGAGGAGGAGGAGGATGACGACAGCGAATCGGTGATAGCAGGTGGAGAGGAGGTGGCTGGAGGCCTGCCTGCAAGCCGTGGAGGTGTGACAAGTCGGTCCTGTGCGCAGCCACGTACTCCCTGCTTGCTGCCATCGGTCACCAGGTTGACCCAATGGGCTGTGTATGTAATGTAGTGGCCCTGCCCGTGCTTGGCAGACCAGGCATCCGTGGTCAGGTGGACCCTTGACCCAACGCTGTGTGCCAGAGATGACACCACTTGCCTCTCAACTGCACGGTACAGTTTGGGTATGGCCTTTTGTGAAAAATAATTGCGGCCTGGTATCTTCCACTGCGGTGTACCAATGGCCACAAACTTCCAGAAAGCCTCCAACTCCACCAGCTTGTATGGTAATAGCTGGCGAGCTAATAGTTCCGCCACGCCAGCTGTCAGACGCCGGGCAAGAGGGTGACTGGCAGATATTTGCTTCTTCCGCTCAAATACTTCCTTCACGGACAGCTGGGTACTGCTGTGGGCAGAGGAGAAGGAACCGCTGAAGGGAAGAGGCGGTGTGGAGGAGGGTGGCTGTGAAGGTGCAAGGGAGAAAGTGGATGAAGACGATGCACCTGAAGGAGGAAGAGGAGAAGGAGGGTGGCTTGTCTTTTGAGGGGTGCTGCTTCTCCTCAGGTGTTCTTGCCATAGCTGTTTGTGCCTTCTCTCCAGGTGCCTTCATAAGGCACTTGTCCCTACGTGAGAGTTGGCCTTTCCACGGCTCAATTTTTGTTGGCAGAGACAACAGATGGCTTTGCTCCGATCTGAGACACACACGTGAAAAAATTTCCAAACCGCTGAACCCCCTGCGGTGATGGCGCTAGGGTGGCATCAGCATCTGACGTTGAAGGGCATGTTGGCTGGCTGGCCATAGCTGGTGATACATGGCGCCGGACACTGCCCCCAGCTGTTTCTGAGGACGAGCTCCCTCTGCTTCTATCATGGAGTCGTCTCCTCCTACTCCTCTCTGACTCCTCCTCTGAACTGTCCCCCTGGTCATCTCCTCTACCGGAAACATATGTGGTATCCGTATAATCGTCATCATAATCCTCCTGGCCAGCTTCGCTTTCCTCAGACACTTCCTCAAGTGCACCAACTTCAGGTGGTCCACCATCATCCCCATCCAAACACGTTACGTCCATACTATTGCCACCTAACTCAGACGTATGAGGTGGTGTACCTGCGCCTTCTTGTTGTTGTTGCAGTAGTGGCTGGGAATCAGTGATTTCACCACCACCACCAAATAACTCCTGTGAAGTGTCAAATGCAGCGGATGTGGTGCTTGTTGTAGCGCTGGTGGCTGCGGGAGTTGAGGTGTTCTGTGTTAAATACTCAATCACCTCCTCACGATTCGCTGGTGGCTGCGGGAGATGAGGTGTTCTGTGTTAAATACTCAATCACCTCCTCACGATTTTGGGAAGTGATGGCACGTGCCTTCTTCTGAGCACTGTATTTTGGGGCAGGTCTGCACGAAATCACAGCAACACCACCTCGCACAGCCACAGACCTTCCGGTGCCTGGTGGCCTTCCTCTGGGTCTGCCTCTACCTCTTCCTCTACCTGGTTTGTCCATTTTGTCCATCTCGGGGGTATGCTAGCTATATGCAGTGAGGTGGGTTCTCACTCAACACAACAGGTAGTTAAATGCAGTGAGCTGGGTTCACTGAACAGTAAAGGTACTTAAGATGCAGTGAGGTGGGTTCTCACTCAACACAACAGGTAGTTAGATGCAGTGAGGTGGCCAGGTGGGTTCTCACTCAACACAACAGGTAGTTAGATGCAGTGAGGTGGCCAGGTGGGTTCTCACTCAACACAACAGGTAGTTAGATGCAGTGAGCTGGGTTCACTCAACACAACGCTAGGTATATGCTGTGATGAGGTGGCTTAAGTAAATGAACAGGTACTAGGTAGTTAGATGCAGTGAGCTGGGTTCACTGAACAGTAAAGGTACTTAAGATGCAGTGAGGTGGGTTCTCACTCAACACAACAGGTAGTTAGATGCAGTGAGGTGGCCAGGTGGGTTCTCACTCAACACAACATGTATTTAGATGCACTGAGCTGGGTTCACTCAACACAACGCTAGGTATATGCAGTGATGAGGTGGGTTAAGTAAACACAACAGGTACTGGGTAGTTAGATGCAGTGAGCTGGGTTCACTGAACAGTAAAGGTACTTAAGACGCAGTGAGGTGGGTTCTCACTCAACACAACAGGTAGTTAGATGCAGTGAGGTGGCCAGGTGGGTTCACACTCAACACAACAGGTAGTTAGATGCAGTGAGCTGGGTTCACTCAACACAACGCTAGGTATATGCAGTGATGAGGTGGGTTAAGTAAACACAACAGGTACTGGGTAGTTAGATGCAGTGAGCTGGGTTCACTGAACAGTAAAGGTACTTAAGATGCAGTGAGGTGGGTTCTCACTCAACACAACAGGTAGTTAGATGCAGTGAGGTGGCCAGGTGGGTTGTCACTCAACACAACAGGTAGTTAGATGCAGTGAGCTGGGTTCACTCAACACAACGCTAGGTATATGCAGTGATGAGGTGGGTTAGGTAAACACAACAGGTACTGGGTAGTTAGATGCAGTGAACTGGGTTCACTGAACAGTAAAGGTACTTAAGATGCAGTGAGGTGGGTTCTCACTCAACACAACAGGTAGTTAGATGCAGTGAGCTGGGTTCACTCAACACAACGCTAGGTATATGCAGTGATGAGGTGGGTTAAGTAAACACAACAGGTACTGGGTAGTTAGATGCAGTGAGCTGGGTTCACTCAACACAAAGCTAGGTATATGCAGTGATGAGGTGGGTTAAGTAAACACAACAGGTACTGGGGTATATGCAGTACTGGGTAGTACAATGTGCAGCTCCCTGTCACACACACAGGTAGTCACTGAATGTGCTGGGCTGCTGGCAGTGGCACACACAATATCAATTAGCAAGGCTGTGCATGCAACAAAAGTGTCAGTTTGACACACAGAAAAAAAATGTATAGGTTGAGCTCTGAAAAGAGCTGTTGCTGGGTGCTTTAAAAGCAATAATAATCAGTCAGGAGAAAGCAAAGCAGCCTAGAACCTAACTAATCTGTCCCTAGAAGAACAAGTCTGCAGCAGCTGTCCCTAGTCTGTCTCTAGCAGGCACACGAGTGAGGCTAATGGCCGCCGCAGCCTGCGTTATATAAGGGGGGGGCTCCAGGGCTTAGTGTAGCCTGAATGGCTACAATGTGCCTGCTGACTGTGATGCAGAGGGTCAAAGTTGACCCTCATAGTGCATTATGGGGTGAATCGAACTTCCGCAAAAGTTCGCCTGGTGCAGGCGAACGCGAACCCCCTAAGTTCGCCTGGAACCGTTCGCCGGCGAACCGTTCGCTACATCGCTAGTTGCTACTACCGGCGGTTGACCATTCCCAACCTCTGGGACCAAGCCGTTCCCTTCTGCCTGTTTCGCGGGCCCTGCTTCCTCTCCCCCGCCCCAGGCCCCCACCTGGTGCATTGTTTCATTCGCCTTAATGGCATTTAAAATTTCCAGCATCAAAGTCCGCTGGTCCACATCCTGGGAAACAATATTAGCAGCTCTAGGCACGGGCATTTTATTAGCAGTTAATCCATTAATCTCACCTGCCCCGTTGTCCGATTCTGGAGGCGCCGCTGGTCCTTCCTTTCCATGTGGCCCCTGAGCTATCTGCTCCCTGGAGCCTTGGTGGGTGACTTGTGGGGGTAATAACAAAGAGGAGACCCCCCTCCGCCCAGTTATATTGCTGCCGGGCACCCTGTCGTTGCCATGTCGTCGCGTCCCCCGCAGCCTCTTGCTGTCCCCAACCTTCTTCCTGCTGGTCCCAGCCTTGTTCCTACTCATCCTCTTGCTCTCCCTCCCCCTCACTCTCCCCTCTTTCCTCCCCCGAACTCACCTCCCTGGTACTCCCTGCCAGCTGCTGCCGCCTTTTGGCCCCTACTGCCCCGCCTGGTCCCCTTGCCGTGCCGTGGCCCCCGACCTGGCTTCTAGTGGCCCCCCTGCTCACTGCTCCTGGCCCCTTCTGCTTCTCCCCGCCCCCTTGGCCCCTGCCCTGTGCTGTCCTGAATCTGTCTGCCCCCCTGTGCCCTCTGGTCAGTGGCTCATGTCTCCCCCTGGTGGCCCCCCATTCAGGGACCTGGCTGCGCGATAGCCCTTTTTCCTGGCCATCTTCTTGTGGAGCTGTTAAGTGGGAGCGGCTAACCAAAAATGAATTAAATTAGTACATAGCAAGGAAATGAGCAGCGCTACTTAACCTCCCTGGTGGTTTATTTATTTTGCCAGGGAGGCTGCAACGTGGTTTTTTTTTAATAAAAAAAAAATATTTCATGCAGCCAACTGAAAGTTGGCTGCATGAAAGCCCACTAGAGGGCGCTCCTGTTGCGTTCTTTCGATCGCCTCCGGCAATCGAAAGTAACAAGATAGGCCGCAATGAGCGGACTATCTTGTTTCGCTTTTGTCGAGCGGAGTGACGTCATGGACGTCAGTCGACGTCCTGACGTCAGAGCCGCCCGATCCAGCCTCTAGCGCCGGCCGGAACTGTTTGTTCCGGCTGCGCTGGGCTCGGGCAGGTGGGGGGACCCTCTTTCGCCGATGCACGCGGCGGATCGCCGCGGAGCGGCGGCGATCGGGCAGCACACGCGGCTGGCAAAGTGCCAGCTGCGTGTGCTGCTTTTTTCAGAATTGAAATCGGCCCAGCAGGGCCTGAGCGGCGACCTCCGGCGGCATACCCCGAGCTCAGCTCGGGATTACCGCCAAGGAGGTTAACCACTTCCTGACCGCCCCCAGCCGATGGGCGGCGGCAAAGTCCGGGCCCAAACGACCGCAATACGCCCATCGGCGGGGGCGACTGCGGGTGTTGCTATGCGGCGATCGCGTCATTCGTGACGCGATCAGCCGCCGGGGACTGGCTCCGTCCCCCGTTCGCTGTAACCCGCCGGCCGTTCGGAAGCGCTGGCGGGTTACTAGCACCCGGATCGCCGCATGAACTTGGTATAATAGGCTTTGTAATGTATACAAAGCCTATTATACTGGCTGCCTCCTGCCCTGGTGGTCCCAGTGTCCGAGGGACCACCAGGGCAGGCTGCAGCCACCCTAGTCTGCACCCAAGCACACTGATTCCCCCCCCTGCCCCCTGATCGCCCACAGCACCCCTCAGACACCCCCCTGCCAACCCCCCAGACCACTGTTTGCACCCAGTCACCCCCCTAATCACCCATCAATCACTCCCTGTCACTATCTGTCAACGCTATTTTTTTTTTTAGTCCCTAATCTGCCCCCTACTCCCTCCTGATCACCCCCCCCCACCCCTCAGATTCTCCCCAGACCCCCCCCCCCCCCGTGTACTGTATGCATCTATCCCCCTTGATCACCTGTCAATCACCTGTCAATTACCCGTCAATCACCCGTCAATCACCCCCTGTCACTGCCACCCATCAATCAGCCCCTAACCTGCCCCTTGCGGGCAATCTGATCACCCACCCACACCAATAGATCGCCCGCAGATCCGACATCAGATCACCTCCCAAGTGCAGTGTTTACATCTCTTCTCTCCTCTAAACACCCACTAATTACCCATCAATCACCCATCAATCACCCCCTATCACCACCTGTCACTGTTACCCATCAGATTAGACCCTAATCTGCCCCTTGCGGGCACCCAATCACCCGCCTACACGCTCAGATTGCCCTCAGACCACCCTTATCAATTCGCCAGTGCAATATTTACATCTGTCATTCCCTGTAATAACCCACTGATCACCTGTCAATCACCTATCAATCACCCATCAATCACCCCCTGTCACTGCCACCCATCAATCACCCCCTGTCACTGCCATACACCAATCAGCCCCTAACCTGCCCCTTGCGGGTAATCTAATCACCCACCCACACCAATAGATCACCCGCAGATCCGACATCAGATCACCTCCCAAGTGCAGTGTTTACATCTCTTCTCTCCTCTAAACACCAACTAATTACCCATCAATCACCCCCTATCACCACCTGTCACTGTTACCCATCAGATTAGACCCTAATCTGCCCCTTGCGGGCACCCAATCACAGTCCACACGCTTAGATTGCCCTCAGACCCCCCCCACCTTATCAATTCGCCAGTGCAATATTTACATCTGTTATTCCCTGTAATAACCCACTGATCACCTGTCAATCACCCATCAATCACCCATCAATCACCCCCTGTCACTGCCACCCATCAATCACCTCCTGTCACTGCCACCCATCAATCAGCCCCTAACCTGCCCCTTGCGGGCTATCTGATCACCCACCCACACCAATAGATCGCCCGCAGATCCGACATCAGATCAACTCCCAAGTGCAGTGTTTACATCTCTTCTCTCCTCTAAACACCCACTAATTACCCATCAATCACCCCCTATCACCACCTGTCACTGTTACCCATCAGATTTGACCCTAATCTGCCCCTTGCGGGCACCCAATCACCCGCCCACACCTCAGAACGCCCTCAGACCCCAGCCCTGATCACCTCGCTAGTGCATTGCTTGCATCTATTCCCCCCTCTAATCACACCTTGAGACACCCATCAATCACCTCCTGTCACCCCCTAGCACACCTACCCATCAGATCAGGCCCTAATTTGCCCCGTGTGGGCTCCTGATCACTCGGCCAAACCCTCAGATCCCCCTCAGACCCCCTTCCGATCACCTCCCCAGTGCATTGATTGCATCTATTTTCCCCTCTAACCGCCCCCTGAGACACCCATCAATCACCTCATGTCACTCCCCTAGCACTCCTATCCATCAGATCAGGCCCAATACATCCTGTCATCTAAGAGGCCACCCTGCTTATAACCGGTTCCACAAAATTTGCCCCCCCCCCCCCCATAGACCACCTGTCATCAAAATTTGCAGATGCTTATACCCCTGAACAGTCATTTTGAGAAATTTGGTTTCCAGACTACTCACAGTTTTGGGCCCGTAAAATGCCAGGGCAGTATAGGAACCCCACAAGTGACCCCATTTTAGAAAGAAGACACCCCAAGGTATTCTGTTAGGTGTATGATGAGTTCATAGAAGATTTTATTTTTTGTCAAAAGTTAGCGGAAATTGATATGTATTGTTTTTTTTTTCACAAAGTGTAATTTTCCGCTAACTTGTGACAAAAAAAAAATCTTCTATGAACTCACCATACTCCTAACAGAATACCTTGGGGTGTCTTCTTTCTAAAATGGGGTCACTTGTGGGGTTCCTATACTGCCCTGGCATTTTAGGGGCCCTAAACCGTGAGCAGTAGTCTAGAATCCGAATGCCTCAAAATGACCTGTGAATAGGACGTTAGGCCCCTTAGCGCACCTAGGTTGCAAAAAAGTGTCACACATGTGGTATCGCCGTACTCAGAGGAAGTAGTATATTGTGTTTTGGGGTGTATTTTTACACATACCCATGCTGGGTGAGAGAAATCTCTCTGTAAATGGACAATTGTGTGTACAAAAAAATCAAACAATTGTCATTTACAGAGATATTTCTCCCACCCAGCATGGGTATGTGTAAAAATACACCCCAAAACACATTATACTACTTCTTCTGAGTACGGCGGTACCACATGTGTGGCACTTTTTTGCACCCTAAGTGCGCTAAGGGGCCCAAAGTCCAATGAGTACCTTTAGGATTTCACAGGTCATTTTGCGACATTTGGTTTCAAGACTACAGCTCATGGTTTAGGGCCCCTAAAATGCCAGGGCAGTATAGGAACCCCACAAATAACCCCATTTTAGAAAGAAGACACCCCAAGGTATTCCGTTAGGAGTATGGTGAGTTCATAGAAGATTTTATTTTTTGTCACAAGTTAGTGGAAAATGACACTTTGTGAAAAAAAAACAATTAAAATCAATTTCCGCTAACTTGTGACAAAAAAAAAATCTTCCTAACAGAATACCTTGGGGTGTCTTGTTTCTAAAATGGGGTAATTTGTGGGGTTCCTATACTGTCCTGGCATGTTAGGGGCCCTAAACCGTGAGGAGTAGTCTTGAAACGAAATTTCTCAAAATGACCTGTGAAATCCTAAAGGTACTCATTGGACTTTGGGCCCCTTAGCGCAGTTAGGGTGCAAAAAAGTGCCACACATGTGGTATCGCCGTACTCAAGAGAAGTAGTATAATGTGTTTTGGGGTGTATTTTTCCACATACCCATGCTGAGTGGGAGAAATGTCTCTATAAATAGACAATTGTGTGTAAAAAAAATAAAACAATTGTCATTTACGGAGATATTTCTCCCACCCAGCATGGGTATGTGTAAAAATACACCCCAAAACACATTATACTACTTCTCCTGTGTACGGCGATACCGGGGTGCTTACAATTAGGTAGCCCCCAAAATGCCAGGACAGTGAACACACCCCACAAATGACCCCATTTTGGAAAGTAGACACTTCAAGGTATTCAGAGAGGAGCATAGTGAGTCCGTGGCAGATTTAATTTTTTTTTGTCACAAGTTAGAAGAAATGGAAACTTTTTTTTTTTGTTGTCAGAAAGTGTCATTTTCAAAATAAAATCTTCTATGAACTCACCATGCCTCTCACTGAATACTTTGGGATGTCTTCTTTCCAAAATGGGGTCATTTGGAGGGTATTTGTACTATCCTGGAATTTTAGCCCCGCATGAAACCTGACAGGTGCGCAGAAAAGTCAGAGATGCTTGAAAATGGGAAAATTCACTTTTGGCACCATAGTTTGTAAACGCTATAACTTTTACCCAATCCAATAAATATACACTGAATGTTTTTTTTTTTTTTATCAAAGACATGTAGCAGAATAACTTTTGCGCTCAAACGTATAGGAAATTTTACTTTATTTGAAAAATGTCAGCACAGCAAGTTAAAAAATGTCAGCACAGCAAGTTAAAAAAGTCATTTTTTTGACAAAATTCATGTCTTTTTTGATGAATATATTAAAAAGTAAAACTCGCAGCAGCAATCAAATAGCACCAAAAGAAAGCTGTATTAGTGACAAGAAAAGGAGGTAAAATTCCTTTAGGTGGTAGGTTGTATGACCGAGCAATAAACCGTGAAAGCTGCAGTGGTCTGAATGGAGAAAAAGGCTCTGGTCCTTAAGGGGCGAAAAGACTGTGGTCCTCAAGTGGTTAAAAAAAGATGAGTGCATACCTGCAAAAGAGTGCAAGCCCCACTTATGGGATAAAATACACACTGAGCATACACATGACCTGTCTACCACTGGAGGATGTTGGTTTCCTGTAACAGCTTGCATGCAACTTGTTAAGTACTCGTCCCTCCCACTGCGAAGAAGTCAATCCTCCATGGGAGGGGACCTAACACTAACTAAATCCTACCTATGCATATGCATAGCCTGGGTGCGCCACCAAGTAGAATTGAAAATTGCGCAAAAAGTGGGATCAGCGCATCACCAGGCCGCCTCTGAATAGCCTCCGATCAGAGATGCGCTGAGCCCCCCCAGAGACTGCAAACGCACCTTGAACCCAAACAGAGGCTCTGCATATACACCAAAAGCAAAGCGGTTAAGTGGGAGCGGCTGACCAAAAATGAATTAAATTAGTACATAGCAAGGAAATGAGCAGCGCTACTTAAAAACAGATGAGTGCCTACCTGCAAAAGAGTGCAAGCCCCACGTATGGGATAAAATACACACTGAGCATACACATGACCTGTCTACCACTGGAAGATGTTGGTTTCCTGTAACAGCTTGCATGCAACTTGTTAAGTACTCGTCCCTCCCACTGCGAAGAAGTCAATCCTCCATGGGAGGGGACCTAACACTAACTAAATCCTGCCTATGCATATGCATAGCCTGATGCATTTGCAGTCTCTGGGGGGGGGGGGGGGGGGCTCAGCGCATATCTGATCGGAGGCCATTCGGAGGCGGTCTGGTGATGCGCTGATCCCACTTTTTGCGCAATTTTCAATTTTACTTGGTGATGTAAAATCTGAGCGGCACAGTGTATATCCTGGCTCTGCCCCCTCTCCCAACATGCAGTTAGGTTTGAGGAAGGAGAGACAACTTCTCTCGCTCCTATTATGCCACCCTCCTCAATGCAAGTTTTAATTGAGGTGGCCGCTGCAGAAATTGCTATTATGCCCGACAATAGTATGTAAGAGGAGGGAGAGCTATCTCCCTTCTCTCGCTCCTGCCCTGTATCTTCTGTGCACGCACTGAGTCTGCCCCGTCATTGTGTGCTGTGGTTGATATGCAAAAGCAAACTAATGCAAAGGAGGGTAGAGGTGTCCCATTCTGCAGCGCATCATCTGTACTAAAGCATGTTCAAATTGCTCTGCAGAATGGAATGTTTCTGCTCCCCTTTGCCTAGTTTGCCATTGCATAGCAACCGCATACCACCAATTACGCGCTGGACACAGTGTGTTCAGAGTAATTTATGACAGGAGTGAGATAAGAGGGAAACGCTCTCGGCTCCTGTTACATCCTATTGACGGGCAGAAATACACAAGACAGGAGGGCGAGAAGGGGAGAGAAGCTCTCGGCTCCTGTTACATCGGATCGCATATGAGTAAATTCTACTGTGGCCACATGAGTTACAACGTGTGTGTGGAGTGGAGGGGAAGCTTTAACACATTTTTACCCTCAGCGTCGGCACCTACGAAAGTGGACTATTCCTCTGTCCACTGCTGTCTATAGGAAACTGTAAAACAGGTTTCTTGACAAAAAAAGCATTACATGACAAAAATATATGTAGAGTCCTTTATTTATAATGCTTTTACATCCTTTAACAATGTTGCCACAAAAATACATTCTTCGATACAGTTCCTTTAACAAGTTGCATGCAAGCTGTTACAGGAAACCAACATCCTCCAGTGGTAGACAGGTCATGTGTATGCTCAGTTTGTATTTTATCCCATAAGTGGGGCTTGCACTCTTTTGCAGGTAGGCACTCATCTGTTTTTAAGTAGCGCTGCTCATTTCCTTGCCATCTTCTTGTGGACCCAGATCTACTCTGGGTCCTCCTCCTCGGCAGCCCTGCTTGTGTGGTCTGTGGGGGTGGGGGTTCGGGTGCCTGCTAGCTGGGGGTGGGTTGGGCAAGAGGTGGACTGGGGGGGGGGGGTTAAAGATGGGCCTTTGTTGGCCCCACCACTGGCTGCATCCCCCTCCGGGCCGCACTGACCAGGGCTCCGTTGCGCCCTGTCCTGGCGGTGGCCATTTTGCCGTGGGCTTGTGCAGCCTGAGCTTGCCATCTTGCCGGAGCTCCGTGCGGTGGCCATCTTGTTGGAGCTCCGGGTGGTGGCCATTTTGGATTGGACCAGGGAGAGGGAGAAGGAGGGGGGGTGGGCCTGCAGCCTGCCGCTGACCGGGTGGAGGAATCTCCTCGGCCGGGCTGACTACCATGCTCGGGCCGTTCCCCGCCCGCCTTTTATCCTCTCCCCAGTCCGCCGCCGCTGCTCTTCCCAGCCGACCCGCTGTCTGTGACTGGGCCCTGCCGCCCACCTCGCCGACCTCAGCTAGGATAGGACCTTCCTCCCCCCGCCTCCTGCTCCTGGCTGGAGAGCCTGCGGGGCTGAACCGGACCGGAGGCCTCCTCCTCCTCGTGCCCTCCGGGCGCGGAGCCCCAGCCAGGTTAGTGAGCTGCGCCTGTAACCACAACATCCCCTGCTCACCTGGCATGGCCCGCATCCGGTCCCAAAGCAGTTACATGGAGGCATCCATGGCTGTCCCTGCCACTATTTTCTTGTACGCTGCTCGGAAATGGGGAGGGAGGAGGTTTATTGGGGACAAGGGGATGGATGGGATGGATGGGCCAGGGTGCTGGGAAGGGATGGCTGGGATGGCAGGGCCGGGGTGCTGGGATGGCAGGGATGGGGTGTCTGGGATGAATGGTATGGAAGGAATGGGATGGGATGGATGGATGGATGGATGGATGGCACTATCAGGGGCACCTGAAGCTGCCAGGGATGGGAAGGAGGCCTGGAGTGCCCAGCAGCAGCTTGGGATGGGATGGAAGGGTAGGTGGCATCTGCAGGTCAGCGGACTTGCAGGTATCCACAAGGAAGGGGATGCTATTGTTTGTGTGCCTGATGCTGAGTAAAGGTTGGGGAGGGATTTCTGGCTAAGGCCTAATAAGAAAAGTCTGCACTTACCCCAGCCTTTGCTCCAGCGAAGTTTTCTGTATCCACACGATCCAAAAAGGAGGCTGCTCGGCCAGCCCCCCTGGTCTTATAGTGTCCTAGCCCTGGCCAGGACACTCCACCTTTGCTTCACACCTGGCGACCCTATTGTTCTTGGCCAGTCCAGCTCAGAGCCCACCCGGTCACGCCCCTTCTCGCCCTAGCTGAGCCTAGCTCTCAGGTTACTGGACCCATGATGCAGTGATGCCTGAGGAGATTCTGGAGCCAGTTTCTAAAACTCCTGTTCTCCAGCAGATCCTGGATGCAGTTACACTCTGCCAAGCTAACCTTACTTCTCAGCTCAAGGAAGTGTGTATGGATGTGTCACTGAACCTCCATGAAGAAAACACAAATAATAGAGGCGCCAAAACAGAATAAAATAAGTTAAAAACCGTCTAAAATTAGGGGAATGGGTGGATTCACCTCCCTCAGGTATATAAATGACCAGGCTATATCCAGCCGTTAATGGTACAAATGTGTTTATTCTCAAAAACAATCTCCAAATAAAGTGCAACGCATTTCACGGGCGAACATCCCGCTTCATCAGGCAATCGAAAGAGGAGAAAAAGGGAAACAAAACAGGAAGAGACAATGCTAGGAGGTGCTCAAACAGCTTCATCAGCAATTTTTCATATTTCAATATAATGTCAATATCAAATTGTATCAGAATCTATGATAAGTGGACGAATTGTCCCAACATCTATAAGTGTGATTCCACTATAAAGTCACCAACCATTAGTAAACCACATATACCATATCAGTTATATGCCAGTGCCCATCACTCATCATGGGAGACATTATTTTAAATAGATTCGTGCTGCAGGTTACAAAAAGGATGATTAATTAGTCATGCACGGCGGCATGTGTAAAGTGGTAGCAAAAAACTTATATCACTTACCAACTGTGGGTCAATGTAAAGCTAGAGCGCCTCTGTAGAACTGGGACGCTCTCCTTTGATCCCTTATATTGTGAGAGTGGCAGCTAAACCTCCCACCATGCGTCAATAGATAGGCATGGCGCTATTATTACTGTAGCACTAGGCTAGCTACATGATTTTAAAAAATATATATTTTCAAAAAACTGCTGCGCAGCCACCCTGGCGCAATTAATAGAATGCCAGGGTGGTTAATTGGTTGGTGCAGTACTGAATTCTTAACCATAACAGTATGGAAAAATGAACACAGCCTGATTGGATTAGTACTGTGCATGTACTGTACATACAGTTGTGCTCACAAGTTTAAATAGACTGGCAGATTTTGTAAAATCTTTAAGGAAAAGATGAGTAATTAGGCAAAACACATCTTTTAGGCAAAACTCCTCTCTAAACATAGCATCTTGATTGTGTCTCTTAAGTTACTTTTTTTTCAGGGCAGTTTCTAGGCTAAATTGCACCAAGAGTTAAGGTCTAACCCCCCCCCCCCCCACCCCCCCAGGTGTAGGTGCCCTAAGTATAGGTTAGCCAGGTCTGGTTGCTCCCAGTATACTGTAGTTAGCCAGATATAGATTCCCCCCCAGAATAGGTAGCCAGGCATAGTTGTCCTCAGTATAGGTTAGCTTGGTAGGTGTCTCCAGTATAGAGTAGACCATATAGTTGCCACCAGTATAGATTAGATAGGTAGGTTCCCCCAGTATAGGCTAGATAGGTAGGTGCCCTGAGTATAGGTTAGATAGGTAGGTTCCTCCAGTATAGTTTAAATATGTAGGTTCCTCCAGTATAGTTTAAATAGGTAGGTTCCTCCAGTATAGTTTAGATAGGTAGGTGCCCCCAGTATAGGTTAGATAGGTAGGTGCCCCCACTATGTTAAATAGGTAGGTGCCCCCAGTATAGGTTAGATAGGTAAACCCCCAAATATATGTTAGATAGGTAGGTGCCCCTAGTTTAGGTTAGATAGATAGATGCCCTGAGTATAGGTTACTTAGATAAGTGCCCCCCAGTATAAGTTATACAGGTCGGTGCATTCAGTATAGGTTAGATAGGTAGGTGCCCAGCATATAGGTTAGATAGGTAGGTGCCCCGACTATAGGTTAGGCATAGTATAGGCACAGCGGATGGGGGGAGTGGGCATAGCTGTTACAACTCACCTTCTGCCACTAATCCCCCGCAACCTCAATCTTCTTCTGGTCCAGGCGTCACTCGCATTGGTAACATTGCCCCCTGTGATGTCATGCGTTTACGTCATCACAGGGAGACACTGTTACCAACGCAATGGATGCCAGGCTGGGACAGAAAGACGAAAGAGGCTGCGGGGGTTCATCGGCGGAAGGTGAGTTATAGCAGCTATACCCACTCCACCCGCCATTGCGCCTTCCCTTCCCTGTTGCTCAATCCGATGCACCGGGCGATTGCACGATTTGCATGCTCATAGAAATAGGGCTTGTCCTGTCCTCACTACCACGTGTACCCCTGGAGCGTGTATGGATCCTAGCAGGCAGATAAACACCCTCCTACTTTTCAGAATCAGAATAATTTATTTCACCAAGTACAACAGGGGTTGTACCCGGAATTATTTTTGGCACATACAGGGTCGGTTGATGGTACAGCAATACATACAGTAAGTACATAGAATAACAACACCAAACATAGTGTAGGAGGACCAGAGGGGGCATTTGAGTGCTATGTTGAGTGGAGCTGCCACAATCCCGTTGAGGCGCTTACAGATCTGCAGAAATTCAGATGCCCTACCGAAGGTCTTTGTAGTGCAGAGAGAAGAGGAGAGAGAGAGAGAGAGAGAGAGAGAGAGAGAAGGATAGAGAGTAGGAGAGATTGACAGAACATAGGAAGGTAAGAATAGATGAGAAACAAGAGTCAGCGAATCCCCTGGGGCCTCGATGGTGGCTGGCTGGCGGATCGAACAAGTCCTTAGGCCTGCGGCCTAGGCAGAGGAGAGCGTCCCTGGTGCAGCTCTTCCTAGGTGCCTGCTGGGCTCCAGGGCATGGAGATGCTGTGAGGCCATGGCCCCAAGCCAGCTGGAGCAGCAGCTGTGGCCTGGCTCTCCATGCTGCGATAGAGCGACCCACGTGCAGCACCATGGTGGCGCATGATCTCACTGGCGGCGATGGTGAAGTCTCAGTGCTGAGGAATCGGCATTGCGGATGGAGGATGATCGGGCGCGCGGTGTTCCTACCGGTCCTGGCAGTGAAGCGGCTGCGGTGAACTAGATGGATGGAGCACAGGACTGCGCTCTCCCGCAGCAAGCGGAGCAGCACTGTGGGTGGCCCTGCCGGACTGTAGGGGAACCTGTGTGGCCTCCTACATGCAGCCTAAGATCTCACATGGCAGAGATAACAGAGAGACAAATGAGCTGAGCAGAACCGCACAGCCTGTGCCCGGAGCCAGCAGAAAATAGTGCCCACTTGCCTTGCATCCGGGTCCTTGGCGGTGGTCGGCGGCTTACATGTTATCATCCCCCGTGGCTGAAAGCTCTGCAAGGAGCCATCTTGGATGACAAGCTGAAGGGCCATGGTGGGATCCTCACGGGTGGCAAAGCCAGTGGTCTGGCAGCAGCGGCGGTAGAACACAGTTCCGTCCCGCTCCCTCATGTCTGCTGCGATCCCTTCCGCACTGCATGTGGTCCCAGAACAGCTGATGCTCTTGGGTATCAACAAGTTCGCATCCCCGCAGTGAGGATGAGAGCAGGCGGGCAGCCAGAGTCCTGAAGAGCGGCAACGCAGAGCCGCGTGGAGTGTGGAAGCAAGCGTTGCGGGGCCAGCATAAGCGGCATCACGTGGGGTCAGTTAGCCGGGGTTTCCCGCGTGGCGAGCCGGTCCTCAGAGCGAGCGCTGAGGAGCCGGAACCTGGGGAACAAGCGCACCGCACTTTGCAGTGATGGAGTAAGGATGGGCCCTCTGCGGTGAGCCATGGCCAGGGAGGGGGACCCAGGGAGAGGAGAAAAGAGAAGTTGTTGCCGGAGCCCTGTGGCCGTGGCTTCCTATCCAGGCACTATCTTGACTACTACTCAATAAATTGAGACCAGGTAATGATCTGTAGCTTTAATGAGCTGAAGTTAGTTGGTGTTCAACTGACTGTGAACAAATAACAGAAAGGATGCAATAAGTACATGAACTGCATATAAACAACATATCACATATCAGCATACAATAGATAGACTAGTGCACACAGCAACATGGCTGCATGGTTAGCTGTCTAGGCCTCACTATACAGTTGAAAAACTAATTAGCTGCCTACACAGAAATAACACACAATACATGCCTACAGCTAGTACTAGTCATGCAGATTCATAGAAAAAAGTTAGAAAGAATACCTTACCGGCTATGCAGCCTTTAGTGGAAGCACGGATAGGATTCCTCAAGCAGAGAGTATGTGAAAGATGGCAGCTTCTAGACTACTCCCTTCTTGTCTGATACATGAGGTCACAGAGGAGGAGGAGTAACAGGGATGCTGAACTTAACTGAGAACAATGTAATACAGTGGTCAATAGGTGGTGCTGTCCTACCTCATTCTAACACAGGATAAATCCTGTATGGATTAGCACACATTTCACTGAAAGATGTCTGCAAGACATGACAGGGCTGCTTTTTTCCAGAAGTTTTGAAGCTTGTGTAGGTGCTGTTTTGCATAATTTAACCACTTGAGGACCGCAGTGTTAAACCCCCCTAGTGACCACTTGTTATACAGTTGTATAAGCGCCTCTAAAACGCTGACTGAGCACGTTTGAGCTTTTTGTACTCCACCTGTATAGCCTGATGAAGTGGGATGTGCCCACGAAACGCATTGCATTTAATTGGAGTATGTAAATAAATCGCTGTGTTGTTGAAATAAGCAACAATCTATGCGTGTCTTCTTGGGGAGGCAAGTCCACCAGCAATACCCCCCCCCCCCCTATTGTTCTTTTTAAAAACTTTTTAATCTACTTTTACACTTCTGGCCCCTCTGTACAACTGTATAACAAGTGTGTCCACCCCCGTGGAGGGGATTAGGCTCCCTTTCTCCTATCTACAGAGAGCGACTTTTTAACCCTGAGTGGGGACAGGTCTAATACTCCCCACCTGTCAATCTAGTGGTTACCTGA
Source organism: Hyperolius riggenbachi (assembly GCF_040937935.1). Taxonomy (NCBI): domain Eukaryota; kingdom Metazoa; phylum Chordata; class Amphibia; order Anura; family Hyperoliidae; genus Hyperolius; species Hyperolius riggenbachi. The sequence continues at coordinate 161,353,173 of NC_090654.1, forward strand.
TGCTGTAACCCAATGTTGTGAGTATAAAACTATACGCTATTTCCATTTTCCTTTCATATCTACAGTACATACTGCACTATATTGGGCTCTCGGTGTCCCCCCCCCCCTCCCCCCATGACCAGGCCAGTTTTAGTAAAATAGGCCACTGCATCTTTAAGGCAAAGCTGCGGGGCCTTACAATACGGCACACAAGTGATTCCCCCTCCCCCTTTTCTCTCCACCAACAGAGCTCTCTGTTGGTGGGGTTTAATCGCCCCCCAGATGTTTTTTTTCTTAAATAAATATTTATTGCTTTATTTTCTTATAATAAATATTGTTTTTTTTATTATCTCAACTCCCTCCCTCACTCTCTCCCCATAGCAGGCCAATCCTGGCGATCGGCTGTCATAGGCTTTTGCCTATGAGAGCCGATCGCTCTCTAATGTCCCAGGGGGACAGCCGTGTCACACGGCGATCGCCGCTCGGAGACTGAAGGCGGGGCGGAACTCCGCCCCCCAAGCAAGAGATGCACGCAATCTCCTGCTAGCCCCATAGGTAGTCGTTCACGCCAATCGGCGTGGAGTGGTCCTGGGGCTGCCGCACTGCTCACGCCAATTGGACTATTTTGTAACATTGGTGCAGTAATGGTTTTTTTGTGCCATTTCCAACATACAGCCCATTTCTCTTCATGTACTTCCTTATTATGCACCTTGAAACATCCACACAACGTTTCTGTAGAGAAGCCTGGATGTTAGCTGAAGTTACTTGTGGCTTTTTCATTGCATTCTGAACAATTTCCCTTGCAGTTATGACAGAATTTGTTGTTGGTTTTGTTATTGACATGTCAGAATCATTTCATTTCCCTGAATTGACATACCCAACTCTTTGGATAATTTTTTGTATTGTACTGTCTCTCAGGTATTTTGACAGTTCTTTTGCCTTCTCCATGGCTGAAATGTGCAGGTGATTTTCAAGAGCCCATAATCTCACTGACTCTTTAAATACAGACTACAGTTATTAAAAGCAAACAAGTCACATGTGTAGAAAATTACCCTTAAGATTCTATTAACCTGTGTATGGCAATTAGAGATGGCCCGAACGGTTCGCCGGGGAACGGTTCCCGACGAACTTCCGGTGGTTCGCGATCGCAGAGAACCATGAATTTTTACGGAAGTTAGGTTCGCCCCCATAGTGCATCATTAGGGTCAACTTTGACCCTCTACATCACAGTCAGCAGGCACATTGTAGCCAATCAGGCTACACTCCTTCCTGGAGTCACTCCCCCCTTATAAAAGGCAGGCACCTCCAGCCATTATACACACTCATGTGCCTACAGTAAATAGAGAAAGGACAGCTGCTGCAGACTCTCTCATAGGGAAAGATTAGCTAGGCTCTTGTAGGCTTCTTAGCTTGCTCCTTGCTGATTCTTATTGCTAAAATAGCACCCCTCAACAGCTCTTTTGAGAGCTAATCTTGTTCTTGTGATCTATTTTTTTTTCTGTGTGTCCCACTGACACTTGTGTTGCATAGACACACTTGATAATTCTGTGTGTGTGCCACTGCCAGGCCCAGCACATTGTAATACCCATTACTGCATATACCTACCTACCTGTTCACAGTGCACCCACCTACCTACATGAGCTGAGCGCACGCAGTGTCACTGTGCATGTCCGCTACCTGTCTGTGTGTGACAGGTGCACATTGTAATACCCATCAGAGGCAAACCCAGGATTTTCAAGGGGGTTCCTGAAAGGCCACCCACAGCCACGCACAATACAGTATAATAATATGGTAGGACATCATGCTGGGTACACACAATGCAATTTCCCGTCCGACTGACAGGATCTGCCAATTATTTCCTAAATGTCCGATCTGCTGCTAATCGACAACAGGATTGATCAGGAGCAATTCGGATACAGATAATAATGAGGACAGCCGACACTGCTGATGAAGGGGAAAGTGAAGTATTCACACAGCAGGGCACAGGGCTGTGCTCATACCTGACTCTGTTAGGTCCCCCAGAGCTGCTCCATGCTCTGTACACACGCTGCTGCTTTATTCTCCGTACACATGCTGCTGCTCCATGCTCTGTACACATGCTGCTGCTCCATGCTCTGTACACATACTGCTGCTCCATGCTCTGTACACACGCTGCTGCTCCACGCTCTGAACACTGCTGCTCCATGCTCTGTGCCCACGCTGCTGCTCCATGCTCTGTACCCGCGCTGCTGCTCCATGCTCTGTACACATGCTGCTGCTCCATGCTCTGCACACACACTGCTGCTCCATCCAAAGTCACAAAGTAAGTGAAGTGAGGAGCACCTTAGCAAAAGCAGGTGTGCCTCGACCCCATCCCAGTGCCTCTTGGGACAAATGTAATGGAAGAAATGGATAGGTCGGCACCACCAAATAGTATATATAGCTCTTTTATTATGTCACATAACAGCAGTGACAGACGCTGTTTCGGGCTAACAAGCCCTTTATCAAACTGCTCACAACGTGAATAACCCACCAAACACCATATTTATACACCCACATAATGGGGGGGAACACCATCGGACCTGATGGGGGACTCAGGACAAAAATAGCACAGGCATAACTCACCCACAGCGGAAAACCGCCGAACGCCAAGCCTCTGCCTCCCTCAGCGCTGTCTAATAGTGTCAGGCCAATCCGAGCAGTGCAAAGCCGCCGGCCAATACAGCACGAGACCAGGCACCGCCCCTTCTGACATCACGGCTGTACGCCGTGCATATCAATAGAGGGCCGTCATTGGCCACGCTTGGCAACAGGGGGAGTGTGCGGCGTCATGGTAACGCCGCACCGCTGTGCAAAGTATCAAAAGGCATGTGCGGTGTCATGACAACACCGCACCAGCCTCACACATAAGCGTGTGCCTTATTAGAAAAAATTGTAAACACAATAACAAATTGATAAAAATACAAAACACATGCTAAGGAAAAATTGTTTAAAAAGACTCACAAATTCCCCATCAGATCAGTCCAGTGCACCATATAAAAACATGATCAGAGCATCTAGAGAAAACAGAAAGTAAATAAATAAGATATATGAGACCCTCAGCAACAGACACCTCCCACCACTATAAACAAAACCTGAGATCATACTCCTTGTTTAGTCCACCTGATCCCATGGTGCCCAGTCTCCTTATCCAATATGCCTCTTTGCGAAGCAAAGCCTTATCACGAATCCCTCCCCTATATTTAACAGGAATCCCATCAATTACAATGACCCTCAACTGAGAAACCGTATGGCGACAATTATGAAAATGCTCAGCCACAGTAAGGTTACATTGAGGGTTACGTATATTCGATTCATGCGATGCAAAGCGATCCTTTAGTCATTGAGTCGTCTTACCGACATAAGATAGACCACAAGGACATTTAAGCATATACACCACATAAGTGGAATCACAATTGTACAAGCCATTAATGCGCATAGGAGCACAAATGGAGGGATGCGAAAAAGTTTTGCCTCTAATCACATTGTTGCACGTGTGGCAACACAAACAGGGATACATACCACGACGACCCTCACCAGAATGCGTCGTAGTAACCGCCGTGATCTTATCGCGTACTGTCGGGGCACGTTTGAACGACATGAGAGGAGGGTACCTAAATTCAGGGATAGCAGGCAACCCATCTCTCAAAATGTGCCAATGTCTGCGGATACTGCTAGTCACAGCTTCACTGCACACATTGAATGTAGAGACAAAAGGCAATCTGGCACCAGCATCCTCTGTGCGCCTCCTTACTTGGGTTTTGAAACATCGGTCTGGATAGCCGCGAGATCTAAATTTATCCACCATCTCCTGTCCATGTGTAACACGTGTAGGTCCATTACTGACAATCCTAGCCACTCTTGAGAGCTGGCTCTGTGGAATACTCACCTTGGTGCTCATGGGGTGAAAACTATCAAAATGAAGAACCGAATTACGGTCCATACTTTTCACATACAAATCCGTTGTTACCCCAGTGTCACCAAGGGAGACCAACACATCCAAAAACGGGACGCTGGTAATGTCAGCATGGACCGTGAGTCGCACATAAGGACAGGAGCTGTGGAGCTGTGATACGAAATCCTGCAAGCTGCTCGGTGGTCCCCTCCAAATACAAAAGATGTCATCTATAAAATGCCACCAGCACAAAGCGTGCTGGTGGAACAAAGAATTAGTATACACAAAGGCTTCTTCATAAAGCCCCATGTATAAATTTGCATAGGAGGGAGCCACATTTGAGCCTATAGCAGTGCCCCATTTCTGAATATAAAACGCCCCTGCAAAGGAAAAATAATTAAATTTCAAAATGATCTCTTCTTTTCTGGCTCATGCCAAAAGATAACAAACCAGCGAGACACAAAAAGCAGGAACTATCTACCTAGTAAGGCATCAGCTTTCCACACCTAGCAGCCATAGCTGTAGATGCCCTTTAAGACAAGGAAAGTTTAAAAACCCTTTTTAAATAGAATAGAGCTTGCCATAACTACTGCCAGTGAAAAGGTATGCCATAGTTTAACCATTGTCTACTAATCTATTTTGTAGCATCTAACTTCTAGCTCAATCCCCAGTCAAAAAAAAAAGTTACTAAGTAGTGTTCAGTAACCCATCTCCAACCTCTCCTCACCTTTCTAAGCCCTTCAATTTTAGTACTTACCTATTTGTAGGAAAAGCGATATATAGCATATGGGGTATCACAGGTAGAGATGGCCCGAACGGTTCACCCGGCGGGTAGTTCGCACAGATATCAGCTACCTGCACCCGCGGCAGGTAGCGGACACATAGCGCATTTGACCCACCTCCTATACCTCGACATTGGGCTAAATTTTGACCCTCTACATCACAGTCAGCAGACACATGGCAGCCAATCAGGCTGCACTCACCCATGGACCCCCCCCCCCCCCCCATATAAAAACACTGCAGCATCGACCATGTTGTCACTCTGCTCACCTTGCTATAGTGAGAGGAAGAGAGAGATATTTGGAGCTAGGGAAAGCGTTAGTTAGGCTGTTGTTAGCTTGCTCCTTGCTGAATTTTGTTGCTGAAAGCACCCCACCAAAGCTCTTTTAAGAGATAATATTCGTCTGCTCTGTTTTTGTTGTGTGTGTGTGTGTGTGTGTGTGTGTGTGTGTGTGTGTGTGTGTGTGTGTGTGTGTGTGTGTGTGTGTGTGTGTGTGTGTGTGTGTGTGACCACAGACAGGCATAGATACAGCATTGTCACAGCTGGGCCTAGTTGCTGACTGTACTGTGCCAGCCAGGCCCAGCACACTCTGTATTACCATTGCATATCTTTTCACTGCATTTGTGATTTAACTTAATAAAGCATAGCTGTCTTTGTGGGTTACACTGTATAGATAGAATACACATATAGTTGCCAGCCAGGCCAGCTGGGATTTGTAGTTCCACACTTGCAGCACACTGTATTACCATACCATTGCATATCTTTTCACTGCATTTGTGATTTAACCTACTAAAGCATAGCTGTCTTTGTGGGTGACACTGCATAGATAGAGCCCACAGACAGTTGCCAGCCAGGCCAGCTGGGATTTGGAGTCCCACACTGGCAGCACACTGTATTACCAGAAGACTAAGTCAGTCCCTACACAGCATCTCTGCCTGCAGGCCGCATGGCTGCCTTCTCCGCCACCACCAACAGGGTCCAGGACTCCAGGTGGATTCCTAAATGTTTAAGGCAGCTGAAAGAATAATAATTTTTCTGGTGCGCATACATGCCTACGTTTTCTGGCTGCACTGCGGCTGCAACAACAAAACAAAAGGCATGTACATGTGTCAATTCCCCTTCATGATCGTTACCTTGCCATGGTGAAGAGACTTGCATATCACAATGAAGCAATGACCTAAATGAGTGTGTTGGGGGGCACACCCAAAATAATAAGGTTTTTGCTTCATTGTGGACAGACCAAATTCGATCAGCTGGACAGTCACTGTTGTTCTGTCATTGAGCTACCTCAGCCCAACCATATGGGCTGGAAAACCACCATCACCTGCACTCTCGCCATGGTGCCCACCAGCAGGGCCATCACTACACAAACATCTGTTTGCGGTGTGTTACACAGTGAATTTGGTCTGTCAGTGTGAAGCAATACACTATTTACACTACCTGCTGATCCATGTCTACACACCCAAGATGTTGTCAAGCACTTTATGCCTCCAATTTAGAAATGCAATGTGATTTCTGCCCTTTAGGGATTACAACCCTGCTCTGCATCAAATCCGTAATTTTCACAGAGACTTTTGGCATGTATCCCACTCCGCTATGCCCCCCTCCAGGTGTTAGACCCCTTGAAACATCTTTTCCATTACTTTTGTGGCCAGAAACAGTGTTTGTAGTTTTTAAAGTCCGCCTGCCTATTGAAGTCCATTGCAATTTGCCGAGTTCGCCAGTTCGTGGATGTCAGGAATATGGCAGCTAGTTATGATGTTGGGATAATACAGAAGCATATTTTTCATTTTTCTGACTGTATCATATGTGATGTCGGCTACAGCCATTCTGGCTTTGGGAAAAGCTGTGTTTGTTTGTATGGCAGAATGAAGTACTTTGAGCTTTTGCATTCAGTTCCTCTGGAAGTTGGATGCTGTTAATTGAATCTCCTGTAGTACATTTGCATTTGAAGGGGAACAATAGCAGTCAGGTCTTCACCTTAGATCGGCTGTCTCAGATGTGATTGTCAATCAGATGTGATTGTCTACAGGTAATTACATGCAAACTGCTACCTGTAACCAAAATACAATCTTTTGATGTATGGACTAGACTATAGTTACCTGTGGAAATTGGAGTTTATGGAAGTGTTCTGAAATCTCTGAAAAGATCAAACACTAACACAGGAATGCTTTGAAGTTGTACACGTTAAACAGGAAATTGGATTATTCCAGGACCTGGGACATTGGGGAAATTGCATTAGATTGTGGGACTGAACATCCATTGCCCGGGGTAACACTTGGGACTATAAGAACCAGACTGGGACAGTCACGGATCATCTTCTCTTGAGGGTAGCACATCGCCAGAGCTGATCCCAATCGAATCGGTAAATCCGTTTCCCTCCATGGTTGGACATTTGCGCTGGTAAACGTTCACTTTAAGTTTATTCCATTCTTATTTTTATGCAAATTTTTCTTGCTATGTATCCTTGTAAACTTTTATTTTGGAACTTTTTTTTACTTTGTTTTTGTAAATCTTTTGTATATATTTTCTGCATTGTTCCCCTTTTTTCCTGTAATATTAAATCGTTATTTAATAAGTTTGACTTCGGCTGTACTAAACTAACACTCATAGCCTAGAAGAGACTGAAGTGTAACTTTGTATAAGTCCATGCCTGATTGTATGATTGAGCAACACTACCGTATAGGATTGTAATTGCATTGTGTGTATGGGGCACCTCTGCACTCGACAGCAGAGTGGGAAGTCTCGGAGTGGCTAACAGTATCGTTCGGAACGACTGTTAGTGGTTTTGCTTCACTACAGTGTAATATTGCAACTGTGTGTGTGTGCGTGGCGTTCTCGTATTCGGCCTAAAGCGCAAAGCTGACCCAAGTACAAAAACGCGGATTGCGTGCTGAGCACTCGGCAGTGGTGGGATCGTTTAGTACATTAGTACACGGTTTAGCTCACTATTCTGAGTACTAAAGGCTGGAAGCTTGCTAGAAGCGACTAGCCTACAGAAGTCTACTCAGTGCAGAATCTATATACTTTTTTTTTTAACAAAGGTACACACTTGGCATTTTTGCTTTCATTCCCCTTTTTTCTTTTTATTTTGCAACACGATGGCTCAGAAAGCAACCAGCTATGCAAGGCAAAGCAAAGAAATACTACTCAACCTGTGTGAGCACAAAGGCATTAAGACGGGGAGCAGCCAGACTAAGGAGCAGTTAGTTCGTGCCCTCAAGGAGTATGATGAGGCAGAGCAAGCCCGTGCTCCACCGCCAGTGGATGCAGATCACGACACGCCAGAGGAGGAATCGCTCCTGCCACAGAATGCGAGTGGAGACAATGTCATGGACGATCCACCGAACAGGGAGATGCCATCTCTGGAAGCTGACCTACAGCTACTGAACTCGGCTGATCCTGAACTGCGCCTAAAGCTGATCCTACTGCACCGACAGACAGAGAAGGAACAAGCTGCACAGCAACTCCAGGTTGAGAGGGAACAAGCTGAGCGGCGACAAGAAGCCGAGAGGGAAAGTGCTGAGCGTCAACACCAGCTGGAGCTGGCTAAACTTCAGCAGCAGAATCGGTCTGCTGGCCCCGCAGAACGCAAGGGTGAGTGAGTCCACAGAACCCCCCTGGATAAGCTTCTCGCAAGGACTCTGACATAGACACTTTCTTACAGGGGTTTGAAAGGACTTGTCGTCAGTATGGGTTGCCCCGTGAGCAGTGGGCAAGGTATCTCACACCAGGGCTGAGAGGCAAGGCCTGGGAGGAGTTTGTGAGTCTCCCCCAGGAGGAAGAAACAGACTTCGAGGCAATTAAGAAAGCCATCATTACGCGATACCACCTCACGCCAGAGGTGTATTGCAAATGTTTCAGGACAGTGCAGCGAGGTCCTAATGACAGTTACCTGGATCATGCTTGCAACCTGCACACTGCCTTCCAGCAGTGGTTAAAAGGACTGGCTGTTAAAACCTTTGATGCCCTGCAGGAACTGATAATAAAAGACCAGTTCCTCCACACTTGTCCTGTTGATGTCCGGCTGTTTGTGCTGGATCGAGTACCAAAGACAGTGGATGGGGCTGCAGAGATTGCCGATTCCTACACAGCCCAAAGAGCACCCGAGTCCCGGAGGACTACAACATCCAGCTGGAGGGGAGAACAGATTGCTAAACCTGTTTCCCCCATTACCCAGAGGAGTCAAGCACCGCTGTCTCCTGGATTCAAGCAACCAACCACTGACACCCGGAAATGCTTTGTATGTGACAGGGTGGGTCATATCAACATGACTTGCCCAGAGAGGAAGAGGGAGGCCCCAAAATCTAGTGAGGCCTCAAACCCCAGTGAAGTCCAAACTGCTTTGTGTGCTACCAGGAATGCCACTAGCTATGCAGAGAATCTGCAGCTTGTCACGGTTGGGGGTACAGTTGCCACTGGGCTGAGAGACTCTGGAGCAGAAGTGACTCTCATACATCCCCAGCTTGTGAACCTGGAGCAGTACATACCTGGGAAAATGATTGCTGTCAGAGGAGTTGGGGGTGTCACCCCAGCCATACCCACCGCCTTGGTTCACCTGGACTGGGGTGCCGGCAGTGGAATGAGAAAAGTGGGAGTAACTGATGCCATCCCCACAAACGTTTTGTTGGGTACTGACCTGGGACGGTTAGTAGCCAGGTATGAGCCTAATCCAACCCCCGTAGAGCCCACCTCCCCAGCAGAAGTTCAGGACTCTTGCAAGGTACTGTTTGATAACTCTGTGCAAGTAGGGGGTGCTGGTGGGCCTCCCGGGGCTACAGACTGTATACTAGGAGCAAGCCCTAGTGAGTCTCCAGTGCCTAGGCCTGGAGTGGGACCTGGTGATACCGAGAATGCAGAAACTGATGATGTCATTTATGACGCACGGACTATCGAGGCGATCGATGCAGGAAATGTTGATGCTACTTGTGAAGTGCTGAGTAGCAATATGTGTAATGATACAGTTAATATTGATGTTTCAGGTGATGTTCCAAATGACAATATATGTAGGGCTGATAATGCTGATGTCATATGTGTTGTGCTACATAATGCTGTGTGTCATGTGGACACTCTGTCAAACAGCAGGAGTAACCAGCAGTGTTCGCTGGGCTGCAGCAGATGAACTGCCCACTGAAGGGGCAGACGGCCCCAGGCCAGATCTTCCCCCGTCAGATGTTTTTAAGACCAAATGTGATGTGGTTTATGATATGTGTAATGTGGGCGCTCCCTCAGCTGCAGTGGTAGCCCACAATGCTAGTGGGTCTACAGCAGAGGGACTGGCCACTGAAGTGGCAAATCTTGCTGGGTCAACCACATCCACTTCGGAACCTGGCCCTGACGGCCCAGGAGCCTCTCCGTCTGCAGCCTTCCTGGCATGTGTGACAGGCAGCACTGAGCTCTTTGGGGCTGTTCGATTTGACAGCAGCCTAGAAGAGCTCAGGGGTCTGGCCAGTGGGTCACCAGCTGGGAGGGGCAGGCTGAGAGGGTTCTGGGAAGTTATTCCCTCGGAGCTGCCCAAAGTGGAGGAGGCAGACCGGCAGATAATCATTCCCCAAAGGGACAGAGAGATAGCTCCTGCCACTATAGAGAAAGTGCGTGTAGTGATGGTCGGAACCCTTCCCCAGCTGCAGCACTGTCTCTATGGTCATGAATTCACGGTCCTCACTGACCTTCATTCCCCTGGTTGGTTACATCAGGTTGCCAAGAGCAACGACACATTGCAGCAACCTGACCTAGCTTTCCAGTCGTGTAGCTGGGAGCCAACTGACAGGTGGGGAATATGTCAGGAATATGGCAGCTAGCGGAGGTGTCAGAAATATGGCAGCTAGTTATGATGTTGGGATAATACAGAAGCATATTTTTCATTTTTCTGACTGTATCATATGTGATGTCGGCTACAGCCATTCTGGCTTTGGGGAAAGCTGTGTTTGTTTGTATGGCAGAAGGAAGAACTTTGAGCTTTTGCATTCAGTTCCTCTGGAAGGTGGATGTTGCTAATTGAATCTCCTGTAGTACATTTGCATTTGAGGTGGAACAATCGCAGTCAGGTCTTCACCTTGGATCGGCTGTCTCAGATGTGATTGTCTGTGTCTGTTTACAGGTAATTACATGCAAACTGCTACCTGTAACCAAAATACAATCTTTTGATGTATGGGCTAGACTATAGTTACCTGTGGAAATTGGAGTTTATGGAAGTGTTCTGATATCTCTGAAAAGATCAAACACTAACACAGGAACGCTTTGAAGTTCCACACGTTACACAGGAAATTGGATTATTCCTGGACCTGGCACATTGGGGAATTAGATTGTGGGACTGAACATCCATTGCCCGGGGCCACACTTGGGACTATAAAACCCAGACTGGGACAGTCACAGATCATCTTCTCTTGAGGGTAGCACATCACCAGAGCTGATCCCGATTGAATTGGTAAATCAGTGTCCCTCCACGGTTGGACATTTGCGCTGGTAAAAGTTCACTTTATGTTTATTCCATTCTTTATTTGTCTTGCTGTGTATCCTTGTAAACTTTTGTTTTGTAACTTTTTTTACTTAGTTTTTGTAAATCTTTTGTATATATTATTTTCTGCATTGTTCCCCTTTTTTCCTGGAATATTAAATCATTATTTAATAAGTTTGACTACTGCTGTACTAAACTAACACTCATAGCCTAGAAGAGACTGAAGTGTAACTGTGTATAAGTCCATGCCTGATTGTATGACTGAGCAACACTACCGTATACGATTGTAATTGCATTGTGTGTATGGGGCACCTCTGCACTCGACAGCAGAGTGGGAAGTCTCGGAGTGGCTAACAGTATCGTTCGTAACGACTGCTAGTGGTTTTGCTTTACTACAGTGTAATATTGCAACTGTGTGTGTGTGCATGGCGTTCTCGTATTCGGCCTAAAGCGCAACGCTGACCCGAGTACAAAAATGCGGATTGCGTGCTGAGCACTCGACAGCAGAGTGCATGTGTCTAGCAACAGCTAGTGGTGGCAGTGAGAAGTGTTTGAGGGGTCCCAGCCTTGTTTTTAGCTTGTATAAGGCTGCTCCCCGTTTGATCTGGTCAAACCCGCAGTTGGGAACCGTATACGCAGGCGTGCCGCTGGCCGGTTCCTGACAGTGTGCTTTTGCAGAACTTTGCGTCCGCGGGCTGCGAACCTAAAATCTGAGCCAACTCTGATCACAGGAACCTGTCCATATGAAATGCTCCATTAACAGGTTTAAATGAAACTGGAACAAAAATAAGGCAAAACACCAAACCATGTTTCATCTACTGAATTAAACAATGGCACTGATTGTTTGCAGTGGGCAAATTTTGCATCTATTATTCTTTGCACCTGTCATATTACATCAGTCCAGTTTTACTTTGTATTGAAACATGTTTTTTGTTTAATTTATTTAGAATCTACCTTGGAAGAGCTGTGACAATCCATGGAACACAGATCGCTGTTTTTCCAACTATTCTATGGCCAACACTACAAACATGACCAGCGCAGTGCTTGAATTTTGGGAGTAAGTTGGTTTATGTCTGTGTCAACTGTACTTCATGAATCCGTATAATACCTATATTTGATTGTTGAGAATACAAAATAAATTCCAAAAGCAATGACACATAATAGTTCTTTTTTAAGCATAACTGAACATTTTCCACAGGTACAAATTTCAGTTAATATAGTACCACATCTATTGGCAGAGACAATCATATTACTTGCAAAAACATGTCCATGTTATGGTGGCCATGCATGGTACAATAAAAATGTTTGATTATCCTGCTGTAATATGTACAAACACAGGCGCCAAGCAGAGTAAAACAAGGTTCTAAAAATGATAAAAAAGAGGGAAGTCGAGGTGGACTTACCTCCCTCTAGTAGTGGACATATACTCAAATGCAGAGTAAAAAATATACAATTTATTCACACAGCTCCATAAAATCGCAACACATTTCGCGGTCAACAGTCCCGCTTCATCAGGCAGTACAGAAGCATATAAAACTGTAACAGATACAAGCATGCAAATCATTATTCCACAAATATGGACCATTAACTCAAAAATATAAAAATGTGAATACAAATTTATGCGAAGCAACTCGGTATTTTTGAGATAAAAAAACCTTGTGTTGTGGAAACTGCATGCATCTACAACCATGCATATCAATAAGCCACAGATATGGACCATTAGCTCAAAAATATAGAAATGTGAATACAAGTTTATGCGAAGCAACTATAAAGTATCACGTGAATCATATTGCCTTTTGGAGTAATTGGACTGTGCAAAGAACTAGACAATAGGATAAAAGTGCAATGCTTAGCCTCCTTGCCGGTTATCCCGAGCTCAACTCGGGGTAACCTGCGCAGGAGGATTTCTCAAGCCCCGCTGGGCCGATTTGCATAATTTTTTTTGTTACATGCAGCTAGCACTTTGCTAGCTGCTTGTAACATCCAATCGCCGCCGCTCGCCGCTATCTGCCGTGCCGCGCTGCCCCCCCCTCTCCAGACCCCTTGCGCAGCCTGGCCAATCAGTGCCAGGCAGCTCTGAGGGGTGGAAAAGGATTCCCTCTGATGTCCCGACATCCATGACGTCGGTGACGTCATCCCACCCCGTCGCCATGGCGACCAGGGAAGCTCAGCAGGAAATCCCGTTCTGAACGGGATTTCCTGCTTACTCTGATTGCCGAAGGCGATCGGAGTGGGTGGGGGGATGCCGCTGCTGAGCGGCTATCATATAGCGAGCCCTGGACTCGCTACATGATTAAAAAAAATTTTTTTTAAAAGTGCTGTGCTGCCCCCTTGCTGGCGGGAATTAGACCGGTAAGGGGGTTAAAAGGTTGTCCATAGGCAAAAGTGCAGTGCTTATCACATTCAATAGAAGGGGTCTAAAGTGCTACGTCATGTATCCTTTGCAGACACAAAAAAAGCAATCAGCGGGCTCTCTGCCAAGAGTAGCCTCTTACCTGGTTCAGGTCTATAAAGCGTGTGATCGCCTCTGTGAGGACGGTCTTCATGTTGAGTTCTATATATAAAATAGCTGTGTCTAGCAAGTGGCCAATGGGAGCGCAACACGCATGCAGCGTACACATGGTCACCAGCCAAACAAAAAATGGGGGCGGGTGCGACATTAACGTCACATTAGTGGTGGCGGCCATTTCTTTGATGGAAACCTATTATACATGTATGGGGAGTGCAGTGAAAAAGGTTGCATCATAGGTGGCGGCCATATTTTTGGTTGGAAACAATGTAAGGTGTACAGAAAAAAAGTCACATCATTGGTGGCGGCCATGTTTTAGGTTGGAAACACTGCAGTGATGAGGTCGCATTACCCTTGGTGGCCATGTTTAGGGTTTTAAAGTTTCACTCTCAAAATGAAATGCTTTTTTTGTGTCTGCAAAGGATACATGACGTGGCACTTTAGACTGCTTCTATTGAATGTGATAAGCACTGCACTTTAGCCTATGGACAATCTTTTAAGCATTGCACTTTTATCCTATTGTCTAGTTCTTTGCACAGTCCAATTACTCTAAAAGGCAATATGATTCACGTGATACTTTATAGTTGCTTCGCATAAACTTGTATTCGCATTTCTATATTTTTGAGCTAATAGTCCGTATCTGTGGCTTATTGATATGCATGCTTATAGATGCATGCAGTTTCCACAACACAAGGTTTTTTTATCTTAAAAATACCAAGTTGCTTCGCATAAATTTGTATTCGCATTTTTATATTTTTGAATTAATGGTCCATATCTGTGGTATATTGATTTGCATGCTTGTATCTGTTACAGTTTTATATGCTCCTGAATTGCCTGATGAAGCGGGACTGTTGACCGCGAAACACGTTGTGATTTTATGGAGCTGTGAATAAATTGTATATTTTTTACTCTGTATTTGAGTATATGTCCACTACCAGAGGGAGGTAAGTCCACCTTGACTTCCCTCTTTTTAGCATTTAGAACATTGTTTTACTCTGCTTGGCGCCTCTGTTCGTACATATTACAGCACGATTAAGTCTACCCCTGGTGGAGGGGTTCTTTCCCCATTTTACTATCTACAGAGAGCGACTTTTATACCTGAGTGGGGTCAGGTACTAATACTCCCCACCTGCCTGTCAAGTGGTTGCCTGATGGTAACCCACCTTTGTGAGTATAAGAACTTTTGACATTACATTATATATTGAGCTTACCAGACAATGTTGCACTATTGGGCTCTTGGTGTTCTCTGTTTTGTTTTTACAAGTTTGTTTATCCTGTTTATTTGATCTAAATGATCGAATCGAATGAAAGTTGAAAATATTTTTTTTTTTAATCAGGAAATTTGAACGATCTGAAAAATCAGATCGGACTTGCTGGAAAAATCTTTATATTCGATCTAACGGAATAATCGAACTAAATTATCTAATCGAAAAAAAATGAAAAATTGTACCATGTATGGCCACCTTTAGTTTTGCCAAAAATTTGTTACGTGGCAATCAAAAAAGTATACCAAACATATTGAAAGCTTAACAGAAAGCTCTAGATTCTGAGTTTTGGAGTCATCCAAGTGTCTCAACAAGCTGCTTTATTATTATTATTATTATTATTTATGATTTACATAGCACCAGCATCTGTACAATAGCATACAAGGTATATCAATACAGAGTATACAATACAACACTTGATACAAGACAAGAGGGTATAACAGGTAATGCAGTGAACAAATTAGCTAAATGTTTTTACAAAGGTGTGTACACCCATTACACAGCATTGTGAGACAAAAGGGGAAGAGAGCTTTGGCCAAAAGGCCTTACAGTCTAAACATTTAAGATATAGGACAGTAGGTAAAGGGAGGCTGTGTGTGGGGTGGTAGAAATGGTGATGAGTGGGCAGGGGCCTAGGTAGGGGAGTATGCTTGCCTGAAGAGGTGAGTTTTCAGATTGCGCCTAAAAATAGTGAGTGTGGGTGAGTGGCGAATGTGTTGAGGGAGAGTGTTCCAGAGGAGGGGAGAGGATCGAGAGAAGTCTTGCAAGTGGGAGTGGGAAGAGGTGATCAGGGAAGAAGACAGAAGGATATTGTTAGCAGAGTGGAGCTTGCGTGTAGGATGGTATCTGGAAATAAGTTGATTTAGATAGGAAGTAGCTATGTTGTGGAGAGCTTTGTAGGAGAGAGTAAGAATTTTAAATTGTATCCATTGTGTAACTGGCAGCCAGTGAACGGACTGGCAGAGGGGAATTGGGCTAGAGAAGTGGGAGGAGAGGTGAATGAGTCGTGCAGCAGAGTTCATGATAGACTGTAGCTGGGCTAAACGGTTGGCAGGAAGGCCGCAGTGCAGAGAGTTGCAATTGTCTAGTCTGCTTCACAAAATGTTCCCTTCCTTATGATATGAAATCAAAGGTGTCACTCAACTAGATACCCCTAGGGAACTAAAGAACCAGAACACAACCAAACAAACATACCATCTCATTTTATAATCAACCTAAGAAATGTGCAGAGGAAAGGCCTAAAGGTCCCATCATTTTTTTTTCATACGATTTTCATTTGTATATTTATTTTTATGTTTGAAATATTTAAATGAAAAAATAAAATATGTTTGTTGAGTTGGTATAGACTGAGCATGTGTAAGATACATATGATATCACGGTGGTGTGGTGTAGTGGATACCACTCTCAGAGCGAGAGTGCTATACCGGGGACCCAGCACTGCAAGTCACAGTGCTGGGTCCCTGATTGAAATCCCAGCTAGGGAACTATCTGCACAGAGTCTGTATGTTCTCCTAATGTCTGTGAGGGTTTTCTCTTGTCATTCTGATTTCCTCCCTCATCCCAAAAGCATACAAATAAATTAATTGGCTTCCCTCTAAAAAATTGGCCATAGACTACAATGGACATATGACTATAGTAATCTCAGTAATCCCCAATAGTTTCCCAGATTAAAAACTTGGCTTCATCAGCACGTTCCCAATTCTGGGAGTTCGGAGTTGTTTGCTATTCATTTTTATTAGGGTAATTCAATTCTAATTTTCTATAATAAACTATATAGCAAGACTAATTGAGATAATAAAACCAAAACAAAAATCTAAACAGTGGAAATATTAGACAATTCGCTTAATATCTCAAATATAATTAGGCTCCCAAAATCTTTTGACCTATGGTACTCATTGACCTCTTGAGGACCGCGGTCTTAACTCCCCTAGTGACCAGGCCATTTTTTACAAAATAGGCTGCAGCTTTAAGGGCTCACTGCAGGGCTGTACAACTCAGCACACAAGTGATTCTGCCCACCATCAGCCTTCTCTGTTGGTGGGCTGTGATTGCTCCCAGGATGTTTGTTTAATTTTTTTATAAACATTTTTATGTTTTGTTTTGTTTTATAAATAAATGCTTTTTTTAAAATGAATTATTTTCCTAGCCCTCCCTCCCCCGCCAGCCAATCAGTGTGATTGTCTGTCATAGATTTCAGCCTATGACAGCGGATCACTTCCCTGCCTCCAAAGGGACAGTCGTGTCACACGGCTGTCCCCACCATCTAATAACACTGTTATTAGATGGTGGTTTCACCGTCTAACAGTCCCTAGTGGCGATCGCCGCTGGGAGGGTGATGACGGAGCAGAGCTCGGTACGCGCGATCCCATGCAATCTACGCCCCTAGCACTTCACGCCAAATGGCGTGGAGTTCTCTTGGGGCTGCCGCGCTACTCACACCAATCGGCGAGGAGCAGTCGTTAGGCAGTTAAATACCTCAATATATATTCAAAGTATGTAGATTAGGGTCTGTATTTAAAGTTCAGGCAATTTAGAAATATATGGCAGTTTTATACTGGGTGAGGCAGCCAAAGTGTTCTGGTACAGTGATAAGTGGTAGGCATGGTCTTAAGGTCATAACTAATGCTGTAGTATTTGTGCTTTCTCAAATGTTCTTAATTGTGGAACCAGCACTGATTTCCTGCCCTATCTCGTGTACATCTTTGGTGTGCAGCATGTGTAGTGTGCCGCCTGCCAATCTTACTAAAGTTTTGCTGTGCATTTTTTTAGTGCCTATATTTTGTTAGAGATTTCTATTGATTCTAAGCTGAGGTATATGTGGCACTGGCATACTTGCAGTGACGTTGGGTTGTTTATGTGATATGAAGTGTATATTTAAAAAGCTGAAGTATGTGAAGTATATGAATAGGTATTGTGATGTTTGTTTACCCAGATGTGTCCACTATTTTGTGCTATTTGTATTCCTACTGTGGTGTGCATGATGGGATGAATGAGAGATGTGTGGGGAGCCTGGTATGGAGTGAGAGACACATGAGCATGCTGCCAGAACTGTTGGACTGTTCGGCCCTGTTCAGACTATGTGCGTTCCTAGCCGGTTTTCCAGAACGCGTACAGGCAGACTTTGCGCACAGAAACGGCCACTAATGTTTTCTAATGGCCTCGTTCACATGTATGTGTATGAGACGCATATGTTTCTCATCCGCATCGCTGTGTGTCACGCACAGAAACGGACGCAATGAAAGTCTATGGACGCGTTTCAAAAACACGTACTATTGCATTTTTAGCGAACATTTCCCTTTGTGTTTCCCATTGTTTCCTGTGTGACACACTTCCTTTGAACATGCAAGAACGCAATAGAAAATGCACGAAAAACGCATATAAACGCATGTGTTTTTCAACTTGCGTTTTCTTTGCATTTCTATGCGTACTTCAAACGCTGACAGTATGAACAGGGCCTTAGTGTTTTTATTGCTGTCTTTGTCACTGCTAAGCTGAGGTATATGGGGCCTATATATATACTGTATGTGAAATTCAGTAGCATGTTCAGATGTCTCTGCAGTATAGACAGGGGCGGAATTAGTCTGTGGATGAACTGGTGGGAGGATGTGAATCAGTGACATCATAAGCAGTAATCCCTCAGGTCCACAGCATGGGATGGGTTTTAATTATGTTTGTTTGTGTTTGATACATTCTTGCATGTGTATTTTTGATACATTCTTGCATGTGTATTTATGTATGCAGGCCCGGCCGCCTTTGACGCCAAGTGAGGCGACTTCCTCAGGTGGCACAAAGTTTGAGGTGGCACAAACAGGATGTGTGGAAGAGTAGGGCTGGAAGCCTGGCCTGCCGCTGCCTTGCTGATTGTTCGTCTGAACACTCAGCTGGATGCATGGACGCCTGGACTTTTAGCAGGAAGTTGATCAGAATGCCAGGCGGCAGCTGCACAGTCAGTCGGTGTCCTTGGCAAGCAGCCATTTATATGGTGCAGTGTGGCATAGTTGTGTGACTGTATCCCCAGTGCAGGCATCTGGATAAAAGCTCCGCCCCCTCCTCTTCACATGGGGGAGCAGCAGCAGCAGCGATCATGCAGTGGCCAGGGAGAGCAACAATAGGATTGCGGTGCTCAAGTTATATTGATGTTCCCCCAGCTACAGTATGGCATCCTAGGTAAGGTGGTGACAGCCAGTGTTGCTCGTGAATTATTGCCAAAGGCATTTTCGCATCAAAAAATGTCATTTTCGTTTTCAAGACTTTTTTCTCCGCAAAAATACGCTTACATTTTTGCATTTTCGCGTTCTAGATTTTCGTGTAAATTTGCTTAAATTTTGACATTTTCACCTAGTGGCTGCCAACTTTCACAGTTAATAGCAAAGCCTCCTTAACATCATCAAATTTGTAGGGTATGGTGAACAGTGGGTATAAGAGAAAAAAAAACACCTTATAGTTTTGGAGAAAATCGATTTTAAAATTATGAAAGGAAAAAAGTATACATTTAAATGCAGTAAATTACATATTATGTATCAACTTAATGGTGGTGTAAATTTACATATATCATAAAAAAGAGCATCGCAAATCAAAAATTTCAAGTTCACAACATCACTAGTGTGGACCCCCTGGAAAATCCAACAAGAAATCAGTGCTATTTCTTTTGCTATAAGTAAATTTACACTACCATTACGTTGCTACATTATCTGTCATTTACTGCATTTAAATGTACACATTTTTCCTATTGTAACTTTAAAATCGATTTTCTCCAAAACTATAAGGTATTTTTGAAAAGTTTTTTCCTCTTGTACCCACTGTTCTCTCTAACACATCCTGGGAAATTTGATGATTCTAGCTGGTAAGGGGCACGAAAGTCGGCAACTATTTGGCGGGAAAAAAAAGCTAAAATATTTGGACGAATTTCCGCTTATCAAAGCGAAAATTTTACTTATTTTTGCGAAAATAAGGAGAAAAGAATATTATCATTTTTGCTCTGGTGACAGCTGCTGTCTCTGTGTTGCCAGTGCTGTCACAGTGCTATGTGGTCCGACTTTCTGACTTTCCCTTCACTTCCTCTATTGGGAGGAGAGCAGAGGAGACGAGACTGATAGCAGGCTACTTTACAGCCACTATTGCTGCCCTTCACCCACTGCTCTGCCTGAGAGAAGTTCTCTAGCTGTCGGAGGACATCAGCCTTCCTGAGCTGTGGATCTCCTGCAGTGTGTGCAGTGCTGAGCAGGTCACATGAGCTGTCAGTACTTGAGTTTCCCTGGCAGTCAGAGTGCATTGTCTAACATTTAGTAGTGCTACCACACATTGAACATATAACACAGTTACATCATATAGTAGTAGACTATGCTTGTTAAAATTCAATAAAAATTATTGTGGAAAAGAAAAAAAAAACATTTAGGAGTGCTCCTCCAACTTGCAATCCTCTTTCTCCATCTCACTCTCGTACTTTCCCTTTTTGTCCCACACTCTCTCTTTCCCTCCGGCTCCACTTTCCCTGCATCTCATACTCGCATTTTCCCTCCGTATCACACTCTCTCTCTCTGTCTCAAACTCGCACTTTCCCTGCGTCTCACTCTCGCACTTTCTCTGCGTCTCACACTCGCACTATCCCAGAATCTCACGCTCAAACTTTCCCTGCTGAAAAATGCACACAACTGCGTTAATGGGATCAGGTCCTAATCATACTCTCTTTTTGAACAATTTCATTGGAATGCATTGGTGAGGCGCTGGATCAATGATCTGTCTGTATGTACAGGTTTTGATCCCAATAGAAACATCCAGTTTAGGCTTCTCAGGGAAATTTTGATTAGAAAAAATGTAAAGTCAAAAATATGTATTGTGTTTAACTTTTAACAATAAGCATTGGCTTAATATATTTTTTAATTAATTTTAAGTTCATTTTGTATAATTAAACAAATAGGGCACTAGAAGGTATCGGCAGCTATCCACATCAACCTTGCATACATCTACAAGAAGAAACAACTAAATGGAAGCGCTTAATCAGCTATCCATATTGCTGTTTGGACATTGGGTAGTCCATGATGGGGAGATGCCATGCAGTATTTTAAGACTCTGTGAAAAACCTGGGGGTGATCCAGGATGGAAAGCTAACACTCAGACAGCAGGTATCGGCTTTTGTCAAGTCCTCATTCCTCCATCTGAGAAATATGCATGAGTTCATGCATTTCTATCCTCCCGCCTGGACTACTGCAATGCCCTGTCTGTTGGCTACCCGGATAAGGTTCTGCGCCTACTACAACTAGTACAGAATGCAGCAGCCAGACTCCTAGCCCATACCCCCTGCAGCTTACACATCTCCCCAGTACTACAAACTCTTCACTGGTTGCCAGTAAAGAATCCATTTTAAGATCTGCCTGCTGACATTCTAGGCCCTACACTATATGGGACCCTAGTACATAGCAGATCTATTAGAACTATATGTCCCTCCATGCACCCTCCGCTCTGCCAACAAGATGAATTTGGTTATTCCCAAGATACACTTAAAAACATTTGGTGCATGGGCCTTTGTCCATGCAGCCCCTACTCTATGGAACTCATAGAGGTGCCTTCTCTGGACAGCTTTAAGAAAAAGCTAAAAACTACACCTCTTCTCTCGAGCCTTTGAGCCTGCATAACGCAGGGTCACAGCACATTGAGTCCCTGTAACAATTGGTGTCAGCGACACAGATTTTTCTGATTATTGGTGATCTGCAGTATCACCCATAATACAGATGCTATACCTGATTATGTGGTGATCTGCAGAATCACCAATAATACAAGTATAGCTAGACACAGGACACCTAATGTGGTATTGTGCTTGGTGCAACAGTAATAAGAGAAGTTATCTCACGAGGAGCGGGAGACACAGACAATATTGCAGCCAAGGATCCCCTGAGGGGCAGTGGATTCAGACTGCACTGCAGCCAGTGGACGCCTGAGCAGCAAGGACCACTGGTGGTGATAGAGAGTATGATCACCTGAAGGGCAGGTGACCAAGGCTAAACAATAGCCTAGGATTCCCTGAGGAGCAGGGAATACAGACTATACTTCAGCCAAGAATTTCCTGAGGAGCAGGGAATTCAGATAGTACTGCAGCCAGTGGACATCTGAGGAGCAGGGACCACTGACTGTGCTGCAAGTGAGGTCACAGGTGGAATGAGTGACTAAGACTTTACTACAGCCAAGGATTCCCTGAGGCGCAGGGAACCAGACTGTACTGCAGCCAGTGGACCCCTGAGGAGCAGGGACCACTGACTGTGCTGCAAGATGATCTCCTGAGGGGCAGGTGATCAACAGACACTATTTGCAACTAACAGACACCTGAGGAACAAGTGTCACAGATAGTACAGTATGACTGTTTACCTAAGGGTTAGGTGACAGCCCTAAAGATTTCCCTTACTAGTGGTAGACCCACTAGTGAGGATAGAAAGGTCAGAGAAGCAAGGTCAGCAACGAACGGACAGATACAGTACAGAGACGGAAGACTGATTCGGTATCTAGGTACAGGCAGAGTCGGCAACAGTAGACAGATAGGCAGAAGTACCGAATCAGCAACCAAGAGAGTAGTCAGGAGAGCGAGAGATCATAACAGATAATACAGTAGTAATATAGCAATACTAGTCTAGGTGTGAAGTCCTTGGTTTCAACACCTGGGAACTAGACTAACAGATGTACAATAGTGATATAGCAATAACCTAGTCTAGGGGTGAAGTCCTTGGTTTCAACACCTGGGAACTAGACTAAAGAATGGTACACAAGTCTAACAATATAATAGTACTAAAAGCTATCAACAGAATCTGACGAAGTGTGAATTCCCAGCTCCGGCTGGTTCTAACACACTGTAAGATCTGACTAGGGTCTGAGCGCTCACACGTTAGCATTCGCAACAGCAGACAACTTGCAACTGACAGGCAAGCCCTATAAATACCCAGAGCGCTCCACAGCGCCGCCCCAGTCACTCAGCCAATCCGGAGCATAGCTGGAGTCAGCTGATCGGCCTGATCAGCTGACTCCCCTTCTACTTGCATAAAGGTCCTGTCGCCTGGCGCGCGCGTAGCTCTTAATCTGTGTGCACTAGAAGGACCAGGTGAACCAGCAGCATGTAGCTGCGTGGCAGAAGCCGCCAGCTGGAACGCGGAGATGGCCGCCCTGCCGCTTGCCCATGCGGCGGCATCTCCGCTATCCTTTACAGTCCCCAGGGTGAAAAGCGCTACAAAATATTATTATTATTATTAAATTTGGAAAATATCACATAAGGGATCTGTCACATTATTATGGTTGCAGGACTGTGATTACAAATGTCTGCAATATAGGAGCTTTTTTAACTATCAATACAGTTGTAGACTGTGGATTACAAATTGACAAGGTACCAGTAATGATTAAAGAGGATCTGATTGCATGCCTGTAAGAGTAGTTGTAATGTGATTTGAATTACAACTTATATTATTTATGTTTTTGTAACCAAGCATACATTTACTTGTTGGATTAAAACACAACACTTTAAAAAATTGTTTTAAGCGCTTCCATTTAGTTTGTTTTTTAATTTTGTATTTGTAGGCATTCTTAATGTTATTGTGAATGGTGGGGGAATTGGAGACTGCATAACTCTGAACAGAATTCATAATTACAAAGTTAATGGTTACAGTGGTTTTCATGAGCCTTGATCATATGGTGCAAGTTGGTAAATTGTGCATTACTTCCTAATGAATTAGTGATCATGGAAGCAATAATTTGATTGGTATGATATCCCAGTGGATAGCCGTCTTTAAAGTGGGTGTCGATCAATCATTATAGCACTATGTTAACTGAAACATCCTATAGAGTGAATCCTAGTAGAGTAACAGGGGTATATGATACCTGAGATATTCCATTTCTTGCAAATACTATACCAGTTCAAAGGCTTCAGGGCCAAAATAATGATTTTAGTAGCCTTCCATTTGATTAACAGCCTGTTCTTTTGTCTAAAATGATATTAATGTGGAATGATTACCTCCTGATTGCAGTTTTAATAACATGTACTGATTTTTCCCCATTCATGGTCTCTCCCGGCTCTCATTTCAAGGTCACTTTTAAATAATTTGATGAGAGACCGAAATGCTTTACATGGGAGATACAAAGAACTACTGTAGAAGTATACCTGTCTCTGAAATTGTGCCATCAATTCTTATGCTAGGTATACACTATGAGATTTTCTGGCAGATTAACTGTCAAATCAATTATATCCAACATGTCCGATCTAATTTCTGATGATTTTCAGATCGATTTCTGACTATTTTCTGTTGACTGCTATTGGAAGTCGATTGGAAAAGGATCGGAAATACTGTCTTCCTCAGGTTTAATCCTGAGGATGACAGCCAAGAACTGTTGAAACAAGTCGATTTAAAGTGAGGAGATGTGGTCTAAAGCAAGTTTAAATAATATCAGCAGTGCCTGGAGCATCCACAGTCCAGCTTGTCACCTAGTGACTGTGTGGAAGTTCCAGCGTCCATCCCGGGAAGTGATGTCACGAGCCAGGAAGCCGCAGCACACGCAGGCAGCTCCAGCATCTGATTCAGCGTGTGCAAGCGAGCTCCGCTATCTAAGACAGAGTCCCCAGCCAGGACTCTGCAAAACAACTTGGCAACCCCGAAACTCTTTTCCACCCATATCAAGGAAGTCAGCAATTAAGAGACAGAGTATTAGCCCAGAGGGATCTGGCCATCGAGGAACGTGAGTTAAAGCCCATATGGAGATAAAACATCATAGGGCAATAAATGCAGTATTTTTCCAGATGGAGGTTTGTTTTGAATAGAAAATTGCATGACAATCAAACTTCTTTTGAGAATTGCCATACGGGGATTACCGTGTACTAATGCGGTAATCCTCAAAGGCTCCCAA
Organism: Hyperolius riggenbachi; assembly: GCF_040937935.1. Classification (NCBI taxonomy): domain Eukaryota; kingdom Metazoa; phylum Chordata; class Amphibia; order Anura; family Hyperoliidae; genus Hyperolius; species Hyperolius riggenbachi. Next base: position 161,377,950 of record NC_090654.1, read on the forward strand.
AGGCATGTTTTTGGCGGTGCATTGCGACCCCTGGGCCGCACCACTACCACCAATCCTCAGTCTGAAATCAGCCTCAAGGTATGTATCTGGTGGGGAAAAGGCAGCTGAAGAGAATTTAGTGATGGAAAGTTTAAAGGAGCATCACTTGTTTTTCAGCATAACAAGGCAGATTCTGCATCTGTCACAGCTACTGTTTAAAATCCATTCTCAAATATGACGCCATTAAATTAAAAATAACATGGCAATCAATTCTGTATTACTAATGTTCTTGTTATTATTAGTACTACACATACAATTCATTATCTTGTATGTTTATTTTCAGTTCAGGTTTGCTTTAGGTCTCGTCCATCTGAGATGGGTGAGTCAGGTTCTCTCTCTGTGCCCTTGTCTTCCTCTATGAATTCATTATCAATTGGTGTACTCTTGCCCCTCCCAAAACCATCAGGCTCTTAAAGAGACTCTGTTACAAAAATGTTCAGCCTTATTTATTCTATCCTATAAGTTCCTATACCTGTTCTAATGTGGTCTGGATTACTGCAGCCTTTTCTAGTTCCACTGTCTCTGTAATATACCTAATCTTCTTTTCTTTGTCAAAGCCTTGTCAAGCCAGAGAGGAATGTACTGTCTCTGCTGTGATAGGGAGAAGTTATACATGCCCCCTGCACGCCCCCTGCAGGCTCTGTGTGTGTGCTTTGTTTATTAGTCATATATATATATACACTGCCTAAAACTGGCGATTAAAAGCCAGGATCATGGCGGGGAATGGCGGAGATGGCATAGAGGGATCCAGGGGATCTCAGTGACTCGATTGGTATGCTTTTTGATTGTACAAATCGGACAGTACAGAGTCTCTTTAATTTTTTTTGCCAGTGTTTAGAATAGTCATGCTGTGAAATATCTGCCTGATTTTATTGATAGCTGCATAGTAAAGAGTAGAGTGGACTCATCTCCTTATCTTGCAGTAGCTCTGCAGCTCGAATGAATCAGGAAGCAATTTCACACTTAAACCGTGCATTCAGTAATCACACTGTGCAGTGTTACCATGGTAACAGACTGAAAGCATCTTTTGCAAAGTACTGCTTTAGGTGAGCTTATCTTGAAAGCAGGCAGATGTTTATTTAGTAGGACACCTAAAAAAAAATGGAACAACTAGAGAACATGTCAATTGTCAAATGACATTGAATTCAAACAGAGAGAAAAGAAAGGCACAGAGATACAATCTGACTTACCCAAATCAGAAGGTTAAGTCCACAGAAGGTCACCGTCACTATTGTAATAACATATAAAATAGGAAATCAAGAAAGTAAAACATGTACATGTACTGTATATATGATTTCTAGCATTGTAATAATAATAATTAAAATATTGTATTGTACAAAATGCATTTGTAATTTTCAGGGTCATGTTTTTTTTTTAATATGGAAAGAAATATTTTATTACTGTTATTATGGTAATATTATCATTTGGAAACAAAACTGGTGTAAAATCATCTATATCATTCTAGTTTTCCCCTGTGTTTGATGGGTTTTATTATTTGTCACGTCAATTATTAATAATTTTGTATTGTTATGTTTTTTAGGCGTAACATGCATCAAATGACAGATGGATTAGAGAAACCAGGTCAAATCAGATGGCCACTAGCCATCACATTGGCCATTGCATGGGTATTGGTTTATTTTTGCATCTGGAAAGGAGTTGGCTGGACAGGAAAGGTAATTCTAAATGTATTTCTGCTTTTAGTTGGTCCAAATTCTGTAATGCTAGAGTCAGGGAGTTAAAGTGAAAGTCTAGTTTTGCTGACAAAAAGAAATCCTCATCAAATAATTATGTACTTTGCAGGCATTCCAGCTAATTTTTTCATTAGATCGATATTTACTCATAACAACAAAGAACGTTCTAGTGTGCTTGCTAGAAATTAATGTTAAATGGGGGTGCCTATTCATTAAGATTCAAAAGTGTAGAGAAGACTAGCACTCTTTTCAATTTATCTTCTGATAAAAATCTCAATTCTATTCAGTAATATTTTAGAATGCTTCATAAGGTGAAAATATATGCCAGCTGGATATAATTCCAATAATCACAGTTCAAGAGGTACATACGGTAATCATAATTCTTACTTTCAAAAATCCAGCAAAGCACAAATCAAGTGGACACATCAAATTGCAGCACCTTCACAAAGGAACAATAAAGTTTGAATGCATGTGTTGCTGCTGTAATTTGATGTTTTCTGGTGTTTTGTACTGTACTGTATTTCTGAAAATAAGAGTTATGATTATGCAATGTTTTTATTGTGATCATTGGCATAATACCCAGATGGACTTTCACCTTATGAAGCATTATAAAATATTTCTAAATAAAATTTAGATTTAGATCAGAAGATATATATTTAAAGAATGCTGGTGTTCTCTACACTTTGGAGTTGACTATTTCTGTCAGTGATCAGACAGATTTGCACTTATTGATTACTAGCCAGGAGTGTGGCCAAACAACAGTTTTTACTTGGTATATTCATTATGACAACATGTTCAATTCCAGTGCCAAATAAAATTATATTCTCCAAGCATCTCTTTACACACTGAATGCTTGTTGCAATTTAAAGAGGAACTTCAGCCTAAACAAGCATACTGTCATTAAGTTACATTAGTTATATTAATTAAAATAGATAGGTAATATAATCTCTCACCCACCCTGTGTTAAAAGAACAGGCAAATGTTTGCTTTCATGAGGGCAGCCATCTTTTTGGTTGAAAGGAGGTGACAGGGAGCATGAGACACAGTTCCAACTGTCCTGTATGCTGATCACCCCTCCCAGTTGCTAGGCAACGTGAATAACAACATAGGAAATCCCATCATGCTTTGCACAGCATCAGGGGGAAAAAAAAGCTTTCTCTGATGGGTGGAGCTTAGCTAAAAATGCAGCTAAAAATGATGCTTTGGTAAGAAAAACAAAGTTCTGATACTGTGAAACTGTTAAGGAAACACCACGCCTTTTCAGTTCTGCTGAGTAGATTTTTAGTCCGGAGGTTCACTTTAAATAACCATAACAGAAATCAAATCACTAAGCATCATACATGGGAACAAAGGGTGGATGCAAACAGATGAAACTGGAGGCTGCAATTAAACAATATTGGGCTTGATAAACTAAAGCAACTTCAAGGAGAAACAGATCAATTTGGCATAAACTAATTGTTCCAAGTGAATGTGAGTATTAGTTAGAGCTATCAGTTATGATTACAGAATTACTTACTGTTATTACTAAGCTGAACTTGTGAACTAAGAATTTACGATACCTCTGGGTCAATCCTAATACCAGGTCTGTGAGCAATAAAGTAAACAAGGATCCTTATCTTACCCCATTTAGATGGTCTGTTTGTATTAAGGCATCTTCATGATGTATTTATGCTTGAAAAAAATATCTGTTTTCCCTTTTGATGTTGCATGTATATAAGCTGTCTGTACCACCAGCTTGCAAACTAACAGGATGTAAACCTGACAAAGGCTGCAAGGCCAAAAGCTTGTTCATTCTTATTAATTTGTAGTTAGCCAATAAATGGTATCATCCTGATTTAAAACTTTTTGCTTTTACTGTTACTAGTTACTGTATACAGTTACTGTTTAAGAATAGGGTAAGGGCAGGTAATCTTTAGTTTTTAGAGTTAGCCATTAGAAAGGAGTAAATGTTAATGGGGAAGATGGTCATTAACTCTGAGTTGGACATGCTTCCCCCTATACTTAGCACGTCTTGCCCTGCCTCAAGTGTCCTATCAGAAAGGACCTTCAGCGCAGCTGGAGGCATTGTCACTGAGAAGAGAAGTCGCCTAAGTCACAAAAGTGTTCAGTACCTCACCTTTATCAAAATGAATGAGGCATCGATCCCGGAGGGCTACTGCCTCCCCCAAGATTAAGTCCGTCCCCACACACCGCATCTCTGCCTGCACGCCATGTGACTGCCTGCCCCAATACTAAGTCGCTCCCCGCACAACACCTCTACCCACAGGCCGCTTGACTGCCTTCTCCGCCACCACCAAGAGAGTCCAGGACTCCAGGTGGATTCCTGAATTTTTAAGGCCGCTTGTCGCTAGTCTGGCGCTTTTTTTAAGGAGGAACAGCAGAGCTGTGGGGGAAGGGCTGGAGGCACAATAGAAGGACACAGAGGCTTGTCACTGTACACAAAACATGCCTCTGTGTCCTAATATGATTTGACAAATACGCCTCAGGTTCTCTTTAAAAACGTACCATTCATTTTCTGATTCATTAACCCCCAACACATCCCATGTGTCACTGCAATGAGAAAATCACTTCACTTAGTATTATAATGATGTGGCTTACATTAATACAGTGGCTTGCAAAAGTATTCAGCCCCCTTGAAGTTTTCCACATTTTGTCATGTTACTGCTACAAACATTAATCAATTTTATTGGAATTTCACATGAAAAACCAATACAAAGTGCTGTACACGTGAGAAGTGGAATGAAAATCATACATGATTCCAAACATTTTTTACAAATAAATAACTGCAAATTGAGGTGTGCGTAATTATTCAGCCCCTTTTGGTCTGAGTGCAGTCAGTTGCACATAGACATTGCCTGATGAGTGCTAATGACTAAATAGAGTGCACCTGTGTGTTATCTAATGTCAGTACAAATACAGCTGCTCTGTGACGGCCTCAGAGGTTGTCTAAGAGAATATTGGCAGCAACAACACCATGAAGTCCAAAGAACACACCAGACAGGTCAGGGATAAGGTTATTGAGAAATTTAAAGGGACTCCGAGCAGTGCAGAAACTATGGAAAGATGCATATCATTTTAAAGCTCTCTTTCTCCTCTTTCCAGTGATATATAAACCGCTACCCTACGCCTTTTAGTTTTCGCTATTTTCGCGATTGAAATTGCAGCGGTCGTGATTTCAATCACGAAAATAGAGAAAACTAAAAGTTAGGTGTCGTCAGAAAGAGGAGAAAGAGAGCTTTAAAATGATATCCATCTTTCCATAGTTTAAAGCAGGCTTAGGCTACAAAAAGATTTCCAAAGCCTTGAACATCTCACGGAGCACTGTTCAAGCGATCATTCAGTAATGGAAGGAGTATGGCACAACTGTAAACCTACCAAGACAAGGCCGTCCACCTAAACTCACAGGCCAAACAAGGAGAGCGCTGATCAGAAATGCAATCAAGAAGAGGCCCATGGTGGATCTGCAGAGATCTACAGCTCAGGTGGGGAAATCTGTCCATAGGACAACTATTAGTCGTGCACTGCACAAAGTTGGTTTTTATGGAAGAGTGGCAAGAAGAAAGCCATTGTTAACAGAGAAGCATAAGAAGTCCCGTTTGCAGTTTGCCACAAGCCATGTGGGGGACACAGCAAACATGTGGAAGAAGGCTCTCTGGTCAGATGAGACCAAAATGGAACTTTTTGGCCAAAATGCAAAATGCTATGTGTGGCGGAAAACTAACACTGTATATTACTCTGAACACACCATCCCCACTGTCAAATATGGTGGTGGCAGCATCATGCTCTGGGGGTGCTTCTCTTCAGCAGGGACAGGGAAGCTGGTCAGAGTTGATGGGAAGATGGATGAAGCCAAATACAGGGCAATCTTGGAAGAAAACCTCTTGGAGTCTGCAAAAGACTTGAGACTGGGGTGGAGGTTCACCTTCCAGCAGGACAACGACCCCAAACATAAAGTCAGGGCAACAATGGAATAATTTAAAACAAAACATATCCATGTGTTAGAATGGCCCAGCCAAAGTGCAGATCTAAATCCAATCGAGAATCTATGGCAAGATCTGAAAACTGCTGTTCACAAACGATGTCCATCTAATCTGACTGAGCTGGAGCTGTTTTGCAAACAGAATGAGCAAGGATTTCAGACTCTAGATGTGCAAAGCTGGTAGAGACATACCCTAAAAGACTGGTAGCTGTAATTGCAGCAAAAGGTGGTTCTACAAAGTATTGACTCAGGGGGCTGAATAATTATGCACACCCACTTTGCAGTTATTTATTTGTAAAAAATGTTTGGAATCGTGTATGATTTTCGTTCCACTTCTCACGTGTACACCACTTTGCATTAGTCTTTCATGTGGAATTAAAATACAATAGATTCATGTTTGTGGCAGTAATTTGACAAAATGTGGAAAACTTCAAGGGGGCCGAATACTTCTGCAAGCCACTGTATATGGTGGTGTATGTGTGTGTGTATGTATGCATGTGTGTTTGTATTTACAGTATTCATGTTTTGCTGAAATGAAGCACAGAAATCTCGGAGTTAAGGACAGCATTTAATGTTTTGTCAAAAGCTTTAGATTTCACATAAGGAGATTTGGAGATTTGAAGAGACATGCAATATATCTCAGCATGTTGACTGAATCAAATGTAAACACTGAAGCCTATCTGATGCTGAAATGAGTATTCTTACAGCAATACATACATTTGTCTTTCTCCCCAGGTGGTCTATTTCTCTGCCACTTACCCATACATCATGCTGGTCATTTTATTTTTCCGTGGAGTGACCTTGCCTGGTGCTAGGGAAGGAATTCTATTTTATATTACTCCAGATTTCAGCAAGCTGTCCGATTCGGAGGTAACACTACTCTTTCGGTATTGGCTTTACTTCCCTACAATTCAATTCTGTGTGATAACAACAGCTGTTTTCATCTTGGATGCAGGTGTGGCTGGATGCTGCAACTCAGATCTTCTTCTCCTATGGGCTGGGTCTTGGATCATTAATTGCCCTTGGAAGTTACAACTCATTTAACAATAATGTTTACAGGTAAATGCATTATGCAATGTCATTCATTATAGAAAAATCTAACATGTTTTACACCAATGTAACATGTAAAGAAAAATATTTGAACCTCTTACTGACTGCTTATAATAAAGTGTGATGACATGGATAGTATAGCTGGTACAGAATGTTTACATTACATTAAAACGAAAACCTCTAATGATAAATTTCATTCAGAAAGAAACACTATCTGTTGAAATATATATAGAATACTATTCAAAGCAGTGGAACATCAGTATACAGGGTGATGCTGAGAAAATAATAACAATAATGATAATAGTAAAAATAATAATAATAATAATAATAATAATAATAATAATAATAATAATAATAATAATGCCAACATTTGTATAGTGCTTTTCTCTTGTTGGACTTAAAGCTTTTGAGAGCATAAGCCACTAGGTTGCACTCAGTAGGCCACTCTTCAGTGTTAGGGAGTCATGCCCATGGACTCCTTATTAAATAGGTACTGGCTTACTGAACAGAAAAAAGCCAAAATTCAAACCCTGGTCTCCTCAGAGCTGGTGTCATCCATATATATATATATATATATATATATATATATATATATATATATATATATATATATATATAACTCTTTATAACTTTTTTTAAATGTACCTGACATTCCGTTTTAAGGGTGTATTACTCACATGCTGTTTGCATGTGATGAATCTTAAATGGCTAGTGTTTACCCACATTCTACTTTCTGTTGGATCTGTCTAGTTAAAAAAAAATGTAACTAGCAGATTTGGTTCAAGTTTTGGACAACCTATTCAGTAATTACTTGAGGGGTATGTTAACTCCTTTTAAGGAACTGCCAAATGTTGCACTTACACTGGGTTAACATGTATCCTTTTCAAATTATTCACATTTTGTTGGTTTGCAGCTTGATATGAAAATACACAGATACGAAACCTTCTTTTTAGCTGTATCAATGCATTTTTTTAACAGCCAAGTGATGGAATTTATAGCAACTGTTCAGAAACAAAAAATAAACAAAGAACAAATATAAAGAAATCAATGAATTGATTAGACGGATAAAGGTTTATCTCACACCAACCTTGCACATCTAGACTGCATAATATTTCCCAACTGTTCTTTACAAAATCAAATTCAGTTGGATTGGATTATAATCGTCAAATGATTCCACAGATTTTTACAAGGGTTTATGTCTGGACTCTCACTAGGAAATGTAAGGACATTCACCGTTTTTCTCCTTCAGTCACTGTGTGCTCAGCTTTACTGTACTCTTTGCTTTTATTCATTGTCATGTTAGAAAAGTGAACCTACACATCGTCTAAAGGAACAGCAAAAAAATTGGCAGTGCTCCTAATCAAGCTGCATCTAAAATGGAACCAACAGAGGTATGCAACTAGGGACTTAAATACACACATTAAGTCAGCACTGTGTAATACTTTGGTGCTTTATAAATACAATAAATAAATAATAATAAATAATACATTGAATACAAATCAGATGCAAACTATGCAATAAACCCTAATCTAGATAAATTGAATGCAAACTGATACACATGAATGCAGCTAGCCACAAGTAGACTTACAGTTTTGTTTGTAATTGTTAGTTAGTGGAAGGTCTCTTCCATGAGGGCAAGTCAACATCGTGGAAGAGACTAATACTGAACAATCTGCACACAAATTGCTTTTGGAAGCCAATCTTCTCCATTTTCTGCATCTGTTTTGAATGCAATTTGTTTAATCTGCCCATGTTTTGGGCTCTGCACATATGTGCAGCTGGTCAATTTAGGTGCAGCCTGCATTTGGAAGAGCTGACAATTTCTCCTGTTGTGCAAAAATCTAAGTCTAGTTGTGGCTAGCTGCATTCATGTGTATCAGTTTGCATTCAATTTATCTAGATTAGGGTTTAGTGCATAGTTTGCATCTGATTTTCTTTCAAGTCATGTATTTAAGTTGGTTGGGGGCGCCACACCAGAGGTCTGTTGGTTTCATTTCAGTTGCAGCCAGATTAGGAGCGCTGTACATTTTTTGCTGTTCTTTAGAAAATGTGTAGACCATTTGTGGCTAGCAGCCCCCGGTTCACACTATGTTTTAATTGTTAGTTAGTGGTTAGGTCTCTTCTGTGAGGGCACGTCAACATTGTGGAAGAGTCTAGTACTGAAAAATCTGCAAACTGTTTTTGGAAGCTATAGTCGTCCATTTGCTGCATCTGTTTTGAATGCAAGTGTTTTGGGCTCTGCACATCTATGCAGCTGGTCAAATCGTGTGCAGCCTGCATTTGGAAGCACTGCCAATTTCTCCTGTACAAATATATATACCTTCTGGTGTTGAGGGCAGACACATTGATTTTCATCTAGTCTGAACCTCACACCTTTTTACATTTGATTTGACCACCAACTCCTATTCCAGTCCATAACTCTATTCTTAAGATCTTTTGACAGCACCTTGCTTCCCACACTCTGCTTTCAGTTGCACCGTGAGAATCCTTATTTTTATGCTGAACTAATCCCATTTACTATGGTTAATCAACTGTAGAAAGCAATTGGTTTGGTGTGCAATAGAAAAGGTGATTAGTTACACCAGTTTACAAGTATTTTTAGGAGGGGATAATCTTTTACCCAACTCGGTGGTCCTGTTTTTTGCCCCTGAATTATTACTGCTGTTATATGCTTTACTTGGCTGTTGTAAGTTGCATTAAAATGTACCAGAGGCAAACCTCAGATTAAAGCGGATACGAGATGAAAAACTAACTATAACAAGTAACTTGTCTATATATCTTATCTAAAGTTTAGACAGCAAATATAGCTGCAAACAGCTTTAATAGAATATGATTATGTCTACCTATGATACAATGACAGCAGCCATGTTGTTTGTAAACATTACACAGAGGCAGGCTTATCTGTATCTTGAGCACTCAGCCTGTGAAAAAAAACGAATCCCCCCTTCTCCCTCCTCCCCTCTGCCTCTGAAATCAATGGCTAGTAACACCTCCTCCTGCCCAGACTGAGCTCCCATGAGCCCTCGCTACTGCCAAGGCTCTCTGAAAACGTGTGGGCGTGGTTTATTTAGTTTATAGGGAATTAGAGTATTAAAACAAAAACAAAGAAGTATTTGGCTTGAGGAATGCCCTATAAACAATAGGAAAGGAACACAATTATGCAATGAGTAAAAGTTCACCTCGGATCCACTTTAAGAACACATACTTACCAAAGAAAAGGGAGGCCTCTGGATCCTGTAGAGGCTTCCCATGCTGTTATCCGGTCCCCCATGCTAAGTGCAAACCCCCCCCAAAAAATCCAACAAGGGCTTATCGGATTGAAGATCAGGGCCATACTCTTCTTCAGGAATGAGCACGGCCATACTACACCTGTGTGGATACAACCGCACCTGCGCAGTAAGCTGGAGCAGCCCATCCATGAGCGGCTCCATGCTACTGTACAGGTCTGGCCATGCTTACACTTATGCATAAAGAGGTGTGTGGAATGGATCTTCAGGAGGGCCCAGGGAGCAGCAGTGAGGAGGATGCAGAAAGCCTCTACAGTACCCAGAGGATTCCTTCATCTTTGGTAAGTATGTGTTTTTTTTACTCAATCTTCGGCTCAGGTTTTCTTTAAATAAACACAGCTAGAAAATATTTGTGTGTGTGTGTGTCTTCATTTAAGGCTAGAAACCAACAAATTGAACTGTACATACTCACATATAATCTAAATTTTTGGGACCAAAAAAGAGTCCCAAAAGTGGACAGGTTGGCTTATATGCCAGGTGTGCAATCCTATATAGTTACAATGAAATGAAGGAGGTAAATCACTTTACCTGGAACTAAAAGATAGTCATGATATTATTTACATGTGAGCAGGAATTTTGTGATCTTAGTTAAATCTAGTGATTTAAAAACATAATGTGGTCACTGTATAAGCCATGCCAATCAGGATAAGCTCAAGACACAATTGTTTATGGCATATTTAAGTACATACATTGCCATCAAAATCTATGGATCAGTAAAGATCAGCGGTGCAATCACGTGTTTAAATCAGAACTTGTACTGTACAGTTTATTTATGTAATATGTGCAAAATCCCATTGCTTTCTACCAAAAGTCAGGCATTACTGACTCTTAGTGGAAAGCCAATGGTAGGAACTGGCTCAGTTATAGATGGTGTAACGGTTGGGTGTTATAACTCAGACGTCTGATTATTAGGTGATCTGCAGTATCACCAATAATACAGACACTGTGCCAGATTATTAGGTGATCTGCAGAATCACCAATAATGCTAGTATAGTTAACACAGACTGTGTGAGTAGTGCTTGGTGCAACCGTAACGTTAATAGTTTTTCGAGACCTTACCAGAGGAGCTGGTAAGGTACTATCAATACTGGAGACTGTTTAGTTTGGATGGGCCTTTTCAGAGGGGCTGGGAAGGCACCAACAGAAACAGTATAGTAACGATACCACGTCAGAGGGCTGGTGGGTAATTAGCACACCTCACCAGTGGTGCGGGCCCACTAGTGAGTAGAATGGTCAGACAGGCTAGGTTCGACAACAGAGAGGTAGTATCAGTACAGAAATCAGAAAGCAGAAGAGTAATCAGTAATCAGGCAAGGGGTTCAGCAACTTTGGGCAGATAGGCAGAAGTACAGAATCAGTAAGCTAAAGCAAAGTTAGAGTATAGCCAGAGTCAAACACAGGTAATCAATAATATACAATAATCCTAGTCTTGGTGTGAAGTCCTTGGTTTCAACACCTGGATCTAGTCTAAGGTCTGAGCGCTCACACAATGTATTCACGACAGCAGACAGAGACTGAATGACAAACGAAGGCTTATGAGGAAGAGAGAGACACTCAGCCACTCCCACCTCGGATTTCCGCCAATCTGAGTAGCGAGAGACAACCCTGATGTCAGCCGACCGGCAGGTCAGCTGACTCGCCCTCTCCCAGCACAACGGTCCCGTCTCCGCGCGCGCCCGCGCGAGACAGCAACCCTATGGGCTGGTGATAAGACTGCTCTCGGTGTGTTAGACGCCGAGAGCATAAAGCAGGACTGAGTGCAGGGAATGGCGGCGGCGGCGGCAGCGGATGTAGCGGAGATACCCTGCCCGCTTGCAGCTGCCAGATTCACAGTTGTTACAACTAGCTACTTATAGACTTCTATCTGTCTACTATTGGTAATGCACAAGTCTGATTATTGCAGATTAATATTATATGTGTCATTAAAAAGTTCTTGGTTTTTTTTTTTACCTTAGAGATTCAATCATTGTCTGCTGCATAAATTCTGGTACAAGTATGTTTGCTGGTTTTGTCATCTTTTCCATTGTTGGATTTATGGCACATGTAACAAAAAGACCAATAGCACAAGTCGCAGCTTCAGGTAAGAAATTCATTGTTGTCTGTGCTAACTTCCATAATTATTACTTGTGGCATTATATCATAAAACAAACAAAAAATATAGTGTATTATAGCAACCAATCAAAATTAATTGTTTGATAAATGAGAATGAATAAAACAAGATCCATTATGGGATACTTTTATTTTCTCACTTCCATTGAAATACCTTGTTAAAGTGCACATCATCAGAGAGCTGCAGGGGGCTGCCAATCTTAAATTTATGTTACAATGGGCCTAATGCAGTAACTTGTGATAATAATGCCATGCACAGAGAGCACTCAGCAATATCACACTTACTTCTGCATCAAGTACTGCGAGTTACGTTAATTAGCGCAACCCGGGGTGCTCAAGTAGCCTGACTGTTACTATGGTAATGCGCATTACTAACAGTAACTCTCGTTAGTAGCATGCATTACCTTAGTAACGGTCGCACCACGGGCAAACTAATAGCGTAACTCGTGGTACTTGCTATGGAAGTAAGTGTAATGGCAATATTGTGCATGGGAATATTACCGAAAGTTACTGCATCAAGCTCACTGCTAGTTTTTCAGCTATCATTAGGCTATAATATTATCTCAATAGTGACTCACCTGGAACAAGTATGTACTTTAGATGCTTTGATCTTCCTCTGATTCTTTTGGTTTGCGTTACTTGACATGGATATCATTATAGCCATATGGTAAATACTATAGCCAGAAAATGTTTTTTTTTCTTTAGAAGAATATCTTTAAGGCAGTTCCATCCAACTCCAATTATAGGTGTGTTTTATGTAAAATAACATGTTCTTAAAGAATTGAGCCACCTGTAAAATCTTAAGATTTTTTTTCTTCTCCTCCAGGGCCTGGATTAGCATTCTTGGCTTACCCTGAAGCCGTCACACAGCTGCCTATTTCTCCCTTATGGGCTGTGCTTTTCTTTTCCATGTTGCTGATGCTTGGCATTGACAGTCAGGTATATTTTTTCAGTCTTTCTGAATTTTGGGCCTATAATATTGTGTGATTGCCCCTGAGTGAGATTATTTGTAGAGGCAGCATAACTACACAATATTACTTGATTGTACTGAGATGGACACATTAAGGTCAGTAGTGTAGCACTGTAAAAACAAACAGTAACTGGGACCTAGCTGTGACTCTGCTTCAAGGATGTTCTCTTTTTCACCCCTCAGTGCATTAAATGAATCATCAACCTGCTGTTTTTCACAGCTTACCATTATGAAGTATATGTTTTATAGAGAAGAACTGGCAGGCTATAAACAGCAAGTTATACAAATGACCTTACATCTTACACTGTATTTGGCGTCTTGGGTGTAGAGATAAGTGAATCTGAGTCCAACAGTTCATTATAGAGTGATACTCAGGCCTAAATAATACATTGTGTTCACCAGTCACCACTACCTCCATCACTGAGCACATCTTGTTGGCCAACTGTCATAAGTTTGATGCCTGCTAGTCCTGTCAACAATATAAAATGACTAATGATGGGGACAGTTAGCCAGTGGGAGCAACTTGGTGAGGCGATAAGAAGTAAGCATGCACTCACTCACTAAACATCTGAACACAAGTTCATTTTAAAGGAGAGTTGAAGTAAGAGTGATATGGTGGCTGCCACATTTATCTCCTTTTAAACAATACCAGTTGCACAAACACCGGGATCATCTAATCCCTTTGTGGCCCCTTTAGCAATACAGGCAATATAATACCTAAAACTTAACTTTTAATGATTTAAATGTAAAAATTAGGGCTACAGTACCATCACCGTTTACATAAGGAGGGGATAAATGCATATACATACCAGAGGCTGTGAAGTAGTGAATTAAATCTAGATTTTGGTACCTGGTACGCCCTGCAGAGTGAATCAAAACATGAATGCTGCTTGGCCCTTCACCATTTCTGTTATTCCTATGTCCCCTATTAAATGACTTATCTATTTTATTTGCCCCTATCATGTTGATATTCATTCATTACCCTCTTCTTTGTCATATTGTTTTGTGTGCAATGCTATATTCTATCGGTACTGTTTGCATCTTGAAATAATTGTTCAATAAAATTGAAAAAAAAAAATCTAGATCTTTGGAAAGCAATAGATGTAGTATACTTGAAGTTTGCAGAAGTCTTTATCACAGTACTCCACAACAGCCTAGTGCGGAAGCTGAGGATGCAAAAACGAATGAATAGAAGTTTAAAGAGAACCGTGTAAAGGACAGCAGGCAAAGGGTAGTAAGTAGGGTAGGTAAGTGAATCAAACTTTAAAAGGGAAACTGCTAGTATTAGGGATTCACAAGGGTTAGTATTGGGTCCTGTTTTCCTCCATAAAAAGTAATGTTGCTTTCTTCTCAGATAATGCAAAACTATGTGAAATTATCATCACTCAGCAGGATAGTGACATACTACAGAAGCATGTCAGGCATGCAAATGGCATGCATAGGGCAGATTAAACTTAATGTTGATAAATGTAAGGTCGTGTATATTGGCCATACAACTGGCTAAGCACCATATAAACTAAATGGAAACATCAGACGTAAGCTTACCATACATGTATTGATTTTTCAGTTACATTCCCAGCCAAATTGATCCCTTCGGTTTCAATTGTACCTGAAATGAGAATAAAGTAAGATTTGATACTTACCAGGGGCTTTCTCCAGTCCAATAAGCACCTCTAAGTCTCTCGCTGTCCTCCCGAGTCCTTCCGTTCTCCGGCTATCGGTCCCGGTAAACTTGCTCAGTCGTGTCAGTCGGGGTCTTCTGCGCACATGCAGAAGAGTCCGACTGGTGCGGCTGAGACAGTTACCAGGTTTAATAGCTGGAGAATGGAGGCACTTGGGAGGACGGTGAGTCCCGGGTAAGTATCAAACTTTTCTTTATGCTCGTTTCAAGTTCACTTTAACCTGACTGTCATATATTGCCACAACATATTCAGTTGATTCTCTTTCAATTGTTTATTTGAAGATAAACAGTGGAAAGTCTGAACATGTTGGTACACAGGGGAGATGGTGGCGGGGTCTCAATAGCAGCTTAGCATTGCACTGCTTCAAGCGGATCAGTGCTTGCTGTTAGACATATGTACAATATACTTCTGCAGAAGTTAATGTGCCATATAGGGAAGAAATAAATCCGACCGGCTCTCTCCTCCATCAGTATGCAGGCTACTGTCCTTATCCCTTCTTGCTACCTCGAGATGGCCTGAACCTCCGATTTTCGGTTCGCGAACTGGGTTCGCAAACTTCCGCAAAAGTTCGGTTAGCGCAAACTTTCACGAACCGCAATAAACTTCAATGGGGAGGTGAACTTTGAAAACTAGGAACACTTATGCTGGCCAGAAAAGTGATGGAAAAGATGTTTCAAGGGGTCTAGCATCTGAGTTTTTGCATGGATGAGTGTGATAGATGCCAAAAGTCCCGGGGAAAAATCTGGATTTGACGCAAAGCAGCGTTTTAAGGGCAGAAATCACATTGAATGCTAAATTGCAGGCCTAAAGTGCTTTAAAACATCTTGCATGTGTATACATCAATCAGGGAGTGTAATTAGAGTACTGCTTCACACTGACACACCAAACTCACTGTGTAATGCACCGCAAACAGCTGTTTGTGTTGTGATGGCCCTGCTGGACTGGTGCGCACCATGACGAGAGTGTAGGTGATGGCGGCTTTCCAGCCCATATGGTCACCGGGCTAAGGTAGCCGAAAGACAGAACAGTTACTGTCCAGCTGATCAAATTTGGTCTGTCCACAATGAAGAAACGACCTTATTGTCGTGGGTGTGCCCCCCCCCCCCCCCCCCAGACACTCATATAGTCGGCGGTCATTGCTTCATTGTGATACGCAAGCCCCTTCACCGCGGCAAGGTAATGATCACGAAGGGGAATTGGCACATGTACATGCCTTTTGTTTTGTTGTTGCAGCTGCAGTGCAGCCAGGAAAATTAGGCAGGCATGTACACACACCAGAAAAATGATTATAGTGGCCACTGCTAGCAGCGGCCTTAAAAATTCAGGAATCCACCTGGAGTCCTGGACCCTGTTGGTGGTTGCGGAGAAGGCAGTCAACCGGCCTGCGGGAAGAGATGCTGTGTGGGGAGCGACTAAGTCTTGGTGCAGGCAGTCACATGGCGTGCAGGCAGAGATGCTGTGTGTGAACACTGACTTAGTCTTCGGGCAGGCCTGAGCGTGCTTTGCAGACCAGGCATCCGTGGTCAAATGGACCCTTGACCCAACGCTGTGTGCCAGAGATGTCACCATTTGCCTTTCAACATCACAGTACAGTTTAGGTATCGCCTTTTTTGAGAAAAAATTGCGGCCTGGTATCTTCCACTGCGGTGTGTAGCTTTGCTTTTGTGTGCTGCTTTTCCTCAGGTGGTCATCCCATTGCGGTTTGTGCTTTTTAATCATGTGCCTTTGTAAGATAGTTGTCCCTACGTGGGTCTTGGTCTTTCCACGGGTCAATTTTCGGTGGCAGAGAGTACAGATGGCATTGCTCTCATCTGAGGCAGACACACAAAAAAATTTCCACACTGCTGAGCCCTGGGGTGATGGCACATTGGTGGTGGCGGCTGACTGAGTGTTAAGTGGGGTGCCAGAATCAGATCAGGAGGAGGAAGATATGTCACGCTTCCGTGCGGAAGCTGAGAAAGATGAGGTGTTCTGTGTTAAATAGTCAACTACGTCCTGACAATATTGGGGGTTGATGGCATGTGCCTTCTTCTGAACACTGTACTTTGGTCGAGGGCCGCACAAAATCACGACAGCGCAACCTCGAACAGCCCTGCCAGTTGGCCTGCCTCTGCCTTTTGTTTTGTCCATATTGGGGGGGATGAAGTGAAAGGTATGCACTGACTTGACTAATACAATGTGCAGTCACACAGGTGCAGTTAACAGGTATGCACGGAGTGGTATATCACACTGCGTGCACTCACGTAGGTAGGTGGGTGCAATGAACATAACAGGTAGGTATATGCAGTGATGGGTATTACAAATGAGCACCTGTCACACACACACGTACCGTGAACAGGTAGATTGACTGGTGGTATTAAATATCAAACTGCGTGCGCTCACACAGGTAGGTGGGTGCACTACAGGTAGGTATATGCAGTGAAGGGTATTACAAAATGTGCACCTGTCACACACACACAGGTACCACCGTGAACATGTGCAATGACTGGTGGTATTAACAATGCGTGTGCTCACGTAGGTAGGTAGGTAGGTGCACTGAACAGTGAACAGGTGCAGTGATTGGGATGGGATTACAAATGTGCAGCTGCCTGTCACACACACACAGGTAGTCACTGAATGTGCTGGGCCTGGCAGTGGCACAGTAGGAATTACACCAAAGGCCAGCTGCGACTGACTGACAGGGCTGTATATAATGCAAGTGGGCCACACACAAAAAAAAAAAAAATAGATCACAAGAACAAGATTAGCTCTCAAAAGAGCTGTTGAGGGGTGCTTTTTTAGCAATAAGAATCAGCAAGGAGCAAGCTGAGAAGCCTACAAGAGCCTAACTAAGCTTTCCCTATGAGAATCTGCAGCAGCTCTCCCTTCGCTAATTACTGCAGGCACATGAGTGAGTCCAATGCCTGACGCTGCCTGCCTTTATAAGGGGGGGAGAGGCTCCAGGAGGGAGTGTAGCCTGATTGGCTACAATGTGCCTGCTGACTGTAATGTAGAGGGTCAAAGTTGACCCTACTGATGTACTATGGGGGCAAATCGAACTTCCGGAAAAGTTTGCGGTTCTCCGCGAATGTGAACCACGGAAGTTCACTGGGAACCGTTCGCCGGCGAACAGTTCGGGCCATCTCTATTCTCTATCACCCACTAGCATGTATGTGAGTAGTATTAGTATGGGAATCAAGCAGCCGGTTTCCATGTTGACTTGGTCAACATATTCCATTGCATGGAGGAATTGGGTTTCTTTTACACAAGCTTTGGGCATACAAGAATGGGAGATGTCTCAGGACACAGTATTACAGTTTGTGGCAACTAACATAAACATGGTTTCACACTTTCATATTGCAAAGGTCCTGGCAGGCTTTTCATTCTTCTTAATCTTAATAATGTTCCTGCTTGCAATGCTTATTTTTCAGTACAGTAGTCAAGGGCAGCACTGGTAGTAGGCCTCATAATAGGCAGTCAATGACTGCAGAGATTTTTGGTCTGCTATGGGATGCTGCAGAGCATGTAGGCGTGTCAAGATTAGAAACTGTTTTTTTTGCTTGTTCTTTTTGTGATGTTTTTTGTGGTGCTGATGGTGTCAGAGCTGGTGTCCCAAAGCAAGTCCTAGATTGGAGGTTTGTATAATGAGGATGTGTTAAGATCAACAACCAAGCTGAGTGTTATAATTAGAAACTCCAAAACTGACCACATGAGTAAAAGAGTTATGGTAGAGTTGAATGTGCTGCCATTTAATAAGGTATGTCCATAATCCAACTTGAATAGTTAGCCAACTTGAAGAATTTGTTGGCAAGAGGTGAGCAGAGTGGTGCTTTATTAAGGCACTTGTTTTTTCAGTTAAATTCAGTTACACGTTTATGTGCGCGAGCAGCAGCTTTAGGTCATATGACACTGCCAGGGCATTCTTTTCACATAGGTGCTGCAACAGAGGTCGCTAGGTTGTAGGTTGGGTCGCAGCAAAGGCTTGCTTAAAAAATAGGAAGGTGGAGTTTGAATGCTTTTAAGTTACATGTTTGCCTTAAATGTTTTTTATATATTTTGCAGGATCCAAAGTGGGCATATGCATTCTAGGCCACCTATTCATATTCTAGGCCCACAGTAGAGCTTAACATGGACTCAAAAAAATAGGCTATGTATTGGAATGGCAAATGGGGGCATGTTGTGGTCCCAGCTGAAAGAAGCACTTTTTTATTTGTCGGTGGTACTTCAGAGCCTGCCAGTGGGACCAGAGAGAAGACAGGGGCTGCGGCGAGGGACAGACGTAACTTCTAGGGGCTGGAAGAAGCCCCAGGTAAGTAAAGCTAGTTTTTATTATTTGCATTGGATATCCTTTAAGTATAAGTATTAAGGGTTTGGAAAGTGCTGCTTATAGTCCCATGAAGTGCAGTGAAGCTAAAGACATTAAACTTGGTGGACGCATGTCTTTTTAACTTTAATAACTATGTAACTTTAGAATCTCAAACTCAGCACAAATATTAAATGCAACTTTGGAATCTCAGTAGTAAGGTTATACATTTTAGAGAGGATTCATTCTACAGTATAGCTAGACTTTTATTTTCTTAATTGTAACTGTTTCTGTGGTGTTCATACTTCTGGCCTATAGATGGCACCACAATCTACTGCACTATTGCATGGGATCTATCTATGCCAGGCATGGGCAAACTTGGCCCTCCAGCTGTTAGGGAACTACAAATCCCACAATGCATTTGCCTTTATGAGTCTTGACTGTGGCTGTCAGACTCCTGCAATGCATTGTGGGACTTGTAGTTCCTCAACAGCTGGAGGGCCAAGTTTGCCCATGCCTGATCTATGCTGTTCTAGACTTGTTTATTCCTGTCCTGCTGTCTGTGTGAACTGGATACAAAAGCAAGGAATGCCTTGATGTTTACAGTACTGCAGTAACTTGTAAATAAACCTAGTTCCAGTTATTCTGCATCAGTGATAACTGCCAATTACCATTTCCTTTAAAGTGCAAATATTTAATGCCCTCATTTACAGTGTCCACTCTCATAATGCTCCTTATTATAGCATGACTAGCTCTCTTTATAATAAAGCTCTTTGTTATGCTGCCCCTCCTATTATAATGCTCCAAAGATGTATAATGCTCCTAACATGCCCCTGCATGTAGTTTCCCCTTTATTTAGTGCCCAATTATAGTTTTCCTTAGAATATACCCTCCCCTTCTCCTTCTGCAAAAATAAATATGAACATGCTGGTTATACTTGCCTGTTCCACTCCTTTGTGTCCTCTTTAGTCGCCTTGCAACACTCTCGCCTTGCAGCACTGGGACCCCAGTTTATATTGTAGTCAGGACACTACCTGCAAGGAGTTTCTATGTTCTCCCTGTGTCTACATGGGTCTCTTCTGGGCACTCCGGTTTCCTCCCACATCACAAAAACATACAGATAAGCTAATTGGCTTCCCAAACTGCAGGATACATATATAGACATACTGTATAACTATGGTAGGGATTTGATTCTGTTGTCAATCGCCATTCTTGTGATTGCATTCACGCTTTCTTTCCGTTGATGTGTGTTCATCGTCACTGGGGGGCGACTAGATTGGTGAACACACATTCTGTCTGTCCCTGTGCTATTTCTCTTGAGGGCTATTCAGAACTGCTTGATCCTACTCGTACAATTCCCATCTGGCATCTGTGGCCGTGCAGAGGCTGTGCTCGTCTGCACTCCACAACTCCATCTGCTGGTGGGAATTACCCTCTACTGGTGCAGTGCACCTAACCTGGGTTCTTCCAATTACACGTTTGTGGAGGATTTCCGCCGCGTCAGCGCACGTCTGGTGCGCTGACCACATAAACGATTCCGCAAACGTTACATTCATCTAATAAGTACATTTATTTATTTATTCATTTAATTCAGTACATTTATTTTTTTCTTTTCTTTAGCATTTAATTGGCAATTTGAAGACAAATCAGAAATTATTTTTATCTGATTATGTTTTTTGTAAAATTATCTTATTTGCACTGTTTTTTTTTTTTTTTTTTTTTTTTTTTGGTCTTGTACATGATTGTTTCATAGGTGATGTAGTTATTTGGTGAGCACTTGTCAAGTTATGTAAAGAAAGTGGGGCACATCATGCCTTAGGAAAATGGAAGATTAGTGAGAAAAAAAATAATTTCTGCAATGACTAATGTAGTTTTGATCATACTGGCTGAGAGGAATCTGAAATACTTAGCAATGTTGAAATTTGCAGAGTCAAAAAGTAGAGTTAAGGAGTGCAGTGTCACTTACTGATGTGTACATTCATGCCTGAAGGTTCTCCACGCAGCATTACTTTTGTTTACTGCCCAAAACCCTTCATGTTACACTGTGTCTGATGGAGCTATATTATAATGCATTTGAAAGGCTTTTTTTTTTTTCTAAATAATGCCATACACTTTCAAATTTTGGGCACCATATAAATATGAGATCTGCTTATGACATGGCTTATTATCACCTGTATTGATGAGAAAATATAGATATTTTCCCTTCCACTCTATTTTCCATGATTTTGCAAAAATTAAAACATTGTGGTTTTTCTCATCAATACAGGTGATAATAAACCATGTCATAAGCAGATCTCATATTTATATGGTGCCCACAAATTGAAAGTGTATGGCATTATTTAAAAAGGTATGAAATAATGCATTATGTATTTTCACAACAATTTTACCACCTCATCCCTGTTTATTATATTTCCACTTAAATGACCTGTTCTTTACATAAATTGGATAGGATTATTTCTATCTTCGCCTAACATAATTGCCACTTTGAATCAAAAACAGTTCTGCTGAAATAGCCTAAATGGCATATTTTTAGTAAATCACCCGGAGAGATCTTTTTTCTATAGATTCAGCATATTTCATTTGTATCAGATATGTGTAAATGTAGGCTATGTAAGGTACAGTGAATTTTCATCTCCTAAAGTCTAGCCAGTTCCTTTCTCCCCAGAATGTTTCTTGCAGCTAACTGCTCATCTCAGGCTTCAATAATAGTGCAAAAAATACATTGTCGCTGTGTTACTATTTTAGACTTATACTGAAACGAGCAATGATAGCAAATGATAGAAAAGTCAAAGATAACCCAGAGGCAATATGCCCATGGTATTGTCAAGGCAGAACTGAAATTAATAGTGAAGGAAGACGTAATTGTTGGTTTAGCTGTAAATGGTAGAGGAAGTTCATTGTTCAGTTAATCAGTGTTACATTGGAGCATTTGGCTCATTGTCCTGGGATAAAGATCCGTTTTAAATAGAACCTCAAAATGATAATTACAAGTGCGTGCGTGCGTGTGTGTGTTTGAGTGTGAGCATGTATTTTGTTGTGTTTCGTTTGTGCAAAGAAAAGCAATGCTACTGACAGTCCTCAGGACCCTTAAAGAGAATCTGTATTGTTAAACTCGCTCAAAAGTAAACATACCAGTGCGTTAGGGGACATCTCCTATTACCCTCTGTCACAATTTCACCGCTCCTCGCCGCATTAAAAGTGGTTAAAAACAGTTTTAAAAAGTTTGTTTGTAAATAAACAAAATGGCCACCAAAACAGGAAGTAGGTTGATGTACAGTATGTCCACACATAGAAAAATACATCCATACACAAGCAAGCTGTATACAGCATTCCTTTTGAATCTAAAGAGATCATTTGTGTGTTTCTTTCCCCCATGCACTGAAGTTTCAGGCTGCTCTTTTCTTCCTGCAAACAGCGTTGCCCTTGTTTGTAATTCCTCAGTATGTGAAAGCCCAGCCAGCTCAGAGGACGATTTATCCAGCTTGTAAAAGATAAGAGAGAAGAGAGAAGCTGCTCTAATCTAAATAATACACAGGCAGTGTGCAGAGAGGGGCCTGGAAGGGTGAGTTCATAGCAGAACCACAACACTGAAGAACTTGGCAGCCTTCCAGACACAGGCCGACAAGTCTGACAGGGGAAAGATACATTGATTTATTACAGAGACTGTGATAGCAGAAAGTGCTGCAGTTAGCCAGAACACATTAGAATAGCTTTTGGAACTTGTAGGATGATAAAAAAACAGGATGCAATTTTTGTTACGGAGTCTCTTTAAGCAATTCATAATGGCTGCCTGGCGGAAAAAGCATCATAGATGCTACATCGTTGCTATAGCGTTGCCTTACTTGATATAGTAATACTATGCTTCTATACACTTTTGTTCATCATAATTTTTATTGCATTGGCCTTGTATTTCCATATACACTGTATTAACATTTTTCTATTTTCATTAAATGTTATTCCTCTAGTTCAAAGGACATTTTATTTCATTTTAGTTATAGGAAGGGGACAGTGTTATATTTTTTTATATAAAGAATACATTTTTTCCTCTGTAAATAATTAGCTGCATAGAGCAGGAAGTTTTTTCTTTTGCACTTAAAAAATATGTTTAGCGTGGTCTCATCAGAACACAGGACATGGATCAAGTAATCCATGTCCTTAGACTGCTTGTCTTCAAGCTGTTTGTGTGCTTTCTTGTGCATCATCTTTCTTCTGGGATCACAGCCATGCAGAACAATTTGATGAAATACTGTCAGTGCAACGTACTTCACCAGAAAGGCAGAAGAAGCTTAGGGAGTTAAATATGTGGCTGAGAATTAGGCATAGGCGAACATCGCGATTTCACGTTCGTGAACGTATTCATGAATTTTACCAAAGATATTTGTGAACCTGAATTTGTGGTGGGCCCCATAGACTTTAATGGCAGGCAAACATCAAAAACCTTCAGGCATCTCTGCAGCCAGAATTTATTTTAAAAGGGAGCACAATGTGTACAAACACCTTGACAGTGGCATGGCGTACGGGGATCAAACGCAAAATGTTCCTAAAAATATATGCTTTTAATGCAGAGGATTTATTTTATATGTAAATGCCAAAAATGCCCAAATCACATATAATTTCCAGATTTTTCAAATTAAGGTCTTTAGAATGACCGCTGTGTTTAAAAAAATGTAATTTATTTTATTGTTGCAGGCACCTTTTTTTTTTGCTGGCATGCACCAGGCAATTTTTTTTAAATATGAAATAATTTATTACATTACAATATTTTCTCTATTACTGGCATGTGACAGCCAGGCAAATAATTTCGCAGAATTCAATGTAAGTAGGAACAAATGACATACTGGGTGCTGAAGGTGATTCAGGATAGCTGTCCCTGTGGCCAAGGCGGGAGGCCTGCTATAACCAGCAACTATTTTAAATGTTAAATCCTTTATTTCATTACATATTTTTGTTTTCTATTGCTGCCACCTGCTAGGCTAATAATTTTGCATAACCCAAAGTTAGTAGGAACAAATTACATACTGCATGCTGAAGGTGGTACAGGATTGCTGTCTCTGTGGCCAGGGTGGACATTAGGCCTTCTGTAACTGGAACAGTGTAAAATGATGAACGATTTCATATATTAAATTTTTTTCTATTACTGGCATGCACCAGGAACATTTTTGAAATTTAAAATAATTTCATACATTACAAATTCTTCTTAATTTCCCGTTGACACAGGGTGCAGGCGACGTTTGAACTATGAATAGCACACACACCGAAGTATTTCCATACTAAATTGCTTACAGTTTCAAACTCACAGTAGGGTGCAGCAGCAAGGACATTATACTTTTTGGTGACCTGGAGACTGCCTTGCTCTTCTCCTTTATCCAATGCCAACACTTGCCTGCCTGGGGAATTATCCCCTCCGATCAATCCAGTTCATTTGGAGGAGCTGCTGCAGTGGTGGAGGCGAAGTTGTGGTTAATCATAGCAGAGGAGGATGAGAAGGAGGGTGCGGGAAAATTAGCATCAGAAGAGGCAGAAGAGGTGGAATCATGGTAGTTAGTCAGTCAATCACCTCTTTAACCTTTTTTTGGAATCCATACTTTTCTTCTTCTGCATAAGATCACATATGTTACGGCCACAGGATGAAGCACCACCCTAGCACCTCTACACTTTGGCCTGCCTCTGCCTGCCATATTTGTTAGAGTGAATGACTAGCCATGCGGTATTGTTACTAATTAATTTTATTTTTTGTCACACAGAGATCACCTAGAATGCACAGTACAGTCACACAGGTGTTAATGTGACACGTTAGCAGAACACAATGATCACACAGCAGGCAGTGACCAGCAGTGATGATCGTAATTAGTTAATTACGATTATACGTACATTTTGCATACATTTTTGCAATTACACCTATACGTAATTAAAAATAGTTAATTAAATTGATTTTGTATAATCATTCGTAATTATACATGAATTTACATGTAAATTATGTGTAAATGTGTGCCAACTTTGGCGGTGAACAGCAAATCCCCCATACATGCTATTGCTATATGCAAAGACATATGGCTTTTAAACTCAGAAAAATGACAGTTTAAATACATTTTTCTTTGCATTTTTAAAACCGATTTTCTCAAAAACTACAAGGTCTTTTTGGATTTTTTTTTTGTTTAATCTGCACCCACTATTAACATATCTACCAATTTTGGTAGCAATAGCATGTATGGGGTCTCTGCTGTACACCATGCCATACAAATAGAACAAGAAAATGTGTATTGACTCATAAGAGAGCATTACAGTCATCAACCCAGTCACTTTTAGTCTGTTAAAATGAATGGTAATGGACATATCATGAATTGAGCCTAATTGTTTAATTTACTTGTTTTATTTAGATTTTTTGGATAGTAAGGAAACTGTTGATTCTAAATACAATGCCAGCCGCAAACACGCCCCAACCCACCTCTTCAATTATAAATGAATACCTTAATTCTGTTGAAGACACTCTCTCTCCAGCACAAATAGAAAAATTAAATACCCAAATCACAAAAGAAGAGGTTGATAAAGTCATTCATAATCTCAAACGAAATAAGGCCCCAGGACCCGACGGGTTTCTAAACGAGTATTATATGGTCTTTTCCCAAACTCTCTCCCCATTTCTAACTAAATTATTCAATGCTTTCATGACTGGTACTCCAATTCCAAAAGAATATCTCGAGGCATCAATCTCTGTTATACCAAAGCCAGGGAAGGATCATCAACAACCAGGCAATTTTAGACCAATATCTTTATTGAATTCGGACCTAAAGATCTATGCAAAACTGATAGCAACCAGAATAATGAACACCACACCTTCTCTCCTTAACCCAGACCAGGTGGGGTTCACTAAAGGAAGGCAAGCCTCAGATGGCACAAGACGCATGTTGGCGGCTCTCAGACAAATTGAGCTCTGTCAAACGCCTTCTCTCATTCTAACTTTGGATGCGGAGAAGGCGTTTGACAGAGTACACTGGCAATTCCTACAAGCAACTTTGATAAAGTTTGGCTTCAAGGGTCCAATTCTAACAGCCATTATGGCACTATACAGTAATCCATCTGCAAGAGTTAACGCGGCCAGATATTTATCAGATCAATTCTCTATATCTAATGGCACACGCCAAGGCTGCCCGCTTTCACCAATTATTTTTGTTCTTTTAATGGAGACTTTGGCATCCCATATCAGGACCTCTCCATATATTAAAGGCCTCACGGTTAATAACTCCTCGCATGTCATTAGCCTCTTCGCGGACGACGTAGCACTTATCATAACAGACCCGGTTAATTCCCTCATCTAATGGCAGAATTGCAAGCTTTTTCTGAAGCATCTTTCTATATAAGCTAAACCAGCATAAATCATATATCTTGGGCCTTAATATCCCCCTATCTATAAAAGTTCTTCTTAAAGAGAACCCGAGGTGTGTTTAAAGAATGTTATCTGCATACAGAGGCTGGATCTGCCTATACAGCCCAGCCTCTGTTGCTATCCCAAACCCCACTAAGGTCCCCCTGCACTCTGCAATCCCTCATAAATCACAGCCATGCTGTGAGGCTGTGTTTACATCTGTAGTGTCAGTCTCAGCTGCTCCCCCGCCTCCTGCATAGCTCCGGTCCCTGCCCCTGTCCCTTCCCTCCAATCAGCAGGGAGGGAAGGGATGCAGGCGGGGACTGGAGTTCTGCAGGAGGCGGGGAGAGCAGCAGACTGACACTATAGAGATAAACACAGCCAGCTCTGACAAGCTGTTTGTCAGCAGCGTGGCTGTGATTTATGAGGGATTGCAGAGTCCAGGGGGACCTTAGGGGGGTTTGGGATAGCAACAGAGGCTGGGCTGTATAGGCAGATCCAGCCTCTGTATGCAGATAATATTCTTCAAACCCACCTCGGGTTCTCTTAAAGGAAAAATTTAAATTTCCATGGGCAGATCAAGCGGTCCAGTACTTGGGTATTAAACTTACAGCAAAAAAAGCAGACTTGTTCACCCAAAATTATCTTCCGCATCTTACATCCATTAAAAAAGACTGTTCTGAATTAGAAAGATTTTATCTCTCTTGGTCAGGAAAAATAGCTGCCTACAAAATGTTCATACTCCCAAAAATGTTATACATATTTAGAACCCTGCCCCTCCCTCTCCCTAACACATATTTAAAGGAGCTAAAAAAAATAATGACAAACTTTATTTGGTCAGGGCGAAAATCTAGAACCCCAATGACAATAGCTTATCTTCCAAGGAAAGCAGGCGGCCTTGGTATCCCTAACATGGAGCTTTATTACTACTCGTGCAACCTAGAATACGTTAATGCTTGGTGGTCAAATAATACAAATAGGAAATGGGTCTCCCTTGAACAAAACCTACTAAAGAAATCCTTAAGAGACCTTCTATGCATCAACTTATTGGGTTTCAAACTCCCCAAAATGGATTTTCCATCCATCCAAGCTACCCTATTAGCATGGGAATATTTCCTAAAACACCCTCCTCCTAATACACAGTCCATCACTCCGAGAATACCACTGTCCACATTGCAATTACTCATGAATGATTTAAATGTAGAACCTCTGATTTTAGCTGGGATAACCCTCATTAATGACTTATATGAGCATAACAAAATCAAAAAGATTAGAGATGTACACCAAGAATTCCAATTAACACTCAGTACCCTTTTTACTTGCCACAGAATTCTGGATTTCCTAAAAAACAAAAAAATAGCTCTCACAGAAATTAATGATAAAATACTTACTATGTTAAACACCACAATTCCTCAGAAAGGAACAATATCCTTATGGTATGGGGTATTGAATAGACATCAAATATCTCCGTTGACTAAATATGTCCAAACATGGTCATATGATTTGCATACACAAATCACTATACCTCAAATATTATCAACTAATAGAAGTCTCTTACAATTATCTAAATGTTCATCCCACTGGGAATGTTGGTTTAAGATTCTCCCTAAATGGTATTTAACACCTAGGAAGTTAGCCCTGTTTAACACTAATTCTTCCCCACAATGTTGGCATTGCTCCACCTCGATTGGCACATTAATACATATGATATGGGAATGCCCGGTGGTACAAGCTTTGTGGATACAAACGGAAGCATATATCCAACAACATTTCCTCAACACTTTTTGTTCGTCTCAATCTTTAGCAGTGTTATCCATCGGCCTAGATACAATTGACCAATCAGTTAAACTACCAATATGCCATATCATATTAGCTACCCGACATATAATTGTGAGCAACTGGAAGACGTCAGATCCTATCCCCTTCCATTTAATATTTTTTACTTTCAAGAATAATCTAACTATGGAAAAGTATGGTCGAGCTGGAATATCTCCACATGGCGATAAGACGCATCCCATAAAGACTCCGCCCAATATCATCTGAATGAAGATACATTATATAGGCCAATTACACCTGAGTGGACATGGCTGTAGTTGTAGAATAGAGTTGTAGTAAGCCAATAAGACGATATAGATGAATAGAGAGATACACAGCTTCCAAGTTTCAATGTTAAAATCGCAGAGGAGAGATCTCACTTTTAATTGGTTACCAGTTTAGACAGTAGAACTAACTATTGAAGTGTTGAACCTAATAATGCGCATATTGGTGGTTTAGTTTTACTAATAAAAACAATCTATAATACATCATAACTCTTGAACTAATCTTACGACTAACTGAAGAGAAGTATATGTTTATCAGTGTGGTAGGTAGGTTAATGACCACCGTTCCTACCATTCTCCGATCACTGGGGGGCAAATTGAGATCCAGTCCAACCCCAATTTTGGGAGTAGTGGACTGAGACTCTCTTTCCTTGCGCCTCAGAACAAGTAAGGAAAAGTACAAGAGGAAATGTATTTAATTATTTCATTTTTTTTCGGACTATATATGACCCTCTAACAGGATGGACATGCCTATAACTTTATCACCACTATTTGAGGTATAAGATAATATTATACTAAGCTGTATGGTAAATTGGCAACCTTAATGTTATATGAACATTGACCTGTATGTATCTCTACTCTGAAATAAAAATTTATTATAAAAAAAAATAAATAAATACAATGCCAGCAGTTCCTGAATTCTGATCACATATTTTTTTAAATTAGTTTTCACATTTTAGCTGGGGCCAGGCCACACAATATAAGAGTCATAGAAATAATGAATATTGATGGTGGACAGAAACCTGATGATATGCCTTCTTATTTTGCAGTTCTGTACAGTTGAAGGGTTTATAACAGCTCTTGTGGATGAGTTTCCTAAGCTGCTACGCAATAGAAGAGAAATCTTCATCGCAATTGTCTGTGTTGTTTCCTATCTTGTGGGGTTATCAAACATAACTCAGGTATGTTATTACAAACCAAAATAACAACTTAATCTATTTAGGCATAATTTTCTGAAGAAATATGAATTGTTTCAAGGACCCATAAAACTCTGGCAGCAATATCTCTGCTGGTATACTCCTCCTCGTCTTTATAATATTGTCACTAAAGCAGGCCTCACCTGCTAAATAATTATCTTTACAGTAAAAAAGTAAAAAATTTAAACACAATGTGGGCATTGGGCATAGCTCTATTTACAGTACAGTCGTCTGCTGTAGTAACAGGCAACAGCTTTCACCCAGGTATATTGCAGTGTGCCTCCTGCCTCACTTGTCTCAATAATAACAAAAATAATAATTATACCAACATTTGTATATTAAGGTGCATACGCAAGCAAAATTATCTCTGCATGGATTAGGACTTGATCCCTCAAACGAGGAGGCTAGCATTGCTAGACTCCTCGTTCTGTTGCTTTGAAGGAGAGTGGAAAGATAACAGAGTGGTGTACAATGGAGCGACATTGAGGAGGCTAAGTAGGAGAACTACCTTGTGTACCTGCACTTAGCTGAGATGATCCACCAAGCTGATAGGCAACCAAAGCACTTAGTGGGATTGGGGGCTGCTGTTCACATAGTACGTTCTTGCCAGCGGTGACCACAACCGTCTGCCTCGGCTGAGAGCCACAAGGCTTTGGCTTGCCCATCTATACTAATACAATTGCATAAGAGATGCAATGCTCTGCAGCCAGATGGAAGAAACGGTCACTGCAGCTTTTTCTTTTTTAAGTAAGGATAATAACTTATCAGGTGAACTGCTGTACTGTAAATAGTTTATGGAGTTAGATTACCCTGGCAATTATATTGCTGTCAGGGATTAGTTGGGCTTTAAGCATTTATTTAGCAATAACTATGTTACTTGTTTGCTTTTTCAAAACCTATCAACCTCAGTTCCCAATCTCCTGATCACCCTAAAACAGACATGTCAAACCAATTTTTCGAGGGCCGAGGTCCTCACATATTTTTGACACAGCTCAAATTAATTGATGGGTCTGAATCAGAAAAGGTGAGGTCCCTCAGGTAGAACACATTCCTCTCTTTCTCAGTCCATCCTAAACACTGTCATGGATCTGGCCTGCAGTTCGACACCTGTGCCCTAGAAAGAGTATTGCCCCGACATAAAAATCTAAAATATATATATTTTTAATTCTCATGTGGATCAACCAACCGACTAGGTGACTATCTCCTGCATAGTTCAGGAGTGTGAACGTCTAAACCACATCCCCACCAGAGGAACATTCTAGCTAGGGGATAAATTCTGTGACAATCTATGTTACTGACCCCACATAAGGCAATCCATAAGTAAGAGGGAGGCTGAAGAGTTTAGCCAGGAGTCATTTGAACAAGCATTCACCACTTAAAAACATTTTTTTGTTATGGTGGTCCTGTTTTAGTGGTGTTTAGATGGTGAAGTGGACTACTATGTTAAAAAACAGTGAAAGTGGGCTTTAATAAATGCTACAAGATTTATGGTAATATGGGGAAAAATAAGTCACCTGTCTTTCATCCAATAGTATATGTCATAATAAGGTATCATGCCATATCAATAAGGCACACCATACCATGCTTTTTCACAGTGAATAGTTATAAATGGCATGACATATGTTACCATCATTCATTTAAAAAACCTGAGCTGAAAATAAACTTATGAGATAATTGATTCTATGGGCTCGATTCAGTAAACAGTGCTAACCTAGTTAGCACGCCTAAAGGCTTTGGGCATGCTAACTAGGGTGCTAAGTAGTTAGCACATACAAACTACTTAGCACCGTAGTTAGCACATGCAAACTTAGCACCGTAGTTAGCACATGCAAACTACTTAGCACTGTAGTTAAGACATGCAAACTACTACTTAGCACCGTGCTAACTTGGGTGCTAAGCTCCATGGTTAGATACCCCTGGTCTTGCTAATTATGATCTTGTAAAAGATAGAATATTTGGAAATTTAAATTCAATCTGAGCTCTATATATTATGTGACGATCATTATATTATTGTTAGCCATACCTCTCATCTTCCACAGTGATAATTGATGCTGAAGCTACTGTTAGAAAAGTTAGGAGGTGCACTGCTACACTGCATATTCTGTCATGTGTTCCTTTTCTTTGTTGAATAAACACTGATTTAAAAAAAAAAAATAGGGTGCTAAGTAGTTTACATGTGCTAACTATGGTGCTAAGTAGTTTACATGTGCTAACTAGTGATGGGCGAACATCCAGATGTTCGGGTTCGGGGGGGTTCGGCCGAACATGCCCCCGATATTCAGCATGTTTGGGCCAAACCCCGAACCCAACCCGAACATGTCCCTTTGGGGCCCCTATAGGGCCCCAGCATAAAGGGAGAGCATGCCCCGAGCGCAGGGGGGGGCGGAAATGCCCCCCACCCCTCCCCGCTAAGCTCTCCCTTCTGCTGGACCCTATAAAATTAAATAGAAGTCCCCCAAAGTACCTGTAGCAGGCTGGCAGGAAGAGGACAGCAAGCGGGCAGCCGGAGAGCATAGGCGCTAGTACCATCTGATACTTCCGCCCTCTCTCTGACGCACTTCCTGTTTACATTTGTAAGTCGCGTCAAGAGAGAGCAGAAGTAACGCGATGACGTGTACGAGGGTACGCGTCATCTACATGATGACATGTACCCTCGTACGCGTCATCGCGGTACTTCTGTTCTCTCTTGACGCGACTTACAAATCTAAACAGGAAGTGCGTCAGAGAGAGGGCGGAAGTACCAGGTGGTACTAGCGCCTGTGATCGCCGGCTGCCCGCTTCCTGTCCTCTTCCTGCCAGCCTGCTACAGGTACTGTGGGGGACTTCTATTTAATTTCATAGGGTCCAGCAGAAGGGAGAGCTTAGCGGGGAGGGGTGGGGGGCATTTCCTCCCCCCCCCCCCCGCGCTCGGGGCATGCTCTCCCTTTATGCTGGGACTCTATTGGGGGCTTTGTTCGGCCGGACACGGCTGTGTTCGGCCGAACACAGAAGGCCTGATCGGGTTCGGGCAGCGTGCCCGAGCACCCTCCCGAACACCATGAGGTGTTCGGGGGTGCCAAACCGAACCCGAACAGGCCAAAATCCGGGCGAACCCGAACAGTGGCGAACACTGTTCGCCCATCACTAGTGCTAACTACTTAGCACGTGCAAAGCATGTTTGCACATGCAAAGTGGCTTTTCACTGGCGTGCTAACACTTAGCACCCTTTTCTGAATCAAGCCCTATGTGTAGTATTAATAGTAATTAGAACATTAGTAACATAGATCTGGGTCACATACTGTTTTTTTTCAGTTTACAAGCTGGGTTTTTAAAGTACACCTGAAGCGGTATAAAAAAACAAAAATTAATTTCTTACCACAGTAAATGGAAGTCTCTTCCCAGATTCTTATAGAGCCCAGTGCAGGGTTGCAGGGTGCATGTTCTCACAGGGTCCCTCTTCCTCTTCTGGCCACACTCCCGTGGGTGAGTGCATCTGGACTGGGTTTGCACAAGTAAGATCCGTGCATGCACAATGTAAGCATGCACAAATGCTTTCATCTACTGGGCATTACCAGACTTTACTTGCGCATGCCCAATCCAGATGTGCTCATCCATACTTAAAACAAGAAAAAACATATTTGACTGGCGCAAGTCGCATATGCATAGAGGGACCAGACATTTAAACAGTGGGCTTTATGAGGATCTGGGAAGTCTCTGGATCCTCCAGCTTCCTGCTACTGCAGTAAGTATCTAACTTTTTTATTAATGACATTTCAGGACTTTAACTTTTTGAGGACCAGAAGTTTATACCACCCTAGTGACCAGGCGATTTTGTATAATTCAGCACTTCACAGCTTTAACAGTTTATTGCTCGGTCATACAACTTAGCACCCAAATGAATTTTACCTCTTTTTCTTCCCACTAGTAGAGCAGTCTTTAGGTGGTCTCTGATTGCTGCTGTGATTCTTAGTTTTTTGGGGTTTTTTTATTGATCTTGTGTAATTCCTTCGTAATTATGCATAATTTTTGTTTTGTAACAGTAATTAGTAACCATAATTTTGCAATATTATGTAATTTTTACATACTTTTGTGCTGACTTTAGTGGTTAATAGCAAAGTCCACATACATGCTATTGTCACCAAAATGGATATGTATGTTATAGAAAATAGAAAAAACAAGTAAAAAAATATTCACAAAGACCGTTTTTTACTGCTTGCCGACCGCGTCCCGCCAACAGGCATGACTGCAGCGGCAGCCCCAGGACCGCCTAACGCCATTCGGTGTAAGGTCCTTGGGGCTCGCAGTGCAGGAGATCGCGTGCAGGCTGCGTGCGCATCTCCTGTTGGTGGGCGAAGCAGAGCCTTCAGTCTCCAAGCGGCGATTGCTGCTCTGGACACTGTTAGATGGCAAAACCACCGTCTAATTACCTGGGACACTAGAGAGCGATCGTCTCTCATAGGCAGAAGCCTATGACAAACGATCGCCATGATTGGCTGGCTGCAGGGAGGGAGGGGAAAAAATAATAGTTACATTTATTTAAAAAATAAACATTAAAATATTTATAAAAAAACGAACACGGGGAGCTATCAGACCCCACCAACATAGAGCTCTGTTGGTGGGGAGAAAAGTGTGGGGGGGGTCACTTGTGTGATGTGTTGTGTGGCCCTGCAGCTTGGCCTTAAAGCTGCAGTGGCCTATTTAAAAAAATGGCCTAGTCTTTAGGGGGGGTTAACACTGTGGTCCTCAAGGGGTTAAAAATGCAAAGGATTTTTTTAAAAAAATCATTGTTTCTTTGCATTTTTAAAATCCATTTACTCAAAAACTACAATGTGTTTTTAAAAAAAATATTTTGACTTTTTCCACTATTGCCCTTAACATACGTAGCAATTTGGGGAACAAAATACCATGTATGGGGGCTTTGCTATTAACCACTAAAATTGACACAAAATTACATGAAAATTACACAAAATTGTAAGATAAACGTTACTAATTACTGTTACAAATTAAATTAATTACAATTTTTCCAAACATTTTTCATTACGATTTTGCATCCTAATTGTGAAATACGATGCACAATTACTATTATGTAAAATTCTTGCTCATCACTAGCCATGACAGTTTAATGTAAAATTTGCTTCATTCAGCTGCAAAACAGAAAGAAGTAATGAATCTTTTCAGTGCCAAAAGGTCAAAAGAGCTAATAAGCTAGGGGGATAGTCAATAAGTTAATGCAAGGCAAATTAAACACTTACTTACTCTTTAATATGTTGTTTCCATAGTATCTGTAGTACAGTACCGACAATATTTGATGTTTTTGATATGTGAGACCAAGTAATTTTGTCATTACTAAGTCTTGATGCTTCAAATGTTTCAAAGCTTAATTTGCTAATAGAATTGTAAAGTAGAATGTCATCTGTACAATATGACATGCATTTATTTCTTCTTAGGGCGGCATTTATGTATTCAAACTTTTTGACTATTACTCGGCCAGTGGTATGAGTCTTCTGTTCCTTGTATTCTTTGAGTGCATCTCAATATCCTGGTGCTATGGTAAGATAAGTGTTGTAACATAATGTTAATTAAAAGTATTTTGCAATGCAGAAAGTCTTTTAAGCTGAGGGCGTCTTTCAAAGTTATGGTGCCCATACACGGTACAATAAAAATGTTTGATTTTCCCAACTAAAAAGATTGAATCGAATGAAAGTCAAAAAGTAATCTTTTTTCGAGCAAGAAAAATGAATTATTTTCCCTTTTTGATAAAAATCCTACTGGACATGTTGGAAAAATCTTTATATTCGATCTATTGGAATAATCTAACAACATTTTCTAATAGAAAAAAAATGGAAAAAATTGTACCATGTATGGGCACCATATGTTTCACTGTAACCTATTCCAGACATGTTGTTGTGACCCCTTAAGGAGCAGAGCCTGCTTTTAAATGTTTCCTTTGTGATCACTGTGATTGGACCAATATGCTGAAACCTCCATTTTAAGTCTTCCAACACTTAAAGAGAAACTCCGACCAAGAATTGAACTTTATCCCAATCAGTAGCTGATACCCCTTTTACATGAGAAATCTATTCCTTTTCACAAACCGACTATCAGGGGGCGCTGTATGGCTGATATTGTGGTGAAACCCCTCCCACAAAGAAATTCTGAGTACGTACTCTTGGCAGTTTCCTGTCTGTGAACCCTGTTGCATTGTGGGAAATAGCTGTTTACATCTGTTTCCAACTGCCAAAACAGCAAGCAGCAGCTACATCACTTGCCAGCAGTAAAAATGTCACCATGTGATAAATGTCAGCATATAAATCCGGGATTTAAAATATTTTACAATGTGCAAACACTGACTAAATCATTTATACATAATTATTGTAAAAATGAAGCACTTTTTTTATTACATTATTTTCACTGGAGTTCCTCTTTAAAGCAAACCTAAAGTCTTGAATGAATAAATTTAAGTGGTATATGCGCTCCTCTTTCCTCAGCACAAATTTGACCAATTCAGTAACTGACACACTATAAAAATGGTTCGCCACACTATGGGTTGGTATCACCACCCTTTATACTATGTTTGTCAAACAGTAGTGTCGCACTCAACATTCAACAGTGCTTTGTATCTTAAAGTTCATCAGTCTTATCTCCATCCACTTTCCTAGATCACTGCACTGGTTGCAACACAACGATAGTGCAGTCTTAAAATCCAAATGCTGCTCTTCCTCCCATCAAAAGCAATATAATGCGCTCACCAGAACTTGTAGCTGATTAGTTATAGTCAGCAATAATCACATGTACTGCTCCTGTTCCTCCTGGTCTTCCAGGCTCCAGCAGTTCAAATGCTCAGAAGTAAGCAGAGAGAGGCAGACATAGCGTAATCTTGTTATACTTAAATCACTGTGACTCCACTCCCCACTGTGCCAAAAAAAACCACCCCCAACACACTGTGCTGTGACTTCTCCCGTGTGTGAGAACTCAGAGCAAAAGTTGTGCCCCTGATGAGTCATTGATACAATACAATACAATACAATAACATTTGTAAAGCGCTTTTCTCCCATAGGACTCAAAGCGCATAGCTGTGTCTCAGATTAATACAGGGTTTCAGGCTGGGTCGTGTTACAGAGGAGATAGTCAGATGTTCATGAATGCCAGACTGAAAAGGTAGGTTTTCAGTTTAGACTTAAATGTTTCCAGGGATGGGGCTGTCCTGATTGGGTGTGGCAGGGAGTTCCAAAGTGTAGGGGCAGCATGACAAAAGGCTCTGTCTCCAAAGGTTTTGAGGTGGACTCTGGGGGTGACCAAGGTGTTACGTCCTTTGGATCTAAGATTGTGGGGGGTGTGATGTAGTTGCAACAAGTCCTTCAGGTATCCAGGGCCCAGATTGTGCAAGGATTTGAATGTCAGTAAGCCAATCTTAAACAGAATTCTCCATTTTATCGGTAGCCAGTGGAGTGAGCTCAGGGTTGGTGTTATGTGGCAATGGCGGGGTTGGCTCGTTAACAGCCTTGCGGCGGCATTCTGTACTAATTGCAGGCGGCGTAAGTCTTTCTTATGCAGGCCTGTGTAGAGGACGTTGCAGTAGTCTAACCTTGATGTGACGAAGGCATGAACTAGGGTTGGAAGATCCTCTGAAGGAATTAGGTGTTTAATCCTTGCAATATTCCTTAGGTGAAAGAAGGACTGTTTCACAACAGCTGAGATTTGATTCCTGAAGCTTAATTTCCCATCAATCAGTACTCCCAGGCTGCGCACACAGTCTGAGTTGTTCAGGTCTGAGCTCCCTATCCTTAGCGGTGTTGGTTGAGACTGGAGCTGCTTTGCTGTTGAGCCCTGGCCCTCGATAACAAGAACCTCAGTTTTGTCAGCATTAAGTTTTAGCCAATTATTATTCATCCACTCCTGAAGCTCAGCTAAGCATGCGTTTATTTGTGGAGTAGGGTCTGTGACGTCAGGTTTGAATGACAAATATAGCTGGGTGTCATCAGCATAGCAATGATATGTCAGGCCATGTTTTTGTATGATTTCTCCAAGTGGCAGCATGTATATGGTGAACAGTAAAGGGGATAATATTGCGCCCTGAGGTACACCGTATTTTAGTGGTACAGGGTTGGAGAGGAAGGGCCCTAAGGCTACCCTTTGTGTTCTGCCAGCCAGGAAGGAGTTGAACCACCGGAGAACAATGCCATGTATGCCACAGTACTCTTGTAGCCTGTTGAGTAAGATTTCATGTTCGACTGTGTCAAAAGCCGCTGAGAGGTCGAGCAAAATCAGGATGGAACATTGACCCTTGTCTCTTGCAATGAGCAGATCATTGCAAATCTGGGTGAGGGCTGTTTCACAGCTGTGATATTTCCTGAAACCAGATTGAAGAGGGTCAAGGATGTTGTTTCTGGAGAGCCTGGCTTCAAGTTGGAGGTAGACAGCCTTTTCAATAACTTTTCCCAGAAAGGGGAGGTTTGAGACAGGTCTGTAGCTGTTTAGAGCATCTGGGTCTAAGGATGGTTTCTTGAGTAGAGGCCTGACGATTGCTTCTTTCAGAGTAGAGGGAAACCACCCTTCTTGTAAGGAGCCGTTGACTATTTTGTGGAATGTCTGTGTAAATAGTTCAGGGCATTTCAACATGAACTTAGTGGGGCCAGGGTCCAGATCGCAGGTAGTCTGGCGAAGGTTTGAGAGGATATCCATGATGTCTTTTTCAGTGATTACCTTAAAATCAGACCATGGTGGTAGGCTATTTTTGCACCTGTTATATGGCTCTGCATGGGTTTCTGGGGCTGTGCATTGAATGGCAGATCGTATGGAGGAGACTTTGTCTGAGAAGAAGTGGGCAAATTTCTCGCACAGTTCCTGTGAAGGTCTGATGCTGGATTTCCTGCAAGATGGATTGCAGAGACTGTCAACCGTGCGGAAGAGTTGGGCAGGTCTGGCTGCATTTGCAATTTCGTGAGACAGGAATAAGGACTTCTTTTTGTTAATCATCGTTTGATATTTTTTCAGGTGAGCAATTAGGGAAAGTTTGTCATCAGGAGACTGATGTTTGCGCCACCGTCGTTCCAGTCTGCGTCCCTGTTTCTTTAGTTCCTTTATAGAGTTGTCAAACCAGCGAGCATGATGTAATGGTGCGGAACGTTTAATCTTTAACCACCCTGGCGTTCTGATTAAATCGCCAGGGTGGCTGCGGGAGGGTTTTTTTTAAATAAAAAAAAAACTATTTCATGCAGCCAACTGAAAGTTGGCTGCATGAAAGCCCACTAGAGGGCGCTCCGGAGGCGATCTTCCGATCGCCTCCGGCGCCCATAATAAACAAGGAAGGCCGCAATGAGCGGCCTTCCTTGTTTTGCTTATATCGTCGCCATAGCGACGAGCGGAGTGACGTCATCGACGTCAGCCGACGTCCTGACGTCAGCCGCCTCCGATCCAGCCCTTAGCGCTGGCCGGAACTTTTTGTTCCGGCTGCGCAGGGCTGAGGCGGCTAGGGGGGCCCTCTTTCGCCGCTGCTCGCGGCGAATCGCCGCAGAGCGGCGGCGATCAGGCAGCACACGCGGCTGGCAAAGTGCCGGCTGCGTGTGCTGCACTTTATTTGATAAAAATCGGCCCAGCAGGGCCTGAGCGGCGACCTCCGGCGGTGTTGGACGAGCTGAGCTCGTCCAGACCGCTCAGGTGGTTAAGGGAGCTATGGCATCAAAAGTGGCTGAGACATCGTGGTTATATTTAAGAACCATGGATTCAAGGCCGAAGTTGTGATCTGTCAGTCCACCTAGATTGAGGCTGTTCTGAAGGTGTTGGGGTGTCAAACCTTTCAAGGAACGATATTTTATTAGTTCTTTCACTTGGTGTTTTGGAGCCGGTGCTGTAAAGGAGAAGTGGACAGTGTGGTGGTCTGACCAAACTACTGGATCAATTTCCACATTGGATATTAGGAGTTCTGAATGGAAAATGAGGTCCAAAGTGTGTCCTTTTTTGTGGGTAGGGAGGTTGACGGCTTCAGAGAAGCCCAGTTCATTCATGGAGAGAAGTAGCTTAGTTCCGAATTGGGAAGAGTGTGTATCGACCCGTGCGTTAAAGTCTCCAAGAATTATCCACCTAGGGTGTTTCAGTGTTATGCAAGATACAAGTTCTGCTATTTCCTTGAGAAAAGCTGAGCCAGCGTCAGGGGGTCGGTAGACAAGCAGTATGTTTATTTTTTTTCCAGCTGAGAGCTGTGATGATGAAACCGGTAGGGCGGGGCCTCAGTCGTGGTGCGAGAGACGCAGAGAGTACCAGCAGCGGCTATTAGGACGTCCGAGGATTTACTATATGCGCATTTTTATCGTATGGAATGTGAGTGCACTTTGTATTTATTTTTTATCTGATTAAACGTTATTACGCTATGGCAACTTTTGCTCTGAGTTCTTAAAGGGACAAGATGCTGGATATGCTTATGCAAATCTTTGCAAAGCGTGGTTGCTGGTTCCTTGTGATCAGCCAAAGTATCTGGTGAGCAGATAATATAGCCTTTATCACACACGGGAGAAGTAACAGCACAGTGTGTTGGAGGTGTTTTTTTGGCACAGTGGGGAGTGGAGTCACAGTGATTTAAGTATATCAAGATTACGCTATGTCTGCCTCTCTCTGCTTACTTCCGAGCATTTTAACTGCTGGAGCCTGGAAGACCAGGAGAAACAGGAGCAGTACATGTGATTATTGCTGACTATAACTAATCAGCTACAAGTTCTGGTGAGCGCATTATATTGCTTTTGATGGGAGGAAGAGCAGCATTTGGATTTTAAGACTGGACTATCGTTGTGTTGCAACCAGTGCAGTGATCTAGGAAAGTGGATGGAGATAAGACTGATGAACTTTAAGATACAAAGCACTGTTGAATGTTGAGCGCGACACTACTGTTTGACAAACCTAATGTGTTATTTGGGATCAAGCCAGAGATTATTGATTGATAGATTTAAATGAACTGCTGAGACTTATA
Source organism: Hyperolius riggenbachi (assembly GCF_040937935.1). NCBI lineage: Eukaryota > Metazoa > Chordata > Amphibia > Anura > Hyperoliidae > Hyperolius > Hyperolius riggenbachi. The sequence continues at coordinate 161,418,357 of NC_090654.1, forward strand.
TGGTAATCATATTCAAATTTGTACTATATGAATTGATTTATCATGTATATATATATATATATATATATATATATATATATATATATATATATATATATATATAGATATAGATATATAGATATAGATATAGATAGAGAGAGAGAGAGAGTTTTGCCTACATTATAGTGTTCCCATGTTTTGTTTTGTTTTGTTTTGGGTTTTTTTTTGGGGGGGGGAGGGGTGTTACATGCACCATATAATTTGAATATTGTTTGACTGGTGCCAGTGTGTTTCTTTCCATATGTAGGGACTTTTCTACTTGTAGCTTTTTTTGCCTTTGTCTTGTGTGCTGTTGCGTGATCCTACTACACCCTTTTCCCCCGTTGCCTGATCTAACTATACCATATAAGTATTTTGGTTGTATCAATTTTCTGTTGTTTGTATTAACGCAGATAAGTTATAGATAGTGTGAGTGGTAAAATCATATTGTAAAAGCTCCAAATTGGGCCTCAAGACCTTCTTTTATCCATAAATAAAACCCACACCATAAATCTAGAGATCAGCCCTTGTTCCAACGTCCTATTCCAACATCATGTTAAAAGCAACTGACTATTGCTTTGAAAAAAATGACTTTTGAAATGCATCATTACTGTGATCCATGCCACCCCATTTTAATGTATAATTATGCTAATAACATTTGCTGTTACTTTCAGGACCCCCCTCCCCTTCCCTGCATGGTTGCCCACAAATCATATTTACTGACTAGTACTACTCAGTGGCTTTTTATAACCAGAGCTGGTCATACAGAGGTACATAAAGTGTGTTTTCAAATCTGAATTCCTTTGAAACTGCTGCTACTATTTAGTATCTTATCCTTTAAATGTTTTACATGTTTCCTAAGTAATTAATCAAATGTAACAGAAAAACAAACTACAATGCAGAATTCTAACAATAGCATCACATTATGTTATTAACTATCCTAGCTTATTTTGCATTCTTCTGCACTTCAGGAGTTAACCGATTTTATGACAACATTGAAGAAATGGTTGGTTACAGACCTTGTCTTTGGTGGAAGTTGTGTTGGTCTTTCTTCACACCCATTGTTGTAGCGGTAAGACTTGAATACAAATTTGGTTTCTCTAAATATTTGGCATGAATGATGACAGCTAGTTGATGAACAAAACAAACTTCTATTCCTAATGTTTAATGTGTTATATGACACACATATTAGAGAAATCAGTACAGCAGAAATACAATACTGTATGTAGAAAGTGTAGTTACTATTTATTAATCACTAGCTGATGGCCCTGCGTTGCCTGGGTATGTATTTGGCTGGTGTTGGCTCCGCCCACTTTTTCTAACCCTAACACACAATTATTCAATTACCTAGTTTGTGAGCTTTGCGGTCTTTGGAATCTATAATTTGCATTGAAATGAAACAAATCTGATTGGCTGGATCTCCATCCCCTTTTCTGAACTTGAACCTGTAGTGATCTGTGGGCGATTTCCAGTCAGCACGTGCGCTGAAGCAGAAGGAAATCCCCACAGTCACAGAAGCAAAGTACTACCTAGTATATATTTGTAGAGGAGAATTCCAACCAGCAGATGGAGCTGTGGAGTACAGAGGAATAAGTCCTCTGTACAGCCACAGATGCCAGATTGAAATTGCACGATTAAGCAAGACTGGGCAACAAAGTAGCCACTAGAAGAAAGCAAGAACAGAGACAGACTATGTGAATGTCTACCAATCTAGTCGCTACCCAGAGACGGTAGACATATCACATCAGAACAGACCAGAGTAAGAAAGCTAATCGCAAGAGAGGCGATTGCTATCAGCAACACAAGACTGAGCAAAGACAGAGCATGAATTGAGTAAGGAAGACACAGCAAATAACTACAATCTGAAAGCCAAGTAAAATAACAAATGAACTGGCTAAACGCAGTCACCGCACATTATGCGCAACAGTGACAAGCGCGTTAATCGTACGGTCACCGGAAATTAAGCGCAACAGTGACAAAAGTCCAAACCCTGACTAATGAAAGAACACGGAGAACCGAGACAAACAGATAGCAGGAACGCTTGCTAATTGGTTGTCTCACACCAGACAACAGTAAACGTTCGTTCCAGACAAGACAGACTGAAGGAGTCACCAGTAGCAACCGCAGCTAAGGTTATACTCCAAGATTCAGACAAGGGACATCCACCGCCTTTAACGCTAGGGCGAATGTGATCTAGGAACAGGACAGGTCGATTTACTATCTGCCACCGCAGGAGACAATTGCAAGAACTGGACAAGACAAAACAAGACTAATGCTGAACACACACCATACAATCTTGGTTGTACAGATTTACCAAATCTATGTAGTAGAAGGTCCAACAGATTGAAAATACCTTGAATGCTTGATTGGATAAGCTCTCATACTACATGAAAGTGGTAAGATTGAACAACCAAGATTGTATGGTGTGTGTTGAGCCTTAGGCAGTACAAATAATATACAACCTGACTGCACTAGGAGGAGTGCAAAATGCACTCCCCAAGAATTAACTACACTAGAACATTCGCAGTAAGGTACAAAGAGGCTGAGGCTCTAAAGTCAGTCCAAACAAAACCTATTTGTATGTTGAACAGAGGCGCCAGCAGGATAAAAATTCAGAAAAGTTTTAAAAGTACTTGGAGGAAATGGTGGGCTTACCTCCCAAAAGCAGACAAGACGTCCTGTTTTTTATATAAGTAAATACATTTATTATACGATACCCCAGACAGAAATGTCTGGGGTATCGTATAATAAATGTATTTACTTATATAACAAACAGGACGTCTTGTCTACTTTTGGGAGGTAAGCCCACCACTTCCTCCAAGTACTTTTAAAACTTTTATGAATTTTTATCCTGCTGGCGCCTCTGTTCAACATACAAATACACTACGTCCACTCCTGGTGGAGGGGAGTGCTACCCCCTTTTTTCTCATTTCTACAGAGAGCGACTTCTTAGCCCTGAGTGAGGACAGGCTTAATCTCCTCACCTGCCTATATAGTGGTTACCTGGACGGTAACCCATGTTTGTGAGTATAACTTTTCTCACTTTACCATTTGATCTAATAATCCTAACCTACTACACCATATTGGGCTCTCGGTTTCTCGTTTTATTTTCTCAAACAAAACCTATGACGAGCAAGGAATTCTGGGAGGAAGTGACATTTATACTGGAAACCTTCAAAGGAAGCAGACAAGCAGATTGCAAGATAAGTAGATGCAAATCAGTCAGCCTTGCAAACTGACAAAAAGGCCTCTGACAAAAAGGCCTCTTTTCCCCGGACTGAACTATGCAACCTGCATAGAAAACAAAACAGTCCAGGGGATCAAGGCCAGCAGAGTGGATTCTGACAGAACCCCACTCACCCAATGACCAACCGTACCAGGTTTGAGGCTTGTGCCATTAACAGTGCAAGAATAGCAGCAATTAAATATTTCACTTGAATATCAATAGGTGAATTTTGAGTGGATTTTTAGGCTCCACCCACTTTTCTGAATATTAATCCCAGTCACCCAGTGACCAACTGTGCAAAGTTTGAGAACCCTGCCATTAATAGTGTAAGAATGGCTGCAGTTTATATTTTCCCAGTGAAATTTGTATCTGTCTCTGCCCACTTTTTGGCTATGGGGATAAAAAGTATCATATATATTACTCCAGGTAATGTACTATATGTGTGCCAAATTTTATTCAAATCCGTTCAGCCATTGTTGCGTGATTGAGTAACAAACATCCAAACTTTTGCATTTATAATATTAGTGAGATATATCAAGTAAAAGATCCTTTTTATTTTGTTTTTTGCTCCAGAATAATTATTGCTATTTAAAATTTACCACATTTTTTGCTGCACGGTAAAATTGATTTATAAGGGGAATAGTTTGCAAATGCAAGACAAACAACCATGAAAATGTAACATGGGAGAAGGAAAAGAGTCTGCCTTATAAGGCTTTTGCTAGGTACACACAAAAGATTTTCTAGCTGATTTACTCTCAGATTGATTATTTCCAACATGTCCAATCTAATTTCCGATCATTTTTCTGATCGATTTTACATTCACTTCAATGGAAAATCAATCGGAAAATTGATTGGAAAACAGATCAGACATGTTGGAAATAATTGATCTGACAAATCTGCCAGAAATTCTCATTGCGTGAACCTAGCATAAGGGCCCTGTCCTATTAACAAAGAAACAACAATCCACAATCATATACTGATAAATGAATGAACAACAATCCACAATGATGCCTTATTGGCCGCTCTTTTGCTTTTGTTTTTTTGGCTCTATCCTATTGTCTAACCCCAGAGACACATCCCCAGAAACCCAGTGTTGTAATATTACAACATCACATTTAAGCTACAAAAGGCTACAAAAATAAACCCTCCCCCATTTTTTTCTTTTTAAAACCTCATGTTCATTACTAATAGGTCCTCTAGTTCAGTTCTGCAACACTATTGGATGGTTGAATGTGTAAATAGGCCTATTTATCTGGCCATGAAGTCATACAACACTGGTTTCTATTTGGGTCTCTGGGGATTAACAACTTTAAGCTCTGGCAAGTTCTCGTTGCCTGATCCTATTTCCCTTTGCATCCTATTGTAAAGAGCGCTCGCTAAAATAGCGGCCACTGGGACCTCCACTATGCAAACTGCAGCTACAATTTGCAGGTACTAGTGCCTGCGATTTTCAGCTGCAGTTTGCATATGGGTGGCTCTGGCATCTGCAATGTGGATCCCCAGGGAGCTTCAAATATGCTTTGCCTGGGTTTCCTGTATTTTAAAGTGATGGCGCATCAGCAAGAAACAGTGGGGATGCATTGGGGGCTACAGACCTGTTGGTAGTGATGATCAGTGGTGGCAGACCAGCAGGGAGGAGCGGCCAGGAAAAAAAAACTCTGCAAGCAAGAAAAAGGAAAACAGAAGAAATAATACAATTAAGAAAGACGTGACAGAAGAAAACAAAGGAATGCCAATGCTGCAATGTTATAATTAACCACTTGAGGACCCACCCTTTACCCCCCCTTAAGGACCAGCGCTGGCTTGATTGATCTGTGCTGGGTGGGCTCTGCAGCCCCCAGCACAGATCAGGGTGCAGGCAGGGAGATCAGATTGCCCCCCTTTTTTCCCCCCTATGGGGATGATGTGCTGGGGGGGTCTGATCTCTCCTGCCTGCTGTGGGTGGCGGGGGGGGCACCTCAAAGCCCCCCTCCGTGGCGACATTCTCCCCCCTCCCTCTCCTACCTGCTCCCCCGGGAGATCTGGGCTGCACAGGACGCTATCCGTCCTGTGCAGCCAGTGACGGGACGTCCCCTGTCACATGGCGGCGATCCCCGGCCGCTGATTGGCCGGGGATCGCCGATCTGCCTTACGGCGCTGCTGCGCAGCAGCGCCGTACAGATGTAAACAAAGCGGATTATTTCCGCTTGTGTTTACATCTAGCCTGCGAGCCGCCATCGGCGGCCCGCAGGCTATTCACGGAGCCCCCCGCCGTGATTTGACAGGAAGCAGCCGCTCGTACGAGCGGCTGCTTCCTGATTAATTAGGCTGCAGCTGGCGACGCAATACTGCGTCGCTGGTCCTGCAGCTGCCACTTTGCCGACGCACGTTATGAGTGTGCGGTCGGCAAGTGGTTAATGATCTGGCATGTTGTTTGTATAAGAATGCTCAATGGAACTTATATCAGCCAGGTCATTATTAATTTGCAGCATTATCATACATCTTGTTTTTTTTTTGTTGTTTTTGTTTTTTAGTACCACTAGACTAGAGGTATGCTTTCAGTGAAACATTAGAAGATCATTGGAGAAATTCAAAAGATGTGAGGTGTATTTGTGCATGAGATTAGAGAGGTAGCCAGAACAAGAGTTATTAACCGCTTGAGGACCACAGGCTTACACCCCCTAGTGACCAGGCCATGTTTTACGATTCAGCACACTGCAGCTTTAAAGTGGACCTGAACTCAGAACATCCTCTCTACTCTAAAAGATAAACAACAGCATAATAACCTTTAAACAAAGATCTGATACAAATCCTAAAATAAATCTGTACTATTTCTACTTCCTGATTAGAGTGTTTGGGGGAACCCAATGTAAAACTTGCACTGGGGCCCATAGCTCCTTAGCTACAATACTGAAAATATAGTAGACAGAATCTATTTTCAGGACTGGAAGATAGACAAAGAGTGTTAATACATAAGGAATTGATCATAAGGTGGATAGCCAATTGTAGAGTGTCAAAAAAGGGAAAGACCTGAGAAAAGTATGTGTAAATGAGAGACCATGAGGGCACACACTAGAACTTCCTAGGTGCCCTGAGTTAGGCAGAGGTAAGTCTTGGAGATATTGCACAGATGAAAGTGGCAAGACCTGGGAATATGCTGGATATGAGGAATAAAGAAGAGATCTTTTTAGACAAGAGTAATTCCAAAGAAGTGAGCTTGTGAAGTAGGTAGAATATCTAGACTAATTACTGGCGTAGAAAACTGAAGAAAACAGGGTGAAAGTTTGATATGCTTCTTTATGTCCATGTTTTAGATACTTCTTAAATATTCCTGAAAAAATTGATAACGCACACATTATAATAGCAGTTAAGACAAAATTAAACAGATCCTGAGGGGGTCCGTTGAAAAGGGCACCTGAGCCATCTGTGTAAAAGCTATAAAAGTGCACCGGACAGTGGCATATTTAGAGATTATGGGGCCCCATAGCAAAACTTTCATGGGCTCTCAGATGTAGGCAATCATGAGCGATGCCATCTGACCCTAGCCTATAGATATGAGTTCACTGTGCAATTTACATTCTCGTGCAATCTACAGTAGGCCATGGGCACTGAGACAAAGTCTGAGACAAAGTCAGTGGGTGGAGGAACACACGAAAGTAAGTAGTGACTACATCAAGTACCACTAGGGCCCCCTCTGCTCCAGGGCCCCATACCAGCTCAATTAGTGTAAGGCATCATTGGGGGTTAAAACAGGAGGTGAAGAGGCGCCCAATGGGTATATAAAACACTTTAAAAACAGTAAAATTCAAAAAGAGGAGGTGGGTTACCTCATAGACGACAAATCAATTTAAAAAAAGAAATGTAATAATAATTAAGCACCGGCAACACGTTTCGTGGGACCCAGCCCACTTCCTCAGGCCAAGTAAAGTGCCGCTCTGTCTATCAAGCCACGTTTGGGGCGCCGCGTTTGTTTTTAAAGTGTTTTATATTCCCATTGGGCGCCTCTTCGCCTCCTGTTGTACCGCACTCCCCCCACTCCTAAGTGAGGGGAGTCCCACACACCTAACCCAAGGTGGAATTTCACCACCTCATAGGTCCAGAGCGACCGCCTCCAGGATTGCTGGTATACCTGAGTGGAGTCAGATCAAGATACTCCACCTGCCTAAAGTGGTTGGTTGCCCCTTGTGCAACCCACCTTTGTGAGTATGCCTTTGTTGACCCCCCCCCCCCCTTTTTAAACTTTCATCTTGTTGTGACATACTGCCCCATTTAGGCTCCCGTTGTCTTTGTGTTCTTTTCCCCAGTACTCCATATCATTGGGGGTTGGTTAAGGTTAGGCATTAGTGGTGGGTTGAAAACACTTCTTTAATTGTCTAGCACTTCTAAAGGTGGATGACACCGCTTTACTATAGTGTTTCAGGTTTCTGGAGCCGCTCTCTCAGTTGGGTAAAGCAAGCAAAGATCTAAAAAAGATGAATGGAGCGCTCCATAGTGTAAAACCTTAATTAAAGTTAGTTAAAATTTTGCATATACACAGCAGATGGACACGTCCTCCCTCCAGAAGTGTGGGCACCGCCAGGCTGTGGCCAGCAGCAATAGCGTCCATTCTCGGGGAAAGACCTCTCACCAATGGGGGGCTTGTCCTCGCTCGTCTCGTGCCTCTAGTATGATGACGCGTTTCGGCATCCCTGCCTTCGTCAGTTCATCACCTAGGACGCTATTGCTGCTGGCCACAGCCTGGCGGTGCCCACACTTCTGGAGGGAGGACGTGTCCATCTGCTGTGTATATGTGACATTTTAACTGCTTTTTTGTAAGTAGAACTTTTATTTGCGTACATTAAACTCTTAAGCTTTTACACTATGGAGCGCTCCATTCATCTTTTTTACATCTTTGCTTGATTAGTGGTATGTTGTTTAGGGTTAGGAATCAGTGGAGGGTTTTGGTTAACATTATACATCAGCGGGGGTTATTGGTTAGCATTATGCATCGCGGGAGGGGGGGGAGGGGGCAGTTAAGCATAAGTAGAGAGAATGGGATTAGTTTCAGTGATAGTAAAATATTGGTAAAATACACCAATATATTACTATTGGAATTATCACTGCCCACTAGTATAATATAGTTAATTTTACTGATATTTTACTGATAATCTACCAGAGGCTATTTCCAGTACCCAAATTTTTGCAGCGGCCATTTTTGCATGTATGTAAAAGATGATACTTTGTTCTAGTCAGGGAGATGATTTGTGAAGTTGAACTTGATACCACGTATCTTTTTTCAACCTAGATAACTATGTGTAAGTGGTACTTAAAGACTAAAAAAAAAAAGAAACTAGTTTATTAAGGAAGTGGCGTAGGGAGGGAAAATAGCCAAATTTTGGCTAACCTCATAAGAGGTAGGTGAGGAAGAAGATGAGGAACCCAATAACATATCTTTGTTGGACTGTTTGGATGATGATAGAATAAATAGGGCCAAAAGCAGAGAACATAACAAGGCTGTAAAGCAAAAAGGCCACTTTATTTGAAACCGTTTCAAATGAACACAAAAAGGATCTTTTGGTGCTCCCAGAAGGCCCCCTCTTTATTACTTGCTGCCTGGAAACTGACACCCTCCTTACCAGTTTACAGATCAAGATCACTGCAAATGTAGCCAACTGCTGCAAAAATATTTAGATTTAAAAACATAAGTTTGGGTTTAAATATACAGTACATGACTAGAAGGGTGGTCCAGAGATCACTATGATCAAAAAGATGTCCACAGCTCAAACCCATCAGTAGCTTTCAGACAGTTTTGATTGCACTAATTTGGAGATTTTGAATACAGTTGTTGTCATCACAGTGGCCATTCAAATGTTTGTTTACCTCTGTTTTCCAACCACTGCATAATAAAGATGTTGATTAGAGCAATTAGAACAGTCAAGAAGCAAAGATGGGGAGGGGTATTGTGCATACAAGAGCACACTGCTCACTTCCAGGATATCTAAAACCAGAAGAATTTTTGTGAGCTTTAGTGAACTAGTAAGCAGTCAAAAGTATTCCTTCATTAGTTCATTACATGAGAAATGTTCAAATTCTGTATTACTGTATTAAAAATAAGTGCAGCATTCATTCCAGTGGCAGTTGTGCTCCTGATCAAAGGACTGCAAAATATCTGTTCCACTATGTGAACAACCCATTCATGAAAATTGCTAATGTGTGTTCCATACATGTGTTACAATATACAGCAAATTTAACAAATCTTTTTCATTATGTAAGCTATTGAAAATGTGAGGTTGACTTTTCTTTATCTTACCACTTACTAATCCACTGATTAATAAAATGTCAACAAGACTCCCCTGGGAAAAGATATTACACTGGCTTCTATTTCAGTCTCTTTTGATGCCTGAAAAACACTTTAGCATTAATTTTCCTCATGTTGAATTTTTCACCCTTTTCAACACTAATTCATTTCTGGCTTGCTTTACTTTATTCTGAAATATGTTTCTGTTTTGCAAGGTGTTCAAAAGCATTAAGTATCCTTGTTTTCTCCTTTTGGCAGGGTGTGTTCATTTTTAGCGCCGTTCAAATGACTCCTCTGACCATGGGAAGCTATGTTTTTCCCAGCTGGGGACAAGGTGTTGGATGGTTCATGGCCTTATCCTCAATGGTGCTGATCCCAGGCTATATGATTTATATGTTTGTGTCCCTTAAAGGATCTTTAAAACAGGTATGGGCTACTACTGCTTATCATCCATTTATATGAGTGTGGAGTTATTATGTATGCTATTACCTTCAGTAGATGAATTTAAAAGAAAATTCAGTGTGATAGTAAATAAAGAACAGAAAATGACCCACTGATTAGATGCTAAATGTAACATTTAAATTAAAATGGTTCACTAAACAATCACGAAGCACCAAAGTAACAGCAGAGTACCCCTTCTCCATAAAGAAATACAATACATATAATAATTATATACATAACTACAAAAAAATGAGTCAGCAACCAACGTACCAGGACATATATCATGAAAGCACTTTAAAATAATGGGTAACCCTCCCACAACCTGAATGTGATGTAGTAATGGTAATCTATAACATGATTATAAATAAAAGACACTGTAAAGTATCATAAAGAAGACTATATAAAGCTTAAGTACAACACATACAACAACCCAATAAACAATATTTTATATATATATATATATATATATATATATATATATATATATATATATTTGAAAAGCAGAAAGCACAGCAAAAATATTGCAATCACTGCATGTACAGAAATAACCCATCCTGAGACATGTCTGAATACTAGTGGTGGGGAAGGAGAGAGGGAGAGTTCCGACTGGATGTGTATTATGGATGAGCAGCTTCATCTGAAAGTAACCATGAGTAAAACCTGTGAAGCAGTAGGTAATAAGTGATGTGTCATTTAAAGAATGCTCACCAATTTCAATTCAATAAACCGCAATACACCTAAATATGTCTAAAGAAAACATTATCCTAATGCTCAAGCAATTGTTTTAATGCACCAAATGAATTGGAATGTGCCTGGTTATCACCTGCATTTCTTTAGCAACTGTATCAGCCAGTCATTCGTGTGGTGCATGATAATATTTTACATTGTTCAGGTGTGCTTTTTTTTTTTTACTCTTGGAACTGAAACAGGCCTGTTGCATTAGAGAGTGCACTGAAATATTTAACACTATTATTTTATCTTGTAATGAATGCTAAAGAGTAAAAATTTGAATTCTGTTGGACATACCACATCATTGGAGCCCTTGGTATATGTAAAAAGAAATTTGACTTGATTCACCAAAAGCTATTCAAAATTATAATTTTAGCAAGTAAATATTAAAAAATATAACCCTTGGCTAATATGACCAGTGACTTAAGTAAAAATAAGTAAAACATATTTCTAGAAAAGCTTTGATATTCCAAAGTTACACAGATTAGTGTTGGGCGAACATCTAGATGTTCGGGTTCGGGCCGAACAGGCCGAACATGGCCGCGATGTTCGGGTGTTCGACCCGAACTCCGAACATAATGGAAGTCAAGGGGGACCCGAACTTTTGTGGTTTGTAAAGCCTCCTTACATGCTACATACCCCAAATTTACAGGGTATGTGCACCTTGGGAGTGGGTACAAGAGGAAAAAAAATTAGCAAAAAGAGCTTATAGTTTTTGAGAAAATCGATTTTAAAGTTTCAAAGGGAAAACTGTCTTTTAAATGCGGGAAATGTCTGTTTTCTTTGCACAGGTAACATGTTTTTTGTCGGCATGCAGTCATAAATGTAATACATATAAGAGGTTCCAGGAAAAGGGACCGGTAACGCTAACCCAGCAGCAGCACACGTGATGGAACAGGAGGAGGCGCAGGAGGAGAAGGCCACGCTTTGTGAGACACAACAACCCCGGCCTTGCATGAGGGCAAGAAGCGTGCGGATAGCATGCTTTGTACCGCCATGCAGTCATAAATGTAATAAAGATAAGAGGTTCCATAAACAAGGACCGGCAACGCTAACCCAGCAGCAGCAGCAGCAGCAGACGTGATGGAACAGGAGGAGGCGCAGGAGGAGAAGGCTACGCTTTGTGAGACACAACAACCCAGGCCTTGCATGAGGACAAAAAGCGTGCGGATAGCATGCTTTTTACCGCCATGCAGTCATAAATGTAATAAAGATAAGTGGTTCAATAAACAGGGACCACGCGGCAACGCTAACCCAGCAGCAGCAGACGTGATGGAACAGGAGGAGGCGCAGGAGGAGAAGGCCACGCTTTGTGAGACACAACAACCCAGGCCTTGCATGAGGGCAAGAAGCGTGCGGATAGCATGCTTTGTACCGCCATGCAGTCATAAATGTAATAAAGATAAGTGGTTCAATAAACAGGGACCACGCGGCAACGCTAACCCAGCAGCAGCAGACGTGATGGAACAGGAGCAGGCGCAGGAGGAGAAGGCCACGGTTTTTGAGACACAACAACCCAGGCCTTGCATGAGGACAAAAAGCGTGCGGATATAGCAGCAATGCTTTTTGCCGCCATGCAGTCATAAATGTAATACAGATGAGAGGTTCAATAAACAGGGACCGGAAACGCTACACCATCCCAGATGTTCATTGGTCATGTTACTTGGTTGGGGTCCTGGAGTGTTGCGTAGTCATTTCCAATCCAGGATTGATTCATTTTAATTTGAGTCAGACGGTCTGCATTTTCTGTAGAGAGGCGGATACGCCGATCTGTGACGATGCCTCCGGCAGCACTGAAACAGCGTTCCGACATAACGCTGGCTGCCGGGCAAGCCAGCACCTCTATTGCGTACATTGCCAGTTCGTGCCAGGTGTCTAGCTTCGATACCCAATAGTTGAAGGGTGCAGATGGATTGTTCGACACAGCTACGTCATCTGACATGTAGTCCTTGACCATCTTCTCCAGGCGATCGGTGTTGGAGGTGGATCTGCACGCTTGCTGTTCAGTGGGCTGCTGCTGCATGGGTGTCAGAAAATTTTCCCACTCCAAGGACACTGCCGATACCGTTCCCTTTTGGGTACTAGCTGCGGCTTGCGTTGTTTGCTTCCCTCCTGGTCGTCCTGGGTTTGCGGAAGTCAGTCTGTCTGCGTACAACTGGCTAGAGGAGGGGGAGGATGTCAATCTCCTCTCTAAAGTCTCCACAAGGGCCTGCTGGTATTCTTCCATTTTGACCTGTCTGACTCTTTCTTCAAGCAGTTTTGGAACATTGTGTTTGTACCGTGGATCCAGAAGGGTATAAACCCAGTAATTGGTGTTGTCCAGAATGCGCACAATGCGTGGGTCACGTTCAATGCAGTCTAGCATGAATTGAGCCATGTGTGCCAGAGTCCTACCAGAATCCTCATCATCCTCTTGTGAGCGTTGTGATAGTTGTTGTGATGCATCATAGTCGTCACCTTCCTCCTGGTCTGCTTCTGCTGACCATTCGCGTTGAATTGTGGAAGTCCAACGTGCACCGCTCTGGCCCTCGTCAGTGGTGGCATGAAATTCCTGCTCCAACTCCAGCTGTTCCTCCTCCTCTTCTTCGTCATAGCTGCTGGGGCCAGCGTTCCCTGAGGCGGATGGCCTGATGTTGGTACCATCACGCTGATCGTTTTCTCCTTCAGATTCCCCCAGTTGCATCATGACAGCTGTTTCCTTGATTTTTAACATCGACCTCTTCAGTAAACACAGCAGTGGTATGGTAATGCTGACTGAAGAGTTGTCACTGCTCACAAGCAACGTGGATTGCTCAAAATTTTGGAGGACTTGGCAGAGGTCCAACATGTTGGCCCAATCGGATCCACAGAAGCTTGGCAGCTGTCCGGATGCGCCTCGGTACTGCGCCGTCATGTACTGGACCACTGCACTCTTCTGCTCACAAAAGCGTGCTAGCATGTGCAGCGTAGAATTCCAGCGCGTAGGGACATCACACAGCAAGCGATGGTGGGGGAGATTGAAGTGCTCCTGCATCTTGGCGAGTGCCCCCGAAGCAGTACTGGAATTTCTACAATGTTTGGCCACTCGACGCACCTTCAACAGAAGATCGGCCACGCCTGGGTATGTCCTCAGGAACCGCTGAACTACTAGGTTCATCACGTGCGCCAGGCAAGGGATGTGTGTCAGCTTAGCCAACCTTAAAGCGCGAATGAGATTACTCCCATTATCACACACAACCATGCCCGGTTTCAGGTCCAGCGGTGCCAGCCACAAATCCGTCTGTTCCTTTATTCCCCTCCAAATTTCCTCCCCTGTGTGCTGCTTATCCCCAAGGCAGATCAGCTTCAGCAACGCTTGCTGACGCATGCCAACAGCTGTGCTGCACTGCTTCCACGATCCTACTGCTGCTGGGTTAGCGTTTCCGAAAGAGGTACAGCTTTGAGATGCGTTGGAGGAGAAGGAGTCAGAGAGGTAGGTGCTGCTGTTGTTATCCAGTGGGAGGGACGGCGGTGCAGCTGTTTGCGGCGTGGGCAACACCCGCGCCGTAGCAGGTGAGGAATCGCTGCCAGGCTCCACAAGGTTCACCCAGTGCGCGGTAAGGGAGATGTATCGACCCTGGCCGAACGCACTCATCCAGGTGTCAGTGGTGAGGTGAACCTTGCAGGCAACGGCATTCTTCAAGCTTCGGGTTATTTTGCTGACCACGTGCTCATGCAACTCAGGCACTGCAGAGCGCGCAAAGTGGTAGCGGCTGGGAACCACGTAACGTGGGATGGCCACTGACATCATGCCCTTGAAGCTGTTTGTCTCCACCACTCGATATGGCAGCATTTCGCAGGCCAGAAGCTTGGCTCTTCTGGCTGTTACTGCCACGGCCCGGGGGTCATTTGCTGGCAATTTCCTCTTGCGCTCAAACATCTCCGACACAGACAACTGAACCGTAGCGCTGCACACGGAAGGGCTGTTGGTTGTTGTGTTTGATGAACACTGGGAGACCTCAAGAGCACTACTCCGGAAAGTGACAGTGTCAGCGTCGTCTGATGTTTGTGAATGTTGTGAACCACGCAATGGCTGGGCTACTGCTGCTGCTGAGGCGGGTCTGGTGGTGAGTCTGGTGAACCCAAGGGAGGCAGTGTTGCTGGTACCCTGTCCTGCCGCGTTTGCCCACAGAGTGGGATGTTTGGATAGCATGTGGCGGCTCATGCTGGTGGTGGAGAGGTTGTTAATACTTTTCCCCCTGCTCAGGCGAGTCTTGCACACCTTGCAAATCGCCATGGTAACATCCTCAGTGCAGTCTTCAAAGAAAGCCCAGACTTTGGAGCACCTGCCTCCTTGCTGGCGATTTCTGTTTCCTCCTCTTTTGCCTCTCACTCTAACTTCCACGCTTGTGGTGCCTGAAATTGCGCGCCGCCTACCTTGTGGCACAAGGCGAACTCGTGCAGCAGTGGGTTCTTCAACAGACTCATCTGTGCTGCTGCTACGACGGCGATGTTCTCGTTCACAAATAAAATCTGGGTCTCTGTCCACATTGTCCATACCCTCCTCTTCCATCTCCTCAAACTCGTCATATGTCATTGTGGGGGGCCGCCGCCGTGGAGTAGAGCTCCCCAGAACAACCTCTGCGCAGCTCACTCCAACGTCGTCTTCCAGATCTTGTCGGCCGACCTCCTGCAATTGCAACCCCTCCTGCCCAACTTGCTCTGGGATTTGGGTTTCCGAGTCCTCCTCGGACTCGCCTTGTATTTCAGTGCGCGGTGCATTTCCCACAGTTAATGGTTGTGAATCCGGGCACAACATTTCTGGCTGTTCCTCCATTGACCTTTCATAGGTGGAAGTTTGTTGGGCTGGGAATAGCTCCTGCGAATACCCCATTGTGTCCTGAGGTAATTCATAGGACTGGTTATCTGGCAGTTGTGTGCGTGGTGTCGATGCCGGTTGTGTCAGCTTTGTGCCCACTGGCTCCTTGTAACTGGCTGAGGACTCGGACCTCGTGCGTGATGTGCTGGTGCTGCTTAACCCACTGCTGGACGCTTGAGAGGTCATCCAAGTAATTATCTGGTCCTGTTCTTTTGGATTTGTGAGGGTTGTTGTCCTGGACAACATGGGCGGTATTGAGTGGGTTTTCTTGGGTGCTCCCCTGTGGCCTGTACGTGAACCGTCAGGGGAAACACCTCTTCCCTTGCCCCTTCCTCTTTCACCGGATTTCTTCCTCATTTCACTTATCCTTACAGTACACGCTGACTGGCAGCAGTACAGTGGCAGCACAGAAATGCTATACAGTACCACTATTCCCAGCAGCGACACAGAGCACAATGCTATACAGTGGCGGGTGAGCGGTGTACTACTGTTCCCAGGCCCAGCAGACACAGAGTGGAAGTAAACACAATGCTATATAGTCTGGCTGAGCGGTGTACACAGAGTGGCAGTACACACAATGCTATATAGTCTGGCTAAGCCGTGTACACAGAGTGTCAGAAAACACAATGCTATATATAGCGTGGCTGAGCGAGGTGCACAGTGGCAGTACACACAATGCTATATTAGTCAGGCTAAGCCGTGTACACAGAGTGTCAGAAAGCACAATGCTATATATAGCGTGGCTGAGCGAGGTGCACAGTGGCAGTACACACAATGCTATATAGTCAGGCTAAGCCGTGTACACAGAGTGTCAGAAAACACAATGCTATATATAGCGTGGCTGAGCGAGGTGCACAGTGGCAGTACACACAATGCTTTATAGTCAGGCTGAGCCATGTACACAGAGTGTCAGTAAACAATGGTATATAGTCTGGCTGAGCGGTGTACACAGAGTGTCAGTAAACAACGGTATATAGTCTGGCTGAGCGGTGTACACAGAGTGGCAGTAAACACAATGCTATATATAGCGTGGCTGAGCGAGGTGCACAGTGGCAGTACACACAATGCTATATAGTCAGGCTAAGCCGTGTACACAGAGTGTCAGAAAACACAATGCTATATATAGCGTGGCTGAGCGAGGTGCACAGTGGCAGTACACACAATGCTTTATAGTCAGGCTGAGCCGTGTACACAGAGTGTCAGTAAACAATGGTATATAGTCTGGCTGAGCGGTGTACACAGAGTGTCAGTAAACAACGGTATATAGTCTGGCTGAGCGGTGTACACAGAGTGGCAGTAAACACAATGCTATATATAGCGTGGCTGAGCGAGGTGCACAGTGGCAGTACACACAATGCTATATAGTCAGGCTAAGCCGTGTACACAGAGTGTCAGAAAACACAATGCTATATATAGCGTGGCTGAGCGAGGTGCACAGTGGCAGTACACACAATGCTTTATAGTCAGGCTGAGCCGTGTACACAGAGTGTCAGTAAACAATGGTATATAGTCTGGCTGAGCGGTGTACACAGAGTGTCAGTAAACAACGGTATATAGTCTGGCTGAGCGGTGTACACAGAGTGGCAGTAAACACAATGCTATATATAGCATGGCTGAGCGAGGTGCACAGTGGCAGTACACACAATGCTATATTAGTCAGGCTAAGCCGTGTACACAGAGTGTCAGAAAACACAATGCTATATATAGCGTGGCTGAGCGAGGTGCACAGTGGCAGTACACACAATGCTATATACAGCGTGGCTGAGCGAGGTGCACAGTGGCAGTACACACAATGCTATATATAGCGTGGCTGAGCGAGGTGCACAGTGGCAGTACACACAATGCTATATTAGTCAGGCTAAGCCGTGTACACAGAGTGTCAGAAAACACAATGCTATATATATAGCGTGGCTGAGCGAGGTGCACAGTGGCAGTAGACACAATGCTATATATATAGCGTGGCTGAGCGAGGTGCACAGTGGCAGTACACACAATGCTATATATAGCGTGGCTGAGCGAGGTGCACAGTGGCAGTACACACAATGCTATATACAGCGTGGCTGAGCGAGGTGCACAGTGGCAGTACACACAATGCTATATATAGCGTGGCTGAGCGAGGTGCACAGTGGCAGTACACACAATGCTATATATATAGCGTGGCTGAGCGAGGTGCACAGTGGCAGTACACACAATGCTATATATAGCGTGGCTGAGCGAGGTGCACAGTGGCAGTACACACAATGCTATATATAGCGTGGCTGAGCGAGGGGCACAGTGGCAGTACACACAATGCTATATATATAGCGTGGCTGAGCGAGGTGCACAGTGGCAGTACACACAATGCTATATATAGCGTGGCTGAGCGAGGTGCACAGTGGCAGTACACACAATGCTATATATAGCGTGGCTGAGCGAGGTGCACAGTGGCAGTACACACAATGCTATATTAGTCAGGCTAAGCCGTGTACACAGAGTGTCAGAAAACACAATGCTATATGTATAGCGTGGCTGAGCGAGGTGCACAGTGGCAGTACACACAATGCTATATATAGCGTGGCTGAGCGAGGTGCACAGTGGCAGTACACACAATGCTATATACAGCGTGGCTGAGCGAGGTGCACAGTGGCAGTACACACAATGCTATATATAGCGTGGCTGAGCGAGGTGCACAGTGGCAGTACACACAATGCTATATTAGTCAGGCTAAGCCGTGTACACAGAGTGTCAGAAAACACAATGCTATATATATAGCGTGGCTGAGCGAGGTGCACAGTGGCAGTACACACAATGCTATATATAGCGTGGCTGAGCGAGGTGCACAGTGGCAGTACACACAATGCTATATATAGCGTGGCTGAGCGAGGTGCACAGTGGCAGTACACACAATGCTATATATAGCGTGGCTGAGCGAGGTGCACAGTGGCAGTACACACAATGCTATATTAGTCAGGCTAAGCCGTGTACACAGAGTGTCAGAAAACACAATGCTATATATATAGCGTGGCTAAGCGAGGTGCACAGTGGCAGTACACACAATGCTATATATAGCGTGGCTGAGCGAGGTGCACAGTGGCAGTACACACAATGCTATATATAGCGTGGCTGAGCGAGGTGCACAGTGGCAGTACACACAATGCTATATTAGTCAGGCTAAGCCGTGTACACAGAGTGTCAGAAAACACAATGCTATATATATAGCGTGGCTGAGCGAGGTACACAGTGGCAGTAAACAATGCTATATATAGTGTGGCTGAGCGAGCGGTGTACTACTGTTCCCAGCAGCGACACACAATGACTGGGGGGGACCCTGGCTAGCGTGGCTGGAGAGCGAACTACCCTGCCTGCCTACCCAAAGCTAAACCCACAGAGAAATGGCGGAGATATGACGTGGTTCGGGTATTTATTTACCCGAACCACGTGACCGTTCGGCCAATCAGAGCGCGTTCGGGCCCGAACCACGTGACCGTGCGAACCCGAACAGTTTGGCCGAACACCACCAGGTGTTCGGCCGAACTCGAACATCACCCGAACAGGGTGATGTTCTGCAGAACCCGAACAGTGGCGAACACTGTTCACCCAACACTAACACAGATATAGGCAATTGGACACAAAAAAATGTTAAAAGCATATAGAAAAATGTTAACTAACAATTTTTTTTAAATGAAGTATCAAATAATATAACAATTTACTTTTTCCTCTAGCGTCTACAAGTTATGATTCAGCCCCGTGATGACATTGCTCATTCTGAAAATGGACCTGAACAATTATCAAAGAGTAATTCAGCAAACAAGGAAGCCTATATATAATCTGTACAATGGAAAGGCAGTTGTAATGTTTTTTTAAATACAGAATGGTTGATATGACCACATATTTACATCTGGAATAAAGAATTTACCTACCTCCAGTGGCAAAAAGGGGACCATCAACAGCAAAGCACAAGGAAATCACCTAGGCTATTTTCTTACAGTTTCTTGGAATCCAATGAATGGTTGTATGTTCAGGCAATATAGACTGTTAATGTTTCTATCTCTATTGTGAGAGTGAATTTGTAAACCGAAGTTACCATTTTTAAAGCTATATCTGACTATGAAGATATGAGGTTTTTGTGTGACTGATTTTTAATTCAACATGGATATATTTTCTAAAACAGCTCCCACGTTTCTGTGTATTGCTATACGAATATTCTTTCTCACTTTTCATTTTAATTAGAAGCTTTTTTTTTTACAGGAAGCCGTTAAATCTCAAATTTAAAAATATTATTTTATGCAAGTATGATACAATTTTTTCATATTTTCTTAAAGAGCACAAATTATTTGAGAAAATTTTCAAAAGGACCAAATTTTACTTCTTTCTTTTTAAGTGAGTGGGGGAAATTTAAAAGCACCAGCCTTGCATTTCTTTCAATTAATTCCAGTTGACAATAGCACAAATGACTGCACCAAAATTGCAGTACATAACTAATCACCTCAAGCCCACTTACATAATGAACTACTAAAACCATTGTTCTCCACTAAGGGCACTCATATAAATAAGTTGTTAATGTAATTTAAATGCCAAAAGAGATTGAACCCTAAAGGATAAGGATAAAGACAGTTTTTAAAATGAAACTGAAAAGCAACATACTTATTAGGGAAAAGATACCCTTGTGCCACATTATAACCTGTTGGATCTACAGCACCTTCTAACTGGTCAAGTTTTCCTAATGTCTTATTCTCTAACTAAAGAAAATATTGCTGTTGAATTTGAATTATACTTGGCATTGCTTGGCATTTACAGGGGCATGTTAAATGCCCATGATGGTATATTAGGCTATGAGAGATATGCACAATGATCTTGCCACTTAGCAAAGTCTTGTGCTTTTAAAACAATGTTATATAGCACATATGTTAGAATAATAATGTGAAAATATGTTTCTTGTGAATGTTAGTTTGGTTTGTCATTTTTGTCCAAAGAGTAGAAAAGAAAACATTTATATATGTTCTTGCAATAAATTAATATTCTCAGAATGTCAAGCACAGTAATTGTAGAAAATATATACAAATATTTGAAACAGAATTTGTTGAGAAGTATCATTGAGTAGACCCAGAACTGTCTCATACTAAAATGTAGTATACTCTGAATGACAATGTTTGGTATGTCTGTAGCTGAACCAACAAATATGTCTTGTTGTGACTTAATTTTGTAAAAGAATTGTTGCCTACCATTCTTCATGGGACTCATTAAGTATCAAAACCAACAATATATTGGTTACTGATTGCTGTTTAATATATGTATTTCAGTCCTATGTTGTTTGGAAGCCATGCAGTATTAAATGTTTGATTGTATACAACGACATTAAAAGAGATAAAAAAAACTGACAGGTACGCTTCTTAGCAATCTTGTATACAACATACCTTATCCACTTTAGCGATAATAGTGATGTAGGAAATAATGTGTTTAAAATTGTATCTGTATCTTTTGTAGTATCTACCCTGAGAAAAATATATTCTATCATTCAATAAGCTTACTTGCAATAAAATATTATTGTTGAAATACAAATAAAGTTATCTATATATAAAATCTATATGTAATGTAACATATGCATAGACAAACTATATACAGAGCTGGTTAAAAAGAGAAACAATGCAGTATCCTTTATATTTAGTATCTTGCTACCTGTTCTATGGACCAAATGTAATATAAGATACTTTTAAATGTCTTTCAATGGTGTCTATATGTAACAAAAAGCACGGTTGTCATGTACTTTTAAAGATTTAGAAATCAAATAAAGTATATATATATATTACAGATAATGAGTGAAGTCATTTTCTACTATCCCAAACATTTATTTTTTCCAATGTATATACAGTGGGTTGCAAAAGTATTCGCCCCCCTTGAAGTTTTCCACATTTTGTCACATTACTGCCACAAACATGCATCAATTTTATTGGAATTCCACGTGAAAGACCAATACAAAGTGGTGTACATGTGAGAAGTGGATCGAAAATCATACATCATTCCAAACATTTTTTACAAATAAATAACTGCAAAGTGGGGTGTGCGTAATTATTCGGCCCCCTGAGTCAATAATTTATAGAACCACCTTTTGCTGCAATTACAGCTGCCAGTCTTTTAGGGAATGTCTCTACCAGCTTTGCACATCTAGAGACTGAAATCCTGAAGCCCATTCTTCTTTGCAAAACAGCTCCAGCTCAGTCAGATTAGATGGACAGCGTTTGTGAACTGCAGTTTTCAGATCTTGCCACAGATTCTCGATTGGATTTAGATCTAGACTTTGACTGCGCCATTCTAACTCATAGATATGTTTTGTTTTAAACCATTCCATTGTTGCCCTGGCTTTATGTTTAGGGTCATTGTACTGCAGGAAGGTGAACCTCCGCCCCAGTCTCAAGTCTTTTGCAATCTCCAAGAGGTTTTCTTCCAAGTTTGCCCTGTATTTGGCTCCATCCACCTTCCCATCAACTCTGACCAGCTTCCCTGTCCCTGCTGAAGAGATGCACCCCCGAGCATGATGCTGCCACCACCATATTTGACAGTGGGGATAGTGTGTTCAGAGTGATGTGCAGTGTTAGTTTTCTGCCACACATAGCGTTTTGCATTTTGGCCAAAAAGTTCCATTTTGGTCTCATCTGACCGGAGCACCTTCTTCCACATGGTTGCTGTGTCCCCCACATGGCTTGTGGCAAACTGCAAACGGGACTTCTTATGCTTTCTGTTAACAATGCCTATCTTCTTTCCACTCTTCCATAAAGGCCAACTTTGTACAGTGCATGACTAATAGTTGTCCTATGGACAGAGTCTCCCACCTGAGCTGTAGATCACTGCAGCTCATCCAGAGTCACCATAGGCCTCTTGACTGCATTTCTGATCAGCGCTCTCCTTGTTCGGCCTGTGAGTTTAGATGGATGGCCTTGTCTTGGTAGGTGTACAGTTGTGCCATACTCCTTCCATTTCTGAATGATCGCCTGAACAGTGCTCCGTGGGATGTTCAAGGCTTTGGAAATCTTTTTGTAGCCTAAGCCTGCTTTAAATTTCTCAATAACTTGATCCCTGACCTGTCTTGTGTGTTCTTTGGACTTCACGGTGTTGTTGCTCCCAATATTCTCTTAGACAACCTCTGAGGCCCTCACAGAGCAGCTGTATTTGTACTGACATTAGATTACACACAGGTGCACTCTATTTAGTCATTAGCAGTCATCAGGCAATGTCTATAGGCAACTGACTGCACTTAGATCAAAGGGGGCCGAATAACTATGCACACCCCACTTTGCAGTTATTTATTTGTAAAAAAATGTTTGGAATCATGTATGATTTCCGTTCCACTTCTCATGTGTACACCACTTTGTGTTGGTCTTTCATGTGGAATTCCAATAAAATTGATTCATGTTTGTGGCAGTAATATGACAAAATGTGGAAAACTTCAAGGGGGCTGAATACTTTTGCAACCCACTGTAATCACAACATTCCACAAGCCTTTATATGAATAGAATTTATATGCTGGGTAAGTACTCATGTAGTTAGAAGGCTATCCACACTGGCTGTTGGTGAAATGATGCAGAGAACTGAAAGTGGCGTGTCCATGCACACTTTTTCTAAGTGTTTAGTGAGGAAGTTTTAGTAAATTAATATTGCAGGAAGCCACAATACTTGAGAAAAGAAACAGCAGGAATAAAACACTAGCGTCTTTTGAATAGAGATGGCTTGAACCTTTGATTTTCGGTTCGCGAACCTCGAACCTCCTCAAAAGTTTGGTTCGTGCAAACTTTGTGCGAACCGCAATAGACTTCAATGGGGAGGCGAACTTTGAAAACTAGAAACATTTATGCTGGCCACAAAAGTGATGGAAAAAATGTTTCAAAGGGTCTAACACCTGACTTTTTTCAGTGACTACAAGATGGGAAAAAATTTCAAAAAGACCTTATCGTTTTTGAGAAAATCGATTTTAAAATTCTCCTTCTTACCGTGGGAAAATTAAACGCCCGCTGACTTTAGCGGCTAATAGCAAAGCCCCCTTAAAAGCTAAAAACACCAAAATTGCTGGGAATGTTAAGAAGAACAGTGGGAACAAGAGGAAAACATTTTTCAAAAAGACCTTATACTTTTTGAGAAATTCGATTTTAAAGTTTTAAAGTAAATTCTCCTTCTGACCGTGGGAAAATTAACCCCCGCCGACTTTAGGGGTTAATAGCAAAGCCCCCTTAAAAGCTAAAAACACTACTTTTTGAGAAAATCGATTTTAAAGTTTCAAAGAAAAAAGAGCTGATTCATTTGATTCATTAAAAAGAGACGATTCATTAAAAAGAACAGGCTCATTCATGAACCAGTTAGTATAGCTTAAAATGCGTCCTGTGCAGGACGTATAGCTGCCGGCTTACGCTGTCTCTCCCCACCTGCCTTCACCTGTCACCCTCACCTAGGCTGGCACCCGGTGCACCCATGGGTGCACCAGGTGCCAGCCTAGGTGAGGGTGAGAGGTGAGGAGTAGGCGGGGAGGACAGCGGGAGCCGGCAGCTATGCATCCCACAGGATGCATTCTCTGCTATGTGGGGGGCAGCGGAGATCATCAATCAACTTAATTGAAGATCGCAAGATAAGAGGATACTGTATTCGTTGGATCATTTACCGAGGATATTGGCATGGGAAACATTTTTCAAAGGTACAGGTAAGTATTTCTGGTTAATTAAGAAAGTGAAAGGACTTTTTTACGCCGTTGTGTTTTTATTTAATTTAACCCTTTGTGGAAATGGGTAAGGGGTACTTTGTACCCCTATACTCATTTCTTCTTGGAGGGAGGTGGGCATATGGGGTCCCCTTCTTAAAGGGGACTCCCAGATGCCACCATGAACTCCCCCAGGGAGTCGTTGCTCCCACCTCCTCCTGGGGCACTGGAGGTGGGGAAGAGCCCCTTGTCCATGGATTGGACAAGGGCTCAGGGGGAGAGGAGAAGGCTTGGCCGCCCCTCTCCACCGGAGCCCCCCATACCATTGGCCATGCAGGCTGATATAGCTCAGGGTGCGAAGCCCCACACGGGGCTTCGCATTATGGCTATCCCAACCTGCATGGGGGACAAGGGGTTACAGAGAGCTTGGTAGGGGGGACTCCACATCTTTTTTTTTCATATTGTTTTTTGCTATCTTTTTAACATATCCTGCAAATTTGGTGTTGCTAGGATGTAAGGGGCCTATGCTATTAACTGCTAAAGTCGGCGGTGATAACCAACCAGAGTTATAGGGGTGCAAAAGTGCTGAATTTTGCCATTGGCTTTCATTGGGCTTTCTATTTAACTTTCAAAAATCTCAAATCTTTTCAAAGGACGATGGCTCAGCAGTGGCAAATTTTCTTTAAATTTTTTTTTAAACTCAGATGCACACACCAAATGCGGAAAGCTTGTCAGCTAGAGGCGTATCAGCCTTAAGTGGCTGTATGCCGTCGCTGGGTAATGCCATCATCATCGTTTGTGTAATATTTGTCATTTTTCTTGTAGCGCTTATGAATTTCTATGTAAATTTACTGGATCTTATAATCACCCTTCCAGTGCCCAATCCTCCCTTCTCCAAAATAGCTGCACTACTTTAATTGTTCCAACTCGCCTTCCTTAGGACGATGGGCAGGGATTCAAGCTATAAATCTAGTTTCCGCACATACTTATGCACATTCAGCCCTCATCCATTCAACTCTTAATCCACATTCTTCCCCTTCAGACTCACAAATCACACCGAAGCCCTATATCCTGTTACCTGTCTCTTCCACGGATTACCTGCCCACATCTAACCCTGCATACCTTTAACCCCAAAATGTGTATATAATTATGTTTTTTGTTTTTTTTAAACCTCTCTGTAATTACTCGCCAGGTCTTACTATACTATCTTACCCATTCACATCCAACACAATCCATTTCCTGTTCATCCATATCTTGGACTACAAGAGTACTACCACCACACAGCTGGTCCATTCTGCCTACCCATTCATCCAAGCTTGGGGGGATTGGATCTTTCCACTTGTCTACTATCATTTTTTTTGCAACTTTGGTACCTATTTCTTTAATTAAAGTACTACCTAAAGTACTACCTTTACTCCCACTTGTGTCAGTTAAGCCAAAAATAGCTTCTTCTGCAGAGGGATCGAAAGTACCTTCCAGTAATTCTCTACTAAAATGGATTATTCCATCCCAAAAGACTTTAACTATGGGGCATGTCCACCACATGTGTAGCTCTGTTCCATCCTCCTGCCCACACCTCCAACAGGCCTCTTTATGGCTGGAGAATCTCTGGATACGTGCCGGGGTAATATACCATTTAGCAGTGGTCTTGTATTGGATAAGTTGCAATCCTGCATCCTGTACAGTCCAGTTACTATGGCAAATCTTAGGCCATTTGCAACTGAGAGCGGGACTCAGTGCTCTTTCCCATTTTGTACAGTAGGTTGGAGTAGAATTGTCATTCTCTCTTTGGCCAATAAGTCTATTTAGTTTAGATAATGCTTTGTCCATTTTTTTATTAAGCAAGATGTGTTTTTCCAGAATATTCAAGTCTTTCCTAGTTTTAGTAGATTTCGAATGTATTTTATGGAGGAAACTTCAGGCTTGGATTAAGCCCCAAGTATCTTTCTGCTCGTAATTATTTAATACGTTAGGTATTCTCAGAGTTGGGTCGCCCATGAGGTTAATAATACGAGCTTCACTACTAATTTTGTTCTTTATAAACCAAGACTTCTCCATGCCTGGAATAAAGTCTGGATTGTCTCTCAAGGTGTTCAGAGGCGAGGGGCCTGTTTCTTTTTGCCATTTTAGAACAAACCAATAAAGGGTTTTTAGTGTTGGCCTAATCAGCGGATGGTAAGTAGTGGAATATACTTTATAAATATTACTCGGCATCCATGAAAAAATTAAATCAAGCTTACTTTCCTCCTTTTCCAGTACCGTCCACACTTTGCCTGTTTTGTTGGGAGAGGATTCTATCCTCCAGTCCAAAACTCTGGCCAAGTGTGTACTTCTGTAGTAGATTTGGATGTTTGGCGCAGCTAGACCTCCCGCCTCTTTCCTCCTGGAGATTAGTTTGTAGTTTAGTCTATGTCTGGACTTACTCCATATGAAGTTTTGAAAAATGTTATGCCAGATTTGGAACCATGAACTTGGGATAGTCACCGGCAGACTCTGCAATAAAAAGATAAGCTTGAGTAGTACAACCATTTTGATAATACTGATCCTACCAATGATGTTAAAACAAGGGCGATCCCATTGGCTTTCATTGGGCTTCCTATTTCCTTTCAAAAATCTCAAATCTTTTCAAAGGACGATGGCTCAGCAGTGGCAAATTTTCTAGCATTGTAGGGACTTTTAGGGGGCTCAGGACTGGTGAGTTTGGGGCCCCTAGGCCAAAGAGGTCATAGCCTAGGGTCACAAAAGCTTGTTTTTTTTGGCCATGTCCGTTAGCAAAGTCTGAAGCTCACGACATGAACTTGAACTCCAACGTTGGGTTCCCTACATCTCTGCACAGTGCAAACCAGAGTTATGGGGGTGCAAAAGTGCTAAAATCTCCCATAGGCTTCATTGGGGCCTAGGTTTTGAGGGTACAAAAGTGCAGGTTTCTGCCGAACGGTAAAGCAGAGCGACCCCAAGTTTTCAGACTTTGTATGGAATTTAAGGGGGCTCAGGGCTGGTGAGTTGCGGGCCCCTACCCCAAAGAGATCATATTCTAAGGTCACAAAAACCTGTTTATTTTTGCAATGGTAGTGGTGACGAACGTAAATCCCTGCCATGGCCGTTAGCAAAGTCTGAAGCTCACGACATGTCGCATGCAAGTAGAAGGCATATGGTTCTACTTGCACTCCAACGTTGGGTTCCCTACATCTCTGCAAACCAGAGTTATTGGGGTGCAAATGTGCTGAATTTTGCCATTGGCTTTCATTGGGGCCTAGCTTTTGAAGGGAAAAAAGCGCAGGTTTCTGCCGAATGGTAAGGTAAGGGCCTGAAACTCACCAGACCCGAGCCCCCTTAAACTCCGTACAAAGCTTGAAAATTTGGGGCCGCTCAAGCCTTACCGTTCGGCAGCAACCTGCGGTTTTGTACCCTCAAAACCTAGGCCCCAATGAAAGCCTATCGGAGATTTTAGCCCTTTTGCACCCACATAACTCTGGTTTGCAGAGATGTAGGGAACCAAACGTTGGAGTGCAAGTACA
The DNA here is from genome assembly GCF_040937935.1 of Hyperolius riggenbachi. Classification (NCBI taxonomy): domain Eukaryota; kingdom Metazoa; phylum Chordata; class Amphibia; order Anura; family Hyperoliidae; genus Hyperolius; species Hyperolius riggenbachi. The sequence continues at coordinate 161,446,041 of NC_090654.1, forward strand.
ACAATATGCCTTCTACCTGCATGCGACATGTCGTGAGCTTCAGACTTTGCTAATGGCAATGGCGGGGATTTACGTTCGACACCAGCATCATTGCCAAAAAAACAAGTTTTTGTGAACCTAGGCGATTACCTTTTTGGCCTAGGGGCCCCAAACTCACCAGTCCGGAGCCACCTAAATGTCCCTGCAATGCTAGAAAGTTGGCCACTGCTGAGCCATCGTCCTTTGAAAAGATTTGAGAATTTTGAAAGTGAAATAGGAAGCCCAATGAAAGCCAATGGAAAAATTCAGCACTTTTGCACCCCTATAAATCTGGTTGGTTATCACCCACCGACTTTAGCAGTTAACCTCCTGAGTGTTACGCCACTGAGGAGGTTTTGCCAATTTGTGCCCCCCAGCCCCCCCCCAGAGATCCAATATCTAAAACCCCTATAGCTAGAACTAGGCTAGCTAGTAGAAATGCCCGGCACCCCCCGAACTCCGCCACTCCCCCGTTAATACATTACCCAGCCTGGATCCAGCGATCGGTGCAGCCTCCCTGTACAGCTCCGGTCTTCTCTATGGGGAGGATCGCCAACGTCATGACGTCATGCGCAAACCCGATCTTCCCATAGAGAGACCGAAGCTGTGCAGGGAGGCTGCGCGATCCCTGGATCCAGGGGGTAATGTATTAATGGGGGGATCGGCGGGGATCGGGGGGTTCCTGGGACTTGTACTAGCTAGCCTAGTGCTAGCTAAAGTGGTTTCAGCCATTGGATCACATTCATTTTACATGGGGGACTCCTGGGGCCAGGAAACGGTATGCCCGACACAGTGTCGGGTATACCGCTAAGGAGGTTACATCCTAGCAACACCAAATTTGCAACGTTAAAAAGATAGCAGGAAACATTATTTAAAAAAAAAACTTTTTAAATTATTTTTTATGTGTTGAGTGTGGGAAATCTGAAAAATAATTATGTGGGGTCCCCCCTACCGAGCTCTCTGTAACCCCTTGTCCCCCATGCAGGCTGGGATAGCCAGAATGCGGAGCCTCGGGCCGTGTGGGGCTTCGCACCCTGAGCTATACCAGCCCGCATGGTCAATGATATGGGGGGCTCCGGGGGAGAGGGGCGGCCAAGGCTTCCCCTCTCCCCCGAGACCCTTGCCCAGTCCATGGACAAGGGGCTCTTTCCCACCTCCGGTGCCCCAGGAGGAGGTGGGGACGATGACTCCCTGGGGGGTGTTCATGGTGGCATCTGGGAGTCCCCTTTAAGAAGGGGACCCCAGATGCCCACCCCCCTCCCAGGAGAAATGAGTATAGGGGTACAAAGTACCCCTTACCCATTTCCACAAAGGGTTAAATGAAATAAAAACACAACGACGAACAAATTATTTTAATTTTCTTAATTAACCAGAAATACTTACCTGTACCTTTAAAAAATGTTTCCCATGCCAATATCCTCGGTAAATGATCCAACGAATACAGTATCCTCTTATCTTGCGATCTTCAATTAAGTTGATTGAAGATCTCCGCTGCCCCCCACATAGCAGAGAATGTATCCTGTGGGATGCATAGCTGCCGGCTCCCGCAGTCCTACCTGCCTCCTCCTCACCTCTCACCCTCACCTAGGCAGGCACCTGGTGCACCCATGAGCAGTGTTTTTTTTCTTCTTTTTAAAAACATGTTGTGTGCATTTGGGGATGAGGGGGTTAGGAGGAGAACCATTGCTTATCTATGGTGTGTTCTCCTCTGGCCACCTGCCGTACGACATAACCTATCTTGTCAAGCTGACCGCCGCTTCTGCTGGCATTTCTAATTCTCAGCAGGGGTCACATGCACACATGTCATGATGCAAACCAGGAGAGGTAGTACAGAAAATGCAAATAAAGCTCTATACTCTGTTCCAAACTCTCCCCACTTCCTTCACTTCACACTATTTCAAACAGGACACTTAAACCTTAGTAGACCATTATCACAGCTGAGAATTGAATCAAGCTCCCTGAGAGGCACTATCTCTCTTGATTACTTTCTATCTCTCTTGATTACTCTCTACTTAGTAACTCTGTTCAAACCCAGCTCAAGACATCAGTGCCATATGGGAGAAGCTACTAAGTTAACAGAAAACCAGTGGTAGAAGATTGTTATCCTGATCCACAAATTTTCCATGTTATCCAAGGGCCAGGAAGCGGGTTACAAGAGTTTCTCCAGGTGGTACCAAACCCTGGATAAGCTGCAGAAAATGATCCCCAGATACATCTCCCTTATTCTGGAGGTGTAGACCAGAGAGAAGAACTTCTACATGTCTATTGGTCCTGTAGCAAATTATCCTAACATAAGGATACATATCCACTAAGGATGAGCATGCAAGTTTTTAAAGTTTTATCTTGTGGTGAATTGTTAGAGAAATTCCTCAATTCTGCAACCCAACTGTTTGTAGCACCAGGAAGTCAAACCAGCCACCACCCATATTGATCCAGGGTGTAACTTCAATTCAGTGACAGAAAAACTGGGTCTTCACCTGGATTTAGACCAATTGGCCAGTTTATTTCAAGCAACACAGTGCAAAGCATGACGTTTCGACGAGTGCAGTCTTTGTCAAGCACTTTCTGTCACTGCTTGTGGTGAATTGGACCACTTCCACTAACCAAAGCATATTTTGCTTAAAATTCCCCTTTTACATTTTCACAGATTTAAAAGTTGTCAAATTGCATTGGGTCAATGGGGCCAATTTTAGAGGTTTATAGCAAAGCCCCCATACATGGTATAATCACCAAATTTGCTAGGTTTGCTAAGGAGAATAGACAGTAGTTTTTGAGAAAATGTTTAAGTTACAATAGGAAAAGAAAATGTTTCAAAAAAAAAGTTAAATGAAAGATAAATCACTTAAATGAGAATTTACAAATATCACCAGAAACAGCAGTGAATTTCCTGTGGGAAATCCAATCATTTTCATGCAGCCAGCGGCTATGAAACTCCCACGCTGACACAGGCAGAGCAGGCCTACGGGAAGATGTCGTTCAAAGCTCTGCACTGGAGACTATTTGTGTCGATGGGAGTGTCATGGCTGCTGGCTGCACAAAGATGATCGGGGGAGCTGTGTGCCGGGAGAGGAAACTTCTCCAGGTGAGTAAATGTTTTTTTTACAGGTACACATTATTTTCTAGTGAGACGCTGCCCACATTATGATTATTTTCTGGTGAAACATTGCTGCATTATGATTATTTTCTGGTGAAACGCTGCCCACATTACAATTAGTTTCTAGTGAAACATTGCTGCATTACAATTATTTTCTGGTGAAAGATTGCCACATTATGGTTGATTTCTAGTGAAGCATTGCTGCGTTATGATTATTTTCTGGTGAATTGCTGTCCACATCACGATTATTTTCTGGTGAAACATTGCAGGATTACGGTTATTTTTTGGTAAAACATTGCTGCATTACGACTATTTTCTGGTTAAATGCTGCCCCATTATGATTATTTTATGGTGAAACATTGCCACGTTACAATTATTTTATGGTGAAACGCTGCCCGCATTACAATTATTTTCTGGTGAAACGCTGCCCACATTATGATTATTTTCTGGTGAAACATTGCTGCATTATGATTATTTTCTGGTGAAATGCTGCCCACATTATGATCATTTTCTGGTGAAACATTGCTGCATTACGGTTATTTTCTGGTAAAACATTGCTGCATTATGATTTATTTTATGGTTAAACGTTGCCCCATTATGATTATTTTATGGTAAAACATTGCTGCATTACGATTATTTTCTGGTTAAACGCTGCCCCATTATGATTATATTATGGTGAAACATTGCCGCGTTACAATTATTTTATGGTGAAACGCTGCCCGCATTAAAATTATTTTCGGGTAAAACGCTGCCCACATTACAATTATTTTCTGGTGAAACATTGCTGCATTATGATTATTTTCTGGTGAAATGCTGCCCACATTATGATCATTTTATGGTGAAACATTGCTGCATTACGGTTATTTTCTGGTAAAACATTGCTGCATTACGAATTTATTTTCTGGTTAAACGCTGCCCCATTATGATTATTTTATGGTGAAATGTGTAAAGAGAGGAACCGAGAGCCAAAATATAGTGTAGTAGGTTATGGTAATGGGAAGATTAAAGAAGAGTACAATGATATACTCACAAACACGGGTTACCTCCAGGTAACCACTATATAAGCAGGTGAGGAGATTAGCCTGTCCTCACTCAGGAATAAGAAGTCGCTCTCTGTGGATAGGAAAAAGATGGGGTATCCCCCTCCACCTAGGGTGGATATTCAATATGACAAGAACAGAGGCGCCAAAAGAATAAAAACAGTACTTAAAAGGTTTAAAAATTGCTGAGGAGGCAACACGAGGCGCCAGGTGTTACCCGGACCAAATGGTGTTGTGTACTCCGTTCACTATTGCCTGAGGAAGCGGGCTCCGCCTGCGAAACGCGTTGCGACTACCCCCCAGAGTGTACCAATAAATTTAATTTGTTCTAAATACACAGCTTGTTGTGTCTGCTTGCTGGAGGTAAGTCCACCACTGCCTCCTCAGCAATTTTTAAACCTTTTAAGTACTGTTTTTATTCTTTTGGCGCCTCTGTTCTTGTCATATTTTATGGTGAAACATATCCGCGTTCCAATTATTTTATGGTGAAACGCTGCCCACATTACACTTATTTTCTGGTGAAACATTGCTGCATTATGATTATTTTCTGGTGAAATGCTTCCCACATTATGATCATTTGCTGGTGAAACATTGCTGCATTACGGTTATTTTCTGGTAAAACATTGCTGCATTACGATTTATTTTATGGTTAAATGCTGCCCCATTATGATTATTTTATGGTGAAACATTGCCGCATTACGATTATTTTATGGTGAAACGCTGCCCACATTACGATTATTTTACGGTGAAACATTGCCGCATTATGCTTATTTTCTTGGGGGGGCACAGGTTTCCTCGCCTAGAATGAAATAATGGCTAGAGGCACCCCTGATTATTTGTTTTAAAAAATAAATTAAAAAAAAGATTGGACTGTGTTTTTGTGAGATAAGTGTAATGTCAACACGCCCCGATCACAAATGTTTTGTTTATGGGTTTCTACCTACTAACATTCCCTGTCTGGGCAGGCATAAATATGCTAATATTATACTTGTTTGCTGCTATGCATTTACTTTGAAATTGCTCAATAAATTAGAGCGGTGTGTTGTAACTCCCTGAACTGATTTATTCTATACAGTATACAGGTAACATAATGAAGCATGTTTACAGTGGGTTGCAAAAGTATTCGGCCCCCTTGAAGTTTTCCACATTTTGTCACATTACTGCCCCAAAATGCATCAATTTTATTGGAATTCCATGTGAAAGACCAATACAAAGTGGTGTACATGTGAGAAGTGGATCGAAAATCATACATCATTTCAAACATTTTTTACAAATAAATAACTGCAAAGTGGGGTGTGTGTAATTATTCGGCCCCCTGAGTCAATACTTTGTAGAACCACCTTTTGCTGCAATTACAGCTGCCAATCTTTTAGGGTATGTCTCTACCAGCTTTGCACATCTAGAGACTGAAATCATTGCCCATTTTTCTTTGCAAAACAGCTCCAGCTCAGTCAGATTAGATGGAGAGCGTTTGTGAACAGCAGTTTTCAGATCTTGCCACAGATTCTCGATTGGATTTAGATCTGGACTTTGACTGGGCCATTCTAACTCATAGATATGTTTTGTTTTAAACCATTCCATTGTTGCCCTGGCTTTATGTTTAGGGTCATTGTCCTGCTGAAAGGTGAACCTCCACCCCAGTCTCAAGTCTTTTGCAGTCTCCAAGAGGTTTTCTTCCAAGTTTGCCCTGTATTTGGCTCCATCCACCTTTCCCATCAACTCTGACCAGCTTCCCTGTCCCTGCTGAAGAGATGCACCCCCGAGCATGATGCTGCCACCACCATATTTGACAAGGGGGATGGTGCGTTCAGAGTGATGTGCAGTGTTAGTTTTCCGCCACACATAGCGTTTTGCATTTTGGCCAAAAAGTTCCATTTTGGTCTCATCTGACCAGAGCACCTTCTTCCACTTGATTGCTGTGCCCCCCACATGGCTTATGGCAAACTGCAAACGGGACTTCTTATGCTTTCTGCTAACAATGCCTTTCTTCTTGCCACTCTTCCATAAAGGCCAACTTTGTACAGTGCACGACTAATAGTTGTCCTATGGACAGAGTCTTTCACCTGAGCTGTAGATCTCTGCAGCTCGTCCAGAGTCACCATGGGCCTCTTGACTGCATTTCTGATCAGTGCTCTCCTTGTTTGGCCTGTGAGTTTAGGTGGATGGCCTTGTCTTGGTAGGTTTACAGTTGTGTCATACTCCTTCCATTTCTGAATGATCGATTGAACAGTGCTCCGTGGGATGTTCAATGCTTTGGAAATCTTTTTGTAGCCTAAGCCTGCTTTAAATTTCTCAATAACTTGATCCCTGACCTGTCTTGTGTGTTCTTTGGACTTCACGGTGTTGTTGCTCCCAATAATCTCTTAGACAACCTCTGAGGCCCTCACAGAGCAGCTGTATTTGTACTGACATTAGTTTACACACAGGTGCACTCTATTTAGTCATTAGCAGTCATCAGGCAATGTCTATAGGCAACTGATTACTCTCAGATCAAAGGGGACCGAATAATTATGCACACATCACGTTGCAGTTATTTATTTGTAAAAAATGTTTGGAATCATGTATGAGTTTCGTTCCACTTCTCATGTGTACACCACTTTGTGTTGGTCTTTCATGTGGAATTCCAATAAAATTGATTCATGTTTGTGGCAGTAATATGACAAAATGTGGAAAACTTCAAGGGGGCCGAAGACTTTTGCAACCCACTGTATATATAGTACTTGGATAGTATATAGTGTAGCATGGATATAGATAGAATATGTGTAGTGTGTGTATATAGGTAGTATATAATGCAGCATGATTGTAGGTAGCATTTGAGTAGTTTATATTGTAGCATGTGTATTGCATATATGTGATATATAGTGTAACGTGTATATAGGTAGTATATAGAGTAGTGTGATTAGGTAGTATCTATTGTAGCATGTATATAGGTAGTATACACTGCAGTGTGTGTAAGTAAGACCTTCCATCCCCCTGATTAATTTAGTTGCCTGTCTTTGTACCTGTCTGAGTATGTTACTGTCATTCCTATAGTCTGGTGCACAAAACTGTATCACATTATCAAGATGTGGCCTTACCAGTGATTTATACAGGAGTAGTATACTAGCATCTTGAGATTTTATTTCCTGTTTTATGCATCCCAGAATTTTATTTGCTTTAGCCACTGCTGCCTGGTATTGAAAACTAATGTTTAATTTGCTGTCAGCCAGTATTTCTATCCTTCTCCAAGTCTGATGTCCTCAGCTGTATGTTATTTATCTTAAATGGTGCTCCACCATTGGCACATCCATGGTGCATGACCTTACAATTAGCTTCAGTACATTTTATGTGCTAACTGTCTACCCATATAGCTATGCTGTTGAGATCCTGTTGTAAAATGTTACTATCCTTAGTGTTAAATTCTGCATACTTTTGTATCATCAGCAAAGAGGGCAACATTGCTCTGTATTCCATTCCCCCCTCACCTCACCATTGGTGTGTTTGCTCCCAAACCATGCAAATGGCACCACAGGTAAGTAAATTCACAAAGGTAGGAAAGCTATCCTTTGGGGGGGGGGGGCAGCATGGGTGGTCCCCCCTGGGCACAGGCCATGCCTGGGGGGTGTACTGGCCATGCTCTCTCGCTCCCCCCTCGCATGGGGGGCAGTTGCGGTGCTCCCGGGCAGTGGATGCCTTGTGGGGGTGTCTGCATTGCCCTTCATTTCTTGGGGGTACAAGGAGGCCTACACGTGGCACCCCTGTGGAGATGCAAAATTTTGCGTGGGCCAACTCCTGCAGGAAAATAGGTGGACAGGTTAGATCCTGCATGTTCTGGGGGGCGAATGCAATTTGCATACACTTTGCCATTTTAATTAGTCAGATGACTTGAGGCAGCCAGTATTTAGTCAGGAGACGACTGGTCTGAGCACACATCTCTTTTTTTCTTCTGTGTAGCATACAATTGCTCTGTATTCCATTTCAGGAGTATCAGCCATGAGTCTGCTGGGAGCTGCAGTAATCAAAATATTGTGTTTTTTTTTGTGGCTACAGTCCCTTAGACAAACTTTTATTATAGCACTAGGCTAGCTGAAGACCCAGTGTTACTCAGGTATGTATTTGGTTGTTGTTGGGTTTGGCCATTTTTTCTAACCTTGACACAGTCAGTAAATGACCAAGTTTGTATGCTTTTGGGTCCTAGCCATCAATAATATGAGAATGTAAGATGCTTACATTTTTCGATTGAAATCAAGCAAACAAATCTGATACCCTTTTTGGCTCTGCTCCTTTTCAGAATGTTAACCCCCAGTCACCCAATGACCAACTGTACCAGATTTGAGGCCTCTTCCATTAACAGTTTAAGAATGGTAGCAATTTAAATATCCCCTTGAAAATCAATATGTGAATTTTGATTGGCTGTTGTAGGCACCACCAACTTTCATGAATATGAATCCCAGTCTCCCACTGACCAACTGTACCAAGTTTGAGAACTGTGCCATTAACAGTGTGAGAATGGCTGCAGTTCTACTTTTCCCATTTTAAAATGTGGGTGTTTTTCATTTTTTCTAACCTTGAGACACAGTCATTCAATAACTAAGTTTGTGAGCTTTGGGGTCCTTGGCATCAATAATGTGAGGATGGAGTCAGTTTATAAATCAAACAAATCTGATTGGCTATGTAACAAATTTAGTTGAAACCGGCCAAGGCATTTTCGACTGATTGCGGCACATACATACACATACATACATACATACATACATTCATACGTCCAATTTTATATATATATATATATATATATATATATATATATATATATATATATATATATATATATATAGATTGCACAATTTTACAGTCACTTGTGGTGATGGTGGTATTGGCTATGGAAGAAAGTTTCCATGGAGCATAAGGATGAGGCAGATGAGTAGGATGAGGAGAGGGTCAAGGACAAGGTGACAGAGCTGTTTCCAAATCTCAGTCACTCCTTGGTGATAAAGTCAATTCTGGAGAAGGTCTTGCAGCTTTTCCTCCAGCTGTAACTAAAGTGACCTGTAAACAAAGTTCACCATCCCTATCTGTGTTTCTTCGACCAAGTTCTGTGGTCAGGTGCACACTGCCGCTGACGTATTGATGCAGTACCACACAGACATTTTTTGTCGCTTCTTGGACTTTATGTGAAAGGTGGGAGGGGACATGGAGCTTGACTATAGAAAACATTTAAAATACCTAGATACTGACAGAACAGACTAGTTATGAAATATAATGAGAATAAGTGACCAACCCATTTTATTTTGTGCCTCCATCTCCACTAGAGATGGCCCGAACCTCGGAGTTTCGGTTCGCGAACTCCATTCGCGAACTTCCGCGTAAGGTTCGGTTTGCGAGCCACAATAGACTTCATTGGTAAGGCGAACTTGGAAAACTAGAAACACTTATGCTGGCCAGAAAAGTGATGGAAAAGATGTTTCACGGTGTCTAACACCTGGACCCCCAGGTGGCGGAGTGGGATACATGCCAAAAGTCCCGGTGAAAAATCTGGATTTGACGCAAAGCAGCATTTTAAGGGCAAAAATCACATTGAATGCTAAATAGAGATGTCCCGAACGGTTCGCCGGCGAACGGTTCCAGGTGAACCTCGGGTGGTTCGCGTTCGCCTGCGAAGGCGAACTTTCCTGGAAGTTCGATTTATCCCACAATGCTCTATTGAGCAGAATTTTGACCCTCTACATCACAGTCAGTAGGCACATTGTTGCCAATCAGACTGCACTCACTCCTGGAGTCCCCCCCCCTTATAAAAGGCAAGGTCTTTGTGCCGTTTTACTCACTAGTCTGCCTGCACTTATAAGTTAAGGGACAGCTGCTGACAGACTCTGCTAAGGAGAGTTTAGTTAGGCTCTTATAGGCTTGTTCCTAGCTAATTGTTATTACTTTCCTTCTACCCTCACTCCCTCCTCCCGGAGGGAGGAGGGTCTCATCTTCCAGGGAATTGTAGAATTTTAAAAGCCAGCTTATATTCCTTGGCCAGGAATTTAACCCAGGTCTTGGCGCTTGGTAGTCAGCTCTCTTAACCACTATACCACCACCAACACTATATGCTGAAGGCAGCCTAGCATGTACTATTATGATATATCCTAGAGAAAAATTAGCTTGCTTAAAGATTTGTAGGCTTTTAAAAGCCTGCTTACATACCTTGGCCGAGAATTGAACTCAGGTCTGAGTGCTTAGTAGTCAGCTCTCTTAACCGCTATACCACCACCAACACTACATCATGGCAGCCTAGCATGTACCATTATGATATATCCTAGAGAAAAATGAGCTTGCTTAAAGATTTGTAGGCTTTTAAAAGCCAGCTTACATACCTTGGCCGGGAATTAAACCCAGGTCTTGGCCGGCAATTGAACCCAGGTCTGAGTGCTTGGTAGTCAGCTCTCTTAACCGCTATACCACCACCAACACTGCATGCTGAAGGCAGCCTAGCATGTACCATTATGATATATCCTAGAGAAAAATGAGCTTGCTTAAAGATTTGTAGGCTTTTAAAAGCCAGCTTACATACCTTGGCCGGGAATTGAACCCAGGTCTGAGAGCTGACTACCAAGCACTCAGACCTAAGTTCAATTCCCGGCCAAGGTATGTAAGCTGGCTTTTGAAAGCCTACAAATCTTTAAGCAAGCTCATTTTTCTCTAGGATATATCATAATGGTACATGCTAGGCTGCCTTCAGCATGTAGTGTTGGTGGTGGTATAGCGGTTAAGAGAGCTGACTACCAAGCACTCAGACCTGGGTTCAATTCCCGGCCAAGGTATATAAGCTGGCTTTTGAAATTCTACAATTCCCTGGAAGATGAGACCCTCCTCCCTCCGGGGGGAGGGAGGAAGGAAAGTAATAACAATTAGCTAGGAACAAGATGAGACCCTCCGGGAGGAAGGAGGGATACACTGCCTGATGTTGTAAAGCAGTGTAGGCCTGTAATCGAACATTGAATGAGATTTGTGACATTAAAATAGGGGTTTATGTGAAATCTAGATTTTTGCCTGGGACTTTTGATGTGTATTTTACTCAATCATGTATTCCTCCAGGTATTAGATCCCTTGAAACATGTTTTCTATCATTTTTCCAGCCGGTAGAAATTTTTCTAAATTTTTAAGTTCGCCTCCCCATTGAAGTCTATTGCGGTTCTCAAACTTTTCCGCGAACCGAACCTTCAGCGGAGGTTCGCAAACAGGGTTCGCGAACCGAAAATCGGAGGTTCGCGACATCTCTAATGCTAAATTACAGGCCTAAAGTGCTTTAAAACTTTTTGCACGTGTATACATCAATCAGGAAGTGTAATTAGAGTACTGCTTCACCCTGACACACCAAACTCACTGTGTAATGCACCACAAACAGCTGTTTGTGTAGTGACAGCCGTGGTGGACTACTGCGCAGTGCGCACCATGGTGAGATTGCTCTTCCTCACTCAGTGATGTCTGGTTAGGTAATGTCTGTCTGCCTTTTCAACTTTCAATGGTTCTTTCTCTACCATTGTTACATCTATTTTTTTTTACATTACATTTTTTACTTGCTGTTCAGTACCTACAACGAGAATCTATTATGGAGTGCAAGTCTGCCATTGTGACCAAGGGTAATAAGCGGGGAATTAAGGTTTGATTCCAGTCAGAAGTGGGAGCCTGAGACCCATGCTGTATAAGTCCTGTACCTGCCCTAACCACGCTTTGCAGACCAGGCATCTGTGGTCAGATGGACCCTTGACCTAGCGTAAGACAAACCAAGTCGAAAGCATTTGCCAAGAATGTGTTATGGAGGGCAAGTCTGCCATTTATTCAACTGTGTGAAACTTTCTTTGGTACTTTCACAGTACCATGGTGTCCACGGCGGGTAACCATCCAACAGGCCGAGGAATCCTGCTTCGATTCCGTTCCGGAGTTGGAACCTAAGAATTGGCTACCACAAGGAAGGCAGCAGGCATGGCAGGGGATACACTGGTCCTGACTGTAAAAGTAAAAGAAAGACGACCAGGACTTTTTCGAGGCCCTGCTGTAATGAATCAACTTTAAATCCTTTAACGAGAATCTGTTATGGAGGTGAAGTCTGCCATTGTGACCACTGACCATGGGTTATGGCCGGGGAATCCTTCCTGGTCTGATTCCGGTCCGGAGTTGTAGCCTAACAAACGGCTACCACCACACATCCAGGCAAGGAGGGCATGGCATGCCCGCCCCGAGGTAGTGATCAAAAAGAACAATACAGGACTCAGGAGGACTTTTGAGGCCCTAATGTAATGAATCTACTTTAAATCCTTTAACGAGAATCAGTTATGGAGGGCAAGTCTGCCATCCATTCAAGTGAAAGGTATGCACTGACTCCCAGGTATAATACAATGTGCAGTCACAGATGCAGTGAAAGGTATGCAGTGACTGCAAACAGCCATTTGTGTAGTGACGGCCATGCTGGACTGGTGCGCACCATGACGAGAGTGCAGGTGATGGTGGCTTTACAGCCCATATGTTCGCCCGGCTGATGTAGCTGAATGACAGAACAGTGACTGTCCAGCTGATCAAATTTGGTCTGACCACAATGAAGCAACAACCTTTTTATCTTTGGTGTGCCAACCCCCCAGATACTCATATAGACGGCGGTCATTGCTTCATTGTGATACGCAAGCCCCTTCATCGCGACAAGGTTATGATCATGAAGGGTATGGGCACATGTACATGCCTTTTGTTTTGTTGTTGCAGCTGCCCGCAGTGCAGCCAGAAAAATTAGGCAGGCATGTAAACGCCCCAGAAAAACTATTATAGTGGCTGCTGCTAGCCTAAAAAATTCAGGAATCCGCCTGGAGTTGGTGGTGGCGGAGAATGTAGTCAAGCGGCCAGCAGGCAGTGGTGCTGTGTGGGGAGCAACTTAGTCTTGGGGTAGGCAGCCAGCAGTCACACGGCGTGCAGGCAGAGATGCTGTGTGTGGGGACTGACTTACTCTTTGGGCGGGCAGTAGCCATCCGGGATCCATGCCTCATTCATTTTGATAAAGGTCAGGTACTGAACACTTTTGTGACTTAGGCGACTTCTCTTCTCAGTGACAATGCCTCCAGCTGCACTGAAGGTCCTTTCTGACAGGAGGCTTGCGGCTGGGCAAGAGAGATGTGGGATGGCAAATTGGGACAGCTCTGGCACCAGGTCAAGCCTGCGCACCCAGTAGTTCAAGGGTTCATCGTCGTTGCTCGCAGTGTCTACATCCACAGTTAAGGCCAAGTAGTCAGCTACCTGCCGGTCCAGGCATTTGTGGAGGGTGCATCCTGAAGGGCTACGGCGAGGCGTTGGACTAAAGAGTGTCCGCATGTCCGACATCACCATGAGATCGCTGGAGCGTCCTGTCCTTGCCTGCGTGGACATGGGAGGAGGATTACTGGCAGTGGTATCTTTGCGTTGTGGTGTGACATCACCCTTAAAGGCATTGTAAAGCATACTTGCCAGTTTGTTCTGCAAGTGCTGCATCCTTTCCGCCTTCTGTTGAGTCAGTAACAGGTCCGCCACTTTGTGCCTGTACCGAGGGTCTAGTAGCGTGGCCACCCAGTACAGGTCATTCCCCTTGAGTTTTTTTATACGGGGGTCCCTCAACAGGCTGGACAAACATGAAAGACGCCATCTGCACAAAGTCGGATCCAGACGTACTATCCATCTCCTCTTGCTCTTCCTGAGTGACGTTATGCAAGTCCTCTTCCTCCCCCCTGCCACGAACAATACCACGGAAACGTGGAGCAGCACAAGCCCCCTGTGACGGCTGCTGCGGTTGTTTTTCTGCCGCCGCCTCTTCCTCCTCCTCCACACAAACACCTTCCTCATCATCCGAGTCTGTCACCTCTTCTTCCCCACACGACTCTTCTTCTTCCTCCTCCTCCCCCCTCTGTGCTGCCACAGGTGTTGAGGAAACATCTGGTTCAGATGAAAATTGTTCCCATGACTCTTCCTGCCGGAACTGTTCCTCTTGACGCTCCTCTACAGCTTTATCCACCACTCTACGCATGGCACGCTCCAGGAAGTAAGCGTATGGGATCAAGTCGCTGATGGTTCCCCATCTCCCCAGATTGTGTCCTTTTACTGTAATTGTACAGGTACTGGGTGACGGCTTTCTCCTGTTCTAGCAGGTGAGAGAACATGACCATGGTCAAATTCCAGCGAGTTGGGCTATCACATATCAAGCGTCTCACCGGCAACTTGTTTCTCCGCTGAATGTCCGCAAAGCGTGCCATGGCCATGTAAGACCGCCTGAAATGCCCACACGACTTCCTGGCCTGCTTCAGGACGTCCTCTAAGCCTGGGTATTTTGACACAAATCTTTGAATGACTAGATTCAGCACATGTGCCATGCAGGATACATGTGGCAGCTTTCCCAAATTCAAAGCGGAAAGGAGATTGCTGCCGTTGTCACACAGCACGTTGCCGATCTCCAGCTGGTGTGGGGTCAGCCACTGATCCACCTGTTTGTTAAGAGCAGCCAGAAGAGCTGGTCCAGTGTGACTCTCCGCTTTGAGGCAAGACATGTCTAAGATGGCGTGACACCGTCGTACCTGGCATGCAGCATAGGCCCTGGGGAGATGAGGCTGTGTAGCTGGGGAGGAAATTGCAGCACCAGTAGAGTTGAACTACTACTCAGCCAAGAAGGAGGAGGAGGACAATAGTGAAGAGGATGTAGCAGGAGAGGTAGGAGGAGAAGGAGAGGAGGTGGCAGGAGGCCTGCCTGCAAGCCGTGGAGGTGTTACAAGTTGGTCCGCTGCACAACCACGTACTCCCTGCTTGCCATCGGTCACCAGGTTGACTCAATGAGCTGTGTAGTAATGTACCTGCCCTGACCATGCTTGGCATCCGTGGGCAGGTGGACCAGGCATCCATGGTCAGGTGGACCCTTGACCCAATGCTGTGTGCCAGAGATGACACCACTTGCCTCTCAACTTCACGGTACAGTTTGGGTATCGCCTTTTTAGAGAAATAATTGCGGCCTGGTATCTTCGACTGCAGTGTCCCAATGGACACAAACTTGAGGAAAGCTTCAGAGTCCACCAGCTGGTATGGCAACAGTTGGCGAGCTAATAGTTCCGCCAAGCCAGCTTTCAGACACCGGGCAAGGGGGTGACTGGCAGAAATTGGCTTCTTCCGCTCAAATATTTCCTTCACGGACACCTGGCTGCTGTGGGCAGAAGAGCAGGAACCGCTCAAGGGCAGAGACGAAGTGGAGGAGGGTGGCTGTGAAGGTGCAAGGGAGAAAGCAGCTGAAGATGCTGCACCTGAAGGAGGAAGAGGAGAAGGAGGGTGGCTTTGCTTTTGTGTGCTGCTTTTGCTGAGGTGCTCTTCCCATTGCAGTTTGTGCCTTTTCTGCAGGCGCCTTCGTAAGGCAATTGTCCCTACGTGGGTGTTGGCCTTTCCACGGCTCAATTTTTGGAGGCAGAGAGAACAGATGGCATTCCTCTGATCTACGGATTACACGCTAAAAAATTTCCAAACCGCTGAGCCCCCTTGGGGTGATGGCACTATGGTTGCATCAGCAGCTGATGGCATGTTGGCTGGCGCCAGACACTGCCACCAGCTGTTTCTGACGATGAGCTCCCCCTGCTTCTTTCAACAACTCGTCTCCTCCTACTCCACTCTGGCTCCCCCTCTGAACTGTCCCCTTGGTTATCTTGTCTCTTAGGATCTCACATGGTATCTGTATCATCGCCATCATCATCATCCTGCCCAGCTTCGCTTGCCTCAGACACCTCCAAAACTGCACCAACAGCAGGTACTTCATCATCCTCCTCCTCACATGTTACGTCCATAATGTCGCCGCCTAACTCAGAGACAACTCAGAGGTGGTGTAACTTGCTTAGCGCCTTCATCTGGTTGTAACAATAATGGCTGTGAATCAGTTAATACCCCACCAAATAACTCCTGCGAAGTGTCAAATGCAGCGGCTGTGGTGCTAGTAGTAGCGCTGGTAACTGCGGAAGATGAGGTGTTCTGTGTTAAATAGTCAACCACGTCCTGACAATCTTGGGAGTTGATGGGACGTGCCTTCTTCTGAGCACTGTACTTTGGGCCAGAGCTGCACGAAATCACATCAATACGACCTTGCACAGACCTGCCGGGTGGCCTTCCTCTGGGTCTGCCTCGACCTCTGCTTCTACCTGTTTTGTCCGTTTTTTCCATATCGGGGGGGTGAAGTGAAAGGTATGCACTGACTTGACTAACACAATGTGCAGTCACACAGGTGCAGTTAACAGGTATGCACGGAGTGGTATATCACATTGCGTGCGCTCACGTAGGTGGGTGGGTGCACAGTGAACAACAGGTAGGTATATGCAGTGGGTATTACAATGTGCACCTGTCACACACAGACAGGTAGCGGACAGGCACAGTGACACTGCGTGCGTTCACGTAGGTGGGTGGGTGCACAGTGAACAACAGGTAGGTATATGCAGTGGGTATTACAACGTGCACCTGTCACAGACAGACAGGTACCAGACAGGCACAGTGACACTGCGTGTGCTCACATAGGTGGGTGGGTGCACAGTGAACAACAGGTACACCTCAACATATCCGAGATAACCTTAGCTTTGATGAATTGACTGAATCCAGCTTGGACCCTGATACTCTGGTGTTTAAATACAACAAATGTGTGTCCTCCACCTTTGAGACCATTGCTCCTCTGTGCACCAAATATCTTACTCCACACCATCATTCACAGTGGTTTGATAACACCATAAAAGAGCTGAAAAGACAAGGCTGAAAACTTGAGAGACTGTGGCGCAAATCTCAGTCCCCAGAAGACAAACATGCCTTAATCCTCCACTTGAAGAACTACCAAAAGGTAATCACAGGAAAAAATCATCCTTTCTATCACAAGAGATTGCAAATGCAATTAACAAACCAGCCCAACTGTTCCGCACAGTGGAAAAACTCTGCAACCCGGCATGTCAAAAACTTAATATCGAGTATTCATTGGACCTCTGTGACCAATTTGCCCATTTCTTCACAGACAAAGTCTCCGCTATAAGGTCCGCCATCCAACTTACAGCATCTGAGCCTAATATAGCGCCGAAGAGCATTAGCAGAGACAACATAACACCTTGGTCAAACTTCAAAGAAATTGATGAAGAAGTCACATCAAGCATCCTCCTTCACCTCCGCCTAACTACCTGTGACCTGGATCCTGGCCCAACACAGTTCATGTTGAACTGCCCCGACCTGTTCGTACCGGTATTCCTCAAAATTGTTAACTGTTCCTTACAATCAGGGATATTTCCTGCTTTACTGAAGGAAGCAATCATCAGGCCTCTCCTCAAAAAACCCTCCCTGGACCCAGATGCAATGACCAGCTACAGACCTGTCTCTAATCTCCCCTTTCTGGGCAAGCTAATTGAAAAAGCTGTTTACCTTCAGCTAGAAGCCAAAATCCTACAAAACAACAGTTATGACCCATTCCAGTCTGGCTTCAGGAAACACCACAGCACTGAAACTGCCCTCATCCAAATATGCAACCACCTGCTCATGGCAAGAGACAGAGGAGAGTGCTTGCTCCTCATACTGCTTGACCTTTCAGCCTTTGATACAGTTGACCATGACATCTTGATAAACAAGCTACAGGAATACTGCGGCATTGATGGCATAGTTCTTCAGTGGTTCCAATCCTTCTTGAGTGGCAGAACCCACAAAGTGTCTATGGGGCCCTTCCTGTCCACCCCTGTATCACTTAAATATGGGGTGCCTCAGGGCTCAATCCTCTCTCCCCTGCTTTTCTCGATTTACATGATACTGCTTGGAAAACTAATCCAAAAACATGGCCTGACATACCACTGCTATGCAGACGACACCCAACTATATATTTCCTTCAAGCCTGGTGTGACAGACCCAACTCTAACTATAAACGCCTGCTTACGTGAACTACAGCAATGGATGAATGACAACTGGCTGAAACTAAATGCAGACAAAACTGAAGTCCTTCTGATTGGAGGGCAGAGCATGATAACAAAACAACTTAACTTGCAGTCTTCAGCACTGGGATTAGGAGGCATGGATCTACGCAGCTCTAATCATGTGCGTAGCCTAGGAGTTCTAATTGATGGGGATTTAAACTTCAGAACTCAAATCTCTGCTGTGGTGAAATCATCCTATTTTCACCTGGAGAACATTGCAAAAATCAAGCACCTCATCCCCCCAGAAGATCTGCCAACCTTAGTCCATGCCTTCATCGCATCCCGACTGGACTACTGTAATGTTCTCTACACTGGCCTTCCAAAAAAGGTCTTGTACCACCTACAGCTGATACAGAATACTGCTGCCAGACTGCTTACCAACCAACCCCATCACTGCCACATAACGCCAGTCCTGCACTCCCTTCACTGGCTACCTATAGAATGGAGGGTCCTATTCAAGATCGGCCTACTGACATTTAAAACCCTGAATAATCTAGGTCCTGGATACATGAAAGATATGTTGCAGCTGCGTAGCAATCCCCGCATTCTCAGATCCACAGGTTCTAATAATCTAGTCATACCCAGAGTCCATTTGGAAACTTTTGGTCCCAGAGCCTTCTGTCATGCTGCCCCTACGTTTTGGAACTCCTTACCTCAACAGATCAGGACAGCTCCATCCCTGGACGTGTTTAAATCCAGACTGAAAACCCACCTGTTCAGTTTGGCATTTGCAGAAATATAACTTTTGTTGTGTGAATACTTCATCCTACTACCAATTACTGAATCTGAGAGAGCCTAAGAGCTTTGAGTCCTATGGGAGAAAAGCACTATAGAAATGTTATTGTATTGTATTGTACTGTTTATGCAGTGGGTATTATAATGTACACCTGTCACACACAGATAGGTACCGGACAGGCACAGTGACACTGCGTGCGCTCATGTAGGTAGGTGGGTGCACAGTGAACAACAGGTAGGTATATGCAGTGGGTATTACAAATGTGCACCTGTCACACACAGACAGGTATCGGACAGGCACAGTGACACTGCGTGCGCTCAGCTCACGTAGGTAGGTGTGTGCACTGTGAACAACAGGCAGGTAGGTATATGCTGTGATGGGTATTACAATGTGCACCTGTCACACACACAGGTTGTAGTCACTGAATGTGCTGGGCCTGGCAGTGGCAGTAGAAATTACCAAGGCTGTCTATGCAACACAAGTGTTAGTGGGACACACACATACAAAAAAAATGGATCACAAAAACAAGATTAGCCCTCAAAAGAGCTGTTGAGGGGTGTTTTTTTAGCAATAAGAATCAGCAAGTAGCAAGCTAAGAAGCCTACAAGAGCCTAACTAATATTTCTCTATGAGAGTCTGCAGCAGCTTTCCCTTCTCTAATTACTGCAGGCACATTTGTAAGTCCAATGCCTGACGCTGCCTGCCTTTTATAAGGGGGGGGGGGGCCTCCAGGAGGGAGTGTAGCCTGATTGGCTACAATGTGCCTGCTGACTGTGATGTAGAGGGTCAAAGTTGACCCTCATGATGCACTATGGGGGCAAATCGAACTTCCGGTAGAGTTCGCGGTTCTCCGCGATCGCGAACCACCGGAAGTTCGCCGGGAACCGTTCGCCGGCGAACCGTTTGGGCCATCTCCACTGACCACACGTTGCTTCTGTGCTTGCCGGCCGCCAGGACCCCCTGGGACACACAATGCACGCTACTATTCAGGGAGCCCTGGTAAAGCATCTTTGTGTCTTCCACCGGTGCTTTCCATTGATCCAGGGTTTTAACCAATGAGAATCCTTCCTGAAGAGGACTTTCATTGGTTCATTTAGAGGAACAATGAAAATACTCACTGTTTAATACCCTGGAGCACTGGCAAGAGGCTCAAAGATCCTTTGCCAGAGCTCTCTGAATACTATAGTGCCAGAGGAGCCAGCAAGAAGGCGTGCAGTGTGTGTCCCCTTAGCAGTAACTGAAAATAATATGAATAATTTCCATTTTCTGCCTCTAAAGGCGTGACTTTTTCCATTGTGTCTAGACTGCTATGATTATTCTATATTCCTTCTCAACTAATTTTCAATACTTATCAGAACTTGCCCGTACCTCTCTTATGAGTGGATAAAACAGCACTGATTACAATGAACTCTGCTTTCCCATATGGACAACCAAAGAAATTAAAGGACAACCAGAGGAGACACGACGCTTTCTTCTAAGAGCAGGAAACATTTGCGGAATTAGCTAAATGATGATTCCTCATCAATGCTTATGTAACTTGCTATTTAAAGAACACTTCAGAGTTTAATAATCAGTAGCAGCTTAAAGTACACTGAATGAATATAGATTGACGGAGACGGTCATGATGATCTTCACCTACCCGACTGTGATGTATGGGATTCTTTTTTCGCATGTTTAAATTACACAGATTTGAAATAACACAGCATACTAGTTTCCCCACAGTGTTTGAACTACGTATGTTATTTTAAAACTCAGGCTAGTAAAGTATATTGAATGTGGGTTCTAAACGTGTTGTCTCCTTAATGCAACTCCAGCCAGCAGTGGGCCGAAATTTCGCATATGCAAAATTTTGCATCGAGACTCGCATTTACGCATCATAATCGTAATGCAAAATTTCAGGGAAAATTGTAATTCATTTCGTATGTAATAGTAGTATTTTATAATTTCGCTAAATTTTTCGTGTAATTTTGCGAAATGTTGTGCCGACTTTAGCGGTTAATAGCAAAGCCCCCATACATGCTATTGCTACAAAAATTGCTACATATGTTAAGGAGAATATTAGGTACAAGGCAGAAAAATAATTTTTCAAAAAGACGTCTTTTTTTAGAAAATCGATTTTAAAAATGCAAAGAAAAATGGTTTTTAAACTGTCATTGAAGTTTAAAAAACATTTTTTCTTTGCATTTTTAAAATCAATTATCTTAAAAATGTTATGGTCTTTTTGGAAAATATTTTTTTTCCCTTCTACCCACTATTCCCTTTAACATAGGTAGCAATGTTGGTGTCAATAGCATGTATGGGGGTTTGCTATTACCCTCCAAAGTCGGCACAAAATTATGTGAAATTTCACGAAAATTATGCAAATTTTAATGCGAAATTACGAATGACTATGAAATCAATTTAGTTTGCAAATCGTAATTACGCATAGGTGGAATTGCGAAAATGTACGCAAAATTTTTGCGAAATCGTAATTTTGCTGATTACGATCATCACTGACTCCAGCAATTACAGAGCTGCAGTACTTAAGAAGATTTGGAGATGTAATGCATAGAATCTTTGAGATTTTTTTTATTTGCTTCACCAAAAGTTTGGTACCCCAAAGAAATTTAACATGGGCCACTCTGTGTCATTATTACAATGTTAGAAAAATAAAAATGCCAGTACACAGATTTTTTAAAGCAGACACAAACTCTTGCACAGCACACAAGGAAGTATTTATTCCATATAAAATATTTTGTGACTTCTTAGCATTCTTCTGAAGTGTTCAGGTTTTGTAAAAACATAAATGCATGTGTCTTTAACTGATTTTCCTCAAAAACATGCTGTGCTTAAGTGTACCCGAGGACATTTTATTACAAATGGGATACAGATGCATGTTCCTTGCTCAGTGACATGCCTCTGTGTCCTCTCTGCACCACTCTGTCCCCCCTATGAGCAGACATAAGCCCATGCAGGCTGTGCAGCTGCAAAGGGACCCCACGTCCTCCAGGGCCCGCACCACATTGAGAGATAGATTATCCTCTAGACTACTTTCTGTGTAACTCTCTCTGTAACCAACCTTCCTATGTGGCTATTTATACTCCTTGTATCACTCTCACCCTGTGTCACTACTCACCATGTGGCTGTCTCTCTCTCAGTATATGCAGAGAAAGCACCGTGCACAAGATAGCTATGTAGATAATTTGGGGAGTGCAGATAGCCAAGACGTATTGAAACAGTTCCACTTGCAAAGAAAAAGAGGCCTGGCACATCCCTATTAAAACTTCACTTTTAATTTACTTGTAGTAAAATAGGCATACTTTACATATCCATATCGTAGAAAGAGAGGTACAGGCAGTTTAAAGGGAGGTCGACAGCCGTTTCGCGCCGATTAGGTATAGTGGCGCATCATCAGGACAACCACCCCATTTGATATCTCCCCTTATATAGGTATCACTTACCCCCAGAAGAGTCTGTACAGCAGCCGCCATTGCAAGGGCTTAGGAACGCCCGTCGCGTCTGGAACGCACGCTGGCCGCCTCGCCATATTGAGGCTTCCTTCCTGTGGAGCGCATGAAAAACCGGAAGTAGAAATTACGTAACATACGGAAAGCGTCAGAAATGACGCATTACGCTGAGTCAAAGTGTCTACTATGACGCCTTAGATCCAAAAAGTACGCGTATCCCACAGCTATCCACCAGAGGGCAGACGGAAGCCAATAGCAAAATATATATGAATCCCGGGCTATAGAGTCAGACCATCTGCTGCCATCTAGTGGGCAAATATATTATAACTTCTGATGAAAACATCCAATACCTACAGCAGCAGATGGACTTCTCTAATTATAGTATAAATAGCAGCTGCTCATCAAACTCAACCATTAATTGGATTAGACTATACCAATAATACTTCATCTAATGTCTATATAGACACGCCACATTAAATTACTGGCACCAGTCCATCACCTTGGGGGAGAGCAGAGTAGCTTATTAAATAAAATGGACTGTTGTCCTTACATTATTTACTCACCACCCACTGTGACGGACTGGACAGCAAAGTCCCTGGCATATCTATTGAGGGAATAAACAAACAGATTAAAACCTACAGAGAAATCACAAAAACAGGATACTAATATCAATTAAAAACAAAACAGTAAATCTCAGATGAAAGTGGCCAAATGATTCCTTTCATTTAGGCCCAAGGGTCCAACCGCATCAAAATAGGAGATCCAATAGCTCTCCCTCTGCAAGAGTTTACGGTGCCAATCACCTCCTCTTTTATCGTGTCTCACCTGCTCCAATCCCAGGAATCTCAATTTCGTCACATCGCTATTATGGACCTCCCGCATATGACTAATCACACTTGGGCAACCCTCTCCGCTGTGGACAGACCTACAGTGGGCCTGATATCTATCCTTCAGCATATTCGTGGTTTCACCCACGTAAATACACTGACAGGGGCAAACAAGTGCATAGACCAAGCCTCTAGATCGACAGTTAATGAACTGTCTAATCCTGCAAGTTCGTCCAAAGCGGGTAAAGGTATCGCCCAGTTCAAAGAAATTGCAACAGGAGCACTTTTGGCATTTGAAATTCCCTTTTGGGCGGTTAGAGCCCAACCAGGTCAAAGATTGAGGACTGGTGAATTCACTGTGAGAAAGTTTATCCTTTAAATTAGGGACTCGTTTATATGAGACACAGGGAAGAAGAGCACTTCTAGACTTTAGCATCCTGTCCTGTTGAATGATCCACCAATTTTCTCTAATTGTTTTTTTGATGTACTGGAACATTGGTGAGTATGTGAAATGCATGAAAAACCTCTCTTGAGGGTTGGTCTTTCTACACTCCCTGGTCTGTTCTAACAGTGAGGCCCTATTTCTAGATGAGGCCCTTGAGAACGCTTGCTGAATAGTGTGTAGCTTATATCCCCTACTTTGTAACCTATGTCCTAGATCTTCAGACTGCTCTAAAAAATCCTCCCAGCAGCTGGCATTTCTCCTCAACCTCAAAAACTGCCCATAGGGGACCCCCCTGAGCGTAGAGGTGGGGTGATAACTATTGGCACTCAATAAGGAGTTAACTGCAGTAGGCTTCCTGAAGGTTTTAGTTAATATCATTCCCTCTTGTATCCTAATGTCCAAATCTAGAAATTCTAGCTGTTGGTCACCCCAGGTACAAGTGAAAGACATATTGACATCATTAGAGTCCAAATATTTCATGAACTGATTGAAATCTTCCTGTGGCCCCTCCCACACGATTAGTATATCGTCTATATAGCGGATCCAGAGTTTTATCCGATCCAGGAACCCATTCCTCGATGAATAGATATAATCCGCCTCCCAGCGGCCCATAAAGAGGCCGGCATAGGTGGGGGCCACAGGGCTCCCCATCGCCGTGCCGACCTCCTGACGGTACCACTGGCGGTCAAAGAGGAATGAGTTCCTAGTTAGGACAAACTCCAGACCTGCCAAGACAAACCACTGCAAGGGCTCATCGTTAATTACTTCAGGTATGAAAGACTCAATAGCTTTTAAACCATCCATGTGGCAAATCCGACTGTAAAGGGAAACCACATCAATTGATGCCAAGTGATAACCAGATTGCCACTCAAAGGCCCCTAAAACATTCAACACCTCTGTGGTATCACCTACATATGATGGCAAAGATCTTAACAAGGGTCTCAATTGAAAATCAACATATTGGGAAAGTGCCTCTGTCAGTGATCCAATTGCCGAAACAATGGGGCGGCCCGGTGGGTTATCCAAGGATTTGTGTATCTTTGGGATACAATACCACACCGGGCTGCGAGGGAACTGAGGAAGTAACTTATTTGCCACTGTTCTATCAAGAGCACCATCTGTAACTCCTTTGTATAACAACTTCTTTAGCTCCACAGTGTATTGTGAGGTTGGATCCACCGGGAGTTTAGAATAGGTGGCTCTATCTTCAAGTTGTCGTAGGCATTCCACTTGATACTGTTCAGTAGACAATATAACCACCCCTCCCCCCTTATCCGCTTCCTTTATGGTTAAGTCAGTCCTAGACTGCAGCCATTTCAAGGCCTCCCTTTCCTGGCGAGACAAATTAGAAGCATCCTTTGGGTAGATCAATGATTTACAGTCCTCCAACACTTTAGAGTAGAACAATTCGACTGAACCACCTGGTATAGCTGGGGGATTGAAGACTGATCTATTGCCTATGTCAAAAGGAAGTCTACGATTAACCTCTACTTGATTGGGGATATGTGCCTCCGATAATTCACAGAGGTCTCGTAGCGTATCACAATCCCAATGGTGTTCAGAAGTGCCAACTAACAGGGGAATAGTTCTTAAATCTACATCCTGCAATCGATCTGACGGTTTTCCCTTATTTGCAAAAAATCTATGTAGTGATAATTTTCTGGTATTCAAAAATAGTTCCTGTTCAAACCTAACGAAATCAAATTCAACAGTGGGACAAAAATTCAACCCTTTGTTCAAGAGGGAGTATACTGCATCGCTTAGTTCTACCCCTGACAGGTTATACATTTTTATTTCTTTCTGTTTCTCTCCGACCATCTCGGTTGAGGCTTGGTCCACGAGACTTGTTTCAAAATGCTATTTTGGTTTTCGTTTGCCTCTCCTGACCTTTTTCTTTCTAAAGGGACATCATCCTCTGAAGATGATCCAGTATGTCTTATAGATCCGTGGGAGCTATTGGGGGAACTATCAGGTGAAGTTCTCCATGAACCATTTCCAGAGGGATTACGTCTCTTCCTCCCCTTATTTCTCTTATTTGGGCTACGGTAGGGTCTTTCCTTTCTCCAGGAAAAGACCTGCTGTTGTTCATAGTCCACTCGGTCTCGGGCAAACTTGACATTTTTGTCCTTTTTAATCTGTTCCTGTATCGGGGTTAAGCGTAATTCGAACTTAGTGACAAATAGATTCAAACTGTCCTCATCCGTTAAGGCAATTATTAATTTCTTAGTACTTTCCATCTCCTCTAGAATCTCTTGATAGTCTATTTCGTTCTTCTCAATCACCAAGTCCTGATACAGCAATACACACTTATCGAATAGGGCATCACATTTGGTCTTTGCAGAGGGGCGGAGATGACATCAACATCCTTATCCTCCTTCAAAAAAGAGTCCACATCCTTCCGTCCCTCCCTGAATGCAGATATTGCCATAACAAAGCTTTCCCTGTGGAGTCCAGGGTCTGTGCACCGGAGCAGAAACAAAACAATCTAATCCAGTATATGCAGAGAAAGCACCGTGCACAAGATAGCTATGTAGATAATTTGGGGAGTGCAGATAGCTAAGACGTATTGAAACAGTTCCACTTGCAAAGAAAAAGAGGCCTGGCACATCCCTATTAAAACTTCACTTTTAATTTACTTGTAGTAAAACAGGCATACTTTACATATCCATATCGTAGAAAGAGAGGTACCTCTCTTTCTACGATATGGATATGTAAAGTATGCCTGTTTTACTACAAGTAAATTAAAAGTGAAGTTTTAATAGGGATGTGCCAGGCCTCTTTTTCTTTGCAAGTGGCTGTCTCTCTCTCTGTCACTAACAGCCCCCATCCCTCCCCCCGGCCCCATGGCTGTCAGTCTCTTCCTCTGTCTGTACACTCCATGTGGCTGTCTCTCTTTCTATGTGTCACTATCCTCCAAACCAATGTGTCTGTCTCTTCTTTCCTGTGTCACTACCTTCCAAATGGCTGTCTCACCCTAACTGTGTCACTCTGTTCAATTTTGTAGTCAGTCACTTGTGTATCTGACTGGCTATCTCTCACTATGACTATAACAGGGATTAGATTGTGAGCTCCTCTGGGGACAGTCAGTGACCATGCACTCTGTAAGGTGCTGTAGAACATGTGTGCTATATAAGTGGTACATTAGACAATGGTAGGGGTTAGATGGGGTGCTTATCTGAGTACATTCAGTAACAAGACTACGTACTCTGTACATAATAATAATAATAATTTTTAATTTTAATTAAAGTTTTAATCTTTTTCTTAGTAGCACGTGTGACACATTGATACAAGCAACTGTGATAATTGCTTGTGGCCCAGTCATGTATGAGTAAAAAATGTGTGCTACATTAATACTGTACAGTTCCTACAGAATATAATCTAGGTTCATCTACTTCTATTTTATGAACATTATTTGGATCCACCTGTTATCTGTTATGGTCATTGGCACTTGCATGGGACCCTCCTTTTTTCAATTCCTCACAGGGGCCCACAGTTGGCTTTGTCTACCACTATCCCTGCTCTGCGCAGCCCCCTCCTTCCCCCCTCATGAAGCTACCAAAGAAGCAGCTTTTCACTAGCTTGAGAAAGGAAGGGGCGTCCTTTGCAGGAAAGGTACTTCTGCATAACACCCCTTCTGGTGCTAGTTATGCTTCTTCCACGCCTCCTCTTGCCCATTCTCCACCTCTATCCCACCTCTTCCCTGCCTCTTCATGCTCCTTCCCTGCTTCTCCCTGATCCTTCCCCGCCTTTTCCCCACTTCCCTGCTCTCTGATGAAAGCACTCAGCCGGGGCTCTGCATTCTGGCTATCCCAGTCTGCATGGGGGGCAAGGGGTTAAAGAGGCTTGGGAGGTTGGACTCCAAGTCATTTTTTTTTCTTTCCCACACTCTGAACATAAAAAAAAAATAGGTAAAGTTGCCAGGGATCTTTATACAGCCATATTGCTGTATAGCAATTGCTGGCAAAAGCATTGCGACTTCAGTGGGGTTTCCAGGGGGTCTGTACGCATGGAAATCCCGTCATGAAATTCATTGCTCTTTCATTTGATATATGTAAATTTACATTACCATTAGGTTTTCTACAATATCTGTCATTTACCGCATTTAAATGTATTATTTTTCCTACGAAACTTTAAAATCGATTTTAAGAAAGAAAGACCTGTAAGCTTAACTTCAGTTGTGTACAAACTATTTGAGGGGGTTACTAAGAGATACTATACAAGGCTTCCTAGAAGAAAATAATCGTATTTCTCAGCATCAGCATGGGTTTACTAAAGACACGTCCTGTTTGACTAACATGCTCAGCTTTTATGAGGTAGTGAATGCAAATGTGGATATTAGGAATGCTGTAGATGTGATATACTTGGACTTTGCAAAGGCCTTCAACACTGTTCCCCACAAAAGTCTGGTGCAAAAGTTGTGGATGTAAGGACTGGGGAAGAGTCTGTGTGCATGGATAAGGAACTGGCTAATGGACAGAAAACAAAGAGTTGTGATCAACGGATCTTATTCTGAATGGGTGACTGTTAGCAGTGGGGTCCCACAGGGGTCATTACTGGGCCCAGTACTCTTCAATTTATTTATTAATGATCTAGTAGATGCTGTAGAAAGCAATGTTGCTAATTTTGCAGATGATACAAAATTGTGCAGAATCATCAGTTCTCAGGAAGATAGTGACATATTGCAACAGGATCTGGATAGGATGGCTATATGGGCACATAAATGGCAGATGAAATTCAATGTTGAACAATGTAAAGTCCTGCATTTTGGTCATACCAATGGTCTAGCACTATACAAAATAAATGGGATACAGATGGGGACATCAGACTTGGAGAAGGACTTAGGAGCACTCATCGAAAACAAGTTAAATAATCGTATTCAATGCCAAGCCGCTGCAGCTAAAGTTAATAAAATTATGGGATGAAGCATAATATTGCCCCTGTTTAATTCTCTAATAAGGCCACATCTGGAATAAGGCGTTCAGTTCTGGGCACCACATTACAGGAAAGATATTGCAGTTTTAGAGCAGGTGCAGAGACGAGCAAGAAAATTGTTACGAGGGATGGAAGGTCTCATCAAGAAAGGTTAGATAAACTTGGTTTATTTAGTCTGGAAAAAAAGTCTTAAGGTGGTCATACACTGGTCGATTTGACATCAGATTCTACCAACAGAAAGATCCCTCTCTGATCGAATCTGATCAGAGAGGGATCGTATGGCCACCTTTACTGCAAACAGATTGTGAACCGATTTCAGCCTGAAACCATTCACAATCTGTGGTGGTGGTGCTGCCGCCGCTCCCCCCCTCCCCCCACATACATTACCTGCTCCGTCGGTGCGAGTCCCCGCTGTCACTGCTGTCTTCTTCTCTGCTCTGGTCTGGTCTGGTCTAGTCTCCGGCATGCTTCACTTCTTCCTGCACGGCAGGAAGTTTAAACAGTAGAGCTCCCTCTACTGTTTAAACTTCCTGCTGGGCAGGAAGAAGTGAAGCATGCCGGAGACCAGACCAGACCAGAGCGGAGAAGACAGCAGTGACAGCGGGGACTCGCGCCGGCCGGAACAGGTAATGTATACCCGTTATATTGCGTCGGTCGTCGGGCATTCGAACGCCGCTATCGACATCGCCGGTGATTGAGAAAAATCTACCGCACGAACGGATCGTCGGGAATCGACGGGAACAATCAATTTCAGACAGAAATCGATCGTTCTGTCAGCGGTGTGCGCAGCGATTTCATTAATTTTGATAAAGGTGAGGTACTGAACACTTTTGTGACTTAGGCGACTTCTCTTCTTAGTGACAATGCCTCCAGTTGTGCTGAAGGTCCTTTCTGGCAGGACGCTTGAGGCAGGGCAAGACAGAAGTTGGATGGCAAATTGGGAAAGCTCTGGCCACAGGTCAAGCCTGCACACCCAGTAGTCCAAGGGTTCATCGCTGCTCACTGTGTCTACATCCATACTTAAGGCCAGGTAGTCGGCTACCTGCCGGTAAAGGCGTTGGTGGAGGGTAGATCCAGAAAAGTTAAGGTGAGGCATTTGACTAAAGAATGTCCACATGTCCGACATCACCATGAGATCGCTGAAGCGTCCTGTCCTTGGCAGTGGTACCTTTACTGCAGTGGCATTAGTACTTTTATTGCGTTGTGCTGTGACATCACCCTTAAAGGCATTGTAAAGCATAGTTGCCAGCTTGTTCTGCAAGTGCTGCATCCTTTCTGCCTTCAGGTGAGTTGGTACCATGTCCACCACTTTGTGCCTATACTGAGGGTCTAATAGCGTGGCCACCCAGTACAGCTCATTCCCCTTGAGTTTTTTTTATATGAGGGTCCCTCAACAGGCTGGACAGCATGAAAGACGCCATCTGCACAAAGTTGGAGGCAGACGTACTATCCACCTCCTCTTGCTCTTCCTCAGTGACGTCAGATAAGTCCTCCTCCTCCCCCCAGCATCGAACAATACCACGGGAACATTGAGCAGCACAAGCCCCCTGCGACGCCTGCTGTGGTTGTTCTTCTGCTGCCTCCTCCTCCAAAGAAACACCTTCCTCATCATCTGAGTCTGACTCCTCTTCCCCACACGACTCTTCCTCCTCTTCCTCCTCCCCCCTCTGTGCTGCCGCAGGTGTTGAGGAAACATCTGGTTCTGATGAGAATTTATCCCACAACGCTTCCTCCCGTAACTGTTCCTGTTCACGCACCTCCACAGCTTGATCCACCACTCTACGCACGGCACGGTCCAGGAAGTAAGCGTACGGGATCAAGTCGCTGATGGTGCCTTCACTGTGACTCACCAGGTTGGTCACCTCCTCAAACGGCCGCATGAGCCTGCAGGCATTTCACATGAGTGTCCAGTTGTTGGGCCAGAACATCCCCATCTCCCCAGACTGTCTCCTTCTACTGTAGTTGTATAGGTACTTGGTGACGGATTTCTGCTGTTCTAGCAGGCGAGAGAACATATGGAGGGTTAAATTACAGCGAGTCGGGCTATCGCAAATTAGGCGTCTCACCGGCAATTTGTTTCTCAGCTGAATGCCCGCAAAGCGTGCCATGACCGTGTAAGACCGCCTGAAATGCCCACACAACTTCCTGGCCTGCTTCAGGACGTCCTCTAAGCCTGGGTACTTTGACACAAATCTTTGAATGACTAGATTCAGCACATGTGCCATGCAGGGTACATGTGTCAGCTTTCCCAAATTCAAAGCGGAAATGAGATTGCTGCCATTGTCACACACCACGTTGCCGATCTCCAGCTGGTGCGGTATCAGCCACTGATCCACCTGTTTGTTAAGAGCAGCCAGGAGAGCTGCTCCAGTGTGACTCTCCGCTTTGAGGCAAGACATGTCTAAGATGGCATGACACCGTCGTACCTGGCATGCAGCATAGGCCCTGGGGAGATGGGGCTGTGTAGCTGGAAAATAGATTACAGCACCAGTAGAGTAGCACTGCCACTCAGCCAAGGAGGAGGGCGACAGCAAAAAGGATGTAGCAGGAGGCGAGGAGGTGGCAGGAGGACTCCCTGCAAGCCGTGGAGATGTCACAAGTTGGTCCGCTGCACAGCCACGTACTTCCTGCTTGCCATTGGTCACCAGGTTGACCCAGTGTGCTGTGTAAGTAATGTACCTGCCCTGACCGTGCTTGGCAGACCAGGCATCAGGTGGACCCTTGACCCAACACTGTGTGCCAGAGATGACACCACTTGCCTCTCAACTTTACGGTATAGTTTGGGTATCGCCTTTTTAGAGAAATAATTGCGGCCTGGCATATTCCACTGTGGTGTCCAGGGCCGATGCTACCATTAAGGCAAAGGAGGCAGCTGCCCCAGGGCCCCGGAGCTTGTAGGGGCCCCCAGTGGCTACAAGAGGAAAACAATTTTTTTCAAATCGGCCTTATAGTTTTTGAGAAAATCGATTTTAAAGTTTCAAAGGAAAAAAAAACACATTTAAAAACCTGCTGACTTTAATGGTTAATAGCAAATCCACCTTAAATGCTAGAAACCCTAAATTTGCAGGATATGTTAAGGAGTTATTAGGAATAAGAGGAAAAAATAATTTTTCAAAAAGACCTTATAGTTTTTTAGAAAATCGATTTTAAAGTTTAGAAGGAAAAAAGTATAGTTTTAAATGTGGTAAATGTAACTTTTAGTAGCAAACGTAACGGTAGTGTAATTTTACATGCATCAAACGAAAGTGCAATAAATTTCCTGACGGGGTTTCTAGGGGGTCTATACGCAGCCGCAGCGCTTTGGCCAGGGATCGCTATACAGCCGCAATATGGCTGTATGAAGATCCCAGGCATTTTTTCCTATTTTCCCAATTTTTTTTTGTTTAGAGAGTGGGAATTTTTTTTTTTTTTAAATTATGTGGGTTCCCTTCTCCTGAAACTTTTTAACCCCTTGTCCCCCATGCAGGCTGGGATAGCCAGAATGTGGAGCTCTGACCGATTGGGACTTCACACCCTGACTATACCAGCTGCAAAAAAGGTCCCCTAATGCCGATTTTTGTTCCGGGGTATATGTTGGGGGGGGGGGGGGGGCAGGTTTTTTTTTGCCCTGGGGCCCCATTGTTGCTTAAACCAGCCCTGGTGGTGTCCGAATGGCCACAAATTTTCGGAAGGCCTCAGAGTCCACCAACTGGTATGGTAACAGCTGGCGAGCTAACAGTTACACCAAGCCAGCTGTCAGACGCCAGTCAAGGGGGTGACTGGCAGAAATTGGCTTCTTCCGCTCAAAGATTTCCTTCACAGACACCTGTCTGCTGTGGGCAGAGGAGCAGGAACCGCTCAAAGGCAGAGGCGGAGTGGAGGAGGGTGGCTGTGAAGGTGCAAGGGAGAAAGCAGCTGAAGATGCTGCACCTGAAGGAGGAAGAGGAGAAGGAGGATGGCTTTTCTTTTGTGTGCTGCTTTTCCTCTGGCGCTCTTCCCGTTGCAGTTTGTGCCTTTTCTCCATGTGCCTTCATAAGGCAGTTGTCCCTACGTGGGTGTTGGCCTTTCCACAGCTCAATTTTTGGAGGCATAGAGAACAGATGGCATTGCACTGATCTGAGGCAGACACATTCAAAAATTTCCAAACCGCTGAGCCCCCCTGAGGTGATAGCAGTAGGAGAACAGAGGCGCCAGCAGGATAAAAGTGGATAAAAACTTTAAAATTTGCTGGGAGGAAGTGGTGGACTTACCTCCATAAAGCAGACACGAAAGACTGTCTGAATAGTAGTCCACCACTTCCTCCCAGCAAATTTTAAAGTTTTTATCCACTTTTATCCTGCTGGTGCCTCTGTTCTCCTACTGCTATACCGTGTCCACCCCTGGTGGAGGGGTGATCTACCCCCTTTCGCATCTACAGAGAGCGACTTCTTATCCCTGAGTGAGGACAGGTCTAATCTCCTCACCTGCCTATACAGTGGTTGCCTGTGTGGTAACCCATGTTTGTGAGTATAATTTTCTCACGATAACCTTTACTTCATTTATGCTTAACATACTACACTATATTGGGCTCTCGGTTTCTCTACACTTTAACCCTGAGGTGATGGCACTATGGTGGCATTAGCAGCTGACGTTGAAGGGCATGTTGGCTGGCTGGCTGTCCGTAGGTGGCGATACATGGCACCAGACACTGCCACCAGCTGTTTCTGACAACGAGCTTCCCCTGCTTCTTTCAGGAAGTTGTCTCCTCCTACTCCTCTCTGACTCCCCCTCTAAACTGTCCCCCTGTTTATCTTCTCTATTGGGAACATACGTGGCATCCGTATCATCGTTGTCATCATAATCATCCTGCCCAGCTTTGCTTGCCTCAGACACATCCAAAACTGCCCAAACAGCAGATACTTCATCCTCCTCCTCCTCACACGTTATATCCATAGTGTCGCCTAACTCAGACATTTGAGGTGGTGTAACTTGCTTAGCGCCTTCATCTGGTTGTAACAATAATGGCTGTGCATCAGTGATTTCCCCACCAAATAACTCCTGCGAACTGTCAAATGTAGCGGATGTGATACTTGGAGTAGCGCTGGTGGCTGTGGAAGATGAGGTGTTCTGTGTTAAATAGTCAACCACGTCCTGACAATCTTGGGACGTGCCTTCTTCTGAGCACTGTACTTTGGTCCAGGGCCGCACGAAATCACATCAGCATGACCTCGCACAGACCTGCTGGGTGGCCTTCCTCTGGGTCTGCCTCTACCTCTGCATCTACCAGTTTTGTTCGTTTTGTCCATATCGGGGGGGGATGAAGTGAAAGGCATGCACTGACTTGACTAATACAATGTGCAGTCACACAGGTGCAGTTAACAGGTATGCACGGAGTGGTATATCACACTGCGTGCACTCACGTAGGTAGGTGGGTGCACTGAACACAACAGGTAGGTATGTGCAGTAATGGATATTGCAATGTGCACCTGTCACACACAGACAGGTACCGGACAGGCTCAGTGACACTGTGTGCACTCACGTAGGTAGGTGGGTGTACTGAAGTGAACAACAGGCACAGTGGCTTGCAAAAGTATTCGGCCCCCTTGAAGTTTTCCACATTTTGTCATATTACTGCCACAAACATGAATCAATTTTATTGGAATTCCATGTGAAAGACCAATACAAAGTGGTGTACACGTGAGAAGTGGAAAGAAAATCATACATGATTCCAAACATTTTTTTTTACAAATCAATAACTGCAAAAAGGGGTGTGCGGAATTATTCAGCCCCCTTTGGTCTGAGTGCAGTCAGTTGCCCATAGACATTGCCTGATGAGTGCTAATGACTAAATAGAATGCACCTGTGTGTAATCTAATGTCAGTACAAATACAGCTGCTCTGTGACGGCCTCAGAGGTTGTCTAAGAGAATATTGGGAGCAACAACACCATGAAGTCCAAAGAACACACCAGATAGGTCAGGGATAAAGTTATTGAGAAATTTAAAGCAGGCTACAAAAAGATTTCCAAAGCCTTGACTATCCCACGGAGCACTGTTCAAGCGATCATACAGAAATGGAAAGAGTATGGCACAACTGTAAACCTACCAAGACAAGGCCATCCACCTAAACTCACAGGCCGAACAAGGAGAGTGCTGATCAGAAATGCAGTCAAGAGGCCCATGGTGACTCTGGACGAGCTGCAGAGATCTACAGCTCAGGTGGGGGAATCTGTCCATGGACAACTATTAGTCATGCACTGCACAAAGTTGGCCTTTATAGAAGAGTGGCAAGAAGAAAGCCATTGCTAACAGAAAAGCATAAGAAGTCCAGTTTGCAGTTTGTCACAAGCCATGTGGGGGACACAGCAAACATGTGGAAGAAGGTGCTCTGGTCAGATGAGACCAAAATGGAACTTTTTGGCCAAAATGCAAAACGCTATGTGTGGCGGAAAATTAAAACTGCACATTACTCTGAACACAACATCCCCACTGTCAAATATGGTGGTGGCAGCATCATGCTCTGGGGGTGCTTCTCTTCAGCAGGGACAGGGAAGCTGGTCAGAGTTGATGGGAAGATGGATGGAGCCAAATACAGGGCAATCTTGGAAGAAAACCTCTTAGAGTCTGCAAAAGACTTTAGACTGGGGCGGAGGTTCACCTTCCAGCAGGACAACGACCCTAAACATAAAGCCAGGGCAACAATGGAATGGTTTAAAACAAAACATATCCATGTGTTAGAATGGTCCAGTCAAAGTCCAGATCTAAATCCAATCGAGAATCTGTGGCAAGGTCTGAAAACTGCTGTTCACAAACGCTGTCCATCTGACTGAGCTGGAGCTGTTTTGCAAAGAAGAATGGGCAAGGATTTCAGTCTCTTCAGACATTGTGTTGGTCTTTCACGTGGAATTCCAATAAATTTGATTCATGTTTGTGGCAGTAATGTGACAAAATGTGGAAAACTTCAAGGGGGCCGAATACTTTTGCAAGCCACTGTAGGTATATGCAGTGATGGGTATTACAATGTGCACCTGTCACACACACACAGGTACCGGACAGGCACAGTGACACTGCGTGCGCTCACGTAGGTAGGTGGGTACACTGAAGTGAACAACAGGTAGTAGGTATATGCAGTGATGGGTATTACAATGTGCACCTGTCACACACAGACAGGTACCGGATAGGCACAATCACTCTGCGTGCGCTCACGTAGTTAGGTGGGTGCACTGTGAACAACAGGTAGTAGGTATATGCAGTGATGGGTATTACAATGTGCACCTGTCACACACAGACAGGGAAGCAGTAGATTTGGGCGCATGAGACAAGTGGACAAAAAGGGCGCCCCATTCACTCCCATTATAAATATCGTTTATCGGGCGCCGAACAGGGAGAAAAAGGCGCCCGAGATTATTAACGTTTTAACAAACGGCGCCCGGAGAATTTTAAGGATTTATGACTATGTTTGTGATGATTTAACTTTACAAAATCAGCCCGTGACGAATAACGTTTATAAAGATACTAAATCACTATTTATAAAACATTTTTAAAACATTATTATCCACCCAAAAAAATTAATTACATTTATTTATTTACATTTTTTATTTATTAATGTCTGTAAAACATTATTATCCATAGGGGGTCTTAGGTTTAGGCACCAACTGGGGGGTCTTAGGTTTAGGCACCAACAGGGGGGTCTTAGGTTTAGGCACCAACTGGGGGGTCTTAGGTTTAGGCACCAACAGGGGGGTCTTAGGTTTAGGCACCAACTGGGGGGTCTTAGGTTTAGGCACCAACAGGGGGGTCTTAGGTTTAGGCACCAACAGGGGGGTCTTAGGTTTAGGCACCAACTGGGGGGTCTTAGGTTTAGGCACCAACAGGGGGGTCTTAGGTTTAGGCACCAACAGGGGGGTCTTAGGTTTAGGCACCAACAGGGGGGTCTTAGGTTTAGGCACCAACAGGGGGTCTAGGGGTTAGGGAGAGGTACAGGGAGGGTTTTTAACAAACGTTAAAATAAGTTTCAGTTTACAAATAGGGAAGATTAATGTTTTAACAATTGGTGATCAAATACACATTATTTAGTGATTTATAAATTCTTAAAACACTATTTCTAAACGAAATTCTACACAATATTTCAATAAACGATAATACTGTTTATCGTTTACACCACGCGCCCTTTTTTCCCGACGCCCTTTTTGTACGTACCCCACAGACAGGTACCGGATAGGCACAGTCACTCTGAGTGCGCTCACGTAGGTTGGTGAGTGCACTGTGAACAACAGGTAGTAGGTAGTGTTGGGCGAACAGTGTTCGCCACTGTTCGGGTTCTGCAGAACATCACCCTGTTCGGGTGATGTTCGAGTTCGGCCGAACACCTGATGGTGTTCGGCCTTTTAAGTTCGGGTTCGCCCCGAACTTCTGTATGCCCCCGAACAGGGCCGAACAGGGCCCCTGTTCGGGCGAACAGGGCCCTGTTCGGCCGAACAGGCCACAATACGGCCCCCCTATGGGGTCGCAGGCATAAGGGGGGAGCATGCCCCGATCGCGGGGGGGGGTCGGAAATTCCCCCCACCCCCTCCGCTAGCGCTCCCCCCCTCTGCCCGCTTCCCCATAAAAAAAGTTTAAATCAAGTTCAATAGTAGTGTACCTGGGCTGGTGGCATTGGCTGGCAGTGGAGTGAGGAGGAGGAGGAGTCCGAGTAGCAGAGTGACGTTGAGGCCGGGCAGCGGGCGGTTCAGCGCTAGTACCCTTGTGGTACTTCCGCCCTTTCTCTGACCTCACGTCCTCTGCATACGAGGGTACGCATCACGCGTACCCTCGTATGCGTCATCACGCAGAGGACGTGAGGTCAGAGAAAGGGCGGAAGTACCACAAGGGTACTAGCGCTGAACCGCCCGCTGCCCGGCCTCAACGTCACTCTGCTATTCGGACTCCTCCTCCTCCTCACTCCACTGCCAGCCAATGCCACCAGCCCAGGTACTATTGAACTTGATTTAAACTTTTTGTATGGGGAAGCGGGCAGAGGGGGGAGCGCTAGCGGAGGGGGTGGGGGGAATTTCCGACCCCCCCCCGCGACCGGGGCATGCTCCCCCCTTATGCCTGCGACCCCATAGGGCCCCCAAAATGGGCATGTTCGGGGGTCCCATTGACTCCCATTGAGTTCGGCGTTCGGGCCGAACATGCCGAACATCTGGCCCATGTTCGGCCTGTTCGGCCCGAACCCGAACATCCAGGTGTTCGCCCAACACTAGTAGTAGGTATATGCAGTGATGGGTATTACAATGTGCACCTGTCACACACACACAGGTACCGGACAGGCACAGTGACACTGCGTGCGCTCGGGTAGGTAGGTGGGTGCACTGTGAACAACAGGTAGGCATATGCAGTGATTGGTATTACAATGTGCACCTGGCACAGTAGTAATTATACCACCAAGGGGCTAAAGGCCAGCTGCGACTGACTGACAGGGCTGTATATAATGCAAGTGGGCCACAAAAAGAAAAAGAAAAAAGATCACAAGAACAAGATTAGCTCTCAAAAGAGCTGTTGTGGGGTGCTTTTTTAACAATAAGAATCAGCAAGGAGCAAACTAAGAAGCCTAAGGAGAAGCTAAGAAGCCTACAAGAGCCTAAACTAAGCTTTCCCTATGCCAGCAGCAAGGTTCTTTCCCTTCTCTAATTATTGCAGCCACATGAGTGAGTAAAAAGGCAGATGCTGCCTGCCTTTTATAAGGGGGGGTGGGGCTCCAGGAGGGAGTGTAGCCTGACTGACTACAATGTGCCTGCTGACTGTGATGTAGAGGATCAAAGTTGACCCTCATGATGCACTATGGGGGCGAACCAAACTTTCGAAAAAGTTTGCGGTTCTCCACGATCGCGAACCCCGGTAGTTCGCTGACGAAACGTTCGGGCCATCTCTACTGGTCACTTTGCGAGCATGGAGGTTAAGGAGGAATTGGTGGAGTTACATTCAAAGGGTTGCTGATTTTGATGTGTTTATGCATTTTTAAGATTTAAAAGAAACCCGAGGTGAGGGGCATATGGAGGCTGCCATATGTATATCCTTTTAAACAATACTAGTTGCTTGGCAGTCGTGATGATCTTTCTAGTCAGTAGTGTCTGAATCACACACCTGAAATAAGCATGCAGTTAATCTTGTCAGATTTTTGTCAGAAACGTCTGATCTGCATTCTTGTTCAGATTCTATGGCTCAAAGTGAGTGGATCAGCAGGACAGCTAGAAGATAATGTGCATTGTTTAACCACTTGCCGACCGCGCACTCATACCGCGCGCAAAGTGGCAGCTGCAGGACCAGCGACGCAGTATTGCGTCGCCAGCTGCAGGCTGATTAATCAGGAAGCAGCCGCTCCGTGAATAGCCTGCGGGCCGCCGATGGCGGCTCGCAGGCTAAATGTAAACACAAGCGGAAATAATCCGCTTTGTTTACATTGTACGGCGCTGCTGCGCAGCAGCGCCGTAAGGCAGATCGGCGATCCCCGGCCAATCAGCGGCCGGGGATCGCCGCCATGTGACAGGGGACGTCCTGTCACTGGCTGCACAGGACGGATAGCATCCTGTGCAGCCCGGAACACCAGGGGGCCAGGTAGGAGAGGGAGGGGGGGGGATTTCGCCGCAGAGGGGGGCTTTGAGGTGCCCCCCCCCCCGCAACACCGGCAGGCAGGAGCGATCAGACCCCCCCAGCACATCATCCCCATAGTGGGGGAAAAAGGGGGGCGATCTGATCGCTCTGGATGCACCCTGATCTGTGCTGGGGGCTTTAGAGCCCACCCAGCACAGATCACAAATAACAGCGCCGGTCCTTAAGGGGGGGTAAAGGGTGGGTCCTCAAGTGGTTAAAAGGTAATGAATATGTCAGTCTCCATATGTCTCTCACCATGGGCTTCATTCAGAAAGCGGTTCTAACTGTTAGCACGCTTGTGAAAAGCCCTCTATCACGCCTAAACTCAATTAGGTCGTGATAAAATCAACTCGCGCGCAAAGTCCCGCGTGCACAACTTTGCGCACGCATAGCGTTGCGACGATAACGGCGCACCCAATGCGTCTATAAGGTCGACCTTATAGATGCATTGGGTGCGCCGTTATCGTTGCACCGCTGCAACTTTGCGCGCGGGACTTTGCGCGCGAGTTGATTTTCAAAACGGTGCTAACCTAGTTAGCATCCTACACTTAACATGCCCAAAGTTTTAAAGCGTGCTAATTAGGTTAGCACCACTTTCTGAATCAAGCCCCTTGGGTTTCCTTTAAATCTGCAGCAAAAATAAAGGTATGATATTCATGAATTGTATGTGTAGTACAGCGAAGAAATAGAACATTAGTAACACAGAAAAGAGTCTCCTATTGTTTTCCATTACAGAAAGAGTTAAGCCTCATCTACACATGTAGATGAGGCGGCAATCCGGCGGCTCAATTAGCCACCGGATCGCCTCTTCCGCGTCCCCGCACGTGCCCGCCACGTCCCCGCTTGCCGCTCGTGCGCCGGATTCGATTCCCCACTCGTCCCCGCCGGCGCCTCTTATCTTCCGCTCGATTCCCTGCCATTGTCCCCTCGCGGGGAGCGAGCAGGGAGTCGGCGGAAGCAAGATCCGTCCTGTCGGATCTTATCAATCGAGCCACATCAGCGGCTCGATTGATAAGGAACATCGCGGCCGCATCTACGCGTGTAGATGCGGCTTTAGAAAAAAAAAACGTCAGTTGTAATCTATTCAAAAGACCTTCTCTGAGCTTTTCGACCCACTGTGTTAAATACAGTCCGATTTTCTGAACAGCAAAGAAACTGTAAGGGGCAATTTGAGATAAGATTTTCCTGCAGGAAAGTTCAAAAGGTGATTAGTTCTTCTTTGTTTATAGTTTAAAAGACAGAGTGTGCTTTTATAATTGCAATTGTGACAGAATTATACATTGTTATTTAAAAAAAGCTATATATGGGGGGGGGGGGGGGGGTCAGGCAGCCGGATCCCCCATATAGCTAGCTGAGCATGGTGTCCCCAGTGTAGCACGGTGTCCCCCGAAATGCCAACAGCCTTTACACAC
The DNA here is from genome assembly GCF_040937935.1 of Hyperolius riggenbachi. Lineage (NCBI taxonomy): Eukaryota > Metazoa > Chordata > Amphibia > Anura > Hyperoliidae > Hyperolius > Hyperolius riggenbachi. The sequence goes on from NC_090654.1 coordinate 161,486,504, forward strand.
CTCCCAGGCTCCAGTGATGAGCAGCTCTAGCGCCCCCCCCCCCCCCCCCACGCTCTGGCCGGCATCCTCGCTTGCACTGCCGTTAAGTTCCGGGTCACAGCTTGATGACATCATCAAGCTGGGACCTGACACTTACAACAGAGCGAGCAGAGATGCCGGCCACAGCGGATGGGAGTGACAATCGCAGGGAAAATGTCAGGAAGATGAGTGGATCATCTTCTTTCCCTACCACCGTTGCTCTTAGTGTTCACTACGATCTGCCGGCGATCATAGTGGTCAGGAGCCAATTGCGATGGCTCCTGATCACTGAAGGGAGATGCCCGCTGTCATATGACAGCTTAATCTTCCCTCTCGGGTGCACAAGATCGCGTCAGGAGCAAAAATGGCAGGTGGTGTAAATCCTACGCCGCATCAGGCTTAAACAGCCACAAGTGTGGCGTAGGCTTTACCATCAGTGGTCCCCAAAAGGATAAAATAAAAATATGAGACTCTTCTCTTATCCGTACTACACATAATTAATTATCAAAAGTTATTTTTGCTTGCATAAGGGGCCCCCTACGTGACACCTGCTAACAGTGGTGGCCTAGTGGTCCACTCACAGTATTCACCTCCCCCTCACCGCATTCCTTGGCCGCCTAGTGGTCCTCCCATCTCCACAGTATTCCCAGTGGTGGTGGCTTAGAGCCCTTCCCCTAAATTGAATTTCCTGGCAGCTTACTGGTTGTCCCCCCCCCCCTACTTCCCCTGACTTGCTTACAGTGGCAGCCCAATGGTCCCCCGTCCCTCCACAGTATTCCTGGTGGTAATCTTGTAGATCCCCATCCCTCACAGTATTCCCAGTAGTGGTGGCCTAGTGGTCCCCTCACCCCCCGTATTTAATTCTCTGTCAGCTTAGTAGTCATTTACCACCACCACTCCTCCCCCCCCCCCCCCCCCCCCCCCCCAGTATTTAATTCCCTGGTAGACTAGTGATCACCCATCCCCTCTGGCCGTTCTTCCCCCTCCTCTCCCCAGAGCATAAACTAATTATAGAGCAGAAGATCACATGCATAGCCTACTAATGATACAGCTGCGTGGTCCAACCAGCCCTGAACTTTTCAACATATTCTGTCCTACCCCAGCGACACCCCCACACCACTTTCTTCCTCCTCGCAGCCACAGGCATGTACGCACTGATGTTACATAACATGCCTGCATCAGGGAGAGTGCCACTGCGGCTGGCTGTAAGAGACCAAGGAAGAGAACCATGACCACATCCGGGACGCATCCTCGCCGTGATGATGGATCAAGAGGCAGGTCCAAGTGGCCAGGGAATCGTTAACGTATAATCAATGCTCCTCTGCCTGCTGCAGCCTAGTGCTGTCCGACTCCACCACACATGCCGTGGCTGACCAAACTAAATTTGTGAGGGGTAAAAGGGAGAAACATGGGGGGCACCTACGGACTCTGGGGCCCTGGGGTAATTGCCCCCTTTGCCTTTATTGTAGCAGTGGCCCCGCCTTAAACTGCAATCTATTTTCTTATTTAATTTTACTCTACCATATTTCCAAGCTGGTGCTTGAGAAATAAAACTTGTAAAATAACATATTGCGGACCACTGTATATGTTTCATTGTAAACCTTTAGAATACTGTTATAATAAACTCATTTTATTTATTCATGGTAAATCAGTGGAAGTTTTTAGATGGCTTCACGGAAGCGCCTGACCTTACTGGGTCCCAGTAATCAGTGGGGAATCTTATTAAATACTGTGCTAAGAGCTTTATACTAATTGTCGCTGTTTCAAACAGAATAAAACTCACAACTCAGTCAAAAATAATAAGTTGTGTTTTTGTACAATTGAGATATTTTAGCAGTACTTTTCCTCTTTCATTTGTCACATGTGGAATATTAAAAGGCTAGCAGCAGGGTACTGGATTCCTGGAGAAATGTAACAAGCCGACTCTGATCTTCCTGACCTCTCCTTAATCATAACTCTCCTCTTTTTTACTGAGTGCTCCAAACAGCCAGCTGCAATTTCTGATCCGCCTCCACACTTAGGTGGAAGAACTTCTAGCACAAGCTGTCCGCTCATACAAAAAAAAAAAAACACTGGCAGCACTAAAAAAGAAAAATCTACAAGACATCAACCTAGGGTAAACCTTTCTTTTCAGTAAGTACTGTGCTTGGAACATATTGTTAAATTGTAAATACAGCTGACCATGCTGGGCAGAATAAAGCACATTCCATGTTTGAGGTCACCCTTACTGTGATTAAGAAGCATGCCCGTACCAAAAACTGTCTAAACGACTAAAATGTTTTTCTTTTTGTAAACATAAATACCGTTTCTTTATTATTGGTCTGCACTCATGACAAGCATCCAGTGGAGTTCTTTGTTTGGTCCAAAATACTGTATTCTTTATTAACAAAAGTCAAAATGATCATGTTTAATGTTGAAGTAAAAAAAAAAAAAATCAAGCTATGGCCACAATATGTATGGAAAGTCACAGATTTGCACTTCCCTCTACAATCAGTTACTTTGCTTACACATATTATTGTATTATAATTCCTATTGTGCAGCAGTATAAGACTATTCAGGTCAATGGGCACAGATGAATGACTGCTGCTGAGTGAGCCAATATTGTCCCCATTTCTCTTAATAGACTGTGGGGAGTTTAGTAAGATGGCAGACTGCAAATTGCAGTCCCTTAGCTTAGTTTGGCCATGATTGCACAAGTGAAAGGCAGGCAGCAGTGCTATACAGAAGCTATGAGCTACTTTGCCTGGCTGTTAATCTAGCTTCATTTAAATAATCATAAAAACTGTATATGTATGTGTTTATACTTCCCCTTTCATAAACAATAATAATAATAATAATAATAAAGTGCAACACAATTCCAACTCCCTCTCATTCCACAAGCAGGAAATTCATAGCCCAAAATCATGAGGCTCCGCCCCTGAGAAATACCAGTCTGCATGTGTCATAATAATAGGAGGCAGTCTCAAATGGAGGTAAAACTCTCACCAGTCCTCTCTTCGCTGCAACCATAATCAATTTCCTAGCTTCCTGACATGCAACCTATTACGCTCTGCCCTAACCGTTTCATCCTCCAATCAGACTCATGAGGGGCTGCAGCGCACCTAGGGCTACAGATATGTCACTTGGCTACATTTTTTTAACACAAGTGAAATCTGTAATTCATTGGATGTTTCAAAATGCTTTTGTTAAGCATTTGTACTTAGCTTAAGGAAAATCATCTGCAAAGAAAAAAAGAATAGCCACATTAATGTCATCCAAACCCGACTCCCACCCCCCAGACCTGGGGTTAAGGACTATTTAAGTATTCTATTCAAGGATGCCATATTACTTAAATAACGCCTAGAGATCTGTCAGTGTGTTAACCATCTTTTCATGTACCATGAATTTAGTTGTACCATGCACCATGAAAATATTCTATGCAGGTATCACAAGGACACTGCCAAAGGATAAACAAATCATCTATGAACCGGTACCACCCCAAATTATGGGGGTGGAACCAGCTCAACTGCAAGGACCAGACGACCTCACACTCCCACCAACCAAGGTACAGATTGGCGACCAATGGAGCTCACTTGGCACCTGTGGCCACCCCCCTTACCTGGGGGTAGAAGCGAGAGTCAAAAGTGAAAAAATTGTGGGTAAGTGCAAAAGATAAAATATCCAAACATAAAAGATTTCTTCTGCGTAGAAAGACTACCCATATCCAAAAAGTATCTGACTGCCTGAACACCGGCAGGATGGCCCACATTCGAGTATACGGACTTGATATCGCAAGTCACTAAGAGAATATCATCTGAAATATTTAGGCAATCAAGATGATTGAGTAGGTCAACTGTATCATGAATGAATGAATCCAAGGTCATCACAATCGATTGTAGATAATAGTCAATGAATTGGCAGGTCCACTCTGTAAGGCTCTCAATACCTGAAATTATTGGCCTTCCCGGTGGTGTAGGGGTGTTTTATGGATTTTGGGCAACGTATAAAAAGTGGCTCTTCTTCCGTAAGGCTTCTTTCCCACTAAATTAGATGCCACGTTAAGGTTGCATAACGTGCCCCTAACGCAACGCATAGTGGGGTTGAAGCTGGACGTTACATTGAGCCGCATTAAGCAGCTCTTCACGCGTCCTGTGATGCCGTGATGCGTACTCTTGGATGCATGTGGCATCATGTGGTCCCGCCGCACAGAGCAGCACTCCAGGAAGTAAACACTGCACGTCACAACGTGCAGTGAATATTAATTAGTCATGTGGCTGGCCGAGGAGGAGGAGGGAAGACCTCCTCCTCCAACACTACTGAGCATTTACGCACAGTCTAACGCGGCTTAGCCGCGCATAACGCACAGCATGCAGCACTTTCAACTGACGTACAGCGTTACAATGTAACGCAACGGGGGCAATGTGAATAGCCCATTGATTTTTCATTACTGGGCGGTGGGCTACATTACAGGCTGCACTACCGTGCGCCTGTAACGTCCCACTGTGAAAGCAGCCTAATAGTCCCTTCAAATCTGTCAGTGTCCAGAATATGACTCAATTCAGTTTGAAAGCGTTCAGTGGGGTTACCATATAATCTATGATAGAAATCCTTGTTATTCAATTGTCTATAGGCCTCTTCTTTCACTTTTTATATGTTACCCAAGATCCATAAAACACCCCTAAACAACTGGGGAGGCCGATAATTTCAGGCATTGGGAGCCTTACAGAGCGGGCCTGCCAATTCATTGACTGTTATCTACAACCAATTGTAATGACCTTGAAATTATTCATTCATGATACAGGTGACCTACTTAATCATCTTGATTGCCTAAATATTTCAGATGTTATTCTCTTGGTGACTTGCTGCAATATTGAGTCCCTATAATCGAATGTGGGCCATGCTGAGGGTGTTCAGGCAGCCAGATACTTTTTGGATTTAAGTACTCTTCCTACGCAGAGGTAGAGTTGTCTCGAACCTCCCATTTTAGGTTCGCAAACCTCGAACGAGTACATGCGAAAAAAGTTCACGAACATGCAAACTTTTCGAACCGCCATAGACTTCAATGGGCAGGCAAACTTTCAAAACTACAAACACTAATTGTGGCCACAAAAGTGATGGAAAAGATGTTTGAAGGGGTCTAACACCTGTAAGGGGCATGGCGGAGTAGGATACATGCCAAAAGTCCCGGGGGAAAATCCGAATTTGACGCACAGCAGGGTTTAAGGGCAGAAATCGCATTGCATTGCTAAATTGGAGGCCTAAAGTGCTTTAAAACATCTTGCATGTGTATACATCAATCAGGTAGTGTATTTAGTGTACTGCTTCACACTGACAGACTAAACTCACTGTGTAACGCACCGCAAACAGCTGTTTGTGTTGTGACAGCCATGCTGGACTGGAGCACACCATGGCAAGAGTGCAGACGATGGCGGTTTTCAAGCCCATATGGTCGGGTTGAGGTAGCTGAATGACAGAACAACAGTGACTGAGTTTCCAGCTGATCGAATTTGGTCTGTCCACAATGAAGCAACAACCTTATTATCTTCTTGGGTCAGTTGTGCCCCCCAACCCCAACACACTAATTTAGCCGGTCATTGCTTCATTGTGGTACGCAAGCCCCTTCACTGCGGCAAGGTAATGATCACGAAGGGGAATTGACACATGTGCATGCCCTTTGTTTTGTTGTTGCAGCCGCAGTGCAGCCAGAAAAATTCGGCAGGCATGTACACGCACCAGAAAAATTATTATAGTGGCTGCTGCTAGCAGCGCCCTTAAAAATTCAGAAATCCACCTGCAGTCTTGGACCCTGTTGGTGGTGGCGGAGAAGGCAGTCAAGCGGCCTGCAGGCAGAGATGCTGTGTGGAGACCATCTTATTCTTGGGGCAGGAAGTCACACGGCGTGCAGGCTGAGATGCTCTGTGTGGGGACTGACTTAGTCTTCGAGCAGGCAGTAGCCCTCCGGGATCCATGCCTCATTCATTTTGATAAACATGCGGTACTAAACACTTTTGTGACCTAGGCGACTTCTCTTCTCACTGACAATGCCTCCAGCTGCACTGAAAGTCCTTTCTGACAGTACGCTTGAGGCAGGGCAAGCCAGAAGTTGGATGGCAAATTGTGACAGCTCTGGCCACAGGTCAAGCCTGTGTACCCAGTAGTCCAGGTGTTCATCGCTGCCAGAGTGTCTACATCCACACTTAAGGCCAAGTAGTCAGCTACCTGCCGGTCCAGGCACTGGGGGAGAGTGGATCCGGAATGGCTTAGATGAGGCATTGGAGTAAAGAATGTCCGCATGTCCGACATCACCATGAGATCACTAGAGCATCCCATCCTTGCCTGTGTGGACATGGGAGGAGGAGGAAGATTACTGGCAGTGGGACCTTTATTCCATTGTGCTGTGACATCACCCTTAAACACACTGTAAAGCATACTTGCCAAATGGTGTTTCAAGTGCTGCATCCTTTCAGCCTGGTGGGCAGTGGGGCTCAGCAGAGCTCGAATATTCGAGTAGCTCGAATATTCGAGCTCTTTTTCAGCTATTCGAGCTCGGTATTCGAGCTCCGAATAGCTGCAGCTATTCGAATGGGCTATTCGCGTACACTCGAATAGCCCATTCACTATTCGAGCTATTCGAGCAAACGGCGCTATTCGAGCTCGGTACCGAGCTCGAATAGCGTCATAGCCCAGATTGATGTCCTTAGAGCCAATCAGAGGGCTCCCAGGCCCTCTGACGGCAGCCAATCACAGAGGGGGACCCTGGCCAGCCCCTACCCTATAAATAGCGGCCGCCATGTTACGTTTCTCCGTCCTTGCCTGAGACTTGCATAGAGAGAGAGTTGCTCCTTTGTGCTTTGGCTTAGCAAGAGCTTTATTGTGGTCATTTACCTAGCGTTTTTGCTCACATACACCTCCTATACACACCTATATTGTTGTTAGTTAGTTAGACATTGTATTTTAGTTAGTAGCTTTTGTGTTACATAGAGACAGACACAGCTGCTGCAGGCCTACAGCTTTAGGCCTCAGGGCCTGCCTGTGTGGGCAGCTGTCCTCCTGTCCTCCTGTCCTCTGTTTATTTCTCTCTATTCTATACCAGTATTTCTGCTTTCCTTTACTACTGATTGTATTAGTATTGTAGTTATATACTGTAACTGTACTAGGACACTCACTGTCACTGTTCATAGGCTACTAGCTGCTCCTGCGTGTGTGCACTCACTGTCTGTGTACACACACTACACACACTCTATTTCCAAGTTCTGATAACTGATTGATTATTGTAATTGAATATTGTAATTAGTTAGTTGTACTCACTGTTACTACTTACTGTACTAGGAGTCTCGGACACTCAGTCACTGTTCATAGGCTACTAGCTCCTGCGTGTGTGCACTCACTGTCTGTGTACACACTACACACACTCTATTTCCTTCTGATAACTGATTGATTATTGTAATTAGTTAGTTGTACTTACTGTTACTACTTACTGTACTAGGAGTCTAGGACACTCAGTCACTGTTCATAGGCTACTAGCTCCTGCGTGTGTGCACTCACTGTCTGTGTACACACTACACACACTCTATTTCCTTTTGATAACTGATTGATTATTGTAATTAGTTAGTTGTACTTACTGTTACTACTTACTGTACTAGGAGTCTAAGACACTCAGTCACTGTTCATAGGCTACTAGCTCCTGCGTGTGTGCACTCACTGTCTGTGTACACACTACACACACTCTATTTCCAAGTTCTGATAACTGATTGATTATTGTAATTGAATATTGTAATTAGTTAGTTGTACTCACTGTTACTACTTACTGTACTAGGAGTCTCGGACACTCAGTCACTGTTCATAGGCTACTAGCTCCTGCGTGTGTGCACTCACTGTCTGTGTACACACTACACACACTCTATTTCCTTCTGATAACTGATTGATTATTGTAATTAGTTAGTTGTACTTACTGTTACTACTTACTGTACTAGGAGTCTAGGACACTCAGTCACTGTTCATAGGCTACTAGCTGCTCCTGCGTGTGTGCACTCACTGTCTGTGTACACACTACACACACTCTATTTCCAAGTTCTGATAACTGATTGATTATTGTAATTGAATATTGTAATTAGTTAGTTGTACTCACTGTTACTACTTACTGTACTAGGAGTCTCGGACACTCAGTCACTGTTCATAGGCTACTAGCTCCTGCGTGTGTGCACTCACTGTCTGTGTACACACTACACACACTCTATTTCCTTCTGATAACTGATTGATTATTGTAATTAGTTAGTTGTACTTACTGTTACTACTTACTGTACTAGGAGTCTAGGACACTCAGTCACTGTTCATAGGCTACTAGCTGCTCCTGCGTGTGTGCACTCACTGTCTGTGTACACACTACACACACTCTATTTCCAAGTTCTGATAACTGATTGATTATTGTAATTGAATATTGTAATTAGTTAGTTGTACTCACTGTTACTACTTACTGTACTAGGAGTCTCGGACACTCAGTCACTGTTCATAGGCTACTAGCTCCTGCGTGTGTGCACTCACTGTCTGTGTACACACTACACACACTCTATTTCCTTCTGATAACTGATTGATTATTGTAATTAGTTAGTTGTACTTACTGACTGTTACTACTTACTTACTTACTGTACTAGGGACACTCACTCAGTCACTGTTCATAGGCTAGCTCCTGCGCGTGTTTGCGCGTGCGTGCACTCACTGTCTGTAGTGTACACACACTAAATTTACTTGTGATTACTACTGATTATTGTAAGTTGTAACTGCTAGTTGTACTTCCTGACTGTTACTACTTACTTACTGTACTAGGGACACTCACTCAGTCACCTCACCCACCAACCCACTCCATTAAAGTACCCCACTTTTCACCCGCCCTTTTAAAAAACTTTTGTCTATACACCCAAAACATTGAAGATGTCTGGAAGTGGCAGCCAGCGCGGTTTGGGCAAGGGGAAGGGCAGCAAGGGAATCAGGAGGAGAGGGAGCAGCATTGTGGCAAGCCGCGGGCGCGCCACCATGCACAGTTCCGCAGCAGCAGCAGCAGCGTCAGTGGCTAACATTCCTCCCATAGCCACTGGCCGTGGACGCCTTGGGCGCCGCCCAGCAGGAGCATCTGCAACTCACGCTGCAGAGACACAGCAGCAGCAGCGTGTAGCACCTGCTCCGATTTTCCTCCAGCCGGGTCGGAAACGTCCCATTGAGGAAAAGCATGCAGACACTGTGGTGCAACTCATGATGGAGGATGAGCAGCCCGCCATCAGCTCTGCATCTGAGGCCTCCACCCTCACCACCACCACCACCACCCCTGTTCGCAGCAGCCGCCCAGCAGGGTCTAGGGAGGAGGCCAGTTAACCGTCACTCGCCGACCTGTCATTCAGCAGTCTTTTGACCCCAGGCATCATGAGTAAATTGTCTGCTGTTGTTGGCGATCTTGAGGAGGAGATGCTGATGGGCACTTTGGGGGATGAGGGATTGGACAGCAAGACTGTGGCGACAGTCAAGCAGCCCATCCATGCATCAGGAGAGGAGTTTGGGGGGTCCTCATCCCAGCAGGACATGTTTCAGGAGGGGGAGGATGTTGATGACCCGGTGACAGACAGAGACTGGGTGCCACCACCTCCAGGGGATGTCGTCCTCAGCAGCTCTGAGGAGGAGGAGGAGGATGCTCTTGTGGGCCTTGCAAGGAGGCGCATCATTGCAAGCATTGGCAGCAGCAGTAGGCAGGTCCCACAGCCTGCTGGTGTCTCAGGCTCAGCAGCAGCAGCAGCAGCATCTGCCAGTACCACCACCAGCCGCACCCAAGCCCCCCAAGCCCCCCCCCCCAAACCACCACAGGGAGACAGGCAGCAGCGCTTCCATGCCGTAGGGGGATGTTTCTGTCACCAATCTGGCGCTTTTTCACCATGCCCACAGTGTACAGCAAGTACGCCACTTGCAACCACTGTCAGCGGAAGTTGAGCAGAGGTGCAGACCCCTTAAAGTTCTGCACCAGCTCGCTCATCAACCACCTTGCTGCGAAACATTTCCACCAGCATCAGGAGTTCCAGAGGCTGAAGGCATCTGGTGCTGGCAGTGGCACCACACCCATCACTGCACAGCCTTCAGCAGCAGCAGCAACAGCAGCCACCCGCCCTCCTGCTCCTCCAGCAGCACCAGCAGGAGTGCGGAAACGCACTGCTCCTCCCCCCTCTGCAACTCCTGCCGCCGACACTGAGGCCTGTTCTGGCAGCCAGTCCTCAGTGGCCTCCTCCGCTGTGTCTGCTGATTCCCGTGCCAGCAAAAGGCCACGCCAGAGCCTTTTGAGCGAGTCCTTCCAGGGGGTGGTTAGGGCTCTGCCTCCCAGCAGCCGTCGCGTGCGGCAGCTGAACGGCTTGCTGGCACGGGCCATGTGCTCCCAACTCCTGCTGTACACGCTCGTGCAGGAGGGGAGCGACATTCGTGCGCTGCTTGCTTGCGCAGCCCCAGACTGGCAGCTCCCCAGCAGACACTTTTTCTCCCGCAAGGCCATTCCTGCACTGCACCGCTTTGTGATGGCCAATGTGGAGCGAGGGCTGGAGCACGCGGTTGGTGAAAGGGTCCACGTCACCATGGACTCCTGGAGCAGCCGCTTCGGGACAGGCCGCTACCTGTCCTTCACTGTCCACTGGGTCAGCTTGGTGGAAGGGGGTGAGGATGGGAGAGCAGCAGCGGGCACAGCAGCAGCAGCAACACAGTGGGTGGTGCCACCCCGCAGGGTCAGGGGAACTGCAGCAGGTTCCTCCGATCCTCTGCCATCCTCCGGCACACCTGGCCAAACCCCCCGCCTCAGCAGCAGCGTGAAGGCCCGCCACTGCCAAGCGCTGCTGCACTTGGTCAGCCTTGGGAAGACCAAGCTGACGGCAACCCATGTGTTGGCCAAACTCCAGGAGCAGGAGAGGATTTGGCTGACCCCCAGAGGCCTCAGAGTCGGAGAGGTGGTGGCCGACAATGGGGCCAATCTGGTTGCCGCAATAGACAGGGGAAACCTGACCCACATCCCCTGTCTTGCCCACGTGCTGAACCTGGTGGTGCAGAAGTTCTTGCGCACCTACCAGGGGATGGGCGAACTGCTGGAAACGGCAACGAACGTTGTGCGTCACTTCCGGCGCTCGGCTGCAGCCTGTGCGAGCCTGGAAGACGTGCAAAAGGAGCTGGATCTGCCACGCCATCGGCTGATCCTTGACGTTCCGACTCGCTGGAACTCCACCCTGGCGATGTTGGAGCGTCTGGTTGAACAGAAGCGCGCTGTCAAACAGTACCTTGCCCTGGCCACTGTTTCCGCCGCTCAGAGAAGGGACAAGACCAGCAACATCCCGTCCATCGTCCCCGATGATGACTGGAGGCACATGCAGCAGGTGTGCTTAGTGCTGGCTCCCTTTCTGCAGGCCACTAACATGGTGAGCAGGGACCATGCTATGGTCTGCGAGTGGGTGCCCCTGGTTTGTCTGCTGAACAGGGCCCTCGATGCTTTGCTGGAACAGGGAGCGGCAGCCTTAGACCAGCAGGAGCGGCAAGCAGCTGCACAGTCCACCTCTGAGGGGGAGGAGGAGGAGGACTTGGTGGAGGTCCCTGACCTTGCTGCTGATGAGGGGGATCAGCACAGTGCAGCTGAGTTGGTGCGGGGGTGGAGAGAGGATGAGGCTGACGAGGCAGAGGAGGAGGATGAGGACAGCAGCACTGCCGTCGATGTGCCAGCAGACGTGGCCCGCCTCTTCCCAATGGCAGCGCACATGCTGACGTGCCTGCGCAGAGACCCCAGGGTGATCCAGATGAAGCAGAGGGAGGACATCTGGATCAGCATGATGTTGGACCCACGCCTCAAGGGGAAGTTGAGCCAGTTCCTGCCGCCTGCAGGAGGAGACCCAGCGCAACAAATAAGGAGCTTGCAGCAGGCCCTTGTTGAGCGCTTGGAGGAAGCCTTCCCCCAGCCTTCCACCCCCACTGTCCAGCAGCCAGCACAGAGGCAGCAGCAGGTGCCTGCATCCAGCAGCAAGCGCCCCACAGACCTGCTGTCTCTCAGCCACGAGCTCTACAGGACTGTAGAGGCTCCGGCAGCAGTGACTAGAGAGGAGGTGCATGCAGCAGCATCCTCCACCGGTCACAGCCAGCGCCTGACCCGCATGGTGGCTGACTACATGGGGTCCTACAGCGGGCTTGACAGCGATGCCCCTGTTGATCCCATGGAGTATTGGGTCAAGCGCCTGGAGATCTGGAGCGAGCTGGTGCAGTACGCCCTGGAAGTGCTGTCCTGCCCCCCTTCCAGCGTGCTGTCCGAGCGCTGCTTCAGTGCAGCCGGTGGTGTGGTCACCGAGAAACGCTCACGTCTGTCTCACAAGTCTGTGGACAGACTGACGTTTCTCAAGATGAACCAGGCGTGGGTGGAAGGCGAGTTCCTGGCCCCTGTTGTCGGCGAGAGGGGGACATGAACTGGCTAAGAACCATCGTTAATGTGCCTTACCACCCTTTACCACCTCCTGGCTCCTGCTCACTAAGCCAGCCTGGTTCACTTTGACTATTACGTCGCCTGCAGCCACACATTTTACACCTACAGTGGGCTGCTGTGCACTGCCCTTCTGCTGTCTGTCTGTGTTTCCCACTGCCAGGGTACACAGATTTACCTTCTGCTGCCACTCTGCCACCAGCTATTACGTCAAACAATAGCTATATATCTGTGTAATTTGTTTTACAAACAAAACCAAAAAAACATAAAAAAAAAAAAAAAAAGGTTTAATTTTTCTGAGGTGCCCGGGTTGAAAACTGTGTTGTCCCAGTTGTGTATTGGACACGATGTGGGCTGCACGACCGCTGTCTGGGACCTCCTGTTGTGTTCATTTACGGCCTGGTATCACCGCTAGGTACCAGGGCTATTATGTCACGCTGCCTGCCTGCTGCCACACTCACACTACTCCTCCATTCCTCCTGATGATGTTGCTGTCTGTCTGTGTTTCCCAACGCCAGGGTACACAGATTTACCTTCTGCTGCCACTCTGCCACCAGCTATTACGTCAAACAATAGCTATATCTGTCTGTGTAATTAGTTGTAAAACCAAAACTACAAAACCATAAAAAAAAAAAAAGGTTTAATTTTTCTGAGGTGCCCGGGTTGAAAACTGTGTTGTCCCAGTTGTGTATTGGACACAATGTGGGCTGCACGACCGCTGTCTGGGACCTCCTGCCTGCTGTGTTTATTTACAGCCCTGGTATCACCGCTAGGTACCAGGGCTATTATGTCACGCTGCCTGCCTGCTGCCACACTCACACTACTCCTCCATTCCTCCTGCTGATGCTGCTGTCTGTCTGTGTTTCCCAACGCCAGGGTACACAGATTTACCTTCTGCTGCCACTCTGCCACCAGCTATTACGTCAAACAATAGCTGCTCACATTACTCCTCCATTCCTCCTGCTGCTGCTGCTGCTGTCTGTCTGTCTGTGTTTCCCAACGCCAGGGTACACAGATTTACCTTCTGCTGCCACTCTGCCACCAGCTATTACGTCAAAAAATAGCTATATCTGTGTAATTGGTTGTAAAACCAAAACTACAAAACCATAAAAAAAAAAAAAAAAAAGGTTTAATTTTTCTGAGGTGCCCGGGTTGAAAACTGTGTTGTCCCAGTTGTGTATTGGACACAATGTGGGCTGCACGACCGCTGTCTGGGACCTCCTGCCTGCTGTGTTTATTTACAGCCCTGGTATCACCGCTAGGTACCAGGGCTATTATGTCACGCTGCCTGCCTCATTGACTGCCTGCTGCCACACACTCATCCTCCTCCTCCTGCTGCTGAATTTACCTCCTGCTGTCTGTGTGTTTCCACTGCCAGGGAGCACATACAATGGCGCTTCCAACATGCGTGCGCCACCAGCTATTTGTTACGCTCAAAAATAGCTGCATTTCTTTAAAAAAAAAATTTGAAAAGAGAAATAAGTGAAGAAGAAGACGATATAGAAGAAGATGAAGAAGATGAAGAAGAAGAAGATGAAGATGATGAAGAAGAAGAAGATGAAGAAGAAGAAGATGAAGATGATGAAGAAGAAGAAGATGAAGAAGAAGATGAAGATGATGAAGAAGAAGAAGATGAAGAAGATGAAGAAGATGAAGATGAAGAAGATGAAGATGATGAAGAAGAAGAAGAAGATGAAGAAGAAGATGAAGAAGATGAAGAAGAAGAAGAAGAAGATGATGAAGAAGATGAAGATGAAGAAGATGAAGAAGATGAAGAAGAAGAAGATGAAGATGATGAAGAAGAAGAAGATGAAGAAGATGATGAAGATGATGAAGAAGAAGAAGATGAAGAAGATGAAGAAGATGAAGAAGATGAAGATGATGAAGAAGATGAAGAAGAAGAAGAAGATGAAGAAGTTGAAGATGAAGTAGATGTAGAAGAAGAAGAAGAAGAAGAAGATGAAGAAGATGAAGAAGATGAAGAAGAAGATGAAGAAGATGAAGAAGAAGATGAAGAAGATGAAGAAAAAGAAGATGAAGAAGAAGAAGATGATGATGAAGAAGATGAAGAAGAAGAAGAAGAAGATGAAGAAGATGAAGATGAAGAAGATGAAGAAGAAGAAGATGAAGATGATGAAGAAGAAGAAGATGAAGAAGAAGATGAAGATGATGAAGAAGAAGAAGATGAAGAAGAAGAAGATGATGATGAAGAAGATGAAGAAGATGAAGAAGAAGAAGAAGATGAAGAAGTTGAAGATGAAGTAGATGTAGAAGAAGAAGAAGAAGAAGATGAAGAAGATGAAGAAGATGAAGAAGAAGATGAAGAAGATGAAGAAGAAGATGAAGAAGAAGATGAAGAAGATGAAGAAAAAGAAGATGAAGAAGAAGAAGATGATGATGAAGAAGATGATGATGAAGAAGATGAAGAATAATAAGAAGAAGACAATATAAAAGAAGAAGATATAGAAGAAGATATAGAAGAAGAAGATATAGAAGAAGAAGATATAGAAGAAGAAGAAGAAGATATAGAAGATAAAGAAGAAGAAGAAGAAGTATATACAGTACTGAACAAATTTCTGGACACAACTTCTCTTTTCAACTTTTTTTTTTTTAAAGGAACATCCCCACATAATCACTTGCTGTTGTTACTTGGAAAAAAAGAGGTTTCTTGCATCATTCACCCTCAAAACAAGTGTTGGAAGCTATTTAAGGCCATTTCGAATAGTCAGCTCGAATAATGAGCTCGAATACCGACTCGAATAGTGAGCTCGAATTCCGAGGTCGAATCGAATAGTAAAAATTATTCGACTCGAATATTCAACTGATCTCGAATAATTTACTATTCGAATTCGACCTAACTCGAATTTTGAAAAGGGGTATTTGAGCACCACTACTGGTGGGTATTTGGTAACATCTATGCCACTTTTGTGCTTATACTGAGGGACTAGTAGTGTTGCCATCCAGTACAGGTCATTCCCCTTCAGTTTTTTTATATAGGGGTCCCTCAACAGGCTGGAGAGCATGAAAGATGCCATCTGCACAAAGTCGGATGCCGCTGTACTAGCCATCTCGTCTTTCTCTTTCTCAGTGATTTCAGGTAAGTTCTCCTCCTCCCCCCAGTCACGAAGAATACCACAGGAAAGGTGAGCAGCGAAAGCCCCCTGCGACGCCTGCTGCGGTTGTTCTTCCGCCTCCTCCTCAAAAAAAAAAAACACCTTCCTCATCTGACTCCTCTTCCCCATACTCCTCCTCCTCCCCCCTCCTCTGTGATGCTGCACAAGTTGATAATGCTGCAGGTGATGTTTCCAAAAACTCTTCCTCCTCCTCCTGTTCCTGGTCAACCTCCTCTACAGCTTGCTCCACCACTCTATGCACTGGACACACTCCAGGAAAGAAAGCATATGGGATTAAGTTGCTGATGGCACCTTTAGTGCGACTCACCTAGTTTGTCACCTCCTCAAACGGACGCATGAGCCGGCAGGCATTACGCGTGAGTGTCCAGTACTTTGGCCATAACATCCCTAGCTCCCCAGAGCATGTCCTTTCACTGTAGTTGTACAGATACTGTTTGACAGCTTTCTCCTGTTGTAGCAAGCAGTCAAACATGAGGAGTGTTGAATTCCAGCGAGGCAGGCTATCACAAATCAAGCGCCTCACTGGCAAATTGTTTCTCCGCTGATTATCGGCCAAGCGTGCCATGGCCATGTAGGACTGCCTGAAATGCCCACACACCTTCCTGGACTGCTTCAGGATCTTCTGTAAGCCTGGGTACTTACACACAAATCTTTGGATTATAAGATTGAGCACAAGTGCCATGCAGGGTACATGTGTCAACTTTCCCAAACTCAAAGCCGAAATGAGATTGCTGCCTTGTCACACGCCACGTTGCCGATCTCCAGTTGGTGCGGGGTCAGCCACTGATCCACCTGTTTGTTCAGAGCAGCCAGGAGAGCTGCTCCAGTGTGACTCCGGGCTTTGAGGCAAGACATGTCCAAGATGGCGTGACACCATCGTACCTGGCATGCAGCATAGGCCCTGGGGAGCTGAGGGTGTGTGGTTGGAGAGGATGTAGCAGGAGGAGTAGAAGGAGAAGGAGAGGAGGTGGCAGGAGGCCTGCCTGCAAGCCATTGAGGTGTCACAAGTAGGCCCGCTACAAAGCCACGTACTCCTTGCTTGCCAGCGGTTACCAGGTTGAGCCAATGTGCCATATAAGTAATGTACCTGCCCTGACTTGGCTCGGCAGACCAGGCATCCATGGTCAGATGGACCCTTGACCCAATGCTGTGTGCCAGAGATGACACCACTAGCCTTTCTACATCACGGTACAGTTTGGGTATCGCCTTTTGAGAAAAGTGATTGTGGCCTAGTGTCACAGGAGCCCTAGTGGTCAGACCGCGAAATGCCTTCCAAATGGTGCCAGCGCACGGATCGTACGAACTCTGGTCGCAGTCAATGCATAGGAACCACTGGGAATTGGCCGCAGACAAACCAGGAGGGAGCCTGTGAGGTACGGTAAGTACAACTTTACACACTATTTCAGGGTATAACTGCCACCACCTCTGTTTTCTGAGACAGAGGAACTCACTAACTGGTTATTTCTCGACCTGCAAATAAAAACGGTTAAACACGCTCTATTTTGTCTAGATATCAACAATAGTAGCGTCTCTTCAGAAGTCTGGTTCAGTTGTGCAGCTGATAAGCAGGGTAGCGGAACAGTGAATGACTTTGATGAAGTCTTTTATTCACGGCAATATAAATATTTAATATATACAGACAATTATTAAAATCAACAATTATGGAAACATTAATAGCCAGTATGAAATAAAAAAGGAGAAAATACTTAGGGTTTGTGGAAATATGTCCATTCTGAGAAAACTTGTAGAGTTCCTTTTGTTCAGTTTCAGCAAAGTTTAAAATCCAAGCAAGATGGAAAATGTCCTTTGTTCAGTTCAGACAAGATGGCCGATCAAGATGGCCGCTAGCCATGTGTCCTTTGTTTCAGCTCAGACAAGATGGCCGCCAACCACATAGTCCCCTGGCTGACAGTGTGCTTTCGTGAAGGTGGAATTCGGAGGACTCAGGGCCCACCTGCCGGCCATGTGCTTTTGATGAAGCTGGTTTGGGGGTGTGGCAATGCCGGCCCCCTCTGAGTTACCCACCAATGATAGTTCATTCCCTCTGAGAGATTTTAGGGCTAAACTTATAAAATGCCGTAACTCATGAACGATACGCGTTATATTTAGGGGGATAACAGATTCATACTTGTCGGAAAATACAGATTAATATGAAATCAGACATGCTAGGGCAGCGGGTCAGTTTCCTGAGAAGATTCATACCTGGGTTGTAGGGGCCCCGGGCCCCTCTCGACTGGTATCAAGAGATTCAGCATGACCCTACGGATCCAATGATACTGCTCTCATAACTACCCTATTTACTGTATTCTGTAAATAGGCAAAAAAATTATATAATACATTCATTTCTTCCTAGTAAGGCTGCAGCCAGGCTGCCTTGTGTCAAGCTGTGACTAGCTTCCTGGGATCTCCCTGTATGAAAAGGACCTTTTGGTTCCTTTAATTAACATCTGAATGTGAAATCAGCTTGGACAAGCTTTGAGTTTACACCTCTGGCTAACAGGTCACAGGCACCAGGTTTCATGAAAAGAACTCTGCTGCTCTTATGAAGACAGCAGAGACCCTCCAGGCTGGACTGCCTGGTATCCACAGACATGAGATTCTGATTTGGCAGCGCAACGGTAATCGAGGCAGGAGACTGCGGTTGCGTTTTCGTTTCTCACGGCTGTTCCGTGACACCTGGTATCTTCCACTGCGGTGTCCCAATCGCCACAAATTTTCGGAAGGCCTCAGAGTCCATCAGCCGGTATGGTAACAGCTGGCGAGATAACAGTTCCATCAAGCCAGCTGTCAGAAGCCGGGCAAGGGGGTGACTGGCAGACATTGGCTTCTTCCGCTCAAAGATTTCCTTCACAGACACCTGGCTGCTGCTGTGGGCAGAGGAGCAGGAAGCGCTCAAGGTGAGAGGCGGTGTGGAGGAAGGTGGCTGTGAAGGTGCAAGGGATAAAGCGGCTGAAGAAGATGCTGCACCTGATGGAGGAATAGGAGGCGGAGGGTGACTTTGCATTTTTTTGCTGCTTTTCCTCAGGTGGTCTTCTCATTGCCGTTTGTTATTTTTTACTATGTGCCTTCATAAGGCAGTTGTCCCTACACGGGTCTTGGTTTTTCCACGACTCAATCTTTGATCGCAGATAGTACAGATGGCATTGCTCTGATCTGAGGCAGACACACAAAAAAAACTCAACACCACTGAGCCCTAGAATGATGGCACTTTGGTGGTGGCATCAGCAGCTGACCTTGAAGAGCATGTTGACTGGCTGTCCATAGGTGGTGATAAATGCCGCTGGACACTGCCACAAGCTGTTTCTGATGATGAGCTCCCCCTGCTTCTTTCAGTAACTCGTCTCCTCCTACTCCTCTCTGACTCCCCCTCTGAACTGTCCCCCTGGTCATCATGTCTATTATGATCCCACGTGACATCCATTGCACTATCATCATCATCATCAAAATCATCCTCCACAGCTTTGCTTGTATCAGACACCTCCAAAACTGCATCAACAACAGGTATTTCATCATCCTCACACCTTAGGTCCATACTGGCACCTAACTCAGACATACTGTATGAGGTGGTGGTGTAAAATGCTGTGCGCCGTCATCTTGTAACAAGAATGGCTGTGAATCCGTTAATTCCTCACCAAATAACTCATGCGAAGTGTCAATTGGGGCAGATGTGGTGCTAGTAGTAGCAGTGGTGGCTGCGGAGGAAGATGTCACGGTTCCATGTGGAAGCTGTGGAAGATGAGGTGTTCTGTGTTAAACAGTCAAGTACATCCTGGCAACCTAGAGTAGATGGCACATGCCTTCTGAACACTGTACTTTGGTCCAGGGCCACACAAAATCCCACTACCTTGACCTCGAACAGACCTGCCGGGTGGCCTACCTCTGGCTCTGCCTCTGCTTCTTGTTTTGTCCATATTGGGGGGGGGGGGGATGAAGTGAAAGGTATGCACTGACTTGACTAATATGATTTGCAAAGGTGCAGTGTAAAGGTTGCAGTGACTGCTGGTGCAACAATGTGCGGTTACACAGGTGCAGTGAAAAGGATACTGCTGGTACAACCATGTGCGGTTACACAGGTGCAGTGAACAGGTATGCAGTGACTGCAGGTACAACAATGTGCGGTCACACAGGTGCAGTGAAAAGGGGACTGCTGGTACAGCAATGTGCACTTACACAGGTGCAGTGAAAAGGTTGCAGTGACTTCTGGTACAATAATGTGCGGTCACACAGCTGCAGTGAAAAGGTGACTGCTGGTACAACAATGTGCGGTCACACAGGTGCAGTGAAAAGGTGACTACTGGTACACAAATGTGCGGTTACACAGGTGCAGTGAAAAGGTTGCAGTGACTGCTGGTACAAAAATGTGCAGTCACGCAGGTGCAGTGAAAAGATTGCAGTGACTGCTGGTACAACAATGTGCGGTCAGACAGTTGCAGTTAAAAGGTGACTGCTGGTACAACAATGTGCGGTTACACAGGTGCAGGTATGCACAGACTGGTATATGAAAACAGCGTGTGGTCACACAGATGCAGTGAAAGCTATACAGTGACTGGTATATAAAACTGTGTGCTGTTACACAGGTGCAGTGAAAGGTATGCACGGAGTGGTATTACAAATGTGCAGCTGACACACACACAGGTGCAGTGAACAGGTATGAAGTGACTGGTATATAAAACTGCATGCTGCCACACAGGTGCAGTGAAAGGTATGCACTGACTGTGCTGGGCCTGCCACAGTATAGCAATAAGCAAGGGCCAGCTGCGACACACAGGGCTGTAATATGCAGTGTCAATGGCACAAATGTGCAGTCACACACAAATGCAGTGAAAGGTACTGACTGCTTGTATAATATGTTGTAACGATTGTGTAATTATTTCCGTGGTCAGTGCACAGGATGCGCGCTGACACTGCGGAAATCCTCCACAAGCGTATAATCGGAGAGAACCCAGCAATGGTGCTATGCACCTGTAGAGGGGAATTCCTGCCAGCAGATGGAGCTGTGGAGAACAGAGGAACAACCCCTCTGTACTGCCACAGATGCCAGATAGGAATTGTACGAGGGGAAGCAATGCAGGGCAAGATAGCCCTTAAAGAGAGAGAGCACAGAGACAGGATGTATGTGTGTCCACCAATCTAGTCGCCACCCAGCGACGATGAACACACAACATTGAAGACCAAATGGGAAAGCAATCGCAAGAGATGGCTTTTGCTAACAGCGACACAAGACTGAATAAGCACAGAGAAGGAATGTATGTATGTCCACCAATCTAGTCGCCACCCAGCGACGGCGAACACACAACAGCGGAAACCAAGTGAGTATGCAATCGCAAGAGATGACGATTGCCAACAGGGAAACAAGACTGAATAAGCACAGAGATAGAATGTATGTGTGTCCACCAATCTGAAGTGGGAACGCAATCGCAAGTGTAGCGATTGCCAATAGCGACACAAGACTGAACTAGACAGAGCACAAGTATAAAGAAAGAGCACAGGGACAGAATGAATGTGTGTCCACCAATCTAGTCGCCACCCAGCGACGGTGAACACGCATCAGCAGAAATAAAGTATGAATGCAATCGCCAGACTGGCGATTGCCAACAGACACAAGACTGAGCAGGACAGAGCACGAGAGTAGCAAAAGGCACAGCAAGCAACAACAATAAGAACATCAAGGAAAATAACAAACGCTAGCTAAATGCGAAAACACCGCACTCATTCGCAAGCGTTTAAGCACGATCACCGCACGTTAGGCACCCAGTGATAAGCGTGTCACCCTAACTAACCAAAGTACACAAACACGAAATAGAGAACGTGAACGCTTGCTAAACGAATACCTCACCGAGCCTACAGCAAGCGTTCGTACCAGACAAGACTGACAGACAGATGGGGCTACCAGTAGCAACCGCTGCTCTGGCTAGCACCCCTAAGGCAGAATATAGAAGGAAGCACTGCCACTACCACTAGGGCAAATGCAATCCAGACAGATGGAGCAGCCAGCAGCAACCGCAGCTCTGGCCTACACTCCCAGACAGACAGAACAATCTCCTGTCGAACGCCGCTGGCGACAAGACAATCGAGGCAGAGAAACAGGACAAGGCAATACAAATAATACAACCTGATTGCACTAGAAGGGATGCCTGGTGCAGTCCCAAGGAATACTCTAAGATAATCTTTAGCAAACAATAGCAAGGCTGACACTCCAGGAGTGTTTAGCAGGAACAAACCATCATGACCAGCAAAGGATTCTGGGAGAACATGGTATTTATACTGCAAGCCTTCAAGGGAGGCAGCTAGGCAATTTGCATGACAAGTGTATGCAAATTCCTCAGTGGCAGAGCAAGTCTGAAACTTGCAAAGTAAAGACAGGTCTCTTTTCCAGAGACCTGCAGCCCTCAGACTTAAGGAATGGTCAAACAGCTGTCTGCCTGTGCAGACAGCTGAGCGGATCATTACATATGTGCAGTCACACCCACAGGTGCAGTGAAAGGTATACACTGAATGTGCTGGGCATGGCACAGTATAGCAACTAGCAAGGGCCAGCTGCGACAGACAGGGCTGTATATGCAAGTGTCAGTGGGCCACACACACACAAAAAAACACATCACAAGAACATTAGCTCTCAAAATAGCTGTGTTGGTGGTGCTTTTTAGCAATAAGTCACAGCAAGGACCAAGCTAACAAGCCTAGCAAGAGCCTAACTAAGCTTTCCCTATGGCTCTGCAGCAACCTCTCCCTTATCTCACTACTACAGCAGCAGACAGAGTGAGATCATGGCCAATGCTGCTGCCTTATATAAGGGGGGCTCCAGGAGGGAGTGCAGCCTGATTGGCTGTCATGTGTCTGCTGACTGTGATGTAGAGGGTCAAAGTTTAGCCCAATGATGTAGTATAGGGGTGGGTTAAACTCGCTATAAAGTTTGTGTTTCGACGCGAACGCGAACCAGCGATGTTTGCACGAATAAGTTCATGGTCGAACTGTTCGGGACAACTCTACGCAGAGGAAACGTTTTATTTTGGATCTGTTATCTTTTGCACTTACCTACAATTTTTTCATTTTTGACTCACACTTCTACCTCCAGGTCAGGGGGGTGGCCACAGGCACCAAGTGTGGATAGAGATCTTAAGATTAACAAAACTGTGGGGGGTGAATTGAGGACTACAATTTTCCGCAAACCTACTGCAGTTAATAGTTTACTTCAGTTTAATTTACACCATGTTAAGCATTTAAAGATGAGCATACCAGTGGGCAAGGACAGATTTACAGCTCATAAGTCTATAGGCACAGAAATCCTGGTGCCCCAAGCCCCGCCCATCAACACAAACTTCACACCCCCAAAGTCACGCCCCCTTTTGCGCAAGTTAACGTAGATATTCCTAAAGACATATAGAGAATACAAATCGCTGCGGCTGCATTCAGATCTGACTCCATGGGGGGCAGCCTGTCTAGCGCCAGTCCCGAGTGCTAGCAAGCGCCTGGCCGGTGCAGAAGAGCAGCTGACAGGCAGTAATTTCACCACCTATCAGCTGCCGGTCGCAAAGAGTCCTACACCTCCAGATAAAATTATTAAGTAGCCAGGTGCCTCACAATAAAACAAATGAAATAGGCAGGTGCATCAAGATAAAACGATTAAGTAGCCATGTCCCCCAGATAAAAGAATTTAGTAGCCATGTGCACTTGATATTAGGTAGCCATAACTGTCCCCCAATTTCTGGCTGGGTGCAGGCCCAGGGTGCTTTCTCAGGACTGTGTGCAGGGAGTTGCCTGGGGTAGGATGCTGGCTGCCTGGGGCATGGTGCAGGCTGGAATAGGGTGCTGCTTGGGGCAGACTGGAGCAGGGTATTGCCTGAGGCAGGATGTTGGCTGACTGGAACAGGGTACTGGTTTGCTGGGGCAGGGTGCTTGCTTGCTGGGGCAGGATGCTGCACTGCCGTGTGGCTTGGTCAGGGTGCTATGTGGCTTTGGCAGGGTGCTCGCTTGCTGGGGCAGGGTGCTGCACTACTGTTTCATTCGGCAAGTAGGGATACAAAGATCCGGCACTGCATCATTGGTGTAAAAGAGCTTTATTTCTACGGCTCTTCCAATTTGCTAAAAGTTAATATTGCATAGTGACAAATAATGTGCACATACCCATTGTGGTCAGTTGAGGTTGTGGGGCATGGTGATGGTAACGGCCCACCTAACGTCCGTTTTGCTTTACAGTGTCTTCAGAGGCAGTGTGGACTACACTGCCACACTGCCTCTGAAGACGCTGTAAAGCGAAACGGACGTTAGGCGGGCCGTTACCATCACCATGCCCCACAACCTCAACTGACCACAACGGGTATGTGCACATTATTTGTCACTATGCAATATTAACTTTTAGCAAATTGGAAGAGCCGTAGAAATAAAGCTCTTTTTACACAAATGATGCAGTGCCGGATCTTTGTATCCCTACTTACCGAATGCACTTGATATCTGTTTTTCTTTGGATCCTGAGCACGCTGTGTTGGAAGGAACGTGTGACATACCCGGGAATTGTTTTATCCACAAGCTCACAAGAAGTAAATTGTTTACACACTGTCGTAGTGCCAGTCTCTGTTTGCTCCATTGCTATACCAATTGCTGCACTACTGTGTAGTTTGGGCAGGGAGCTTGCTTGCTGGGGCAGGCTACTGCACTGCTTTGTGGCTTGGGCAGGGTGCTCGCTTGCTGGGGCAGGGTGCTATGTGGCTTTGGCAGGGTGCTCACTTCCTGGGGTAGGGTGCTATGTGGCTTTGGAAGGGCGCTTGCTTGCTGGGGCAGGGTGCTGTGTGGCTTTGGCAGGGTGCTGTGTAGCTTAGGCAGGGTGCTATGTGGCTTGGAAGGATGCTCGCTTGTTGGGGCAGGGTGCTGTGTGGCTTGGGCAGGGTGCTATGTGGCTTTGGAAGGGTGCTCTCTTGCTGGTGCTCTTGCTTCTGGCGGACATTTATGGGGACCCCCGCACTGGTATACCCCCATCTCCGAAGAAGCACTTGTAGTGCGATATGTGTGAGCAGGTGCAGTGGCCGGTGTGTGGAGTGTGACTTTGCTAATTCCTGGGTGAGTGACCATTGAGATCCACTTGTTCAATTGTTATTTCATTGCAAACCCCTTCATTCCAGTTGTGCTGGATTTCTGTTGCAATTATTTTGCTTGTTCTTTTGCATAACAAATAGCCTTCAATTTAATATGAAAAATTACAAAACACCAAAAATGTTAAAGGACCACTATAGATAAAAAAGTAGGCAGTTAAAATCTGACAGAGCCGTTTTCCACAGCCTTTCTTGAACAGCAGTTGCAAAGTCTAACTCACAAAATAGTGTGCAAGTGATTAGGGAGGCTGGCTGGTAACTTACTATTAGCAGTTAAACTACTGTTCAGATAATGCTTTTGAAAACAAAGAAAACCCTGAGAATCTCCTATGAGGAGATGGAATAGTCCAAAACCTGTCGGTTCTGTCAGATTTTAACTGCCTACTTTTTTGCAATAGTGGTCCTTTAAATCAATTAAAATGGATCTGCTTCACTTAAGTCGATCTCACACCAACCACACTCACACAGGCACCGATACCTATACACAATGGCTGGCCACTTTGGAGTAGGGGAGATGCTGGGGTGCAGCAAAGGCAGTGTCCTTCTGCACATGAACAGGCATCCAAGCCCAGGGTAGACTCACATGACCTCCACGGTAGATACAGCAGAGCCGTTAATCCGCTGCAGTTGAAGTGGTGATCATCATTTTTATTGCAGGTTGATACTGTAGGTACTGGCATCCAAGGTGCATAACTCCTTTCTCGCCAAAGTACTGGTAGCAGAAGCTAGAGTCTGTAACCAGTGGGACCAGTGTGCACCCCAGAGCCAGAGGTGCTGCTCAGTAAGGACAGTGGAGAGATCCTTTGTGATGAGTAAGTTCTCCCCCCCCCCTCCATAGACTCAAGTTTACTGTTGTGATGCGGTAGCCAGAGAAGACCCAAAGGCCCACTTTTAAGTAACAAGATGTAGCCTCCTACAGTATATGTTTCTAGAGGACCCCCAGTATTGAGCAGCAAGATGCAACACAGTGTAGGTTGCCAGAAGGTTCCCTCAGTATAGCTAGCCTCAGCATAATTGGACAGAGAGCCTCCTTTCAGTATAGGTAGCCAGAGAGCACCCCCTCCCCCCATATGAGAACACCTTATTGCGTGCGCTCAAGATGGCAGCCTCACCTTTTACCTGCTCCACACCTTGTTTCAGCTCTGGGAAGCATTAATCACATATATGCACAGAAGGAACAAAAATACTTTGGGATTCTGCACCATGAACTCTCTGGCTACAACTGGAACCTTCTGGGAATCGTGGAAGTTTATGGATGGCTAAGTTACAAAATGGATTGCACTCACTGGATTGTACTCACCAAGAAAGTCCTGTGTAGCTGATCTTTGTTTTGGAGTCCTGCAAGGGAAGCTGATAACCCACAAAAACAAACAAAAGCCTTCTCTACTCCCACAAGAACACACAATGGAATAGGATTTCTCCACCAGGATACTCATGGGGTTCACAGCTTCAAACAAACCAACACATCAAAATGCATGTCCATGCAACACAGGCAGCGAGCAGATCACCTACCTTCCCAAGTCCTCTTCCCAAGGTAAGGGAATTCATCCTCCTTCCTCAAACAGCAGTACCATCTTTCAGCTGGCAATCTGTTTTTTGAAGACTGTATAAATATTTTAAATGCATTAAGAGGCTGACATTATATAGACCTGTGTCTCCATTGCCTTTCTAAGTGAACCTTAGTAGGCCCCATGTTTCTACACTTCAATGGAAATTTCACACCTCTTCCAGCAGATTCTCAAGGCCAGCAGTTTGCTTTTGTCTACTGATAAACAACAACAATCAAGGAAGAGCTTAATTAACCCATTCCTTCCCAAAGAGCAATCCTATATGATAATAGCCAACTGTCCCTGCGTACAGCAGAGACAGTTGTCTCTGTGTAGCTGGGTCCATGCTTTTTTGCTATTGCGCATGTGCGCAGCACGGACCCAGCCTCACACAGGCAGGAAACAAAAGGACGGGGCCAGGGAGCCAGGCAGGCGTGTGAGCGGGCGGCCGGGTGTGCGGCGTGTGCATGGCGGATGTGCGCGACGGGCGGGTGCGTGCATGCACGCGGAGACAGACCTAGCCCTTTTTTTAAACGGGCTAAGGTCACTAGTGTTAATATATAAGGCCAGCATCTTACTGTCTGTCATGCCATCAAGATCTGCTTCTCACATTGGAAAAAAACAAGCTAATTTGCTGGAATCTCTAGGGATTTTAAATAAAACGCACAGAAGTAAAAAAAAGGTGGCCAGGCCCATAAAAAGTGCCACACTCAGACTCAGAACAACTTCAGGGACCCAGGCCCATTCAAGGAAAAGAACTTTCCAGCGATCTCCAGTGATGTTTACTGGGAATCAGAGGCCAAAAGTAGCAGTGGTTGCCATCAGAATCAGGATCATTTATTTCACCAAGCATGAGGGGACATGCCCGAAATTGTTTTTGGCACAGTACAATGGCTCAGGAAGAGTGCATAGAAAGAGGCAGAAGGAAAAGAGAAGGAGAGAGTGCATAGAAAGAGGTACAACAGATATCAGATTAACACTACATTGTAAAACAAAACAAAAAAAGAAAACATCACAATCCCAGTGTGTCCCTAAGATGTCGATAGTTAGTCATGTGGGCTGCTCGGCTGTTCGGCCGTAGCACCGCTCGTTGAAGCTTTGTTTGATGGTAGAATGTGGAGGGAGTTTAGGAGGTTGACTGCCGAGGGGAAGAACGAGTTCCTATGTCTCGTGGTTTTAGCGGAGATGGCTCGTAGCCTCCGTCCCAAGGGCAGAATGCTGAAGTAGCGGTGGCCAGGGTTTGAGGAGTCATTCGCAATCCTCAATGCCCTGGTTTTTAGTCTTTTGCTGTGTAGTAGGGCAAGTGAGGGGAGGGGGCGCCCGATGATCCTCTCTGCTGACCTGATGACCCTCTGTAGTTTGTTCCTATCACTGACAGTGGCGCCAGCATGCCACACCAAGATGGAAGAGCAGAGGATCGACTCAATGGTTGCAGAGTAAAAGTTGGTTAGGATTTCTTGAGTCATGCCGAACTTTCTCAGCTGGCGGAGAAAGAAGTCTCTGTTGGGCTTTACATTGAGTGGCAGTGATGTTGGGCTTCCAGCTGAGGCCACTGGAGATGGTAGTACCTAGAAGCCGGGCGCAGGGCACTCTGGTTACCTCATTGCCGCCAATGTAAATTGGGGGTGGGGTGGGAGCAGCCTTCCTGAAGTGGATTAACTCCACGGTCTTTGCAGTGTTAAGCACCAGCCTGTTCTCCTTGCTCCAATTGCAAATTTTCTCCACCCGCTGACGGTACTCCTGGACATCATCCTTGGTGACAAGGGCAACGATGGTGGTATCATCAGCAAACTTGATAACCTTGACAGAGTCTGCCTCGGACCTCCAGTTGCTCGTGTAGAGTGAGAACAGCAGAGGTGACAGTACGCAGCCTTGGGGAGCTCCTGTGTTCATGGTTGCAGCTTGAGAGTGGATATCGCCCAGTCTGACGACTTGGGACCTGTTGGTAAGAAAGTCTGTGATCCAGAGTTGTAGTCTTGGGTGGACTCCAAGTGCAGCTAGGTCTCGTTGGAGAATGCGTGGACAGATGGTGATAAAGGCCGAGCTGAAGTGCAGAAGTAATATTCTAGCGTAAGTGTCTGGCCTATCAAGGTGGTCGTTGATGAGCTCTAGGCAGATATTGATTGCATCGTTAGTGGACCTGTTTGTCCCTAGATGCAGTAACACCCTGGCAGTGAACCCAGTCGCCATTGCTAAGCCCCATTCAGTCACTGCATCGCTCTGCAATGCCCGCTCTAAAAACAACAAGACAGTTACAAAAGTGTTCAGTACCTCACCTTTATCAAAATCAGTGGTGCTCATCTGAGCTAGGATATCCGAGTTACTCGGATATCCTAGCTCTTTTTTCACTATTCTAGCTCGAATACCGAGCTCGAATAGTATTAACTATCCGGGCTGTGCTATCCGATCGCACTCGGATAGCAAGCAGCTATCCGGAGATATACTAGGCTATCCGAGCTCGGATAGCGTCACGAGCTCGGATAGCGTCACGGCAGACGTCACCTCGAGTCCTCACAAGCGAATCAGAGGGCTCCAAGCCCTCTGACTGTAGCCAATCACAGAGGGGGAGCCTGGCCAAGCCCCCCTCTATAAATAGCGGACGCCATCTTGCCTCACTCGTCCTGCTTGCGACTTACTGACTGATTGTACTGAGAGACTGCTCCAGTGCTGTGTGCAAGTGCATTGCTATTGTTCTAAACCTAGCGTTTTTACACTCCAACACTTGATCTATAACTGTATTGCTTTGTATTGTAGATAGATTGTATTTTAGGCAGTTTAGGTTGTGTGATTAGGGACTAGGGAGGGAGAGTCTGTCACTGGTGCTGCTGCTGCAGGCCTGCAGCCAGCAGCTAGGCCCTGTGCCTGCCCTGCTCAGTGCTCTTGCTCTAGTCTCTAGTTACCTCACCTCACCTGTGCTCTCACCTGTCCTTACTGTACTACTTCTGTGTTAGATAGATATTGTACTATTTTATAGTTAGCAAGGCCCAGCTTTACTGCTATACCTGTCCTGCTGTATCTGCTCTCTGTAATCTAGTCACACCTGTTGTATTGTTTAGCTAGATTATTCTATTGTTTAGTTAGTACTGTAGTGTACTCTAGACTGTGTATAGGTACCGTCCGTCACCGCGTTACCTAGGGTCTTTGTGTGCACAGTCAGTGCATGTCTGCGCTGTCCGCACCCTCTCGTTAGTTCTACACCCGTCCTATTGTTTATTACTTCTATTGTGTATTTGCTGACTTGTACTGTAGTCCGTGTATAGGGACACCGTCAGTCAGCGTCAGCTAGTGTTGGGCGAACAGTGTTCGCCACTGTTCGGGTTCTGCAGAACATCACCCTGTTCGGGTGATGTTCGAGTTCGGCCGAACACCTGACGGTGCTCGGCCAAACCGTTCGGCCACATGGCCGAACTAAGAGCGCATGGCCGAACGTTCCCCGAACGTTCGGCTAGCGCTGTGATTGGCCGAACGGGTCACGTGGTTCGGGCCCGAACGCGCTCTGATTGGCCGAACGGTCACGTGGTTCGGGTAAATAAATACCCGAACCACGTCATATCTCCGCCATTTCTCTGTGGGTTTAGCTTTGGGTAGGCAGGCAGGGTAGTTCGCTCTCCAGCCACGCTAGCCAGGGTCCCCCCCAGTCATTGTGTGTCGCTGCTGGGAACAGTAGTACACCGCTCGCTCAGCCACACTATATATATAGCATTGTTTACTGCCACTGTGTACCTCGCTCAGCCACGCTATATATAGCATTGTGTTTTCTGACACTCTGTGTACACGGCTTAGCCTGGCTATATAGCATTGTGTGTACTGCCACTGTGCACCTCGCTCAGCCACGCTATATATAGCATTGTGTTTTCTGACACTCTGTGTACACGGCTTAGCCTGACTATATAGCATTGTGTGTACTGCCACTGTGCACCTCGCTCAGCCACGCTATATATAGCATTGTGTTTTCTGACACTCTGTGGACACGGCTTAGCCTGACTATATAGCATTGTGTGTACTGCCACTGTGCACCTCGCTCAGCCACGCTATATATAGCATTGTGTTTACTGACACTCTGTGTACACCGCTCAGCCAGACTATATACCATTGTTTACTGACACTCTGTGTACATGGCTCAGCCTGACTATATAGCATTGTGTGTACTGCCACTGTGCACCTCGCTCAGCCACGCTATATATAGCATTGTGTTTTCTGACACTCTGTGTACACGGCTTAGCCTGACTATATAGCATTGTGTGTACTGCCACTGTGCACCTCGCTCAGCCACGCTATATATAGCATTGTGTTTACTGCCACTCTGTGTACACCGCTCAGCCAGACTATATACCATTGTTTACTGACACTCTGTGTACACCGCTCAGCCAGACTATATACCATTGTTTACTGACACTCTGTGTACACGGCTCAGCCTGACTATATAGCATTGTGTGTACTGCCACTGTGTACCTCGCTCAGCCACGCTATATATAGCATTGTTTACTGACACTCTGTGTACACGGCTCAGCCAGACTATATAGCATTGTGTGTACTGCCACTCTGTGTACACGGCTCAGCCAGACTATATATCATTGTGTGTACTGCCACTCTGTGTACACCGCTCAGCCAGACTATATAGCATTGTGTGTACTGCCACTCTGTGTACACCGCTCAGCCAGACTATATAGCATTGTGTGTACTGCCACTCTGTGTACACCGCTCAGCCAGACTATATAGCATTGTGTGTACTGCCACTCTGTGTACACCGCTCAGCCAGACTATATAGCATTGTGTGTACTGCCACTCTGTGTACACCGCTCAGCCAGACTATATAGCATTGTGTTTACTTCCACTCTGTGTCTGCTGGGCCTGGGAACAGTAGTACACCGCTCACCCGCCACTGTATAGCATTGTGCTCTGTGTCGCTGCTGGGAATAGTGGTACACCGCTCACCCGCCACTGTATAGCATTGTGCTCTGTGTCGCTGCTGGGAATAGTGGTACTGTATAGCATTTCTGTACTGCCACTGTACTGCTGCCAGTCAGCGTGTACTGTAAGGATAAGTGAAATGAGGAAGAAATCCGGTGAAAGAGGAAGGGGCAAGGGAAGAGGTGTTTCCCCTGACGGTTCACGTACAGGCCACAGGGGAGCACCCAAGAAAACCCACTCAATACCGCCTATGTTGTCCAGGACAACAACCCTCACAAATCCAAAAGAACAGGACCAGATAATTACTTGGATGACCTCTCAAGCGTCCAGCAGTGGGTTAAGCAGCACCAGCACATCACGCACGAGGTCCGAGTCCTCAGCCAGTTACAAGGAGCCAGTGGGCACAAAGCTGACACAACCGGCAGCGACACCACGCACACAACTGCCAGATAACCAGTCCGATGAATTACCTCAGGACACAATGGGGTATTCGCAGGAGCTATTCCCAGCCCAACAAACTTCCACCTTTCAAAGGTCAATGAAGGAACAGCCAGAAATGTTGTGCCCGGATTCACAACCATTAACTGTGGGAAATGCACCGTGCACTGAAATACAAGGCGAGTTCGAGGAGGACTCGGAAACCCAAATCCCAGAGCAAGTTGGGCAGGAGGGGTTGCAATTGCAGGAGGTCGGCCGACAAGATCTGGAAGACGACGTTGGAGTGAGCTGCGCAGAGGTTGTTCTGGGGAGCTCTACTCCACGGCGGCGGCCCCCCACAACAACATATGACGAGTTTGAGGAGATGGAAGAGGAGGGTATGGACAATGTGGACATAGACCCAGATTTTGTTTGTGAACGAGAACATCGCCGTCGTAGCAGCAGCACAGATGAGTCTGTTGAAGAACCCACTGCTGCACGAGTTCGCCTTGTGCCACAAGGTAGGCGGCGCGCAATTTCAGGCACCACAAGCGTGGAAGTTCAAGTGAGAGGCAAAAGAGGAGCAAACAGAAATCGCCAGCAAGGAGGCAGGTGCTCCAAAGTCTGGGCTTTCTTTGAAGACTGCACTGAGGATGTTACCATGGCAATTTGCAAGGTGTGCAAGACCCGCCTGAGCAGGGGGAAAAGTATTAACAACCTCTCCACCACCAGCATGAGCCGCCACATGCTATCCAAACATCCCACTCTGTGGGCAAACGCGGCAGGACAGGGTACCAGCAACACTGCCTCCCTTGGGTTCACCAGACTCACCACCAGACCCGCCTCAGCAGCAGCAGTAGCCCAGCCATTGCGTGGTTCACAACATTCACAAACATCAGACGACGCTGACACTGTCACTTTCCGGAGTAGTGCTCTTGAGGTCTCCCAGTGTTCATCAAACACAACAACCAACAGCCCTTCCGTGTGCAGCGCTACGGTTCAGTTGTCTGTGTCGGAGATGTTTGAGCGCAAGAGGAAATTGCCAGCAAATGACCCCCGGGCCGTGGCAGTAACAGCCAGCATAGCCAAGCTTCTGGCCTGCGAAATGCTGCCATATCGAGTGGTGGAGACAAACAGCTTCAAGGGCATGATGTCAGTGGCCATCCCACGTTACGTGGTTCCCAGCCGCTACCACTTTGCACGCTCTGCAGTGCCTGAGTTGCATGAGCACGTGGTCAGCAAAATAACCCGAAGCTTGAAGAATGCCGTTGCCTGCAAGGTTCACCTCACCACTGACACTTGGATGAGTGCGTTCGGACAGGGTCGATACATCTCCCTTACCGCGCATTGGGTGAACCTTGTGGAGCCTGGCAGCGATTCCTCACCTGCTACGGCGCGGGTGTTGCCCACGCCGCAAACAGCTGCACCGCCGTCCCTCCCACTGGATAACAACAGCAGCACCTACCTCTCTGACTCCTTCTCCTCCAACGCATCTCAAAGCTGTACCTCATCCGGAAACGCTAACCCAGCAGCAGTAGGATCGTGGAAGCAGTGCAGCACAGCTGTTGGCATGCGTCAGCAAGCGTTGCTGAAGCTGATCTGCCTTGGGGATAAGCAGCACACAGGGGAGGAAATTTGGAAGGGAATAAAGGAACAGACGGATTTGTGGCTGGCACCGCTGGACCTGAAACCGGGCATGGTTGTGTGTGATAATGGGAGTAATCTCATTCGCGCTTTAAGGTTGGCTAAGCTGACACACATCCCTTGCCTGGCGCACGTGATGAACCTAGTAGTTCAGCGGTTCCTGAGGACATACCCAGGCGTGGCCGATCTTCTGTTGAAGGTGCGTCGAGTGGCCAAACATTGTAGAAATTCCAGTACTGCTTCGGGGGCACTCGCCAAGATGCAGGAGCGCTTCAATCTCCCCCACCATCGCTTGCTGTGTGATGTCCCTACGCGCTGGAATTCTACGCTGCACATGCTAGCACGCTTTTGTGAGCAGAAGAGTGCAGTGGTCCAGTACATGACGGCGCAGTACCGAGGCGCATCTGGACAGCTGCCAAGCTTCTGTGGATCCGATTGGGCCAACATGTTGGACCTCTGCCAAGTCCTCCAAAATTTTGAGCAATCCACGTTGCTTGTGAGCAGTGACAACTCTTCAGTCAGCATTACCATACCACTGCTGTGTTTACTGAAGAGGTCAATGTTGAAAATCAAGGAAACAGCTGTCATGATGCAACTGGGGGAATCTGAAGGAGAAAACAATCAGCGTGATGGTACCAACATCAGGCCATCCGCCTCAGGGAACGCTGGCCCCAGCAGCTATGACGAAGAAGAGGAGGAGGAACAGCTGGAGTTGGAGCAGGAATTTCATGCCACCACTGACGAGGGCCAGAGCGGTGCACGTTGGACTTCCACAATTCAGCGCGAATGGTCAGCAGAAGCAGACCAGGAGGAAGGTGACGACTATGATGCATCACAACAACTATCACAACGCTCACAAGAGGATGATGAGGATTCTGGTAGGACTCTGGCACACATGTCTCAATTCATGCTAGACTGCATTGAACGCGACCCACGCATTGTGCGCATTCTGGACAACACCAATTACTGGGTTTATACCCTTCTGGATCCACGGTACAAACACAATGTTCCAAAACTGCTTGAAGAAAGAGTCAGACAGGTCAAAATGGAAGAATACCAGCAGGCCCTTGTGGAGACTTTAGAGAGGAGATTGACATCCTCCCCCTCCTCTAGCCAGTTGTACGCCGACAGACTGACTTCCGCAAACCCAGGACGACCAGGAGGGCAGCAAACAACGCAAGCCGCAGCTAGTGCCCAAAAGGGAATGGTATCGGCAGTGTCCTTGGAGTGGGAAAATTTTCTGACACCCATGCAGCAGCAGCCCACTGAACAGCAAGCGTGCAGATCCACCTCCAACACCGATCGCCTGGAGAAGATGGTCAAGGACTACATGTCAGATGACGTAGCTGTGTTGAACAATCCATCTGCACCCTTCAACTATTGGGTATCGAAGCTAGTCACCTGGCACGAACTGGCAATGTACGCAATAGAGGTGCTGGCTTGCCCGGCAGCCAGCGTTATGTCGGAACGCTGTTTCAGTGCTGCCGGAGGCATTGTCACAGATCGGCGTATCCGCCTCTCCACAGAAAATGCAGACCGTCTGACTCAAATTAAAATGAATCAATCCTGGATTGGAAATGACTACGCAACACTCCAGGACCCCAACCAAGTAACATGACCAATGAACATCTGGGATGGTGTAGCGTTTCCGGTCCCTGTTTATTGAACCTCTCATCTGTATTACATTTATGACTGCATGGCGGCAAAAAGCATTGCTGCTATATCCGCACGCTTTTTGTCCTCATGCAAGGCCTGGGTTGTTGTGTCTCAAAAAGCATGGCCTTCTCCTCCTGCGCCTCCTCCTGTTCCATCACGTCTGCTGCTGCTGGGTTAGCGTTGCCGCGTGGTCCCTGTTTATTGAACCACTTATCTTTATTACATTTATGACTGCATGGCGGTACAAAGCATGCTATCCGCACGCTTTTTGTCCTCATGCAAGGCCTGGGTTGTTGTGTCTCAAAAGGCATGGCCTTCTCCTCCTGCGCCTGCTCCTGTTCCATCACGTGTGCTGCTGCTGCTGCTGGGTTAGCGTTGCCGGTCCCTGTTTATGGAACCTCTTATCTTTATTACATTTATGACTGCATGGCGGTACAAAGCATGCTATCCGCACGCTTCTTGTCCTCATGCAAGGCCTGGGTTGTTGTGTCTCACAAAGCGTGGCCTTCTCCTCCTGCGCCTCCTCCTGTTCCATCACGTCTGCTGCTGCTGGGTTAGCGTTGCCGCGTGGTCCCTGTTTATTGAACCACTTATCTTTATTACATTTATGACTGCGTGGCGGTACCTCATGCAAGGCCTGGGTTGTTGTGTCTCACAAAGCGTGGCCTTCTCCTCCTGCGCCTCCTCCTGTTCCATCACGTCTGCTGCTGCTGGGTTAGCGTTGCCGCGTGATCCCTGTTTATTGAACCACTTATCTTTATTACATTTATGACTGCATGGCGGTACAAAGCATGCTATCCGCACGCTTCTTGTCCTCATGCAAGGCCTGGGTTGTTGTGTCTCACAAAGCGTGGCCTTCTCCTCCTGCGCCTCCTCCTGTTCCATCACGTCTGCTGCTGCTGGGTTAGCGTTGCCGCGTGGTCCCTGTTTATTGAACCACTTATCTTTATTACATTTATGACTGCATGGCGGTACAAAGCATGCTATCCGCACGCTTCTTGTCCTCATGCAAGGCCTGGGTTGTTGTGTCTCACAAAGCGTATCCTTCTCCTCCTGCGCCTCCTCCTGTTCCATCACGTGTGCTGCTGCTGGGTTAGCGTTGCCGCGTGGTCCCTGTTTATTGAACCACTTATCTTTATTACATTTATGACTGCATGGCGGTACAAAGCATGCTATCCGCACGCTTCTTGTCCTCATGCAAGGCCTGGGTTGTTGTGTCTCACAAAGCGTGGCCTTCTCCTCCTGCGCCACCCTCCTCCTGTTCCATCACGTGTGCTGCTGCTGGGTTAGCGTTACCGGTCCCTTTTCCTGGAACCTCTTATATGTATTACATTTATGACTGCATGCCGACAAAAAGCATGTTACCTGTGCAAAGAAAACAGACATTTCCCGCATTTAAAAGACAGTTTTCCCTTTGAAACGTTAAAATCGATTTTCTCAAAAACTATAAGCTCTTTTTGCTAATTTTTTTTTCTTCTTGTACCCACTCCCAAGGTGCACATACCCTGTAAATTTGGGGTATGTAGCATGTAAGGAGGCTTTACAAAGCACAAAAGTTCGGGTCCCCATTGACTTATATTATGTTCTGAGTTCGGGTCGAACACCCGAACATCGCGGCCATGTTCAGCCTGTTCGGCCCGAACCCGAACATCTAGATGTTCGCCCAACACTAGCGTCAGCTAGGGTCTTTGTGTGCGCAGTGCGCACTCTCTCGTTAGCGCTACACCGATCTCTGCTGTAGAGTACACCTGTCCGTCACCTCACACACCCACCACCACCAGTCCCACCCTATTAAAGTACCCCACTTGTCCCACCCGCGTTTACATACATACGTTTTTTTTTTCATTTGTATAATATTAAAAATATACAATGTTTGGCACTGGCAGCCGCGGTCTGGGCAGGGGCAGCAAGGGCAGCAAGGGCATCGCCAAGAGAGGAAGTCGTGGGCGTGGCAGCCGTGCCACCACCACCATGCGCAGTTCTGCATCTGCACCAGTGGCTATTCCGCCATTAGCCACTGGCCGTGGACGCCTTGGCCGCCCAACAGCTGGGAGTCACGCTGCAGAGACACAGCAGCAGCAGCAGCGTGTGGCCCAGATGTTCCTCCCACCGCCAGGTCGTAGCCGTCCTATTGAGGAGAAGGACGCAGACGCTGTGGTGGAACTGATGGTGGATGAGCAGGCCACCATTAGCTCTGGAACAGAGTCCTCCACCCCCGCCACCACTCCTGTTCGCAAGAGCAGCAGCAGCCGCCCAGCACTGCCTGGGGAGCAGGAGGAGGAGTGCAGTTCTCCAGCCCCAGCGGGCGACACCAGCACCCTGTCACTCAGCACCTTCTTATCCCCAAGCACAGCGGGGTTATGAGTGCTGTTGCGGCAGAATTCGAGGAGGAAGGAATGCTGATGGGCACTTTGGGGGATGATGCTTTGGACAGTCAGACAGTGGTGACTGTCCATCCGCCCATGCATGCAGAAGGGGAGTTTGGGGGATCCCAGCAGGACATGTTTGTGGAGGGGGAGGATGATGATGACATTGTGAAGGACAAAGACTGGTTGCCAGGTCCTAGGAGTGGGGATGTCATCAGCTCTGAGGAGAAGGAGGAGGAGGATGCGTCTGCGGGCCTTGCTAGAAGGATCAGCATCGCAGACATGGGCAGGATCACAAGTGGGCGTGGTATGCAGGCCACACAGCGTGCTGATCAGGAGACGAGTTCTGCCAGTGCCACCACCAGCCGCACCAAGAACCCCCCCCCCAACCACCACAGGGAGACCAGCGGCAGCAGCACCTTCCAGCCGAAGGGGCAACTTCACCTCCCCAATATGGAATTTTTTCACCCTTCCATATTTAGAGTGCAAGTATGCCACCTGCAACCAGTGCCGCAAGCAGCTCAGCAGAGGGAAGGAGCCCTCTGCGTTTGGCACCACCTCTCTGGTCAACCACCTTGCAGGGAAACACTTTCACGAGCATGAGGAGTTCGTGAAGTTGAAGGAAGCTGGCAGTGGCAGTGGCAGACCCGCCACCACTGCGAAGCCGTCGGCAGCAGGAGTGTGTCAGCAACGCACTGCTCCTCCTCCCTCTGCAACTCCTGCCGCCGACACTGAGGCCTGTTCTGGCAGCCAGTCCTCAGTGGCCTCCTCTGCTCCCTCCACTGCTTCCCGTGCCAGCAAAAGACCTCGTCAGACCCTGCTCAGCGGCACCTTCCAGGGGGTGGTCAGGGTTCTGCCTCCCAGCAGCCGTTGCGTGCGTCAGCTGAATGGCTTGCTGGCACGGGCCATGTGCTCCCAACTCCTACCTTATTCCATTGTGCAGGAGGGGAGCGACATGCGTGCGCTCCTGATGTGTGCAGCCCCTGATTGGCCAATCCCCAGCCGATATTATTTTTCACGCACAGCCATCCCTGCACTTCACCGCTCTGTGATGGCCAATGTCGGGAGAGGGCTGGAGCACGCGGTGGGTCAACGGGTCCACGTCACCATGGACTCGTGGAGCAGCCGGTTTGGGACAGGCCGCTATCTGTCCTTCACCGCTCATTGGGTCAGCTTGGTGGAAGGGGGTGAGGAGTGGGGAGCAGCATCGGCCGGCACTGCCAGAGCAGCAGCAGCACCAACAACGCAGTGGGTGGTGCCACCATGCAGGGTCAGCGGAACAGCAGCAGGTTCCTCTGATCCACTTCCATCCTCCGCCACACCATCCCAAACCCCCCGCCTCAGCAGCAGCGTGAAGCCCCGCCACTGCCAAGCGCTGTTGGAATTGGTCAGCCCGGGGAAGACCAAACTGATGGCGAACCACATCCTGGCCAAACTCCGAGAGCAGGAGAGGAATTGGCTGACCCCCAGAGGCCTCAGAGTCGGAGAGGTGGTGTCCAACAATGGGGCAAACCTGGTCGCTGCCATCAGCAGGGGAGACCTGACCCACATCCCCTGCCTGGCGCACGTCCTGAACCTGGTAGTCCAAAAGTTCCTGCGGACCTACCAGGGGATGGACCGACTCCTTGAGGTGGCAAGGAAGGTTGTGTGTCACTTCCGGCACTCGCCTGCAGCCGTGGTGAGCCTGGAAGAGGTGCAGAAGGAGCTGCACCTGCCACAGCACCGGCTCATGCTCGATGTTCCAACTCGCTGGAACTCCACCCTGGCGATGTTGGAGCGTCTGGTTGAACAGAGGCAGGCTGTCAGCCAGTACGTTGCACGAGCAACAGTTGCCTCCCTCACTGCAACTGGGCGTGCCGCCACCAACCTCTCGTCCATCATCTCCATGGAGGACTGGGGGCACATGCAGCAGGTGTGCTCAGTCCTGGCACCCTTCCTGCAGGCCACCAACATGGTGAGCAGGGACCATGCAATGGTGTGCGAGTGGGTCCCCTTGGTGTGTGTGCTGGACAGGGCCCTGTATGCACTGGTGGAAGAGGGAGCGGCAGTCTTGGACCAGCAGGAGCTGCAGGCAGCTTCACAGGCCACCTCTGAGGAGGAGGGCTCGGAGTTGGTGGAGGTCCTGGACCTTGCTGCTGATGAGGGGGAGCAGCAGAGCGCAGCTGGACTGGTGCGGGGGTGGAGAGAGGATGAGGTGGAGGAGGCAGAGGAGGACAGCAATGTCGGCTCTGGGGCTGCCGATGATGTGCCAACAGACGTGGCCAGACTGTTCCCAATGGCAGCGCACATGCTGAGGTGCCTGCGCAAGGACCTAAGGGTGATCCAGATGAAGCAGAGGGAGGACATCTGGATCTGCATGATGCTGGACCCACGTCTGAAGGGGAAGCTCAGCCAGTTCCTGCCTGCAGGAGGAGACCGTGCGCAACAAATGAGGGATTTGCAGCTATCCCTTGTTGAGCGCTTGCAGGAAGCCTTCCCTGAGCCATCCACCCCCACTGTCCAGCCAGCACAGAGGCAGCAGCAGGTGCCTGCATCCACCAGCAGCAAGCGCTCGCGCACCACAGACCTGCTGTCTCTGACCCAAGAGCTCTACATGAGTGTAGAGCTGCCAAGGACTAGAGAGGAGGTGCCTGCAGCAGCATCCTTCTCCAGTCACAGGCAGCGCTTGACCCACATGGTGGCTGACTACATGGGGTCCTTCAGCGGGCTTGACAGCGTGGCCCCTGTTGATCCCATGGAGTATTGGGTCAAGCACCTGCCGATCTGGAGCGAGCTCTCCTGCCCCCCTTCCAGCGTACTGTCAGAGCGTTGCTTCAGTGCAGCCGGTGGAGTCGTCAATGAGAAGCGATCTCGTCTGTCTCACAAGTCTGTGGACAGACTGACGTTTCTCAAAATGAACCAGGCTTGGGTGGAAGGCGAATTCATGGCCCCTGTTGTCGGCGAGAGGGGTACATGAATCAGAATCAGAATCAGAATCAGAATCATATTTATTTCGCCAAGTGCGGTGGTTGCCGCACCCGGAATTGTTTGTGGTACACATCGGCATGTAGTATAGTACAAGTGCATAGTGCAGGGAGAAAATAAAGAGAGAAGAAATTTACAAAGAGAAAGTCATTGACCATAGTAGTGCAAAAAACAAAACAAAAACAGCAAACATGCAATGAGCAAACATAAAATAAGACTATACAAGCTATTTTGGCCTAGGTGACAGTCATCCTAGGGGGCTACGCTGTGTGCTGTGCACGAGTACAGTTGGAGTTCAGAAGGAGCACTGCTTGAGGGTAGAAGGAGTTTCTGTGCCTGGAAGTTTTGGCGGGAATAGATCTGTAGCGACGGCCTGAGCGCATGCGGTTGAAGAAGTGACTGCCGGGGTGGCGAGGATCATTTGTGATCCTGTTTGCCCTGGTTCTCATCCTGGATTCGTAGAGGAGGTCCAGTGGTGGTAAGGGAGTACCAATAATCTTTTCCGCGGCATTTATGACCCTTTGTAGCTTGTACTTGTCACTAGACGTGGCTCCACCGTACCAAACGATGATGGAGGAGCAAAGGATAGACTCGATGGTTGCCGTGTAGACGACTGGCACAAACACATACACCTGCTGCTGCTGCTGCTGCTGTTATATTTCATCCTGCTGTCTGTGTGTTTCCACTGCCAGGGAACACATTACAAAGTGCTGCTGCCCAAGCGCCACCAGCTATTACGCTCAAAAATAGCTGCATTAATTTGAAAAAAAAAATTGTAATTATTTTAGAGGTGTCCGGGTTGAAAACTGTGCTGTCCCAATTGTGTATTGGACACAATGTGGGCTTCACGACCGCTGTCTGGAACCTCATGCTGTGTATTTACGGCCCTGGGACCACCGCTAGGACCCAGGGCCTACTATGTCTCGCTGCCTGCCCTCCTGCCTGCTGCCAAATGCCAGTCTGCCACACACACTTATCCTCCTCACGCTGCCTGCTGTTATATTTCCTCCTGCTGTCTGTGTCTCCTCTCCGCTGCCAGGGAACACATTACAAGGTGCTGCTGCCCAAGCGCCACCAGCTATTATGCTCAAAAATAGCTGCAATAATTAAAAAAAAATTGTAATTATTTTAGAGGTGTCCGGGTTGAAAACGGTGCTGTCCCAATTGTGTATTGGACACAATGTGGGCTTCATGACCGCTGTCTGGAACCTCATGATGTTCATTTATGGCCCTGGTACCACCGCTAGCCTAGGTACCAGGGCCTATTATGTCAGTCACATCACACTGCCTGACACACATTACTCCTCCTCCTGTAGCTGCATTGAGCTTCTGCTGTCTGTGTGCTGCTACCACTGCCAGGGAGAGCAGAAGAAGAACTATTTTCTACTGCCACCTGCCCACCCACTCTCCTACCGAGTACCGACCGACTATTACCACACACTACAAATAGCTGCAAGCCTGCAACTACTACTTCCTCCTCCTGCTGATGTCTGTGTTTTACCACCGCCAGTTTACACAGAAAAAGGTGCTGTGGCTTGCAATGTGCCACTACCTACCTATTATGCCATCAACACAAATATAACTATGGTGTTATTACAATAAAATATTTCCACAAATGAAGTAAAAAAAAATATTACAAAAGAAAGGAAAACCAAGACACATAATATAATGATAGAGAAGAAGAGGAAGAAGAAGATGAAGAGGAAGAAGATATAGAAGAAGAAGATATAGAAGAAGATGAAGAAGATATAGAAGAAGATGAAGAAGATGAAGAAGATATAGAAGAAGAAGATATAGAAGATGAAGAAGATGAAGAAGATATAGAAGAAGAAGATATTGAAGAAGAAGATATAGAAGAAGAAGATATAGAAGAAGAAGATATAGAAGAAGAAGAAGAAGATGTAGAAGAAGAAGAAGATATAGGAGAAGAAGAAGAAGATATAGAAGAAGAAGATATAGAAGAAGAAGAAGATATAGAAGAAGAAGAAGAAGAAGATATAGAAGAAGAAGAAGATATAGAAGAAGAAAATAAAGAAAAAGAAGATATAGAAGAAGAAGATATAGAAGAAGAAGATATAAAAGAAGAAGAAGAAGATATAGAAGAAGAAGAAGAAGAAGATATAGAAGAAGAAGAAGATATAGAAGAAGAAGAAGATATAGAAGAAGAAGATATAGAAGAAGAAGAAGAAGATATATAAGAAGAAGATATAGAAGAAGAAGATATAGAAGAAGAAGATATAGAAGAAGATATAGAAGAAGAAGATATAGAAGATATAGAAGAAGAAGATATAGAAGAAGATTAAGAAGAAGATGAAGAAGAAGAAGAAGAAGATATGGAAGAAGAAGAAGAAGATATAGAAGAAGAAGATATAGAAGAAGAAGATGAAGACGACGTAAATGAAGACTTCCAACAACCATTTTGGACACACCTTCTCATGCAAACACTTTTCATGAAGTTAATTTACTTTTTTTGAGACCTTTTTTATAACTACTACATCACCACATAATCACTTGATGTTTTTCTTCATAAAAAGGGTGGTTTCATGCATCATTGACCTCCTATACAAGTTTTACAAGCTATTTAAAGCCAGCTCGAATATTTTACTCGAATACAGACTCGGATAGTGACGGCGGATATCCGAGGTCGAATCGGATATTCGATTACATCGGATATCCGACTTCGAGTGAATTCGGATAGTTTACTATCCGAATTCAACCAAACTCGAATAGGATAATGAGGTATCCGAGCAAGATCCTGGAGGGCTACTGCCCACCACAAGACTAAGTCAATCCCTACACACAGCATCTCTGCCTGCACGCCGTGTGACTGCCTGCCGCAAGACTAAGTCGCTCCCCACACAGCATCTCTGCCTGCAGGCCGCTTAACTGCCTTCTCCGCCACCACCAACAGGTTCCAGGACTCCAGGTGGATTCCTGAATTTTTAAGGCCGCTGCTAGGCCGCTATAATAATTTTTATGGTGCGTGTACATGCCTGCCTAATTTTTCTGGCTTCACTGCGGCTGCAAACACAAAACAAAAGGCATGTACATGTGTCGATTCCCCTTCGTGATCGTTACCTTGCCGCGGTGAAGGGGCTTGCGTATCACAATGAAGCAATGACCGCTGGCTATATGAGTGTCTCAGGGGGGCACACCCAAGATAATAAGGTCATTGTTTCATTGTAGACAGACCAAATTCGATCAGCTGGACAGTCACTGTTCCGTCATGGGCTGGAAAGCCGCCATCACCTGCACTCTCGTCATGTTGCCAGCCCAGCACGGCCGTTACTACACAAACAGCTGTTTGCGGTGTGTTACACAGTGAGTTTGGTCTGTTAGTGTGAAGCAGTACACTAATTACACTACCTGATTGATGTATACACATGCAAGATGTTTTAAAGCACTTTAAGCCTTCAATTTAGCATGCAATGTGATTTCTGCCCTAAAAACGCTGCTTTGCGTCAAATCCAGATTTTTACCCGGGACTTTTGGCGTGTATCCCACTCCGCCATGCAAAAACTCAGATGTTAGACCCCTTGAAACATCTTTTCCATCACTTTTGTGGCCAGCAGAAATGTTTCTAGTTTTCAAAGTTTGCATCCCCATTGAAGTCTATTGCGGTTTACAAAAGTTTGCGCGAAACGAACTTTTGCAGAAGTTCGCATTCGAGGTTTGTGAACCGAAAATCGGAGGTTTGCACCATCTCTAGAGACAAATGTAATGTGAAGTTAGCACAGACATTTACTTTATAGGCGATCTAAAATCTCCTGATTGGATTGTGGTCCGGCCATCATTGCTGAGCTACTTGAATCACAAGATCAGATAGAGACTTTTATTTTGGCAGGTAAGTCGTTTCGTGTATAACTGCACATTTAGCTGCCTCCATGGAGTTCAGTTTTTCAACTCTTGTACAACAATACTTGTTGGCATAAGCATCCTTGGTAACCAGAACTGGCACTGCTAGTGCTAAGCAAGTACTGAAAGAGCTTAATTTCTGCTTTGGCTCTATATCATGCATTACAAATCTAAATTTA
Organism: Hyperolius riggenbachi; assembly: GCF_040937935.1. NCBI lineage: Eukaryota > Metazoa > Chordata > Amphibia > Anura > Hyperoliidae > Hyperolius > Hyperolius riggenbachi. Next base: position 161,530,732 of record NC_090654.1, read on the forward strand.
CTAAGATTAAATGTAAGGTTTTTGTTTTTTTCATGTTTTTATTAGTTCACATTTAGCCTCAAGTATCTGTCTTTAAATACACTCTGTTACCTACCAGTGACCTTTGACCCTGAGCATCTACCTCTTTTTTCTTCTCTACTTTTCATTTTTCTACTCCTTACACAATTTCAACTAAATGTCAAATGTCTTTGCAGTTATCCAGAAAATGTGTCATTTTGTTGAAGACATTTACTATTACAATGGATACATTTAGTGATTCCATGCCAAGCCTTTTATGTACTCATTGATTTGAGCTGGAATTATTAGGTAGTGTCCGCTAATGGGTCTGCAGGCCCATTTAAACAAGGGAGCAATCTTCATGGGAGACTGATGATGAGCAGTTTGTCAAGCAATTTATTGAAACAAGAAGTACTGCTAATTGCCACAAAGAGCCATATACTTGTAAGTACAACAGTGATAAAGCACCAATGTGTACTCAATATTGACAAATAAATTGTACCGGAGTTGTTTTAAATATAAAAGCTCACTCAATCAGGTATTTATGTTGGTTACCTGTTATCTGTCTTTTAATACATTAATCAATAGTGTTAAAGCTCGCCACAATTAATCCAAGGGCAGGCAGGCCAATCTGACACTTAACTTGCTGATGGTGGCACAGCAAAAGACACTCACCTCAACAGGGCAGTTTCTAGGTTAAATTGCACCCAGGGAGAGGGTGTAAAAATTATGCCCTCTTCCCCCCACCCCCGTGGACTCACAAATCCTTACTTTTTAGGGACAGTCACACTGCCATAGGTCACAAGTAGATCTGCACACTTACTAGTGACCAGCTGTTTATCCAGGAGGAACCAGAACAAGACAAACAAACAAGCAAAGAGAGCCCAGAAAGCTGACTCCTCCATGGGCGCCAGCCTGCAGTACCACTACATGACATCAGGGGCTTAATTCACAAAACAGTGCTAACTGTTAGCAGGGCTGTTAGCATCACTTTTTGCGCGTTTTAGTGTGAAAAAAATGTTTTTCGCGTGAAAAACCGGTCATCGCGCACAAAAATTCGCATGTATACGTTAGCGGAAATTTTTCGCGCGTTAATGCTTGCGTGATAATGCGAAATTATCACGCGAACACAACTGTTAAGGAGTGACAAATTTGTTTTAACTCGTGACCGCAAATTTTTGCGCGCGCTAACCGATATCACGCGAAATTTCACGCAAAGCACTTTTCACAGCGTGCTAACAATTAGCACCATTTTTTTAATCAAGCCCCAGGTGTCACGCATTGATAGCCTGCAGTACCACTACATGACAGGTGTAATCACGCGATGGTGACATGATGATGACTTGATGTTGGACGCAGGCAGCCCAGGAGGAGTCAAGGAAGCTGATTGCCCTGGTAACCTTCTTTCCTCTTCCATTTACCTGCACCGCGCGTCACCAGCTCCCTAGCGGTTATGTCCTTCTGCCTGCTCCCCCCTTCTTCTACTTGCCGGTCTGCACCCAGGGCATTCGCCCTGTCTGCACTGGACCATTGTAGTCCCTTACACACTCCAATGAGTTCTGGGTCACCATGAGCTTGCTGGTTAGTCTGTCCCTCTCGGTGTTACAAGCCCTACTGCATAGAGCCAAATTATCCATACCATGCACTGACGAGGATCAAACAATCCAAAACAGTATGTATGCATGTTGGATTATAATGGCTCTGTACAAATTAACAAGCTGACACATCATTGCATTCCAGCGGTTCTGGAGGTGTGTTTAGCTTCTAAGGGTACAATGGTTAATTTGCATATATTCAGCAGTGATGCCTTGGGAGACATCTCAAACTCACTCCAACCTGAATTATCGCAAATTCTTTCTGTTTTAAGAAAGCAAACTTTTGTTTTTCTTAACATCTTAGTAAGGGGGCTTTTAGGACCATTGTAGTCCCTTACACACTCCAATGAGTTCTGGGTCACCATGAGCTTGCTGGTTAGTCTGTCCCTCTCGATGTTACAAGCCCTACTGCATAGGGCCAAATTATCCATGTCATGCACTGATGAGGATCAAACAATCTGAATCAGGCTGTGCATCGCCGCTCGGCCTTTTGGCTAGGACCAAGTGAGTTGGTGCTTGCTTGTTTTTGGCCAGAGGGTTTAGTGTGGGGTCTCCTTTTGGGGGCCCCAGGAAGATCAGAGAGGTGAAGGCGGTCTGGTGTGCTGTGAAAATGGCAGACTTTAAAAAGCCAGCGCAGGTCTATAGTAATACAGCTTTCATCATTTTTTGGTATACAGGATCTTCGAACAAAAGGGTAAAGAAGCAAGGCTTACCAGATTCCAACAACCCACATTATAAGGTTGTAAACAAGTTTGATAGGTGGTCCGCAGAACTTTCAAATGGTGTCGTTTCACCAGCGATGTTGCACACTACAGATTCCTCCGGAATATAGTAGATATCCTGAGATCGCAGAGACTCACCAAAGGGGAGTCCAGTAGGATAGTGACATGAAAGAGATGTACGGCACATCTAAGTGTAAACCGTCTTTATTACATAACAAGTAAAACAATTAAAAACAAGGTTAAAGGAAACCTCACATACGGGGCCCGTGCACTGGGAACCCCGAGAAAGCAGCGCGCATAAAATGGTCAATAGAAGACCTCAAATAAAATGGTGCCGCCTGTCGCCTTCCCGACCGGTTTCGCAATCTTGCGTCATCCCCTGATGATGCAAGATTGCGAAACCGGTCGGGAAGGCGACAGGCGGCACCATTTTATTTGAGGTCTTCTATTGACCATTTTATGCGCGCTACTTTTTCGGGGTTCCCAGTGCACGGGCCCTGTATGTGAGTTTTCCTTTATCCTTGTTTTTAATTGTTTTACTTGTTATGTAATAAAGACGGTTTACACTTAGATGTGCCGTACATCTCTTTCATGTCACTATCCTACTGGACTCCCCTTTGGTGAGTCTCTGCGATCTCAGGATATCTACTATATTCCGGAGGAATCTGTAGTGTGCAACATCGCTGGTGAAACGACATCATTTGAAAGTTCTGCGGACCACCTATCAAACTCGTTTACAACCTTATAATGTGGGTTGTTGGAATCTGGTAAGCCTTGCTTCTTTACCCTTTTGTTCGAAGATCCTGTATACCAAAAAATGATGAAAGCTGTATTACTATAGACCTGCGCTGACTTTATATATTCATTGCTTGTGTGGACTTTTGGACATTGTCCTTCTCGGCTGCGGTCGCCTTCTGCCTTGGCGCTGACACTTGTTTTTTATTTTAGACTTTAAAAAGCCGCTGAGAAATTCGCTGAGGATTTGGGTCTAAAAGGAGCATCAGAAGGAGATCGGGATGAGAATGGTGGCTGTTGATGTCGTGACGGAGATTCTTGGTGTCCAGGTAATGGATATTTATGCGATGCAAGATTTTGTGGATATGGGCCAATACGTTATTTTTTTTTTCGGGGGAACGCTGCTTGGCTGTTTTTGAAAATTGGAAGATGGTGAAGGCTGAGGGGAGATATCCTGTATTGGAGAAGATTGATGTGGATTTACTGTTTGATGCAAGGGTTAAATACCTGACTGTTCACCTGTTTAATCCTTTCTTGGAGACTCATGTTATTAGGTCTTTCCTGAAGCAATATTGCAGTGAGATAGGGAATACTGTGAAGCTGAAGAATTTGTATGGCATGTATCGCAGTAAATTGAAGTTTGAGGTGAAGTTGAAGCCAGATCCGGATGGTTATGGTGGTACTGTACACCCCCCTGCAGGTTTTACAGTGGCGGGTGAAAGGTATATGTACGGGTATATGAGGGAGCATTGCCCTAACAAGGATACCTGCAGGTTCTGCATGCAGAGGGGTCACCAGGCTTATCAATGTTCAGCCCCCCGTATGTGTGATCTTTGTGGGGCGGCTGAACATCTAGCCAAGGACTGCTCGCTGAATAGGGGGAGGAGTCTCTTCTCCTATGCTGAGGCTGCGAAGGAGGGGAGGATTCGGTTTGGGAAGTGGGGTGAGCGTTCTGTACCTACCGATGTTACTACTGTAATTGCAGAGGATATGGAGGTGTCTGAGCAGGTGGCTGAGGTGAGTGTGGGTGTGGCTGAGCTGGCTGCAGAGGCTATGGAGTTGCGTGACAGTGTTGTGGGGGAGTGGAGTGACTGTTGGGGTGATTGGTGAGGGGACAAGTGATTTAGCTGCTGATTTCAGGGTGGCTGCAGTGAGTGAGAAAAGCAAGATGGCGCCTGAGGAGCCTGGAGATGGCTGGGGCCGTGGCCAGGGCCCGTGTGTTCTGGTGATTAATTCTGTGGCTGTAGAGCGAGTGGAGGGTCCTGTGCATGGTGAGGATGTTAGGGTGAGTGGGGCGAGTGGTGGAGAGAAAGGTGTGGTGAAGCCGAGTGGAGATGGTGGGGGGCGTGGCCTGGAGCGGGAGGCGTTTCCTGATATGCAAAGTGGTGGGCATAGTGATGTGCTGGTCTCAGATGCTGGTGTGAGCAGTGTGGAGGCATCTGGTGAGGGGATTGCTGCCCGGAAAGCTGGTGAAGATGACAGGGTGGTTGCAGGTGCTGAGGAGTCTGTAGAGAAAGCCAAGATTGAAGTGCAGCAGGTGAGTGGGAGTGCTGGGACTCATAGTTCCATGGAGGAGAAGGGGTTGGAGCTAGGTGTCAGTCAGAGTAGGCAGGAGAAAGGGGAGGTGAGTGATAGTGATCAGCAGGGGGCAGGAGAGGGCTGCTCTGGTGTAATGAAGGAATCTGTGCAGATGGAGGAGGTGATTCCGTTCTCTAGCAGTCTGGGAGGTCCATCAAACTGGGGAGAGAGTTGGTCGAAGCTCAGTGTGTTGAGGCAGAGGTGGGTTTTATGGAGTCGCAGAGAGATTTGGAGGTGAGTGATTCTAGTGAGCAGGAGGGGTGGCAGAAAGTGGGAGGGAGTCAGCTGACTCCGGGACAGAGAGGTAAAGTGAGAGAGCAGGATCAGAAGGTGGAGACTAAAGTAAAGAAAATGAAGGTGGGGAAGGGAGTGAGGTTTTGTTTTCTCCTAATCCCTTTGAGTTGCTGTCTTCACCAGAAAGTGAAATGGAAATACAGCAATCACCCGTGTCTGAAAGTCCAGCAGCAAGTCCGGCTAGTGTGGTGAGGAAGACTGTGAGAGTGAGGGGTGTTTGTAGGGTGTGTGGAGAGTCGGGTCATGAATCTTGGGGGTGTCCTGTCCAGAAGCATAGATACAGGTATGGGCATGAGGGGGAAGTGGAGGTTTTGATGAATAGAGCAACAGATTATTTTAGAATTTTGAAGCCTGAACAAGTGAAGGTTATAAAAAAAGACGTTTTGGAGAGGGTTAGATATAGTGCTGAGAGGTTCTTGAGGGGTGTTGGTGTTCCGAGATGGTTAGAAAATAGAGTGAAAGAATATGAGTCAGAGGGGCGTCCTTTCTATGAAGTTGATACTTCATGGTGGATGGTGTTTATAGTGTATAATGATTGGCTTGCAGAAGAGAGAAGGAAGAAGTGATTCTTCCTGTGTATTCGTGTATTATTGTAGTTTGTGATGTATGTAAATAGTTTTTTCTTTTAATATGTAAAAAAGCCAATGATGTGTTGGTCCAGTACGCCGAGTCTTGGTGAACAACTTGGAGGTTCAGGCTCTCTCACCTTTTGGGGTGGAGTTAGTCTGGACCATTACTGAGGTAAAAAAAAAATCCGAAACAGTCTGTATGCATGTTGGATTATGAAAGCAAACTTTTGTTTTTCTGCACTGCCAAAGAAATGGCCCTGCACCTCAACATCGTTGCCTATGCTAGATGTTCAAGAAATGGGTGCACTCATGCCAATGCTACATGCCAAGGAGAAGAAGAAAAAGTAGAAGAAGAAAAGGAACTCGTCATGTTCAAGAAACAGGTGCACTCATGCCAACGTTAAATGCCAAACAGAAGAAGAAGAGGTTGTCATCATTAAGAAATACTGTACAGGATATTCTCAAAAAATGTGCATATTATGATAAAGTTCATTATTTTCTGTAATGTACTGATAAACATTAGACTTTCATATATTTTAGATTCAAATACACACAACTGAAGTAGTTCAAGCCTTTTATTGTTTTAATATTGATGATTTTGGCATACAGCTCATGAAAACCCAAAATTCCTATCTAAAAAAATTTGCATATTTCATCCGACCAATAAAAGAAAAGTGTTTTTAAAACATAAAAAGTTAACCTTCAAATAATTATGTTCAGTTATGCACTCAATACTTGGTCGGGAATCCTTTTGCAGAAATGACTGCTTCAATGTGGTGTGGCATGGGGGCAATCAGCCTGTGGCACTGCTTAGGTGTTATGGAGGCCCAGGATGCTTCGATTGCAGCCTTAAGCTCATCCAGAGTGTTGGGTCTTGCATCTCTCAACTTCCTCTTCACAATATCCCACAGATTCTCTATGGGGTTTAGGTCAGGAGAGTTGGCAGGCCAATTGAGCACAGTAATACCATGGTCAGTAAACCATTTACCAGTGGTTTTGGCACTGTGAGCAGGTGCCAGGTCGTGCTGAAAACTGAAATCTTCATCTCCATAAAGCTTTCAGCAGATGGAAGCATGAACCCACTTTTGAACCTGTAACCGCCCGTGAAGAAAAGCGATCGCACTCGATTCTATGCATCGATTGCGCTTCAAATCGATACAATCTGGGTTGAGTGTGTAGGGGCAGCTGAAGTCTTTTTTTTCCCAGCAGAGAGATAGCACCAGCCCAACTGCTGGATGGCTCTTTTGATATGCTAATGAGCCTGGGCCCAGAGAGTCCCTGGCTTCAAGCTGTGCTGATGGCCCATCCATCAGGTATAGACCATGACAGAAGCAATCTAGTTGGGAGAAAAGCCAGACCCTCTGGATCCCTCCCAGCAGGGGAGCTGACACCTAGCTAGCTGCCCCAAACTTCAAAGAGCCTTTGCCTGGGAATGACCTGCTATCAATCCCAGGGGTATATCATATTCCATAAACTGCTATATGTATCATATTTTCTGTGTTGCCAGGCTGGCAGACCCTCCAAACTAACAGAGCATGCTTGGCCCTATCTGACGCTGGTTCTGAAGAAACTTCAGACCATTCTGAGGGAAAGACTGCCAGTTAGGCAGTTCGAAAGTGCCCTGCTGATACCACAAGGGTCCCACCCCTCATGTTTGGTATCAGGCTGCTGGGTACATCGAGGCAGACCTGAAAATATTAGTAAATCTGCCCTGACCTGTACGGTTCTGTGAGATAGAGCCCATATATGGTTAAGGTATGATTTCTGGTTCCCAGGACAAGGGGAGGACTCATCTCATGTCCTAAGGGGGTGTGTGGGCCCGCCCTCACTCCCTCCTACTGAATCAGGGGCATAAGAATGGCAGAGGAGCCAAACTCAGTGTCCTCCACCCTGAAAACATCTTGAACTCATCGGTGCCAGCTTGAGGATATGCTGGCATCCACCTGGTCTGAACTCTGAACTTTGATTGAAACCAAGAACTTTACAAGTTTTCCCACTAGAGGACATCTTTCCAGGAACTAAGTATTTTTCTCCCTTCTTTTATTTTTTATACTGGCTATTACTGTTTTAATAATTGTTGATTTTAATAATTGTCTGTATATATTAATTATTTATATTGCTGTGAATAAAAGACTTCCTCCAAGTCATTCACTGTTCCGCTACCCTGCTTATCAGCACACACAGAACTGATCCCGGGTCTCTGAAGATACGCTACTGTTTGTTTGTTGTTGGCTAGACAGAATACCGTGTGTTTAACCGTTTTATTCGCAGGACTAGTCAGTCAGTAAATCGGGTCCACTGGCCCATACCAGTGGTGGTGGCAGATACCGTGGAATCGTGTGTACGTTGTAATTACCCGTGTCTCACAGGCTCCCTTCTGAGTTGTCTGCAGCTAATTCTTAACGGTTCCTGCGCATTGACTGCGACCAGAGTTCGCACGATCCGTGCGCTGGCACCGTTTAGAAGGCTAAGTGCGGTCAGCCACTAGGGCTCCTGTGACAGTGGTAGGCAGCGGTTGGGACCTGTGTTGTGCTGAAAGTATCTAAGATAGCGCTAGCGCTATCAAGAAACGAACTAATTCGTTGGTGTAGCTGGAAGGCAATATATTTTTTATATATACAGAGAGACTGTGTAGCCAGTACCCCTCCCCAAAAGTTTTATTTTATTTGGCGTGGAAATGTCCGGGAACTACAAGAAAATGTGCCTGGCGGACCTGCAAAATCTTTGCCAAGAGAGAGGCATTGATGTCGGCCGCAAGAAACAAGGGGACCTGGTAACGGAATTGTTTCAATGGGATACCCAGCAACTGCGGGAGCCGGGAGTGTCCGCTGAAGTGGATACCAGCCCATCTGACAATCGAGGGGAACCAGAGACTGAGACTCCTGACCGTACAGAGGTTGTGCATCCTGAGGGTCCTGCATCAACAGTTACGCAGGAGAATGTCAGTGTGGACCCCAATCCCAGAGTTTCTGAAAGTACTCGCCCGGAACTGGCCAGTACTGGACTGTCCGTTTGTACTGATCCGATAATGCAGCAGGCATTACGACAGCTGATGGAGACGGACCTGGACAAGTACCAGCAGTACATGCATGAGGAGCGCCAATCTGCTGCTGCTGCTGCAGAACGCCACGCGGAGAGGGATGCCGCTGAGCGAGAACGGGAGAGCCAATCTGCAGAGGCGCGGGAGAGACGACAGCATGAGCTCGACATGGCAAAGGTTCAACAGGCCAGCCGGAGTTCACCGCCCAGCCTCCCTGCTGAAGGAGCTGCAGCACCCGTAAGTGCAAAATTTAAATTTGCTAATATTGAGAAAGACACAGACATTGACTTGTTTTTGCGGTCTTTTGAAAAAGCGTGCCGTCAGTATCGTCTGTCCCAAGACCAGTGGGCCAGACATCTGATCTGACACCTTTTCTGCGCTACAAAGCGCTTGATGCCTTCGCAGAATTGCCTGCGGAGAAGGATAATGATTATGCTGCTATAAAAGACGCTATCATTACTAAGTACCAGCTGACGCCAGAAGCCTATCGGAAGAAGTTCAGGGCCTGGCAGAAAAAGTCTTCTGATTCGTACCGAGATGTGGTCAGCAGCTTGCTCACCACACTCCGCCAGTGGACTCGAGGCCTCACCAAAGGGTCTTATGATGTCCTGGAGGACTTGATAGTCCTGGAACAATTTCTAAACATTTGCCCTGCTGATGTACGACAATTTGTGTTGGAGCGCAAGCCTGCGTCAGCAACTGTCGCTGCAGACCTCGCTGAGACCTTTGCAACTACCCGGGTGTCTGATACACGCAGAACTGTCCCATCCAGCTGGAGAGGAGGTCAGCCCAATACCTCGGCAGACTCTCCTGCCCCTGTGAGCCGTCAGCCACAGAGGCCACCCAGCACAGCTTCTGCACCCAGGGCTGCAGCCTCTGGAGAGGTCACCTGTCACTACTGTCACAAGACGGTACACATGAAGTTCACCTGTCCGGAGCGGAGGCAGACCACCCCAGCACCTGGACCACCCGCACCTCGCCCGCGGCAGACATCACCCGCCCGTGTACCCCAACCAGGAGCCGCATCCAACCTGATGTTTGCCAAGGGGGCAGAGAACTCCCCCATCACAAGCAATCACCAGCTGGTTACTGTGAATGACCAGCTTGTCACGGGTTTCCGTGACACCGGAGCAGATGTCACTCTGGTGCGTGCACACCTTGTCCCCGCAGAGGCCATCATTCCTGACCAGTACCTCACCCTCACTGGAGTGGGGGGCACTCTTTCTCACATTCCCCAAGCTCGGGTGTCCATCGACTGGGGGGTGGGGGTCCACGAGAAGGTTGTTGGGATCCTGGACCAACTGCCGGTCCCTGTTTTGCTGGGGACCGACTTGGGCACACTGGTGTCGTACTATGAACCTGCACCAAGCCCTGTGGAATGCCAGGACAGAGACGGACTCTCTGCCCACACCCAGGTACTTTGCACCCAGGGGCAAGAACAGGGGGGAGGTGAGTTGAACGTGCCCAGTTCACGGGTACCTGTGTTTGATGTACAAACTGTCTGTGATGAAAATGTTCCTGTTACTGTTATTAATGCTTGTGACAATGATGTAGGTAATGCCAATATGTGCCATTCTGAAGGGATACCTGTGCTAGCGGTAACACGCAGCCATACTGCTCAGAACCTGAGCTCAGAACAGGTGGAGGAGGTTCCGGCCTCCTCCCCCTCCTCTGACCACAGGGATTCCACCCTTCAGCCACTAACCTCATACGCCACGGGCCAGCTGGCTGAGAGTGAGAGTGCTGCATTTGTGCAAGCACTCCAGACTGACCCTAACCTCGAGGCCCTCAGGAAACAGGCTTCTGAGCCCCTCACAGACGAGGCTACGTTCAAGGTATACTGGGAAGGTGGGAAGTTGTACAGTGAGCCTGTACACCCCACCGAAGGTGAAATGGGGATGGGTACCAAGTTGCTTGTGGTACCTAGTGCCTTCCGGGGGCATGTGCTGAAGTCCGCACATGACATTCCCCTGGCCGGGCACTTGGGGATCCACAGGACCCTTGATCGTATCCGGGGACATTTCTACTGGCCTCAAATGCGGATAGATGTGACGAACTACTGCCGCTCATGTACCATTTGCCAAAAGGTAAAAAGGGCTGGGAATCCCCGCAAAGCTCCCTTGTGTCCACTGCCAATCATAGGTGAGCCCTTTCACAGAGTGGCAGTCGACATAATTGGACCGTTGCCCACTCCCAGCAGCAGTGGCAAAAGGTACATCCTGATGGTGGTGGATTATGCCACCCGCTATCCTAAGGCCATGGCACTTTCCTCCCTGAGGGCGGACAAGGTAGCCGACGCGCTACTTAACATTTTCTCCCGAGTCGGGTTCCCTGCGGAGGTGCTCTCTGACCAGGGAACCCAGTTTATGTCCGGACTCATGGAGGCCCTGTGCAAAAAGATACAGATGACGCACATTGTCTCCAGTCCCTACCACCCGCAGACCAATGGACTGTGTGAAAGGTTCAACGGGTCGCTGAAGCAAATGCTGACCACGTTTGTTGAGTCGCAAGGTGGGGACTGGGAATGATACCTGCCTCATCTGTTGTTTGCATACCGGGAGGTGCCGCAGGAATCTACCGGGTTCTCCCCGTTCGAGCTCCTGTATGGTAGGAATGTCCGAGGACCCCTACAATTGATGCGGGAGACGTGGGAGGGCAAGGGGGACCCCACAGACGTCTCTGTAGTTGATTATGTTCTCAGGTTCGGGGACAAGATGGAGTCCCTCACAGAAATGGTAACGGAAAACATGGCCCAGGCTCAGGCCAAACAAAAACTCTGGTATGACCGCACTGCTGGAGAGAGGTCATTTGAAGTAGGTGACAAAGTGTATGCCCTTCTTCCAGTGAGGCAGAACAAGCTGCAAGCGGTCTGGGAGGGACCCTACACTATAGTGCAACGGTTAAACCCTCTGACATACCTGGTGAACATGGGAGGCAGGAAACAGAAAAGCTTTCATGTCAACATGCTGAAGGCCCACCATGACAGGACCAAGTATGTGCTGCCAGTGTGCAGCCGGTTAGAGCAGGGAGAGGCAGACCCCCTGTTAGACCTGCTGGCTGACATACGAGATGTGGACAGCGACCTAAGCGTCAACCCACAACTCTCCTCGTCCCAGCAAGAGCAGTTGCAGGAGGTGCTGGGTCCGTACCAGCACACCTTCTCCGGTGTCCTGGGGCGGACCAGTCTGGCAGTGCATAGGGTAGATACAGGCACCCATCCCCCCATCAGGCAATCCGCTTACCGCGTCTCCCCTGAGGTGCAAGCGGACATGCAGAAAGAGGTGAGGGAGATGCTGGAGCTAGGGGTGGTTCAAAAGTCCTGTAGTGCCTGGGCAGCCCCTGTTGTCCTGGTCCCCAAGAAGGACCAGACAACTCGGTTCTGCGTGGACTACAGGAAGTTGAACGCCATCACCACTACAGACGCCTACCCCATGCCTCGCATCGATGAGTTGTTGGATCCGCTGGCGTCCGCCAGGTACCTATCAATCATGGATCTGAGCCGGGGGTACTGGCAGATACCACTTGCACCTGACGCGAGGCAGAAGTCAGCCTTCATCACCCCTTTTGGCCTCTTCGAGTTCACGATGATGCCCTTTGGGATGAAGAACGCTCCTGCCACGTTTCAGCGGGCCGTAAACGATCTGCTGGAGGGACTGCAAGGGTTCGCTGTAGCGTACTTGGATGACATTGCGGTGTTCAGCCCCACCTGGGAGGAACACCTCAAACACCTGTCCCAGGTACTAGAGAGGCTGGCCGCAGCCAATCTGACAGTTAAGCCGAGTAAGTGTCAGATTGGTATGACCGAGGTGCAGTACTTAGGTCACTGGGTGGGGGGTAACACCCTGAAACCTGACACGGGAAAGGTTGACGCCATCCTGGCATGGCCTCGGCCTATCACGAAAAAGCAGGTCCAGGCGTTCCTGGGGACCGCCGGCTACTATAGGAAATTTGTTCCAGCCTATAGTACCCTGGCGAAGCCCCTGACCGATGCCACTAGCAAGAAACACCCCAAGGTTGTTAGCTGGACCCCCGCTTGCGAGAACGCCTTCCAAGCGTTGAAGCAGGCACTCGCGAGTCCCGGATTTCAGTCGTCGGTTTGTTGTGCAAACCGATGTCTCTGACTACGGTCTCGGCGCAGTCCTCAGCCAGGTGGATGGAAAGGGAGATGAACACCCTATCCTCTACCTGAGTCGGAAGCTCCTGCCCCGAGAGGTAGCCTACTCCACCACTGAAAAAGAGTGCCTAGCTATCGTGTGGGCCCTACAGAAACTACAATCGTATCTGTACGGCCGCTCCTTCACGATCATTACTGACCATAATCCCCTGAGTTGGCTGAACCGCACTGCTGGGACCAATGGCAAGCTCTTACGTTGGAGCCTGTCATTACAGCAGTATGACTTCACGATTCAACACAAGGCAGGCAGCCGACACCAGAACGCCGACGGGCTATCCCGTTGCAACGGGGAACTGGATCAGATATCGCAGTTTAGCGGCAACCACACACATCTTGCTGATGCATGTCTATCTGCCTTCTCCCCAGGGCGGGCTGTCACGGACGGTTGCGGGGCTGCAGGCGCATCCTGTAACCGCCCATGAAGAAAAGCGATCGCACTCGATTCTCTGCATCGATTGTGCTTCAAATCGATACAATCTGGGTTGAGTGTGTAGGGGCAGCTGAAGTCTTTTTTTTCCCAGCAGAGAGATAGCACCAGCCCAACTGCTGGATGGCTCTTTTGATATGCTAATGAGCCTGGGCCCAGAGAGTCCCTGGCTTCAAGCTGTGCTGATGGCCCATCCATCAGGTATAGACCATGACAGAAGCAATCTAGTTGGGAGAAAAGCCAGACCCTCTGGATCCCTCCCAGCAGGGGAGCTGACACCTAGCTAGCTGCCCCAAACTTCAAAGAGCCTTTGCCTGGGAATGACCTGCTATCAATCCCAGGGGTATATCATATTCCATAAACTGCTATATGTATCATATTTTCTGTGTTGCCAGGCTGGCAGACCCTCCAAACTAACAGAGCATGCTTGGCCCTATCTGGCGCTGGTTCTGAAGAAACTTCAGACCATTCTGAGGGAAAGACTGCCAGTTAGGCAGTTCCAAAATATTCCCTGCTGATACCACAAGGTTCCCACCCCTCATGTTTGGTATCAGGCTGCTGGGTACATCAAGGCAGACCTGAAAATATTAGTAAATCTGCCCTGACCTGTACGGTTCTGTGAGATAGAGCCCATATATGGTTAAGGTATGATTTCTGGTTCCCAGGACAAGGGGAGGACTCATCTCATGTCCTAAGGGGGTGTGTGGGCCCGCCCTCACTCCCTCCTACTGAATCAGGGGCATAAGAATGGCAGAGGAGCCAAACTCAGTGTCCTCCACCCTGAAAACATCTTGAACTCATCGGTGCCAGCTTGAGGATATGCTGGCATCCACCTGGTCTGAACTCTGAACTTTGATTGAAACCAAGAACTTTACAAGTTTTCCCACTAGAGGACATCTTTCCAGGAACTAAGTATTTTTCTCCCTTCTTTTATTTTTTATACTGGCTATTACTGTTTTAATAATTGTTGATTTTAATAATTGTCTGTATATATTAATTATTTATATTGCTGTGAATAAAAGACTTCCTCCAAGTCATTCACTGTTCTGCTACCCTGCTTATCAGCACACACAGAACTGATCCCGGGTCTCTGAAGATACGCTACTGTTTGTTTGTTGTTGGCTAGACAGAATACCGTGTGTTTAACCGTTTTATTTTCAGGACTAGTCAGTCAGTAAATCGGGTCCACTGGCCCATACCAGTGGTGGTGGCAGATACCGTGGAATCGTGTGTACGTTGTAATTACCCGTGTCTCACAGGCTCCCTTCTGAGTTGTCTGCGGCTAATTCTTAACGGTTCCTGCGCATTGACTGCAACCAGAGTTCGCACGATCCGTGCGCTGGCACCGTTTAGAAGGCTAAGTGCGGTCAGCCACTAGGGCTCCTGTGACACTATTGTTTTGTCAGATCATTTAATTCAGTATCTGCAGCTCCTTAACTTCAACATCTCTTGAGGTGCAGCAGTACACCTTGCAATTTGCCATATCCTTTCTGTCTTGTTGTTGCTTATTTTGTCTACTGATATGGGGTCTGACATTCTTTTTCCTCTACACTGGCAACTTATCCTATCCATGAGGTCAAATTCTCCTCATTATCATTTGAGGAAAGAATGCGATCACTATTCCAGTTATTAAATACAAAGGCATGTATCTTAGCTTCAAGTTTACAAACTTTTCTTTTCCTTTATGTATTAATGGTTGCACACAATTCCTGAAAAATTTTAAACTAACCCACAAATGACAATATACACTCTAAAGCCAGTGCAAGCTGGTCTCTTAAGTATTTTATTTTCTGCTCTGTCTGTTCCCTTGTCTGCATTTCTCTATAAAGCACATGCAAAATGATCTGAAGCAATATAATCCCATGTTCCAGTTAACCACAAAAATGTTTTGATAAATCTTGCACACCTGACAGCCATAGGCTATCCTTAGCCCAAACAGGTATGCTGCACATTTTTAGCATCTTACTAACATTCTAATTGTTCTTACATCTCTTGATAAGCTCAGTGTTTGATTGGAAATTAGTTCTTTGTACAAGATGGTACAGGGATGTGATATAATGGGTTAAATGATCACCCCAAACGTTTTAAAATATTATAAAGTACAAAGCCCAAGGAAATGGTGATCTTATAGATATTTTAACGTGTACTTAAATACTACAAAATAGTGCTTCACAGATTATTCAGGAAGCTTAAATCAAATGCAGCAATACATTAGAAAAATAGTAATTCACACACATTAATCCTCTAAAGTAAATTTTTGTATATAATAATTTTCCTGTCGTTCTGTCCTCCTGTGTATCTGTGTCCATGCATCTGTTTAAGTGGCTGGCGCGCATATGCAGCACGCGGCCATGGGTTGGCTTCGAGCACTGGTCAGGACTGCTGTGGGGTGGGTTTGGATGGGCACGCACAGGTCACGGTCATGCACGCTTGAGGGGTTGCTGCCACGTGTGGCTGCAGATGGCGCAGGCCAGCCCATTATTAAACAAGCTTTGTGCTACTAGTTAGACATAATTCACTTAGCTGCTAGTTCTTCACCTAAGTGGGCTGGGGGATGAGCAGTAGGATATGGTTTTCATTCTCATTGGCAGAGGTCTCTGTTGAGGTTAGCTCAACCGTGGGGTGGGTTTGGATGGGCACGCACAGGTCATGGTCATGCACGCTTGAGGGGTCGCTGCCATGCGTGGCTGTGGAGGGCGCATGCCAGCCCATTATTAAACAAGCTTTGTGCTACTAGTTAGACATAATTCACTTAGCTGCCAGATCTTCACTCAAGTGGGCTGGGGGATGAGCAGTAGGATATGGTTTTCATTCTCATTGGCAGAGGTCTCTGGGAGGGTTTGAATGGGCACAGGTCACGGTCATGCACGCTTGAGGGGTCGCTGCCACGCGTGGCTGTGAATGGCGCATGCCAGCCCATTATTAAACAAGCTTTGTGCTACTAGTTAGACATAATTCACTTAGCTGCTAGTTCTTCACCCAAGTGGGCTGGGGGATGAGCAGTAGGATATGGTTTTCTATCTTATTGGCTGAGGTCTCTGTTGAGGTGAGCTTCATTAACTCTAGTAGACAAGCAAAGAAGCAAAAGTAAGAGTAAGAGAAGAGATGGTACCGAGATGCAATCAAAGGAGATCTTTAATCCTGACTAATAACAGTAGCATTTTTATAGCTTTAAGAAGTTGTTTTCTGCCATCAGGGCACAATTTAACTTAACAAACTTCTTCTATTGGCCTCTTGTTGAGGTTCAAGAAAACAACATGTTGACCATGTTATCTCAAACACACACTGGCTAAATGAATTGAAATGTTAATAAGATTGGTATTAAATGTTTGTTAAACAGAAAATTCAACAGCCACACCTGTAATGGCTAGGGCCTGATTCACAAAGCGGCGCTAACAGTTAGCACACTGGTGAAAAGCCCTTTATCATGCCTAAACTCAGTTTAGGCATGATAAGTTTAGGTGTGATAAGTTTAGGTGCGATAAGTTTAAGCACCAACTGAGTTAGCACCGCAGTGCACAGCTGATCAAAAGTTTTGTGCTAGCAAAGTCTGGTGCACTTCGCATAGAGTTTAATGGCGCTGCTTTGCGTGCGGGATTTTGCGTGCGATCTAAACTTATCTAAACTTAGCATGCCTAAACTTATCATGCCTAAACTTATCACGCCTAAACTGGCATTTCACCAGCATGGTGCAATGGTTATCACGCCTAAAGTCTTTTAGGCGTGATAACTGGGTTAGCACTGCTTTGTGAATCAGGCCCCTTGAGTCTTATAAAAAACATAGTAGGAATTTTTATTCTATATCCACTTCACATCCAGACCTTTTTTCCCACTTATTGACCAGAGCAGTTTTGACAGTTTAGCTATGTCCTTATTTAATCAGAAATAACTTTATACCTACTTAGGACACAGAAATGAAATATATATTGTTTTTTTCAAGACAAACTAGGCTTTCATTGTATGCCATTTTTTCCCCTCGAACAATTTTGTTTTCTATGAATTTTAATGGGAAAACAAAGAAAGAATAGTAAAAACATTTATTTCTCAGTTTTACCAATTCCAGTTTAAAAATAAAAAGTGCTACTGTAGATAAAAAAACACAAGTTTTTGTTGGCTATTCTTACTGCTTATCACAAAACTTAGATTATGTTCCGGTCACAATTTATGGTGAAGATATTTGATTCTGAAATAATGCTACAGAGTATTTTTCACTATGAAATGAGAAAATAAAAGTATTTTTAATAGTAAAAATCAATCTCATTAGCTCAGGAAACATATATTCCCATTCACAAATTAGTGCTGCATCAGATAGTGCCAGAAATGTGCACAGGAGCAAGCCTAATCCTGCACAGCACTGCTTCTGCTTAGATCTACTGACTTGTGGCTTAGATGAAGTCACAGAGGACGTATATCTACTGACTTGTGGATAAAGTGGATATGCTCCTTTTTCACAGAATCATCAGGGGTGAGCCTAGCTAACTCTATGAACATTTGCTAACCATGGTCAGACAGATTACATAATAATGCATCCTGATACCTAATACCACCTTATAATCTTGATATTATGAATAGATGTTTATGCAATTTAAAATACATTGTTTCTCTTCTATATACTTTTTTCCCTCTACAATTAATTTATTATAAATTCTTCCACTTGAGTGATTAATCTTCAGTCGCTGCATTGTTAAATAAATCCACATTTTTCACAGGCATTCTAATCTTGGGCACGGATGATGACCCCAATGGTTTAAGTAATAAAATTATAGGATATTTGGATGCAGGAACAAGCACTGGCACAGCAGAGATGTATAAAGCAAAGGGTTAAAAGTGGCAGCTGACTTGGTCCTACTTTTCCCAATAGCTCCCTTCTGTCTTTATGGCACAGCCAGCCCACCTGTGTGGAGGCTCCTTTGGCTAGCATGTCTGTACCCTATACCCATCCCCTATAATCTCACATATTATGTGACATTGCTAAACTAGGGCTAAGTACACTCCTGAACAGAACAAGAGGCTATAACTAGATCACCCTGCTTCCCTGGTTGCATTATTTGGCAAGGTGACAGGGTAATAATGTGCTTCCTTTGCTAGAGAACCAGTGAATGTAATGAGAGAGAAGCAGTAGGAAAAAAATGTATATATAAAATGTGTTGCTCCTCTACCATCAATATTATCAGTGGTGGTCCACTAGAAGAAGATACACTGCTTATATCAGAAGAGAAGCATTGACAAGAAAAGGCCCTGCAATGGAAGAGATAAATGTAAGAATTTTTGTTGACAGGTTTTTTTCACCCTTCTGTTTGGCCAGTGTTCCACCGTAGAACCATACAACATATTGCTATTAAAAGTTAAATTGCTTCCTAGTATCAACTGCAAAAATATTTCTCTAATAAAAGACTGCAATTTCTGAGTTAATATAAAAACCTGATACAATTCCGTCAGATGTGAACAGTCTTGCAGACCTGTTGCTGACCTGGGAAAATAGCTAAGATGAATGCTCCACAAGCCACTTCCAGTTATTTTCCTTAATCTGTTATTTTAGTGAGCTCACATTGTTTCCAATTGCTGGCCCCATAGGAAGTCTTTCAAGAACAACAAACACTCCTGAGGCAAACAGATGCTCAGGTCTTTCTTCCTCCTTTAAAGGCAGCATGCATGGTGGAGAACAACGAGAACTGCAGGATTTTCTTATCAATGTACCATTTTCTAGTTTTTAGGTGTTTTGTATTATTATTTTAACCCTTAAAAGAAAAAAATATAAGTTATTAATTTTACACAACATTATTTAACATTTTCTAACTATTGCTAATTTCTGAATGTAAGTTTTTAACTCCGCACATGATATTATTATTATTTTCTAAAGTGCCAATATATAATTTTTTTTTAATCATGCCCTGTCTGCAATGTTACACTTGCTTGCTGTAGTCAGTCTATAATTGTGTAGAATCAGCACTAGAATGTTTTCATAGAACAAAATGCCACTTTATTTCCATCATTTTCAAAGGGCAACAACAAAAGCTAACATTCTTAAGTGCTCCCTATCATATTCACTCTCCTTAAGGAGAGGAAATGGTAGGGTGATAGGAGGGAGCATCACAGCCTGCCTCTTTCTGTCTGAAAATTAGGAGTGATTATAGTAGTGAGGGGAACAAGGAGAGGAATGGACAATGTACAGAGGTATGTGGATCCAGCATAAGCATACCCCTGCGCCTAACTTAGGTTTGCCTCGGGTCAGGTATGCCTTAATGCTTTGTAGAAATAGGTAAGGAGACTAATAGGTCCCTATTTTCATTCCCTTAGAAGGGTATACCTGAGACAACTCCTGTTAAAGAAGGCCTTCAGATTCCACGAGTGCACCACAAATCACTCTCCAGTACTCAGGACTGGCACCATAGAATATACCTCTACTTACTTATCTACTTTTCTGACTCTGAATGGAAGTCTGAATACAGTACAAAGAGTAACTGTCAGATTCATCTGTTCCACTGCAATGTGTGCATGGACTGACTCTATAAATTAATGCCATTGTTGTCCTATCAAGTATTCTATGCAAACAATGGAACAGGTATTGACTGCATCCCTTAGCCATTTTAGTGCACTTACCTTTTAACACAAAGCTCAGATCAGATACTCATCTAGCAATCTTTTTGTCAATCGCCCCTTCCAACAATGCTTCTCTAACAAATTCATCTACTTTGACCTTGATGATATCAGTGGGTAATGACTACATTTTTCATAATGAACAACATAGTTACCTTGTCTCAGGCCTTCCTCTAAAACAGTGGTCCTCAAACTAAGGCCCGCAGGCTGAATGTGGCCCCCTGAGGCTTTTTTACCGGCCCTTCACACACAAACTGTATTACTTATAGATGCGGTCAACTACATATTTAAATATTGGTGGTCCGCATATAGAATAGCAGTGCTGGCACCACCCATCCACATGGCAGCCAGATAGCAGTAATTTGCTGGTTTCCAATCTAATTCCACAACAGGTGACACTGCTGTCAAATGTGACTGCAGGTTGTCACCTGGGTATGCTTCACTGTCTGTCCAAAGACTTCCACATCATTTTATGTATACTCCGGCCCTCCAAGCAGTCTGAAGTATGCTGATCAGGCCCTCAACCCAAACTGTTTGGGGACCTCTGCTCTAAAATATTCCTCAATATCCTGAATTACTGCCCCCCCCCCCCCCATCTGCTTTTAGTATCAAGTTGCTAACATCATTATTGCTTTTAACTACAGACATATTCGGTAATGAGCCTCTTTCACTGTTCAATTTTGATTTACCACCTGTCCCTCTTGTGTACAAAGTTATGGATGTTTTGTTGATCCAGGTGTATGACATCAAGTACAATTTAAACTAAACGAATATAAATTATGAGCATACGGTAGTCCGGGTAGAGTGAACAGTGAGTGCAGGCACTGAAGAGGCTGGCATCTGTTTTACGTCAAGTGGCGCTCCCTTTCGAGGCTGTGCTACAGGATTTTATACAATACAATACCATTTGTAAAGTGCTTTCTCCCATAGGACTCAAAGTGCATCCATAGGACTCAAAGTGCAACCGTATGTGTTGTGTCCTAACCGAAGGTGCAAGCAAATGGCATCACAAACTGTGCCCATTCTTTAATCTGTGCTCCACTGCTTACAGGAAGTAGCCAGGACACAGTGGATCATGTGGCACGCTGCCGCCCTGTGTTATCAGGGGCACGGGTATATGTGTTGCACAACATGCAATGTTAAAATTACACCTAAACTCCATGCAAGGATGCACAATAGGTTACACAAAGGCACTTAAATCAAGGGGTCAAAGCTTCATGTAGATTGAGGGATCAACGGGAGGCACCAATCTAGGGCACTTATTAGGTAAACACTAATTCTATATTAGGAGATGCTGGGTGCACCACAAACAATCAGCAGTAAAAGGGAGGTGAACTGGAGAAGGGGCCATTCTGTGTGCAAATGTGAAGGACACTGAGGAGGGAAGGAGGGAAGAAGTATGATTAACCAAACCAATCAAAAAGTTGGGTAGTGAAAAAGAGTAAAAAGAGGAGAAGAAAGGGACCTTCACAAAGAACTAGTGCAAAAGGAAAACCTGGTGACCAGCCTACTGGAAAGGAATTTGCATGAAGAACAGAGGGCCCATAATTTAAAAAAACTAGTGGGAGAATAGGAGGAAGAGCAAAGGAGGAAAAGGGAACATACAATCCAAATACAGAAATTCTCAATAATCAATACCAATTCCTCATGTATGAGTTTCTGTTTTCTGCAGAACCCCCTCTTGGGTACTAGTACATATATCAAGCCAAGAAAAGTTAGAACATCATGGTCCTCACTAGAGTTGACCCGAAACACGTCGAAACACGAACTTTATGGCGAGTTCGACCCGCCCCTATACTACATCATTGTGCTAAACTTTGACCCTCTACACCACAGTCAGCAGACACATGACAGCCAATCAGGCTGCAGGCCCTCATGGACTTCCGCCCCCCCCCCCACCTTATATAAGGCAGCTGCGTCAGCCATTATATCACTCGGTGTTGCTGCAGTAGTGAGAGAAGAGAGAGAGTTTCTGCAGTGCAGAGATTAGGGAAAGCTTAGTTAGGCTCTTGTAGCTTGCTCTTAGCTGATATTTGTTAATGAAAAGCACCACAAAAAGAGCTCTTTTCAGAGCTAATGTTCTTGTGAAGTGTTTTCTTTTTTTGTGTTAATGTGCCACTGACACTGCATTTTACAGCCCGGTGTGTAGCAACTGGCCCTTGCTAACTGCTATACTGTGCAAGGCCCAGCACATTCAATATCTACCTTTTCACTGCACCTGTGTGTGTGACAGACAGCTGCACATTTGTAATACCAGTCCGACCGTGCATACCTGTTCATGTGCGTGACATCACGCAGTTTTATATGATACCAGTCACTGCATAACTGTTCACTGCACCTGTGTGTGACAGCTGCACATTTGTAATACCAGTCCGACTGTGCATACCTGTTCACGTTCACTGCACCTGCGTGACAGCACGTGGTGTTATATAATACCAGTGTGAGAAACGAGGCAGCTGCGGCGAACAGCACCGCCGCCGCAGCTGCCTCCATGCGGCCATCCGTTTGCTCCGTGTCCAGGACGCCGAGGACGGAACGCTTCTCCGGGCAGGGGGTCACTGTAGCGCACGGGTGCACGCACAGACGGGACCTTTATGCGGGTAGGAAGCCCGTCAGCTGACCTCTCCGTCGGCTGACGTCAGAGGAGTCCCACGGCGCCCAGGATTGGCTGATTCGGAGGGGCGTGCCAGTGGGGTCTCCTCTGCTTCATAAGCCCCTGGGCTTCAGTTTAAGATTGTCTGTTGTCGTGAATACTTGCATGTTAGCGCTCAGACCTTAGGCTAGTTCCCTGGTGTTGATGCTACGGATTTCACACCAAGACTAGGAGATTGTTATCTGTTTATTGTTACTTGTTTAGACTAGTTCCCTGGTGTTGATGCTACGGATTTCACACCAAGACTAGGATATTGCTTACTGTTTGATCTCCTGTGTATGACTCTTAGCTATTTCCTCTGACTCTGATCCTGCCTTCTGATCCTGTACTTTCACCTATCTGCCTACCTGTTGCTGAACCTCTGCCTGATTACCGTTTACTCTCTTATCTCACGATTCTGTACCGATACGTACCTTCCTATTGCTGAACCTCTGCCTGATTACCGTTCACTCTCTTGTCTCACGATTCTGTTCTGATACTTACCTCTCTGTTGCTGTACCTTGCCTGTCTGACCCTTCTACTCATCAGTGGGCCCTCGCCACTGGTGAGGTGTTATCTGCGCCAGCTCCACTGGTTCAGCAGCTCTGCTAGGCTGTAGTTTAGCCTTAATTACCTGCTCCTCAGGTATCTGTCGTTTTAGTATTACTGTGTCTCATGGGCTGCAACACAGTCTGACTCACCCGCACCTCGGGTGGTCATTTATCTGCAGTATAGTCTGAATCGCCCGCCCCTTGGGAGATTCAGCCTCTTCAGTATTGTCTCTCCAGCTTGCTGGAGGTGATACATTAGTACACACTCTGTGTACTGGTTATTCCTCACCAGCCCCTCTGGTGAGGCCTCATTAAAGTTTTGAAGTACGGTTGCACTCAAACACTTACACTTTATTAGGTGTCCAGAGGTTAGCCATACTTGTATTATTGGTGATTCTGCAGATCACTAATAATCAGGTATACATCTGTATTGTTGGTGATACTGCAGATCATCAATAATCAGATACTCTCTGTGTGCTGACACCGACCGTTACAGAACAACAGACCAGTAAAGTATTATGGAGGCACTCTGCCAACGGGTCGACGTGTTAACCACCACCGTTAATGAACTCATTAACACGGTGAACGCTCAACAGACTCAGATTGGCCAGTCAGTTAACCGTTTATTGGACCCTAATACTCGAGTGTCTCCCCCTTCTGTGATCGAGCCAAGGGTACCCCCACCTGAAAAATTCTCGGGACATCGCTCAGATTTCAGTAATTTCAAGCATAGATGCCTGTCATATTTTGAATTACGACCCGTTTCTTTAGGTACAGAAGCCCAACAGGTCACATTCATTAAAACTTTATTGACTGGAGACTCCCAATCCTGGGCCTACAGTCTCCCCATGGGGCATGAGGCCTTGGTCTCAGTAGAAGAGTTCTTTAAAGCCATGGCCGTAATTTATGATGACCCTGATTTGGCAGTGACATCTGAGAGGAAGTTAAAAACCCTCGGACAGGGTCAGAGTTCCGTTGAAGTTTATGCGGCCGAATTCAGGAGATGGGCGGTATCAGCCAGGTGGGGGCAGTACGCACTCTTGGACTGTTTCTTGTCCGGATTGTCTGACACTGTGTCTGATCTTATGTTGGGTCATCCAGAACCCAAAACTCTGGATGAGGCCATTTCTTTGGCCATCAAGATTGATAGACGGGTTCGTTATCAAAAACAAACTCAGGCTAAACCCCCAAGAAAGTTTTCCTCCTGTACGTTCTCAGCTCCTACGCCTTCCTCTCCACCTGCTGATAAGCCAATGCAAATTGGGCAGGCCAAGCTCTCAGAGGTAGAGAAAAATCAAAGACGAGCTGAGAAGTTATGCTTATACTGTGCCGATAAAGGACATATGGTTTCTGCTTGTTCTAAGAAGGCGGAAAACTCTATCGCCTAGGAGTAGCTGGAGGTACTACCCTAGGCGATCTTGATATACCTCTAAGTAATAAACGTGTATTGCTTCCTTGTACTATCACCTGGGAGGGTCAGGTTCACACTACTGAAGTTTTTTTAGATTCTGGATCTGCTGCTAATGTTATGTCGGCAAACTTTGCCAACCAATTTGGTTTTTCGTTGCTTCCACTGGGGGATTAAAATTACTGCGGTGGACGATTCTCCATTACCTGTCACCATCACGCAGACTCCTGAGTTGGTATGCCAGATTGGAGCCCTACATAGAGAGCTAATGCAGTTTCTGGTTTTGGAGATGTCCACATCCATGGTCATCTTAGGCATGCCGTGGTTAAAAAAACATTCCGCAGAGATTGACTGGCGTACCAGTCAGTTGATAAGCTGGTCCCCCTTCTGTCATGACCATTGTTTGAAGCAGGTTCTCATTGCGGTGAATGAGGCCCAAATACTTGGAACCAATGAACAGGATCCAGAACCCTCTGGGGCGCAGGTTGACTTGGATTGGGCCTCAGAGCTGGGTCCTTTTCAACAATCTAAACACAGTATTGATCCTGTTTGAGACTTACTAAAATATAACTTTTAATTCATAATTTCATAAAAAGCCTTCCTATAAAATACCAAATTCATTGTTTTATTAGCTTAACTTTATCCCTTTTTCCTTTTACTTTCCGATACTTCGCTGGGCAGTATATTTTTGTATTTCCCCTAGACCAGTCATATGTGAAAGTTAGTCAATTGGGGTTGCTGCCTTATGCTAAGTACTAATACTAATAAGGTTCTACTCGCATATGAAAAAACCCTCCACTAAAACCAACATGTTTCGGCTCATAAAAAATAGAGCCGTTGTCAGGGCATAGATAGATAAAGTGCTAGGGTGCAAAGTGCGTTGTAAGAGAACCACACAGCTATTTACAAAGACATAATCAAGGAAAATAATAAATGAGAGATGTGCTCTCAAGCTCAGTCAGCTATCTGACTTTTCAACAAGAAGTTCCTGAGGGTAAACCAGAGGGGGTTCTTTTTGTTCCCCTCCACTTGAGATTCAAGGTTCTGGACACATTCCATGCCCATAAAAATGCTGGTCACCCCGGAGTGGCTCGCACCCTAGAGTTATTAAACCGGAGTGTCTGGTGGCCCTACGTCACTTCTGATTGCAAGGAGTTCGTGGGAAGCTGTGCTGTTTGTGCTCGGAGCAAGGCTTCTAGGCGAGCGCCTGCCGGCACTTTACAGCCTCTTCCCATGCCCGAGGAACCTTGGACCCATGTGTCCATGGACTTTGTGGGCGAACTACCTTTCTCTGAGGGTAAAACGGTCATTTGGGTGGTAGTCGACAGGTTTAGTAAGATGGCACACTTCATCCCCTTGAACGGACTCCCCTCTGCACAGGAGCTGGCAGAGCTGTTTATTCTCCACATTTTCAGACTGCATGGGATTCCCCAGGATGTGGTATCAGATAGGGGAGTCCAGTTCACTTCTCGATTCTGGAAAGCTTTCTGTCAACAATTGGGGATGAAGTTATCGTTCTCCTCCGGCTACCACCCACAGACCAACGGCCAAACTGAGAGGGTAAATCAGGCCCTCGAGCAGTTCCTCAGGTGTTATGTGGCCAATGCCCAGACTAATTGGGTCAGGTTCTTGCCGTATGCCGAGTTTGCTCACAACAACTTAAAATTGGCTTCATCAGGGTTCTCCCCGTTCCAGGTTGTTACGGGGAGATCACCCAAGTTTTCACCCCTGCCTGTGGTGGCTTCACCTTTTCCAGCCTTAGAACATTGGTTTGAGACTATGAGAGGCATCTGTAATAAGGGGAAGCAAAATTTGAAAAAAAGCCTTTTTTACTCAAAAGCGGCAGGCCGACAAGAGACGTTCGGTGGAATGGAAATTTGCACCGGGAGATTTGGTGTGAATTTCCACTCGACACTTGTACCTGAGGCAGCCCTCTGTGAAATTAGGTCCCAAATTCATAGGGCCCTATCTCATTTCTAGGAAAGTGAATGTTACCTATGCGGTGTCACTTCCCCCCAGTTTCAGGGGTGGTAGGACATTCCACGTTTCACTTTTGAAGCCTGCCGTTCATGTGGATGCTACTCCTCCTCCCCCTGTGGTGATTAACGGAGAACCAGAGTATGAAATAGAGAAGATTTGGGATTCTCGAAGAGTATGTAGATCTTTACAGTATCTGGTCCACTGGCGAGGGTATGGACCTGAGGAGAGATCCTTGGTACCACTCTCTCGCATGCATGCAGAAGAGTTCAGGATGGAGTTCCATAGATTGCATCCAAATAGGCCAGGTGGTGCGTGTCCGGAGTCCACGCCTAGAGGGGGGGGGGGTACTGTGAGAAACGAGGCAGCTGCGGCGAACAGCACCGCCACTGCAGCTGCCTCCACGCGGTCATCCGTTCGCTCGGCGTCCAGGACGCAGAGGACGGAACGCTTCTCCGGGCAGGGGGTCACCGTAGCGTGTGGGCGCGCACAGACGGGACCTTTATGCGGGGAGGAAGCCCGTCAGCTGACCTCTCGGTCGGCTGACATCAGAGGAGTCCCACGGCGCCCAGGATTGGCTGATTTGGAGGGGCGTGCCAGTGGGGTCTCCTCTGCTTCATAAGCCTCCGGGCTTCAGTTAAAGATTGTCTGTTGTCATGAATACTTGCGTGTTAGCGCTCAGACCTTAGGCTAGTTCCCTGGTGTTGATGCTACGGATTTCACACCAAGACTAGGAGATTGTTATCTGTTTATTGTTATTTGTTTAGACTAGTTCCCTGGTGTTGATGCTACGGATTTCACACCAAGACTAGGATATTGCTTACTGTTTGATCTCCTGTGTATGACTCTCAGCTATTTCCTCTGACTCTAATCCTGCCTTCTGAACCTGTACTTTCACCTATCTGCCTACCTGTTGCTGAACCTATGCCTGATTACCGTTTACTCTCTTGTCTCACGATTCTGTACCGATACGTACCTTCCTATTGCTGAACCTCTGCCTGATTACCATTCACTCTCTTGTCTCACGATTCTGTACCGATACTTACCTCTCTGTTGCCGTACCTTGCCTGTCTGACCCTTCTACTCGCCAGTGGGCCCTCGCCACTGGTGAGGTGTTATCTGCGCCAGCTCCACTGGTTCAGCAGCTCTGCTAGGCTGTAGTTTAGCCTTAATTACCTGCTCCTCAGGTATCTGTCGTTTTAATATTACTGTGTCTCGTGGGCTGCAACACAGTCTGACTCACCCGCACCTCGGGTGGTCATTTATCTGCAGTATAGTCTGAATCGCCCGCCCCTTGGGAGATTCAGCCTCTTCAGTATTGTCTCTCCAGCTTGCTGGAGGTGATACGTTAGTACACACTCTGTGTACTGGTTATTCCTCACCAGCCCCTCTGGTGAGGCCTCATTAAAGTTTTGAAGTACGTTTGCACTCAAACACTTACACTTTATTAGGTGTCCAGAGGTTAGCCATACTTGTATTATTGGTGATTCTGCAGATCACAAATAATCAGGTATACATCTGTATTGTTGGTGATACAGCAGATCATCAATAATCAGATACTCTCTGTGTGCTGACACCGACCGTTACAACCAGTCACTGCAATCTGTTCACTGCACCTGTGTAACCGCACATTGTTGTACCAGCAGTCACTGCAACCTGTTCACTGCACCTGTGTAACAGCACATTGTTGTACCAGCAGTCACTGCAACCTGTTCACTGCACTTGTGTCTGCCTTCTTCGCCCCCACCAACAGGATCCAGGACTCCAGGTGGATTCCTGAATTTTTAAGGCCACTGCTAGCAGCGGACGCTATAATAATTTTTCTGGTGCGTGTACATGCCTGCCTATTTTGTCTGGCTGCACTGTGGCTGCAACATCAAAACAAAAGGCATGTATATGTGTCAATTCCCCTTAGTAATCGTTACCTTTAAGGGGCTTGCGTATCACAATGAAGCAATGACCAGTTGGGGGGCACACCTGACCCAAGAAGATAGATAATAAGGTTGTTGCTTCATTGTGAACAGACCAAATTCAATCAGCCTTTAGGCCTCCAATTTAGCAATAAAATGTGATTTCTGCCCTTAAACCCTGCTGTGCGTAAAATCTGGAATTTTCCCCAGGACTTTTGGTGTGTATCCCACTTTGCCATTCTCCCCTACAGGTGTTAGACCCCTTGAAACATCTTTTCCATCACTTTAGTGGCCACAATTAGTGTTTGTAGTTTTGAAGGTTCTTCTGCCCATTGAAGTCTATGGAGGTTTGAAAAGTTCACATGTTCGCAACATTTTTTCGCGTGTTCTAGGTTCGCGAACCAAAATCCGTGGTTCACGACAACTCTTGTCCTCACCGTGATATATGCGCACATGTTCTATCAAACAGGGTGTGTAATTATATGAGCGCTGCAGCAAAAGGAGAAAGAACAATAATAAATGTATACCACCTTACGTGTGCGATGCATGTGAGGTCTGCCCTGCCTGTTGGACCTCATAAGGGGGACAGTGCTTTAGTGAGGTAAGGTGGTTTACATTTATTATTGTTCTTTCTCCTTTTGCGGCGCCGCTCATGTAATTATCATTGACTTCCTTACCCGATTAGGGAGATTAGCATTTGTAGTGTGTTAAGGTGAGGACCATTTGGATATACCTGTGTATATACCCCTACCTGTACTAAGCTGGTTGTGTTATTATAGCGATGACTGGCAATTCCAGCTCCAGCCCAGTCCCGACACACCACGCGGGCTCCAGCAGCGGCCATGAGAGGTTCTAGCAGCGGCCATGTGCTCTTTCACCGCTCCTCTGCACTCTGCAGCAACGGACCACAGAACGCCGGATCGGTGGCGGCTCGCAGTCCAATCCCAGCAAACAATGCACGAGAACTCCAAAGAGGTGAGCTCTTCCACCGCCACCAGCTCCAGGACTCCAGCTCCAGCAGAGAGGTGTGCTCTTCCACCGCTACCTCTCTTGCCTCTCCTCCGTACCACGTGGGAGAAGCTCTGGTCCGATGGAGGCTCTGATCAGGACAAGCCCCACCACTGCTACCCCCTCATGCCGCTGTTTTGGAGAGGCCAAGCGCACTGCATGGGGAAATCACTCTGGCTCATGCCACTCTACCACCGGCCAAGCCATGTAGCAAACAGCCGCCATCCAGGTCACTCCACCGCTCGCAAACACATATTCTGGCCTCCGTTCACACTGCTCCATCGATCATCATGCTGCTGCACACTCCTGCTGCTGATGCAAGCCTGTGCTGGGGAGTCGGGTGCCATGTAAAGCCACCATCAGTAACCTTGCTCTACCGCTGATGGCAGGAGTCAGCCTCATCCCACCTGGCCATCACCATTGCAGCTGCACATGCAGCTCTCCAACCATCAGTGCCGCCCTGCCAGCCAATACACTGCAGGCCCACTCATGGAGGCTGCAACGGCATTTCCACCAGGCCGGGGCCCATGCATTTTGCCTGCAACTACCGCATGCCAGGGTTCCCATGCCACCGGTTCTGCCCCTGGCTGCTCTGATCGTGGCTGCACCAACACAGACACGGACCTCCTGAACAGGGCTGGAACAGGGGCTCACTGCCTAGGATTGTGATATGCAAGACCGGGACATTTATTACCATCCCCAGGGGACTCTTGGACACTCTGTCTACCACTCTCTCTTTTTTTTTTTTTTATTTCTCTGCCCTCTCTCTTCCATCTTCTTTGTTCAAAGACATACTGCGGGGCGTCCAAATGTGCTACAGAGCACATGAGCGCTGCATAAAGATTGTGGCAGCTCCGCTCAACATAGCACCCAGACAGTCCCCTATATGACTACTTTGTGTATTTTCATCTGTATGCTTGTTACTGTACCATCGCCAACCCTGTATGTGCCAAAAATAATTGTACTTGGCGAAATAAAGCATTCTGTATTCTGTATTCTGTTATTGTTGTACAAACTTATATATACACATGTGGACACCTCCCCCTTTTCCAAACTGGCAGTGTACTTGTTTTAACATATTTCTTGGGACACTTCCTTAAATAAAAATCTTTTGTATTTTATTACACCTTTGTGCATTTGTATTGATGTTCAGACCATGGATGACTTTGTTTTTGTATAACACGAGTTACTCATGATCACTAGTCGGTATTCGTGATTAAAAACCAACAGACTTTACTGGTTAATAGCAAAGCAACCTTACATGCTAGAAACACCAAATTTGCCAGATATGTTAAAGGAATACTATCGATTCACATATTTTTTTGCAATTGACACAGGAATTGTTTGGGAAGTGCTGCTAAGTACTGGTGTATACATTTTAGTAGCAACTTCTTTGTTTACTGTTATCAATATACATTCAAAGTTTACTGACGCCAAAACTGACGGCTGACTGAGCCATGAGGAGAGGGGAAATTCCCCTCACACTTGATCAGTGAACTCTATGTGTAGCTCTGTGTGTGACAGAGAGAGAGAGCTCCCAACAGCTGCAGCTCCTGTGTTTCTGACTGAAGTGTCTGAAGAGAGCAGAGGAAATGTAACTAATTCTCACAGCTTTTTATACTGTTTTTGCTTTCCGAGTTTGATATGTTTGATATTTGCTTTCTGTAGTCTGATATGCAACTCTGGCTGTGCATTGAAGCAGACACCCCTTCTGCAATTGATTTGTCCCAATATAGCTAAATCCTACCCTCAATAAATTACAGCTTTTGCCTCTGATATTTAACATGAAAAGTAGGAAAATGTTTACACAGCTACTTAGACATTATTTGCACACTGTCATTTTAGAACACTTGGGTATCGATAGTATTCCTTTAAGAAGAACAGTGGGAACAAAAGGAAAACATTTTTTTTTCAAAAAGGCCTTATAGTGTTTAAAAAAATCAATTTCAGGTCGCATTCACAGTGCCACGTTACGGAGCTGCGTTATGCTATACAATGCTAATCCTATGGGCCATTCACAGTGCGACGTTAACGTCACATTGAAAAATGTTGCATTGTGGTAACTCACTGATTGCAGTGCATTACCTCTAAATGCACACGCGCTGTGACTTTAATGTCCCAACAAAACGCAACGGCCCACTGTGAATATGCCCTTAAAGTTTCAAAGGAAAAAGTATACAATGTAAATGCAGTAAATGACAGTTAATGTATTTACCGCATTTAAATGTATACTTTTTTCCTCTTGTTCCCACTGTTCTTCATAAAATATCTGGAAAATGTGTTTCTAACATGTAATGGGGCTTTGCTATTAATCGTTAAAGTCAAATCGTGATCACAGCCGTGATCATGGTTATCCCTTTTAATCACTGTTAAAAATCTGAGTCAAATTCTGAATTAGGCATCATGTCCAGATCACGATCACGGCGTATCCAAATTTTGATACTGCCGTGATCGGATTTACTTGAGCCCATGATTGGGGGTATCCGCGCACCACTGATGGCAGGCACTTAAATACGAGTGGAGGGTGGTAACTGTCTCTTCTCAAGATTGAATTGGCAGTTGTCTTTTTATGGTGGCCTCTAGTGAACAGCTGATCTCCTAAAATCTCTAGCTTCAAATTAAGGAACATGAGTTTGGATGGACCACCCTCATTGGTGAATGACATATTGATGTAGTTCACGTTTATGAAATCCACAAAGCCCACAAACACCTTCTGGATTCCAGACCAGAACACAAGGACATCATTCACATACCTGGACCACCCTCTCTGCGAACTCTTATATGTGCTTCAATCTGAATATAATACTGTCTCTTCTCAATAAGCAAAGAAAAGGCTGGCATATGTACATACCACCGGTGTCCCTATTGCTGTGTCAGTAGTCCATCAGTACCATTGCCTATCAAATAAGAAGGCATTATGGGAAAGGACAAACATCAAATATTCCCAGCTAAATTTGAAAATGTTATATGGTTTGGATCCCATGCATGTTAACCAAATAAAAACAGACTGCCTCTACCCTTGTATTATGTGTGATTCTGCTGCTTTATAAATTCAGCACATCTATTGATGCTAGCAGGTCACTCTATCTACACATAATTCTTCCCTCTCCTACTTATTCTCTCACTAGTTCTTCATACAAATACCTTTCCAGCTTTCTTTTTTTGTACTAGTTTCTTGGGAAGGTCCTTTTTTTCTTCCCTTTTTACTCTTTTTCACGTCCATATGTTTGCAGGAGTGCCAGGTGACTGTCATATTTGTTTTTACACACAGGGCCGGGCCGAGGCATAGGCTGGAGAGGCTCCAGCCTCAGGGCGCAGTGTAGGAGGGGGCGCACAATTCACTCAGCTGTCATTCCTAATTGTGTTTGAAGCAGAAATAAATAAGAAAAGGGGATACATAGCAGTGACTGCAAGCCAGATAACTAGATATAAAGGTGTTAGGCAGGTTATGGGCCCTGTGGCCCTCTTAGTCTAATAGCAATCAGTGTGTGACGGCTGGGGTGGGAGGGATGGAGGGGCGCACTTTGGTGTCTCAGCCTTGGGTGCTGGAGGACCTTGTCCCTGCTCTGTTTACACACTCTTGAAACCTGTCATTGCTTTATCCTAGAGCATGCAGCCACAAACTGCCATGGGTGCTGGGCTATTATCTGGCTAACCATTGTAGTTTTTCTCGTTGAAATGTGTAACTCCCTGCTCAAACATGTCACTCTCCTTGCAAGCAGTTACTTCTGGAGTCAAATCTGATTTAACATGCACTCTCTTATTTTGCTCTATGCAGGGGTGGACTGACCATTAGGGCACTCAGGCATGGACCAATGGCCCGTGGTCAGTAGGTGGCCCACCCCTGGTGTGATTGAGAGGTAGGGAGGGGGGGTGCAGTGGCTGGGAGAGCAGACAAAGTAGTTACAACTCACCTTCCATTGCCAATCCCCTGCAACCTCTATCACCTTCCTCTCTTCCAGGCATCCACCATCGCATTGGTAACAGCACCACCCTGTGATGACATGACCGCATGTCATCACAGGGGGTGCTTTTACCAATGCGACAGATGCCTGGAGAGGAAGGAGATAGAGGGTGTGGGGGATCGGCAGCGGAAGGTGAGTTGTAACTACTATGCCCACTCACCCCGCCACTGCAGGGCGGCACCTACCGATCTAACCTATACTGGAGACACCTACCTATCTAACCTATACTGGGGGCACCTACCTATCTAACCTATACTGGGGGCACCTCCCTATCTAACCTATACTGGGGGCACCTCCCTATCTAACCTATACTGGGGGCACCTACCTATCTAACCTATACTGGCGGCACCTCCCTATCTAACCTATACTGGGGGCACCTCCCTATCTAACCTATACTGGGGGCACCTACCTATCTAACCTATACTGGAGGCACCTACCTATCTAACCTATACTACGGGCACCTACCTATTTAACCTATACTGGGGGCAACTGTACTGGCTACCTACATTGGAGGCACCTATGCCTCCGCCGCACAAGCAGGTGTGGCTTGTGGGTGTACGGGGCCCAATAATCCCCTATTGCCCGGGGGACCCATGAGTTGTCAATCTGCCTCTGGCTCTATGACACCTTTCTCATCCTTAAAAAAGAATTTCAAGTTTAAAGTCGATCATTTTGAACTGTTCAACATCTCAGTTAAACATAGAGTCTGAATGAGTGGGTGCAAACCCATTCTGTAACACTATATGCTTAGCTACATTTAGTTCATATGAGGAAATGTTAATGATGTTGCTTACCTCCTGATTCAGGGTTTTGCTCTCTTCCTCATATGGCACTTGTCTTTCTGCTGCCGTGCTGGTGCTGTTTTTTTGTTGTAGGATTTGGCTTCTGCTCTTGCCACCCCTCTAGTCATAAATAGGGCTGAGGTTTACAGAAAAATGGCTGGGGACCTGTGTACTCCTGAATTGTCCGTATATGACAGGCAATGCCAGGAAAGCTGCAAACCTCTGCCTCTGCCACACCACCCCCATGATCCAAAGTAAAGGCCTCTGCTGTCTCTAAGCCTCTAAGGTGGTCAGTTTGTTGTTCTGGTGCTGTACATTGGGATCTGGTGGAGCTCTCTGTACACTTACATGATGGGGCCATTTTGCCAGTTGTCCTGCTCCATAGAGTGTTTTTTTTCCTTTTTTGCAGTGATCAGTACTAATAGGCCACCCCACACTATCTGTACAGATAGTTTTTGGTGACATAAGGTTAAAGTGTGGTTTTAACCTTATCTAGATAAGAACAACTGTTCATTTCACATTTTGCACAATATGGTTGTTGAGTGCGCACATTTTAATAATTTTAAGTAAAATTTCAGTGGGTTTCCTAGGGAGATTTCTATAAAGTCACCATCTATAAAAATAATAAGCAAATCATCAGGGGTCTCTCATGATCAAAAACCAAAAACACAAAAACATACAAATTACGTATTTGAATAAAATACGTATATCTTTTTTTTTTATTTCAGTACAGGAGTAATACATTTAAAAACATATAAATATATAATCATAAATAATAATTTATGATATCATCCCTGCTCAGGATTTTGATTATATATATATAATTGTGAATCATTGAACTGGTTAATATACTGCTGTTTCATTGATGATTACACTTAAAGGGGCACTACAGCGCAAAACTGTAAAATTTGAAATACATGCAAACATATACAAATAAGAAGTCAATTTATTCCAGAGTAAAATGAGCCGTAAATTACTTTTCTCCTATGTTGCTGTCACTTACAGTAGGTAGTATAAATCTGACAGAAGTGACAGGTTTTGGACTAGTCCATCTATTCATAGGGGATTCTCAGCAAGGCTTTTATTCTTTATAAAGATATTCCTGAAAAAGGATTTAAACAATGATGCTGGCCAGCTTCCTTGCTCTTACACAGTTTTTTGGCAGTTGGACAGAGCAACTGCCATTCACTAAGTGCTTTTGAAAATAAATAAATCCCTGAGAATCCCCTATAAAGAGATGGACTAGTCCAAAACCTGTCACTTGTGTCAGATTTCTACTACCTACTGTAAGTGACAGCAACATAGGAGAAAAGTAATTTATGGCTCATTTTACTCTGGAAAAAAATGTACTTCTTATTTGTATATGTTTGCACATATTTTAAATGTTACAGTTTTTCGCTGTAGTGCCCCTTTAACTACCTCTAAACCCAGATAGAATCAGTTGCCCACTATCATAACTAAACGTGTAGTATTACATCTAGCTTATTTGGACAAAAAAATACAAATATAACTAGGCAGTGCATTTTTTAAATCATTATAAGGTTGTGCGCCCTCAAAACACAATTATGTAGTGTATCCACAAAAATCAAATATAATTATGCAATGTGATGAATTACGTCATTACAAATAAGGCAATTGAAACAGTGAATCCAAACCTCATTCCCCAATGACTAGTGCATTCTATCTCGCAGAAATATCCATTGACCTAATCATATTTTACCTTAAGTCATATAAAAGAGGTATGGATTCTGGAACTGTGAGCTCACAGTTTTCTAACACTTTTAATAAAGGCAAATATTTCTAAATGTCATTTTTAGGCCATATACCGGTAGGTATTTTTAGCAAATGTGATCACAAAGTAGCTTCAGCCCTTTTTTTCACCCCTTTTATCACCCCTTTCTTTTTTCTCAAACTAAGATCTCCTGTTCTAGCAATTTCATCCTTGAACTTGATCAACGCAGTAGTCTTTTCTCCTTTAGCTACAAACGTATGTACTGATTTTCTGCAGTCTTCCTATAATCTTCCTGAGTAGATGAAATACATGTGGCCCTGAATAACTGTTTATTTAGAATTGCTCTAGCACTAGTTCAATCATGAAATCTGTCATATCTAAGTAATTTGTTTTTGTCTGTAGGTTTTCTGTACATACAAATACAAATCTTATTGTTTTTTCTTGGGAATGTTAACATTTAAAACATGAATTCTAATTTCTGCTGCAAATTTGACTGAATATGTGCCTTACTGGCCTCACTAATTATTTCCTGTATCAATTTCTAGGTGGTTATTCACAAAATTAAAAGATAATTTCTAAATCTGAAATAACAAAAAAAATGTTTTTCATATCCGGGTCTGTTGACAAACATTACTGTATCAAGAGAGTGAACAAAGGTGACTATGGTGTGTACATTTATGCATGCTTACAAGTATTCTTGTTTATGGTCATGTCAGTGCTGTGGAAGTGCCACTGATGAATGTGAAATTTCCTGCCAAAGGTATTCAACTGCTTCACAATTCATTGTGATTCATGACGAATGGGACACGGATCAGATGCTGGGACAAATGGGGAACACAGGAAGGTAATTTATACTGAAGGCACCACTTTTTAAACCTGAATTTCAGTTCAGGTATCCTTTAACATTAAATAAAGGTGCTTCAGCAATCTGTTAGTTTAAGAATCTTCACGCTTATGCAGCCATCTTATTGTATGTTTTTTATTCTTTATAATGTATCCTCAAATAGATTTGTTTTTCAATTGAATTGTGCAGATTATAGATCGCATTAAAGGTGAAAATGTTTTAACATGATTTATTGTGGTGTAAATTTTTACATCGAAAAAAAAATGAATATGTGAATAGGTATACATATTTAAATAACTGGTTTGAGCTGTACATGAAAATATTTCCAACTAATCAGAGATACTCAGAATAGTTATACTAAAGCTTCATCCCATTTCTATGCATCATTCCATTTATTCCGTAATAAATTACAAAATACTAATTTTTTTTTTTATTAATTAAAAATATTTTAAGTATAGTGCTAAAAAAATAAAATAAAAGTGTAAAAATGCCTGTCATTAAAACTGTCATTAAATATTGAACTACAATTAGTTCTTATCCAGTGCAGATTTTGAAGGCAACATTTGTCTTAAATGTAATTTTCCTAGATTAATTAATTGAAATACCATGCAGTAAGAGTTATATCTGACTAGAGTTATAGCTTTTTTTCTGTTCTTTAAAGGTTGTTTTGTTTTTCCACTTCACTTACAAACAGATGAGGTCTGCATGAAGCATACACAGATGGGGTATTACATCTTATGTCAACAAAATATTGGCTGATAAATCAATCCGAAAATGAAGAAAATCTGTCAGATCTCCATGGTCTGGAAGAACAACTGTTTTCTCAATGCAATTCAGTATTTGTACCTCTAGGATACAAATTATAATCAGCAGGAATGTGTCCAAAGAAATAGAATTTAGCTGCATTAACAAAATACCCCCAAAGTGATTTGCAAATTATTTTTCCAAAACCCCTAGATATATGAGTATCAGGGTCTGGAAATTATTATATATTCAATGTGGCTTGTTGTAGTTGTTGTTAAATTTAGACAAATGTGCCAAGCAACCTGTAAAATTAGATATATATATTGTTATAAAAATTAAGGAAATGTAAAAATCTAGATATAACCCAAAATAAATGTAGGTAACTCAAATGCCCAGTTTCAAAATCATAATGAAATACCCATACTGTCCATCATAAAATAAGAAAATTCCCTTAATTTGAACAAGAAGCAAACCACATAGCAGCATCACAAAAATGCCATATTGTATTAAGTTTTATTAAATTTTCAAATGACATCCCACTCCTGTCTCTGGGACCACCACAGCTGTAACTTGGTGGTCTCGTAGAAAGGAAATGAGGAGGAGCATTGATAATTAATCTGGATTCTCTACTCTACCTACCCATCAGATCAGGCCCTAATTTGCCCCGTGTGGGCTCCTGATCACTCGGCCAAACCCTCAGATCGCCCTCAGACCCCCTTCCAATCACCTCCCCAGTGCATTGATTGCATTTATTATCCCCTCTAATCGCCCCCTTAGACACCCATCAATCACCTCCTGTCACCACCTGTCATCCCCTAGCACTCCTATCCATCAGATCAGGCCCTAATCTGCCCCCTGCGGGCTTCTGATCACCCGGTCAAACCCTCACCTGCCTCACCGCAGTGACATAATTTTTTCCTGATCACTGCTGGTCTCTACGACTTAATTGTGGCTGAGACCAACGGTTATGCCGCACAATATGCAACAGCCAATCCTAGAAGCGACCATGCCCAGCCTTTTTGGTGGAAACTACTCCAAGTTTCTGAACGTAACATTTTTTGGGGCCTTCTCCTTAACATGGGTCTAGTCAAAAAGAATGTATTGCAGTTTTATTGGTCTACACACCCAACACATCACATACCCATGTTCTCTGCTGCTATGTCCAGGTCACGATTTGAGAACATCCTGCACTTCCTGGACTTCAGTGCCAATACAACCTGTCATCTAAGGAGTCACCCTGCTTATGAACGGTTCCACTCAATTCGGCCCCTCATAGACCACTTGTCATCAAAATTTGCAGATGCTTATTCCCCTGAACAGTCATTTTGAGACATTTGGTTTCCAGACTACTCCTCACGGTTTTGGGCTCCTAAAATGCCAGGGCAGTATAGGAACCCCACAAGTGACTCCATTTTAGAAAGACACCCCAAGGTATTCCATTAGGTGTATGATGAGTTCATAGAAGATTTTATTTTTTGTCACAAGTTAGTAGAAAATGACACTTTGTGAAAAAAAAACAATAAAAATCAATTTCCGCTAACTTGTGACAAAAAATAAAATCTTCTATGAACTCACCATACTCCTAACGCGATAGCCTGGGGTGTTGTCTTTCTAAAATGGGGTCACTTGTGGGGTTCCTAAACTGCCCTGGCATTTTAGGGACCCCAAACCGTGAGGAGTAGTCTGGAAATCAAATGCCTCAAAATGACCTGTGAAATCCTAAAGGTACTCATAGTACTTTGGGCCCCTTAGCGCACCTAGGCTGCAAAAAAGTGTCACACATGTGGTATTGTTGTACTCAGGAGAAGTAGTATAATGTGTTTTGGGGTGTATTTTTACACATACTGTTAAATGGGGTTTAAAGGTTTGTTTAAAAACAAAGTCCTCAGGAGACAGTAAAATTTGGATTTTAATTCAAAGTTATTGATCTCCATAGATGTTCAAAAAAATCAATAAGGTACAGTTCTTTGGTACATCAAAATCAGTTACAAAAGATATAAAAACAGAATGATTAAATTGCTGTGTAATCTGTATATGGAATCTGTTGTCTGTAGTAGTCTTCTTTGAGCGTATGTATATGTGTATATGTGCCTGTATGTAAAGAGAATGAATGAATGTGTATGTGTGTCCAGACCTCCCTGCTGGTTTCTTATATATATGTTGTTTCTCAGAATTCCTACTGTTCTGCCTTCTGATTGGACCAACAATAATGCTATGATGTAGCGTTTGAGTCTTCAACTACATATGGTTAATATCATGAGTGAAGCCTCTTTTCCTAACTCAGAATAACCTAGGGTTGAATTACGTCACACAACAACCAGCTGTTGACTATGTAACCAAGATACAATTTCTACAACCAGAAGCCCAGCTTGACAGAGATCTATTTTCTACACTTCTAATGATGATTGGTCTTGACATTTGTGACCCTAAATTTCACAAGGAAAGGAACACAAGCTCACCAGAACTGTAAATGTGCATCCTAAACCTTAGCATTATATACTGTATATCTATTAACCGATATTGTATAATTATCACTATATTAAACAATATCTTTGATATCTCAATCTCATGACATCGTACAGATATAATTTCTCATCTGGCAGGGCCCTTAGCCAAATGTAGAAATCAAAATCCGTCAATGATATATCATTTGATTAAAATATCAAAACATTCAACATATAACATCCCCCTGTTTATAGCAGTTAAATCATTTAGTAAAATTACTTTCACTTCTATAAATAGATTTTTGTATAATTTTATCATTATCAAAAATTTAATTAAAAATGTAACAAAATTATATTATATCATATCTTACTGATAATTATATTTAAACTTTGCTGCCTCTGATTTTTAGATAAGCTAATAACAATCCTTTAATTCTAATAATTTTAATTTTTTCACCCATCTTATTCAGAAAATGTATTAATTTATGTATACTAATATGTTATTTAGAGAAACCGTTAACTTTTGTTTAAAGGAATACTATCGATGTATGCATTTATTTTTAAATGCTGTATGTTGTAGCACACATTAGGACAAGTACTAGGAGCAATTTGATTCCTCACACAGCTGTTCCTTTCAGCTGTAAAATCCTCCGTCAGTTTTGGATCCAAAATGTATCTAAATACTGACGGCTCCCAGAGGGCTAGACCATGTCTCTGCATAGGGGCGTTGCTATCAACTCCTCAGTTTATAGTTTAATTATCGCCTTGCTGAAAGAATCTTGTTGATATGGTGGTAAGGAGTTAAAGATTCTAGCAATGTGTGTTTATTATCTTTGCTTCTCTTGACTGATAAAGATATTAATAATGCTAATTGTAAACAGTGGTCTGCCCCTCTCAGCAGCTTGTAAAGTGGATGCAGCCTGGAGTGAATCAAAACAAGCAGGCAGCCAGGCAACCAGTCTGAGTGTAAACACAGACTAGTGTTATAGCTAGTTATATTCCAGCAATATTACAGCTCATTTAGTTACCTGTTACCACCTAAGATCAGCCTATTTCTCCTCATGTCTATTGCATGCTGTGAGTGACACAGTGAAATATATTTGTGAGCTGTGTGAGAAATGAATTTTTAAGCAGAAATAGAGGGAGAGAGACCTGGGTGAATAAATAAAGTGCCCCTAGCACTAGTGGTAATGTGTACACTAATATAGAGTATTAAAAAAAAAGTTGTTTCAATCGATAGTATTCCTTTAAACTACTTGCATTTATATGCTTCTCTATGTAATATGACTCCTCCATACATCCTTTGTGAATGACCTCAAAGGAAAAAAAATGTTTAACTACTCCCTTGCTGGACCTTATTTAACAGCAACTGTTCTTTGTGTCTCATGTGTCAGTGTGTAAGTTAACCCTTTCAGTTAGTGTACAGAAATCTTCACATCAGACAAAAATTATAGACTCTTTTTAAAACCAAATCAATATCCTTGGACTAAACATGCAAGCATGATGGCAAAACTAAAGTAAACTTTGAGTTTCATAACTTTTACATCCATTGTAAAATTATCATAAAAAAGATTTGCGTCAAAATATCCAGGCTTAGAGGACGAGCAGGCCAGGAAGTTGTGTGGCCATTTCAGACG
Source organism: Hyperolius riggenbachi (assembly GCF_040937935.1). Lineage (NCBI taxonomy): Eukaryota > Metazoa > Chordata > Amphibia > Anura > Hyperoliidae > Hyperolius > Hyperolius riggenbachi. The sequence goes on from NC_090654.1 coordinate 161,572,094, forward strand.
GTCTTACACAGCCATGGCACGCTTTGCGGACATTCAGTGGAGAAACTTGCCGGTGAGATGCTTGATATGTGATAGCCCGACTCGCTGGAATTCGACCCTGGTCATGTTCTCTCGCCTGCTAGGACAGGAGAAAGCCGTCACCCAGTACCTCTACAATTTCAGTAGAAGGACACTATCTGGGGAGATGGGGATGTTCTGGCCCAACAACTGGACGCTAATGCAAAAGGCATGCAGACTCATGCGGCCGTTTGAGGAGGTGACCAACCTGGTGAGTTGCAGTGAAGGCACCATCAGCGACTTGATCCCATACGCTTACTTCCTGGAGTGTGGCGTGCGTAGAGTGGTGGATCAAGCTGTGGAGGAGCGTGAAGGGGAACAGTTACAGCAGGAACAGTTGTGGGAGCAATTTACATCAGAATCAGATGTTTCCTCAACACCTGTGGCAGCACAGAGGGGGGAGGAGGAGGAAGAGTCATGTGGAGAAGAGAAGTCATACTCGGATGATGAGGAAGGTGTTTCATTGGAGGAGGAGGAGACGGTGGCAGAAGAACAACAACCGCAGCAGGCATGGCAGGGGGCTTGTGCGCTCGACGTTCCCGTGGTATTGTTCATGGCTGGGGGGAGGAGGAGGACTTACCTGACATCACTGAAGAAGAGCAAGAGGAGATGGATAGTAGGTCTGCATCCAACTTTGTGCAGATGTCAGAAACCAGAAGAAAAGTAGGGTCCAGGCACCAGATACGTTTGCAAGAATCACCAATTTATTTCATCCCACCACACAAATACAGATAACGGCTGGTCTAGACCAGCCGTTATCTGTATTTGTGTGGTGGGATGAAATAAATTGCAACGTATCTGGTGCCCGGACCCTGCTTTTCTTCTGGTTTCTAATGAACTTGTTATCCGGAGGCACAGTGAGTTGTCCACCTGGACCCCACCATAGGCTGCCAATCAGTGTCTAGTGCCGATTTTTCATTGCTTTCTACCTTGCAACAAAAGTTTGTGCAGATGTCGTCTTTCATGCTGTCCAGCCTGTTGAGGGACCCCCGTATAAAAAAACCTCAAGGGGAATGAGCTGTGCTGGGTGGCCACGCTACTAGACCCTCGGCACAGTACAGGCACAAAGTGGTGGACATGTTGCCAACTCACCAGAAGGCAGAAAGGATGCAGCACATACAGAACAAGCTGTCAACTATGCTTTAAATGCGTTTAGGGGTGATGTCACAGCACAACGCAATAAAGGTTCCACTGCCAGTAATCCTCCTCCCATGTCCATGCAGGAAAGGTCAGGACGCTCCAGCGATCTCATGGTGATGTCAGACATGCAGACATTCTTTAGTCCAACGCTTCGACTTAGCACTTCCGGATCCACCCTCTACCAATGCCTGGACCGGTAGGTAGCCGACTACCTGGCCTTAAGTGTGGATGTAGACACTGTGAGCAGCGATGAACCCTTGGACTACTTAGAATACAAGAGGGGTAGCGTGGCTGACCTGATCCCGGCGAGAGGCACACACTAGCACGTTGGAAAATCTCACCAGCACTGCTGCATACAGAACTTACTAATGGTGCAGAGGTGAACTTAGTGAACATGACTATACTGCATCCATAACTACAGGACACCTGATGGCCGTCAACTACACAGCTGAGTGGTGAGAGCCGTAGTGAGGCGCAATCCTGTATATACAACATAGAACTGTAGTCGCAGTACTGCATATGCTTTGAAGAATCTGCGGAATAGTGACATTCTATTTCACCGACTTGTTAACTGGTGCTTAGTGGATACTTGATCCTTGCATACAAAGAGGGACGCTAACTTTGATTACTGGATACAAACCATAGTGTCCTAGTATAGATAAAGCTGTTGGATGGTGGGATCCCAGGTGCGACTGGTGCGGTTTAGGTGCTGTATGTGTGAGCCCAGCCGGCTGTGCAATTTACATCCCGCAATGTATTTTATGATTTTAAATGACACAATAGTGACTATCCAGTGTACGATTTTTGAATAAAGCTTGAAGGTGTTTTTGAAGCAGAGCCTGACTCTACAATTTTTCATTTATGGCTTACTGCTCATGTCAGTCTCATGCTCCCTCGCCTTGGTGAGATACCCACAGCTATTTATGCCAGCGAGTTCCAGGAACTTTCCCTTTTTGTAAGTCAGTCACGTGACACATGACACACCAGCGTACCACATGCTGACAGCCAGTGTGCAATACTCTGGTGTGTCATGTGACATGTGTCATGTGATGACCTGTTACTATGGAGATGTGATGCAGGAACACTATGTAGGTGCATTAATTGCCCACTCGCGACTCTGCAGGAAGGGAGGGGGTAAAGAGAGTAATCTGGCCGCCTATCGATAGGCCAGATGTACAGCGTACGCGGGCTGCGGGCCGTAGTTTGCCCAGCACTAGTCTAGGCCACTGTGTTGAAGCTCAATTACAGGTGTAACACCTCCAGAACACTTTAAAGAGAATCTGTACTCTAAAATTCTTACAATAAAAAGCATAACATTCTATTCATTATGTTCTCCTGGTCCCCCCGTGCTGTTTCTCCCTCTCCCTGCTGCAATCCCGGCTTGTAATTGCCATTTTTATGCAGTGTTAACAAACAAAAGACATAGCAAGCGATAGGCTGAGAGGAGCTCAGTGTGTGAGTCATACAGAGTGGGCAGGGGGCCTGAAGAGGGTGTGTATAGTTTCTATCCAATCACAAGCAGCACAGCACATTCCAGCTTGACTGCCTCAGCCCGACAGACCCGACAGAGGAGAGAAGATTAGATCATATAACAGAGATTATACAGCCACTGTGCAACTAGGAAAGGCTGCAGTTAGAGCACATTAGAACAGGTATAGGAACTTATAGGATAGAAGAAATAAGGATGCACATTTTGTTACAGAGTCTCTTTAACTGTAAAGAAATCTTCCAGACACCAATCAAATTCTTTTTAAGAAATATTTGTATTAAATCATATGGATAAAAAAGTTCAGTGGCAAAACATTCATAAACTTCTTTTTAGCAGAATGAGTATAGGTAGGCCTATTATATACAGTGGTGTGAAAAACTATTTGCCCCCTTCCTGATTTCTGATTCTTTTGCATGTTTGTCACACTTAAATGTTTCTGCTCATCAAAAACCGTTAACCATTAGTTAAAGATAACATAATTGAACACAAAATGCAGTTTTAAATGATGGTTTTTATTATTTAGTGAGAAAAAAAACTCAAAACCTACATGGCCCTGTGTGAAAAAGAAATTGCCCCCTGAACCTAATAACTCTTTGGGCCACCCTTAGCAGCAATAACTGCAATCAAGCGTTTGCGATAACTTGCAACGAGTCTTTTACAGCGCTCTGGAGGAATTTTGGCCCACTCATCTTTGCAGAATTGTTGTAATTCAGCTTTATTTGAGGGTTTTCTAGCATGAACTGCCTTTTTAAGGTCATGCCACAACATCTCAATAGGATTCAGGTCAGGGCTTTGACTAGGCCACTCCAAAGTCTTCATTTTGTTTTTCTTCAGCCATTCAGAGGTGGATTTGCTGGTGTCTTTTGGGTCATTGTCCTGCTGCAGCACCCAAGATCGCTTCAGCTTGAGTTGACGAACAGATGGCCGGACAGTCTCCTTCAGGATTTTTTGGTAGGCAGTAGAATTCATGGTTCCATCTATCACAGCAAGCCTTCCAGGTCCTGAAGCAGCAAAACAACCCCAGATCATCACACTACCACCACCATATTTTACTGTTGGTATGATGTTCTTTTGCTGAAATGCTGTGTTACTTCTACGACAGATTTAACAGGACACGCACCTTCCAAAAAGTTCAACTTTTGTCTCGGCGGTCCACAAGGTATTTTCCCACAAGTCTTGGCAATCATTGAGATGTTTTTTTTAGCAAAATTGAGACGAGCCTTAATGTTCTTTTTGCTTAAAAGTGGTTTGCGCCTTGGATATCTGCCATGCAGGCCGTTTTTGCCCAGTCTCTTTCTTATGGTGGAGTTGTGAACACTGACCTTAATTGAGGCAAGTGAGGCCTGCAGTTCTTTAGATGTAGTCCTGGGGTCTTTTGTGGCCTCTTGGATGAATTTTCTCTGCGCTCTTGGGGTAATTTTGGTCGGCCACCCACTCCTGGGAAGGTTCAACACTGTTCCATGTTTTTGCCATTTGTGGATAATGGCTCTCACTGTGGTTCGCTGGAGTCCCAAAGCTTTAGAAATGGCTTTATAACCTTTACCAGACTTATATATCTCAATTACAGTACTTTTGTTCTCATTTGTTCCTGAATTTCTTTGGATCTTGGCATGATGTCTAGCTTTTGAGGTGCTTTTGGTCTACTTCTCTGTGTCAGATAGCTCCTATTTAAGTGATTTCTTGATTGAAACAGGTGTGGCAGTAATCAGGCCTGGGGGTGACTACAGAAATTGAACTCAGGTGTGATAAACCACAGTTAAGTTATTTTTTAACAAGGGGGACAATCACTTTTTCACACAGGGCCATGTAGGTTTTGAGTTTTTTTTTCCTCACTAAATAATAAAAAACATCATTTAAAACTGCATTTTGTGTTCAATTATGTTATCTTTGACTAATAGTTAACGGTTTTTGATGAGCAGAAACATTTAAGTGTGACAAACATGCAAAAGAATAAGAAATCAGGAAGGGGGCAAATAGTTTTTCACACCACTGTATATTCAGCCTGTTAGAATCAGGGCTAGTTCAGGAACCATATATGTGACTCAGTTTATTAGTATTTACTTGCCAGAATTTTCCTCACACAGCGCTCTGCAACTTCTTCACCGCTGTCTTTTTAAAATGGACCTGAATTCTTGCAAAGGACAGAAGGAATAGAAAAATGTCTGGCAGTTACCTAGCAGCATCCAGGATGAGATAAATATGTTGTATTGATGATTGTGAATGATCACCGTCTCCTCAGTGCACTGCAGTCTTCACTCCTTTTCTGTAATCTGTCACTTGTTTCTCTGTTGTACCCTTAGAAGCTAAACACACCTCCAGAACCGCTGGAATGCAATGATGTGTCAGCTTGTTAAATTGTACAGAGCCATAATAATCCAACATGCATACAGACTGTTTCGGATTGTTTGATCCTCATCAGTGCATGGCATGGATTAATTTGGCTCTATTGGGCTAAATTGGCTAAATTGGGCTTTTAGGACCATTGTAGTCCCTTACACACTCCAATGAGTTCTGGGTCACCATGAGCTTGCTGGTTAGTCTGTACCTCTCGGTTTACAAGCCCTACTCCATAGAGCCAAATTAATCCATGCCATGCACTGATGAGGATCAAACAATCCGAAACAGTCTGTATGCATGTTGGATTATTATGGCTCTGTACAATTTAACAAGCTGACACATCATTGCATTCCAGCGGTTCTGGAGGTGTGATTAGCTTCTAAGGGTACAATGGTTAATTTGCATATATTCAGCAGTGGTGCTCTGGGAGACATCTCGAGCTCACTCTAACCTGAATTATCGCAAATTCTTTCTGTTTTAGGAAAGCAAATTTTTGTTTTTCTTAACATCTTAGTAAGGGGGCTTTTAGGACCATTGTAGTCCCTTACACACTCCAATGAGTTCTGGGTCACCATGAGCTTGCTGGTTAGTTTGTTTCTTTGTCTCACTCTTGTATGCATTGCTGTGCTGCTGTCTCTAATGTTTTCTATTACCTCACTCGGTTACAGGTCATTTTTACTTTCCTGGTCTTTTAGTTTTTATTCCTCACTATTTCTCTTCTGGCTTATCTCTCCAGTAATGCTGCTCTTTATTGGCCTGTAGTTGTTAGTGGTCTCTTTCCTCTCCTGTAATGTCTGCAGCTTGCTTTCTCTTCCTTGCTTTAGTTTTAAGCTGTGCTCTCTTATCTGTGGCTGTGCTCCCTTGTCTGTGGCTGTGCCTTGCTCAGTCTGTCTCACAAATCGCTGCTCTATTTTTGTGCCTCTCCTCCATACCATCACATATCAAGCTCATTTCCTGCTGCATCATCAACTCAGTCTCAACCGCTTCCTATGCTCCTCTCCCTCACTAGCCTTCAACTGCCAAAACAAAACTGCCATTTCCTCCTGCACATGTCCAGCTTCTCTCATTTCTTTCCTGCTCATGGGCTCCCCCTGGCAGCACCTGCAGATTCCCCTTATAGCAGCACTTGCCACAAAAAGTTAATGCATATTTAACCCTTGATGTGTATGTGTCAGTTGCAATGATACACACACAGGGTTACACAGGGTGTTAGCAATTCTCTTGTTGTCTAGGCAATATTTATGTAGCATTTTTTAAGGTCCTCAGAAAGGTCTCTACCATGAAATGCCATGTTAAACTTCCAGTGAACAGTATAAGAAAGTGTGAGACCGATAAAACCAAATTTAGAGGTGTAGTAACTTTTGTAGCCAGGAATTTAGACTTGAATGGCTGTGTGTGGAGTTATTTTGATGGCACAACAAATTTACACTGGTATACAAGCTGTAGACTGACTACTTTAAAAATTATCAAAGTGTTGTTTCTTCTGTGTGATCCCAAGAAAAGATGTAATAAAATATTTACATAAGTATGAGAGGTGTACTGACTTTTGTGAGTAACAGAGTAACTATGCAGATTCAGTGCCAGGCTTACAAGTCGGTGGTGCATGGATTGGGCACTGTATAATCAGCAAGCCCTGCCTTATTGGCAGCACCTGAAATGTGAAAATTATTGACACTGTCTTGAAATTCCTGGGAGGATTAAGTGCTGGACATTGAAGCTAAAACAGATTACAGAAGGTGAGTATCAGTTTTAAGATTTTTAGTTCAGGCTGGGCATAAATCAGGCTGGGCTGGGCATAAATTAGGACAGTTAGATTTAGGGAATAGGAAAAAAAGGAATAGGTTAACATTAAGGGCCCGTTCACACTGCACGCGTTTCCAGCCGCGTTTTGGAAACGCGTGCAGGTGGCCGATACGCATGACATCAGACATTGCATAGAGTGCAATGTCTGATGTTCACACTGCATGCGTTCCGGACCTGTGCGGTCCGGGAACGCATGCTGCACGCAGATTTTGCAAAAACGCGTGGCTGTCCCATTCACTTTTCAGTGATGGGATCAGCCACGCAACGCACACAAACGCGGATGGCCATGCGTTCGTACGCGTTGCGGTCCGCACGCGTTCCGCACGCATGGCCATCCGCATTTCTGATCTGAACGGGCCCTAAGGTTAAGTTTAAGATGACAGTGAGGTGTCAGGAAAGAAAAGTTGCAGTGCATGCTGTTTTTTTTTATTTTTTCTTGTTTACTTTTCTCCTCAGACATAACTAATGCAGCCTGACTGACTGAAGTTTCTTTGACTTCCATTTTCCCCTCCCACACTTCTGTTCCTCGCTGACTGGCCAGTATTTCTTGTGCTGAGGAGCTGAGAAAGTAGCTGAAATCTGATTCATACAAATAAACCAAGTCTGCAAAGTCAAACAATGATTTGTGACCTTACTGCAGAGCTGTGTGGGAGTTTTTGAAGACTGGGAGGAAGCCATGCAAGCATACTAAATCAGAAAGCTGAGAGGAAACAGAGTAAGGGAGGAAATGACATCAGAATTGGCTTCAAACATAGGGATTCCAAATTGGCAACTGACAGAAACAAAATTCTCTTTATTTACTATATAAAACCCACTGAAATAAAAATGTGGGCAGTGCAATACATATGGTATGTACTGTAAGTAGAGCAAGTATTTATCTATTAATATAAAGTACGTTTTTTTTTTTTAAGATAGTATGGCTAACAGTTCCTCTTTAACCACTTCACCTCGAAGGGTTTTTCCCCTTAAAAAAACCAGAGCAATTTTCACCCGTCAGATACAGTAGTGATGATCATATTCTGCTAATTAAGATTACTCAAAATATCACTTACATTTTTGCATATACAGCCACACATACTTATGATTTGGCAATGCAATTGATTTTGTGTAAGCCGTTTATAATTTACATAATTTTTGCGCAATTTTCACGTAATATTGTGCCAATTTTAGTGGTTAATAGCAAACTCGCCCCATACATGCTATCATCACCAAAATTACCACATATGTAAAGGGGAACAGTGGGAACATATCAAAAACAGAATGCGTTCAAATTTGTAGTTTTTTAGAAAATCAATTTTAAAAATACAAAGGAAAAATTGTTTTTAAACTGTCATTTTTATGAGTTTAAAAACATTTTCCTTTGTATATTTAAAATTAATTTTTTTTAAAACTACAAGTTCATTTTTAAATTTTTTTTACTTTTTCCCACTATTCCCCTTAACATATTTTGCAATGACAACAGCATGTATGGGGGCTTTGATATTAACTGCTAGATTGGCGCAAAATAATGGTTACTAATTAGTGTTTCAAATGAAAATAAATTAGAATTTGTCCTGAAATTTTGCACTACGATTTTGCATCATAATTGCGAATTGCAATGCAAAATTACGATTATGTAAAATGTGTGCTAATCACTACTAGACAACAGCCCATGTGGCCTTCACAGGCTGTACATACACATGAAATTCACATCTTTCTACCATACAGTATAAGTCTTAGGAAAAGATCTGGTACTTCAGACTGTGCCAAAGAAACCTACAGTATATTCTAAACAAATGTCATACCTATATAAGGGCCATTATTTAATAAACTTACAGTATTTCTAAGATGAATGGAAAGTATTTTTCTTCATTTGGGATAGTTTCCAATATTTTGTTTTGTAGACTTAAACGGAGACAGAATAACGAGGCATACTGAACTGGTACAAAATCAAAATCTAGAGCTTCCTGAAATTACATGTCATTGCACATGGTAATTTAGCCTATTAATCTGTCTTTAGAACATCTCTCCATGCCTAACAATCAGGCTAATAGCCAGCCCCGTGAGAGCAGCAGCTGGAGTGCATTTCAAGCCTAGAAGCAGCTGGGTTTTAAAACACATACACCAAAAAATGCTTATTGCAAACTAATCTTTTTATCTGTGTAGAACACTTTTGAACTTAGGATTTAACTCCAAAGCAATTATAGTATTTTCTGATAACATTCTTTTCCAGTAGGTTCCTGACAAAACTCAATTTTTTCATTTGTGTGTCATCTGTACAAGCTAAGGTCTCAGAAAAACATTGTGCTCTCCTTACTGCTCTGATCTGTGCAAATAAATAACATGATTCTAATCCTCTTGTAGGATATAAATGCATGCTGTTGAAATGTGTTGGCATAGTCTCTACAGGTATTTTTACTTGTATGCTATATTTTAAATGTGCACGTTGTGCCACTTACAAATCTAAAATGTGTCTATGCTAGCAATTCAAATGTATGAAGGGCAAAACAGCTAAATCCTTAAATGAACTCCATTCAAAAAAAGCCCATATAATTAGAAATAAATACATGTGTTCTATGTCTCAGTCTTTGTTGTGCAATATGGCTGCTTACAGGGCTGGTCCTAAAGTCTTTGCTTATCGATGCCATCCTGTCCATGATGCCTTAGCCCCCCCCACACACACACACACACAAACACACACAGACAAGAAGTGATAAACTGTGGCCAGTATCTGTCTGCCAGCTCCCTCATGGGGTACAAAGAAGTGCAGCCAGTATCTAACCCACCTCAAGTGTGGTCAGATTCAGAGCCCCCCCTCCAATCATTGTTTTTGAGAGTGCCATTGCTGTTAACATTTTGCACTACAGGCAATCGGTTTTTGAACTGAGTGAAAGTCTCAATATTGAAAACTACTGAAGAATAGAGATGGTCCGAACGGTTTGCCGGCGGATAGTTCCCGGCAAACATCAGCTTTTTGAGTCCGCAGCGGGTAGCGAACAGATAGGGCGGTTCAATCCGCCCCCTATACCTCGTCATTGGACTAAACTTTGACCCCCTACATCACAGTAAGCAGACACATGGCAGCCTTCCGTGTTCTCAGTCTGGTGCTGCTGCTGTAGTGAGTGGAAGGGAGAGACATTGCTGCAGAGACAGGGACAGTTAGTTAGGCGCTTCTGTTTGTTGCTGAAAGTACCCCAAAACAAAAGCCCTTTTGAGGGCTCATATTGTTCTATTTGGGTTTTTTTGTGTGTGTGAGACACTGGTCAAACTGCATACAGGCCACGGTCATTGCTGGGCTGTGTAGTTCTGCTATACTCTTCTATCTATATTGCAAGCAAACCAGCACACTGTCTATCATAAGTTGTGCTTAGCTTGCTACTCTATCTGTTATTGATATCTGTCTGTGTGGGTTACACACACTGCATACAGTCCACAGTCAGTTGCTGGGCTTTGTAGTTCTACTATACTCTTCTAACTATTGCAAGCAACCACAATGTCTATCATAAGCTGTGCTTAGCTTTCAACTGTATCTGTTATTGATATCTGTGTGGGTTAGGGCTGAGCTCTCAGATTTCGAATTTTGAGTTTGGCATCGGAATTTGGCAGTTCCAAGTACACACTCGAAACTTTAAAATTCAGCAGTTCCGAGTATCAAATTCGGATTTCCATTGAAGTCAATAGCGCGAAATTCCGTGGTTAATTGTGAAGCATGTGGGATACATGCTATCATCACCAACCCCAAGCGAAACCCCACATGGCTGGAACTCCGCATTCTGGCTATCCCAGCCTGCATGGGGAACAAGGGGTTAAGGGGGCTTGGGAGGGGGGACCCCACGCTATCTGTTTTCATGAAATGTATACAATATGTATACAGAACTCGGAATGCAGTGCCCTGTTCTGCAGCAGTGTCATTTTTGCACAGTTTAAAAAAAATTTCCTATGAAACTTTGAAATCAATTTGCTCAAAAACTATAAGGTCTTTTCACAATTTTTTTTACCATGTTCCTACTCATCTGCTTAACATATGTGGCAAATTTGGTGATGATAGCATCTAAGGGGACTTTACAATTAACCTCGGAATTTGGCACTATTTAATTCAATAGAAATGCACTCAGAACACGAAATTCGGTTTTCGCATGCGGTACACCGAATTTCGGCAAAAATCGGAATTCAGCTGTTCCGATCAGCCCTAGTGTGGGTTACACTTACACTGCATACAGGCCACAGTCAGTTGCTGGGCTTTGTAGGTCTACTATACTCTTCTGTCTATTGCAAGCAAACCAGCACACTGTCGATCATAAGCTGTGCTTAGCTTGCTACTGTATCTGTTATTGACATCTGTCTGTGTGGGTTACACTTACATTGCATACAGGTCACAGTCAGTTGCTGGGCTTTGTAGTTCTACTATACTCTTCTGTCTATTGCAAGCAAACCAGCACACTGTTGATCATAAGTTCGCGCAAAATTTCGCAAACCGCAATAGACTTCAATGTGGAGGCGAACTTAAATGACTTCAATGGGGAGGTGAAAAAAATAGAAAAAACTATGCTGGCCATAAAAGTGATGGAAAAGATGTTTCAAGGGGTCTAACACCTGGAGGGGGGCATGGCGGAGTGGGATACACACCGGGAAAAATCAGGATTGGACGCAAAGCAGCGTTTTAAGGGCAGAAATCACATTGAATGCTAAATTGCAGGCCTAACGTGCTTTAAAACATCTCCCATGTGTATACATCAATCAGGGAGTGTAATTAGAGTACTGCTTCACACTGACACACCAAACTCACTGTGTAACATACAGCAAACAGCTGTTTGTGTAGTGACGGCCGTGCTGGACTGGTGCACACCATGGCCAGAGTGCAGACGATAGCGGTTTTAAAGCCCATACGGTAGTTAGGCATAGGTAGGTGTCCCAGTAGTTAGCTAGGCATAGGTAGGTGTCCCAGTAGTCTCTTGTTGTAATAGATAGCGCTCCACCATAAATAGCATATGCAACAAGCCTCTTATAAGTGATTGCACTCACCCCGTCCAATTGACCACTGTGAGACTGGTCAAAGATCGCTCATGTATTTTTATCTTATTATATTTGATCTTTGACCAGTCTCACAGTGGTCAATTGGACGGAGTGAGTGCAATCACTTATAAGAGGCTTGTTGCATATGCTATTTATGGTGGAGCGCTATCTATTACAACAAGAGAGTTTTGAAGACGGTGGAACTGACACCTATTAGAAGCGCATACAGATATAGAGACTGTACTGTCATCCTATTGGATGAACTTTGGACTTATGTTGTAGCAGAGTGGTGAAGTTTATTAGGAACTATTGATTTACAATGCTGTGTCCAGCAGTGACAAACCTTTGTTTATTGTAAGGAGTGATTATCTATGTTGTAGCACTAACTTTAGAAACTTTGTAGGTGTCCCAGTAGGTTAGCTAGGCATAGGTAGGTGTTCCTGTATAGGTAGGTAGGTGCCCCAGTAGTTAGCTAGGCATAGGTAGGTATTCCCGTATAGGTAGGTGGTGCCCTAGTAGTTAGCTAGGCATAGGTAGGTGTTCCCGTATAGGTAGGTGGGTGCCCCAGTAGTTAGCTAGGCATAGGTAGGTGTTCCCGTATAGGTAGGTGGGTGCCCCAGTAGTTAGCTAGGCATAGATAGGTATTCCCGTATAGGTAGGTGGTGCCCCAGTAGTTAGCTAGGCATAGGTAGGTGTTCCCGTATAGGTAGGTGGGTGCCCCAGTAGTTAGCTAGGCATAGGTAGGTGTTCCCGTATAGGTAGGTGGGTGCCCCAGTAGTTACCTAGGCATAGGTAGGTGTTCCTGTATAGGTAGGTAGGTGCCCCAGTAGCTAGCTAGGCATAGGTAGGTGTTCCCATATAGGTAGGTAGGTGCCCCAGAAATTAGCTAGGCATAGGTAGGTGTTCCCGTATAGGTAAGTAGGTGCCCCAGTAGGTAGGTGGTGCCCCAGTAGTTAGCTAGGCATAGGTAGGTGTTCCCATATAGGTAGGTGAGTGCCCAGTGGTTAGCTAGGCATAGCATTGGTAGGTGTTCCCGTATTGGTAGGTGAGTGCCTCAGTAGTTAGCTAGGCATAGGTAGGTGTTCCCGTACAGGCAGATATGTGCCCCAGTAGTTAGCTAGGCATATCATTGGTAGGTGTTCCCGTATAGGTAGGTGGGTGCCCCAATATTTAGCTAGGCATAGGTAAGTGTCCCAGTATAGATAGTTAGACGGGGCCTGGCACAGTATAGCGATTACCAAGGTCCAGCTGCAACAGATAGGGCTGTATAATGCAGTGTCAGTGGGCAACACAACAAAAAAATAGATCACAAGAACAATATTAGCTCTCAAAAGAGCTGTTGTGCAGGGATGCTCATCCGGATTCCGGATATCCGGGTAACATGTTGTAGATATCCGTATCCCAAACCAATTACAAAAATAAACTCTCTCTCCTCCTCCTCTTCTCTTGTCTTCCAGGGATTTGTAGGATGTCAAAAGCAAGCTCACATACATTGGCCAGGAATCGAACCCAGGTCAACTGCTTGGAAGGCATCTATGCTCACCACTATACCACCAACGCTACATGCTGTTCACTCGGTGGCGTAGTGGTTAGCTCTCTCGCCTTGCAGTGCTGGGTCCCAGGTTCGAATCCCAGCCAGGGCACTATCTGCAAAGAGTTTGTATGTTCTCTCTCTGCTTGGGTTTCCTCCTGGCACTCCGGTTTCCTCCCACATTCCAAAAACATACGGATAAGTTAATTGGCTCCACCTAAAATTGGCCCTAGACTACAGTACTTACACTACATAATATAGACATATGGCAATGGTAGGGATTAGATTGTGAGCTCCTTTGAGGGACAGGTAGTGAGAAGATATATATATATATATATACACTGTACAGCACTGCGTAATATGTCGGCGCTATATAAATACTAAATAATAATAATAATAATAACTACAAGAAAGGTCCAGGAGTAGTCTTAGCTACCGTAATATCTATGTTATGGCAGGGCCCTTATTACACTTTCTCTTACAGGGTTATGGAAACCGTTTTTCCCATGCGATAAAGCGAGGTGCAAAAATGAAATCATGCCTAGCAAAGGATGGCTTCGATCCATCAACCTTTGGGTTATGGGCCCAGCACACTTAAACTGCTCCACTCTGCTTACATTTGTATACAATCTTCAAGTTTAAGAAGGGTACATTAGTTGAAATAGTTACACTACAATATATGTTACAGCAAGGCCCTAATGACACTTTCTCTTAAGGGGCTATGGCCGCCGATTAGCCCATGTGGTAAAGCAAGGTGTAAAAAACGTAGTACACCTAGCAGAGGATGGTTTCAATCCATCAACCTCTGGGTTATGGGCCAAGCACACTTCCGCTGTGCCACTCTGCTGCTGTACAGCAGATGCTGCCTTCCAAGCAGTTGACCTGGGTTCGATTCCTGGCCAATGTATGTGAGCTTGACATCCTACAAATCCCTGGAAGACAAGACAAGACAAAGGAGAGAGATAGAGAGAGAGATTGGCTTTTTATTTCACTTTAAAGGATTTTATTAACACAATAATAACGAACAGTTCACATATAAAGCAAATCAGTAAACGTACAAGTGTTTCATCACAGCAATAGGAAGTAACATCTTACACGAGGTGATGACATATTGGGGAGGGGGGGTTGACACAAATATATAGCATAAGAGAGGCAGATTCGCATAAAGTTTTGTTTGCCCAGGTTATGCTAATAACATAGTATTTAACTGGTGAAACAAGGAGACCTTTAAGAGTTCTGAGAGAGGAACCTATTGTAAATTAACAAGCGGATAGCAAACAGAATAAATTAAGTAGGCTGATAGGGCCAGAAGGGTCAGCACAGAATAAAATATAGTAGTAATAGGAAGGTATCGATAGCAGAGTTAGATAGTGATGTAATTAAGGAGTGTGCATTATTTGGGTATAGACTGCAGAAGTTTTGAAGTCCAACCAGGTCGCCCAAGTATTTAAAAATTGGGTAGGCTTGCCCTGTGCTGATGCAATTATTTCCTCCATGTCGTAGATTTGATTGATTTTGGAGAACCACATTTTGATGGAGGGGGGGGGGGGGGGTCAGAGGTTTTCCAAAGGAGCGGGATAGTGCTTCTGGCTGCATTTATTAAGTGGCAAAGCAGAGAGTGTTTATATCGGTAGGCTGGGAGTGGGGTTGCATGAAGTAGAAATATCTCTGGAAGAAAAGGGATTAACATGGAGGAAAGTTGTTCAGCCAAGGCGTGGACTTTATGCCAAAAGGTAGTCAGTGATGGGCAGGACCAAAAGATGTGTAACAGATCTCCACCCTGGATGTGGCATCTCCAACATTCGCTGGAAGGGAGTAGTTTGGCTTTATGGAGGAACGCTGGGGTTCAATACCAATGTGAGAGAATTTTATAACCTTGTTCCTGGGTGTTCACATTGAGGGAAGCTTTTTGTGCAAAGTGGTAAATTTTATGCCAAGTTTCTTGGGATAGGATTTTTTGTAGGAGAGATTCCCATTTTTGTTGGAAGGGGCCAGGGTCATCTGATGTACCTGAGGAAGTAATGAGATTGTATATAAATGAGACTGAATGTCGATGGTTAGTTTGCGCTGTGGCCTTTAAATCAAAGGGGGTGAGCGGCTTTGAGAGGTTCGCCTTCCTGGAGATACAATTCACAAAGCTGCGGATTTGGAAGAAGGCCCACAGGGGAAGTTTCCCATCTAAAGTTAAGTGTGTGAGATCATCAAGCGGTTTGCAGTGACCATTAGAGGAGACATCCTTTAAGGTAATATTTCTAGAACAAAGGTTGGGTAGGAAAGAAGGACAGGTGCCCGGAGGGAATTGTGGGTTATTGATTAGAGGCGTAAGAGGGCCGGGGATTGAGGAAAGGTTTTTAGATTTGACCAAAGTTAGGAAAGTTCTCACAGAGGCAGTCATTAGGGGGTGGACGAGATTATCCATTAGGTTATTAGAAGAAATTGACCAGGGAAGGGTCCTCAGCTCAGTAGTAGAGAAGGCCTGTTCAACTTGGATCCATCTTTTGGCAGGGGTAGGGGAACACCAGTCTAGAATCCTACTAAGAGATGCTGACTGATGATAGGCTTTCAGGTTTGGAAGGGCAATTCCACCTTCTGACTTTGGCAGGTTCAGCGTAGTAGACTTGATCCTGGGGTGCTTGTGATCCCAGAGAAAATTTGATAAGATAGATTGAATGCTGGCGAAGAAGGAGTTGGGTAGCATAATGGGTAGAGTTTGGGATAGGTACAGGAACCTAGGAAGAAGGTTCATCTTGATGGAGGCCAACCTACCGAACCAAGACAGATGGGGTTTGAGAGACCAGGTTTTGATATCTTTAGTAAAGTTAGCGATTAGTGGCAGGAAGTTTAGCTGGTATAATGAGCTTTGGTTTGTCGGAAGGTTGACCCCAAGGTATTTAATAAATTGGTCTGCCCAAACAAAAGGGAAATGGGAAGCTAAATTAGAAGCTGTGGCTGGCTCTATTGAGATGTTTAGGGCACATGATTTGGAAAAGTTAATCTTGTAGTTTGAGAGGAAGCCGAAGTCTTGAAGCTTGTCTATGAGGCCAGGCAGGGAAGACTCTGGTGAGGTGATGAAGAAAAGAAGGTCATCTGTGAAAGCTGAGACCTTATGCTCAGATCCATCAATTGTGACTCCATTAATTGTAGGATCAGCTCTGATTGAGTTTAAGAACGGCTCAAGTATGGTTATGAATATTTGGGGAGAGAGGGGGCATCCCTGCCTGGTCCCATTGGCCAGGATGAAGGGATCTGATAGCAAGCCGTTGACCTTTATTCGGGCAGAGGGGTTTAGGTATAGAAGCATAATCCAATCTAACATTTGTTGACCCATATGCATGTGTTGAAGCGTAGCCTGCACGAAATCCCATGCCACTCTGTCGAAAGCCTTCTCGGCGTCCGTGGACAGAAAACAACCCTCCACGGAACGCCGAGAAAGCCAGGACTGGATACCCACTGCCCTCATCGTCCAATCTCTTGCCTCTCTACCTGGTAGAAAGCCCACTTGGTCTGGGAAGATTCTGGTCTCTAAAATTGGGACCAGCCTTGTCGCCAGAACCTTGGCGAAAATCTTAATATCAAGATTTAGCAAAGAAATGGGGCGATAACTGGAGCAGCTCTGAGGATCTTTGTCAGGTTTGAGGATGACTGTGACATGTGCTTCTAAGAGTTGTTTAGATGGGGTGGAATTTTTAGAGATGGAGTTAAATGCATTTAGGAAGTGGGAGGCTAGTTGTTCTGAGAAGGTTTTGAAGTAGTGGGCTGAGAAGCCATCTGGCCCCGGGCTTTTATTTGGTTTGGTGTCTTTGACCGCCTTAGAAAACTCCTCTCTGGTCAGAGGGCGGTTTATAGAGGTACGTTCCTCCTCAGTGAGTTTACTTAATCCGTATTGTTGGAGGAAGTTATCGAGAGCTTCTTTCCTGTTTTTTTGTGAAGGCTTGGTGGGATTGGGGGGGGGGGGGGAGATTGTATAGGTTATTATAAAACAATCTAAATTGTTCCGCAATGTCCTCTGAGGCTACCTTTTATTCATTTTTGTGAGTGAGAATACATTTCACTGAGGTTTTGGCCCTTTGTTCGCTAAGAGCTCTTGCTAATAGAGAGCCCGCCTTATTGGCGTGTTCATAGAAGACTTTTTTTGCAAAAGGAGTTTGCGTTTTGCCTGTATGTAAAGCTTGGAGAGGAGCTGTTTGCGAACTTCTATAAGTTTATCTAGGTTGTCTTGCATTGGTTTGAGTTTGTGCTGATTATCTAGGATTTTTATCTGGGAATGTAGATTGCTCAACTGGGCTTGATGGTCTCTTTTGGCCTTGGCTCCTAATCTTATAAGCTGTCCCCTAATATAGGGCTTGTGAGCTTCCCATACAGTAAGGTCTGAGACCTCAGAGTTGGAGTTTATTTGAAAGAATATAGATAGTTATTTTTTAATTGTGTCTATATTGGACTGGTTGGTCAGGAGGAAGGGATTTAGTTTCCATGAGAACTGTTCGTTGTTCTGTAGAGGGACTTTAATGGAACACGAGATGGGGGAATGGTCTGCGAGGATTTTGACTCCTATTGTGGCTTCTGCTAGAAGAGAGATGTCTCTCTGCTGCAGAAAGAAATAGTCTATCCTGGCATGTTTCTTGTGGATACCAGAGTAAAAGGTGTAGTCCCTGTCAGCGGGGTGCAGGAGACGCCAGGTGTCAATCAGGGAGAGTCTGTCAAGAGACAGTTTGATCTTCTTGAGGGCTTTAAAGGTTAGTCAGGAAGCCCCTGTCGAGGAGTCTATCAGGGGATGTAGGGGGACATTAATGTCACCGCCGAGAATTAATATGCCTTTTTGCACCATTAATATTTCATCAATGACTTTGGACATAAATTGGACCTGTTTGCTGTTTGGGGCATACACATTTGCTAGTGTAACATCAAGATTCTCTATTGTACCTTGGAGAATGAGGTACCGACCTTCTGGGTCGGATCTCTGCGTGCAGCATTTGAAGTCTATTGATTTATGAATGAGTATGGAAACTCCTTTAGTTTTATCAATGGGAGACGTGGCGTAGTAATGGACTGGGTAATGTTTGTCTTTTAGTCTAAGTACTGCATTTGCTCTGAAGTGAGTCTCCTGGAAAAAGCCAAAATGAGCTTTTTCTTTATGTAAGAAATCCAAAAACATTGAACGTTTTTCGGGTACATTTAAGCCATTAGCATTAGAGGAAATGAATTTTCAAGTCTGAGTAGGGAGAGTTGTTTGGGGGGGCATGTTGCGCAGGGATGCTGCAAGCAGAGATCCGATCAGTACAAACAGAGTAGCATAAACAATCATCAATATTGATTAAGCAGAAGCGTAGGTATAAAAAGTGAGCGCAAGGAGAGGTAGAAAGAAAGAGGGCAGAGTTCTGGTGAGTTAGGAAAGGTATGAAGAGAGAGAGAAGAAAGAGAAAAGGAAAATATGCTTAAGATATAGTATAATAATCACATGTGTGAGAGCCTCTTTTAAAGGAGAGGGTCACACTAACTTATAAGAGTAAGGCCCTCTGCAGTGGGGGTTAACTGGTTGTCGTCTGAAATGGAATTTCAACAAAGTAGATATTGAAAAAACAATACGTCTTATCTAAGGTAGAACATGAAGTCGACCCGGTAACTCCAACAAAGAAGAAGTCAAAAAATAAACAGTCCCAAATACCTGTGAAAGAAAAGGGTTAACAGTGGTGTTTGCAATAAGGCACACTATTTAAAATCTAAAAAATTACTGAGCTAAAGAGATTACGCAAGACATAACACTGTCAGTAACCAACTGTTGCAGGTCAGATCTGGGCATCGAACTGGAGATCAGATAGGTAGAGTGCTTAAGACACTCAGGGAACGTCTTCCTCATCGCCCCGGGGTCTCAGAGGGGTGGAAAGGGGGTCTGCAAAAAATGATTTCCTGCTTTTGGGTGTTGAGTACTTCTTAGCATTGCCTCTGACAGGAGTGTTCATCTTGGAGGATGAGGGGAACGGAGTTTTCAAGTTGATAGAACCAGTGTCCGAGATTGGGCTTTTGTAATCCGCATACCACAGGGGAAGCTCCGGAGTATCAATGCTAAGTGCGACACAGAAATCTGCGAGGCCTTCTGGTGAGCGTAAAGTATAAGCACGACCTTTATCTATGACGGCCAGGGCAAAGGGGAACTTCCATCTGTATTTGAAGCCCTTATCTGAGAGAAGTTGGAGCAGAGGTTTAAGGGCTCTTCTGTTAGTCAGGGTGATGGGGGAGAGATCTTGAAAAATCGCAATGGTGCTTTCATTAAAAGTAATTTCAGATTGCTCTCTGGAGGCTCGCAGGATTGCTTCCTTGGTTGTAAAAGACTGAAGGCAGCATATAATGTCCCTTGGGGGGTCCCCCTCATTGCCCTGGGGACGAAGGGCTCTGTGAGCGCGTACATATTCAATATGATTCTCTTTGGGTTTGTCCAGGAGCTGGTTAAAAATGGCTGACAGTGACTCTTCAATCACATCATGGCCTATAGCCTCAGGGACTCCTCTCACTCGGAGGTTACAGCGGCGGCCTCTGTTATCGAGGTCTTCAAGGTGGCGTTCGTGTTCTATTAGCTTATTGTTGTGAGTATATGAGACTTTTGCCAGAGTCTTAATCTGAGCATCACGTTTATAATCAGCCTTTTCCATAGTGGTGATGCGCGCTGCAATGTCCGCCATTTCATCGCGGACTTCGGCGATTGCCGCTCTTAGGGTAGCTTTAATGTCATCAGAGAAAGATTTGAAATCAGCTAGCGAGACGTTATTGCCCCGCTTGGCGTGCCTACCGTATTCCTGGTCTGAGGACTCTGAGTGCGACATTGCCGGTGAGGCTTCTCGAGTCGGCGCCATCTTGGAGGCCTCCGCTGCTTTCCTCGTGTAGTGTGATCTGAAAAGTTCGGGCACAGTCTTTCCGAGGTGAGAGTTTGAGTCCCTGGGTCTTCCTCTTGCTTGTCGAGTTTGGTTAGACCTGCTCATTGCAGGTGTGGGCTGGCAGGGGACAAAGCTGTTGAAGACCGGGTCGGGAACTGTTCTAGCGTGCGCCCATTCCACTCAGGCGTCAAGCCACGCCCCCGAGATTGTTTTTTTTTAGCTTCCAAAACGGTTTGGAAGCATTTTAAAGGCCACTTCCGGTTTTAATCAGGATATCCGAATCCGACCAAATATTGGGTTCGAATATCCGTTTCCATTCGGATACCCAAAAGTTCGGATTCGGATATCCGATTCGGATCTGGATATCTGGGTATCTGGATCCAAATCTATTCGGATTTTAAAAATTGGTATCCGAGCACCCTTGCTGTTGTGGGGTGCTATTTTAGCAATAAGAATCAGCAAGGAGCAAGCTAACAAGCCTATAAGAGCCTAACTAATCTTTCCCTATGAGAGAGTCTACGGCAGCTGTCCCTTCTCTATTTACTGCAGGTACACGAGTGAGTGTACAGTGAGCACCTTTAAAAAATACCAACTATTACCGTAATAGTTTGTGTTCTCTAATTATTTCCAGCCTAGACGGACAAAGATGAGACCACGTCTCATGCTGTTCCTGAGTTTCCACTTATATTTAAGAAATTTCTCATTTTAAGCTTCATCACAGAGTGCCATTTTGTATTTTATTATCTGCACAACACCGACTTTTCCTTTTTGTTATACTGAAATTTTAATTATTTTCAGTTTCAGATCAAATCTTATTGCCTTCTTTTAATTGGCTCCAAAGGTTGATGTAAGACCGGATAGATATTTATTTTCATCTAATGCTTTTTTTGTTCACCGTTTTTGGTTTGTGCACATCTCTATAGCCAGAAGACTTCAAAAGACACCGAAATATGCATATTTCATTCAAACTGAAATTTGCATTTTGATAAGTCTTATTTTTTTTTTAACACAGATTGGTAAGAGCTCATCTCCAAGCAACATCCTCATTTTAAAGAGAACCCGAGGTGGCATTGTATTACGTTGGTGGGGCACAGAGGCTGGTTGGGCACACTAACACCAGCCTCTGTTGCCCCATCGTGTGTCTCAAAGACCCCCCTGCTCGCCGCTATACTCCCCCTCCAATCAGCGGGAGGGAAGGGACGAGGGCGGGTAGCGGCGATGCGGAGGAGGCGGCGGAGCGGCGCTGACAGACATCGCTAGAGTAAACATTGTGCTGGCGACACGCTGCATGTCGCCAGCACTGCGGGGGTATAGCGGCGAGCAGGGGGGTCTTTGAGACACACGATGGGGCAACAGAGGCTGGTGTTAGTGTGCCCAACCAGCCTCTGTGCCCCACTAACGTAATACAATGCCACCTCGGGTTCTCTTTAAATAGTCTGCAGAAAGTCAGTCAGTAACTTCAAGGCACAGAACATGCATTCATATTGCAGTACCAAATTATGCAAGGGCTGAACTAATTACAACTATACCCTCTAAACTAGGAGGCCTTCAGTTTCACATAAGAATACAATTACATGGTAGCACGGGCGGCACAGGCAGCGAAGCTCCAGGCTCCTCTCCTACCAGTAATATTTGACTTGAAATCTAACTTACCTGTGGGGTTTCAAAAATAAATCACAGAGGTGTGCAAAACAGGTGGGGTCCCAGGCACTCTCACCTCCCGGGACCACGATCTGCAAGCTACACCCCAACAGGGAGCAGTAGCAGCGCAGACAGATGATTTTTTTTTTTTTTGTTGCTTTGGTTACATCCTAAACATTGACAATTTACTGATTTTCATATAATCTTTATGGACAACACATTTTGCCCGGTGCAGCACACTTCATCAGATTCATTTTTAAAACTAAGCAGAGAGTTCTTAAGCGCCTCTTTCCTTTTTTGGAAGAGGCACTTAAGAATGCGTCCATGCAAAAAGGGCGTCGGGAAAAAAGGGCGCGTGGTGTAAATGACAAGGGGGTAGCATTTATAAAAATATTATGTTGTATTTAATTTACAATAATGTTTTACAAATTGAAAACCTTTAATAATGTCTATGAAATCGCAAATTCTGAATATGATAATCTTCCCTGTTCCCCCGTGGTGATGCCTACCCCTAAGACCCCCTGGTGGTGCCTAACCCTAAGACCCCCCCTGGTGGTGCCTAACCCTTAGACTTCCCTGGTGGTGCCCAGGGGCGTCGCTAGCCCTATTTTGGGGGGGCACGTGCCCCCAATCTGTCCTGGGGTGCCACAGATCTCCGCCCGGCCGCTCCCTCCAGCCGCCGCCGCCGCGTCACTCAGACCTCAGGATCAGGCGAGCCGGCGACCAATCGTGCGGGCGCTAGGACCCAGCGCCCGCACTGATATGCGGAAGTGACATCACTACCGCATATCGAGCGGGTGCGTCCGGCGCCCGCTCTTACTGGTCGGGTCGCCGCTGATCCTGAGGTCTGCTACGAGGTAAGGGGGGTGGGGGGAGCGGCAGCAGCGGCTGGAGGGGGGGGCTCCCTGGCACTCACTCACTCCCTAAAGGGGCTCCCTGGCACTCACTCACTCCCTAAAGGGGCTCCCTGGCACTCACTCACTCCCTAAAGGGGCTCCCTGGCACTCACTCACTGCCTAAAGGGGCTCCCTGGCACTCACTCACTCCCTAAAGGGGCTCCCTGGCACTCACTCACTCCCTAAATGGGCTCCCTGGCACTCACTCACTCCCTAAAGGGGCTCCCTGGCACTCACTCACTCCCTAAAGGGGCTCCCTGGCACTCACTCCCTAAAGGGGCTCCCTGGCACTTACTCCCTAAAGGGGCTCCCTGGCACTCACTCACTCCCTAAAGGGGCTCCCTGGCACTCACTCCCTAAAGGGGCTCCCTGGCACTCACTCACTCCCTAAAGGGGCTCCCTGGCACTCACTCACTCCCTAAAGGGGCTCCCTGGCACTCACTCACTCCCTAAAGGGGCTCCCTGGCACTCACTCCCTAAAGGGCCTCCCTGTCACTCACTCACTCACTCACTCCCTAAAGGGCCTCCCTGTCACTCACTCACTCACTCCCTAAAGGGGCTCCCTGGCACTCACTCACTGCCTAAAGGGGCTCCCTGTCACTCACTCACTGCCTAAAGGGCTCCCTGTCACTCACTCACTGCCTGAAGGGGCTCCCTGGCACTCACTCACTACCTAAATGGCTCCCTGTCACTCACTCACTGCCTGAAGGGGCTCCCTGGCACTCACTCACTGCCTAAAGGGGCTCCCTGGCACTAACTCACTGCCTGAAGGGGCTCCCTGGCACTCACTCACTGCCTGAAGGGGCTCCCTGGCACTCACTCACTGCCTGAAGGGGCTCCCTGGCACTCACTCACTGCCTGAAGGGGCTCCCTGGCACTCACTCACTGCCTGAAGGGGCTCCCTGGCACTCACTCGGTGCCTGAAGGGGCTCCCTGGCACTCACTCACTACCTAAAGGGGCTCCCTGGCACTCACTCACTACCTAAAGGGGGCTCCCTGTCACTCACTATCGGGGTCCCTGTCACTCACTACCTAACTGGAGGCGCCTGTCACTCACTAGCTAACCTGGGGGTCCCTGTCACTCACTACCTAACTTGGGGGGCTACCATATTAACAGGGCATTCTGCCTATTTATGTGAAATGCTGTCTATTTATGTGCCTCATGACTGCTGAATTTGTCTTGTTGGGAGCCTTATGATTTGTTGGGGGCCTCAAGATTGCTGAATTTGTCTTGTTGAGGGCCTCATGATTTGTTGGTGGCCTCATGATTGCTGAATTTGTCTTGTTGGGGGCCTCATGATTTGGTGGAGGCCTCATGATTGCTGAATGTGTCTTGTTGGGGGCCTCATGATTTGTTGGGGGCCTCATGATTGCTGAATTTGTCTTGTTGGGGGTCACATGATTGCTAACTGAGAGACTATGGGAAAAGCTGAATCCTTATCATATGAGACAATAGCATTAAACCTACTTTTTTAGCTTTTTAAAACAGAAAATAAAACTGGGAGGTTCTAAAAAATTGAATACATTTTTCGGGAGTAGGATGGATGAAATTGTTTATCTTCACAGTTTATTTTCAACTTGGATTTTCCATAATGTTCATGTATGAGTTAAAAAGTTTGTACAGTATTTAGTTTAAATTGCGGTTGCCACTTTGCGATAGACAAGTGACTTTTGGATTGCAGTTTGGGTACTCGGCCTCCAAAAGGTTCGCCACCACTGTCATAATCTAATGTCCCACCATTGCTAGGTTCATGTAAATTTGTCTCCACCCGGCCGTTACCACACCTATATTCTGGTCCATGGCCCACCCATTTTTCGGTGCGGCACGATAAGCACGCCGCACAACGTGATCCTCATATTTTTGGCACGCTAGCTGCAGTGTGCTGAATTCTGCTGCCTACAGTATGTACAGTATACGCTGTTCTCTAGTGTCTGCACTGTGTGCTGATTTACCTCCAGTGTGTACAGTGTAAGGTGTTACTCTGTGCCTTTACTGATTGTAAACCAGCTATATTGTATGCTGATCCCTGCTACTTTCAGTATGTACAGTATTAGCTGTAAAGCCTGGTACACACATACAATTTTGATTAACCAATTTTAG
Source organism: Hyperolius riggenbachi (assembly GCF_040937935.1). NCBI lineage: Eukaryota > Metazoa > Chordata > Amphibia > Anura > Hyperoliidae > Hyperolius > Hyperolius riggenbachi. The sequence goes on from NC_090654.1 coordinate 161,596,947, forward strand.
CTCTGTTCATAAAATTCATTGTCTGTTGGCCCACTTACTGCATGGGGGTGGTAAAATTGGGGGTCAGTGATTGACCAATCAAAATTGTATGTGCGTATACATCTTTGATCTATGCCTATACTGATTGTAAATTATCCAAATAAAGGACAGGGGGCTCCATCCAATATTTCGATGGGCAGGCCCGTTATCTGTAGCTTACACCGCAGCTAAGTTCATGTACATTTGGCCCCACCCATGGCCACACCCACTCACCGCATGGCCACGCCCTGGTGCCCACAGGTGCCCCTGATCTCCAAGGACCCTAGAAACACCCCTGGTGGTGCCTAACCCTAAGACCCCCTGGTGGTGCCTAACCCTAAGACCCCTTGGTGGTGCCTAACCCTGAATCTCCCCTGGTGGTGCCTAACCCTAAGACCCCCCTTAGTGATCGTTTTATTGTGTGGATAATAATGTTTTACAAAGACTAAGTGCTAACATTTTAAATAACGTTTTAGTTAAATACGATAGATATGTTTAGCAAATTTGTAAACGTGTTTCGTCACAGGCATATTTTGTAAACTTAAATCATCACAAGCTTAGTTTGAAAATGTTAATAATTTCCGGGCACCGTTTATAATCTCTGGTGATCCTTTTTTCCTGTTCGGAAAGCGGAAAGCAGGATGCTTCTCAGATCTCATTGCTCACCGAGACCTCAGCTGCTCACCGAGACCCGGAAGTAGGAGCTGCAGCCCGGATCTTGGCATTCCACCACTTGCCAGGCATGGCGGATCTTACAGTACCCCCTCCCCTAGAAGTGAACTCGGGACACTCCACCCTAGGTTTATCAGGGTATTTCACATAAAACTTCTTGATCGCCAAAACCGCATGAACCTGTTTAGCAGGAACCCAAGATCTCTCCTCTAGTCTATATCCCTTCCAATCAATCAAAAATTGTAATTCATTTTTCACAAAATGGGAATCAAGAATTTTTTCGACTTCAAATTCTTGTTCACCAGCAACCTCAATGGGTGGAGGGGTGGGTCTGAAGGATCATATTTAGCCACAGATTTCAGCAGAAAAACATGAAAAGAGTCAACCCCTCTTATGGAATTGGGCAATTTGATTCAATAAGTAACCCTATTAATCCTTTACAAAACAGGATATGGACCAGTAAACTTGGGTCCCAACTTAGCTGAGGCTGGCGCAAAGGAATATGATGAGTGGAGACCTATACTACATCCCATACCTCCCAACATTTTTATTACAGAAAGCGGGACATTTAGGCCACACCCCTAACCACACCCCAACACCCCCTGTCACGCCCACCAAAAAGTTTTTTATAATATTAATATTACTCCCAAAGTGGGGGGAGCGTGAGGGTGCCTATGGGTGGGGAGGAGGGTGAGGGTGGCCGTGGGTGGGGAGGAGGCAAGAAAAAAAACTGATGGAGGCACCAGCCCCGGGATGCGATATGCGGGATGGGTGGCCGCCATTAAATTTCTCCCTCCCTCCTAATGTGTCCCCCAGTGTCCCCCCCCCTGCCTGCAGAGTAAAGTGCGCAGCGGAGCAGGCTGTCATTTAATCTTACCATTGCCTCTTGGTGCGTATCGGGATCTCATCTAGTCTTCTCAGCTTCCTGTGATGTCACAGGAAGCAGGAAGCCGAGAAGAGCCAGATACCGGTACTCACAGAGAGGCAATGGTAAGATTATATGACAGCCTGCTCCGCTGCGCACTTTACTCTGCAGGAAGGGGGGCGGGACACTGGGGGGCATATTAGGAGGGAGGGAGGGAGAAATTTAATGGCGGCCACCCATCCCGCATATCGCAGCCCCGGGGCTGGTGCCTCCATCATTTTTTTACCCCTCTCTGCCCAGCGGCCGGGACACAAGGGGGGCAGTGCGGGATGGCAGGAGGGCCCCCCAAATCGGGACAGTCCCAACGAAAATGAGACGGTTGGGGACTATGAAATCCCCAGGCTTAAATTCATCCTCAACAGTATGGTGCACATCAGAGAATAATTTCGGACTATTCACAGCATCCTTAATATTATCCTGAATGTTATCCTGAGCTTGCTTCCAGATCTGATTACATCGTGAGGACCATTCCTCTAATTCAGGAAGATTGGAAACACTAGAAAGTGCATTGAATTTAGGATTTGAGCCATAAATGATCTGAAAAGGAGATGTTTTTGTTGAGCTATTAACCTGATTGATAACTCAGCAAAAGATAAAAATTGTACCCATTCTTCCTGACAATCTGAAACAAAACATCTTAAAGACTGCTCCAAGGATTGATTCATTATTTCAGTTTGTCCATTGGATTCAGGATGAAGGCCAGAAGAAACTCCTAATGTGTCACAAATGCTTGCCAAAACAGAGAGACAAATTGCACCCCCCTATCAGAAACTATATTTTCAGGAATACCATGAAATTTGAAAATATTTTCAACAAAGGTCTGAGCTAATTCTTTAGCTGATGTAAGTTTACGAAGACGTACAAAATTAGTCATCTTGCTAAATCTGTCCAACACCACCCAAATAACAGTTTGACACTGAGAAACCGGAAAATCCACTACAAAATTCATGGATGTATGTGTCCAGGGTTTATCAGGAAAGGGTAATGGTAGCAGGGTACCTTGAGGTGTGGTACGTGCAACCTTACTCCGGGCAGAGATAGAACATGACTTAACAATAGCGGCAACATCCTTACTGAGAGAAGGCAACGAAACATATCTTCTAAGAAGATCAACTGTCTTTTTAATGCCAGGATGACCTGCAGATTTATCCTCATGAAATTGCTTAAAGACCAGTTTCCTAAAATCACACGGAATAAACACTTTTTTCAGGTGGTTTATTCTGAGGAGCCTGGTCTTGCATTTTGGAAAATTGGTGACAATTTACAAGCGGAAATAATCCATTTCTTAGGAATTACAGGTACAGGATCCATGCTGTAATTTTCTTTCTCAAAACATCTTGATAGGGCAAGGGCATCAGCCTTGAAGTTCTTTGAACCAGGTTTATAGACAAGACAAGACAAATAACATTTATATTGCGCTTTTCTCCTGGCAGACTCAAAGCGCCAATGCTGCAGCCACTAGGATGCACTATATAGGCAGTAGCAGTGTTAGGGAGACTTGCCTAAGGTCTCCTACTGAATAGGTGCTGGCTTACTGAACAAGCAGAGCCGAGATTCGGATAGGTGATAATTAAATTAAACCTGGAGAAGAACAATGCCCAGCGGGCTTGTCGAGAATTTAATCTCTTGGCATTTTCAATATATTCAAGGTTCTTGTGATCTGTATAAATTGTCACAGAATTCTCTGCTCCTTCTAACCAATGTCTCCACTCTTCCAAGGGTAATTAAAAGCTAATATAACTCTCTATTTCCAATGTCGAGAGAAGAATGCACAGGGATGTAGTTGCTCAGAGCTACCAAAAACGATGATAACACTCCCACCTCAGACGCATCAACCTCAACAATGAAAGGTTTCCTGATATCAGGATGAACCAACATTGGTGCAGAACAAAAAGCCTGTTTTAACCCCTCAAAGACCGCAACAGCTTTATGACTCCAGATGGGAGGATCTGCCCTTTTTTTCATAAGATCAGTAAGTGGAGCAACTTTAGCAGAGAAATTATTAATACATTTTCTGTAAAAGTTGGCAAACCCTAAAAAACGTTGCAACGTTTTAAGGTTGAGGCCACTCTAATACCAATTTGACTTTCTGCTCATCCATAGCCAAACCGGTTTCAGATGTCACATAACCCAGGAATGTGACTTGTTTTACCTAAAGATGCATTTTTCTATCTTAGCATATAACCGGTTTTCTCTTAACTTAGTTCACACTTGTTTCGCATGATTACGATGTTCAGACAGAGAAGAAGAAAAAATCAATACATCGTCAAGATAAATTACCATAAATTTCCCAAGGAATTCACAAAATACATCATTAACAAAATCCTGAAATACAGCAGGGGCATTACACAAGCCGAAAGGCATGACCAAATACTCATAGTGATCATATTTAGTATTAGAGGCAGTTTTCCATTCGTCACCCTCCCTGATACGAATGAGAATGTAAGCACCTCTAAGATCCAGTTTAGTAAAAAACTTAGCATCCACAACTTGTGAGAACAGATCATCAATCAATGGCAATGGATATCGATTTTTAGCAGTAATTTTGTTTAAACCCCTGTAATCAATGCAAGGTCGTAGACCACCATCTTTTTTTCTCCATGAAAAAAAACCCTGCACTAGCTGGTGAGGAGGAGGTTTTGATGAACCCCTTCTGTAAGTTGTCCTGGATATACTCCCTCATGGCCTTCTCCTCAGGACCGGTCAGATTATAAAGATGACCACGAGGGGGCATGCTGCCAGAGGGTAGATCAATAGCACAATCATAAGGCCTATGAGGTGGTAATTTATCTGCAGCCTGTGGAGAAAATACATCCATCTGCAAACTCTTGATAGACAAAAGGCATTTTTTGTTCAATGAGCTTAGTACAACATAACACAATTCTTTGTAAACACTCTTTTTCACATTGGGCAGACTAACTGATCAACTTACCAGTCTGCCAATCAAACACTGGATTATGTTTTTTTAACCATGGTAAACAAAGAATAATTGGATAAGAAAGCGAATTTAAACAATATAACTTCATAGTTTCAAAATGCAAGGCTCCCACTTGTATGGTAACTTCAGACGTCAACTGTAACCCTTGACCTTGTTGTAACACAGAATCATGAACAGCAGTAATGTATATTGATTCAGACACTGCAGTTGTCTGAATGGATAATTTCTTAGCTAACGCAATATCCATGAAAATTGCCCACAGCTCCACAATCGACAAAGGCCTGGCAACTGTGTACAATTTCTTCTCTGATAACAGAGACAGGTAACATGATGAGATTATTTTCCTGAAAGAAACACTGACCACCTAACTGAGTTCTCTCAACCTCAGTTAAGCGTTGGAGTTTTCCGACTTCCTTGTCTTATTAGGACAGGATTGGAGAACATGTCCAGACTCCCCGCAATAGAAATATAACCTTTCTATTCTCCTACAATTCCTCTAAGCATAAGAGAGTTTTGAGAAACCTAACTGCATAGGTTCAGGTTCAGGATTGACAGGAGTAGTGGATGGAGGAATTGGAGGAAGTGATGGTTTTGGAGGAAACCAGCCAAGCTTTTGAGAGGTCATTTTCTGCAATCGTCTTTCTCTGAGACATCTGTCAATCTGAATGGCAAGACTGATAAGTTCCTTCAAGGTACCTGGGACCCCTATTAGGGCAATTTCATCCCTGAGTTGTTCTGAAAGTCCAAATCTGAACAGGTTCTTTAAAGGAGTTTCAGTTTACTGAGTATCTGCAGCCCAACCTCTAAACTCCGTAATGTATTCCTCCACTGGCCGTTTTCCTTGCCGTAAGGCCCTAAGAGCTGTTTCAGCTGAAGCTTCTATTCTAGGATCATCATATAGTTCAGATAAGGCCTCAAACAAGGTGGTGGTATTTTTAAGTGCAATGTGTTGCTGTTCAACCAATCGTAGAACCCAGGCCTGAGGTTCACCTTGTAACAATGATATTATGGCTCCAACTCTGGTACCTTCACTGGCATATGTTCTGGGCATCAGGGAAAAATGCAGGTATTTCTAAAGCATTTCTAAAAAGTCTGAACCTAGACCTATATCCATTGAACCTATCAGGTAATGGCAATCTTGGTTCAGGTTGATTCAACGGAACTGAAGCAGAGTCCGCAGAAGTGCTAGCAGCATGCACCGGAACATTCTGGGATGTAGCAAGAGTAAGCTGTTGTTCAATTTGTGAATAATGCTTTTGAACTTCCTCCACAGAAATGTTAATGTTAAGAGATTTTTGAGATACCATTTCACAAAGTACCTCCTTTAAAAAAAAGAGGATTTCTGGCCCGTGATACTGTCAGGCTTGTCTGGTCAATATCCACAGTTCAGGCCGTATGCCTATGTGACTGACACAGAGCCCAGTCCGTAACACCTGCGCAAACCCCTACATACCTAATCTTGGTGGTGGGCTGCTTTCACTTCACTGCTGGGAGATTGTGAGCTCTGATTATATTATATTGCTGTTGTTTGTAAAGTGTGTGTGTTGCTGCTTTGATATCTGGGGCTTGTGCATAGCGATTCATCAGATATCTAACAGCAAGTGCTTGTTTTAAAAGTACAATTTTTTTTTTCTCTGTTTGCAGCAGGCTGTCAATCAGCTAGGGGGAGGGATTAGCTGTAACACAGGTGATTAATTAACAGGAAGTGTAAGCTACAGCTCTAATCTTGGTGGTGGGCTGCTTTCACTTCACTGCTGGGAGATTGTGAGCTCTGATTATATTATATTGCTGTTGTTTGTAAAGTGTGTGTGTTGCTGCTTTGATATCTGGGGCTTGTGCATAGCGATTCATCAGATATCTAACAGCAAGTGCTTGTTTTAAAAGTACAATTTTTTTTTTCTCTGTTTGCAGCAGGCTGTCAATCAGCTAGGGGGAGGGATTAGCTGTAACACAGGTGATTAATTAACAGGAAGTGTAAGCTACAGCTCTAATCTTGGTGGTGGGCTGCTTTCACTTCACTGCTGGGAGATTGTGAGCTCTGATTATATTATATTGCTGTTGTTTGTAAAGTGTGTGTGTTGCTGCTTTGATATCTGGGGCTTGTGCATAGCGATTCATCAGATATCTAACAGCAAGTGCTTGTTTTAAAAGTACAATTTTTTTTTTCTCTGTTTGCAGCAGGCTGTCAATCAGCTAGGGGGAGGGATTAGCTGTAACACAGGTGATTAATTAACAGGAAGTGTAAGCTACAGCTCTAATCTTGGTGGTGGGCTGCTTTCACTTCACTGCTGGGAGATTGTGAGCTCTGATTATATTATATTGCTGTTGTTTGTAAAGTGTGTGTGTTGCTGCTTTGATATCTGGGGCTTGTGCATAGCGATTCATCAGATATCTAACAGCAAGTGCTTGTTTTAAAAGTACAATTTTTTTTTTCTCTGTTTGCAGCAGGCTGTCAATCAGCTAGGGGGAGGGATTAGCTGTAACACGAGGTATTTGGACAGCTTCAGGTCTCAGTACTGAGCTTGCTCAGTCTGTGGCTTGCTCACTAAGTGGCTTCGACACAAGTGGCATAGGCGTTAAAAAACAGGCGTTAGAACACAGGCACAAAGAGAGAAGGGAGAGGAAACAGGTAAGGACTAAAAAAAAAAAAAAAAAAAAAAAAACCTTCAACCAATATTGCGGTTTTTTTGCATTGGTTAGAATGTGCTAACACGTTGTGGTGTAGTCTTAAGTTTTGAGGACTCCACCCCAGCTTCACTCACTCCCCCTCCCCTCCTCCCCCTCCTCCCCCCCACCCCAACTTTACTCACTCCCCCTCCTCCACCCCAACTTACTCACTCCCCCTCCTCCACCCCTCCCCCTCTTCCACCCCAGCTACACTTACTCCCGAACGTCACTCACTCTCCCGTTTCATCTTTTACCACCATAGTTTACTTTAAATAAATTTTCCCCACACAATAGTCATCATGTTGGACAATGCAGTACAGTGTACATCCTGCAGCATGTATGCATGCCTTGATCAGCGGATTGAGGGTGTTTACTGTTGCCCTGGATGTGTGCGTGTTGCTCGGTTAGAGGCGGAAGTCGCAGAGCTAAATAAGCATCTCGCAACACTGAGACGCATACACAACATGGAGATGAGCTTGGATCTCACGATCCAGACACTTGATGGAACCCTTGAAGATGAGGCGGGTGGAGTAAAGCCGGAGCAAGAAGCAGAGGTAGCCGCTAGTTGGGTCACAGTTAGAAGGGGTAGGGGAAAAAGTGGCAGGGAGGCTAGTCCCGAGTTGTCCCTCACTAATAAGTATGCTTGTTTGCGTAATATTGGTGAGGACGACTCTGGAGTAGCAATGCTGCAGCAGGATGTGCTCCTTAGCAACCAAGGGGCAGACTGCTGTAACGAGAAAGGGAATAGGAGTGCAGCTAAGGCTAGACAGGTACTGGTGGTAGGGGATTCAATTATTAGGCGCACAGACAGGGTAATCTGTCGAAGAAACCGTGAATGCCGTACAGTCTGTTGCCTCCCGGGTGCTCGGGTTCGGCATATAGCGGAAAGAATTGACAGATTATTGGGTGGGGCTGGGGAAGACCCGGCTGTCATGGTACACATTGGCACCAATGACAAAGTTAGTGGGAGATGGAAGGTCCTCAAAAATGATTTTCAGGTACTTGGAGATAAACTTAAAGCAAGGACCTCCAAGGTGGTGTTCTCTGAAATACTGCCAGTGCCACGTGCTACATCTGAGAGACAGAGGGAGCTTAGGGAGTTAAATAAGTGGCTGAGAAATTGGTGTAGGAAGGAAGGGTTTGGGTTCCTGGAGAACTGGGCAGACTTTGCAGTCGGCTACAGGTTCTACAGCAGGGACGGGCTGCACCTTAATGGGGAGGGTGCAGCTGCATTGGGAGAGAAGATGGCTAAACGGTTGGAGGAGATTTTAAACTAGGATCTGGGGGGAGGCGGGAGGATAAAGTCTCAACATATAGACAAGATAAGGTAAAAAGTCAGTGGGAGCCTAACATTATGGGGGGTGGAGAGGGGGGTGGGGACAGTGTAAAGATTAAGGAGGTTGGTAAAACTTCAAGTAGCCCATTTCAGGTAAACAAAATTGGTAAATGTGGTGGTAAAAATATAAAGTGCATGATAACCAATGCTCGGAGCCTTGCAAATAAAATAGATGAACTAGAGTTCATTCTGAATGACAAAGGCTATGACATTGTGGGAATAACCGAGACATGGATGGATGAAAGTCATGACTGGATAGCCAATTTAAAAGGATACAATGTGTTCAGGAGGGATAGAACAGGGAAAAAAGGTGGAGGGGTTTGTCTCTTTGTTAAGAATTCTTTTACAGCTGTCCTCAACGATGAGATGGAGGAAGATTGCGAAGATGTGGAGTCCGTTTGGGTAAATATTCATGGTGGAAATAAAAGTTGCCAATTGCTTATTGGGGTATGCTACAGACCACCTCATATTAATGAAGCTGCAGAACTGCAATTACTACAGCAAATTGAAAAAGCGGCAAGTAAAAATGAGGTCATAGTTATGGGCGACTTCAACTTTCCAGACATTGACTGGGGTATTGAGGCTACCCATTCTGGTAAAAGCAGCAGATTTCTGGCAGCACTACAGGACAATTACATGACTCAAATGGTAACGGAACCAACTAGGGGGAATGCGTTACTGGATCTGATCATTTCGAATAGACCAGATAATGTATCAAATGTGCAGGTTCAAGAACATTTGGGAAATAGTGATCACAACATGATAACGTTTGATCTGGTGACTGATAGGCCACGGGGCAGCGGGACCACTAAAACTATGAATTTTAGAAAAGCAAAGTTCAATCAAATCAGGCAGGCACTAAGTTTGGTGAACTGGGATAATGTACTACAAGGGGAGGACACTGAAGGGAAATGGCAAGCTTTTAAACGTATTCTCAATCAATATTGTAGTATGTATATCCCATATGGAAACAAAATGTCTAGGAATAAAAAAAGGCCTCTATGGATGAATAGAAAGGTTAAAGATAAAATGAAGAGGAAAAAGAATGCCTATAAGGTCCTAAAACAGGAGGGGACCGAGGCTGCACTAAGCAATTATAAGGAGTGCAATAAAAATTGTAAAAAAGAAATTAGGCTGGCAAAGATCGAAGCTGAAAATCAAATCGCTAGGGATATCAAATCTAACCCAAAAAAGTTTTACAAGTACATCAACTCTAAAAAAAGAAAGGTTGACTGTATAGGACTCCTAAAGGATGAGGGTGGGAACTCAATGGTGGATGACCAAGGTAAGGCAGAGTTATTAAATGCTTTCTTTGCTTCTGTCTTTACAAAGGAAACAGCACTGTTGCAAATTACAGAGGCGGAAGAGTCTCAATCTTCTAACTGTAATATTAAATACTTAACGCAGGAAGAAGTAAAGGCAAGACTAAATAAATTAAAAATAGACAAGGCACCTGGCCCGGATGGCATGCATCCTCGGGTCCTAAGGGAATTAAGTTCAGTTATAGATAAACCCCTTTATCTTATCTTTTGTGACTCTCTTGCAACTGGCAGAGTCCCAGTGGATTGGCGTACAGCCCACGTTTTCCCATTATTTAAGAAGGGCAAAAAATCAGATCCAGGAAATTATAGACCTGTAAGCTTAACATCAGTTGTATGCAAACTATTTGAGGGGTTACTAAGAGATACTATACATGACTTCATAGTAGAAAATAATCTTATTTCTCAGCATCAACATGGGTTTACTAAAGACAGGTCCTGTTTGACTAACATGCTCAGCTTTTATGAGGTAGTGAATGCTAATATGGATATTGGGAATGCTGTAGATGTGATATACTTAGACTTTGCTAAGGCATTCGACACTGTTCCCCACAAAAGTCTGGTGCAAAAGATGAGGATGCAAGGACTGGGGAAGAGTCTGTGTGCTTGGATAGGGAACTGGCTAATGGACAGAAAACAAAGAGTTGTGGTCAATGGATCATACTCAAAATGGGAGACTGTTAGCAGTGGGGTCCCACAGGGGTCTGTACTGGGTCCAGTGCTCTTCAATTTATTTATTAATGACCTAGTGGATACAGTAGTGAGCAATGTTGCTATTTTTGCAGATGATACAAAATTGTGCAGAATCATCAACTCTAAGGAAGATAGTGTTATATTGCAACAGGATCTGGATAGGATGGCTATATGGGCACATACATGGCAGATGAAATTCAATGTTGACAAATGTAAAGTCATGCATTTTGGTCGTACCAATGGTCTAACACCATACAAAATAAATGGGATACAGTTGGGGACATCAAACTTGGAGAAGGACTTAGGAGTACTCATCGACAACAAGTTAAATAATCGTACTCAATGCCAAGCCGCTGCAGCTAAAGCGAACAAAATTTTGGGATGCATTAAAAGGGAAATAAAAACTCGAGATGCTAGCATAATATTGCCCCTGTTTAACTCTCTAGTAAGGCCACATCTGGAATATGGAATTCAGTTCTGGGCACCACATTACAAAAAAGATATTGCAGTTTTAGAGCAGGTGCAGAGACGAGCAACAAAATTGATACGTGGGATGGAAGGTCTCACTTACCAAGAAAGGTTAGATAAACTGGGTTTATTTAGTCTAGAGAAAAGACGCCTTAGAGGAGATCTAATTAACATGTATAAATACATCAGAGGGCAATATAATAGCTTGGCGGATGAGCTTTTTGTCCCTAGGCCTTCTCAAAGGACTAGAGGACATGATCTGCGCATGGAGGAAAAACGTTTTAGCCATTTATTTAGGAAAGGGTTCTTTACAGTAAGAGTGATTAAGATGTGGAATGCATTGCCACAGGAAGTCGTTATGGCAAACTCTATACCTGCATTTAAAGGGGGCTTAGATGCTTTCCTTGCGTTGAATGACATCCATGGCTACAATTACTAGGTAATGCCAATGATGTTAATCCAGGGATTTTATGATCAACAGGGATATGTGAGGGAGCAGGCTGGAGTTGTACTTTGTACTGGTTGAACTCGATGGACGTATGTCTTTTTTCAACCAAAGTAACTATGTAACTATGTAACACAATACTACAACACACCCTGCAGGCAGATGTAGCATACAGTCTGATAGGCAGTAGATTCAACCAGACAAGCCTGATAATACCTTAGCAAGGCATTATTGGGCACAATGGATATAAATATACATATATATATATATATATATATATATATATATATATATATATATATATATATATATATATATATATGCAAGACAGTCACCTGAGGCCTAGCAGATGAGGCTATCCAGACGAATGGATCAAGTGGCAGAAGAGCCAGGAGCTCCAAGCAGCAGTTAGAGAGTCAAGGATAGGAACTTCACACAGATAGCGTAGTCAAAGACAAGCCGAAGTCAGTCCAGGCAGTGTTCATGCAAATCCGTGTCCGAGCAGAGGTCAATCCAGGTGGCAAGGCAAAGCGTAGTCGAGGTACAAGGCAAGGTTGGCAACAGGAATCCAGCAGAGTATAAGCGTGGTCAATAAAAGGCAGTGGTCGGCAACAGGAATCAAGCAGAGGTTAAGCATGGTCAAAGTACAAGGCAAAAGTTGCAACGGGAATCAATAGTATACAGTGAGCACTACCCAGCAACAAGCCAAAGCTAATGCTATCACAGGCGATGACTGGGGGCATTTACCAAGTTTAAATTCTAGGACTAAAGAATCAACAGAAAGCAGAATCGAAAACAAACCAATAGTAAGTCAGCGTGTCAGCTGAATCAGCAGAGGCGTATCTAGAGGGGTGCAGGCATGGCTTGTGCCATGGGCGCCACAGCACCATGGGCGCCATGGCTGCCTTCTCCTCCCTCATGCTTCAGCACCATACTGAAGGATGCCTCTCAGGCATTTGTACCTGCTCTTATACTGGAGGACATCTCTCACTACCTATACTGGGAGGGTCTACTTATACTGGGGGGCACTTGCCAAATCTATACTGAGGGGGTTACTTATACTGAGGAGAACCTCGTTATCTATATTGAGGGACTACTTATACTGGGGGATACCTCTTACTTACCACTTATGCTAAAGAAGGCTACTTATACTGGGGAGACATCTCTAACTACATATACTGGGAGGGCAATGTAAGCATCGGTTACTTATACTGGGTGAACTACCTCTGGCTACCTATACTAGGGTGCTACTTCTGGTTACTTTTACTTGCGGCTTAACTCTAGCAACCTATACTGGGGAGACTTGTATCATTGCAAGAAAATAAGCTGTTATTATGGGACAAGGTGGTTTGATGGGGTAAGGGGGGGCGCAATTTCAGTGTTTTCCATAAGCGCTATGTCACTCAGATACATCCCTGTTTGCCTGTATGACCCTTTGCATGGTTCATTATGCCAGCAGGAACGCAACACAGCAGAATAGGAATTGGCACTGAATGTTATCCACCTGTTGTGTCACATACTGTGAATGACGCATTGGTGGTGAATTGCAAAGTAGCAAGACATGATACAGAGCAGTAGAGATGGCCCGAACCTCTGATTTTCGGTTCGCGAACCTTCCGTGAAAGTTCAGTTTGCGCAAACTTTCTCGAACCGCAATAGACTTCAATGGGGAGGCGAACTTTGAAAACTAGAAAAATGTATGCTGGCCGCAAAAGTGATGGAAAAGATGTTTGAAGGGGTCTAACACCTGGAGGGGGGCATGTCGGAGTGGGATACACGTCAAAAGACCCCAGGAAAAATCCGGATTGGACGCAAAGCAGCGTTTTAAGGGCAGAAATCACATTGAATGCTAAATTGCAGGCCTAAAGTGCTTTAAAACATCTTGCATGTGTATACATCAATCAGGGAGTGTAATTAGAGTACTGCTTCACACTGACACACCAAACTCACTGTGTAACGCACCGCAAACAGCTGTTTGTGTAGTGACAGCCGTGCTGGACTGGTGCGCACCATGGCGAGATTGCTCTTCCTCACTTAGTGATATCAAGTAATGTCTGACTGCCTTATCAACTTTCGATGGTGCTTTCTCTAACATTGTTAAAGCTTGCATCTATTTTTTTAAATTACATTTTCTACTTGCTGTTCAGTACCTGCAACAAGAATCTATTATGGAGGGCAAGTCTGCCATTGTGACCACTGATAATGGCCGGGGAATCAGGGTTTGATTCCGGTCCGGGGTGGGAGCATGAGACCCATGCTGTATAAGTAATGTACCTGCCCTGACCGTGCTTTCGAAAATCTAAAGCATTTGCCAAGAATGTGTTATGGAGGGCAAGTCTGCCATTCATTCAACTATGTGAAACTTTCAATAGTACTTTCTCAGTACCATGGTGACCACAGGTAATTGCCCGGGAATCCTGGTTCGATTCCAGTCCGGAGTGGGAGCCTAAGAAACGGCTACCACCACCACACATCCAAGGAAAGCAGCAGGCACACTGTGGGCAAAGGAGCAGGAACGGCTAGCACCACACATCCAAGGAAGGCAGCAGGCATGGCATGCACGTCCCGAGGTAGTGACCAAAAATAACAATACAGGACGACTTTCGAGGCCCTGCTGTATATGAGACGAATCAACTTTAAATCCTTTAACGAGAATCTGTTATGGAGGGCAAAGATGAAACCACTTGCCTTTAACGAGAATCTGTTATGGAGGGCAAGTCTGCCATCCATTCAAGTGAAAGGTATGCACTGACTGCCAGGTATAATAAAATGTGCAGTCAAAGATGCAGTGAAAGGTATGCAGTGACTGCAAACAGCCGTTTGTGTAGTGTTGGCCAGGCAAGACTGGTGCACACCATGACGAGAGTGCAGGTGATGGCGGCGTTCCAGCCCATATATTCGCCGGGCTGAGGTAGCTGAATGACAGAACAGTGACTGTCCAGCTGATCAAATTTGGTCTGGCCACAATGAAGCAACGACCTTATTATCGTAGGAGTGCCCCCCCAGACACTCATTTAGCTGGCGGTCATTGCTTCATTGTGATACACAAGCCCTTTCACCACGGCAAGGTAATGATCATGAAGGGGAATTGGCACATGTACATGCTTTTTGTTTTGTTGTTGCAGCTGCAGTGCAGCCAGAAAAATTAGGCAGGCCAGAAAAAATATTATAGAGCTGCTAGCAGCGGCCTTAAAAATTCAGGAATCTGTCTGGTGTCCTGGACCCTGTTGGTGGTGGCGGAGAAGGCAGTCAAGTGGCCTATGGGCAGAGGTGCTGTGTGGGGAGCGAGTTAGTCTTGGGGCAAGCAGTCACACAGCGTGCAGGCAGAGATGCTGTGTGTGGGGACTAACTTAGTCTTCGGGCGGGCAGTAGCCCTCCGGGATCCATGCCTCATTCATTTTGATAAAGGTGAGGCACTGAACACTTTTGTGACTTAGGCGAGTTCTCTTCTCAGTGACAATGCCTCCAGCTGCGCTGAAGGTCCTTTCTAAAAGGACTCTTGAGGGAGGGCAAGACAGAAGTTGGATGGCAAATTGGGACAGCTCTGGCCACAGGTCAAGTCTGCACACCCAGTAGTCCACGGGTTCATCGCTGCTCACAGTGTCTACATTGACACTTAAAGCCACGTGTGCACCTGTCACACACAGACATTTACCGGACAGGCACAGTGACTCTGTGCGTGCTCACATAGGTAGGTGGGTGCACTGTGAACAACAGGTAGGTAGGTATATGCAGTACTGGGTATTACAATGTGCACCTGTCACACACAGACAGGTAGTGGACAGGCACAGTGACATTGTGTGCGCTCAGCTCACGTAGTTAGGTGGGTGCACTGTAAACAACAGGTAGGTAGCTAGGTAGGTATATGTAGTACTGGGTATTACATTGTGCAGCTGCCTGTCACACACACAGGTAGCCACTGAATGTGCTGGGCCTGGCTGGCAGTGGCACACACACAGTATGAATTAGCAAGGCTCTCTATGCAACACAAGTGTCAGTGGAACACACACAAACACACAGAAAATGGATCACAAGAACAAGATTAGCTCTCAAAAGAGCTGTTGTGGGGTGCTATTTTAGCAATAAGAATCAGCAAGGCGCAAGCTAAGAAGCCTACAAGAGCCTAACTAATATTTCCCTATGAGAGAGTCTGCAGCAGCTGTCCCATGTCTGTTTACTGCAGGCACACGAGTGAGTATAATGGCCGGTGGTGCCTGCCTTTTATAAGGGTGGGAGTGGCTCCAGGAGGGAGTGTAGCCTGGTTGTCTACAATGTGCCAGCTGACTGTGATGTAGAGGGTCAAAGTTGACCCTCATGATGCACTATGGGGGCGAACCGAACTTCCAGAAAAGTTTCTGGTTCACTGCGATTGCGAACCACGGAAGTTCGCCGGGAACCGTTCGCCGGCGAACTGTATGGGCCATCTCTACATAGCAGTCATTATGCCACACCACAAGGTACCACTGTGAACAAGGGAGGTTTTTTTCCTGGCTATACTCAGTCCAGAAGCAGCTACCATCAGATAAAAATAAACATTTATGATATGTTAGGAACAGGACAAACCTTTTACACTCCCATCTGATAAATGGTCACAATGCTGCAAAACTCTGTCCAAAGGGAGCTTGCAAACGGTTAGAATTTAAGTATGATATGCTTGAATTCGTAGGCTTCAGTTACTTTAACTGAGTTTAGTTAAAAGACTTGACTTGCAGAGAGTCTCCCTTTAAGGAGCATTTCTAGAAGCACTGTGGAACATGGTCTTGTGTGAGGCACAAGGCCAGCCCAGAGTGCTTATCTGTCCCCGATGTACAGACTGCCAGACGTCTTTACGGTAAACATTGAGTGTTTTCCTAAAGGTAAACTATCGCCAGGGAACATTTTCCCTTGTTTCTGGGTAATAAGGGAGGAAACACCATATTTGGCTTGTCCCCTAGGAGCATGCGCAGATAGGGTCATCCATCACATGCTATTATCAGCCAATTGCATGCGATGGGTACTAGATCATCCCTGCGGGATGACGTCACATTTAACTCTTTAGAGGTCAGTATAAGAATAGCCAACATGGGCTCCCGAGGGCACTGCTTTCCACTTCTGCTGACTTCCTTCTTGTAAGTTTCCGTAACTGTATGCTGTATATATGCCTAAATGCAACTAGCATAGATGTAACAAGGAGAAAGCCTGGTCTCTCGTCACTAGGGATAGATCAAGTCTGCATGGAACACATAAAATTCTACAGACCGTTTGCTTTGCCGAGGTTAACCTGTAACAAAGATATTGCTACTGAACACATCTGTATATTTATTTTACAAATAAACTCTTGAACCTTTGATGATGTCTAAGAAGAAGTTCTATCTCCTATGCTGTTTGCTGTGATGAGTGTCAATTTATCACACTTCCTGTGATATGGTGCCGAACGAAGGTGTAGTGTTGTGGCCAATAGCAACCAAAAAATATTTATTACACAAACCACAGCAACGGAAGTGTCATCATGACTGTTATATAGGACCTAATTAGTTCCCTTTGACATACATAGATTGTGTCCTGACTAATCTTATTCTTGAAGCAGAGCTCTATAGCTCATATTTGATGGAGATGTCTGAGACTCTTGCATATGTGGAATAGATGTTATCTTGCCTCTTCAAAAAATCTACTTTTAAAGACTTCAAAAATTCTCCTGCTTGGATGTCACCTAATAGAAGGAAACACACTGGACATAAACTGATCCAGAACAATATCTTCAACTGTTTACACCTGTATTGCACCCCAATGGTAAAGGTCAGAACTGGACTACAAACAGATTCTTTAGGGCTGGTTCACACAGTTGTCTGCCTGGCTTTCGGAGGCGTTGCGTTCGGCGGCGTTCGCGCTTTCACTGGCTTTCCCTGGCGTTCAGTTGCAGTCAGCGGTTTTCACCCCCATAGGGGGACATTAGTCGCAGCGGTTAACCATCCCAGGACGCTACACGTAGCGTCCAGGGTCGCCTCGAACACCAGGGAAAATTGGGAACTGAACGCTGCATTAGCGCAAACGCCGGTAAAAGCCCGGTACAAAAGCTGCCATTCACTTGAATGGGAGCGTGTAACGCCGAGTCCCGAATGCCGGTGGTTAACGCGGGGCAGACGCCGTGTGAACCAGCCCTTACAATATAGACAAGAAGTATGTATATGAGCATATAAATGCGTGACTAGTAGACAAAACGCATCATTTTGAAAAGGTTTGGGGTCCATTGAGAGAATATAGGAACAACATCTAGAGTGTGGGAAAACCATGTGCAATTCCCCCAAATGTGATCCCTGCCTAACTGTAACCTGAGATTTCACTTAAGCCTAACCTTAACCTGCCTGGTGTTCTGATTCCCACGGCCCTGCGGCCGCGGGAAAGTTTTCTGCAATTTTTTTTTTAAATATATCATGTAGCTAGCCTAGCGCTAGCTACATGATTCCCCCCTTCCCTGCGGTGTCCCTCCCACCCCTCCGATCCCCGCCGGCGCAATCACCCATCCGGAAATCCCGTTCTGAACGGGACTTCCAGGAGGGCTTCCCCCGTCGCCATGACGACGCACGTCGTGACGTCGGCGACGTCGTGACATCACAGGGAGACCCGATCCACCCCTCAGCGCTGCCTGCCACTGATTGGCCAGGCAGCGCACAGGGTCTCGCCTGGGGGGGGCCCTGCATCGCGGCGGGTAGCGGCGTATCTGCGGCAGGCGGCGGCAATCGGACACAACACGCAGCAAGCAAAGTGCTTGCTGCGTGTTTTAAAGAAAAATGATTCAAATCGGCCCAGCGGGGCCTGAGCGGTGACCTCCGGCGTCTCTGGACGAGCCTAGTTCGTCCAGAACGCTAGGGAGGTTAAAGGACAACTGTAGTGAGAGGTATATGGAGGCTAACATATTTATTTCCTTTTTAAGCAATAACAGTTACCTGGCTATCCTGCTTATCCTCTGCCTCTAATACTTTTTTGCCATGGACCGTGAACAAGCATGCAGCAGATCAGGTATTTCTGACATTTTTGTCAGATCCGACAAGATTAGCTGCATGCTTGTTTCTGGTGTGATTCAGACACTACTGCCGCCAAATAGATCAGCAGGGCTGCCAGGCAACTAGTATTGCTTAAAGGAAGTAAATATGGCAGCCTCCATATACCTATCACTACAGTTGTCCTTTAATTCTTAAATGAATGTCTAACAGGCAACCTTAGCCTACTCAAAATCCATTAAGCATACATATTTCAATATAAGATCTTACAGATCTTTAGTAATTAATACAAATTGCCAACTTATTTTTAAGTAACTTGGACCCGGAAATTGACACAGAGAGTTTGGATTTCTGTTGTTAAACTGGAGAAACCATGGAATACCAAGGGCCATTTGAAAAGATGATTATTTGCTTTCTGTGCTTTAGTTACTGATGTTCTATGAAAAATGAGATTAAATATTGAATCTTGTTTCAGTATAAATTCAGCATAACATATACATGGATGACAGTTCACATTCTCCTCCAGATTGCCTGCACCGAATTCATTGTAAAGTAAGTGTTCTTTTGCTGACCTGAACGAAGTGACAGCTTGTACAGGGATGTTTGTCACAGTCTTAAAACCACAAAATCATGATGGGAAAGGTATTCATATTGCTGCTGAAAAAAGAAGAGATTAGCTTAGTGCACGTGACAGTGCCTTCAGCCTCTCCTTTTACCCTTCACTATCTACAACTTGCAAGACCCCAAATACGTTTACTCACCTCCAGTTGCTAGGCAACCTGACTAGTCTACTGATGCATTTCTTTCTGTTACACTGCTAGAGAAAGGAGACTGGAAGGGCAATTAAATGGCAACCATCAACCTATTGTTCAGCATTTTTTTTTTAAATCCTAACCTAAATTCCAATTTAAAAAATTATCTGTTTGCTATTTTAGAGATTATTTCTAACCTTCTGAAATTCAGATATTACCAACAATGCATTACATTGAGAGTCACACTGAGAGGCCGTTAGTTATGTATAATTTACATCATAAAGTGTTCTGAATATTATGTTATTGTGCAATAAAATCGCATATAATTATTATTGTTACTGCTGTTTTTCATTTGAAAGAAAGTAAGAATGATCCTGCTAAAACAGCATTTATATACAATGGAAATGCTATAATGTTTCAACATATTGAAATGGTAAATTTAAGTTAGTTAGAAAGATGAAAGTAAAATTTAATTAAAAGAAAAGAAGAAGCAAATTTGAAGACCTTTTTGGAGTTGAGAATGTATTTGTTACTGCAAGCAGAGCACATTTTAACAAATATTTTTTTATTAGACAACAGATGGTTAACACAAAACTGTACAGTTACAACCACATCTCAGACAACAACTGGAAATATACAGTGGCCAATCCATATGCAATTAAACTTTTCTCCTGAGTTACCTCCTAGGTGATATTTTCACAACTTGTCAATAAAATTCTTTTTATACCACCAGCAGACAAGAAAATACTCAGAAAAAAAAATCACAGTACTTTTGGTATTTTTTCAATTGCAAAATGCTGAAAACCTATTTTGAACAGAAGATAAAAAAATTTCTCCTAGGAGAAAACTTATGAAAAAACGTGAATTGCATATGGGCCAGTGTCAAAGAATCTGGTAATATATTTTAACAAAAAAAGTGTTCAATAATAAACAGGATCTTCCTGTGATACCCAGAAGACATGGTGCTATGAGGCGATAAACGTGTCAGTGAAAATGTCACATCTGCATCAACATACAAAAAACATTTCTATATTCTTTTGTTTGTTATGATTGACATTTTAAGAAAGTAAAGTAATTAAACATTCAAAATTTAAAGCCAAACCTTTTTGGCGATTTTTGGAAAGACTAAGCTGCTGTATAATTCCTGTTAGGTTTTTTACTATTGTCTCTGTCCTCACTGAGGAGGTTTACCCTTATATTTCATCACTGTATGATCTAACATTTTTGGATGATTTTTATTGCTGTTTGTTTCCTTTATCTGGGAGATTTGCACTCATTTTACAAAATGGATAAATCTCTACGATAGAAATGAATACTATGGCAAGTAAATACTTTTTTGTAGAATGGACAAAATTTAGAACCACTGTCAAGTTTTATTACTTTCATTCATTTCACAGGCCTGTGAAAGATTTTTTTTATCCAAAGTTTGTACCAATTTTTTTATTTTTTTTTATTATTTTTGAGGCACTGAATCGTAAAATAAACAGCATATTTCCCCACGAGGTAAAGTTTTCCAATGAATTGCCATATCCATTTTTAACCTGCGCATTTGTTAATATTCCTTAACTGTCCATACTAAACTTGCACAGACTATTTAGAGATTTTTTAATTGAAAATAACTAAATATTTTTTTATTCCAACCAACAGGAGTTTTTACAGAGAGCAATACATAAGACAAGGGATGTGTGAATACATGCAAATGCAGTGCTCAAAACAAAAAAAAATCAAAAGCTAAACACCGTATATACTCGCATACAAGCCGCATTTTTGACCCCCAAAAAGGGGGCCAAAAGTTGGGGGGTCGGCTTGTAAGCAAGTCATGTTGGTCCGCGGGTCCTCCCCCCCTCCGCTGGTCCGCGGGTCCCCCGCTCCCTCCACGGCCGCCGACGCTGCTATTACTTGCCCGTATCTTCTATTCCCCTCTCCATGCATGTATACATTCACAGCAGTGCGCCCGGAGCTGCTACTGTGACGAGACAGGAGGCAGGAAAGAGCGCGGCTTCCTGTTACTATGGGAACCGCTCTTTCCTGGCTTGCCGCTCGTCACAGTAGCAGCGCCGGGCACGCTGCTATGAATGTTCACAAGCATGGAGAGGGGAATAGAAGATGCGGGCAGGTAATAGCAGTGGCGGCGGCCGCGGGGGGAACGGGGGACCCGCGGACCAGCTAGCTATACTGAGCGCTATACTAAGCACTATACTAGCAAAACTGATGCACATTACTAGCTACACTGAGCACTATACTAGCTATCCTGAGCACTATACTAGCTAAACTGGGGCACTTTACTAGCTATACTGAGCACTATACTAGCTATACTGAGCACTATACTAGCTAAACTGGGGCACTTTACTAGCTATACTGAGCACTATACTAGCTATACTGAGCACTATACTAGCTATACTGAGCACTATACTAGCTAAACTGGGGCACTTTACTAGCTATACTGAGCACTATACTAGCTAAACTGGGGCCCTTTACTAGCTATACTGAGCACTATACTAGCTATACTGAGCACTATACTAGCTAAACTGGGGCACTTTACTAGCTATACTGAGCACTATACTAGCTATACTGAGCACTATACTAGCTATACTGGGGCACTACCTACCTATACTGGGCACTTTACTAGCTATACTGGGACACACTAGGGGAATAAGGCGACCAGCATTTCCTACCCCCGGCTTATATGGGGGTCAATCATTTTTCCCTGGTTTTTCAGGTAAAAGTTGGGGGGTCGGCTTATATGCGGGTCGGCTTATATGCGAGTATATACGGTATGTTTGTTCATGTTTCACACAGTCTCCCAGTACTTTCTTTTTGCTTTTTCATCATATTTGGTACTCAGTATCAATCTGTTGATGAAAATGGTGAGATAAGTGCTCACAAATTCTATGTTGTGCTTAGTTGTTGTCCTTTTCTTTTTGATATCAATTGCTGTGCTTTTGTTACATAGGTGGAAACTATCTTTTGAAAAAACAGTAAAGGAACTTTATCTTGCATGGCATGTGCATACTACTGAAGAGTCGGTTTATGACAATACTAGTCCAGTGGTGTGTGGACATGGGAAGCAAGGGATTGGCAACACACAGCAACAGGCGTATGATTGTCTGCATAATCTTAGCCAGCCAGGGGGCCACTCACAGGGTAGAGCCTGTTAAAACTGCGTGTATTAATCCTGTTGGAGCATGTAAGTTTGTACTTTTGTTTAACATTACATTTTTAAGATGTTTTTACACTATTGGAGCACCTTTGTCCTTAATTTGAGGTGAGGGGCTCTTAACCTGCTGAGCGGTCTGGACGAGCTCAGCTCGTCCAGTACCGCTGGAGCCTGCCGCTCAGGCCCTGCTGGGCCGATTTGGCTCAAATAAAAAGCAGCACACGCAGCCGGCACTTTGCCAGCCGCGTGTGCTACCTGATCGCCGCTGCAGCGCGGCGATCCGCCGCATGCAGCGGCGAAAGAGGGTCCCCCCAGCCGCCTGAGCCCAGCGTAGCCAGAACAAAAAGTTCCGACCAGCGCTAAGGGCTGGATCGGAGGCGGCTGACGTCAGGACGTCGGCTGACGTCCATGACGTCACTCCGCTCGTCGCCATGGCGACGAGGTAAGCGAAACACGGAAGGTCGCTCATTGCCGTGTTACTTCTGGCCGCCGGAGGCGATCGGAAGAACGCCTCCGGAGCGCCCTCTAGTGGGCTTCCATGCAGCCAACTTTCAGTTGGCTGCATGAAATAGTTTTTTTTTTATTAAAAAAAAACCCTCCCGCAGCCTCCCTGGCAATCTTAATAGAACGCCAGGGAGGTTAAGATACACATCTAAGAAGAGACGGTGTATGCTGCAGAAGGCAGGGGTGGCCTAGATGACCCCAAAGCACTGTTGACCCATCTGTCTGAGGGTCGAAAGAAAGGATGAGTGCGTTTCTGTGGAGTGAGGTAGCTTTACACTCTCAAATCACAGGACTCAGGACTTGATTGCCTTGTCACTTGCACACTTGGATAAACCGTGGAGGGTTGGTTCTCTGTGATTATGTGTGGACTGGATCTATAAGCCTCATCTGTGCAGTCTTTGTATGGATTTTGGACTTTTAAGTGGGTATTGACGCGCACCATCATTTGTAAAACTCTACTTACACTGTATTTAGTATTGGTCTTGTATAAAGGAACTTGGCATTTGGCAAGAAAGTTTATTCAACATATTTTAGGGTGAAACCTGGTGATCAGGACAAGTCATAGCCTCCACATATAGCCTGCTGTATTTGTGTGGAAGAGCTTTGACAATGGTGCCAAGGTAAAAAAAAAATCTTGTTGTTTTGGTGTACATACAGTCTTGAGGGAACTTTGTAATCACAGTGTGAAATGCTAATTTTGGTTTTGTGAAAATGATGGTACAATTTCAAATTGAAAATGTACCCAATTTCCCATCCACTTTGTGTCCTGTTCCTAATGGTTTTGGTATTTCTTTGCTAACCCAACCAAGTTTTTTTGAGAATTTCTAAATTCCTGTTGACACTAATCACTAAGACGGTGATTCTGTTGAAGAACTCAGTGCTAATATCAAGAAGCCGCAACTGTTCTCATAGCCTGAACTAAATAATCTCATCAGAAATTTTGCTGTTTTAAAGGGTCAGAAGAGTTACTAGGCTCAAGGCTGAAGGGAAAAAAATATGACACAAGGAACCTCATTCGTGTAGTAGAGGAACTGAGGGAGGGGAAGAACATGTTCCATGTATTTCTCAAGATGGTGAATAAGTGTACTGTAATACTGTGGATTAAAATGTTTTTTACTGACTGAATGCAGTGCTTTTCACATTGCAAGTCAGTCCCCATCAGTCATTCAGTTCATTTGAAAGATAAGTTCAAGAATCTGAGCTTGAAATACAAGTATCATGTGTGGACTATATGTGGGGAATTAAAAGTCCTATGTATGCTTTAGGGACAGAAAGGAGAATACACCAAGTATGGTTTTTTTCTAAACACATTTATTGAAAACGTTTTAAAGTGGTAAAAAAAACACACAGCAAAGTGATATAGTCATAGTGCACAATCAAACATGAAATAATAACATAAAATGTCAAGAGCACTGTTGATCAGGGCTGCTCATCAGGATTCCGGATATCCGGTAATCCGGATAATCCGAACTTTTTCAGATATTTGCCCGGATTTAGATTCCGGATACCTGGGCCCAAATCCATATAGCAAACTGCGGATATTTGGTCGCATACCCGGATATCCGTGGATACCGTTCGGATATCCGAATCTGGGTACTGTTACCATGGAGATGATGTCCATGACGTCATTGAGCCAATCAGAGGGCTCCCAGCCAAGCCCAAGCAACCAATCACATAGGGGAACCTTGGCCAGTCCCTCCTGTATATAAGGAGGGGGGCCATTATGAGAATCTTGTCCTTGCTTTGTGAATGCCACTGAGAGACAACTCCAGTGTGTTTGTGTGTTCTCTTAGGAACCCATGTGGGATCCGTATCATCCTGCCCAGCTTTGCTTGCCTCAGACACCTCCAAAAATGCACCAACAGCAGGTACTTCATCATCCTCCTCCTCACACGTTACGTCCATAGTGTCGCCGCCTAACTCAGACATATGAGGTGGTGTAACTTGCTTAGTGCCTTCATCTGGTTGTAACAATAATGGCTGTGAATCAGTTATTTCCCCACCAATTAACTCCTGCGAAGTGTCAAATGCAACGGATGTGGTGCTTGTAGTAGCGCTGGTGGCTGCGGAAGATGAGGTGTTCTGTGTTAAATAGTCAACCACGTCCTGACAATCTTGAGAGTTGATGGGATGTGCCTTCTTCTGAGCACTGTACTTTGGTCGAGGGCCACACGAAATCACATCAACACTACCTCACACAGATCTGCCGGGTGGCCTTCCTCTGGGTCTGCCTCTACCTCTGCCTGTTTTGTCTGTTGTGTCCATATCGGGGGGATGAAGTGAAAGGTATGCACTGACTTGACTAATACAATGTGCAGTCACACAGGTGCAGTTAACAGGTATGCACGGAGTGGTATATCACACTGCATGCACTTACGTAGGTAGGTGGGTGCACTGAACACAACAGGTAGGTATATGCAGTGATGGGTATTACAATGTGCACCTGTCACACACAGACAGACTCTAGGAGTCTGATTGGCAACAATGTGCCTGCTGACTGTGATGTAGAGCAGTGTTTCTCAACATTTTATTGGTATGTACCCCTTCTAAAACCCTGTATTCACCAAGTACCCCCTAGCATAGTAACCATTATCACAAGTACCCCTTGACAAATATATATTTAATCGTAGTACATTATAATTGGTTCTAAACAATTTCCAAGCATTTACTATTGCTTTTAATTAGCTAAAATACTAAATTGGTGGTGTTTAAATAAGATTTATTATTTTCTAAAACTCTAAATTTGTTATTCTTGGTTAAGTATATAAAGCCCGAGTACCCCGTGGAACCATCAGAAGTACCCCCTGGGGTACGCGTACCACACGTTGAGAACCTAGGATGTAGAGGGTCAAAGTTCTGCTCAATAGAGCATTATGGGGTGAATCAAACTTTCGGGAAAGTTTATCTTTGGCAGGCGAACGCGAACCACCGAAGTTCGCCGGGAACCGTTTGCCGGCGAACCGTTCAGGACATCTCTAGCTCTCAACTCATGTAGGTAGGTGGGTGCACTGTGAACAGCAGGTAGGTAGGTATATGCAGTAATGGGTATTACAATGTGCACCTGTCACACACAGACAGGTAGTGGACAGGCACAGTGACACTGCGTGCACTCATGTAGGTAGGTGGGTGCACTGTGAACAACAGGTAGGTAGGTATATGCAGTACTGGGTATTACAATGTGCACCTGTCCCACACAGACAGGTAGCGGACAGGCACAGTGACGCTGCGTGCACTCACGTAGGTAGGTGAGTGCACTGTGAACAACAGGTAGGTAGGTATATGCAGTACTGGGTATTACAATGTGCACCTGTCACACACACACAGATAGGTAGTGGACAGGCACAGTGACACTGTGTGCGCTCAACTCACGTAGGTATGTGGGTGCACTGTGAACAACAGGTAGGTAGGTATATGCAGTACTGGGTATTACAATGTGCACCTGTCACACACAGACAGGTAGCGGACAGGCACAGTGACACTGCGTGCGCTTAACTCACGTAGGTAGGTGGGTGCACTGTGAACAGCAGGTAGGAAGGTATATGCAGTAATGGGTATTACAATGTGCACCTGTCACACACAGACAAGTAGAGGACAGGCACAGTGACACTACGTGCGCTCACGTGGGTAGGTGGATGCACTGTGAACAACAGGTAGGTAGGTATATGCAGTACTGGGTATTACAATGTGCACCTGTCACACACACACAGACAGGTAGCAGACAGGCCCAGTGACACTGCGTGTGCTCACGTAGGTAGGTGGGTGAACTGTGAACAACAGGTAGATAGTGTGACGGACGAGCCATGAGAAAATAGAACGCAATGCACCGATTGTCGTTGCATTGCCGACATAGATTGTTCGTCTGTGGCTATCTGCAGTCAAGTCCCTGTTGTCTTCATAGGTGTTAGCAGAGTTCTTTTCATGAGAACAAGTATGCTCACTGAAAAGGCTAGTGTGGTTAATTAACGTGATCAAAAGAGTCCCCTTCCTGGTCAGTGACTTGCTAATTAGCCAGAGGTGTAAAACATCAAAAGTCCTTTCATCCAGAGGAAGCTTCCCCAGCCAGGGCTCAGACTAGCCGGAGCCATGGAGCCAGTTTAGGAATGCATGGAGTTATGATTTTTCGCCTGTTTAAGGAATACCGTTCATAGGAGAGATGTGAAAGTTATCTCATTCTGCTGATTTGGATCTGGTGAATATTTTGATATTAAATTGAGGCCACCTGAAATACCCAGAACCCGAGGTATTCCGCTACTTCATAACCAGGCATGTAAAACCACCCAAGTTTGATGTCATATGAACTGTCTTATTCTGAGGAACATGATTCTGTGACCATTAAGTGTGTGCGGGTAGCATAAGCCAAGATATGGAAAATGTCATATTTGGTGCTCACCAGGCACCCACCCAGGGAGTTAACCGCACCCTGTCCAGCCCCTGGGCTGGACCTGAGACTCCACCCAAAGATGGGGATCAGTCAAAAGTGTTTGCGAGGGACTTCTCCTTTATTCCTCCAAATTCCACCTTCATGGGAGCATGCTGCCACTCTGAGGAACAGTGGTGGCCATCTTGTCTCAACTTTGCTCCTGAACTGAACTGAAACCGACAACTTTATGAGTTTTCCCAGAAGGACGTATTTCCATGAACCTAAGTATTTTCTCCCTTTTATTTTCACACTGGCTATTAATGTTTCTATAATTGTTGATTTTTAACGATTTTCTGTATATATTAATTATTTATATTGCATATTTAATAAACAACGCTACCGTTATTTATTTATTCAGCTACCCTGCTATTCAGCCGCACAAACTGAACCCTGACTTCACTAAGTGTCGCTGCTATTGTTGCTAGCTAGACAGAATAGAGTGTGTTTATCTGTTTTAGGTGCAGGTCTAGAATCAGCCAGTCAGTGGGCTCCTCTGTCCCATGGTAACAGAGGTGGTGGCAGTTATACCCTGAAATAGTGTGTATATTGTATTACCGTAACTTACAGGCACCCTTCTAGTCGGTCTGCTGCCAAAACTCCAGTGGTTTCTGCGCACCGATTGCGACCACAGATTGAATGGTCTGTGTGCTGAAATCGATTGGAAGGCATTTTGCGGTCCAGCCATTAGGGACCCTGTGACAGGTAGGTATATGCAGTAATGGGTATTACAATGTGCACCTGTCATACACACACAGACAGGTAGCGGACAGGCCCAGTGACACTGCGTGCGCTCAGCTCATGTAGGTAGGTGGGTGCACTGTGAACAACAGGTGGGTAGGTATATGCAGTAAGGGGTATTACAATGTGCACCTGTCACACACACAGGTAGTCACTGAATGTGCTGGGCCTGGCAGTGGCACACACACAGTATGAATTAACAAGGCTGTCTATGCAACACAAGTGTCAGTGGGACACACAGAAAAAAAATACATCACAAGAACAAGATTAGCTCTCAAAAGAGCTGTTGTGGGGTGCTATTTTATCAATAAGAATCAGCAAGGAGCAAGCTAAGAAGCCTACAAGAGCCTAACTAATATTTCCCTAAGAGAGAGTCTGCAGCAGCTGTCCCTTCTCTATTTACTGCAGGCACACGAGTGAGTATAATGACCGGTGGTGCCTGCCTTTTATAAGGGGGGTGGGGCTCCAGGAGGGAGTGTAGCCTGATTGGCTACAATGTGCCTGCTGACTGTGATGTAGAGGGTCAAAGTTGACCCTAATGATGCACTATGAGGGCGAACCGAACTTCTGGAAAAGTTTGCGGTTCTTCGCGATCGCGAACCACCGGAAGGTTGCCGGGAACCATTTGCCGGTGAACCGTTCGGGCCATCTCTAAAAAAAGGGAGCATTTGTTGATCCCAACGTCATTTTGAAAGCTCTACAGTTTGAGATGAAAACGGATGAAAAAGAAAAAGCAGCTTGGCTTTAATTTAAGAAAGTGGCAACCAAAATCCTTGGTAAGCTTAAGGACCCAAACTTTCAAGGACCCAAACTTTCAAGTCGTTAACAAAATTAGAAGAACTAGGATTTTCTATTAGCCTCAAGCTGCATTTTCCCCACTCCCATTTGGACTTTTTAGAGAACGTGGATGTGGTTAGCGAACAGCTTGTCAAATGCTTTCATCAGGATATAAAAATATTGCTAAGGAGGTACCAGGGGTGGTAGGATATTAACATGATTACTGACTAATGTTTCGGGCAGTAGTCAGAGACTGTGGACAAAAGCTATCAACGGAGAAACCTCAAGAGGCGTTTTGAAGTTCTGCAAAAATGCCATTAAGTGGATGTGTAGAAATCTATTTTTAATACTATTGTATTCTCTTTCCATTTTACTGTTTCTACTTTCAAAGTTTCTTTGTATACCCTCTGCACTTTATTACTACAAGGTGAATACCAGTGTCTGCAGGCATGATGGGGACCACACTGGCAGAAATGACAGGGAATTTGTTTGTCAGCAAAAAGTATGAGTAAAGGTCCATTAGGTTTGTATTCATGTAAAGGTGAGAAAATTGGCTTGTTTTATGCTCAATTTATTTTCTAATCTAACGTATACGGAGATCAGAATTTATCTAGGTATGAAAACTTTAAAAAAAACGAATGATCAAGTTACGCTCTGGAGCAATATATGCAAATAAACAGCATTACTAAGTATGTCAGGAGGAAAGCCCAGTTCTTCCCCTTTAGTCCATTAATTTATCCAGTGGTGCTTTAATATGATGGATTGCTTTATTTTAATAGGAAAGCTAATCCCAATTTATTCACTCCTGGTTTGCTGGCTTTAATGTCTGGAGGTACTGAGAATTTAGACAATTTTCCCTGAAGACAACCTCTTTTTATGTACATCATATGATCAGTCACTAGGCGTTTTCGGAATGCTTACATACAATTTCAAACCACTCTACAGGAATCAGAAACTCAGAAATGAATGACATTTTTTCCTAGAAGATACATTTTCCTCTGCTGTTTAACCACTATTGCGAAAATCCTAAACTTTTAAATACATGTAAACATATACAAATAAGAAGTATGTTTCTTCCAGAGTTAAATGAGCCATATATTACTTTTCTCCTATGTTGCTGTCACTTACAGTAGGTAGTAGAAATCAGACAGAACCAACAGGTTTTAGACTAGCCCATCTCTTCATAGGTGATTCTCATGGTTTTGTTTATTTTCAAAAGCACTTAGTAAATGGTAGTTGCTCTGTTCAACTGTCAAAGAAGTGTGTAGCAATCAGGGAGGCTGACCAGCATCATTGTATTAATCCTTTTTAACCACTTCCCGACCGCCTAACGCACAGCGGCGGCCGGGAAGTGGAGCCCTGAAGGACCGGCTCACCCACAGAGGCGGCGGTCCTTCTAAGGGCATGGGCGGAGCGATCGCGTCATCAGTGACGCGATCCTCCGCCCGGGATCGTTACTCGGGCATTTTGTCTCCGCTCGCCGGCCACTTAGCAGAGCCGGCGAGGGGAGGAATCCGCATAGCTGCCCAATCAGGATGTATAAGGCACTTTGTTAGGTAAACAAAGTGCCTTATACGTGCTTCCTCCTCGCCTCGTGGTCTCATTGTTCCAGAGACCACCAGCGAGGAGGAAGCACTTTGTAAGTCTCACTGCACATTGCTTTTTTTTGCCCACAGCCCCCCTGATCTCTCACCTCAGGCCTCATACCCCCCCTGATCACCCCAGCAGACCCCTGCCCAGCACCCTAGCACCCTTATAAAACCCCCACCCCCCCCCCACCTGCCACTAACTAGCGACGCTGCCCTTTAGTTTAGGTCCCTAACTGCCTCCTAGTCACCCCTGATCCCCCCCCCTACCTTTAGATCACCCCCACACCCCATCCCAGACTACCCCCCTGTATACTGTATACATCTGTATACAGCTACCTTACCCCCTGATCCCCCTCTGATCCCCCTCTGATCACCTGTCTATCACCTGTCCATCACCCCTCAGCACCCCCACCCATCAGAGCAGACCCTAACTGCCCCGCGGGGGTAACCGATCACCTGCCCAGGCCCTCGATTGCCCTCATACCCCCCTTCTGATTACATCCCCTGCTGTTTGTTTACATCTGTCCTCCCCAGCAATCACTAACTGATCTTTGATCAGTAACCCCCTGTGTCTGCCTCTCATCAGATCAGGACTCAGTCTGCCCCGTGCAGGCTCCTGATCAACCCCCCACCCCCTCAAATCGCCCTCAGACCCCCCCCCTAATCACCGTCCAAGTGCATTGTATTTGACTGTGCTGCGCTTGTATTCGATTGTGCTGCGCTTGTATTCAATTGTGCTGTAATTGTATTTGATTGTCCCGTGATCGGCTTCGATTGCCCCGTGATTGTTTGATTGCCTGAGACCCCACTTCCCACCACACCCAACCCCACCCTCCCCCCCACCACACCCAACCCCACCCTCCCCCCCCACCACCTTCCGAGTGCATCAGATTTGCTTGTGCTGTGATTGGAGTCGATTGTGCTGTAATTGTATTTGATTGTCCCGTGATCGGCTTCGATTGCCCCGTGATTGTTTGATTGCCTGAGACCCCACTTCCCGCCACACCCAATCCCACCCTCCCCCCATCACCTTCCGAGTGCATCAGATTTGATTGGGCTGTGATTGGATTTGATTGTGCTGTAATTGTATTTGATTGTCCCGTGATCGACTTCGATTGCCCCGTGATTGTTTGATTGCCTGAGACCCCACTTCCCGCCACACCCAATCCCACCCTCCCCCCATCACCTTCCGATTGCATCAGATTTGATTGTGCTGTGATTGGATTCGATTGTGCTGTAATTGTATTTGATTGTCCCGTGATCGACTTCGATTGCCCCGTGATTGTTTGATTGCCTGAGACCCCACTTCCCGCCACACCCAATCCCACCCTCCCCCCATCACCTTCCGATTGCATCAGATTTGATTGTGCTGTGATTGGATTCGATTGTGCTGTAATTGTATTTGATTGTCCCATGATCGACTTCGATTGCCCCGTGATTGTTTGATTGCCTGAGACCCCACTTCCCGCCACACCCAATCCCACCCTCCCCCCATCACCTTCCGAGTGCATCAGATCTGCTTGTGCTGTGATTGGAGTCGATTGTGCTGTAATTGGATTTGATTGTCCCGTGATTGTTTGATTGCCTCTGAGACCCCACTTCCCACCAACCCCAATACCTCTCAAATACTCCCTTTTTGCTAGGTAGGTGCTCTTTTTTTCTGGGTAGTCTCGGAGGAAAACCCCATAAATTTAGCAATCCAAAATGGCAAGAAGGGGGCTTTCCGATGACGAGGTATACAGGTACATGGACCAGTCGGATGAGTTCTTTTGGGAAGAATCATCCGTCGAATCTTCCGGGTCCGAATTTGAACCTGTAGAAAGCAGTGGTTCCCTGACCGATAGTGATGACGAGGCTATGGTCCCGGCTAGAGCCAGGCGTACCAGACCCCAAGTCGTTAGACCGCAGGTGGCGCAGGATCCGCCTCAAGGGCAGCAGGGTGGTGCTAGCGCTGTTGATAGTTTTCTTGGTGAGGCAGGCACCAGCAGCGCAGCATCTCCTGGACTTAGTGCCAGTGCTTCCGTAGACCCTGGCGAAGTGGTGAGCGTCAGCATGGAAGTTGATACTGGTACGGTGGCAAGTGCAGTAGTACCCCCGTCGCAGCCACCAAGAAGAAGACGGGCCCGTAGTACCCATAGACTCCCAGAGGTGCTGGCACAACCAGATTGGCAATCCCCTGATTCCGCCGCACCCGTAGTGCCCCCTTTCACCGCCCAGTCTGGAGTCCAGGTGGCGACAGCTCATCTAGGAACGGCCCTAGACTTTTTGCAGCTGTTCATCACCCAGGTTCTCTTGGACTTAATTGTGGTTGAGACCAACCGTAAAGCCACACAATTCATCACCGAGCACCCGGAGAGCATGTATGCCCAGCCTTTCCGGTGGAAACCAGTCCAAGTTTCCGACATTAAAATCTTTTTGGCCCTTATCCTTCACTTGGGACTAATGAAACAGAATATACTGCGGTCGTATTGGTCTACGAACCCAGTAAATCATGTTCCCTTGTACCCTGCTGCCATGTCCAGGACACGATTTGAGTCCATCCTGCGCTTCCTGCACTTCAACGACGACGAAACCTGTCATGAAAAGGGCCACCCTGCTTATGACCGGCTCCACAAAATTCGGCCCCTCATAGACCACCTGTCATCAACATTTGCAGATGCTTATATCCCTGAACAGAACATCTGCGTAGACGAGTCCCTCTTACGCTTTACCGGGCGCCTTGGCATCAAACAGTACATCCCAAGCAAGCGCGCCCGGTATGGGGTGAAACTGTATAAGCTCTGTGAAAGGGCCACAGGCTATACATGTCGTTTTAGGGTCTATGAGGGAAAAGACTCAAAATTGGAGCCGGTCGGATGCCCTGACTACCTGGGGAGCAGTGGAAAGGTTGTGTGGGACTTGGTGTCACCCTTGTTCCAGAAGGGGTACCATCTTTTTGTGGACAATTATTACACAAGTGTGGCCCTCTTTCAGCACTTAAAGTTAGAAGGAATCCGATGCTGTGGCACTGCGCGGCCTAGTCGCCAGGGCTTCCCCCAACGGCTCGTTACCACCAGACTTTTACGGGGGCAGAGGGTCGCCTTGCGTACTGAAGACCTGCTCGCGGTGAAATGGAGGGACAAGAGGGACGTTTACTTTCTGTCCACCATTCACACAGACACGACAGTCCAAATTCAACGGGCAACTGCGGTCATTGAAAAGCCCCTTGTCGTCCACGAATATAATGTCAACATGGGAGGGGTGGACTTCAATGACCAGAGGTTAGCGCCCTATTTAGTTACCCGGAAAACAAGACGCTGGTATAAGAAAGTGTCTTTTTATCTGATTCAATTGGCAGTTTACAACAGCTTTGTTCTCTACAGTAAGGCTGGGAGAACTGGATCTTTCCTCCAATTTCAGGAAGAGATCATTATGGACATCCTGTATCCAGGAGGTGCCAGCCCCCCCCCCCCCCCAGATGCAACTAGCCGACTGCATGGAAGGCATTACGCCTATCAGCTTCCGTGTGCCCCAGGTCAACGCATCCGAAGAAAATGTTGCCGTGTCTGCAGCAGGGCTGGAACAAGGACTGACACCGTTTATTATTGTCCCCGCTGTCCTGACCAGCCTGGTCTATGCGTAGGGCCGTGTTTTGAGAGGTACCACGAGCAGGTACACTATTAGAACCTAGGGAACTCCAGACACAGGAGTAGGCACACACTCAGTGGTCTTTCGCACATTGTTGCAGGGAGAGGAGAGGTAAGCTTGAAGACCAAACGGGTAAGCATAAAAATGGGAAGAAGGATCGGTTTCCATGCTTGATATTGCTGATCTGTCCTGGGTTGGCGATATAAGACGGCATGTTTAAATTTCCCTTGAGTGTGGACACCCCCGGTTTATATGTGATTTGGGCCTATGATGATGCTTTAATGCCACACAGAGTCATCTCTATTGGCAGGCATATTGCTGTATCCTACAGGCATAATGCTGTATACTAAAGTTCTGAGGCCCAGTCACATAAGTTGGTGGCTCACCCTGAGTGCAGGGTGGCACGGGGTGTCTCTCTCCTGAGGTTATCACTGCCATTGATGTGGAGGAAGATCTGCCATTGATGTGGAGCAAGGTATGTTTGCCGTTCATTTTTCCTTTCAGCCCAGAGTGCATTACTTGTATACCCAATATAAGGAGTATAGCAGAAACTCCTAATACTGGCCATACATGTAATGATTGCAGAGACCCTAAAATGCCAGGACAGACTCCACAAATGACCCCATTTTGGAAAGAGGACACCCTAAAGTATTATGTGAGGTGCACGGTGAGTTCATAAAAGATTTTAGTTTTTGTCACAAGTTAGCAGAATTTTTTTTTTTTTTTTTTTAACAAAGTGTCATTTTCCGTTAACTTGTGACAAAAAATAAAATTTTCAATGACCTCACCATTCCCCTCATGGAATACCTTGTTGTGTATTCTTTCCAAAATGGAGTCATTTGTGGGGTTTGTTAACTGTCCTGGCAAGTGGGCGGGGTGCTAAATTTTGAGCACCCCTGTAAAGCCTAAAGGTACTCATTGGACTCTGGACCCCTTAGCGCAGTTAGGGTGCAACAAGGTGCCACACATGTGGTATCGCCGTACTCGGGAGAAGTAGTACAATGTGTTTTGGGGTGTATTTTTACATATACCCATGCTGGGTGGGAGAAATACCTCTGTAAATGACAATCTTTTGATTTTTTTACACACAATTGTCCATTTACAGAGTTATTTCTCCCACCCAGCATGGGTATGTGTAAAAATACACCCCAAAACACATTGTACTACTTCTCCCGAGTACGGCGATACCACATGTGTGGCACTTTTTTGCACCCTAACTGCGCTAAAGGGCCCAAAGTCCAATGAGCACCTTTAGGCTTTCACAGGTCATTTTGCGGAATTTGATTTCCAGACTACTCCTCACGGTTTAGGGCCCCTAAAATGCCAGGGCAGTATAGGAACCCCACAAATGACCCCATTTTAGAAAGAAGACACCCCAAGGTATTCCGTTAGTAGCATAGCGAGTTCATAGAAGATTTTATTTTTTGTCAAAAGTTAGCGGAAAATTGATTTTTATTGTTTTTTTCACAAAGTGTCATTTTCCACTAACTTGTGACAAAAAATAAAATCTTCTATGAACTCACCATACTCCTAACAGAATACCTTGGGGTGTCTTCTTTCTAAAATGGGGTCATTTGTGGGGTTCCTATACTGCCCTGGCATTTTAGGGGCCCTAAACCGTGAGGAGTAGTCTGGAAATCAAATTCCGCAAAATGACCTGTGAAAGCCTAAAGGTGCTCATTGGACTTTGGGCCCTTTAGCGCAGTTAGGGTGCAAAAAAGTGCCACACATGTGGTATTGCCGTACTCGGGAGAAGTAGTACAATGTGTTTTGGGGTGTATTTTTACACATACCCATGCTGGGTGGGAGAAATACCTCTGCAAATGACAATCTTTTGATTTTTTTACACACAATTGTCCATTTACAGAGATATTTCTCCCACCCAGCATGGGTATGTGTAAAAATTCACCCCAAAACACATTGTACTACTTCTCCCGAGTACGGTGATACCACATGTGTGGCACTTTTTTGCACCCTAACTGCGCTAAAGGGCCCAAAGTCCAATGAGCACCTTTAGGCTTTCACAGGTCATTTTGCGGAATTTGATTTCCAGACTACTCCTCACGGTTTAGGGCCCCTAAAATGCCAGGGCAGTATAGGAACCCCACAAATGACCCCATTTTAGAAAGAAGACACCCCAAGGTATTCCGTTAGGAGTATGGTGAGTTCATAGAAGATTTTATTTTTTGTCACAAGTTAGTGGAAAATGACACTTTGTGAAAAAAACAATAAAAATCAATTTTCCGCTAACTTTTGACAAAAAATAAAATCTTCTATGAACTCGCTATGCTAATAACGGAATACATTGGGGTGTCTTCTTTCTAAAATGGGGTCATTTGTGGGGTTCCTATACTGCCCTGGCATTTTAGGGGCCCTAAACCGTGAGGAGTAGTCTGGAAATCAAATTCCGCAAAATGACCTGTGAAATCCTAAAGGTACTCATTGGACTTTGGGCCCTTTAGCGCAGTTAGGGTGCAAAAAAGTGCCACACATGTGGTATCGCCGTACTCAGGAGAAGTAGTACAATGTGTTTTGGGGTGTATTTTTACACATACCCATGCTGGGTGGGAGAAATAACTCTGTAAATGGACAATTGTGTGTAAAAAAATTTAAAAAATTGTCATTTACAGAGATATTTCTCCCACCCAGCATGGGTATGTGTAAAAATACACCCCAAAACACATTATACTACTTCTCCTGAGTACGGCAATACCACATGTGTGGCACTTTTTTGCAGCCTAACTGCGCTAAGGGGTCCAAAGTCCAATGAGCACCTTTAGGCTTTACAGGGGTGCTTACAATTTAGCACCCCCCCAAAATGTCAGGACAGTAAACACACCCCACAAATGACCCCATTTTGGAAAGTAGACCCTTCAAGGTATTCAGAGAGGGGCATGGTGAGTCCGTGGCAGATTTCATTTTTTTTTGGTGCAAGTTAGAAGAAATGGAAACTTTTTTTTTTTTTTTTTTCGTGTCACAAAGTGTCATTTTCCGCTTACTTGTGACAAAAATTAATATCTTCTATGAACTCACTATGCCTCTCAGTGAATACTTTGGGATGTCTTCTTTCCAAAATGGGGTCATTTGGGCGGTATTTATACTATCCTGGAATTCTAGCCCCTCATGAAACATGACAGGGGGTCAGAAAAGTCAGAGATGCTTGAAAATGGGAAAATTCACTTTTTGCACCATAGTTTGTAAACGCTATAACTTTTACCCAAACCAACAAATATACGCTGAATGGGTTTTTTTTTATCAAAAACATGTTTGTCCACATTTTTCGCGCTGCATGTATACAGAAATTTTACTTTATTTGAAAACTGTCAGCACAGAAAGTTAAAAAAATCATTTTTTTGCCAAAATTCATGTCTTTTTTGCTGAATATAATAAAAAGTAAAAATCGCAGGAGGAATCAAATAGCACCAAAAGAAAGCTTTATTAGTGACAAGAAAAGGAGCCAAAATTCATTTAGGTGGTAGGTTGTATGAGCGAGCAATAAACCGTGAAAGCTGCAGTGGTCTGAATGGAAAAAAAGTGGCCGGTCCTTAAGGGGTAGAAAGCCCTAGGTCCTCAAGTGGTTAAGGAATGTCTTTATAAAAAATAAAAGCCTTACTGAGATTCCACCATGAAGAGATGGACTAGTCCAAAACCTGTAGGGTTCTGTCAGATTTCTTCTACCTACTGTAGATGACAACAACATAGGAGAAAGGTAATTTATGGCTCATTCTACTCTGGAAGAAACATACTTCTTATTTGTATGTGTTTACATGTATTTTGAATTTTACCATTTTTTTCACGATAGTAGTAGTAGTAGAATTAGTAGTAGTAGATATTTTACTGAAAAAATACAAAAAAGAGATGACAATTTTTTCTGAGCATTTTCTTGCTTGACAGTGGCTTAAAGTGCATTTTATTAGTACGATGTGAAAATATTACCTAGAAGAAAACTCAGGAGAAAAAGTGAATTGAATAAGGTCCAGTCTATTATAATGTAAGCGATTTATTGAGTAACACACTATTTTGGGCAGGTACCTCTGTTCCTCCTGTGATTATTTATTTCAACTTTTTGTTGTTTTATTTTTATATATTTTTTTAAATAAAGATAACTATAGATGTACAAATTGCTGCATACTTTTTGACCACTAGATGTTCAAGTGGCCAGACATCACTATGGTCATCTACATTCTGGCATGGGAGCCCACTATAAACAGACTTTTTCATAGCAGTCCTGCAATTGAGGATTCAGGTTTGACCATTCTAGAGTTCCTGCATTGGGCCAGATGAGTGGCGGCGGGCAGATGTGGCCATGGAGGTGGATCACACCCAACACTGGAGGAGATAAGTGTAACGTTTGCGGGTTTCTATCTCCGTGGTCAGCGCACAAGATGCGCGCTGACACAACGGAAATTCTCCACAAACGTGTAATTTGGAGAACCAAGGTTAGGTGGAATGCACCAGTAGAGGGCAATTCCCACCAGCAGATGGAGCTGTGGAGTGCAGACGAGCACAGCCTCTGCACGGCCACAGATGCAATATGGGAATTGTACAGATAAGGCAAAGTAGGGCACGAAACCGTCTAAGAGAGAGAGCACAGAGACAGACTAAATGTGTGTTCCCCAATCTAGCCGCCACCCAGCGACGGTGAACACACATCTTCAGAAACAAAAGCGGGAATGCAATCGCAGGAGAGAGGCGATTGCCAGAAGTAACACAAGGCTGAACAGAACAGAGCATGAGAGTAGCAAAGGCACAGCGAACAACAATCAGAAGATAAAGAAAATAACAAACGCTAGCTAAACGCGAACACCGCACTCATTCGCAACAGCGACCGCGTTTCTGCACGATCACCGCACATTAGACGCCAGTGATAAGTGTGCCACCCTAACTGACCAATGACACACAAACACGAAATAGAGAACGCGAACGCTTGATAAACGGTTACCTCACCGAGCATACAGCAAGCGTTCGTATCAGACAAGACAGACAGACAGGTGGGGCTGCCAGTAGCAACCGCTGCTCTGGCTAGCACCCCTAAGGCAGAGATACAGAAGGAGGCACTGCCACTACCACTAGGGCAAGTGCGATCCAGACAGATAAACAGAAGGGCTACCAGTAGCAACCGCTGCTCTGGTTAACACCCCAAAGGCTGAGATACAGAAGGAGGCACTGCCACTACCACTAGGGCAAGTGCGATCCAGGCAGATGGAGCAGCCAGCAGCAACCGCAGCTCTGGCCTACACTCCCAGACAGACAGAACGATTCCCTGTCAACCACCACTGGCAACAAGGCAATCGAGACACAAAGACTGTACAGGCAAAACAGATAATACAATCCTACTGCACTAGAGGGAATGCCTAGTACAGTCCCAAGAATTACTCTAAGATAATATTTAACAAACAGGCAAGGCTGACACTCTAGGAGTGTTTAGCAGTAACAAACCATTAAGATGACCAGCAAAGGATTCTGGGAGAACATGGTATTTATACTGCTAGCCTTCAAAGGAGGCAGGTAGGCAATTTGCATAACAAATGTATGCAAATTCCTCAGCAGCAGAGCAGGTCTGAAACTTGCAAAGCAAAGACAGGTCTCTTTTCCAGGGACCTGCAGCCCTCAGACTTAAGGAATGTGCAGACAGCTGAGCGGATCATTACAATAAGGTAATTACTGCACTGCAGCACTACCCTGCATGAAGGAAAGGGAGGGGATTACATGGTGACTAACATTGTAATTTGAGAAGAAGGAAGGTAATCCTGAAAACACATTTCATTTAGGGACTGTTAGTTGTATATGTTCAAGAGGTAGCAATGGATGTTTGCACATGTTAAGATTGGGTAACAGTGGCAGTACATGTTTCTGGAGCATGGGAATGGTGGCCATACAATTTATGGGAAGGGAAACGGCCACATTTTTTATGGGTAGAAATGGTGATGAAAATAATTGGATGATTATACAATCCAAAAGATGAAAAAATCAAACGGTTGGATCACATGCAGATCAATTAAGACCAACAGCATGACAACTGAGGGCCACAAAAAAAGTGGTGAAACATTCCCTGTTACTATGACTATGCAATAAAAAGAGCATAAATACTTACTGGTGGTGCCAGTTTTCATCTTTTTTCATGATAACCTTTAAGGTAAACATAAGGGACAGCCGTGGTATGACTTGCAGATATTCTGCCATGACTGAGGAAAAAAGGTTTTGCAATCTATTTTGGAAAGGGTTCTTTACGATAAGAGTGGAATGCTTTACCACAGGAAGTAGTTATGGTAAATTCTATATATGCATTTAAAAGAGGCTAGGATGCTTTTCCTGTATTGAAAGACATCCATAGCTGAAATTACAAGTTAATTCCCAGCAAAGTTGATCCAGGGAGTTTATGTGACTGCCACCCAGGGTCGGTAAGGATTTTTTTTTCTCCTTTAAACGTTAATTGGTTGGAGTAAGGTTTTTTTTTTTTTTTTCATTCCTGTCGATCAACTGGGATATGTGAGGTTGCAGGACAAAAATGTACCTTGTTTCTACTTACCCGGTTCAGGTGTGCTTTGAAAAAACTTCTGCTACCTGCACAAATATATATTTAGTTCTGTGCTGCAGAGCCCCATAGCAGTAATGGTCTCTTATAGCAGAAATCATATCCTTGTTTCAACAGAATGAAGACCACATTAGTGGGAGCAAAAACAGTTATTGTACTGTAGTTTTAAATTAACTAGGTAAATTCAATGTAAAACAGGCAAAATTAAAATTTCAGCTTGACCCCACAAAAAGGTGAACTTTAAGAAATGTAACTTAAAAATGTTTAGCCTTATTTTTTCTATCCTATAAGTTCCTATACCTGTTCTAATGTGGTCTCTCTTACTGCAGCCTTTCCTAGTTGCACAGTGGCTGTATTATCTCTGTTATATAATCTAATCTTCTTTCCTCTGACGGCTTTGTCGGGCTCCGGCACTCAGGCAGGAATGTTCTGCTCTACTTGTGATAGGATAGAAGCTATACACACCCTCTTCTCTCCAGGCCCCCTGCAGGCTCTGTGTTAGTCACAGACTGAGCTCCTCTCAGCCTATCACACTCCGGTTAGCAGCCATGTCTTTTGTTTATAAACACTGCCTAAAATTGGCAATTACAAGCCAGGATCGCAGCAGGGAGTGGCAGAAACAGTACAGAGGGGTCCAGGAGAACATAATGAATAGAATGGTATGCTTTTTATTGTAAGAATTTTAGAGTACAAATTCTCTTTAATGATTAAAATTGCTTGTATTTTACAATATTAATTTATAATTTAGTCAGTGTTTGCCCATTGTAAAACCTTTTTCTTTACCCTGATTAATTTTATCACAGGTGGCAACATCTTTACTGTCGGCAAGGAGCTTCACTTTGTAATGTTTGTTGCATGTTCTGAAGTGAGCAGAAACAACATCTGGTATCCCAGACTGCTCTGGGGCAGAAAACTGCATAGCTAAACAGCCTAGGCTAAACATAACTTGGCTGGGTGAGTGGGTGTCAGGACTTTCAGATCTGTCTGTCACTGCAGTGATGAGCTAGCAGTGAATCTGATCCAATTTGCATATGCGTGTCTCAGGACTTTCTGTCACTGCAGATATGAGCTACCAGTGAATCTGATCCAATTTGCATATGCATGGGAGTATTCCATCACCTGCAGGGTAATTGCTCCATTAGTGGAAGCATTTAGCATCCTGAGTTCCCAGCAGGCTTTGCTGTTGCATTGAATTGTCTAGCCTAGCTCTTGCAGCTGGCCCTCAGCTCCGTGATCGCTGACTCATGTACCTAGTGTTCATGTCCTGAATTCCTGTATCCTTGTTCCTTTTCTCACTACATGGATTGCAAACCTGTGTTCCTGCTGATGTTGTGAGATCTTGGAGTTCATGCCTGTATGCCTGTTCCTGTTCAGAGTACCTGGACTTCTAGCCTGTATACCTGTTCATGTCCTGAGTACCTGGATTCCTTGCCTGTATGCATGTAGAGATGGCCCAAATGGTTCACCAGCGTACTGGAACCGGCGAACTTCCGGGGTTCGCGATCGCGGAGAACTGCGAACTTTTCCGGAAGTTAGTGCATCATTAGGGTCAACTTTGACCCTCTATATCACAGTCAGCAGGCACAGGCACATTGTAGCAGATCAGGCTACACCCCCCCCCCCCCTTATAAAAGGCAGGCAGCATCAGGCATTGGACTCACTCGTATGCCTGTAGTAATTAGAGAAGGGAGAGCGCTATAGAGAAAGCTTAGTTAGGCTCTTGTAGGCTTGTTAGCTTGCTCCTTGCTGATTCTTATTGCTAAAAAAGCACCCCTCAACAGCTCTTTTGAGAGCTAATCTTGTTCTTGTGATCTATTTGTTTTGTTTGTTTGTTTTGTGTGGCCCACTTGCATTATATAAAGCCCAGTCAGTCGCAGCTGGCCTTTGGCCTCTTGGTGTAATTCCTACTTTGCCACTGCCAGGCCCAGCACATTCAGTGACTACCTGTGTGTGTGACAGGCAACTGCACATTTGTAATCCCAATCACTGCACCTGTTCACTGCACCTACCTACCTACCTACATACGTGAGCACACACATTGTTAATACCACCAGTCATTGCACCTGTTCACGGCACCTGTGTGTGTGTGACAGGTGCACATTTGTAATTCCAATCACTGCAGTGCATACCTGTAACCTGTTCAGTGCACCAACAAGAGCGCAAGCAGTGTAATACACCACCAGTCATAGCACCTGTTCACGGTACTTGTGTGTGACAGCTGCACATTTGTAATTCCAATCACTGCACCAGTTCACTGTTCAGTGCACCTACCTACCTATACTTATGTGAGCGCACACATTGGTAATACCACCAGTCATTGCACCTGTTCAGGGTACCTGTGTGTGTGTGACAGGCAGCTGCACATTTGTAATCCCAATCACTGCACTTGTTCACTGTTCAGTGCACCTACCTACCTATACCTACGTGAGCGCACGCATTGTTAATACCACCAGTCATTGCACCTGTTCACGGTACCTCTGTGTGTATGTGACAGGTGCACATTTGTAATTCCAATCACTACAGTGCATACCTGTAACCTGTTCTGTGCACCTACGTGTGCGCAAGCAGTGTAATATACCACCAGTCACTGCACCTGTTCACGGTACCTGTGTGACCGCACTCTGTTTAGTATACCAGTCCGTGCATACCTGTTAACTGCACCTGTGTGACAGCTGCACATTGTATTGTAATACCAGTCACTGCTACCTTTAACTACACCTGTGTGACCGCACACTGTTTAGTATACCAGTCCATGCATACCTGTTAACTGCACCTGTGTGACAGCTGCACATTGTATTGTAATACCAGTCACTGCTACCTTTCACTTCACCTGTGTGACTGCACGCTGTTTAGTATACCAGTCCGTGCATACCTGTTAACTGCACCTGTGTGACAGCTGCACATTGTATTGTAAAACCAGTCACTGCTACCTTTCACTGCACCTGTGTGACCACACATTGTATTAGTCAAGTCAGTGCATACCTTTCACTTCATCCCCCCGATATGGACAAAAAAGGTAGAGGCAGGGGCAGACCCAGAGGCATGCCACCCGGCAGGTCTGTTCGAGGTCATGCTGACGTGATTTCGTGCGGCCCTTGCACAAAGTACAGTGCTCAGAAGAAGGCACGTCCCATCAACTCCCAAGATTGTCAGGACGTGGTTGACTATTTAACACAGAACACCTCATCTTCCGCAGCCACCAGCGCTACTCCAAGTACCACATCCGCTACATTTGACACTTTGCAGGAGTTATTTGGTGGGGAAATCACTGATTCACAGCCATTATTGTTACAACAAGATGAAGGCGCTAAGCAAGTTACACCACCTCATATGTCTGAGTTAGGCGACACTATGGACGTAAGGTATGAGGAGGAGGATAATGAAGTACCTGCTGTTGGTGCAGTTTTGGAGGTGTCTGATATAAGCGAAGGTTTGGAGGATGATTTTGATGATGATACTGCCATGGATGCCATGTGGGATCCTAAGAGACACGACGACCAAGGGGACAGTTCAGAGGGGGAGTCAGAGAGGAGTAGGAAGAGACGAGTTGCTGAAGGAAGCAGGGGGAGCTTGTCATCAGAAACAGATGGTGGCAGTGTCTGGTGCGATGTATCGCCACCTATGGACAGCCAGCCAACATGCCCTTCAACGTCAGCTGCTGACGCCACCATAGTGCTCACACCCCAGGGTGGCTCAGCGGTGTGGAAATTTTTTTGTGTGTATGCTAAAGATTAGAGCAATGCCACCTGTACTCTCTGCCATCAAAAATTGAGCCGTGGAAAGGCCAACACCCATGTAGGGACAACTGCCTTATGAAGGCACATGCAGAAAAGGCACAAACTGCAGTGGGAAGACCACC
Organism: Hyperolius riggenbachi; assembly: GCF_040937935.1. Lineage (NCBI taxonomy): Eukaryota > Metazoa > Chordata > Amphibia > Anura > Hyperoliidae > Hyperolius > Hyperolius riggenbachi. The sequence goes on from NC_090654.1 coordinate 161,641,363, forward strand.
TGAGCAAAAGCAGCACACAAAAGCACAGCCACCCTCCTTCTTCTCTTCCTCCTTCAGGTGCATCATCTTCAGCCGCTTTCTCCCTTGCACTTTCACAATTACAGCCTCCCTCCTCCACTCTGCCTCTCACCTTGAGCGGCTCCTGCTCCTCTGCCCACAGCAGCAGCCAGGTGTCATTGAGGGAAATCTTTGAGCGGAAGAAGCCAATGTCTGCCAGTCACCCCCTTGCCCGGCATCTCACAGCTGGCTTGGCGGAACTGTTAGCTCGCCAGCTGTTACCATACCAGCTGGTGGACTCTGAGGCCTTCCGAAAATTTGTGGCCATTGGGACACCGCAGTGGAAGATACCAGGCCGCAATTATTTCTCAAAAAAGGCGATACCCAAACTATACCATGAAGCTGAGAGGCAAGTGGTGTCATCTCTGGCACACAACGTTGGGTCAGATGCAGGGTCGGACTGGGTCACAGTAGTACAGTTTTTTCCCTCAGTGGGCCCCCCCTCCAGGTCTCTGGTGGGCCCCCCCTCCTTGTCTAACAGAGCTCCAATTGCTGCCTGCAGCACAAAAATTCTCTTCTCAGTGCTGTAATCACTTATGCTAAGAGCAGTGGCGTAGCTAAGGAGCTGTAGGCCTCGATGCAAATTTTACAATGGGCCCCCCCCCAAGCAGAGCCGGGACAAGGTCCTTCAGCACCCAAGGCTGAGACACCAAAGTGCGCCCCTCCATCCCTCCACCCCAGCCGTCACACACTGATTGCTCTTAGACTAAGAGGCACCCCAGGGCCCCCAACACCTTAATCTCTAGTTATCTGTCTTGTAGTCACTTCCATGTATCTCCTTTTCTTATTTCTTTCTGCTTCAAACACAATTAGGAATGACAGCTGAATGAATTGTGCGCCCCCTCCTACACTGCGCCCTGAGGCTGGAGCCTCTCCAGCCTATGCCTCGGCCCGGCCCTGCCCCAAAGCACTCTATACATAACAATTGACACGACGCTCAAAACCTGCCAATGGCAACTACAGTGTCAGAGGTGCAAGAAGGGGATGGGAAATAGCTTGTTAATGATTACCACTGTTCAAAGTATCTATAGAAGTGATTGTTATGAGCAAAGGACCAGTAGAGAGGTAATACTGTAGTTGAGGGAGGGCCCTTCGGGGCCCCTTCGGCCCGAGGGCCCCGATGCGGTCACAATCTCTGCAACCTCGGTGGTGGCAACCTCTGCAAAGTAGGACATTACTTTATATTGAAGGAGGGGATGCTATGCAAAGTTTTGCTGGGCAGCAGTGTCTCTGAATTACAATGCTGCTAAGATCATGTACATTTGGCCCTGTCCATAATACATCATGACCACGCCCACCTTCCAGTGCATGGTCACGCCCTTTTTTCACCGCAATCATGGGATGTGTGGGCCCAGGTTGAAATTTCTTTGGTGGGCCCCTAGTGTCCCAGTCCGACCCTGGTCAGATACCTGGTTTGCCAAGCACAGTCAGAGCAGGTAAATTACTTACACAGCCCATTGGGTCAACTTGGTGACCGCAGGCAAGCAGGGAGTACGTGGCTGTGCAGCGGACCTAGTGACACCTCCACGGCTTGCAGGCAGGCCTGCTTCCACCTCCTCTCCTCGTGCTACATCCTCTTCGCTGTCGTCCTCCTCCTCCTCCTTGGCTGAGTGGCAGTTAAACTCTACTGGTGCTGCGATCTCCAGCTACACAGCCCCAGCTCCCCAGGACCTATGCTGCATGCCAGGTACGACATTGTCATGCCATCTTAGAAGACATGTCTTGCCTCAAAGCGGAGAGTCACACTGGAGCAGCTCTCCTGGCTGCTCTGAACAAACAGGTGGATCAGTGGCTGACCCCGCACCAACTGGAGATCTGCAATGTGGTGTGTGACAACGGCAGCAATCTCATTTCCGCTTTGAATTTGGGAAAGTTGACACATGTAACCTGTATGGCACATGTGCTCAATCTCGTAATTCAGAGATTTGTGTCTAAGTACCCAGGCTTACAGGACATCCTAAAGCAGTCCAGGAATGTGTGTGGGCATTTCAAGTGGTCTTACACGGCCATGGCACGCTTGCCGATATTCAGCGGAGAAACAACGTGCCGGTGAGACGCCTGATTTGCGATAGCCCGACTCGCTGGAATTCGACCCTCCTGATGTTTGACCGCCTGCTACAACAGGAGAAAGCCGTCAAACAGTATCTCTACAATTACAGTCAAAGGACACAGTCTGGGGAGATGGGGATGTTCTGGCCGAAGTACTGGGCACTCATGCGAAATGTCTGCTGGCTCATGCGGCCGTTTGAGCAGGTGATAAACCTGGTGAGTCGCAGTGAAGGCGCCATCAGCGACTTGATCCCATATGCTTTCTTCCTGGAGCGTGCCGTGCGTAGAGTGGTGGATCAAGCTGTGGAGGAGCATGAACAGGAACAGGAGGAAGAGTTGCGGGATCAATTCTCAGCAAAAGCAGATGATTCCTCAACACCTGCGGCAGCACAGAGGGGGAGGAGGAATAGTCGTGTGGGGAAGAGGAGTCAGATGATGAGGAAGGTATTGTTTTGGAGGAGGAGGAGAAGGCAGAAGAACAACCGCAGCAGGTGTCGCAGGGGGCTTGTGCTGCTCAACTTTCCCGTGGTATTGTTCATGGCTGGGGGGAGGAGGAGAACTTAGATGACATCACTGAGGAAGGGCAAAAGGAAATGGATAGTACGTCTGCACTCAACTTTGTGCAGATGGCGTCTTTCATGCCGTCCAGCCTGCTGAAGGACCCCCGTATAAAAAAATTCAAGGGGAATGAGCTGTACTGGGTGGCCACGCTACTAGACCCTCGGTATAAGCAAAAAGTGGCGGAGATGTAGAATAAGCTGGCAACTATGCTTTACAATGCATTTAAGGGTGATGCAACAGCACAACGGAATACAGGTACCAGTGCCAGTAATCCTTCTCCCATGTCCACACAGGCAAGGACAGGATGCTCCAGCGATCTCATGGTGATGTCGAACATGTGGACATTCTTTAGTCCAACCTTGCCTCGCTTTAGCGCTTCTGGATCCACCCTCCACCAACACCTCGACCGGCAGGTAGCCGACTACCTAGCCTTAAGTGTGGATGTAGACACTGTGAGCAGCGACGAACTCTTGGACTACTGGGGCGCAGGCTTGACCTGTGGCCAGAGCTGTCACAATTTGCCATCCAACTTCTGTCTTGCCCTGCCTCAAGCATCCTGTCAGAAAGGACCTTCAGCGCAGCTGGATGCATTGTCACTGAGAAGAGAAGTCGCCTAAGTCAAAAAAGTGTTCAGTACCTCACCTTTATCAAAATGAATGAGGCATGGATCCCGGAGGGCTTCTGCCCGCCCGAAGACTAAGTCAGTCCCCACACACAGCATCTCTGCCTGCACACCATGTATCTGGCTGCCTGCCCCAAGACTAAGTCGGTCCCCACACAGCATCTCTGACTGCAGGCCGCTTGATTGCCTTCTCCGCCACCACCAACAGGGTCCAGGACTCCAGGCGGATTCCTGAATTTTTAAGGCCGCTGTTAGCAGCGGCCGCTATAATGATTTTTCTGGTGCATGTACATGCCTGCATAATTTTTCTGGCTGCACTGCAGCTGCAACAACAAAACAAAAGGCATGTACATGTGTCAATTCCCCTTCGTGATCGTTACCTTGCTGCGGTGAAGGGGCTTGCATATCACAATGAAGCAACGACCGCCGGCTATATGAGTGTGTTGGGGTTGGGGGGCACACCTGACCCAAGAAGATAGATAATAAAGTCGTTGCTTCATTGTGGACAGACCAAATTCGATCAGCTGGACACTCAGTCACTGTTGTTCTGTCATTCAGCTACCTCAGCCCGATCATATGGGCTTGAAAACCGCCATGGTGCGCACCAGTCCAGCATGGCCGTCACAACACAAACAGCTGATTGCGGTGCGTTACAGTGAGTTTGGTCTGTCAGTGTGAAGCAGTACTCTAATTACACTACCTGATTGATGTATACACATGCAAGATGTTTTAAAGCACTTTAGGTCTCCAATTTCGCATGCAATGGGATTTCTGCCCTTAAAACGCTGCTTTGCGTCAAATCCAAATTTTTCCCCAAGCCTTTTGGCATTCCACTCATCCATGCAAAAACTCAGATGTTAGACCCCTTGAAACATCTTTTCCATCACTTTTGTGGCCAGCATAAATGTTTCTAGTTTTCAAAGTTCGCCTCCCCATTGAAGTCTATTGCAATTTGCGAAAGTTCACAATGTTCGCGAACCTTTGGGGAGGTTTGCGAACGCGGTTCGCAAACTGAAAATTGCAGGTTCGGGCCATCTCTATATGCGTGTTCCTGGTTAAATCTGTATACCTGTTCCTGGATTACCTGCATGTTTGTTCCTGGTGCAACCTGCACATCTGTTCCTGGAAAACCTGCATATTTATTCCTGGACTTGTATCCATTTGCCAGCCTCTGGGTAATATTCCTGCATATTGATCCTGAACTTGTGTTACATACCTATTCTTGCATTATGTTTTGGAAACCCTGTGTAAGGAAACGCGGAAAATCAGCCACCTCTACTCAGCGTGAGGCGGCTGTTTCCATGGAGAGCATGGCGGAACGCGGAAAAACCGCCGCGTCTGACGCGGCGGTTAGCACGCATGGCCCTGTTGCTGACACTTTGACCCAGCGCGGGGAGGCGGCCGCCGGTGCAGACAGCGGTGCGACCAACCCCGCGCATGGGTCAGCGGGGACATTGCAAAGCAGTACTGGTGTGGCTGGGACTGATAGTCCACCTAGATTCAGAATGACGCGCGTGCGCGCGGAGAGGCAGAACTTTTATGGCAATCAGAGAAGGGTCAGCTGACCAGGCCGGTCAGCTGACAAGTACAGCAAATTTCATTGGTCCAGCACTTAGGGAGGTGCCGGAGAGCACAGGTGGATATATACTGGGTGCTGGTCATTCTCTGGTTGTCTGGCGTTGCGATCACAACGTGGTAGCACTCAGGCCTTGTCTGTATCTGTGTTCTAGCATAGTTTCTAAAGGTGTTGACGATCACGGACCTCACACCTTAGCGTTAGGAATATTGAACTGTATTATTTGTTATGACCTTCTGCCTGCCTGACTATCCTGCTGAACTCTGATATCCTGTTGCCAAACTCTGCTCGTTCCTGGACTCTGTATTTGCCTCTTGATTCTGTACCCCGCTATTCTGATACTCCGTTGCCAAACCCTGCCTGATTATTGGATTCCGTATCTGTCTCCTGAATCTGTACCGTAACTGTCTGTGTGTTAACGACCTGGATTGCCCGACCTCGAGAACTGGCCTTACTGTTAGAGGCAGTTCCCAGACCTGTTAGTGACACCCTCTCTCTGGTGTCACTCACGATCTGTCCTTCCTATCCTCAGCCTAGCTCCTCCCCCGGGAGAGTCTAAGCATACGGAAGGAACTTACTTCTGTGCAGTACTCCTTACTGCTCTGCACCTTCTCCTAGGTGCAATACTCAAAGTATTACTGTTACACCAAAACACTCTTATCCCTCAGGTGTCCAGAGGTTAGAATATATATCTGATTATCGGTGATACTGCAGATCATCAATAATCGGGTATATTCTGCATTCTCAGTGATACTGCAGATCACCGGTAATCAGACCCTCTCTGTGTTACACCGATTGTTACACCCTGCTTCGAACATTGCATGTACCTTTCACTATAAATAAACATCACTTGCATCAAATCCTGGACGTCTGCATATATTTGGGAGTTACCACTGCACGAAGCCTGACAGCGGGGTTACATACCAATATATACTGTATTTTTCGGACTATAAGACGCCCCTGACCATAAGACGCACCTAGGTTTGGAGGAGAAAAACCAGGGGAAAACATATATACTAAACCTGGTGCATCAATGGTGAAGGGGTATCTTGATTATGCCCCCTTTGTACCTCATGCCCCCTTGTACCTCTTGTGTCTCTGTGTCCTCCTCTCTGCCCCTTATGTCCTCCTGTGTCCCCCATGTGTTGCCCCTGTCCTCCTCGTGTCCTCCTCTGTGCCCCTTTGTGTCACCCTTGTGTTGTCATCTATGTCCCTTTGTGTCCCCCTGTGTTCTCCTCTGCATGGCCACAGTACAGGAATTCCCTGACATTGCAGCAGGTTGAAGGTTGGTATTGGCAGGTGTTCACAAGTCAGGAACTCCCTGCATTCGGACTATAAGATGCAGTGACTTTTTCCGCCCACTTGGGGAGAAAAAGTGATTCTCACTAGCGCGGAAACCGGGCCGAATCCGCAGAGTTTCCCCGCGGGCAAATCGCTCGGGGAAACTCTGCCATAGGAAGTAATGGTGCCGCCAGCCGAATCGCTTTCCCTAGTGATTCGTCCGGCATTGCCCACACTTTTCGCACGGGAGGCAGCGAATCCCATAGTCATGGCACGGCTTCTGGCATTCGTCTGCGTTTCCGCAGACCCGGAAGTGCGTCTCCCAGCTGCACGCAGTGGCTAGTGGAAACGGGCCCTTATAGTCCAAAAAATACAGTAGATACAGGGAGTGTTTTTTTAATGCTGAATCCAAAATAATATAAAATTGGGTATCCTGAATAATGTATTATATTCTTATATATGTCATTGTGGTGCCTCTTGAAATTGTAGTTTTAGTCTATCTATTTCAGTAAAAATATCATTCATCTTTAGTCAGCGGTGTTGCACACCACTGCTTGCATGAATGACACCAGGCAAAAATTATGTGCAGGGTGACATTTTAGTAATGTTCCATAACCGAGTTCCCACAATGCCATGCCCCTTCCCCAGTTGTTTTCCACCACTTGCCATTTGTGTTTGGCATTCTTAATTACTTTTTTGCAGACAAGGAGAAGCACAATTTAACGCTTTTTTGCTTAGGTCACCAAGGTAACATGTTTAGATATTTCATATCACCAGTGAGCTCAAGCAGTACCTGGCTTCACATTCTGCTAAACACGTGTATAAACTCCAGCTACATGGTCATGGTCAGGAGGAGCAGACTGCAGAACTGACCAGAGTTAAGACCTTGGGTCACCAAATATTTGCTAACCAGTTGGAGTTGATTAAACATTGGCAAAAACAATAGCAATCAAAGAGATAATCCGCCAAGCCCGCAGCTGATTAAGCCTTGTATATATGTTATTAGTATCCTCAAAAAATTCTGCCAGTTTGGAAAAGGCTCTTTTCAATGCAGGTGATACAAAGCAGCTTGAGATTCAAGGCAGGAATGTCAGAAACACATAAATAAATGCAGCATCAGGGGTCAAATACAATTTGCTGCACCATTCCAGCTGCTCTTGATTTCATGAATTTCAATTATGAGCAATTGTATTTTTCTATTACCTGAAACTGTGCAATAAATACATGAAAATAAATGTTTTTATTTATTGCATATATGTATGGGTTCAAAACTTTGAATGTAATGTCAATAACTGTTTCAGATAACAGTTTGTTAAAGAGTAACTGTCAGGCATAAAATAAAAAAAATCTATTCTTTATTTTTATCTGGTAAACAAGTAATAATAATTCTAACCAGGTAATCCAAAAGTTAAAAATCACTTTTACTTTTCTTCTCCATAGAACATCATTCCCCAGATCCTCTGGCTCTTATTTGGTACATCGGCTGAACAAAAAAAGTTGCAGGGCATGCTGTTTTGTTTTTTTAGTTTTCTTCTTTTCTTTCCTCCCCTTTTCCCCTCAAACATAACTAATGCTGCCTGATTGGCTGAAGCCTCTTTCCCTCCAGATTTCCCCTCCCACACCTCTGTTTTTCTCTGATTGGCCAATATTTCTCATGCTGAGAAGCTGAGATGACTCGCCCCAGCAGCAGCTTCTGAAATCTGATCCATATAAATAAACCAGCTCTGCAGAGTCTCACAATGATGATTTGTGTCAATTAACTTTTTACTACAGAACTGTGTGGGAGTGTCTGAAGACTGGGAGGAGGGCAGGCTATGTATACACAGACAGAGTAAAGCTACATACACACATGCGACCACGATCGTTCGTTGTCAACGACGAACAAACTTTTAATTGATGAAAGAACGACCTAAGTAAAGTCAGTTTTAAAAGGTGTGTAACGATCAGATCGTTAGAACGAACGTTACATCATGTAAAAGTAACTACTGCGCCTGCGCATAAAAATGAAAAGTTCCATGGAGAAATAGTGAAATGCGCATGTCAAGCCTAGTACGAACGATGGTTTCCAACGATGTACTACTTTTGCAAACGATAGTCGTTGGGAAAAATCCGCCAAGCTAGATCATTTATTTTGAACGATCTAGCTCGTCCGTCGTTAGACTACATGGTCGTTGGCTGCTTTTTTCAAACAATCGTCGTTTGAAAGGATCGGGGAACGATCGTTTCAAACGACTATAGTCGCATGTGTGTATGCACCTTAAGGAAGAAAATGACATCAGGATTGGCTTCAAGATAGACACGGTCAAAATGGAAAATGCTAAAAAGGATTTTCTCTCTCTTTTTTTTTTTCACTATAGAACAATAACATTTCTAAAGTGCTTTTGTCCCACAGGACTCAAAGAGCTTAGGCTCTCTCAGATTAAGTAATTGGTAAAAAAAAAATCACAAATCAAAACCAGGGCGTAACTATACTTAATAAGGCCCACCTGCAAAAAATATTAGCATGGGGTCCCCTTGGTCCCCGAACCCCAGAGGATTGGGAGCCACCAAATTGCAGCAGAGAGTTTTCTGCTGTGAAGCAGCCTCTGGAAGCAGGAAATAATTACACACGCTCCTGCACACAGCTTTGGAGAGTGGATGGGGAAGTTTCTTTTCTAATTGGCAGGGGTTGCAGGGGTGATTGCTACGCCCATGATCAAAACGTGGACAGTGCAATACATATGTTATGCAAGTAGAACAAGTATTTATCTACTTATATATGTGTGTTTTTTGTGAGATAGTATGGCTGACAGCTCCTCTTTAAAGTGGATCCGAGATGAAAAACTAACTACAAGTAACGTGTCTATGTATCTTATCTAAAGTTTAGATAGTTTTCCCACCATATCTAGCTGCAAACAGCTCCAAAAGTTTATGATTATTTATTCCTGTGATACAATGAGGGCAGCCATGTTCTGTTTGTCACATTGTCACAGGCTGAGGGCTGGAGATGCTATCAGCTTGCCTGTGTGTAAATTCAGTCCCCTCTTCTCGTCCCTCCTCCCCTGTGCCTCGGAAATCAATGGCTAGTAACCTCCTCCTGCTCAGACTAAGCTCCCATAAGCCCTTGCTACAGTGCCAAGGCACTCTGGAGGAGCTGTGGGCGAGGCTTGTTTAGTTTATAGGGAATTAGAGTATTAAAACAAAACAAAAAAGTATTTGGCTTGAGGAATGCCCTATAAACTATATGAAAGGAACACAATTATGCAATGAGTAAAAGTTTATCTCGGATCCAATTTAAGTGTGCTAACAAACTGTTCACATGCTATTTGCCAAACAGACTGTTCTGCTCTATGGGGAAAGGAGGGGAGAAGCTGATTGGGAGGAATGCACTCATCTGTGGTGAAAACAAAAGAATACAATTTTTATTGGTCTGCAGTCATTCATCACTATGGCTGTAGTCAACTAGATTTTGAGATGATCACAAATGATTGTTTTGGCCAGTGAAAATCTACTGTGTGTATGTAACTTGAGGGCCCATTCACACAAGAAATCGCACTGACCATCTGTATCAGAGGGGAAGCTGTTCTTTGAAGTGCAGAGTTTACCCCACACACCTGGCTAACAGCGATGGGAAGGCTATGCCCAGACAGGAGCGAAGATTGTGATCTGTGGGCAGGCAGACTACAGGCACCCTGTGTGGATCATGTGTCCATAACCTGTGTGAGGAGAAGGACAGATATACAGTATGAATTAATAATAAACAGAATTAGCGGGCAGCCTCTTGTGAACTGTGCTTCCTCAGAAGGCTGTAGTGTAACGGGGCCCATACACTTATACTATTTCCCGCCGATATACAGCAGATTCAATCACTGTGATTGAATCTGCTTTGAAATCATTGTGCAAACGCTGACCGAATGATCGATTTCCATCCAAAATCGATCGTTCCCAGCGATCTGTCCGCGCGGAAGATTTTGCTCAATTGCTGGCGGGTCAGGAGAGCGTCAATAGCGGCGTTCGAATGTCCGACGACTGACGCTAACGGTAATACATTACCTGTTCCGCCGGCGTGTGTCCCCGCTGTCCCCGCTGTCTCTTCTCCGCGCTGGGCTCCAGGGCTCCGGCTGGCTTCACTTTCTTCCTGTCGGGGGAAGTTTAATTAAACAGTAGAGTGTCCTCTACTGTTTAAACGTCCCCGACAGGAAGTAAAGTGAAACTGGAGCCCTGGAGCCAAGCGTGGAGAATAGAGAGCGGAGAAGAGGCAGCGGAGACCGGGGGACTTGCGCCGTCCGGATCAGGTAATGTATGCAGGGAAGGGGGGGGGGGGGTTAGGGTTGGCGGCAGCTCCACAGATTGTGAATCAGTTTCATAGTGAAATTGATTCAAAATTTGTTTGTAGTGTAGGCAGCCAATAGATCCCTCCTTGATCAGATTCGATCACAGAGGGATCTATCTGCTGGTCGTTCTGGTGGCAATCGACCAGTGTGTGGCAGCCTTTAGAAGAACGCTGGTTCACAGCAGTGCTCGTATAGGCAGTAAAGAGCAAATAGTTATCCAATCCAATTAGCTCGTTACTGCCTATCCAAGCACTGCTGTGAACCAGCGTTCTTCTCACACTGCAGCCTTCTGAGGAAGCACAGTTCACAAGAGGCTGCCTGCTAATGCTGTGTATTATTAATTCATATGTCTGTCCTTCTCCTCCCACAGTCTGTGGACACATGATCCACATGGGTTGCATGTAATTTGCTCACCCACATATTACAATCTTCCCTTCTGTAGCTGTTAGCCAGCTGCGAGAGGTAAACACTGCACTTCAAAGAATTACTTCCTCTCTGAGACAGATGGTCTGTGCTACTCCTTTGCGCCCAGTGGCGTAGCTATAGACCTCTGGGCCCTGATGCAGATTTTGGAACAGCCCCCCCCCCCCCCCCCCAATAAAACACAGCCCACAAATATAGATACAGTCAGGGGCAAACCCAGGATTTTTAAGGGGGGGATTCCTGAAAGGTTTCCCTCAGCCACGCACAATACAGTATAATAATATGGTAGGATATCATGCTGGGTACACATAATGCAATTTCCCGTCCGACCGACAGGATCTGACAATTATTTCTTAAATGTCAGATCTACTCCCTATCGACAATGGGATCACAATGGGAAAAGCAGTTCACACAGCCTTCACACAGTAGGCTAATACCTGGCTCTGTTAAGTTCCCCAGAGCTGCCCCATGCTCTGTACACACACTGCTGCTCCATCCAAAGTCAACTGTAGCAAGGAAAGAAAGGGGACGGTGTTGTGAGCTGCAGGGCACCTGCAGATATTCTGGTGTCTCAACTTGTGCCTGTTCCCAGACACTGCACTGGCCCTGGTCTGAGGGGGGATTCTGGGCAGCTGTAATCTCCCCCTGCGTTTGCCTATGACAGTAGCTTAATAATTCAAATTGATGGGTGCAAGAGGTTACTGGATCGGTTGAGAGATGAGTTAGCACAGACTGTAGGTGCTGAGCATGTGGTGAGAGAAGCAAAGCCTGATCAAGGGGTAAAAAGTCAAAGCACTGCCTAAGTAAAGGATTATCATGATTGGAGGTCTAAACGAGGTGCTGGGAGTAGTGGGGGAGCAGAAAAGGTTGATCAAGGTGCTTGATGGGGCATAAAGAGAGTTAAAGTGCTGAGTGAGGGCTCTGCTGCATACATTTAAGAATAGCACCGCAGAAAAATGGTGCAAGGCAATGTCATAGTTACATAGTTATTTGAGTTGAAACAAGACATACGTCCATCGAGTTCAACCAGAAAACAAAGTACAACACCGGCCTCTCCCTCACATATCCCTGACGATAATGACATCTTGCTACTAAGGTTATTTAATATTTTAGGAATGTCTTAAATGTTAAATAACCTTACTAACAAGATGTCATTACTGGCATCTATCATACATTCAGGGCCGGATTTCTGGCAAGCCGACATAGGCCATGGCCTAGGGCGCCAGAAATTCAGCACTGCTTAGGGCGGCTAAAGGGCAGAAAATGTGTGTTCAGGCGGGTAGAGTGTTTACAATGGTGGCCGGCCACCCGCGGCTTGTCCAGCCGCCAGTTGCAGTCTGCTCTCTCTCTATCCGTCCGCCCTCACTCTCTGATTGCCTCTCCCTCCTCAAACACACACTTGCAGCACAGACAGAGTCCTTCCGTCCGCGGCCGCTATGTATTAAAAGTTTGCATAAAGCATTGGCTAGCGGTGGGCGGCCGCGGACAGGCTGGACTCATGGTGCACCTTGAGCTAGAGCCACTCACTCATGTTCACAGTCCTCTCTGTTGTCTATCCGCAGCCGCCCGCATTGCTTTTCATGATGGAATTTGTTTCTGTGCAGCAGGCAGCTAAAGAGGAGAAACACGCTGATCGCACTGAGGTCTCGCTGTGCCACTGGGGGTGACGTATAGCAGGTCAGAAACCCCAGAGAGCACAAGCAGAGTGAGACCTCCGTGCACAGATCAGAAGGGTCGCGGTAGCTCTTTGTACACACGCTAGCCTAGCCTTCCTTCTGAAGTTCCTTGCCAGATGCCAGAGCACAGGGGAGGGAGAGAGAGGAGGCAGCTTCCCCCAGTGAGTAGAAGCGAGGCTGTAGGATCTCATGCCTGGGTGAATATACCTTCTGCTGCTAATCTGTAAGTACCTGGTCCTGACCCCTGTAGCCCAACACAGGAAGCAACATTAGGTGGTGGCTAATTTGTGTAATCTCCCACTGTAGAGGCACCACAGCTACCAGCATGTCCCTCCATAGTACAGCTTCCAGCATGAGCATGCTACTCTGCTTCATATAGGCACCATTAGCTCCCAGCAGGCTCACTCTCTTACATAGAGGCACCACATCTTCCAACATGCCCCGATGCCTTCTTATAGTATTGGGGTGATTCCCAGGGTCCCAAACCCTCTGATCTCCTGCAAAGTTAATAGTTGTGTTTGGGGGCCCTTGCAGAGTATTTGCAGTGGAATCCACCCACCTGTCCAGCCAGCGCACTGCTCTGCGTGCTTCGGTCTTCATCTTAGCAGGTACCTCGGTTCTGTGACCTGACAGCACATGAGGATGAAGCAAACACACTGAGGAGCCTACTGGCCGGACAGGTGAGTGTGATCAGCTGCGAATACTCTGCCTTGGGGCTCGGCAGCTGGCTCTGGAGGCACCCCAATACTATATAGAGGAGAGCATGCTAGAACCTGTGGCCTTGCTCAGTTTTAATTGCTTCCTTTATACTGTATACACACACAATTCCAGTGCTGGGTCCCTCCCTGGTCAAATAGGTTTCTTCAGTGCATAAGAGCAACAGTGGGCGAATGTATCAGTACTGTAGGTCCGGATATATCCAGTAATATGAAGTGCATGGAGGAAAAACACTATACACAAGCTCCTTAGCTCCTACGGGCATCTACAGATCTTACTTTCATATGCCCAGTACAGAAACACTTGCCAATGGCCATATGCTCGCACCATGAAAAAAATTAGGGGGGGGGGGGGGGCTGGGAGAAGCTGTTAGTTGGAGGGCGGCTTGTGACAGCTGGCCTTGGGCGGGAAAAAGTACAAATCCGGCCGTGCATCCATTACTTGGTCCCAGCGATCGTGTCTCCTCCACTTCCTGGTTAGTGTGCAGGAGTCCTGCAGCCAGCCAATCCCAATGCGGGGACTGAAGTCGCATGGTGACTGGCTGGCTGCAGGACAGCTGCAAACTCGCCTAGGATCAGGTAATGTACAGTGGTTTGCAAAAGTATTCGGCCCCCTTGAAATTTTCCACATTTTGTCATATTACTGCCACAAACATGAATCAATTTTATTGGAATTCCATGTGAAAGACTAATACAAAGTGGTGTACACATGAGAAGTGGAATGAAAATCATACATTATTCCAAACATTTTTTACAAATAAATAACTGCAAAGTGGGATGTGCGTAATTATTCAGCCCCCTTTGGTCTGAGTGCAGTCAGTTTCCCATAGACATTGCCTGATGAGTGCTAATGACTAAATAGAGTGCACCTGTGTGTAATCTAATGCCAGTACAAATACAGCTGCTCTGTGATGGCCTCAGAGGTTGTCTAAGAGAATATTGGGAGCAACAACACCATGAAGTCCAAAGAACACACCAAACAAGACAAATAACATTTATATCGCGCTTTTCTCCTGGCGGACTCAAAGCGCCAGAGCTGCAGCCACTAGGACGCGCTCTATAGGCAGTAGCAGTGTTAGGGAGACTTGCCTAAGGTCTCCTACTGAATAGGTGCTGGCTTACTGAACAGGCAGAGCCAAGATTCAAACCCTGGTCTCCTGCATCAGAGGCAGAGCCCTTAACTACTACACCATCCAGCCACAAGTCAGGGATAAAGTTATTGAGAAATTTAAAGCAGGCTTAGGCTACAAAAAGATTTACAAAGCGATCATTCAGAAATGGAAGGAGTGTGGCACAACTGTAAACCTACCAAGACTAGGGATGCTCAAATTCGGCTTCGAGAGATATCCGGATTTTTGCTATCCGGATATCTCCCAGTAATGCTGTGCGGGCTGGGCGGGGGGGTCAAGCTTACCTCTCTGATGTCTTCTTCGCTCGTCCCTCGGCGCCTCCCACGATGCGCTCCAAGCGGCGGTCACCTGATTACAAACACTTCCTCCTTCCGGGTTGAAGGAGGAAGTGTTTGTAATCACGTGACGCGCATGGAGCGCATCGTGGGAGGCGCCGAGGGACGAGCGAAGAAGACGTCAGAGAGGTAAGCTTGACCCCCCCCCCGCCCAGCCCGCACAGCATTACTGGGAGATATCCGGATAGCAAAAATCCGGATATCTCCCGAAGCCGAATTTGAGCATCCCTGACCAAGACAAGGCTGTCCACCTAAACTCACAGGCCGAACAAGGAGAGTGCTGGTCAGAAATGCAGTCAAGAGGCCCATGGTGACTCTGGACGAGCTGCAGAGATCCACAGCTCAGTTGGATAGGACAGCTATTAGTCGTGCACTGCACAAAGTTGGCCTTTATGGAAGAGTGGCAAGAAGAAAGCCATTGTTAACAGAAAAGCATAAGAAGTCCCGTTTGCAGTTTGCCACAAGCCATGTGGGGAGCACAGCAAATATGTGGAAGAAGGTGCTCTGGTCAGATGAGACCAAAATGGAACTTTGTGGCCAAAATGCAAAACGCTATGTGTGGCGGAAAACTAACACTGCACATCACTCTGAATACACCATCCCCACTGTCAAATATGGTGGTGGCAGCATCATGCTCTGGGGGTGCTTCTCTTCAGCAGGGACAGGGAAGCTGGTCAGAGTTGTTGAGAAGATGTATGGAGCCAAATGCAGGGCAATCTTGGGAAAAAAACTCTTGGAGTCTGCAAAAGACTTGAGACTTGAGACTGGGGTGGAGGTTCACCTTCCAGCAGGACAACGACCCCAAACATAAAGCCAGGACAACAATGAAATGGTTTAAAACAAAACATACCCATGTGTTAGAATGGCCCATTCAAAGTCCAGATCTAAATCCAATCGAGACTCTGTGGTAAGATCTGAAAACTGCTGTTCACAAACGCTGTCCATCTAATCTGACTGAGCTGGAGCTGTTATGCAAAGAAGAATGGGCAAGGATTTCAGTCTCTAGATGTGCAAAGCTGGTAGAGACATACCCTAAAAGACTGGAAGCTGTAATTGCAGCAAAAGGTGGCTCTATGAAGTATTGACTCAGGGGGCTGAATAATTACACACACCCCACTTTGCAGTTATTTATTTGCCAAAAATTTTTGGTATCATGTATGTGTAAGGCTTGGTGGTGTATTCTCCACAGTCAGCATGCATCGCATGAGCTGGCGTGGAGGAGGTACACACACCAGCACAAGGAAACAGGCTATCCCTAGTATAGTGGAGGGGAGGACTGACTCCAATAGGAGATTGTGGCGCACAGAGCCGGTGCAGATCTGACAGCCACAAACAATGCTTTCGTTATAACGTCTCAGCGCAAAGTAGCGCTGAGCGCATAAACCAGAACTGAGGAGATCAGGACAGGTAGACAGAATGAACGCTTGCTAGCTAGCGGCTACTTAGCGACAGCAAGCGTCCAAAACAAGACAGACTGGAATGAGGCAGCCAATGCGATTGCAGCGATGGCGTGCCTCACAAAGACAGGACAGGATAGTCAGGAAATAGCAGGATCAAGATAGATGAACGTAACACAGACAAATATACAATAAGTATGTTTTCCTAGCGTATTACAATTACAGCTATCAATGAAACTATTTGTAACGTCTGACTAACATATGTATATATCGGCAATGAACCGATATATGACATAAGCAGGAACGCTGACTAGGACTGGAGTAATACAGGGAACAGGACTCAGAAGGATTCGCTATCTCTTCGCAGAGATGAACGCAATCCACAAACGGTAACAGAACAGGATTCAGAAGGATTCGTTATCTCTTCGCAGAGATGAACGCAATCCACAAACAGTAACAGAACAGGATTCAGAAGGATTCGTTATCTCTTCGCAGAGATGAACGCAATCCACAAACAGTAACAGGACAGGATTCAGAAGGATTCGTTATCTCCTCGCAGAGATGAACGCAATCCACGAACAGGACCAGGAGCAGGATACTAGCTCAGCACGGGTGCTCACGATACGCGCAAACTACCAAAACGTGCTGGAAAGCTGACTAACTGCACACAGGATATAAACAGTTCGTGTACGTATACATCAGCGACACTGATGTATCAACGTAACACGAATACAAGGAAAATAATAAACGTGCTGGTATGCATATATATGGGCAATGAACCAATATATGATGCAAAACCAGCAAAGTATCTTTTAGAACAAGAAACATGATCGGGGGCTGAAGCGACAGCAAGACAGGCTTAAACTGAAGCTATGAAAACCCAAGGAAACCCTGCAGGAAGCAGATCTTTATACTGAGGTCATCCAATGGGAGCAGACATGCAGATTCCCACACAGGTGAATGATAATCAGTCACAAGCTGACAGCAGGGAAAGGCCGACAAAGCTATGCAGCTTGCATGAAAAGAGATCAGAACTACCTGAGCAGCAGCACTACTACTTCCAGCAATGCCTGCTGCAGCAGCGATCATTACAGTATGATTTTCGTTCCACTTCTCACGTGTACACCACTTTGTATTGGTCTTTCACGTGGAATTCCAATAAAATTGATTCATGTTTGTGGCAGTAATGTGACAAAATGTTGAAAACTTCAAGGGGCCGAATACTTTTGAAAGCCACTGTATACCTACACACCTGCCTACTCTCACACTAAACCCTCAGTTCTATGTCTAACCGTAAGATCCCGCAAGTGCCTAACCATAGCCACTCCACCGCTGCTGCCTAATATTGACCACACCATCCAGGCTGCCTAACCCTAACCACACCACCCCTTCTGCCTAATACTAACCACCCACCCCAACTTCCTAACACTAGCCACTCCATGCCGGCTACCTAACCCTAACCACTCAAACCCTGCTGCCTAACACTATACACTCCACCCCTGCTGCCAAATGCTATCCACTCCACCCCTGCTGCCTTCCCCAGGTCCCTAAACATTCCACCCCCGCTGCTTAACCACTCCACCCCGCTGCCTAACCCTAACTCCCCTGTATAAGTGCACCTACTCCCTGCCACCATAGGTTAGTAGCAAGGAGGTTTAGCAGCAAGGAGGTTAAATTATGGTGCCTGACAAATAGGGCTCGATTCACAAAGCGGTGATAACCCAGTTAAAGACTTTAGGCGTGATAACCATTTTTATCATGCCTAAACTCAGTTTAGGCATGATAAGTTTAGGCATGCTAAGTTTAGGCATAAGTTTAGGTGTAATAAGTTTAGGCATGCTAAGTTTAGATAAGTTTATTACGCGCGCAAAGTCCCGCACGCAAAGCAGTGCCATTAAACTCTATGCAAAGTGCACCAGACTTTGCTAGCGCAAAACTTTTGATCAGCTGTGCACTGCGGTGCTAACCCAGTTGGTGCTTAAACTTATCACGCCTAAAAACTTATCACACCTAAACTTATCATGCCTAAACTTATCACACCTAAACTTAACACACCTAAACTTATCATGCCTAAACAGAGTTTAGGCGTGATAAAGGGCTTTTCACCACGGTGCTAACTGTTAGCACCGCTTTGTGAATCAGGCCCCTAGTGTTCAGTTAGTTCACTGATGCATTAACATATACCTCATATGTCAAATTATTATCAACTTCCAGGCCTCTCCTAGATCCTAAGGGGAAATGGTCCTGACAAACTCCAGTTAGGACTCCAATAACCTGGGCAACATCACTGGGATGATTCTATACAACATGTTCTGTTGCTATGCAGGGAGGCTTAGGGATGATGGAGTGGTGCAAACATGACGTCATGCAGAGGACATCGTCATCGTCATAATCATCCTGCCCAGCTTCACTTGCCTCAGACACCTCATAAACGGCACCAACAGCAGGTACTTCATCATCCTCCTCCTCCTCACACCTTACGTCCATAGTGTCGCCTAACTCAGACATATGAGGTGGTGTAACTTGCTTAGCGCCTTCATCTTGTTGTAACAATAATGGCTGTGCATCAGTGATTTCACCACCAAATATCTCCTGCGAAGTGTCAAATGCAGTGGATGTGGTGCTAGTAGTAGCGCTGGTGGCTGCGGAAGATGAGGTGTTCTATGTTAAATAGTCAACCACGTCCTGGCAATCTTGGGAGTTGATGGGGCGTGCCTTCTTCTGAGCACTATACTTTGGGCAAGGGCTGCACAAAATCACGTCAGCACGACCTCACACAGACCTGCCGGGTGGCCTTTCTCTGGGTCTGCCTCTACCTCTGCCTCTACCTGTTTTGTCCATTTTGTCCATATGGGGATGAAGTGAAAGGTATGCACTGACTTGACTAATACAATGTGCAGTCACACAGGTGCTGTTAACAGGTATGCACGGAGTGGTACATCACACTCGCGTAGGTAGGTGGGTGCACTGAACACAACAGGTAGGTAGGTATACAGTATGCAGTAATGGGTATTACAATGTGCACCTGTCACACACACACAGACAGGTAGCGGGCAGGCACAGTGACACTGCATGCACTCACGTAGGTAGGTGGGTGCACTGAAGTGAACAACAGGTAGGTATATGCAGTGATGGGTAGTATAATGTGCACCTGTCACACACAGACAGGTACCGGACCAGCACAATGACACTGTGTGCGCTCACGTAGGTAGGTGGGTGCACTGTGAACAACAGGTAGGTAGGTATATGCAGTAATGGGTATTACAATTTGCACCTGTCACACACACACAGACAGGTAGCGGACAGGCACAATGACACTGCGTGCGCTCACGTAGGTAGGTGGGTGCACTGAAGTGAACAACAGGTATATGCAGTGATGAGTATTACAAATGTGCACCTGTCACACACAGACAGGTACCGTACCGGCACAGTGACACTGTGTGCTCTCACGTAGGTAGGTGGGTGCACTGTGAACAACAGGTAGGTATATGCAGTGATTGGTAGTATAATGTGCACCTGTCACACACAGACAGGTACTGGACCAGTACAGTGACACTGTGTGCGCTCACGTAGGTAGGTGGGTGCACTGTGGACAACAGGTAGGTATATGCAGTAATGGGTATTATAATGTGCACCTGTCACACACAGACAGGTACCGGACAGGCACAGTGGCACAGCGTGCGCTCACGTAGGTAGGTGGGTTCACTGAAGTGAACAACCGGTAGGTATATGCAGTGATGGGTATTACAATGTGCACCTGTCACACACACAGGTAGTCACTGAATGTGCTGAGCCTGGCAGTGGCACACACAGTAGGAATTACCAAGGCTGTCTATACAACACAAGTGTCTGTGGGACACACACAAGAAAAAAAAAAAAAGATCACAAGAACAAGATTAGCTCTCAAAAGAGCTGTTGAGGGGTGCTTTGCTAGCAATAAGAATCAGCAAGGAGCAAGCTAAGAAGTCTACAAGAGCCTAACTAAGCTTTCCCTATAGGTCTTTGCACAGCAGCTCTCCCTTCTCTAATTACTGCAGGCACACAAGTGAGTACAATGCCTGACGCTGCCTGCCTTTTATAAGGGGAAGGGGGGGGGCTCCAGGAGGGAGTGTAGCCTAATCGGCTACAATGTGACTGTTGACTGTGATGTAGAGGGTCAAAGTTGACTCTAATGAGGGCGAATCGAACTTCCGGAAAAGTTTGCGGTTCTCCGCAAACGTGAACCATGGAAGTTCGTTGGGAACCGTTCGCCGGCGAACAGTTTGGGCCATCTCTAATGGCAAGCAGGGAGTATGTGGCTGTGCAGTGGACCTAGTGACACCTCCTCGGCTTGCAGGCAGGCCTGCTGCCACCTCCTCTCCTCCTGCTACATCCTCTTCGCTGTCGTCCTCCTCCTTGGCTGAGTGGCAGTTCAACTCTACTGGTGCTGCGATCTCCTCTCCAGCGACACAGCCCCAGCTCCCCAGGGCCTATGCGTAATGCCAGGTATGATGGTTTCACACCATCTTAGACATGTCTTGCCTCAAAGCGGAGAGTCACACTGGAGCAGCTCTCCTGGCTGCTCTGAACAAACAAGTGAATCAGTGGCTGACCCCGCACCAGCTGGAGATCGGCAACGTGGTGTGTGACAATGGCAGCAATCTCATTTCAGCTTTGAATTTGGGAAAGTTGACACATGTACCCTGCATGGCACATGTGCTCAATCTCGTAATTCAGAGATTTGTGTCCAAGTACCCAGGCTTACAAGATGTCCTAAAGCAGTCCAGGAAGGTGTGTGGGCATTTCAGGCGGTCTTACATGGCCGAGGCACACTGCCGATATTCAACGGAGAAACAACTTGCCGGTGAGACGCTTGATTTGTGATAGCCCGACTCGCTGGAATTTGACCCTCCTGATGTTCGAGCGCTTGCTACAACAGGAGAAAGCCATCAAACAGTATCTCTACAACTACAGTCAAAGGACACAGTCTGGGGAGATGGGGATGTTCTGGCCGAAACACTGGACACTCATGTGAAATGCATGCAAGCTCATGCGGCCGTTTGAGGAGGTGACAAACCTGGTGAGTCGCAGTGAAGGCGCCGTCAGCGACTTGATCCCATATGCTTTCTTCCTGGAGCATGCCGTGCGTAGAGTGGTGGATCAAGCTGTGGAGGAGCGTGAACAGGAACAGGAGGAAGAGTTGTGGGATCAATTCTCAGCAGAAGCAGATTATTCCTTAACACCTGCAGCAGCACAGAGGGGTGAGGAGGAGGAGGAGGAAGAGTCATGTAGGGAAGAGGAGTCAGATGATGAGGAAGGTGTTGTTTTGGAGGAGGAGGATGAGGAGGAAGAACAACCGCAGCAGGTGTCGCAGGGGGCTTGTGCTGCTCAACTTTCCCGTGGTATTGTTCGTGGCTGGGGGGAAGAGGAGAACTTAGCTGACATCACTGAGGAAGAGCAAGAGGAGATGGATAGTACGTCTGAATCCAACTTTGTGCAGATGGCGTCTTTCCTGCTGTCCAGCCTGTTGGGGGACCCTCATATAAAAAAAAAACTCAAGGGGAATGAGCTGTACTAGGTGGCCGCGCTACTAGACCCTCGGTATAGGCACAAAGTGGCAGAGATGTTTCCAAATCACCAGAAGTCAGAAAGGATGCAGCACTTGCAGAACAAGCTGGCAACTATGCTTTACAATGCGTTTAAGGGTGATGTCACAGCACAACGGAATAAAAGTACCACTGCCAGTAATCCTTCTCCCATGTCCACACAGGCAAGGACAGGACGCTCCAGCGATCTCATGGTGATGTCGGACATGCGGACATTCTTTAGTCCAACGCCTCGCCTTAGCGCTTCCGGATCCACCCTCCACCAACTCCTCGACCGGCAGGTAGCCGACTACCTGGCCTTAAGTGTGGATGTAGACACTGTGAGCAGCAATTAACCCTTGGACTACTGGGTGCGCAGGCTTGACCTGTGGCCAGAGCTGTCACAATTTGCCATCCAACTTCTGTCTTGTCCTGCCTCAAGCGTCCTGTCAGAAAGGACCTTCAGCACAGCTGGAGGCATTGTCACTGAGAAGAGAAGTCACGTAAGTCAAAAAAGTGTTCAGTACCTCACCTTTATCAAAATGAATAAGGTATGGATCCCGGAGGGCTACTGCCCGCCCGAAAACGAAGTCAGTCCCTGCACACAGCATCTCTGCCTGTACGCCGTGTGACTGCCTGCCCCAAGACTAAGTTGGTCCCCAAACAGCATCTATGCCTGCAGGCCGCTTGACTGCCTTCTCCGCCACCACCAATAGGGTCCAGGACTCCAGGCGAATTCCTGAATTTATAATAATTTTTCTAGTGCGTGTACATGCCTGCTTAATTTTTCTGGGTGCACTGCAACTGCAACAACAAAACAAAAGGCATCGAGGAGAACGCCAGCACATACCGCTAAGGCTGCATCTGAAATGACCACCAGCTCAGTGTGTAGCACCTAAATAGATTTTCTGCACACTTCGCATTCAATTCAGATGCAAATCATATGCAGATCTGCTACTACTTATTATGCAAACAGGAAACTCAGGAGGAGGGGCTGGGAGCAGCTAACCTAATAGTTAAATAGTTACAAAGTTAAGAAAAGGTGGGGGGAAAGGCTGTGCATCCCTAAACACATGCTGCAATTGAATGGTTAATCGCACAGGCATACACCACCTCTGCCAGACTGAAAAACAAAACCATGTACATGTGTCAATTCCCCTTTCTGATCATTACCTTGCCGCGGTGAAGGGGCTTGCGTATTACAATGAAGCAATGACCAACGGCTATATGAGTGTCTCGGGGGGACAGACCAAATTCGATCAGCTGGACAGTCACTGTTGTTCTGTCATTGAGCTACCTCAGCTTTGCGGCCATATGGACTTGAAAACTGCCATCGCCTGCAATCTCGCCGTGGTGCGCACCAGTCCAGCACAGCTGTCAGAACACAAACAGCAGTTTGCGGTGTGTTACACAGTGAGTTTGGTGTGTCAGTGTGAAGCAGTACTCTAATTACACTCCCTGATTGATGTATACACATGCAAGATGTTTTAAAGCACTTTAGGCCTCCAATTTAGCAATGCAATGTGATTTCTGCCCTTAAAACGCTGCTGTGCGTCAAATCCAGATTTTTCCCTGGGACTTTAGGCGTGTATCCCACTCATCCATGCAAAAACTCAGATGTTAGACCCCTTGAAACATCTTTTCCATCACTTTTGTGGCCAGCATAAATGTTTCTAGTTTTCAAAGTTCGCCTCCCCATTGAAGTCTATTGCAGCTTGCAAAAGTTTGCATGTTTTTTGCGAACGTGGTTTGCGAACCGAAAATCAGAGGTTGGGGCCATCTCTAAATATGAGCCATACAAACACATTTTCAAAAATAGCATATTAAACACAAGGGACAGTCTAACCAAATCCTCCTATATTAAGGAGTCGCTTTGTCCCTACTAAAATTAAAATTAAAGTTAAGACATCTTTCCATCTTATAAAACCTTCTATAATTTATTGCAGTTCATACGACACAGTTAAGCAATACTTTTATCTTATTTCAGAAGAGGAAATATACATATAGAAACAAAGAGACTCATAATTGCTCTCTTATTGTTTGTACAT
This sequence comes from Hyperolius riggenbachi, assembly GCF_040937935.1. NCBI lineage: Eukaryota > Metazoa > Chordata > Amphibia > Anura > Hyperoliidae > Hyperolius > Hyperolius riggenbachi. The sequence continues at coordinate 161,665,111 of NC_090654.1, forward strand.
ACAGTATGCATATTGTAGATCAATCACCTACATCTAAAAACTCAAGAGATCCCGCTACCCTCAACCAACTTTAACCAATATCATGGTTTACCCTCACACATGCACAGTCACAAAAGAGCGCACTCTGGAGGCCAAATATAAAACAATATATAGACATATAACTTGTTTCTGAATCAGAATCCAGGATAATTAAGTCTCTACATGGATCTCGTGACACTTGCAAGACTACACTTATAAGACATGTCACCTGTCCTTACCTTATAAGGGAACAGCAAAAGCTGAGCCTTCCTGGACTCCAACATAGACCGTATGTGAGAAAAGAGGAGGTACTTGCTGAAGTGCCCCTGTGGTCTTGCATACATTGACAAGACCACAGGGCCTTTTAAAAACCTTTTAAAAAAAAAGATGTTGCCATAGGATGCCATAGAAGCAACATACGCACAGTGGCAGCTACCATTGAGAAAGGGAAGAGCCCTAATGCCACCAAACCAGTAGCCGTGTACTTTATTGAGCACAAACATCAGGTTCACAACAGCCATTTGGTGAACGAGCATGTCGGCCAGCCCAGGAGGTGTGGGGAAAGTAAGTGTTTTTTGTTACAGAGAAAGGCCTTTTGGATCTACACCGTTAGATAGTAGAGATGTCGCGAACCTCCGATTTTCGGTTCGCGAACCGGGTTCGCGAACTTCCGCGGACAGTTCGGTTTGCGGAAAAGTTCGCAAACCGCAATAGACTTCAATGGGGAGGCGAACTTTGAAAAATAGAAAAAATTATGCTGGCCACAAAAGTGATGGAAAAGATGTTTCAAGGGGTCTAACACCTGGACGGGGGCATGGCGGAGTGGGATACATGCCAAAAGTCCCGGGGAAAAATCTGGATGTGACGCAAAGCAGCGTTTTAAGGGCAGAAATCACATTGAATGCTAAATTGCAGGCCTAACGTGCTTTAAAACATCTTGCATATGTATACATCAATCAGGGAGTGTAATTAGAGTACTGCTTCACACTGACACACCAAACTCACTGTGTAACGCACCGCAAACTGCTGTTTGTGTAGTGACGGCCATGCTGGACTACTGCGCAATATGGCGAGATTGCTCTTCCTCACTCAGTGATGTCAGGTAATGTGTGACTTCCTTCTCAACTTTCCATGGCATTGGCATTGTTAAAAAGCTTACGTTTTGTTTTTAAATTACATTTTCTACTTGCTGTGTACTTGTTCAGTACCGCTACAATGAGAATCCTGTGGAGGCGGGCAAGTCTGCCATTGTGACCCCGGGTAATGGCCGGGTAATGAGGGGTTTGAATCCGGTGTGGAGCCTGAGCAACGGCTACCACTACACATCCAAGGAGGGCAGCGGGCAGGCATGCACGCCCGCCCGCCCCGAGGTAGTGACCAAAAATAACAATACAGGAGGCGGACTTTCGAGGCCCTGCTGTGTATTTGAAATGAATGTACTTTAAATCCTTGAATGAGAACCAGTTATGGCGGGCAAAGATGACACCACATTCCTTTCACGAGAATCATATGGAGGCGGGCAAGTCTGCCATTTGTGACCCCGGGTAATGGCCGGGGAATGAGGGATGGAATCCGGTGTGGAGCCTGAGAAACGGCTACCACTACACATCCAAGGAGGGCATGCACGCCCGCCCCGAGGTAGTGACCAAAAATAACAATACAGGAGGCGGACTTTCGAGGCCCTGCTGTGTATTTGAAATGAATTAACTTTAAATCCTTTAACAGGAATCCGTTATGGAGGGCAAGTCTGCCATTGTCACCGCAGGGAATGAATGTTGGATTCCGGCCCGAAGTGGGAGCCTGCTGAGACCCATGCTGTAGCTGCCCTGACCGTGCTTTGCAGACCAGGCATCTGGGGTCAGATGGACCCTTGAGCCAGCAGAAGACAAACCAAGTCGAAAGCATTTGCCAACAGGGCCGGATTTGTACTTTTTACCGCCCAAGGCCAATGTCACCAGCCGCCCCCTTTCAGTATAGGTAGCAAGATAACCCTTCCCTCCAGAATCGGTAGCTAGATGACCCCACCCCTCTTTCCCTCTAGTATAGGTAGCCTGATGACCCCTTCTCCTCCCCCTCCAGTATAGATAGCCAGATTACTCCCTGAATCCCTTCCTTTCCCACTCCCCTCTTTCAGTACAGCTTGCCTCCGCACCGCAGCAGCAATCAGTGTCACTCACTTCTCTGCTTATCTTCAGTGTAGAAGCTTCCTCTTCCCCTCCGTCTCCAATGCTGCCAAAGTCCGTAGCTGTCCGCCACAATGCCAGATAGCTGGCAGCAGAGTACTCGCGGTCAGGCACTCACCTGATCTCCCTGCATTGCAGCATTTGCAAGCTTGCAAATGCTGCATCAGGTTAGTCTGCTGCTTTGGTGCCCTTGCTCCTGTGGTGCCCTAGGCCATGGCCTAGGTGGCCTAGGCCTAAATCCGGCCCTGTTTGCCTAGAATGTTTTACGGAGGGCAAGTTTTTTTGCCCTTTTTTTACATTGTTTGAAAATGATAGATGGTTGTATTTTTAAATAGTTTGAAAGTTTAGATGGTTGTATTTTTAAATTGTTTGAAAGTTTAGATGGTTGTATTTTTAAATTGTTTGAAAGTTTAGATGGTTGTATTTTTAAATTGTTTAACCACTTGAGGACCACAGTCTTTTCGCCCCTTAAGGACCAGAGCCTTTTTCTCCATTCAGACCACTGCAGCTTTCACGGTTTATTGCTCGGTCATACAACCTACCACCTAAAGGAATTTTACCTCCTTTTCTTGTCACTAATACAGCTTTCTTTTGCTGCTATTTGATTGCTTCTGCGAGTTTTAGTTTTTATTATATTCATCAAAAAAGACATGAATTTTGGCAAAAAATGACTTTTTTAACTTGCTGTGCTGACATTTTTCAAATAAAGTAAAATTTCCTATACATTTGAGCGCGAAAGTTATTCTGCTACATGTCTTTGATAAAAAAAAAAACATTCAGTGTATATTTATTGGATTGGGTAAAAGTTATAGCGTTTACAAACTATGGTGCCAAAAGTGAATTTTCCCATTTTCAAGCATCTCTGACTTTTCTGCGCACCTGTCAGGTTTCATGAGGGGCTAAAATTCCAGGATAGTACAAATACCCCCCAAATGACCCCATTTTGGAAAGAAGACATCCCAAAGTATTCAGTGAGAGGCATGGTGAGTTCATAGAAGATTTTATTTTTTGTCACAAGTTAGCGGAAAATGACACTTTCTGACAAAAAAAAAGAAAAAAAAAAGTTTCCATTTCTTCTAGCTTGCGACAAAAAAAAAATGAAATCTGCCACGGACTCACTATGCTCCTCTCTGATTACCTTGAAGTGTCTACTTTCCAAAATGGGGTCATTTGTGGGGTGTGTTCACTGTCCTGGCATTTTGGGGGGTGCCTAATTGTAAGCACCCCTGTAAAGCCTAAAGATGCTCATTGGACTTTTGGCCCCTTAGCGCAGTTAGGCTGCAAAAAAGTGCCACACATGTGGTATTGCCGTACTCAGGAGAAGTAGTATAATGTGTTTTGGGGTGTATTTTTACACATACCCATGCTGGGTGGGAGAAATATCTCCGTAAATGACAATTGTTTTATTTTTTTTACACACAATTGTCTATTTATAGAGATATTTCTCCCACTCAGCATGGGTATGTGGAAAAATACACCCCAAAACACATTATACTACTTCTCCTGAGTACGGAGATACCACATGTGTGGCACTTTTTTGCACCCTAACTGCGCTAAGGGGCCCAAAGTTCAATGAGTACCTTTAGGATTTCACAGGTCATTTTGAGAAATTTCGTTTCAAGACTACTCCTCACGGTTTAGGGCCCCTAAAATGCCTGGACAGTATAGGAACCCCACAAATTACCCCATTTTAGAAAGAATACACCCCAAGGTATTCTGTTAGGAGGATGGTGAGTTCATAGAAGATTTTTTTTTTTTTGTCACAAGTTAGCGGAAATTGATTTTAATTGTTTTTTTCACAAAGTGTCATTTTCCGCTAACTTGTGACAAAAAATAAAATCTTCTATGAACTCACCATACTCTTAACGGAATACCTTGGGGTGTCTTCTTTCTAAAATGGGGTCATTTGTGGGGTTCCTATACTGCCCTGGCATTTTAGGGGCCCTAAACCGTGAGGAGTAGTCTTGAAACCAAATGTCGCAAAATGACCTGTGAAATCCTAAAGGTACTCATTGGACTTTGGGCCTCTTAGCGCACTTAGGGTGCAAAAAAGTGCCACACATGTGGTACCGCCGTACTCAGGAGAAGTAGTATAATGTGTTTTGGGGTGTATTTTTACACATACCCATGCTGGGTGGGAGAAATATCTCTGTAAATGACAATTGTTTGCTTTTTTTAACACACAATTGTCCATTTACAGAGAGATTTCTCCCACCCAGCATGGGTATGTGTAAAAATACACCCCAAAACACAATATACTACTTCTTCTGAGTACGGCGATACCACATGTGTGACACTTTTTTGCAACCTAGGTGCGCTAAGGGGCCTAACGTCCTATTCACAGGTCATTTTGAGGCATTTGGATTCTAGACTACTGCTCACGGCTTAGGGCCCCTAAAATGCCAGGGCAGTATAGGAACCCCACAAGTGACCCCATTTTAGAAAGAAGACACCCCAAGGTATTCTGTTAGGAGTATGGTGAGTTCATAGAAGATTTTTTTTTTGTCACAAGTTAGCGGAAAATGACACTTTGTGAAAAAAAAAACAATACATATCAATTTCCGCTAACTTGTGACAAAAAATAAAATCTTCTATGAACTCATCATACACCTAACAGAATACCTTGGGGTGTCTTCTTTCTAAAATGGGGTCACTTGTGGGGTTCCTATACTGCCCTGGCATTTTAGGGGCCCTAAACCGTGAGGAGTAGTCTTGAACCCAAATGTCTCAAAATGACCTGTGAAATCCTAAAGGTACTCATTGGACTTTGGGCCCCTTAGCACAGTTAGGCTGCAAAAAAGTGTCACACATGTGGTATCGCCGTACTCAGAAGAAGTAGTATAATGTGTTTTGTGGTGTATTTTTACATATAACCATGCTGGGTGGGAGAAATATCTCTGTAAATGACACATTTTTGATTTTTTTTTACACACAATTGTCCATTTACAGAGAGATTTCTCCCACCCAGCATGGGTATGTGTAAAAATACACCACAAAACACATTATACTACTTCTCCTGAGTATGGCGATACCACATGTGTGACACTTTTTTGCAGCCTAGGTGCGCTAAGGGGCCCAACGTCCTATTCACAGGTCATTTTGAGGCATTTGTTTTCTAGACTACTCCTCACGGTTTAGGGCCCCTAAAATGCCAGGGCAGTATAGGAACCCCACAAGTGACCCCATTTTAGAAAGAAGACACCCCAAGGTATTCCGTTAGGGGTATGGTGAGTTCATAGAAGATTTTATTTTTTGTCACGAGTTAGTGAAAAATGACACTTTGTGAAAAAAACAATAAAAATCCAATTTCCGCTAACTTTTGACAAAAAATAAAATCTTCTATGAACTCATCATACACCTAACAGAATACCTTGGGGTGTCTTCTTTCTAAAATGGGGTCACTTGTGGGGTTCCTATACTGCCCTGGCATTTTACGGGCCCAAAACTGTGAGTAGTCTGGAAACCAAATTTCTCAAAATGACTGTTCAGGGGTATAAGCATCTGCAAATTTTAAAGACAGGTGGTCTATGAGGGGGCAAATTTTGTGGAACCGGTCATAAGCAGGGTGGCCTCTTAGATGACAGGATGTTTTGGGCCTGATCTGATGGATAGGAGTGCTAGGGGGGTGACAGGAGGTGATTGATGGGTGTCTCAGGGGGCGGTTAGAGGGGAAAATAGATGCAATCAATGCACTGGGGAGGTGATCGAAAGGGGGTCTGAGGGGGATCTGAGGGTTTGGCCGAGTGATCAGGAGCCCACACAGGGCAAATTAGGGCCTGATCTGATGGGTAGGTGTGCTAGGGGGTGACAGGAGGTGATTGATGGGTGTCTCAAGGTGTGATTAGAGGGGGGAAATAGATGCAAGCAATGCACTAGCGAGGTGATCAGGGCTGGGGTCTGAGGACGTTCTGAGGTGTGGGCGGGTGATTGGGTGCCCGCAAGGGGCAGATTAGGGTCTAATCTGATGGGTAACCGTGACAGGTGGTGATAGGGGGTGATTGATGGGTAATTAGTGGGTGTTTAGAGGAGAGAAGAGATGTAAACACTGCACTTGGGAGGTGATCTGATGTCGGATCTGCGGGCGATCTATTGATGTGGGTGGGTGATCAGATTGCCCGCAAGGGGCAGGTTAGGGGCTGATTGATGGGTGGCAGTGACAGGGGGTGATTGATGGGTGGCAGTGACAGGGGGTGATTGATAGGTGATTGACAGGTGATCAGTGGGTTATTACAGGGAATAACAGATGTAAATATTGCACTGGCGAATTGATAAGGGGGGGTCTGAGGGCAATCTGAGCGTGTGGGCGGGTGATTGGGTGCCCGCAAGGGGCAGATTAGGGTCTAATCTGATGGGTAACAGTGACAGGTGGTGATAGGGGGTGATTGATGGGTAATTAGTGGGTGTTTAGAGGAGAGAAGAGATGTAAACACTGCACTTGGGAGGTGATCTGATGTCGGATCTGCGGGCGATCTATTGGTGTGGGTGGGTGATCAGATTGCCCGCAAGGGGCAGGTTAGGGGCTGATTGATGGGTGGCAGTGACAGGGGGTGATTGATGGGTGGCAGTGACAGGGGGTGATTGATAGGTGATTGACAGGTGATCAGTGGGTTATTACAGGGAATAACAGATGTAAATATTGCACTGGCGAATTGATAAGGGGGGGTCTGAGGGCAATCTGAGCGTGTGGGTGGGTGATTGGGTGCCCGCAAGGGGCAGATTAGGGTCTAATCTGATGGGTAACGGTGACAGGTGGTGATAGGGGGTGATTGATGGGTAATTAGTGGGTGTTTAGAGGAGAGAAGAGATGTAAACACTGCACTTGGGAGGTGATCTGATGTCGGATCTGCGGGCGATCTATTGGTGTGGGTGGGTGATCAGATTGCCCGCAAGGGGCAGGTTAGGGGCTGATTGATTGGTGGCAGTGACAGGGGGTGATTGATGGGTGGCAGTGACAGGGGGTGATTGATAGGTGATTGACAGGTGATCAGTGGGTTATTACAGGGAATAACAGATGTAAATATTGCACTGGCGAATTGATAAGGGGGGGTCTGAGGGCAATCTGAGCGTGTGGGCGGGTGATTGGGTGCCCGCAAGGGGTAGATTAGGGTCTAATCTGATGGGTAACAGTGACAGGTGGTGATAGGGGGTGATTGATGGGTGATTGATGGGTAATTAGTGGGTGTTTAGAGGAGAGAAGAGATGTAAACACTGCGCTTGGGAGGTGATCTGATGTCGGATCTGCGGGCGATCTATTGTGTGGGTGGGTGATCAGATTGCCCGCAAGGGGCAGGTTAGGGGCTGATTGATGGGTAGCAGTGACAGGGGGTGATTGACAGGTGATTGACGGGTGATTGACAGGTGATTGACAGGTGATTGACAGGTGAGCAGGGGGGATAGATGCATACAGTACACGGGGGGGGGTCTGGGGGGGGTCTGGGGAGAATCTGAGGGGTGGGGGGGTGATCAGGAGGGGGCAGTGGGCAGGGGGGGGGGATAAAAAAAAAATAGCGTTGACAGATAGTGACAGGGAGTGATTGATGGGTGATTAGGGGGGTGACTGGGTGCAAACAGTGGTCTGGGGGGTGGGCAGGGGGGGGTCTGAGGGGTGCTGTGGGCGATCAGGGGGCAGGGGGGGTAAATCAGTGTGCTTGGGTGCAGACTAGGGTGGCTGCAGCCTGCCCTGGTGGTCCCTCGGACACTGGGACCACCAGGGCAGGAGGCAGCCAGTATAATAGGCTTTGTATACATTACAAAGCCTATTATACATACGTGCAGCGGCGATCCGGGTGCTAGTAACCCGCCGGCGCTTCCGAACGGCCGGCGGGTTACTACGAGCGGTGGGCGGAGCGAGTCCCCGGCGGCTGATCGCGTCACGAATGACGCGATCGCCGCATAGCCACTCCCGCAGCCGCCCCCGCCGATGGGCGTATTGCGGTCGTTTGGGCCCGGACTTTGCCGCCGCCCATCGGCTGGGGGCGGTCCTCAAGTGGTTAAGTGTAGCCATTCTTCCTCCCCCCAGCCACGAACAATACCATGGGAACGTGGAGCAGCAGAAGGTGACGGCTGCCGCGGTTGTTCTCCGCGGATTGTCTTTTGAGGGGTGCTGCTTTTCCTCAGGTGTTCTTGCCATAGCTGTTTGTGCCTTTTCTCCAGGTGCCTTCGTAAGGCACTTGTCCCTACGTGAGAGTTGGCCTTTCCACGGCTCAATTTTTGCTGGCAGAGACAACAGATGGCTTTGCTCCGATCTGAGACACACACGTTAAAAAATTTCCAAACCGCTGAGCCCCCCTGGGGTGATGGCGCTATGGTGGCATCAGCAGCTGACGTTGAAGGGCATGTTGGCTGTCTGGCCATAGCTGGCGATACATGGCGCCGGACACTGCCCCCAGCTGTTTCTGAGGACGAGCTCCCTCTGCTTCTATCATGGAGTCGTCTCCTCCTAGTCCTCTCTGACTCCTCCTCTGAACTGTCCCCCTGGTCATCTCCTCTACCGGGAACATATGTGGTATCCGTATAATCGTCATCATAATCCTCCTGGCCAGCTGCACTTTCCTCAGACACCTCCTCAACTGCACCAACTTCAGGTGTTTCATCAGCCTCCTCCACACACGTTACGTCCATGCTATCGCCATCTAACTCAGACGTAGGAGGTGGTGTACCTGCGCCTTCTTCTTGTTGTTGCAGTAGTGGCTGTGAATCGGTGATTTCACCACCACCACCACCACCAAATAACTCCTGCGAAGTGTCAAATGCAGCGGATGTGGTGCTTGTAGCGCTGGTGGCTGCGGGAGATGAGGTGTTCTGTGTTAAATACTCAATCACCTCCTCACGATTTTGGGAAGTGATGGCACGTGCCTTCTTCTGAGCACTGTATTTTGGGGCAGGTCCGCATGAAATCACAGCAACACCACCTCGAACAGACCTGCCGGTGCCTGGTGGCCTTCCTCTGGGTCTGCCTCTACCTCTTCCTCTACCTGGTTTGTCCATTTTGTCCATCTCGGGGGGATGCTAGGTATATGCAGTGAGCTGGGTTCACTGAACAGTAAAGGTACTAGGATGCGGTGAGGTGGGTTCACTCAACACAACAGGTTGTAGTAGGTATATGCAGTGAGCTGGGTTCACTCAACACTACAGGTAGTTATGTGCAGTGATGAGGTGGGTTAAGTAAACACAACAGGTAGTAGTAGGATGCAGTGAGCTGGGTTCACTCAACACAACAGGTAGTAGTAGGTATATGCAGTGAGCTGGGTTCACTCAACACTACAGGTAGTTATGTGCAGTGATGAGGTGGGTTAAGTAAACACAACAGGTAGTAGTAGGATGCAGTGAGCTGGGTTCACTCAACACAACAGGTAGTAGTAGGTATATGCAGTGAGCTGGGTTCACTCAACACTACAGGTAGTTATGTGCAGTGATGAGGTGGGTTAAGTAAACACAACAGGTAGTAGTAGGATGCAGTGAGCTGGGTTCACTCAACACTACAGGTAGTTATGTGCAGTGATGAGGTGGGTTAAGTAAACACAACAGGTACTGGGGGTATATGCAGTACTGGGTAGTACAATGTAAAGCTCCATGTCACACAAACAGGCAGTCAGTCACTGAATGTGCTGGGCTGCTGGCAGTGGCACACACACTATCAATTAGCAAGGCTGTGCATGCAACAAAAGTGTCAGTTTGACACACAGTAAAAAAAAAAAGTACAGGATGAGCTCTGACAAAAGCTAGGGTGCTATAAAGCAATAACAATCAGCCAAGGAGCAAACTAAGCAGCCAAGAACCTAACTAATCTGTCCCTAGAAGAACAAGTCTGCAGCAGCTGTCCCTTTCCTCTCACTAGCAGACACACGAGTGAGTGTAATGGCTGCCGGAGCCTGCCTTATATAAGGAGGGGGGTGGGGCTCCAGGGCTTACTGTAGCCTGAATGGCTACAATGTGCCTGCTGACTGTGATGCAGAGGGTCAAAGTTGACCCTCATAGTGCATTATGGGGCGAATCGAACTTCCGTAAAAGTTCGCCTGGCGCAGGCGAACGCGAACCACCAATGTTCGCCAGGAACCGTTCGCCGGCGAACCGTTCGCTACACCTCTATTAGTTAGTACCGTAATTCCCCTTGGTCTTAATAGCCATAATGGATTGTCCTGTTTCTTGCCATCTAGGTAGTTATTTATGATTTAATGCTGCAATGTGAATGTTGCTGTTTAACATAACTTTTGCTGTTTAACATAACCCATAGAGCCACATTTATTAATGTATTTATTGTATTTATAAAGCGCCAACATATTACGCAGCGCTGTACATTAGTTAAGGTTACAGACAATATTTAGGGGTGACATACAGCAATGAGACAATACAGGAATACATGCAAACCAGATCACTCAGCATAGTATGAAAGGTCAGTCACTTAGTCAGTCACTGGATGGGAGCATTGAGATTAGGCAAGTCGAGTTCACTCGAGAGTTCACTCAGATCCATAGGATGGGTGTACGGTAACGGAGGTGCATGAACATGTAGGAGACATAAGGAGGAGGACAGGCTTGCAATCTAGAGGGAGAGATAGGGACACAAAAGGTAGGGGACCAGAGCTGTGTGTTTAGAGCACAAATGAGAGGGGGGGGGGAAGGGGGTAGGCAAGAGTGAAAAGGTGAGTTTTGAGGGCCTTCTTGAAGATGTTGCCATGTCATGCACTGGGGAGGATCAACCAATCTGAAACAGTCTGTATGCATGTTGGATTATTGTGGCTTTATACAATTAAGAAGCTGACACATCACTGCATTCCAACAGTCAGGGGCGCCTCTAGCCATTTTGTCACTCCAGGCAAGAAAACCTGTGGCGCCCCCCCCCCCTCCCCCCAATGAAAATAATCGTAATGGTGCAGCATTTCACCAGAAAATAATCGGAATGCGGCAGCATTTCACCAAAAGATGCACTTACTGTGGCAGTGTTTCACCCAAAAATTATCGTAATGCGGCACTGTTTCACTAGAAAATACAAGTATTGCGGCAGCATTTTACCAGAACATAATTGTACCGCGGCAGCGTTTCACCAGAAAATACACGTATTGTGGCAGCGTTTCACCAGAAAATAATTCTAATGCGGCAGAGTTTCACCAGAAAATACATGTATTGCATCAGTGTTTCTCCACAAAATACAATACATTACCTGTCTGAAACCTCCGCTGGCTCTGGGCGCACTCCATGTGCCACGTGGTTGCCTAGTAATGTGGCCACGTGTGTGATGTCTTATGTCACACGTGTGTCCTTACTAGGCAACAACGTGGGGCATGCATGTATGGAGAACGGAGTAAGCCCGGGGGCTGCGGACAGGTAATGTACCACTTGCACTGGGTACTGAGGGGACACCGCTGGTGGTTTCAGCACGTTCAACGCTCGTCCCGAAATCACACGCCATTACTGCCGAGCACCCGTTTGAGCAAGTCTGCCCTATATCTTGCAGCATGTGCAATCAATTAATGCAACCAAATTCGGGCCGAAATTGGTCGCTTGTCGGTCGGGCATACACTTGGTGGCAGCTATTTTCATCAGATTCGATTATAATAATTGAACCGGATGGACGATTTGCAGCCAAGTCGCCTGATGTATGCGTGTGCAGAAGACCCAGGCTAGACGCGACTTGAACCAGTTATCAGGGCTGATCGTGGCTGAACGGCAGACCGTGGATGGATGGCGAGGGACTCGCACGTGCTTATGGGGCTGGAGGAAGCCATGGGTAAGTATCAAATCAAGATTATGCCAGCTCCGGTACACTTTAAATTACTTAAAGGGATCTTGAGCAGAAGCTGTGGGTATGCATATAGGCATACCCATGGCTATTTAGTAAAGAGGGGACACTCACTGACCCCTTCAGTAAGCTCTGCTTCTTACCGGGTGGCCGCTATGAATTACATGGCAACAAGCGACACTGAAGAAAAGTTGAGCTGTCCTCCGGAACAGGAAGGCTGAGAGTCGTCTCTGTGCATGCACTGGCTTCCTGCTTCCCTCCCTGCGTGAAACAAATAATGATGCGCAGCAGAGGGAGAGGGGAAGAGGCCAGGAAGCCTGTACATGTGCAGAGGACAGCCTTTCTGGTCCAGGGACAGCACGACTTAGCTTCAGTGTTGTTTGTTGCCATGTAATTTATAGCGGGGAGAAGCAGCGCTTACTGAAGGGGCTGATGAGATTCGCCTCTTTACTAAATAGCCATGGCCATGGGTATGCTTATATGCAAACCCATGGCTTCTGCTCAGGCTACAAAGACCAGAGAAATGTCACAGGTAATTTTTTTTAACTTTGTGTTCAGTCTTTGCTTATCTCTCCTCTCACCTGACCACTGCCCCCCACCCCCCCTAACAGCATGCAGCTATTGTTTTTTGATCTTCTCAGCAGGTGGTCAGTCATTGTCCTAATCAGGACTCAAAATCTCCGGATCTCTGGCAGAAGTGCTGATTACAGCAAGGGACATGACATGAGACTTGAGTCTCCTGACAGGCAGCTGTGCACAGTGTATATCAGCATCCTACAGTTCACATGCTACATGCCGATATACACAGCTCTAAAGCAGCCCATACACTCAGCCGATTTTCTGGCCGACCGATCGATCGCGATCGATCGATCGATCGATCGATCGCAAATCGGTTGGCCAATCGACCGATCGACGGCCGATTTCGATCGATTTCGATGGATTTCCATCGAACTTGCAGGGTGGAAAATTTAGGTCGATCTGATGAGATTGCTTATCAGTTTGCATTGGCCTTAATGGAAATCTGATGGCAAAAAAATGCCATCAGATCGAATTTCAACAGATTTCAAACTGAAATCTATTGGAATTCTATCCTGGTAAAAAATGTTCTAAAAACGCATCAGATAGATCATCAGATGCATTTCTTATCTGTCTGCTGCCAATCTGACGAGTGTATGGGCACCTTAAGTGGGCTCGCCTCACACAGTGCACAGCTGCCTTGTCAGGAGACTCGTTGTCCTCTCTCCTTATCAGAACCAGCGTTGTTGCACCAATGGGTTTGGCGTGCAGAGACCACCCCTGGAGTCACAGGGAATCCACAGCAATCATCAAAGGTCCGCACCATCCAATTTTCAAGTTTCAAGTTTCTTTATTTATAGCTCTTATAAAAAGACATGATTAAAACCAGATGCTGCAATGATTTGAGAAAGAAGTATCGAAACGCCTGTGCGTCATCATCATGCAGATTTGCTTTTAATCATGTCTTTTTATAAGAGCTATAAATAAAGAAACTTGAAACTTGAAAATTGGATGGTGCGGACCTTTGATGATTGTCCTCTCTCCTTATCAGCACTGCTGGCTGCCGCTGATTGCAGTGAGTCTCCCCCCTGCAGCTTACTCTCACCTCTGCAGAGGAAACACGATCTAGTGGGTTAGGTATGGCAAGCCAAGCAACTCCGATCTTCTGGCTGGCGGGGGCCAGAGTCAGATTCACACGCTCTGTGGCTGCTTCCAGGAAGGGGCGGGGAGGTGGGACAGAGCTATGTACCTATTGGCCGAGGGGCGGAAGGATAGTGTAGTAAAGGAGCTGAGAGTAGCACTGAACAGTGACAGGGGGAGAAGGAATGGTCAGACGTGAAAGATAATTAACGTTAGTAACGGCTGGTACCGCCTTTTGATAGGAATGCGCCCCAAGCGGCTGCTTGTAGTGCCTGCTGCTTCAGGCGCCCCTGCCAACAGTTCTGGAGGTGTGGTTAGCTCACAGGGACAACAAAGGATGATTTGCATATTCAGCAGTGATGCATGGTGGGAGACATCATATGCTCACTCCAATCTGAATAATCGCAAATACCTTCTGTTTTAAGAAGGCACATTTTATATGATAAATTTGTACAAGGTTTTTCTTTTTCAGTTTTCTTTCTCACAGGATGTCACGCTGGGTGTTCTATTTTCCTTTACTATGGGTAGCTTAGTAGGTAACATTTTTTTCACACTCTCTTTTTATTGATAGCTGCCATTGATTTGCATAGTGCCTTTTTTGTGACATTTTCCCTGTTGCTTTTTTTGCAGTGTGGTGTACTTTTAGCAATGCAGGAGTGAACGCATTATCCTATGCATTTGTTCTACTGCATTGTCATGCACATACAACAGTCATGCTCATGTCATATGACCATGCACAGGGAGCTGCATGCCCCCTGTAGTTTCCAGGGGATGGAATGATTACTTTGCACTGCTCTGGCTTCCAAGGGGTGCAAAGTTTTCATGTGCACCACCCTGTGCAAACATAACCGACCATTTGGCCAATCACAATCCAAGGCCTGTGATTGCCATGGTGATACAGCCAGCATGATTATGTTACCTTGGTGATGCTTATGAGGGGCATCACAGAGTAGCAGCGAGCAGCGGCCGCCTTGGCCTGTGAGCATCGGCTCATGGTGATGAAACCCTTGGTCCAGACCTGGAGGTGGGATTTCCACCCAATGGTCAGGCAATGGCACACGAGGTGACTGTAGTGTAGGTACTGTCATATATGTTTTTCAGGCTTGGAGGGACATTATGCATTGGCATTATTGTGATGGAAATGTGCTTATGTTTACATATGCAAATTAGCATGTTTGTTTGGTGGCAACTTTGAATTGTGGGTGTGTTAATATGTGTTACATTGTTTATAAGCCTTTTATGCACATGTAATATTTTGACAATGGAGACCTGTGGCGCTGAAGCCCCCAGAATGGTCGTTGTTGACTTGAATGGACATTTGCCAATTTATGTAAATAAACATTGCTTGTTTCTCTACTGACTGAGTGTGTGGACCTTTTAGATTCTATTATAGACGTTATCCGGTGCCTTTTTATAACCGAAATCACGCTTATCAGCTACATCTGATGCCCTTTCTTCCAGACGCCCTTTTTACATGTATGCGAATAAAGTGCAGTGCTTAATGAAATAGAATTGCAGGATCAATTAAAAAAAATTATAATAATACTATTATGCAGTTACAATCTAAACTAGTAGTATTGTGCCATTAATGTGACTGGCATTACATCTTAAATATTACAATGTATTACTCTATGTATAGGAATGATACATAACAAACATGTACGATAAAGAGTTGGTTTGATCTTTCACAGTGCATTTTTTCACAAGTATTCTAAAACTGCTTAACATACCATTTTGTTTCCCCTATTGGGAAAGACAGAATTCAGACTTTGATTTTTTTCTCTAGATGGTTATGACCCCCAAGGGCCTTCATCTTTGCTACAGCAAATCTAATTAGCATCATGACTGCCATGGGTGGAATAACTGATCACACCTCAACCATGATGAAGGCATTGGTTTTATAGAGGAGTACGCAGGGATGTGTACCATTATTGCTTTAGTGAGGGGAGTCACTTGTCATCTAAATTACTTTGTCATAAAAAATTACTAAACACATTAAAACTTTAAAGTGTTCTCAAAGCACAATTTAAACTAAATAGAAAACATACTTTGCCAAGGTTATTTATAGAGATATAAGTCAATATTTCTACTTTGTTTAGAACCCCTAAATGCATCAAAAATTAACGCCACATTAACAATCCTGGAACATTAAAAGGAAGATTAAGCTAATGAGAACATTAGCAAGTTCATTGTTTCTGTTCAAGGCGAGAACTATTACTTTGGTGGAATTGAAATGGTTGTGGTCCTCAGACCATAAAGCACTGCAATCCTGATAGGAGGATCAGATATTTCAGAAAGCTTCTCAGGGTAAAAGAGGTCTCATTGATTTTCTTATATAATGTGAATTACCAGAGGACAAAGAAAAAAGAGAAGGAAGAAGACAGTGGACTAGGCAAGCAGGAAGGCAGCTGATAAGACTGTAATCATTGTAAAAGATGAAGAACAATTCACCAGTGCATTGGGCTACTAGGTCACAATGAAAGCAAGAAGAGACAAAGGGACTTCCTAGGATATTGTGCTTAATCTCAGAACAATAATCTTATAAATTAAATAGTTTTAATTGACAATGTCAAATGCATATGTTTTATGTCTCAATGATTAATTCAAACGTTTTTTATTTACTATTATTTTAGTACCCAACTCTAAGCACAAATGTTTTGCTAGTCCTGTGTCGACAGAGGTTGTTTTAATCTATGTATACAATCTTTTATCAGCAGATGCCAAATAAATTACCTCTTTATTATTATTTTGTGTTTATTTAGTGCTGACATATTCCATAGACTAGATATTGAGCTTGCGCTTTAAAAAGTGCTAGCACTTTGGCGATTAGCAGAATCCCCTTCTAATTGCCTAAATGTGAACGAGTCCTAAAGCCTTGCACATGCTTATTTGGCACATTTTGGGGGCTCAGGCAGCCGGTTCCCAAGTGTGGCTTGCTGGGCATGGATTCCCCCCTTTAGCCAGATGTCCGCAATCTAGCCAAGAGCCTTTACTCACCTCCCAGGCTCCAGCTATGAGCCGCTGTAGAACCCTCTGCTCTGGCCAGCATCC
Organism: Hyperolius riggenbachi; assembly: GCF_040937935.1. Classification (NCBI taxonomy): domain Eukaryota; kingdom Metazoa; phylum Chordata; class Amphibia; order Anura; family Hyperoliidae; genus Hyperolius; species Hyperolius riggenbachi. Next base: position 161,681,757 of record NC_090654.1, read on the forward strand.
CCACTCGTACTGCCGCTCAGTTCCGGCGGCTTGATGACGTCATCAAGCCAGGATCCGATACTTACGTCAGAGTGAGCGGGGATGCTGGCCAGAGTGGAGGGGAATGCTGATCGCCGTGGGAAGAGCAGGAAGGTGAGTGGATCCTCTTCTTTCCCTCCTACAGCCGCAGCTCTTACTGGTGATCACTACAATCCGCCGGAGATCGTAGTGATCACGTGATCAAAAGCCATACGCAATGGCTTTTGATCCCTGAGGGGAGATGTCAGCTGTCTTATGACAGCTTAATCTCCCCTCTCAGGTGCGCGCAATCGCGGCGGGATGCTTCGTTTTCGTGGATGTTGAATCTACCTACATCCAGTTAGAGCCGAAGCACCACTTGCTGGATGTAGATTCCTACTACGTCGGTCCCCATTAGGTTAAAATTCAGGTAGAAAGTGAGACCTAGTCACTGCTATCCCATGGCAGAACGAGGGGTCTTTACCCCCCAAATCCCCCATGCAAAATCCACGACTTTCTTGGTCGTGGATTTTGCTGTTCTTGGAGGCAGAGCTTTCGGCTGCAGCTCTGCCTCCATGTGCCTCTTTCAGCTACGGGTCTCCGCCTCTCTCCCGCCCTTCTCAGTGAAGGAAGAATGAGAGGGTCGGGCGGAGGCGGAGATATGAGATGATAGACGAATGTAGAGGCAGAGTTGCAGCTGAAACCTCTCACGGAAGCGCTCCCTGCAGGGTGCCCTGGGGGATTTGGGGGGTAAAGACCCCTCGTTCTGCTGCTGGATAGCGGCGTTTTAGCAGGGGCAAACATGCCTCATATAAATAAAAGTTAAAAAGCAGTTTTTAAACTGGCTTCAGTGTCTCTTTAAGTCATGTAGCATATTAGTGTATGCCTAGTATTAGTTAGCTAGGTAGATTTTTTTCCCCTCTTTTTTAAAAATTTATATTATTACTGCTTCAGAGACCAAGGTGAATAATGCGCTAGCAGAATAGTGCTGTAAGATTATCAGAATAAGAGAAAGAAATCCAGGTATTTACTTCTCTCTATATCTTTTATTCCAAACACAGTGGGTCATATACAGCGTAATTCATGATATGGGAAGAAAGGCCTTTCTTCTTTCCATTAGCACCCAGTGTTCTGTGCATGCTGCAGAAAGGTCTGTTAAATGCTGCAACGGCACTTAAATATCAAAAGAACCATTTAAAGTAACCAAAATACATTACTTCAGAAATGGACGAATTTCACTTTCAGCACCTGATCTGTGCTGCCAATAATTACACTGGTTTTCCTTTCTGGGTGAAAGCTAGTTTATTTTTTGCGGCGAGTAATGGCAGAGCTCCTTCTAGCTTTAGGGACAGCCATGCACATAGTAATTGGGAGTATGAGTGTTGGGCTTATTACACAACTAATGTAAAGGTGTCCATTAACGGTACCATTTTTAGTGAATGATCCTATTTTTGATCAGATTTTTCAGATCATATTGTATAAAAACAAAGAAGCTGGAGGGCCCAATAATTTTTGAACAAGAACATTATCAATCCTTCTCTTAGAAGCAGAAGGTTTCGAATCAGGATACCAAGTACTTTCTAGTGTGAAGGATAGCGGAATAGCCGCCGTTTGCTCTGACGGCGTGGCGGCTGTTTCCGCGTCTAGTCCGGCGGTTTACGCGCGGCGACATGTGTCTGATCTAGTGCAGCCTTCCTGTGCACATAGGCTGAGGAATACAAGCGTGCGCGGAGAGGCAGAAGCTTTATGGGAAACAGAGAGGGATCAGCTGACTCCCTTGGTCAGCTGATCCTAGGATGTATGCAGAAGGGACTGGGTGGCGCTGATCAGCGCTGCACTATATAACCACTCGTCCCTCAGCCTCACGTTGTCTGCCGTTGCAAATGCTTAATGTGTTAGCACACAGACCTCAGTCAGATCCTACGGTGTGTTGGAACCAGGACGGACCTGGGAAATCACACTGAGCTAGATTTCTCTTGCTTGTCATGCTATGTTATGCTATAGACTAGTTCCAGGGTGTTGTGACTACGGACCTCACACCCAAACTTAGGAAACTGTCTCAATGCTATGTTATGCTATAGACTAGTTCCAGGGTGTTGTGACTACGGACCTCACACCCAAGCTTAGGAAACTGTCTCAATGCTATGTTATGCTATAGACTAGTTCAAGGGTGTTGTGACTACGGACCTCACACCCAAGCTTAGGAAACTCATAACACACCTCAGAGGAAAAACTCCACATAGCATAATACCGTCTTAAAACTTGTTTATTAAAAAATATCCAATACACTCACTTGTTCCAGTATGTTAAAATCACTCAGAGTTTTATCAACGGGCTCTCCCCCGTAATGTAGGCCTAGGCTGGCAGGCTTCCGTCCTATTGGGCTCAATCCCAGTCACCGCCACGCGCTCGGTGTAGTGGGGGTCCCTTCCTAGTTCCGTCTCGCCTCCACGCTGCCTCGTAACACGCTGGTCTAGTTCCGCATCAGGCTCAAGCTGAAATCATTCATGTTGTGTCTATTTAATTCTATGTTTTCTTTCAATCTGAACGATCCTATAGAAAATATGGTCGTTCGCTAAAACGTACACCGTTTATGGGCATCTTGTATGTTAAGGTTACAATGACAGGTTCAGCTCAAATATCCATTTATATTTTTCTTTTTCCCCTTTCAATATATTTACCAATACTTAACCATTGATAACATTTATTTTTACCTGGATTATCATCAAATTGTAATATTAATAGTAACAATGGTACCATTACTACTACTAATAATAATAATAAAAATATTTAAAAAAATTCAAGTAGAGAAATCATTCATGAAAAAAAAAAACATTCAGCATTAAGAGTCTGGGCTTGGAAATTCAGCAATCTATCAGATTTTACTGTGCTTCATTTATTTTGCCTCAGGGTTTGTTTCTCATTGCAGAAAAAGGTCAAGTTCTCAGTGAGCAGCAGAAAAAAAGAGCATAATTCAAATATAGAGGCAGAAAGCAAACAAAGGAAGTAGCTGAAAATGTATGTAAGTAAAAGCACCACAGTCATGATTATCACTGCAGGCTGAACATACATTAGCAAGAATTGTATCTTAAGTGAATGGACCTTTTCACTGCAGATAATTGTTTCTGGGAACATTCTGCAGATTCATTTTTAATGGTTGTGCTTTTTTTCAAAGGGAATTAATACACATATAGAAAATGAATGCAGCTAATCCAAGAAGTAATAAAGAGGTAAAACTGTCCCTTATATGACAAAGCAGTGCAATAACAGAAACCTAAAACAACTAATCGAATTTTATTTTTCATAGGTTTAGTGTAGTCAAGGCAACAAAAGATGGGTGTTGATTAATTTCCGTGGGATAAATCTGACGGATTACTTCTTTTCATTTAGAAATAAAAAATAGTGCCTTAAACCTCACCCATCAATAGATGCTTTGATCCAGGCCAAACACCATTCATTCAAAAGACAAAGGCTATCATTCATAAACAGGCTGTCGGTAAGGAGAATCAGTGCGGGAAAACATCGTTGCCGGTATTTTAGACTTCTGGGTGGGCATTCATAAAAAAGTGTTCAGGTGAGATAGCACTGCGGAGATTTCCCGAACTAGGCTTTCGGTAGGCAGGCGGTAGGCTTGCGGAGACACAGGAAGCTGCCGAGTTGATACATTTCCCCGTGTTCCGCTCTACTGCAGCCGCCTGGGAGGTCTGTGTCTCCATTAACTATACATTGTTATCGCCACATAAGAGGGAGCGGTATTTCCCATCCTCATACCGCTTGCGGTAATCTATATGAATTACCATTTTGTTACATTTTTTTGACAAAAATCACTGCACAAGGCGGTGATTTATCACTCTGCTCGGTAGTGTCAGTTTTTCATGCGGAGAGAGGCTTTATGAATGCCGAACTTGCTGAGTGTTCGGTAAAGTCAGCTGTTTTAAGCATTTCCGCATGCGGAAATGCTTTATGAATGATAGCCAATGTAGGGAGGGAGTTGGACAAAGGTAAGTTTGGGTATGAATAATAAGAATAGTGACTTAAAGAGATACCATAATTGTATGTTAACTATCCTGATTTCAAGATCAGTAACATTCCCTATATCAATGTATTGGTGTATGTTTCTATGTAACATCCCCCTCCCATTGATGCTAATCCTAGGCTATTTAGTTATGCAGCCTTCTATCCAAGAACACTTGTTTCTGCTAACTTTGGAACACACACAACAATCAAACATTCCACAGTGATCTGCCTTACTAGCAGTGAAAATGTTGTCACCTGTGCTAAACTGACCAAAGTAAATGAGGTAGTTGAAAGATTTTACAATAAAAAAAATTGACTACATTATTTATAAATGAATATTCTAAAATTTAACCAATTTTATTCATTGACTTACATTAAATACAGTTCCTTTTTAAGAGGAGGTCATTTCTTCACTTGATCTCAACACTTGAAATGGCCACTTAATGTGCTCTTCTATAGCCTTACTGTATAAAATAAGATGAACAGTGACAGGTACAGGAATTCAGCACCAGCCTCTTCAATAGCATGCCATTTTGTAGCAGTGATTATAGTAATTTGCTAAGTACGTCTATGCAAAATATCACATAAAATGTTGCAATTACCGCACTAAATTAAGATTTGGAAATTGAATTGATTTTGGATAATCCATTTATAATTTTGCGTAAATATGCGTAATTGTGTGCCGAATTTACTGGTTGATAGCAAAGCCCCCATACATACTATCGTCACCAAAATTGATATGTATGTTAAGGAGAATAGTGAAAACAAGTCTGAATAATTTTTCCTTGTAGTGTTTGAGAAAATCTATTTTAAAACTTCTAACGACATTTTTTTTAAAATCATAACATTACATTTTGGCATGTATGGGGGCTTTGCTATTAACAGCTAAAGTTGGCACAAAATTATGTGTATGTAACGATCGGTGTCAGCACACAGAGAGAATCTGATTATTGGTGATCTGCAGTATCACCAAGAATACAGATATATACCTGATTATTGATGATCTGCAGAATCACCGATAATCCAAGTTTAACTAACCTCTGGACACCTATATAGTGTGAGTGTTTGGTGCAACAGTAATTACTTTGAGTAAGACCACCCGAGGAGCAGGTGGTCTTTGGCAGTATGGGCGATACTGCCTTCTGGGAAGTGCGAAGACCCTCCAGCAGCCTGAGATCTCCAAAGGTGTGGAGTCCCAGTCTGAAGGTAGGAAGGACCTGTGCGTGAGTGACACCTGAAAGGTGGATGTCACTAGCAGGTCTGGAGACTATCTCTCAAAGGAGAGAGATAGCTCTCAAGGTCGGGCAAGCCAGGTCGGCAACACACAGACAGACAAGGTACATAGACAGAAGGCTGATTCGGTATCCAAAGGCAGGCAGGGTTTGGCAACAGATAATCAGATATGCATAGGTACCGAATCAGAAAGCAGAGGGAATGCAATAGGTCATAACAGATATCAAAAAATGCCTAGTCTTGGGTGTGAGGTCCGTGGTCTCGACACCCTGGAACTAGTCTGGAGTATAACAGAATGATAACACAAAGTCCCTAATCTTGGGTGTGAGGTCCGTGGTCTCGACACCCTGGAACTAGTCTGAAGTATAACACAATAATAACACAAAGTCCCTAATCTTGGGTGTGAGGTCCGTGGTCTCGACACCCTGGAACTAGTCTGAAGTATAACACAATGATAAACAGAAGTAATCTGGCTCAGTGTGAATTCCCAGGTCCTCCTGGTTCTAACAGACTGTAGGATCTGACTAAGGTCTAAGTGCTTCCACGTAAGTGTTTGCAACGGCAGACAACTTGAGACTGACCAGCAGTGACTATATATAGCGCAGCGCTCTCCGGCGCCACCCATCAGCGATCAACCAATAGCCACTTGCTTTGAGGTCAGCTGACTAACCTGGTCAGCTGATCGCTCCTTGTTTGTCATAAAGGTTCTGCCTCTCAGCACGCGCGCGCGTATTCCTCAGCCTGTGTGAACTAACAGGCCCAGCCACACCAGACGCACGCTGCTGCGTGCAAACCGCCACGCTGGACGCGGAATCAGCCGCCTTACCGCCCAGTACTCGCGGCGGCTTTTCCGCGTTTTATCACAGTGTAATTGTGAGATTGCAATTCCTGATTATGGTTACAAATGAAATTGATTACAAATGTGTAGAGTTGTGCAGAGGCGCCAATAGGATAAAACACACTAAAATGTCTAAAATATTCGGGATGCGGTGGTGGACCGGCCAAACCCAAAACAGACAACGGTACTGTCGATTATGGTCAAAAAACAATTTATTTACATACTCCTAGCACCAGTAGCAACTGGTTCTAGGAGTATGTAAATAAATTGTTTTTTGACCATAATCGACAGTACCGTTGTCTGTTTTGGGGTTGGCCGGTCCACCACCGCATCCCGAATATTTTAGACATTTTAGTGTGTTTTATCCTATTGGCGCCTCTGCACAACTCTACACATCAAGAATCCACCCTGGGTGGAAGGGTGATATACCCTCCTTTTCGTCCTATCCGCAGAGAGCAACGTTTTAATCCTGAGTGGGGACAGGCTTGTTCTCCCCACCTGCCTCTACAGTGGTTGCCTTGGAGGTAACCCTGGTTTGTGAGTATAATACTTACACCTTACATTATTTTCACTATTTCCAGTGCATACTACACTATATTGGGCTCTCGGTTCTTTGTTTTATATGAAATTGATTACAATGTTTTCCTACATTTTGTATTATGATTTCACATCGTAATCAGGGGTCTAGTCCTGGGAAAAGAAGTGAGTGGACTCACCTGGAGAACCGCCAAAAATGGGCGTGGTCAGGCACACCGTGGGCATGGTCATGGGTGGGGCCAAATATACATGACCTTAGCAGTGATGTAAAAGGTCTGCCAAGGAAGTTTGAGCTCTGCCGTAGTGTATCCCCCAAAAATTGATGTAATCTGACAGCATTTCACCAAAAAGACACATAATCTGGTAGAAGTTCCTCCAAAATACAGATAATATGGAAGTGGTTCCCCCAAAATAGACAATGTGGCAGCAGCAGTTCCACCAACATACACATAATTTGGAAGCAGTTCCCCAAAATACGCGAAACCTGGCAGCGGATCACCCAAAATACACGTAACACCCAAAAGACATATAATCTGGCAGTAGTGGTCCCCCAAACATACACAATCTGGCAGCAGTTCCCCAAAATACACGTAATCTGGCAGCAGCCATTCCTCTAACATACACATAATCTGGCAGCTGTTCCCCAAAATACATAACAGCGATTCCACAAAAATGCAGATAATCTGACAGCAGTTCCCCCAAAATAGGTACCCCCAGGTAGCCAGGTCTATAGGTGTCCCCAGTATATGTAGCCAGAGGTATAGTTGCCTAGTATATGTAGCCAGGGGTATATGTGCTCAGTATATGTAGCCAGTGGGATATGTCCCCAGTATATGTAGGCAGGGGTATATGTCCCCAGTATATGTAGGCAGGGGTATATGTCCCCAGTATATTTAGGCAGGGGTATATGTCCCCAGTATATGTAGGCAGGTGTATATGTCCCCAGTATATGTAGGCAGGTGTATATGTCCCCAGTATATGTAGGCAGGTGTATATGTCCCCAGTATATGTAGGCAGGTGTATATGTCCCCAGTATATGTAGCGAGGGGTATATATGCCCAGTATATGTAGGCAGGGGTATATATGCCCAGTATATGTAGGCAGGTGTATATGTCCCCAGTATATGTAGCAAGGGGTATATATGCCCAGTATATGTAGGCAGGTGTATATGTCCCCAGTATATGTAGGCAGGTGTATATGTCCCCAGTATATGTAGGCAGGTGTATATGTCCCCAGTATATGTAGGCAGGTGTATATGTCCCAAGTATATGTAGGCAGGTGTATATGTCCCCAGTATATGTAGGCAGGTGTATATGTCCCCAGTATATGTAGGCAGGTGTATATGTCCCCAGTATATGTAGGCAGGTGTATATGTCCCCAGTATATGTAGGCAGGTGTATATGTCCCAAGTATATGTAGGCAGGTGTATATGTCCCCAGTATATGTAGGCAGGTGTATATGTCCCCAGTATATGTAGGCAGGTGTATATGTCCCCAGTATATGTAGGCAGGTGTATATGTCCCCAGTATATGTAGCGAGGGGTATATATGCCCAGTATATGTAGGCAGGGGTATATATGCCCAGTATATGTAGGCAGGGGTATATATGCCCAGTATATGTAGGCAGGTGTATATGTCCCCAGTATATGTAGCGAGGGGTATATATGCCCAGTATATGTAGGCAGGGGTTAGTATGCCCAGTATATGTAGGCAGGGGTATATGTCCCCAGTATATGTAGGCAGGTGTATATGTCCCCAGTATATGTAGCGAGGGGTATATATGCCCAGTATATGTAGGCAGGGGTATATATGCCCAGTATATGTAGGCAGGTGTATATGTCCCCAGTATATGTAGCGAGGGGTATATATGCCCAGTATATGTAGGCAGGGGTTAGTATGCCCAGTATATGTAGGCAGGTGTATATGTCCCCAGTATATGTAGGCAGGTGTATATGTCCCCAGTATATGTAGGCAGGTGTATATGTCCCCAGTATATGTAGGCAGGTGTATATGTCCCCAGTATATGTAGGCAGGTGTATATGTCCCCAGTATATGTAGGCAGGTGTATATGTCCCCAGTATATATAGGCAGGTGTATATGTCCCCAGTATATGTAGGCTGGTGTATATGTCCCCAGTATATGTAGGCAGGTGTATATGTCCCCAGTATATGTAGGCAGGGGTATATGTCCCCAGTATATGTAGGCAGGGGTATATGTCCCCAGTATATGTAGGCAGGTGTATATGTGGCCAGTATATGTAGTCAGGGGTATATGTGCCCAGGTAGCCAGGTGTGCCCCCACCCGGAGGGAGCAGAGCAGGGAAGGCGAGCTATAGGGACAGCGGGGATGGGCGGACATCTCCCCCCCCATCCCTCACCTTTGTGCTCCTCTTCCTGCCTCTCCCCTTCGGCGTTTTTAAGTATCGGCCCGGCGGCGAAAGTGGGCGGAGACTTACCTCGTTCCAGTCGCATGGGACGCTCCACTCTGTGTGCGGCTAGAAGACCAGACTAGCCGCACACAGAGCGGAGCGTCCCATGCGACTGGAACGCAGAAAGTCTCCGCCCACTTTCGCCGCCGGGCCCGACACTTAAAAACGCTGGAGGGGAGAGGCAGGAAGGGGAGCACAAAGGTGAGGGATGGGGGGGAGATGTCCTCCCATCCCCGCTGTCCCCATAGCTCGCCTTCCCTGCTCTGCCCCCCTCCACACAAGCCAGGGTGAACGGCGTTCACTTTGAAGAAAAAGTGGGTGGACGCCGTTCACCCGCGTTCACGCAGGACTCGACCCCTGATCGTAATCATTGTGAATTACTGTGCGAAATTACAGTTATGCAAAATTCATGCTCATCACTGATTCATACCTCCACTGATGACATTGTATGGTCCTGAATGAGTTCTTCTTTAATGTATTTTATTTAGGGATGGTCAGAAAATTTCTGCAGAATACCAATTTCTGAGTATCCGATCGGAAATGGGGTTACTGCAGAGGTAATCTGAAACTGGAGCTTGGCCTCGGAAATTATTATCCCACAAAAATACTGCATTACCGCAACTTGAAAATTGTAGCCCAATCACAGAGCTCAGATGTATTGGACCAATCACAGGCAACACATTTTTTCCATGGAAATCAGAATACTGCTGAAATTTTAGACCAATTACAAGACTCAGTGTTACTCAGTAGTATTCGAGTCTTGCACTTGGTCTAAAATTTCCATGGTGTTATGATTTCCACTGTAAGTCTCTGCCTTCTCTGATTGGTAGAGATGGCCCGAGCTGTTCGCCGGCGAACGGTTCCAGGCGAACTTCCGTGGTTCGCGAACGCGGAGAACCGCAAACTTTTCCGGAAGTTTGATTCGCCCCGTAGTGCATCATTAGGGTCAACTTCGACCCTCTACATCACAGTCAGCAGGCACATTGTAGCCAATCAGGCTACACTCCCTCCTGGAGCCACTCCCACCCTATAAAAGGCAGGTAGCGTCAGGCATTGGACTCACTCGTGTGCCTGCAGTAATTAGAGAAGGGAGAGCTGTTGCTGCTGCTGCAGAGAGAGCTATGGGGAAAGCTTAGTTAGGCTCTTGTAGGCTTGTCAGCTTGCTCCTTGCTGATTCTTATTGCTAAAAAAGCACCCCTCAACAACTCTTTTGAGAGCTAATCTTGCTCTTGTGATCTATTTTTTTTTGTTTGTGTCCCTCAGACACTTGTGTTGCATAGACAGCCTTGGTAATTCCTACTGTGCCACTGCCAGGCCCAGCACATTCAGTGACTACCTGTGTGTGTGACAGGCAGCTGCACATTTGTAATCCCAATCACTGCACCTGTTCACTGTTCAGTGCACCTACCTACCTATACCTACTTGAGCGCACGCATTGTTAATACCACCAGTCATTGCAGCTGTTCACGGTACGTGTGTGACAGGTGCACATTTGTAATACCCATCACTGCATATACCTACTGTATCTGTTGTTCAGTGCACCCACCTACGCACGTGAGCGCACGCAGTGTGATAAACCACTCCTTGCATACCTGTTAACTGCACCTGTGTGACTGCACATTGTATTAGTCAAGTCAGTGCATACCTTTCACTTCATCCCCCCCGACATGGACAAAACAGCTAGAGGCAGAGGCAGACCCAGAGGAAGGCCACCCGGCAAGTCTGTTCGAGGTCGTGCTGATGTGATTTAGTGCGGCCCTGGACCAAAGTACAGTGCTCAGAAGAAGGCATGTCCCATCAACTCCCTCAAAACTGATTCACAGCAACTACTGTTACAACAAGATGAAGGCGCTAAGCAAGTTACACCACCTCATATGTCGGAGTTAGGCAACACTATGGACGTAACGTGTGAGGAGGAGGATGATGAAGTACCTGCTGTTGGTGCAGTTTATGAGGTGTCTGAGGCAAGCGCAGCTGGGCAGGATTATTATGATGATGACAATGATGATACGGATGTCACGTGGGATCCTAAGAGACAAGATGACCAAGGGGACATTTAAGAGGAAGAGTCAGAGAGGAGTAGGAGGAGACAAGCTCCTGAAAGAAGCAGGGGGAGATATTCATCAGAAACAGGTGGTGGCAGTGTCCGGCGCCATGTATTGCCACCTATGGACAGCCAGCCAGCATGCCCTTCAACATCAGCTGCTGATGCCACCATAGTGCCATCACCTCAGGGGGGCTCAGCGGTTTGAAAATTTTTTAGTATGTCTGCCTTAGATCAGAGCAATGCCATCTGTTCTCTCTGCCTCCAAAAATTGAGCCGTGGAAAGGCCAACACCCACATAAGGACAACTGCCTTACGAAGGCATATGCAGAAAAGTCAATGGGAAGAGCACCTGAGCAAAAGTAGCACACAAAAGAAAAGCCACCCTCCTTCTCATCTTCCTCCTTCAGGTGCAGCATCTTCAGCCGCTTTCTCCCTTGCACCTTCACAATCACAGCCACCCTCTACTCTGCCTCTCACCTTGAGCAGTTCCTGCTCCTCTGCCCAAAGCAGCAGTCAGGTGTCCGTGAGGGAAATCTTTGAGCAGAAGAACCTAATTTCTGCTAGTCACCGCCTTGCCCGGCGTCTGACAGCTGGTTTGGCGGAACTGTTATCTCACCAGCTGTTACCATACCAGCTAGTGGACTCTGAGGCCTTCCGTAAATTTGTGGCCATTGGGACACCGCAGTGGAAGATACCAGGCTGCAGTTTTTTCTGTAAAAATGCGATACCCAAACTGTACCATGAAGTGGAGAGGCAAGTGGTGTCATCTCTGGCATACAGCGTTGGGTCCATGGTCCATCTGACCACGGATGCCTGGTCTGCCAAGCACGGTCATGGCAGGTACATTACTTACACAGCCCATTGGGTCAACCTGGTGTCCGCTGACAAGAAGGGAGTATGTGGCTGTGCAGCGGACCTACTTGTGACACCTCCACGACTTGCAGGAAGGCCTGCTGCCACATCCTTTCCTCCTGCTACATCCTCTTCACTGTCGTCCTCCTCCTTGGCTGAGTGGCAGTTCAACTGTACTGGTGCTGCGATCTCTTCTCCAGCTACACAGCCCCAGCTCCCCAGGGCCTATGCTGCATCCCAGGTACGACGTTGTCATGCCATCTTAGACATGTCTTGCCTCAAAGCGGAGAGTCACACTGGAGCAGCTCTCCTGGCTGCTCTGAACAAACAGGTGGATCAGTGGCTGACCCCACACAAACTGGATTGGCAACATGGTGTGTGACAATGGCAGCAATCTCATTTCGGCTTTGAATTTGGGAAAGTTGTCATATGTACCCTGCATGGCACATGTGCTCAGTCTCATAATTCAGAGATTTGTGTCTAAGTACACAGGCTTACAGGATGTCCTAAAGCAGTCCAGGAAGGTGTGTGGGCATTTCATGCGGTCTTACACGCCCATGGCACGCTTTGCCGATATTCAGCGCAGAAACAACTTGCCGGTGAGACGATTGATTTGCGATAGCCCGACTCACTGGAATTCGACCCTCCTAATGTTCGACCATCTGCTACAACAGGAGAAAGCCGTTAAACAGTATCTTTACAACTACAGTCAAAGGACACAGTCTGGGGAGATGGGGATGATCTGGCCGAAGTACTGGACACTCATGCGAAATGCCTGCTGGCTCATGCGGCCGTTTGAGGAGGTGACAAGCCTAGTGAGTCATCAGCGACTTGATCCCATATGCCTTCTTCCTGTAGCGTGCCGTGCGTAGAGTGGTGGATCAAGCTGTGGAGGAGCGTGAACAGGAACAGGAAAGGGAGGAAGAGTTGTGGGATCAATTCTCAGCAGAAGCAGATGATTCCTCAACACCTGGGCAGCACAGAGGGGGAGGAGGAGGAGGAGGAAGAGTCGTTTGGGGAAGAGGAGTCAGATGATGAGGAAGGTGTTGTTTTGGAGGAGGAGGATGAGGCGGAAGAACAACCGCAGCAGGTGTTGCAGGGGGCTTGTGCTGCTCACCTTTCCAGTGGTATTGTTCATGGCTGGGGGAAGAGGAGAACTTAGCTGACATCACTGAGGAAGAGCAAGAGGAGATGGATAGTACGTTTGCATCCAACTTTGTGCAGATGGCGTCTTTCATGCTGTCCAGCCTGTTGGGGGACCCCAGTATAAAAAAACTCAAGGGGAATGAGCTGTACTGGGTGACCACGCTACTAGACCCTCGGTACAGGCACAAAGTGGTGGAGATGTTTCCAAATCACCAGAAGGCAGAAAGGATGCAGCACTTGCAGAACAAGCTGGCAACTATACTTTACAATGCGTTTAAGGGTGATGTCACAGCACAACGGAATAAAGGTACCACTGCCAGTAATCCTTCACCCATGTCCACGCAGGCAAGGACAGGACGCTCCTGCGATCTCATGGTGATGTCGGACATGCGGACATTCTTTAGTCCAACGCCTTGCCTTAGCGCTTCCGGATCCACCCTCCACCAACTCCTTGACCGGCAGGTAGCCGACTACCAGGCCTTAAGTGTGGATGCAGACACTGTGAGCAGCGATGAACCCTTGGACTAGTGGGTGTGCAGGCTTGACCTGTGGCCAAAGCGGTCACAATTTGCCACCCAACTTCTGTCTTGCCCTGCCTCAAGCGTCCTGTCAGGACCTTAAGCGCAGCTGGAGGCATTGTCACTGAGAAGAGAAGTCGCCTAAGTCAAAAAAGTGTTCAGTACCTCACCTTTATCAAAATGAATGAGACATGGATCCCGGAGGGCTACTGCCCGCCCGAAGACTAAGTCAGTCCCCGCACACAGCATCTCTGCCTGCACGCCGTGTGACTGCCTGCCCCATGACTAAGTCGCTCCCCACGCAGCATCTCTGCCTGCAGGCCGCTTGACTGCCTTCTCCGCAAAATAAAAGGCAGGTTTGGGCCATCTCTACTGATTGGTCCAATACTACTGAGTATTTCCTAATTCCGAGTCTTCTGATTGGCCTAAAATTGGAAATTATAGCTTAATCACAAGACTTGGAAATATTTGTTAGTATTGGACCAATCAGAGAATGCAGAAGTTTACCATGGAAATCGGAATACTCTGCAATATATATTCAAATTCACTGCAATATATATATAGCAACATTCTTTCTCAGCCTGTCAACTCTGGCTGAATGTTGGGTCAAAAAATGGACAACATCATGTCACCCAACTATGGGTAATCAATAAGAGAGTGAAAGAATAACCCCGCCTTTTATTGAAAACAAAATAATACCACACGGAAGAGTGAACTTATTTCGCCAAAACCCACAATATCATTGATAAAATTTTATAAGCACACACAATGCATTTTTCAGGCTAATGTAAGCTTTATCAAATATATAATAAGCATAAATGCCAGAAAAAGACTAACACCAACAAATGAGCAAAGAATGAGGGCACTGTTTTGATTGATTTGATTTTTGATCACTTGGCTATCACTGAGCGACGTCTCTGTATGAGCATCATACAAACTGTCCTTGGATACTATGGGCTTGATTCACAAAGCGGTGCTAACCTACTTAGCACGTCTAAAGTCTTTAGACGTGCTAACCAGGGTGTTAAGTAGGTTAACCCCGGATTTCTCAATCAGATCGCGCGCTAACTTTGCGCGTAAAGTTTTACGCGCACAAAGTCTTATGCGCGCTAAGTCCCATAGGCTTTAATGGGCACTTCGCGCAGAGCGCCCTGTGCTCTGTGCAGTACGCGCGTAAAATTTTACGCGCATAAAGTTTTGCGCGCGTAAAGTTTTGTGCGCGAAAAGCTTGTTTAGACGTGCTAAGGGGGTTTTCACAGGCGTGCTAACAGTTAGCACCGCTTTGTGAATCAAGCCCTATATGTTTTCTCTCTCTCTGTAGGTGGCCACTAATGGTCCAATTGCTAGCAAAACATTGTTTGAGCAATCATAAATTCTGATCAGATTGGTTGTAAATAATCTCAATTGATCGGCACAATCAATTACATACGATTATAAAATCAGACATACGATTGGATTTTCGTCTAACCAAAATTTGGATTTTCTTCTTGGTTGTGATAGATAGGAAGCAAAGATTGGTTTGTTGATGGTGGCATAATGAACGATTTAACTTTCTGATTGCTCAAACGATTTTTGGCTAGAAATTGGACCGTTAGTGGCCACCTTAAAGGTGCCCACTAATCATTTAACTTTACTAAATGATTGACCTTCCAATCCACATCAATTAGGCCTATAAATGGTATAAAAAGTTATAAGCAATCTGATCATTCTAGATAGAATCTGATGCTTGGCACCATCAACAGTTTCCAACCAGATCCAATCTGAATGATCAGAAGATTGATTGGAAGGTAAAATTGGACCATTAGTTGGCACCTTAAAGCGGTATTGTCACCATAAAAATCAAATTTCAACAGCAACTGGTCTGAGTGTATTAAGTGAAAAAGATGTTAATCCTGCATTCAAAACTTGCAAAACTTTTTCTGCTGTTATGGTTTGTAGTTATCACATACTTTAGGAGCACTGGCCCTAGTGCCAAACAGTGCCAAAGAGTTGAATGCTGGGCGTTCTTTTTATCTATTTTTTTTCCCTTTTCCATTGATTTCCCTTCCTAGCTGCTTATCAGAAACCCCCTCTGATTACTTGTGTTTACAAGCAAGGCTGAGGTGACTCAGTGATTGGATGTGTAAATAAAAAAGACAGTGCAGTTGTTAGTATTCTCAGTGGGAGTGTCTGAAGACACTGGGAGGAGGGCAGCTAATGAATACACAATGAGCAAGAGAAGGGAGGAGGGAAAACAAGAGTCAGGGAGGATATGATGTCAGCATTAGCTTGGCAAGATGGCCACTGCCTAGAATAGGATTTTTTGCTTTTCCTTTATAAAATTCACAGGAATCATTATGTGGATAGCACAATCCATCTGTTATGTAAGTAGAAGTAGTATTTATCTACTTATATATGTGTTTTTTATTTCTAGGTTAGCATGGGTGACGCCTGTGCTTTAAGTTATCCTTTTACCAGGATTTAATCTTAAGGTTTTCTCTCAGGTAACCTCCTGTATCCAAGTAAGGCCCGGTTCACATTAGCGGTTGCTATCCGGAATCGCCGTGCCGGAGCCGTGCCGGAGCCGGACCGCATGCGGACCGGACGAAACGGACGCACGGCATAGCAATGAAAGTCTATGCGACCGTTCACATGCGTCCGTTTCGTCCGGACCGGAGCCGGACCGGATCCGGACTCCGGCGTCCGTTCCAACATGCGCTATTTTTTGGTCCGGCTGGTCCGGCTGACGTATCCGGACCGGAGCCGGAATGTTGCATCCGGCCAATGGAAACCAATGAGAACCGGAGAGCGCACAACACACTGGCTATAAAAACCGGATGTTGTACCACACTTCCTATGCAGACTCTATGGTATGGTGGCCATTTTGGATGGGGATCACATGGCACCAGCGTTCACAGAGTGGAGCAGCAGTGACTTCATGCTGGAGCTCTTTGGCAGCAATATGGAGCAGGATCTGTCTGATAGCGAGGGGGTGAGGCCCTACACATCAGAAGACCTCATCCTACAGGTGCAGCAGGTACCAGCCCTGTGGGACAAGGGGGATGCGGACCACAGCAACATCAAAAAATGCAGAGGCCTGTGGAAAAAAATTGCCAAGCTGTATGTGGAGGACTTTGAGAACTTGAGCAAGAGACAGCAAGGCACAGAGGGTATGTTGACTAGAAGTTTTTTGGGGGGGTCTTGTTGTTTAAGCTTGTGATGTATTCAACTTTTGCTATGGATTTGTGTCACCCACGTGTTGCCCACCCACCCGTGGCCCACCCACCTGTTCCCCACCCACCTGTACCCCACCTGTGATGTATCACACCCACCTGTACCCCACCTGTGATGTATCCCACCCACCTCTACCCCACCTGTGATGTATCCCACCCACCTGTACCCCACCTGTGATGTATCCCACCCACCTGTACCCCACCTGTGATGTATCCCACCCACCTGTGATGTATCCCACCCACCTGTACCCCACCTGTGATGTATCCCACCCACCTGTACCCCACCTGTGATGTATCCCACCCACCTGTGATGTATCCCACCCACCTGTACCCCACCTGTGATGTATCCCACCCACCTGTACCCCACCTGTGATGTATCCCACCCACCTGTACCCCACCTGTGATGTATCCCACCCACCTGTACCCCACCTGTGATGTATCCCACCCACCTGTACCCCACCTGTGATGTATCCCACCCACCTGTACCCCACCTGTGATGTATCCCACCCACCTGTGATGTATCCCACCCACCTGTACCCCACCTGTGATGTATCCCACCCACCTGTGCTGTATCCCACCCACCTGTGATGTATCCCACCCACCTGTACCCCACCTGTGATGTATCCCACCCACCTGTACCCCACCTGTGATGTATCCCACCCACCTGTGATGTATCCCACCCACCTGTGATGTATCCCACCCACCTGTGATGTATCCCACCCACCTGTGATGTATCCCACCCACCTGTACCCCACCTGTGATGTATCCCACCCACCTGTACCCCACCTGTGCTGTATCCCACCCACCTGTGCTGTATCCCACCCACCTGTGCTGTATCCCACCCACCTGTGCTGTATCCCACCCACCTGTGATGTATCCCACCCACCTGTGATGTATCCCACCCACCTGCGATGTACCCCACCTGTGCACATAAAACATACACAATGACCAATTATTATACATCAATTTATTGTAAAAAATTAATACATTTAAAATCACTCAAACTTGAAACTCCAAAATAAACACATTTCAACAAAACATATTAAAAACCAAACATTCACCCTCGTCCAGGTGGTGTGGTAAAATAAAGTCTCAGTTGGTCCCTGTTCCGCAGTGACACTACCCTTGGCCTGGTTGCATACCTCCGCAGGGGCATTAGTGGAAGCACATTCGGGGGTTCCGGAGTCTCTCTTTCCTCCTGCCGCACAAAGTTGTGGAGGATGCATGCTGCCTTCACCACGACAACTGCGTTGCCCGGTTTCAGCAGCATGGGCGTGTGGAACACCCTCCACTTTGACACCAGGATCCCAAATGTGCACTCCACCATTCTCCTTGCACGGCTCAACCGAGCATTGAAGTGTAGCTGGCTGGCATCAAGTCCCCTGTCTGGGTACGGACGCATTACATGGTCGGACAGGGCGAAGGCCTCGTCCCCCACAAACACATAGGGGTAGGCCGGTGCCCTTGTCCCAGGCCAGGGTCTGTCACGGGGGAGACGCAGTCTGCCTTCCTCCATCAGCCGGCAAAGGGTCGTACGCTGGAAAATTCCAGAGTCATTGGAACTACCGTACGACCCCACATCCACGTACACAAACTTGTAGTCCGCATCTGCCACTGCCATTAGAACAATGCTGAAGTATTTTTTATAGTTGAAATAATGGCTGCCACTCCCCACGGGTTTCTGAATCCGGATGTGTTTCCCATCCAGTGCGCCAACACAATTAGGAAACTTGCACTCGGTCCAGAAGCCCTGGGCGATCTCCTCCCATTTCGTGGTGTCCGGCACAGGCATGTATCTGGCCCTCAGTCGCGTCCAAAGGATCCTCGAAGTCCTCACGACGATGCCTGCCACCGTGCTCTTCCCAATACGAAATGTGACATGTAGCGATGTATATGTTTGTCCAGTTGCGATGTACCTACAAGAGAAATAATCGAAATCAATTTTTCATGTCGTTACAGGAGAAAGGTACAAGACAAGGTGGCGCAATATACGGGATGCATATGTGAAATGGCTACGGAAGAAAAAACTTGCCGAACGAAGTGGCAGTGGCGGGGGAAGGCGACAAAAAGACTACCAATTTGCCAAGCAATTGTCTTTCATCAATGCAAGCCTGGAACCTAGACTGTAAGTACCACTACTGTGGGCAGGAACTGAGAGCTCATTTACCATGACTTCGGCCATGTATTGCTATGGCCTCAATTCCCATGGCTAGCGAAATTTTCTCACAAGCTTTATCAAATGTTGGGTAGAAACGGGTGATAAAGTGATTGCTAGTGTTTGCTAGCTCTGTGAATTGACGCCACATGCTGTTTGGCACACCAATAAATATTGTTTTTATCTACAGGACTGAAGACAATTTGGAGCAAGAGGAACCGACCCAGGAGGCACGGTTCAGCAGTGAGGAGAGCTTGGTGGATGATGACGTCGCCGATGTAACCTATTGCCCCGAGGAGAGGAGTAGGAGGAGGGAGTCCTTAATCCCAACTCTCTCCTTTGATGATGACTTGGCAGAAGAGAGCTTGGATGTTGAGGTTGCAGGACCGAGTGTGGAAGAAGCTGAACCTCCACAATCGACCGCTATGGAAGCTCCAGGGGAACAAGAACAAAGTGAGGAGCACCGAGAGACTGCAGCACAACCAGCGCGCAGGGCAACCCCGACACAGGCCAGAGGACGGGAAGATGCTGCCACACCACCAGTGAGGACCACCACACCAGTGAGGCGTCGAGGTACCCTCCCCCCAACAAGGAGAGAGACAGAGTCCGAGATGTCCGGGGCTGTCTCCGGACTTCTCGGGATTCTTCAGAGCCACCAAACTCTCATAACCCGGCAGTTGCAAGATGAGGACAGGGGCCATATCATGGAGCAGTACAAGTCCCACATCACTACACTGCAATGTGAGCTCGACGCTGTACATGGGCACTACAGGGACGAGCTTAAAATGATGCATGAGATGCACAGAGGAGAAATCGACCAACTGCGTGCGCAGCATCATCAGTCGGTGGGCCAGCTGCAGAACATGATGCAGCAAATGCATCAACAAAGCAAGGAACTACTGAAGTTGCAGGCACACCCGTGTTTTCACACTGTGATGTCTCTAATACCATATCTAGAAAAGGTGCCTTCACAAAACCTGATGGCGTGCCATTCCAATTTGCTGGAGGTGATTAAACAGCACATGGACACGCCATTATTGCAACCACCAATTTTTAGACCCCCACAACCAACAGCGGTGCCCACCTGGCAATCATCACAGATGTACACCGGCTACAGAGGCAGTCAATATGGGCCACCGCTGTCAGGGTCCAGCTCATCCACGACCAGCACCCAAGAGAGTCCAGATTTCCAGGCAGCAACTCCCACCTTTTCTAGTAGTGGTGCCGATACAATTTGAAAAAAAAAGTCAAATTGTTCCTGGACATGCTCCTCTGAATACCTCCGATCCACGGAGGAAGGATACCATCACAGGGCTTTTTAACTTTTGGTTTTGCTGGACTTGAACTTTAGGGCCTGGTGTCCCCGAAAGACACTACCTGGGTCACAACCTTGTGCCTGTTGCACTGCACCTGTAGTCCTGCACCTGTGCCTTTGATTCCTCTTGTTCCTTACTTTGTTGATCCTACTCACTTGCACAAGACCCTTGGAGCCATGGGTGAAGGACACCTTCACTGGTCGGTGAGAGGCCTAGCCTTTTCACTGCCCTGTGTCCTTCATCCATGGCTCAGAGGGTCATGTGCCAGTGGTTAGGCTTTTGAAGCACTTCAATTTTAGGGCCTGGTGTCCCCGAAAGACACTACCTGGGTCACAAACTTGTGCCTGTTGCACTGCACCTGTAGTCATGCACCTCTGCCATCGGTTCCTCTTGCTCCTCACTTTGTTCTTGTTCCTAACCACTTGCACAAGACCCTTGGAGCCATGGATGAAGGACACCTTGACTGGTCGGTGAGAGGCCTAGCCTTTTCACTGCCCTGTGTCCTTCATCCATGGCTCAGAGGGTCATGTGCCAGTGGTTAGGTTTTTGAAGCACTTCAATTTTAGGGCCTGGTGTCCCCGAAAGACACTACCTGGGTCACAAACTTGTGCCTGTTGCACTGCACCTGTAGTCATGCACCTCTGCCATCGGTTCCTCTTGCTCCTCACTTTGTTCTTGTTCCTAACCACTTGCACAAGACCCTTGGAGCCATGGATGAAGGACACCTTGACTGGTCGGTGAGAGGCCTAGCCTTTTCACTGCCCTGTGTCCTTCATCCATGGCTCAGAGGGTCATGTGCCAGTGGTTAGGTTTTTGAAGCACTTCAATTTTAGGGCCTGGTGTCCCCGAAAGACACTACCTGGGTCACAAACTTGTGCCTGTTGCACTGCACCTGTAGTCATGCACCTCTGCCATCGGTTCCTCTTGCTCCTCACTTTGTTCTTGTTCCTAACCACTTGCACAAGACCCTTGGAGCCATGGATGAAGGACACCTTGACTGGTCGGTGAGAGGCCTAGCCTTTTCACTGCCCTGTGTCCTTCATCCATGGCTCAGAGGGTCATGTGCCAGTGGTTAGGTTTTTGAAGCACTTCAATTTTAGGGCCTGGTGTCCCCGAAAGACACTACCTGGGTCACAAACTTGTGCCTGTTGCACTGCACCTGTAGTCATGCACCTCTGCCATCGGTTCCTCTTGCTCCTCACTTTGTTCTTGTTCCTAACCACTTGCACAAGACCCTTGGAGCCATGGATGAAGGACACCTTGACTGGTCGGTGAGAGGCCTAGCCTTTTCACTGCCCTGTGTCCTTCATCCATGGCTCAGAGGGTCATGTGCCAGTGGTTAGGTTTTTGAAGCACTTCAATTTTAGGGCCTGGTGTCCCCGAAAGACACTACCTGGGTCACAAACTTGTGCCTGTTGCACTGCACCTGTAGTCATGCACCTCTGCCATCGGTTCCTCTTGCTCCTCACTTTGTTCTTGTTCCTAACCACTTGCACAAGACCCTTGGAGCCATGGATGAAGGACACCTACACTGGTCGGTGAGAGGCCTAGCCTTATCACTGACCTGTGTCCTTCATCCATGGCTCAGAGGGTCCTGTGCCAGTGGTTAGGTTTTTGAAGCACTTCAATTTTAGGGCCTGGTGTCCCCGAAAGACACTTCCTGGGTCACAACCTTGTGCCTGTTGCACTGCACCTGTAGTCATGCACCTCTGCCATCGGTTCCTCTTGCTCCTCACTTTGTTCTTGTTCCTAACCACTTGCACAAGACCCTTGGAGCCATGGATGAAGGACACCTACACTGGTCGGTGAGAGGCCTAGCCTTATCACTGACCTGTGTCCTTCATCCATGGCTCAGAGGGTCCTGTGCCAGTGGTTAGGTTTTTGAAGCACTTCAATTTTAGGGCCTGGTGTCCCCGAAAGACACTTCCTGGGTCACAACCTTGTGCCTGTTGCACTGCACCTGTAGTCATGCACCTCTGCCATCGGTTCCTCTTGCTCCTCACTTTGTTCTTGTTCCTAACCACTTGCACAAGACCCTTGGAGCCATGGATGAAGGACACCTACACTGGTCGGTGAGAGGCCTAGCCTTATCACTGACCTGTGTCCTTCATCCATGGCTCAGAGGGTCCTGTGCCAGTGGTTAGGTTTTTGAAGCACTTCAATTTTAGGGCCTGGTGTCCCCGAAAGACACTACCTGGGTCACAAACTTGTGCCTGTTGCACTGCACCTGTAGTCATGCACCTCTGCCATCGGTTCCTCTTGCTCCTCACTTTGTTCTTGTTCCTAACCACTTGCACAAGACCCTTGGAGCCATGGATGAAGGACACCTACACTGGTCGGTGAGAGGCCTAGCCTTATCACTGACCTGTGTCCTTCATCCATGGCTCAGAGGGTCCTGTGCCAGTGGTTAGGTTTTTGAAGCACTTCAATTTTAGGGCCTGGTGTCCCCGAAAGACACTACCTGGGTCACAAACTTGTGCCTGTTGCACTGCACCTGTAGTCATGCACCTCTGCCATCGGTTCCTCTTGCTCCTCACTTTGTTCTTGTTCCTAACCACTTGCACAAGACCCTTGGAGCCATGGATGAAGGACACCTACACTGGTCGGTGAGAGGCCTAGCCTTATCACTGACCTGTGTCCTTCATCCATGGCTCAGAGGGTCCTGTGCCAGTGGTTAGGTTTTTGAAGCACTTCAATTTTAGGGCCTGGTGTCCCCGAAAGACACTACCTGGGTCACAAACTTGTGCCTGTTGCACTGCACCTGTAGTCATGCACCTCTGCCATCGGTTCCTCTTGCTCCTCACTTTGTTCTTGTTCCTAACCACTTGCACAAGACCCTTGGAGCCATGGATGAAGGACACCTACACTGGTCGGTGAGAGGCCTAGCCTTATCACTGACCTGTGTCCTTCATCCATGGCTCAGAGGGTCCTGTGCCAGTGGTTAGGTTTTTGAAGCACTTTAATATTAGGGACTGGTGTCCCCGAAAGACACTTGGGCAGCTATGCCCTGCAACTCTTCCAGCACAAAGTTGGTGGTTGGTGTTCCTTAAAACTGACCGGGCTATACCATAGATATGTTATTTTTTTGTCTTCCATGTTGGAAGAATGTTTCCATGTTGGAAAGTGGTTGTTTTTGCAATAAAAAAATTTGTTTTTACATACCTCAGTGTGATGAGTAGTTGTTCTTGTGGTGTGACTGCTCTCCTGAACGTGGTATCCTTCTTCCTAAGGTCATCCTTCACCATCTCCAAAAGGGTATCAAACCTGTCAGGAGATGTAAAGGAAGAAGCTGTAAAGTATGTTGTGGGACAAGGTGTTGGGTGGAGGATGGGGGAGGTGTGTTTACAGAGGTTTGGGAGTGTTGTGGAGGGTGGGGGTGTAGTGTATAGCTAGGTATACAGGGGTGTGGGGGTCAGGGTGGTGTGTTTAGCTAGGTATACAGGGATGAGGTGTTGTGGGGGTGAGGGTGGGGTGTTTAGGAATGGTGGGGGTTGGTGTATTTAGGCCTATATACTTACAGGGGAATAGACATCCGAGTGTAGCTGTAGAACTTCTGTGGGTGTCGTCTGAGGTCCCGGTAGAGGGCCTGGAACTCTCCCTTCCTCTGCCTCCTGGCTAGTAGAGGGTGCACCCACCATCTCCTGCGAGGAGCACGCCTTCTCCCCACATAGTAGTAGGTAAACAACAGGAAGGAGAGAATTCCCAGGTAATAAGCGTAAAAAATGACTGGATCCATGGTCCCAACTGCTGTCTCTGTATCCAAGGATGGTCTCCACACGTCCAGCTGTCTCCAACAATGACCCCAGAGCTTCTGCTGACCTCCCAGAACCCCAGGTATTTATACAGGTTGTTATCTCTTTAAGAATCCGGATCCGGACCGCAACCGTGTTCATACCGCACGGAAACCGTATGCAACCGGACCGGATCCGGACAGGAACCGTACGGTTCAGGTCCGATCCGGCTCCGGTGCGGTCCGGACATCCGGTGCGGTTTTTGCAAAACCGCAAGTGTGAACGGGGCCTAAAGCAAACCTGTGAAATAATTATACATATTCCTATGTTATGATTGTTCAGTCTTGCTTGTTGTTATTGTTTTTTCTGCTCTGAAATTGCCTTTTGTATATGGGCAGAGAAGCAGGGATGAGTTGTAAATTGTGTCGGCCACTTCCTGTCTCACTAAACTGCTCCTATTAGCTAACTGTCACAATCTTTAGTTATCAGATAATGGTGACAGGATTAGAGGCCCCAGTCTTAAATTAACCTAGAACAGCTCTGCCAGAGATAGAATGGCAGCCCAGATATAACGTGTGGGAAGCAATCAGTCCTATTCTTGTATCTTTTCAGATCGGCACTGTAACAATGACTCTGGAACCAGGGCAAAGATTTAATGGAAACCAACAGTCATTTTTACATACTCTGAGGAAACAAACATTGGGGACAAAATTGCAAAGCTCTTGTTCCCTGTGAGAGAGTGAGAGCATGAATTAGAAATAGTACAAATGAGAGCAGGAGGGTTTTCATTATTGTCCTTTACCTATTCATACTTTCAACATATTAAGCTCATTTTTAACACAGGTACTTTAAAGATTAACTTAATTTATGAAACAAATATAAAAAAAGATATCGGATATCTTTGGAAGGTAACAGATTTGCATACATCTTCTCAGTTTACGTACAGAGATGGCTTGATCCTCCAATTTTCGGTTCGCAAACCTCGAAACGTGAACCTCCGCAAAAAGTGTTGTTCGCGCGAACTTCCGTGAACCGCAATAGACTTCAATGGGGAGGCAAACTTCGAAAATTAGAAACATTTATGCTGGCCACAAAAGTGATGGAAAAGATGTTTCAAGGGGTCTAACATCTGAGTTTTTGCATGGGGGAGTGGGATACATGCCAAAAGTCCTGGAGAAAAATCTGGATTTGACGGACAGCAGCATTTTAAGGGCAGAAATCACATTGCATGCTAAATTGGAGGCCTAAAGTGCTTTAAAACATCTTGCATGTGTATACATCAATCAGGTAGTGTATTTTGTGTACTGCTTCACACTGACACACCAAACTCACTGTGTAACGCACAGAGGCGTATCTAGAGGGGTGCAGGCATGGCTAGTGCCATGGGCGCCATGTTCGCCCACCCCTTCTGTGCTACCACCGATGCCTCTCTGTGCGCAGCCCATCCGTCACTGCTTCTCCCCCATCCCCGCATCGCTCAGACCTCAGAATCACGGGCAACCGTAGTGAGCAGAGGGCGTACAGTACACATGGACACAAAGCACTGCACATTTCCACGTGAAGTGCAGCTGTCTGGGTACTGTGCGGCCTCTGCTCACTGCGGTCACCTGTGATTCTGAGGTCTGAGCGATGCGGGGATGGGGGAGCAGCAGCGGTAACTACGTGCCGGTAAAATTCTTGTTCCCTGGTTTCCCCCACACTGTTGGCGCGCTTCTAGCCTCTTGTTCGTATTCGCCACCAGCCTGCCACTCTCAGCCTCTAGTACCGGTCGCTCCCCAGGACTGGGCTAGTATTTGCAACAAAAGTATATGGAGCTCTTCCTGTCTTTTAGACCCGCCCCTCCCAGCAAGGCCAATAGTAAATTGATACCTGCCGCCTCTCCTTCCGGCCATGAGTTCTTGTTGATGCCGGCAATGCTGGGTCACTTCGCCGCAGACATCATCCTGGCAGACGGTAGTGGCGAATCGGCGATCTGTTGCAGAGTGACAGGCAGCAACCAAGAATTGGATATGTAAGCCGGCAGCAGCAGCCAGTTAGGACAGCGTAGGTACATCACTGAGTGTATAGTAGCACCACATTGTGCTGCCCAGCTTCTGCTGCTGCTGCTGTAGCCTGCAGACACTGAGGTGATTATTTACAGTGTTGTGTTAAATAAAAAAAAAAGTTTAATGCTGTGTGCCACCTTCCTTTAACACCCTCCTCCTACCACTATCCTAGCAGTTAATGTGTCTACTTTTGTATAATTTGTAGACCCTAATAGATTAAAGGGAACCAAAGGCAACCTTATGTGAATGAAAGCTCCAGTCAATTTAACTTATCTAAGGCTTCTTCCAGCCCTGTCATTTACATTTCTCACTGTCTTCCTGGTGCACTGTGTTGTGTTTTCTGCTGTTGTGCCCCTCCATTTGCTGGCTGACTGAGCCCTATCATGGGCAACTGCGTATGCCCAACCCCAGTGTGGCCCTGGCCTTGATCGTGCTCCTGTTGCCAGGAGCGTTTGGCACCTGCACAGTTGGTAAAGCTTGCAACTGCACATGCGCAGAATGCTCCCGACCACAGGAGCTCAATCGGGGCCTCATATGTCCTGTAGCCTGCAACAGGGGTCAGTTGGCCATCATTCAGAGGGGCACAGCAGCAGACTGGGAGGAAAGCGTGGGACCTGATGAACTACAGGGGACTGGAAGAAGTCCTAGTTGAGTTAAAATGAATGGCATTAGTTCACACGTTTGGGTAGACTGTCCTCCCTTGCCCTGCTCTACTCCCCATTTACTCCCCATTTGTGGCTTTTTTATCTAAGCATGTGACTATTTATTTAATTTTGAAGCACAAGGCTACTTAATAGTAATGCAATAGAGGTATTTCCAAAAAAGCAACTAGTGATAACCCGCAATACAAAAAAAAAAAAAAACAGTCAACAACAAGGGTGTGTGAGAAATGGTGCTGTTTTTATAGAAGGGGGCTCGGATGGGCGGGGGCGCAATTTAAGTGTTTGCCAGAGGCGCCATATTACCCAGATACGCCACTGGTAACGCACCGCACACAGCTGTTTGTGTAGTGACGGCCGTGCTGGACTGGTGCGCACCATGACAAGAGTGCAGGTGATGGCTGCTTTCCAGCTCATATGGTGGCGGGGCTGAGGTAGCTCAATGACAGAACAGTGACTGTCCAGCTGAATGAATTTGGTCTGTCCACAATGAAGCAACGACCTTATTATATTGGGTGTGACCCCCCCCTGAGATGCTCATATAGCCGTTGGTCATTGCTTCATTGTGATATGCAAGTCCCTTCACCGCGGCAAGGTAACGATCACGAAGGGGAATTGACACATGTACAAGCCAGAAAAATTAGGCTGGCATTTACATGCACCAGAAAAATTAGAATATTGGCCGCTGCTAGCAGCGGCCTTAAAAATTCAGGAATCCGCCTGGAGTCCTGGACCCTGTTGGTGGTGGCGGAGAAGGCAGTCACGTGGCGTGCAGGCAGAGATGCTGTGTGAGGACTGACTTTCGGGCAGGTTTGACCGTGCTTTGCAGACCACGTGGTCAGAAGGACCCTTGACCCAACGCTGTGTGCCAGAGATGACATCACTTGCCTTTCAACATCACGGTACAGTTTGGGTATCGCCTTTTTTGAGAAATAATTGCGGCCTGGTATCTTCCACTGCGGTGTGTGGCTTTGCTTTTGTGTGCTGCTTTTCTTCAGGTGGTCATCCCATTGCTTTTGGGCTTTGTCATCATGTGCCTTCGTAAGGAATTTGTAACTGCGTGAGTCTTGGTCTTTCCACGGCTCAATTTTTGGTGGCAGAGAGTACAGATGGCATTGCTCTCATCTGAGGCAGACACACAAAAAAATGTCCACACAGCTGAGCCCTGGGGTGATGGCACTTGGTGGCGGCCGACTGAGTGTTAAGTGGGGTGCCAGAATCAGAGCAGGAGAAGGAAGATATGTCACACTTCCGTGCGGAAGCTGAGGAAGGTGAGGTGTTCTGTATTAACCATTTCTGCCCGCGGGGATTTTTCTCCTTATGCATCAGAGCAATTTTCACCTCCCATTCATTCGCTAATATCTTTATCACTACTTATCACAATTTATTGATCTATATCTTGTTTTTTCCACCACTAATTAGGCTTTCTTTGGGTGGTACATTTTGCTACGAATTATTTATTTATAAATGCATTTTAACAGGATTAATAAGAAAAAAATGGAAAAAATTCAGAATTTCTCAGTTTTGGGCCATTATAGCTTTAAAATAATCCATGCTACCATAATTAAAACCTATGTATTTTATTTGCCAGTTTGTCTCAGTCATTATACCATTTAAATGTTGTCCCTATCACAATGTATGGCTCCAATATTTTATTTGGAAATAAGGGTGCATTGTTTCCGTTTTGCGTCCATCACTATTTACAAGCTTATAATGTAAAAAATATTTGTAGTATACCCCCTTCAAATGCATATTTAAAAAGTTCAGACCCCTAGGTAACTATGTATGTCTTTTTTTAATTTTTATTGTATTTTTTTTGTTTCCAATAAAAATTGTATTTGGGTAATATTTTGGTGTGGGACATAAACAGTTAATTTTTAATGTTGTTATGTGTAAATTGTAATGTAAAAAATATGTAGATGTAGTTTTACTATTTGGCCACAAGATGGCCACCTTCATTTTTGTTTTCCCTCCTTGTACTTCTTGCTAAGCGGAAGTACAAGGGGGATGCGGAAATTTTTCCGGGCAGAAGAACTGAAGCCTCATGTGTGAGCGCTTCGGTTTTTCTGCGGGGGACAGGGATCAGTAATCGGGAACCATGTTCCCATTCACTAATCCCAGGGCTATCGGGGGAAATCACAGGGGCACGGGGGCATTCCCGTGATCGCGTACAGGAGCGCGCCAAAGCACGGGAGCGCAGTAGAGCAGCCGCCCGGACATGAGCTTCACGTTTGGGCGGCGGAAATGGTTAAATAATCAACTATGTCCTGACAATCTTGGGGGTTGATGGCACGTGCCTTCTGATCACTGTATTTTGGTCCAGGGCCGCACAAAATAATTGACAGCATGACCTCAAACAGACCTGCCAGGTGGCCTGCCTCTGTCTCTGCCTTTTTTGCCCATATTGGGGGATAAAGTACCGGTAAAATGTATGCACTGACTTGACTAATACAATGTGCAACATAGAGCAAAGAACAGGAGTTCCCTCAAAGAACCGCACCACTCAAAAAATCAATATGTACAATTCAACTTTATTCAAAAAAGATAAAAACACTTAAAAACAAATATGGTGGTGGATCGCCATGACAGGAACTCATACAATCCAATATTGTTCCATAACATAAGAATTGCATAGATACATAAATAAATGTCTGCAGGGAATCATAAAAGGAGCTGGGAAAAAAGGGCGCAGGCAGCTAGTGGACAAAAAGGGCGCCGCCATTCACTCCCATATTAAATAACGTTTAATGGGCGCCGAGCAGGAAAAAAGGGCGCCGGAGCTAAATAAAGTTTACAAACGGCGCCCGGAGCTAAATAAAGTTTACAAACGGCGCCCGGAGCTGTTTAATGATTTATAACTGAGCTTGTGTTGATTTACGTTTATAAAATGCACCCATGCCGAATAACGTTTATGAAAATACTAAATATATTTATCTTATTTAAATAATTAAAACATTATTTAAAGTTTTATCCCTTACTGTTTTTAAAACATTATTCACAAAATAAAGCGATCAGTACGTAATGTAAATTGCAATATATTTTTTTATTTAAAGTTTTATCCCTTACTGTTTTTAAAACATTATTCACAAAATAAAGCGATCAGTACGTAATGTAAATTGGAATATATTTTTTGGAGTCACAATTTGTAAAACATTATTATCCACATAATAAAAAACATTATTATTCACAAAATAAAGCGATCAGTACGTTACGTAAATTGCAAAATATTTTTTGCATCAATAATTAGTAAAACATTATTATCCACATAATAAAGGGGGGTCTTAGGTTTAGGCACAAACAGGGGGGTCTTAGGTTTAGGCACCAACAGGGGGGTCTTAGGTTTAGGCACCAACAGGGGGGTCTTAGGTTTAGGCACCAACAGGGGGGTCTTAGGTTTAGGCACCAACAGGGGGGTCTTAGGTTTAGACACCAACAGGGGGGTCTTAGGTTTAGGCACCAACAGGGGGGTCTTAGGTTTAGGCACCAACAGGGGGGTCTAGGGGTTAGGGGTAGGTACAGGGAGGGTTACTTAGGCACCAACAGGGGGGGTCTTAGGTTTAGGCACCAACAGGGGGGTCTTAGGTTTAGGCACCAACAGGGGGGGTCTTAGGTTTAGGCACCAACAGGGGGGTCTAGGGGTTAGGGGTAGGTACAGGGAGGGTTACTTAGGCACCAACAGGGGGGGGGCTTAGGTTTAGGCACCAACAGGGGGGTCTTAGGTTTAGGCACCAACAGGGGGGTCTTAGGTTTAGGCACCAACAGGGGGGTCTAGGGGTTAGGGATAGGTACAGGGAGGGTTCTGTGTAAGAGTAGGCTTAGGTATAGTTTTAGTAAAATTTTAGTAATAATTACTAATGTTTTACAACACTTATTACGAACGTACTTATATTTATATCATCGTTATAAAGAATATTTTCAGATTTTATTATAAGAACAAACCATAAATGAAGGTTATTCACAATAATATACAATTATAACAATTAAACATATATTATTGTTTTTTTAATAAACGTAATTATAAGTTTAACTTTACAAATAGGGAAGATTAACGTTTTCACAATTTCCGATTTTATAAACATTATTTAATGATTTATAATTTTGTTAAACTTTATTTGTAAACGAAATATAGCACACTATTTTTATAAACCCTATTAATGATTAATTATTATTTAGAGTTTACACCCCGCGCCCTTTTTGTCCAGGCGCCCTTTTTGTACGTACGCATCATAAAAATAGTCGACAGTTCCCTGCAGGTAGCTCTCCCAAGCAAACTACAGTACTCAAAAATAAAGTGCATACAACAGAGCGCAGATTAGCATAATCATGTGAAACACAATTCATAGAAGAGGAATCCGGAGCGGATAATAAAGTGACAAGTGCAAAAACCGGTGAGAGGAAAGGTGCAAAGTAGTGCCAAAAGAGTGAATAGAAGAGAGCACCGAGAGCTTACCGAGGCAGGCAAACTAGGATTAATGAATCATGGCTAGCAACCATGGCCAGAGGAAGCCGCCAAAGCGTTGAGCGGTGAATCGCGATGGCCCCACGGTTGCTAGCCATGACTCATTAATCCTGGTTTGCCTGCCTCGGTAAGCTCTCGGTGCTCTCTTCTATTCTCTCTTTTGGCACTACTTTGCACCTTTCCTCTCACCGTTTTTTGCACTTGTCACTTTATTATCCGCACCGGATTCCTCTTCTATGAATTCTGAGTACTGTAGTTTGCTTGGGAGAGCTACCTGCAGGGAACTGTCGACTATTTTTATGATTCCCTGCAGACATTTATTTATGTATCTATGCAATTCTTATGTTATGGAACAATATTGGATTGTACGAGTTCCTGTCATGACGATCCACCATATTTGTTTTTAAGTGTTTAAGTGTTTTTATCTTTTTTGAATAAAGTTGAATTGTACATATTGATTTTTTGAGTGGTGCGGTTCTTTGAGGGAACTCCTGTTCTTTGCTCTATGTTGTATTTGATTTAGTTCCTTTTCTGCACACTCGTAGATTACCTATTTGGGTGTCTGGTTGATGGTGCTTGCCCTATTTGTGACTAATACAATGTGCAGTCACACAGGTGCAGTGAACAGGTATGCAGTGACTGGTATCAATACAATGTGCAGCTGTCACACACACAGGTGCCGTGAACAGGTGTGGTGACTGGTGGTATATAACACTGCGTGCAAACACGTAGGTAGGTAGGTGCACTGAACAGGTGGGTATGCAGTGATTGGTATTACAAATGTGCAGCTGTCACACACACAGGTACCGTGAACAGGTGCAGTGACACTGCGTGCGCTCACGTAGGTAGTTAGGTGCACTGAACAGGTGGGTATGCAGTAATTGGTATTACAAATGTGCAACTGTCACACACACAGGTAGTCACTGAATGTGCTGGGCCTGGCAGTGGCACAGTAGGAATTACCAAGGGGGCAAGGTCCCACCAGCAGCTGCGACTGACTGACAGGTCGGTATATGCAACACAAGTGTCTGTGTGACACACACAAAAAAATATAGATCACAAGAACAACATTATCTCTCAAAAGAGCTGTTGAGGATGAGGAGTACTTTTTAGCAATAAGATCGGCAAGAAGGAGCAACTTAACAAGCCTAACACAAGAGCCTAACTAAGCTTTCCCTATGTCAGCAGCAAGGTTCTCTCCCTTCTCTAATTAATGCAGCCACACGAGTGAGTGAAATGGCTGCCGCTGCCTGCGTTTTATAAGGGGGGGGGGGGCGCTCCAGAAGGGAGCGTAGCCTTATTGGCTACCCTGTGTCTGCTGACTTTGATGTAAAGGGTCAAAGTTGACCCTAATGATGTAGTATAGGGGGCGGATCGAACTCGCATATTGTTTGCAGTTCACCGCAAACACAAACCACCGAAGTTTGTGCGCATAAGTGTGGGGGCGAAAGGTTCAGGCCATCTCTATTTACGTATTATGAATTCCCAAATACCATTTTCTACCATTTTGGAGCCACAGCCAAGACACCATTTGTCTCCTCCAGTTTTGTGAGTAGGAAAATCGTAGCCTGCATTTATTAGTTTTGCATGCACACCAATAATAAATGTGTAGGGTATATATATATATATATCTATATATATATATATATATATATATATATATATATATATATACAGAAATTATGTTGTTTCTCAAAATAAGTCTACTGTATAGATGGGACCAGTAGTTTAATTGAAGCAAAGGGGGCAATTGCCTCAGGGCCGCAACCACGCCTGGGACCCCCATGCCAGGTGGTCTTCGCTGACTGCTCCCATGGCCCCCCGCACCGCATGCTCCTTTATGATGTTCCTGCTGCCTGCATCTTCTGTATGCCTGACGCATGTTATTTACACATGGGCAGAATAAAGAAGACCCAGGCAGGGTGGCTTAAGATAGAGATCACATGGACAGGTGAGATGTTACAAGGCAGCTCAGGCTCAGCTCTCAGCTATGGGGGGCCACGGGAGCAGTCAGCAGGAGACCACCTGGGAGGACTGGTGGATTGGGGTCCTGGTGGATGACTGGGGACCCCAAGTTACTTTTGCCACAGGGCCCCTGGGTGGCTTTCACCGGCCCTGTCAAAGGATACACAGATGATTACCAGACCAGATACACCCTGTAAACCCAAACAGGCAGAATCTACATAGCAAATGCTTCCTATATATGTTATAAGGGGAGGAGACACTTTTTAAGAAATATACTGTTTATGCACAGCCTGTGTCTTTACAGGTCAGAATATTGTTGTTAAAGTGTACCAGAGACGCTGCAAAAGAAAGATTTGATACTAACCTCTGGTCTTCCAACAGCCCCATCAGCACTGCTGAGTCCCTCGCCGTCCTCCCACGTGCCTCCATTCAGCCTCAATCAGCTCATGAACAGGACTGACAGTGCCTAGGACTGGTGAGAAACCAGCAAGTCCAGTTACATTACAAAGGATCACTTGGCTACCTTTTGCGGGCATCAGTGCATGGCAGACTTTTGTTGAGCTGTGTCAGCAGAACCTGGCTACCTCTGTCTCTCCACGCTGTGGAATATCGGGTGCGGTACCGGTACCAGTGTGATTGAGGCATGTATGGTGGCTGGGTTATGTGAGAGGAGCGCTCCACAGGTTTTACATTTTAAGTGATCTTATGGTTGAGCATGCCTACATTTGCACATGAAATTTTGATACAATAAAATAATTATAAATAGTATCCCCTGGGCTATCACACTCTGTTTTTGAGTAGTAGGCAGACTACTTATTGGCATCTCAGTGGTATGCAGTGCAAATGACTTATTTTGTTTAAAGCCAAATCCACACCATGTTAGGTTCCAAATGGTCTAATGTTCCAATGTAGTCTGTATTAATCCATATTCGCTGTTTGTATTGGTTGGTGTTCATTATGACAAGCATTTTGACAGTGGACAGCATGGGAGACCTGATTTTGGAGGGGTCTATGGCGAATTTTTGCTAATTTAATTTTGTTATGTCCTTTTTCAAGTCCAGAAAATGTATGCAAGGTATTGCATTCTGCTATTGCAATGGAGGCAATGGATACCCCGAAAATGGGCATGTCTGAATGGATTCAATTGATGCCACAGAATCTGTCTACATGTTAGTTTATTGCTTGTCTCTGTTGTGGAAAGCAATTTTTTTGGGGAGCGATGTGAATCTAGTCTAATTTCTGGGGGAAGAGAGATGTACCCATCCATGTAAATATTATAATATTTTATAATCTTTTAACCTTTTCCTGAATGCAGTCTCATAATCCTCTAGAGTTTGCAAAGTCATCCACAGTTTAGTCTCTTCTTCACCTTACTTTTTCTGCGGCTTGGCATGTCCATACTTCTTAGATGGAGTGTTTATCTTTAAAAACTTTTATATAAAAAGATTCCGCCAGTCCTCATTTTTGTCCTATCAAGAGAACAGAATCTGTGCTTGGCAACAGCATTTAAAGTTCTTTGATTTCAATTTCCAGATAACAGACTTGAATAATCTTTTAGATGAATATCTGTTAATTTTGCTGGTGACATAAAATGCTTGAAGCAAGCGCTTTAGTGTTGAACTTTGATGTATCAAAAAGTTAGAGACACAGAAGTCATTCAAAATGTATTCCAAATAGCAGGCAAGCAAACAGAGAAAATGTTTAATCATTCTATACACTATATTTTAGCAATCCCAAGTGAAATGAATTGAAAACTTAGTAAAGATTTAATAAATCAACAATAAAAATGAAAAGGTGTCATGTCCTGTGTCTTTGTTATCCTGCTGGTGGCAGCACTAAGGAACATTTGTGTAGACTTACGCTGTCCACCGGCAGATGTCTCTTCTCTCACTAATATCATGAACTGTGTAGAGATGTAACGAACGGTTCGCCGGCGAACGGTTCCAGGCGAACTTTGGTGGTTCGCGTTCGCCTGGACCAGGCGAACTTTTGCGGAAGTTCGATTCATCCCATAATGCACTATGAGGGTCAACTTTGACCCTCTGCATCACAGTCAGCAGGCACATTGTAGCCATTCAGGCTGCACTAAGCCCTGGAGCCCCACCCCCGCTTATATAAGGCAGGCTCGCTGGCCACAGTGGCGGCGCCAATTTGTCCAAGCACCCCCAAAGCACCCCCTGGCGTGAACTGACTTCAGGCGTCTAAGAGACGCCGAGTCAGTTCACAGCGGCAGCCCGAAGCAGCAGAGCAGGGCTACGGTAAGATGGCCGCCCGAAGCCCTGCTCTGCAGACTTGGAGTCTGCAGTGCAGGGCTTCGGGCGGCCATTTTCCTGTAGCCCTGCTCGCCGGGTAATGCAGGCTGCAGGCAGGAAGTCACGTGAAGGAAGAGGATCGTGGGAGCTGCGCGCCAAAGGAGGTCAGGAGAGGAGGAGATCGGAACAGGAGGTCTTCTGACTAGGTGAATAAATGGGTTTTTCTTTTCTTTTTCAGGTGGTGCTGCTGATTGTGGTCGGAACTGCTGAGCATTGTGCATATTGGGGTCAGATCTGCTAAACGTTGAGCATATTGGGGTCAGAACTGCTGAGCATTGTGCATATTGGGGTCAGAACTGCTGAGCATTGTGCATATTGGGGTCAGAACTGCTGAGTATTGTGCATATTGGGGTCAGATCTGCTGTGCATTGTGCATATTGTGGTCAGATATGCTGAGGATTGTACATATTGGGGTCATATCTGATAAGGATTGTGTATATTGGGGTCATATCTGATAACGATTGTGCATATTGGGGTCATATCTGATAACGATTGTGCATATTGGGGTCATATCTGATAACGGTTGTGCATATTGGGGTCATATCTGATAACGGTTGTGCATATTGGGGTCATATCTGATAACGATTGTGCATATTGGGGTCATATCTGACATCAATTGTGCACATTGGGCAGAGGCGTAGCTAGGGTTTTCAGCGCCCGGGGACAAAGACTATTAAT
This sequence comes from Hyperolius riggenbachi, assembly GCF_040937935.1. Lineage (NCBI taxonomy): Eukaryota > Metazoa > Chordata > Amphibia > Anura > Hyperoliidae > Hyperolius > Hyperolius riggenbachi. The sequence goes on from NC_090654.1 coordinate 161,717,901, forward strand.
GCGCCCCCTAAGGTGAAGGGGCGTGGCCAAATATGGGCGTGGTTATGGGTGGAGCCAAACGTACATGGAGGTTAGCAGGCTCACGCTCACCCACCCTCCCTCAGTAGGTACCTTCCAGCATGTTCCAAGACAAATTCAGCAATCATGAGCTCCCCCCCATCAAGACAAATTCCGCAATCATGAGCAAACATGACCAACTCAGCAATCATGAGGCCCCTAACAAGACAAATTTAGCAATCATGAGGCCCCCAACAAGACAAATTCAGCAATCATGAGGCCCCTAACAAGACAAATTCAGCGATCTTGAGGCCCCCAACAAATCATGAGACCCCCAACAAGACAAATTCAGTAACCATGAGGCCCCCAACAAGACAAATTCAGCAGTCATGAGGCACATAAATAGACAGCATTTCACATAAATAGGCAGAATGCCCCCTTAATATGGTAGACACCTCTCACCTGGCAGCAGTTCCCCAAAATACACTCAATCTGACAGCAGTGGTTCCCCAAAAATAGGTAGCCCCAGTATAGGTGGCCAGCAGTATAGATGTCCCCAGAACAGGTAGCCAGGAGTAGAGATGTCCACAGAACAGGTAGCCAGGGGTATATGTGCCCAGTATATGTAGGCAGGGGTATGTGTCCCCAGTATATGTAGCCAGAGGTATATGTGCCCAGTATATGTAGCCAGGGGTATATGTGCCCAGTATATATAGTCAGGGGTATATGTGCCCAGTATATATAGTCAGGGGTATATGTGCCCAGTATATGTAGCCAGGGGTATATGCCCAGTATATGTAGTTAGGGGTATATGTGCCCAATATATGTAGGCAGGGGTATATGTGCCCAGAGTAGGTAGCCAGGGGTATATATGTGCCCAGAGTAGGTAGCCAGGGGTATATGTGCCCAGAGTAGGTAGCCAGGGGTATATATGTGCCCAGAGTAGGTAGCCAGGGGTATATGTGCCCAGAGTAGGTAGCCAGGGGTATAGGTGCCCAGAGTAGGTAGCCAGGGGTATATATGTGCCCAGAGTAGGTAGCCAGGGGTATAGGTGCCCAGAGTAGGTAGCCAGGGGTATAGGTGCCCAGAGTAGGTAGCCAGGGGTATAGGTGCCCAGAGTAGGTAGCCAGGGGTATAGGTGCCCAGAGTAGGTAGCCAGGGGTATATATGTGCCCAGAGTAGGTAGCCAGGGGTATAGGTGCCCAGAGTAGGTAGCCAGGGGTATAGGTGCCCAGAGTAGGTAGCCAGGGGTATAGGTGCCCAGAGTAGGTAGCCAGGGGTATATATGTGCCCAGAGTAGGTAGCCAGGGGTATAGGTGCCCAGAGTAGGTAGCCAGGGGTATAGGTGCCCAGAGTAGGTAGCCAGGGGTATATATGTGCCCAGAGTAGGTAGCCAGGGGTATAGGTGCCCAGAGTAGGTAGCCAGGGGTATATATGTGCCCAGAGTAGGTAGCCAGGGGTATATGTGCCCAGAGTAGGTAGCCAGGGGTATAGGTGCCCAGAGTAGGTAGCCAGGGGTATAGGTGCCCAGAGTAGGTAGCCAGGGGTATATATGTGCCCAGAGTAGGTAGCCAGGGGTATATATGTGCCCAGAGTAGGTAGCCAGGGGTATATATGTGCCCAGAGTAGGTAGCCAGGGGTATATATGTGCCCAGAGTAGGTAGCCAGGGGTATATATGTGCCCAGAGTAGGTAGCCAGGGGTATATATGTGCCCAGAGTAGGTAGCCAGGGGTATATATGTGCCCAGAGTAGGTAGCCAGGGGTATATATGTGCCCAGAGTAGGTAGCCAGGGGTATAGGTGCCCAGAGTAGGTAGCCAGGGGTATAGGTGCCCAGAGTAGGTAGCCAGGGGTATATATGTGCCCAGAGTAGGTAGCCAGGGGTATAGGTGCCCAGAGTAGGTAGCCAGGGGTATATATGTGCCCAGAGTAGGTAGCCAGGGGTATAGGTGCCCAGAGTAGGTAGCCAGGGGTATAGGTGCCCAGAGTAGGTAGCCAGGGGTATAGGTGCCCAGAGTAGGTAGCCAGGGGTATATATGTGCCCAGAGTAGGTAGCCAGGGGTATATATGTGCCCAGAGTAGGTAGCCAGGGGTATATATGTGCCCAGAGTAGGTAGCCAGGGGTATATATGTGCCCAGAGTAGGTAGCCAGGGGTATATATGTGCCCAGAGTAGGTAGCCAGGGGTATATATGTGCCCAGAGTAGGTAGCCAGGGGTATAGGTGCCCAGAGTAGGTAGCCAGGGGTATATATGTGCCCAGAGTAGGTAGCCAGGGGTATATATGTGCCCAGAGTAGGTAGCCAGGGGTATATATGTGCCCAGAGTAGGTAGCCAGGGGTATATATGTGCCCAGAGTAGGTAGCCAGGGGTATATATGTGCCCAGAGTAGGTAGCCAGGTCAGGTGTCCCCCTCCCCAGCAGGAGGGGAGCAGCGCAGAGAAGAGGAAGAGCTGCTCTCTCTCCCTCGCTGTCCCCTCCAATGTCTGTCCGGGACGGTGCTGGCAGCCGCGGGCGGAACTTACCTCCGTCTCTCGCAGCGCAGGATGGATCTGCCGCTACTCTGGTCTGGTCCAGACCAGAGCAGCGGCTGCGCACCCGAACTTCCGCCCGGCGCTGGAGCGAGACGGAGGTGAGTTCCGCCCGCCGCTGCCAGCACCGTCCCGGACAGACATTGGAGGGGACAGCCAGGGAGAGAGAGCACCTAAGGTGAGGGAAGGTGGGGGGATATGGCCCCCCTTCCCCACCGTCCGCACAGCTCTCTCTCTTCTCTGCGCTGCTCTCCTCAGGTCTCCGCAACAAAAAAAAAAACAACAAAAAAAAAAACCCCCGAAGCTCAGCTGGGCGCCCTTGGGGACCCGGCGCCCCGGGGCACTTGTCCTACCCCGACCCCCCCTAGCTCCGCGCCTGATATTGGGGTCATATCTGATAACAATTGTTCATATTGGGGTCATATCTGATAACGATTGTTCATATTGGGGTCATATCTGATAATGATTGTTCATATTGGGGTCATATCTGATAACGATTGTGCATATTGGGGTCATATCTGATAACGGTTGTGCATATTGGGGTTATTGAACGTGTTTTTTGTTCAAATCTGCTCACATTACGTGTATTTTCTTGAGAAAACCTGCACAATTATGTGAATTTTCTGGGGAAAGGGTCACCAAAACTTGGGCCCTCTGTCTTTGCGTTGCACTTTTAAAGGGAACCCGAGGTGAGAATAATATTGAGGCTGCCATATTTATCTCCTTTTAAGCAATACCAGCTGCCTGGCTGCCGTGTTGGTCCTCTGCCTCTAATTCTTTCAACCATAGACCCTGAACAAGCATGCAGCAGGTCAGGGGTTTCTGACAATATTGTCAGAACTGACAAGATTAGCTGCATGCTTGTTTCTGGTGTAATTCAGTTCACTACTGCAGCCAAATAGATCAGCAGGGCTGCCAGGCAACTAGAATTGTTTAAAAGGAAATAAATATGGCAGCCATCATATCACTCTCACCCTGGGTTCACTTTAAATTACAGTTAGCCCTGCCCTCATCCGGTCATGACCACGCATATTTTTTCACCGCGCAGGTCGTCAGCTCCCCCGGAAATTGGTCCAGCCCCTGCATAGCACCCCCTAAAAAAAATTCCTGGAGCCGCCACTGGCTGGCCATGACACTCACTCGTGTGCCTGCCACAAATAGACAGACTAGGAAGAGCTGCTGCAGATTTTTTCTCCTAGGGAAAGATTAGTTAGACTCTTGGCTTGCTCCTGGCTGATTGCTATTGCCAAATTAGCACCCCTCAACAGCTCTTTTGAGAGCTAATGTTTTCCTGATGTGTTTTTTTTGTGTGTGTGTGTGTTGCTCACTGACACTGACATTATACAGCCCTATCTGTTGCAGCTGGACCTTGGTAATTGTTATTACTGTGCCAGCCAGGCCCTGCCTAACTATCTATACTGGGGCACCTTCCTATGCCTACCTAACTACTGGGGCACCTACTTACCTATACGGGGACACCTACCTACCTACCTACCTATACTAGGGGACCTACCTATGCCTACCTACCTATACTGGGACTCCTACCTATGCCTAGCTAACTACTGAGGCACCTACCTATGCCTACCTACCTATACTGGGACTCCTACCTATGCCTAGCTAACTACTGGGACACCTACCTATGCCTACCTACCTATACTGGGTCTCCTACCTATGCCTAGCTAACTACTGAGGCACCTACCTATGCCTACCTACCTATACTGGGACTCCTACCTATGCCTACCTACATACAAGAAGATAATAAGGTCGTTGCTTCATTGTGGACAGACCAAATTTGATTAGCTGGACAGTTACTGTTTTTCTATCATTGAGCTACCACAGCCCGGCGACCATATGGGCTGGAAAACTGCCACGCCCTGCACTCTGGCCATGTTGCGCATCAGTCCAACACGGCCGTCACTACGCAAACAGCTGTTTGCGGTACGCTACACAGTGAGTTTGGTGTGTCAGTGTGAAGCAGTACTCTAATTACACTCCCTGATTGATGTATACACATGCAAGATGTTTTAAAGCACTTTAGGCTTGCAATTTAGCATTCAATGCGATTTCTGCCCTGAAAACGCTGCTTTGCGTCAAATCCAAATTTTTTCCCCGGGACTTTGGACATGTATCCCACTCCACCATGCCCCCCTCCAGGTGTTAGACCCCTTGAAACATGTTTTCCATCACTTTGTGGCCAGTATAATTTTTTCTATTTTTCAAAGTTTGCCTCCCCATTGAAGTCTATTGCGGTTCGCAAACTTTTCTGCGAACTGAACCTTCCGCGAAGGTTCGCGAACAGGGTTCGCGAACCAAAAATCGGAGGTTCGCGACATCACTAGAACTGTGTGTGTTTTGTATCCTGCTGGTAGTAGCACTTATGAACTCTTATGTGTACTTTCACTGTCCACCAGTAGATGTCTCTCCTCTTGCTGGGACTGTGCTATTCCCTGGCCCACCTGCAGATGGATTTTTTTGGACTGTCACCTGACCTGACCAATGTATTTATTTATTTTAGTATTTATATATGTGCTGCATATTTAACCACTTGAGGACCGTGGTGTTAAACCCCCCTAGTGACCAGGCTATTTTTTACTAAAATAGGCCAGTGCAGCTTTAAGGCCAAGCTGCAGGGCCGATCAACTCAGCACACAAGTGATTTCCCCCCCCCCCCTTTTTCTCCCCACCACCAACAGAGATCTCTGTTGGTGGGGTCTGATCGCTCCATAGTTATTGTTGTTGCTTTTTTTTTCAATAAATATTTATATTATTATTTTTTTAATACATTTTGCTATTTTTTTTTTCCTGTCCCACTCACTCCCTCCCCCTGCCAGCCAATCAGCGTGATCGGCTGTCATAGGCTCCAACCTATGACAGCCGATCACTCCCCAGCCTATGGAGGGGACAGCCGTGTCACATGGCTGTCCCCAGTACAGTGCTGCTGCAGATCGCAGCGCTGTACAAAGTGTTTAGATGGCGGTTTCACCACGAGCGGTGATTGCAGCCTGCGCGCGATCTCCTGCTAGCCCCATAGAAGACCATTCACGCCAATCAGCGTGGAGCGGTCCTGGGGCTGCCGCACTGCTCACGCCAATTGGCGTGGAGCAGACGGCAAGTAGTTAAAGCAGACCTGAACTCAGAACTCTCTGCTTTAAAAGATAAGCAACATCATAATAACATTTCAAGAAAAAATTTCCTTGTTACAACTTATAGAACTCCTACTGAGATTCTGTAGAGTTGTTACTTCCTGGTATCCTGGGAGCATAGAAAGGGTTAACCTCCTGTGTTTACATATTAGCTCAGAATTCGTCAGACAGCTGACAGCTCATTACTTTTTGAGAAGGGAGAAGTAGACAAGAGCAGAGCACGAGCGCCAAAGCTGGGCACCATCATAGCAGCAATGCTATGCTGCGTGCCCCACGTTTTGGTAATCGGGGCTCTGGGGTTTGCCAGATCCCAAATTAAATCTCCCTCTGAGTTGCGACAACTCGGAGAGGGGACATTATTTAACACCACCGGGGAGTTTAGCGGCAGCAGGAAGAGCAGTCATTCGGCTCGCTCTACACCGAACTGCCCGGCGCGGAGATGAGATGTACTCGAATTAGACAGGTTGTTCTCTATAAACACACACAAGGTGGACACAGGGTTGATTTCTCTGTGTTCTCCTTGTCTTCTGTGCAGGAGTTCAGGTCCACTGTAAGCCTGTTTCTCCCAGCTGCACACTGCTAGATCATTGATGGTTGCAGCCTTGTGAATCTGGTCATTGGTTCTGTGTCCCTTGTCCTCTGCTCCTGATGCTCTGACTCCCTAGTATTGATCTGTGCTAAGCCTGATTATTCTGGTTTGATGCTGTACAGAGGCGTAGCTAGGGTTTTCAGCGCCCGGGGACAAAGACTATTAATGCGCCCCCTAAGGTGAAGGGGCGTGGCCAAATATGGGCGTGGTTATGGGTGGAGCCAAACGTACATGGAAGTTAGCAGGCTCACGCTCACCCACCCTCCCTCAGTAGGTACCTTCCAGCATGTTCCAAGACAAATTCAGCAATCATGAGCTCCCCCCCATCAAGACAAATTCCGCAATCATGAGCAAACATGACCAACTCAGCAATCATGAGGCCCCTAACAAGACAAATTTAGCAATCATGAGGCCCCCAACAAGACAAATTCAGCAATCATAAGGCCCCTAACAAGACAAATTCAGCGATCTTGAGGCCCCCAACAAATCATGAGACCCCCAACAAGACAAATTCAGTAACCATGAGGCCCCCAACAAGACAAATTCAGCAGTCATGAGGCACATAAATAGACAGCATTTCACATAAATAGGCAGAATGCCCCCTTAATATGGTAGACACCTCTCACCTGGCAGCAGTTCCCCAAAATACACTCAATCTGACAGCAGTGGTTCCCCAAAAATAGGTAGCCCCAGTATAGGTGGCCAGCAGTATAGATGTCCCCAGAACAGGTAGCCAGGAGTAGAGATGTCCACAGAACAGGTAGCCAGGGGTATATGTGCCCAGTATATGTAGGCAGGGGTATGTGTCCCCAGTATATGTAGCCAGAGGTATATGTGCCCAGTATATGTAGCCAGGGGTATATGTGCCCAGTATATATAGTCAGGGGTATATGTGCCCAGTATATATAGTCAGGGGTATATGTGCCCAGTATATGTAGCCAGGGGTATATGCCCAGTATATGTAGTTAGGGGTATATGTGCCCAATATATGTAGGCAGGGGTATATGTGCCCAGAGTAGGTAGCCAGGGGTATATATGTGCCCAGAGTAGGTAGCCAGGGGTATATGTGCCCAGAGTAGGTAGCCAGGGGTATATATGTGCCCAGAGTAGGTAGCCAGGGGTATATGTGCCCAGAGTAGGTAGCCAGGGGTATAGGTGCCCAGAGTAGGTAGCCAGGGGTATAGGTGCCCAGAGTAGGTAGCCAGGGGTATAGGTGCCCAGAGTAGGTAGCCAGGGGTATAGGTGCCCAGAGTAGGTAGCCAGGGGTATATATGTGCCCAGAGTAGGTAGCCAGGGGTATAGGTGCCCAGAGTAGGTAGCCAGGGGTATAGGTGCCCAGAGTAGGTAGCCAGGGGTATAGGTGCCCAGAGTAGGTAGCCAGGGGTATATATGTGCCCAGAGTAGGTAGCCAGGGGTATAGGTGCCCAGAGTAGGTAGCCAGGGGTATAGGTGCCCAGAGTAGGTAGCCAGGGGTATATATGTGCCCAGAGTAGGTAGCCAGGGGTATAGGTGCCCAGAGTAGGTAGCCAGGGGTATATATGTGCCCAGAGTAGGTAGCCAGGGGTATATGTGCCCAGAGTAGGTAGCCAGGGGTATAGGTGCCCAGAGTAGGTAGCCAGGGGTATAGGTGCCCAGAGTAGGTAGCCAGGGGTATATATGTGCCCAGAGTAGGTAGCCAGGGGTATATATGTGCCCAGAGTAGGTAGCCAGGGGTATATATGTGCCCAGAGTAGGTAGCCAGGGGTATATATGTGCCCAGAGTAGGTAGCCAGGGGTATATATGTGCCCAGAGTAGGTAGCCAGGGGTATATATGTGCCCAGAGTAGGTAGCCAGGGGTATATATGTGCCCAGAGTAGGTAGCCAGGGGTATATATGTGCCCAGAGTAGGTAGCCAGGGGTATATATGTGCCCAGAGTAGGTAGCCAGGGGTATAGGTGCCCAGAGTAGGTAGCCAGGGGTATAGGTGCCCAGAGTAGGTAGCCAGGGGTATATATGTGCCCAGAGTAGGTAGCCAGGGGTATAGGTGCCCAGAGTAGGTAGCCAGGGGTATATATGTGCCCAGAGTAGGTAGCCAGGGGTATAGGTGCCCAGAGTAGGTAGCCAGGGGTATAGGTGCCCAGAGTAGGTAGCCAGGGGTATAGGTGCCCAGAGTAGGTAGCCAGGGGTATATATGTGCCCAGAGTAGGTAGCCAGGGGTATATATGTGCCCAGAGTAGGTAGCCAGGGGTATATATGTGCCCAGAGTAGGTAGCCAGGGGTATATATGTGCCCAGAGTAGGTAGCCAGGGGTATATATGTGCCCAGAGTAGGTAGCCAGGGGTATATATGTGCCCAGAGTAGGTAGCCAGGGGTATAGGTGCCCAGAGTAGGTAGCCAGGGGTATATATGTGCCCAGAGTAGGTAGCCAGGGGTATATATGTGCCCAGAGTAGGTAGCCAGGGGTATATATGTGCCCAGAGTAGGTAGCCAGGGGTATATATGTGCCCAGAGTAGGTAGCCAAGGGTATATATGTGCCCAGAGTAGGTAGCCAGGTCAGGTGTCCCCCTCCCCAGCAGGAGGGGAGCAGCGCAGAGAAGAGGAAGAGCTGCTCTCTCTCCCTCGCTGTCCCCTCCAATGTCTGTCCGGGACGGTGCTGGCAGCCGCGGGCGGAACTTACCTCCGTCTCTCGCAGCGCAGGATGGATCTGCCGCTACTCTGGTCTGGTCCAGACCAGAGCAGCGGCTGCGCACCCGAACTTCCGCCCGGCGCTGGAGCGAGACGGAGGTGAGTTCCGCCCGCCGCTGCCAGCACCGTCCCGGACAGACATTGGAGGGGACAGCCAGGGAGAGAGAGCACCTAAGGTGAGGGAAGGTGGGGGGATATGGCCCCCCTTCCCCACCGTCCGCACAGCTCTCTCTCTTCTCTGCGCTGCTCTCCTCAGGTCTCCGCAACAAAAAAAAAACCCCGAAGCTCAGCTGGGCGCCCTTGGGGACCCGGCGCCCCGGGGCACTTGTCCTACCCCGACCCCCCCTAGCTCCGCGCCTGATGCTGTACTATATACGTACTATAATGTACTACATGTACTACAATGCTTAACTATATGTTTAAACAATAGTAAATATTTAATAAATGCTTGAATGTAAAAGTGTCTTATGTTATACTTGGGGTGTATTTGGTTGTATTTTACGTTTTGGCCACAAGATGGCACTACACTTAGGTCACTGTCTGCTGTTTACAGCAGATAAAAACAAAACTGTTTGTAACAGTTCCCTTGGGGTTATGAATGAGAGATGCTCTCTCTCCCATTTATAACGGCACGGGGATCAGGGCTGAGAATGGATTATTCTCATGCCCTGATCACAGAAGAACAGGGATGCGGCGGAAACGGTGCTGGAATCGCGATTGGCGGCGGTAAGTAAACAGTGCGTATATATACGCCCCTGATCTGCTAGAGGTAAACACAGAGGCATATATATACGTAGCAGAAATCTGGAACTGGTTAAATAAATTAACTAATCAATCACTTCTTAAAATGTCTTAATTTCCTACAGCAAGAGCATCTATACAACTACAGTCTCAAGTCCACTATTTCACTCATCTCTTACCAATCTTTGCGTGGAATTTAGATTTTCCGCATTTCCTAATGGAAATCAGTGTTTCTGATCGAACTTGGAATTCAGAAAATGGAAATCGGATTTCTGCAAAAATACTGCAGTACCGCAACTCGGTAATTTTAGCCCAATCACAGAACCTGGAAACATTGGACCGATCAGAAAATGCAGAGTCAACTCAAAAATATTTGGCAAATCAGGGAATGCAAAAAAAAAAAAAAAAAACACACACAAAAGGAGACTCCTTGGAAATCTAAAAATGGAAATTGGATTTCTGTAGAAATACAGCATTACCGTAACTTGGTAATTTTAGTCCAACCACAGAATGCAGAACTCAGAAACCGGAAAACAGAAAAATCGTAAATCGGTGAAATCAGTAATCTGCATTGGCGGAAATCAGAATTTCCACAGAATTGGAAATCAGAATTTCTGACCATACCTATGTGTGGGGTTGTTTTTACTGTGCATGCATTATCCATTTGCCCATGTGTCACCATTATATATATTCCACATAATATTTAATAAACACAATTGCTGATACCTGCTGTCTCATCTCCTCTATGCGCTACATAAAGTGGTCACCAGCTCCACTGTCATTTTCCTGCCTAAATAGATTTTCTAAAAAAACTGTAAAACAATTTGAAGACAGATCAAAGGCCTTGATCCAAAATTCTAAATTAATTGATTAGGGATATACTTGAAACTGTACAACTTCATTAATGGCTAGACATATTATTTCAATGTATCCAAGTTCACATGGCAACAGGATGGAGAAAGTTTATTTCAACCCTGGTTTCCCACGTCAAACAACAATTTGAACTAGATGGTGTTGTTTCTGAAGAAACCACATGATGTTGGCTTGGAAATGTTAGAGGTGTGTCATGCCCAGTTGCCCCCGGTGCATAGAGAGTACACAAAGTCGATGGAATCTGGTTTAAAACCGTGAAATTTAGAGAAAATCGCATTTTATCATTGAAATCAATCAAAACAAGCTGATTGACTATTTTTGGCCCCACCCACTTTAAAAATTTGCATCCCAGTCACCCAGTGACCAAATCTACCGAGTTTGAGCACTCTGAAATTAACAGTGTAAGAATGACAGCAATTGAAATAATCCCTTTGAATAGCATTAGGTAAAATTTGATTAGATGTTTTAAGCTCCACCCACTTTTGTGAATTTGAACCCCAGTTAACCAGTTATGGTCTGTGCCAACTGCCAAGTTTGGGGCCTCTGGCTTTAAAATTGTGAGAATGGCTGTAGTTGAAACATTTCCCATTGAAGTCAATAGGTGAAATCTGATTGACTGTTTTTGGCTCCACCTATTTTTCCTATATTTTGAATGCAGTAACCCAGTGAGTAATTGTGCCAAGTTTGGGACACTTGGCATTTAAAGGATAATAATAGCAGCAGTTTATCTTTTCTCATTAAGGTCAATGGCTAAAATCTGATTGGCTGATGTTGCCCCGACCCTTTTTTTCCCTAATTGTAAACCGCAGTCACCCAGTGACTAACACTCCAAAGTTTGTGAATGCTAACATTTAATATGTATTTTTTTTCTATTGAAAATCCATGATTGAAATTTGATTGGTGGTTGGTGACTCCGTTCACTTTTTGTAAACTTGAAGTGGAAACACCCAGTGACCAGATTTGCGATATTCGAGGTCCATGACATCAATAATGTGAGAATGGTAGCCTTTTTAATTTTTCCTATTTAAATCAATCAAAGAAATCTGATTGGTTGGTTTTAGCTCTGCCCACTTTTCTGAGTTTTAATCCCAGTCCCCCAGTGACCAATTGTGCCAAATTTGAGGACCCTGCCGTTAACCTTCTATGAGCAACGGCAGTTTTACATTTTCCCATTTAAACAAATGGCTGAAAGTTGATTGGCTGTAGTAGACTCCGCCCACTTTAAAAAAATATTTTTTTTAAACCGCAGTCACCAAGTGACCTACGGTGCCAAGTTTGGGGACTGTGAGGATTACAGCTGTTTACATTTTCTCATTGAAGTCAATAAGGAATATCTGATTGGATGTGTGTGGCTCCGCCCACTTTTTTGGGTCCCCAAAATGTGGCAGCATTTTTTCAGCTTCACCTCATGAATAAATGACCCAAGTTTGGGGAGTGTACCTTCAAAGCTGTACGAGTGGCAACATTTTCACATTTTCCAATGAAAGTCTAAGGGAAAAAATGGCAGAAGAAGTGTGCAAAGTTTCAAAATCGTACTCCTAAAACTGTGGGAGGAGTAGAGTTTAGAAAATCATGAAATATTCATTGGCCATTGCTAGTTCCACCCACTTTCGGATGCCCCCCCTCCAAAAAAAATTCATATTTTTATTCGTGGTGACACACACCAACAATACATGGTCTGAGTTTGAGGAGTGTAGCTTAAAAAATGTCGGAGTGGCAGCGATTTGAAAATTTTGCCTGTCAAACTCAATGGCAAAAAAGGGGTCTTCGGTGGTCCGCTGAAGCAGGCGTGGTGGGTGGTATTGCTTAATAAAGCACAAGCAACGTGCTTTGCTATAAGACGAATAAGTTTGGCGCTTGTACCCCTAAAACTGTAGGAAGAGTAGCATATAGAAAATGGGAGCGCCAAGAATAATCATAAGAAGAACCAGCTGAACTTGTAGAACATTATGTTGGCATATATTTTAGTATTTGTAATTCAGACCTCAAATATGACGTTCCCCTGTGTTAAGCCCAGCTATGCTGTCCCTGCATGTGTGTGTTACCACATGGAGTGCTCTTCCTCTCTCTAGCCCTTGATGTTGCTACTTATTGTGAGAAAATCAGCATACCTGGGTTTTTTACTACAACAGTTTTTGCCCACTGGTGAAATAGAAGTGAGTTCCCTGACAGACAAGAGAAGGGGTTTCTTGATTCATTTTACTTGATTTTGCCACTTCTAAATATTACTTTTCAGTGTTATATTGGGTCTAAAAGCTAATTGATTGGCCAATTTAACCAATTCCAGGTAGTATGAGGGCCAACAGATTTGAAATAATATGAACAGACAGTATAGGTAAGATCTCATGAGGTGAAGAAGGTGAAAAAACACGTTGTACTACTGACAATCATTTATTCCTGATTCACTTCATTCCAATTCAGTCCAATCATCTGGTGCATAAAAATCCATCAAAAACAGTGAACAGACATTGCAGGTGATACTTATCGTGTGTAGCATGGAAGGGTCCAGGGAATGGCGGTGGGTGCTGCTGGGTGCACAGCCTGATGACCGTTTCACTTAATAAGCTTCTTCTGAGGCTTTACAGTGCAGATAAATGCTAATGTTATTAAGCATCTCGGAAGGTTGACACAGATCACATGATGCATGATGTGTGATGCGTAAGTTCTCGTCCACTGGTCTCCGCTCTGTAATGGCAAATCAGCGGAGTCTGGACTGGGATTCTCAGTCGTGGATGCTAATGACGTTCCCCGCTGCTCAGCCACCAATCAAAGGTTGCACACTGTGTTGTTATAGAAACATTCAATGAACAAAAAAAAATGCTACAGAGGCCTCTCATAGCTGGCTATATTAGTCTACTAGACAGCGCAGTGGCAACACCAGCTGGCAGAGGGGAAAATAATATTTACAACAAAATGCAAGCCTATGTAGATTAATCTGCATCTATCAAAAGATAACATAGAGCAGGTTGCTTGCAAAAAGGTTGATATAAAGGAGGAGGTAAGCTAGAGTGGGAAGAAAGGAAAGTGCAAAGTGATGTGTCATCATGTAATAGTGACGAGTGACAAGAAGATAAAGTAAAAGTATGGATCACTTTCCTACAGAATAGAGGATGCCGTGCAAAGTGTCAAAGACACATCAAGGGGAGGGTGTCATCACAATCGCGGTAAAATCTCAAGATTTTACAGCGATCGTGATTTTACTGCAATTTTACCGCAATTTTAATAAAAGTCAATGGGAGCGTTTTTTTAAAAGCTCTCAGAAAGCTCTGGAGGCCAAAAAGCGCTCAGAAAAGCACTTAGGCTTTGTTCACATCTAAAATCAAAATCGCTGACGACAGCGAGTTTTGATTTTTAAACATTTTTTCCCCCTTCCTGGCTCTTCACTGCACAGTACGATTTTGTACAAAGCACTTTTGTAAGCGCTTTTGCAGAGCAATTGCGTTTTTTTTCACTTCCTGACGTCTGTGCAAAGAATAACTCTTTGACCCGGAAAATTATACAATGTATTTATTTGAACAAATTCGATGGATAAAAAAAAAAAAAAACTATTTGTGAGCATTTTGCGTTTTTCCTATACCTTCCATTGCAGCAAAATTGCCCCGAAAATGGTACATGCAGCGCTTCTGTGAACGGGAAGCAGACAAAATGCGCTGATATGAACTATCCCGTAAGGATTCATTGCACAAGGTATTTTAGGGCATTTTTCAAAGTCGCGGGTGCTCAAAAAAAGCGCAAAATGCCCTAGGTGTGAACAAGTGTGTCTGAGCCCGAGACATCACAGATTCTTGATAAGAATAAGTGAGATACAACCCATTTCTTACATTTTTGCTCCTTTTCCTGCGCACAGCATGTGCACAACGTTCTCAGAAGTATGCAGAGGTTGAATAGCAATCAATTTCAGTAGGTTTTAATATGCTACAGCTCCCTGTCTTGCAATTGAAAGTACACACTGCACATGTGCCTATGGCCATTAATGGCATTGTTGATCACAACAGAGGATAATGCTTGGAGCACACATGGAGGTTCTTCACTGGTACCAAAGCCAATACACTCTAATTATAAAACCCGACAGCCTGTGGGACTAGAAGAGGATATCCCCTTCCTCCTCTACTAGAGAATAGGAGGGAAAGAAAAAAACACAAGGTGCAAATGGCAAAAACACAGCTTTGAATGGGGTCCTATTGAAATTTGGTCTATAAATATCTGCTTTATTATAGTCTACCTGATTCCAGGAAATGGAAGAAATCCCAGATGTGTGTGCTGCTGTAGAACTGTAAAGGATGCTATTTTCGTAAATGTATGGAGGGTTATTAAAACTCACCAGATGCTGATGCTTTGCAGAAACATCTTTAAAAAATAGCAATATGGGTGTAACGTAGCTGATAAAATTGTATGTGGTTAAATGTAAGTTTATGGACCTAGGTTACAATAAAGGCATTGCACCCTATTTATTGAATGTGGTGCAATTAGCAAAACAAACAATATATGGAAAAGGCATTACTTTGGTTATACAAGCTACATAAGGGTTATAATGAGGTACAATGCAGGTATAATAAAAATTACACTTATTTGTGCAAAGCTCAGAAAACTTTATGTATGCTCTCTGGGCATGTACATTTTACAAATCTGTTGTGAATATATCCTTAGGTAATAACCACTAATGTAACAATAGCCCCTACAACCCCCGCTATCGCAGGAGGGCCCGGGGGCTAAGGATCCTGGTGGGGTGCAGAGCAAGTGTTTCCTCCCCCTAGCCCACCCTAGATTCTGCAAAGCAGTGGCAATCACAGCAGAGAGTAAATACTTTACATCATTCTAAGAGACCAATCCTCTTCACTCCTCTGTGAAGCGGTACTGTGCAGCCTATTAGCATTAGCGTGTGGCTCTCAGTGTCGGACTGGGAGGTGGAAAAACTGAGGAAATCCACCTGCTGGCCAAGCAACAGTAACCCTGTGTTATCATTCCCAATAGAAACCTGCAGCAAGTCTTCACTGTGAGCAGCAACAAAGAGGGGTTTTGGGGAGGGGAAATTGTTTGCCCAGGGGGGGGGGGAGTTTTTTGCGAGGGAAGGGGATTATACAAAGGGGGGGGGGAGGGGGGGAGGGGGGGGGCGAGGGGGGGGAAGGGGGGGCGGAAGAGGAGGAGGGGGAAGCGGGGGAAAGAGAAAGGGGGGGGAAGGGAAGAGGGATGGACCACACTGATCAAGGAAATTCCTGCATTGTTTGGAGAAACACACACCACATCACCCAAACACCCTCCATGCAGCAAGATTCAAAATTCAAGGTTCATAATCAAAGAAGGAACAGTTCATTTTTTAACATTATTATGCATATATCAACACTCACTGTGACTCTGCCCATAAGGGGACTCCTCACATTTTTGTGTTTGTTCCAAACTCCTGATTCTACGTGCACAGCACTATACTCGAAAAGGTAAGTACATCTTCTATCCCATATCTCACTATATCCATATCTCCATATCTCCATATCTAACTTCATACTCCATATCTAACTTCTAAGGGAAAAGTCCACATTCAGGCCCTGTGGATGCCTCGACCTCAGTCGGTACATCCACATCGCCTCCCGCTGCAGCAGCATCGCTTCCGTTCTCTCCGTGCGCATGGAGGCCTCCAAGGCATCAATGCACAAGGCACGGATACCAACAATGGAGCCATTATGTACATCCTGGAAATGTTCCGCTATAGGGGATTTTCTTTCCCCACTAGCAATGTTTCCAATGTGTTCCAAAAGTCTTGTTTTGAATGCACGTGTCGTCATACCGACGTAGTATTTATTGCACGGACATATAATCAAGTAGACAATCCACGTCGAGTTGCAATTGAAAAACGCTTTTAGCTTATATTCCTTTGAATGATCCTGGGAGAGGAAACTATTAGTTCTCAAGACAAAGGGGCAGGCCTTACAGGATCCGCAACGAAACATACCAAGCGGAGGGGGTATGCGGTCTAGCCAAGTCCCTCCTTCTTTTTTGGACAGTTCCGAATGAACCAGGACATCACGCAGGTTCCTGGCTCGACGAGCCGTTACCAAAGGTCTAGGCCCCACTATTTCCCTGATCCCAGGATCTAACTGCAACACTCTCCAACAAGTCCCCAGGGCTCTATTTAATTCATCCCAGTGTGCGTTGTACTGGGTTACTATCCTAGTACACCCTTTTGTTCCACCATCAGCTGCGGGACGAGCACGGGGGCGGAGCAATGAATCACGTTCAGTGCGAAGTGCTCGGTTCAGACTCCGACGCAGTGCCCTATGTGGGTAGCCTCTTTCGCGGAATCGTTTGTACATCTCCCTAGACTCGCATTTGAACTGCTCAATATCTGAACAGTTCCGACGAATTCTAAGGAACTGTCCCGTCGGGATCCCGCCGATCACGGACCTCGGATGGTGGCTCGCCGCGTGGAGGAGTGAGTTTCCCGCAGTGGGCTTCCGGAATGTCCGAGTTGTCAGCCTATTATTCACCCTCACTATCTCGAGGTCCAGAAACGTGATCTTCTCTGGATCCACCGAGAATGTGAGGCCTATATTGCGTCTGTTGCAATTTAGGGCAGACACAAATTCCTGGAATCCCTCCGCGGACCCCCTCCACACGACGAGCACATCATCAATATATCTCAACCAAAGGGCCACGCCCCCACGGAACAGCTCATTCCGATATACATCCTGTTCCTCCCACACCCCCAGATGGAGGCACGCATACGCCGGAGCGGACGCCGCCCCCATGCTTGTCCCCTTCAGCTGGTGGTAGTACCTTCCCTCAAACACAAAGAAGTTGTTGTGTAGGACAAAGAACATGAGGTCCACTATATAGGAGTTGTGTATATCATGCAGGGGAAAGGTCTCAAATAAGACATATTCAAGAGCCTCCAATCCGATGGTGTGGGGAATTGATGTGTATAACCCCTCGACATCTATTGATGCCAAAATGCAATTATCATCCATTGCGAAGCCATTCAGTTTATTTAGAACTTCCATCGAGTCCCTTACGTAAGAGGGTAACCTCCTTACCAAGGGCTGCAATTTCTGATCCAAGTATCTTCCCACTGCTTCGCAGGGTCCCGCTACTGCCGATACGATCGGGCGACCCGGTGGAGGCATGACACCCTTATGTATCTTAGGGAGGATATACATGGTCGGCCTTGTAAATTCCTCAACCTTCATATAACTGTATTCTGCAACATTAAGGATGCCATGCCTCAAACCCAGGAGCAACCGGTAGTTCAGCTCATCTACAACATGCCAAAAGGGGTCACATTCAATTCTATTGTATGTGGATGTGTCACCAAGCTGCCTGTAGATCTCCTCAGTGTACATACATCTGTCCATCAAAACTGTGTTGCCCCCTTTGTCGCTGGGCTTGATTATCAAATCCTCACGACTTCTTAGATCCTCCAGGGCCCATCTCTCACCCGGGGTGAGGTTGTCCCGCCCACCCGGGGCATCCCACTTAAAGGCTTGGATTTCCTGCTCAAAAAGTTCCAAGAAGGTACTCAGATACCGATTTGAAGCCAAGGAGGGCATATATTTAGATTTTGGGCGTAGTTTTACATGTGTGGGGGATTCCACCACAGACAGCCAATCACCATCCAATTCACCAACCCGACCAGCGGAAGGTAAATCCTCTCGCTGGTTAACATCAGCACCCTCAAATTCCAATCTGAGCTGAACCCTCCTAAGGAACATAGTTACATCCTTAAAAATGGTGAATTCATCTGCCTTCCCAGTGGGTGAGAAGGACAACCCCTTTTCCAAGAGCGAGAGATGGTCACCGGTGAGAGCAACACTGGACAGATTAATTACCGATTTTGACAGGGCAACACCTCCACTCCTCCAATCCTTCCACTCCTCAACTCCATCTTGGACTGACTCACCGTCTGGTTTGTTCCCCTCCCCGACTCCTCCCTCATCTCCGCCCCCGTCCCTCTGCCAACTACCTCCCCTTGATTTACGGTTGACTCTTCCTCCCGCACCACCTCCTTGGTCAAGGGATTCTCTCCCAACGCCACATTTTTCAGGATACCTTTGGGCTGCACAGGGGTCTCTAAAAAAGTGACCAATCTACCCAGTTCCTCTCCTTCAGATGCATCCGCCTCTGATCCCGAGGTTTCTCCCGGACGATGTGGTGGACTTTTCCCTTTCTTGCGTCGTTTCCGACTCAATTTGGTGGCTAGGGGAAATCTTTCTTTAGTCATCCAATCCAACCTATCTTGTTCAAACTTTTTTTGTTTGGTCCTTCTTAAATATGCATTGTATTTTTCGACTTCCTTCTTGACCTGATCATTAAACCTGTCAAACATGGGGGCATCCTTCCTCTGATCCAGGGCCAATCTCATCTCCTCTATCTCCGAGTCCAAACCCTCCAACTGAATCCTCTCCTCCTCAACTATCATCTGCATCACCCCTACACCACACTCAACACAGCTTTTTTCCCATCTAGGCAAGAATCTATCATTATGCAAATGGGGAGCTGGGATGATCCTCTCCCGCAGGCCTGGGGGCACAATTCCTGCCCCAATATAGCCCTCAAGGGAAGAAACATTCCATTTCCTCCACAAGAATTTATTCATTGCATTCCGATACATTCTAAACGTGGATTTCAATTCTTTGCTCTGTGAGCAGCAACACCTGATTACTGCCGCTTGGCCAGCAAGTGGATTTCCTCAGCTTTTCCAGCTCCCAGTCCAAGACTGGTGGCTTTCCTGACACTGCATGTCATGTGACAGGAAGCTGCAAGCTAAAAGTCTGCACACAGCGGCTTTACAGAGGAGTGAAGAGGACAGGTCTCTCGAGATGAGGTAAAGTATTACTCTCTGCTTTAGTGGACACTGCCTTGCAGCTTTGCAGGATTTGCGGGTGCCACTGCCAAGGGGAGAAGGAGACTTTGGAGTCGGGACTGGAGAGGGGGACCCAGCTTACAGAATGTTGCAGAGTGTCCGGGTAATGTTAGTTATGCCCCTGGTAGTAACCCTCAGGGCCCTTTTATATCGAGGCAGTGCGGTGTGGTATATTTACTGCACCCCACCGCCGGGCAATGAAAGTCTATGGCAACTTTCATACTGCCACAGTATGGCGTGATGCGATGGAAGTGACGTTTTCAAGGCATCCCCAATGTTAGGACAAAACTACGTTAACGTGCATACTTGCATCTCTCTGGGTCAAATCGGAAGTCATGTTACTCTATGGCGATGCGGGGATTTAAAAAATGCTGGCGTCGCAATTTTGCGAGACTAACGCGGTGTTCCTTGAAGGCCTTCTGGCAATGCAGTGCGGCGGACGTGACACACTACATCGCTGCCACCAGTTTTCAGCGTGAAACCGGCCACAAGTGGCTGCATCAAGAACAAATAAACTCCTGTGATGAATAAAAGGGAAAGTAACAAATTTGGTGTACAAATGTAATTGGTCATACGTGATTCAACCAAATTATTTATTTACCCTTTTTTTTTCTCGTTTGAACATTTCACCTTTGACAAAGCCTGGCGCAAGCCATGCGAAACAGTCGTTAGGCCGTGCACCTTGTGGCACCCACCACCGCTGCCTCCCACCTGTACCCAGTCGAAAATGAAGACACCATGTTGGTATGTTTGTATTGCATGATCAATCTATGCATATCATGCCTTGCTGATGCACTTTAAATTCACTTTACGTGACATTTTTTTGCACAATAAACACTATAGTGCCAGACTTCTTTCTCATGTCCTTTGACTGTTGCAGAACTCTCTCCTTTGTCAGTCTTGAGCACATAGTGTACTGGGTGCCATTTCTGATTTTTGGCTTTACCACCCTGAGTGCCTGCCTGCTCTCCCACACATTTGTATAAGCATTTATGGACCTGATGTACTACACTGCGATAAAGTTACCTTGCGCAAGGAGCGCACAGTAATTTTACTGTTAGGGCCTATTTCCACTACACGCAGATTAGATGCAGAAAAACTGACTCCAATGAAAGCCTATGGGCCTGTTTCCACTAAACGTGATTTTTCTGATGCAGATTTTCCCATAAGCATTCATTGGAGTCAGTTTTTCTGCATCCATTCTGCATCCAATCTGCGTGTAGTGGGAATAGGCCCTTACAAACACAATGGGAGCACTGCGTGTTAACCCTTTAGCGCCATGGCGGTTACCACAGTAATGCACTCGTACATGGTAATATGCTTTTCACTGCACATTACCATAGCAACATTTTAATTAACCCAGTAACACATGCAGGGCTAAAGGTTTAACCCAGGGGTCCCCAAACCAAACCGGGTCAATATACTTCAGACTGCTGGGGGGCCGGAACATTCATAAAATGATGTTGAAAACCATTACATTGAATCTAGGTATTGATTCCCCCCAATCATGCCCGGAGGAGAACTCCCAGCAGCAGCCATTCAGTTATGCGGTGCCCAAAGAAAGTCTTTGTGCACCAGACAGTGAAGCATACCCAGGTGACAACCTGCCATCCAGATGGACAGCAGTGTCACCTGATGCAGAATTGCATTGGAAGCCAGCAAATGACTGCTCACTGGCTTCTACAGTGTGTGGATGGGTGGGGACAGCACTGCTATTCTATATGCGGTCCGCCCATATTTAAAGGTGCAGTGGGCCACAGCTATAATACATTTTTAGTTTGGGGGCCAGTGCAAAAGCCCCGGGGGGGGGGGGGGGGGGGGGGCGGGGGCCGCATTCAGCCCATGGGCCGTAGTTTGAGGTCCACTAATTTAACCTGTGGTGCTACCCCAGCATTAATAATGGTAAAATTGCAGAGCACTCTCTGGACACATCAACTTTACTTCAATGTAGTGCCATTAGGCCCTAAACGTGAACAATCCATTTAATTACACCGGAGGAAAGTTAAAGGCAACCTGAACTCTTGCATAGGACAGAAGGAAAACATAGAGAAATGCACCCTGTATGTACTGTATTTAGAGAGTTTAGCCTGCCTAATCCCCCCTTATCTGTGTCTAATCTGAAAGGATACCAGAACCAAAACAAGCTAGAGAAACGGGGGTCGTCGGAGTCAGGTACACCTACACAGGCGCTGGCCAGGCTGCACGCATCATACAGTGTGCCCCCGTTGGAGCGCTCTGTGCATGTGTATGACATCTGGACATGGTGCCATGGTGACCCGGCCACGGGTTTGCGCTGCAAGATGTGTGCAGCCTGGCCAGCGCCTGCTCACTAGTGCCCGACTCCGGCGACCTGGAAGAGGCTACCAGAGGGGCATTTAGGTAGATAGAGGGGGCAGAAAGGAGAATGAGGGGAGCAGTAGGCTTCAGGTCAGGTCACAGTATATACCTGCTACCCCCAGTCCCCCGTTTTTCTAGCTTATTTTAACTCTGCTATCCTATAAGTTGTAATTTGATCACTTCCCTGTGTCAGCTGACTGCTATGGCAGAAAACCTCATTTGAAAGCACAGGATGTTAACAATATGTCTGCTCCCATGAAAGCAGGAAGTAGAAACACTGCAGATTTATTGTAATATTTGTATCAGCTGTAACAAACAAACGTTTTCTTTAAAGATTATTATGCTGTTGTGGATCTTTTAGAGCAGAGAGGAAGTTCCGACTTCAGATCCGCTTTAAAATGTGAATTGACATGCAGGAAAAGGTATGCAATTTTGACAAGTGTAAACCCTGCCTAAAAAATTCAAACAGTAAACTTTTGGCCCATAGGCCTTTTTCAGACGATAGTCATATAGACAGTTACCAGGGGCGTAGCAATAGGGGTTGCAGGGGTAGCGACCGCATCGGGGCCCTTGGGCCAGAGGGGCCCCAAATGGCCTTCCCTCAACTATAGTATTAGCTCTCTATTGGTCCTGTGCTCATAATAGTCACTTCTATAGATACTTTGAATAGTGGTAATCATTAACAAGCTGTTCCCCACCCCCTTCTTGCACCTCTGACACAGTAGTTGCCATTGGCAGGTTTTGCGCGCGCATCATCAATTGTTATGTATAGAGTGCTTTGGGGGCCCCATTGTAAAACTTGCATCGGGGCCCACATCTCCTTAGCTACGCCACTGACAGTTACAATATCTCTCCTTCAGCTGAGTATTTTTTTATCAATAGTGATTTTTAAGTTTGTGTAGTTGAGTATAAGTCCACTTTAATTCTGCGTATGCACATGACTATTGCATTATAAAAATAGATTTTATCACCCACAAGTCACAGGCATTCAGACAAGCAACACATCAAAAAGGACAACAAATGACCTATGAATTTGCAGATTTTTCAAACTCTCAGATCATATATGTCAGTTTTCAGCTATGTCAAGCAGCAATAAGCCTCAGGGGCTGTGAAATATGCAGAGGAAAGGTCACTGGGGAGCTTCAGTGTTTCATATTAAGAGTTAATAAAATGGCCAGTGTGCTGAAATCTTGTAACCGGGAGTTCCCGCAGTAAATTATTGTGCAATGAAATCAGAACCGGCAGCCTCTGGGATTCAGAAGTCAAGAAAATTCTATTGGAGAAAGATAAACGAGCAGCAGAGACACACTGCAAATACTAAATACAATTCCAATGTATTCCAGAATCATAAACTCTGAGCCAGAATCATGTTTTTATATATTACAACTAACCTGGTAATTTAAAGGAAATGTATTGTGCTTTTTTTATCTTGTTTTATTTATTCACTATATGTTACTAAAAAAAATAATTTTAAGTATTTTTATTTCTATTTTTAACAGGAAATATTACATTTGACAAATAAAAATATTATATTTGTTTAACATTACTCTTGTTAGTTTGAACTGTAAGCTTTGTGCAAGAAAGGCCATTTTGTGCTGCAATGTAGTAAAGATAAAACAACTCAGCACAGAACAATAAGGTGTAGTATCAGTTATAAATGCCTTGTACACATGTTAGAAAATCTTGTCACTCAGCGCTGTCTTCCCCAAACATCTAGCCTGTATACAATTGCCATCTGACATTGGCCTCAATTCACTAAGACCATGCTGGAGATAATAAAGCAAGAGAAAACGTACCACCACACAGTAAGAGAGTTATCTTATCTCTTCATTCCTTAAGTTACCTCCTCTGTAGTTAATGTACGTCCTCTGTAGTTATTTTCACATGCAGTTAATAAACAGCCTGTCTTTAACTTTGGAGTTATTTTAACGATTGAAGAGTTAACTTAAAGACAGAAGAGTTGACTTTAGGTTTGCCTGAGGTAAAATGTTTCCTGAATACGACATGCCTCATCACCATGGTGATCACTCTAGAAACGTTATTAAAGACAGGAGATAAATAACGTTTCTAGAGTTATCACCATGGTGATAAGGCATGTAGTATCCGGGAAACATTTTACCTCAGGCAAACCTAAAGTTAACTCTTCTGTCTTTAAGTTAAAGAAAGATCTCTAAAGTTAATTCTTCAATCTTTAAAATAACTCCAATTTACAACAACAACAACAACAACAAATAACGTTTGTAAAGCGCTTTTCTCCCGTGGAACTCAAAGCGCATAAGCATGGCTCCGACCATCGTGGTACAGAGGAAGAATTTTATAAATCTGGAAATGCCAGGCTAAACAGGTGGCTTTTCAGTCTGGATTTGAATAGCTCCAGGGATGGTGCTGTCTTTACTGGGTGTAGTAGGGAGTTCCAAAGAGTAGGGGCAGCATTACAGAAGGCTCTGTCTCCAGATTTTTTGAGGTGCACTCTGGGAGTGACCAAGTTTATAGAACTTGCTGATCTGAGGTTGTGAGAGGTGTGGTGCAGCTTCAGCAAGTCCTTCATGTATCCAGGGCCCAGATTGTGCAGGGATTTGAATGTCAGCAGTCCAATCTTGAAGAGTATTCTCCATTCTACTGGTAGCCAGTGCAGTGAGCGAAGGATCGGTGTAATGTGACAGTGGCGAGGCTGGTTTGTTAGCAATCTGGCAGCAGCATTCTGCACTAATTGCAGGCGACGCAGGTCCTTTTTGGGGAGGCCAGCATAAAGGGCATTGCAGTAGTCCAGCCGTGATGTGATGAAGGCGTGGACTAGGGTTTGAAGATCCTCTGGGGGAATCAGATGTTTAATCTTTGCAATGTTCTTCAGATGAAAGAAGGAAGATTTAACTACAGATGAAATTTGGTTTCTGAAACTCAATTCCCCATCGATTAGTACGCCAAGGCTGCGCACAAGGTTGGAGCTGTTTATGTCTGAATTCCCAATCCTGATTGGTGTTGCTTTAGGATAGAGCTGTTTTGATGGCGGGCACTGGCTTTGGACAAACAGGACCTCAGTTTTGTCAGCATTCAGTTTCAACCAGTTATCATTCATCCATGCCTGAAGCTCAGCTAAGCAAGAGTTTATTTTTGGGGTAGGGTCTGTTTCACCAGGTTTGAAGGACAGGTATAGCTGTGTGTCATCGGCGTAGCAGTGGTACGTCAGGCCATGTCGTTGGATAAGTGTACCGAGTGGCAACATGTAGATTGCAAACAGCAGAGGGGATAGGATTGATCCTTGTGGCACTCCGAATTGTAGAGGTGCAGGTTTGGACATTATAGGTCCTAGGCATACTCTCTGTGTTCTGTCAGTCAGGAATGATCTGAACGACTGGAGGACTGATCCACTGATGCCACAGTACTCCTGCAGTCTGTTAAGCAGGATTTCATGGTCAACTGTATCAAAAGCAGCTGAGAGATCCAACAGGATTAGGATGGAGCATTCCCCTCTGTCCCTTGCCATGAGCAGATCGTTGCAGACTTGGATGAGGGCTGTTTCACAGCTGTGGTGTTTCTTAAAGCCAGATTGTAGAGGGTCCAGGATGTTGTTTACTGACAGCCTGGTTTCAAGTTGCAGATAGACAGCCTTTTCAATAACTTTACCTAAGAAGGGGAGGTTGGAGACAGGTCTGTAGCTGCTCATAGCATCTGGATCCGTGGAAGGTTTTTTAAGAAGGGGCTTGATGATTCCTTCTTTTAGAGAGGTAGGAAACCTCCCTGCTTGCAGAGAGCAATTTACTATTTTGTGAAATGCTGGACCAAGCAGGTCAGGACATTTCAGCATATGTTTAGTTGGTCCAGGGTCCAGGTCGCAGGTTGTCTGGCGGAGACGACAGAGGATGGCAATTTAAAGGCTGCAAGGCCGAAAGGTTGCTGATTCTTATTCTTTTTAGTTAGCCAATAAATGGTATCATCCCGATTTAAAACTTCTTGCTTTTGCTGATGGCTAACACGGTACAATACCCTACTGCTACTAAAATAACTCCAGAATTCTAAAGTTAAAGACAGGCTGTTAATTAACTGCATGTGAAAATAACTACAAAGGAGATAACTTACGGTGACACACGCCTGATTTCTTCAAACGTCGTCAGGCGACTGTTCTGACTACAGTTTGCCCATGTGCACAGTCTGGCGGCAGGCTGATAAGGCTGGTTTTGACTGATCAGCTCGGCGGATCGGTCAAAACCAGCCTTATCAGCCTGCCGACAGACTGTACACACTGGAAAACTTTAGTCAGAACGGCCACCCCACGGGCGCATCTGACGACCCGTCATTTGATGAAATCAGGCGTGTGTACTCACATTTAAGGACTGAAGTGATAAGATAACTCTCTCACTGTGAAAACTTAACGCTACACCTTAACCTCCTTGCCGGTTATCCCGAGCTCAGCTCAGGGTAACCTGCGCAGGAGGATTTCTCAGGCCCCGCTGGGCCGATTTGCATAATTTTTTCTTCCTGCACGCAGCTAGCACTTTGCTAGCTGCGTGTAGTACGCGATCGCCGCCGCTACCCGCCGATTCGCCGCTACCCGCCGCCCCCCCCCAGACCCCAGCGCAGCCTGGCCAATCAGTGCCAGGCAGCGCTGAGGGGTGGATCGGGATTCCCTATGACGTCCCGACGTCCATGACGTCGGTGACGTCATCCCGCCCCGTCACCGTGGCGACCGGGGAAGCCCTGCAGGAAATCCCGTTCTGAATGGGATTTCCTGCTTACTCTGATCGCCGAAGGCGATCGGAGTGGGTGGGGGGATGCCGCCGCTCAGCTGGGCTCACTACATGATTTGAAAAAAAAAAAAAGGGCTGCGCTGCCTCCTTGCCGGTGGGAATTAGACCGACAAGGAGGTTAATAATGCTGGGAATACACGGGTCGATTTTGCCGCTTGATTCCGCGCCCGATCGTTTTCTGCGCTAGATTCTGCGGATAACTCTCTTATCTTCCATTGTTTTTCTTATCTTTTCCCATTGTTCTCCTTGCAGAATCGAGCGCAGAAACGATCGGGCCCGAAATCGGACATGTCGGAAATTATCTATCGAGCCATCTAAATGGCTCCGAATCTTACCGTGTATTCCCAGCATAAGGTAAGATCGATGTGTAGTGGTAAGTTTTCTCTTGCCTTATTATCTCCAGCATGATCTTAGCGAATTGAGGCCATTGTTTAGTGATCCATCCCATTAGATTGTTGAATTATAAGCAACAAATGAGAATATGGCGTTCTATGGTAGCACCAAAATTACCAGATGGACTTGGGTGCCCAAATCTCCTGCTTGGGAGACTTGGAGCTGGGATATGTTACGATGGCTCTGATTTACTAAACTGCAGTAAAATTCCATTGCGCAGGTAGAGCACCGCAATTTTACCATTACTGCCACTGCCAAAGTAGCACAAGTTGCCTAATTAGTGTGACTTGCATTACCTAGGTAATGCGTGTTACAACACTCATGTACTAATAGTAAATTTGCCATGCACTGCTTATGCACAGCAATCTTACGGCATCAGACCCTAAATTCCTTGGTAGTATTGCTGCCTAACTATGTTATTTGATGGATATGCTAACCAAATATTTTTTGAGGATATGATGGATATTACTTAGTTGAGGGCACGGTGCCCTGTCTTCTGTTATATAGGTCACTTTCTACCCAACTATGTTATTTGAGGGACATGCTGCCTTATTTTCCTGTATGACATAAATGCTGCCTTATTATGTTATATGGGGATCATGCTGCCTAATTATGCTATGTGGCAAAATGTATTGCCTAATCATGTCATTTGGAGGACCTGCTACCTATTATGCTATTTTGAGTCTTCCTGTTTTGTTGTATTTGTTTGCTGTAGTGGCTTTCCAGAGATTGAAACAAAACAAAGTGGTGATCAGTTTAAAGGGAACCTAAACTGAGAGGGATATGGATTTTTCCTTTTAAATAATACCAGTTTCCTGGCACCCCTGCTGATCTCTTTAGCTGCAGTAGAGGCTGAATCACACACCTGAAACAAGCATGCAGCAAATCCAGTCTGACTTCAGTCAGAGCACCTGATCTGCATGCTTGTTCAGGGGCTGTGGCTGGAAGTATTAGAGACACAGGATCAGCAGGAGAGTCAGGCAACTGGTATTATTTTAAAAGGAAAAATCAATATCCTTCTCAGTTTAGGTTCCCTTTAAGGCCTGCCGAATCCCAAGTATTTTGCTATTTTTTTTATATTTTACAAATACAAATACAATTTTACAAATGAACTTACTGGCATAAAAGAGTACAGTGAAATCTTAGCAAATATCATACACTTGTGATGAACAAAATGTATATAGTAACCTCTGTCTGACAGCTATTTCTGCTCTAAAAGCCATCAACAAGCTGTGTGAGCCATTCATACCTGAAACCAGCTACATTTTTGCCTCACTTAGCAGTCAGCATACAAAACTGCTTTATGTAAGCACAGCATTATACCATAGTAATTAAATACTTGTTCGGATACCTAGAATCAAAGGGAAGAGACTGTGACAAGATGATGTGCCAAACCATTAATAGTTTTTTCTCCATCTGTGCAGGAAACGTGGTTGTGGCAGTGAATACTAATAAAGTACTCTGGTCACTGGCAGTAGATCACAAATTGTATGCCAAACGTCTCATCTCCAGCAGTATATTTCTAGAAATCCTGTTTATTATACACCTGAAGCTGTGTGAAAGCTTGGGTGCAATCATGTTCTGCAAAAATAGCAATCACTGTTTTTATTGTATCCACACAATGTAGTAATAATAATCATCCTTATTATCATTTATTCTCATATATATTGCAAAATGTAGGTCACATAAATGCATCAAAGGTATGCTCAAGCAAAACATGAAAACGTTTGATTTCCTAATGGCGCAACACAATGGTGATCATTAGAATTCAGACAGCAGCAATTCTGCAACACTGGCAATGTTAACATTTATAAAAATAAATAAATAAAACTAATCTGTATCTATGCATAACAGCGAACTCACTTATTGCAAATTTACCCAGCATTCTACAACCATCACTTGTGTATCGCTACATATGCCAACACAGGTTTATGTCGCCTGCCTAAACATATCACAAGTTTGCCCATCATAGTAGCCGTCTCCCGATCGGGGCCAGCACCCCTCTGCCCCTTTCTCTTCTGCTCACTCACCTCGCAAGGAGATCAGCTGATGTAGAGGAAACTGAATAGGCAGTATGTAAAAGAGCAGTCAAACAGGAGGCTGTTTTCCTACACACTGCCCACCCAGTCCACCCATCTAGAATAGGTAGGAGAAGGGGCAGGTGAGTGCCAGCCAGGGACCGGATTCGGGAGGCCCAGCACTGTAAGGGCTGGAACCCACTAGAGCGATGTTGTGAGCGTTTAGGGAGCAATTCAAACCGCTAGCAATTTCCTTAAACGCTCAGCTAATGTTAATGGATGGGCCAAATTTCCAAAATCGCAAACGCAGGACTTGCAGCATTTTTGAGTGTTAGCGTTTCTGCAATGTAAAGTATATAAACGCTGGCATAATCGCTCGTTAAAACCTACACAGAGCGATTTTGCTAGCGGTTTTACATTACTGCACACTGTAAGAAAATTAAAATTAATTGAAAGGACCAATCAGAATTAAACGCTAATCGCTAATCGCTTCACAATCACTGGCAAAACGTTTACACTTTTTAAAATCGCTACCAAAAACGCTCATGAAATCGCTTATAAAACGCCCATATAAACCGTTAGCGATTGCTATAGCGTTTTGTAGTGGGTTCCAGGCCTCATGGCTGATCTACTTGTGGTGTGGTTCAGTGGGCTAACGTAACCTCACAAGTGAGCATTCAGGGACATGTGGGATTGTAAATCTTAAAATCACAGCATGGATTTGGGTTCACAAATCTGTTTGCTGCAGTCATCCTCCACACCCATTTGTATAATAAAAGAGGAGACTCCTTAAAGGATTTAGTGGCTATAACATTAGCATCTCTGTGACACAGTAAAAAAAATAATATAACAGCCTGTAAAACAAAACATAAGGACAGTACAAAACAAAAATTAAAAATCGATAAAGTTTACAAAGAGCACCTCCTTTTTTACGATATAATCATAATTATTGAGTTTTCAAATTGCTTATGGTTCAAGCACATAAATTACAAAGCTGGGCACTGGCAAATAATATCAACATTATATAATTTAATACATAAACATTCTACTCTGTAATGTTTATTGCAATCAATAAGTCTTAAGCTTCACACATTTTGTAAACATGATTCACTTCCTCAGGAGCAAATGAATGTAGGCGACCCAAAAAAGAAGGGCATTCTGGTAATAACGCAGATTAGATAGAGCACACAGGCACAGTAAAAGAAAAATCCATATCCATCATAAATATACATATATGATTGCTGCCTTAATGTGACTTTTAAACTTCTTTCTTTTAGTGATCACACACTGCATTCTCTAACCTTGACATTTCAAAGATGCTTGTAATATAAACAAAAATGTTTTAGCTTCTGTAACTAAAATAATATAATAATTATGAGTTTCACTGACTGGAATATGCTGAGATGTCCCAGAGCAGTATTTTAAAGAGATACTCTAACTTTACAGTTTACAACAAAATTTTGCATAGAACATTAAAACTTAAAACATTCACATATGACAGCTTTTCCTGCATGAATATACCACTAGAATTCTGACACTGTAAGAAACAGAGTAAGTGTAGCAATGTGACCTGTGTAGTATGGCAGATAGGAGGGCTTTAGGGTAGTTATGTGTAAAAAATATTTTGAAATGATTTCTCTTGGTGCATGTTTGTGAGTTTGAAGTCAGCAAACATCATATATAAAGCTTAAGCAAGGTTTACACTGAATGAGTTGTAGTCAGCCATAATGCAAATGGTCAAGTAATGAGAAGGTTGTAAGACTTGGCAGACCATTTGACCACAGGTCAGCTCCTATGCCCAAATCTAACTCCACTGTCTTCACCCCTTTGAAGAGGAGGTGAGGAGACAACACCTTCCCATTACGGTTACACCCAGGCCTTTAAGGTGCAAGATATAGGAGCTGAATGTAGAGCAGACAAATAATCTACCGAAGCCAAACAGATACTGACAGAGACATTCCAGAAACAATCATAGGTCATACACAGAAGATCAGAAATGTGTGGTACAGAATCAGCAGATGTTAGGATTGCAGAGAAGCCTGTTCACCGCTACACTGAGGGGAGGGCTTCCCAGAGTGCAGAATCTAAGTGACCACGGGTGTTCACCAGAGCGCCCTGCAAGGGTCGATGGACTTTCAGCTGCCTAGTGCCCACCAGGCTGTACTCCAGGTTACCCTAACAGTGGTTTGTAGAACAGTGCAGTGTAGAGCCAAGAATTCTCTGTAGTCAAGTAGCAAGTCAGTGGTCAAGGCAGGTAGCAGATAATTGTAGTCAGAATTGAAACAGGCCAGGGGTCGCGGCAGGCGGAGATCAGACGTAATCGGTATAACTAGCCAGGAGTCAGGACAGGCAGATAGCAATTGTGGACAGGAACAAACCAAGGGTCAGGATAACGGAGATCAAGAGTAGTCAATAACAAGCCGTGTCAGGAAACCAGGAATCAACCAGAAGTATCACACCAGGACGCTAGAAAACGCAGTAACTAGCTGAAATGGCCTCGGGCAGTGAAAGTGAGAGGGAGGAAGGCCAAGAAGAGAAGGAAGAGAAGGAGGAGGAACAAGAGAAGGAGAGCAGCAAGGATGACAGGGCCGCCAGAGACAAAGAGGAGATGGCATAGGTACGAGGTTCAGGGGTGCAGCTAAGGTTTTTGTGGCCCCAAGTAGACTGTAGGCTGTAGCCCTAACCCGTGGCACACCGAAAAATGGGTGTGATTATTGTGTAAAAAGTGGGCGTGGGCATGGCATGTGGGTGGATCCAGGGTGTGGCCATGACATGGGGTGGAGCCAACTGCATGATGCTTACATGTCAATATGGACAAAAAAACAAAACAAAAAAAAACCCCATTTTAATGTAGAAAGAGGTAGACTTTACATCCCCCCCCCCTCCCACCCCTCCCCAAAAAAAGAAAAAAAAATACAAAATTAAAGCGGAATATAACCCTGCATTTCAACTTTGCTCTAAAACATTATTTACAGCATATGCAAAAAGCATTTTTTTTACTAGACCAGCATTGGAAGGGTTAAACACAGAGGTTTAAAGTTCTGTAGAGAGATATGCAGAAGTTCAGATTGTTACATTCTATTTAGTTATATGTATCTATTGAGAAATGTTACACACTCTTTGGCTGTCCTCCAACTCCTTCTCAGTCAGAGAGATGAGTCACATTCAATACTTAGATACATTTATGTAAACAAAATGTATCTATTAGCTTCGGATGCGTCTGCAGAAATCTCCAGGAACTTTAAAGCACTGTGTAACCCTTCCAATGCTGGTCTAGTAAAAAAAAAATGCTGGTTGCATATAATATACTGTAAATAATGTTTTAGAGCAAAGTTGAAATGCAGGGTTATATTCCGCTTTAAGTAGGACATTAGATTATGGTAGGGATTAGATGGTGAGCGTCTCTGAGGGCAGTCAGTGACATGGCTATGTACTTTGTAAAGTGCTGCACAGGTCACAGCGGTAGTAATGCACCAGCACAGAACGCTGCAATATGCAGGAGCACACACGGCCAAGCATGCGCAACAGAGTACACAGCCAGCCCGGTACACCAACCCCAAGCCTGATCACAGACAGCAGTATAGGTGCTAAGCTAAGTCATGTGGGCAGGGCTAACTGTAATGTAATGCATAACAGTGAGGCGGCAGGTCACAACAGATAGACAAAGTGACTCTAAGGCTCCCTGCACACTGCAAATCCAATTTGCGATTCCAATTTTCCCTAAATGCTATCAAAAGAAAAAACACAGCATGCAGTAACGATTAAAAATCGGGATCACATGTAAAAAAATGATTAAAAATTGGAATCGCATGCAGTGTGCAGGGAGCCTCAGGGTAATTAGACATCATTCCACAAACACATAAGGAAGCAGTGTTTCTGCCATGATGTGGTGAGACAGAAGATTTGCATCATGGATGTGCAGATGATAAATCAGCAGAAACTGATGCGATTTATTAGCATACCATTTAGTAATCATGCGACGACAACAGAATGTCAAATGCTGCAACAATGATCCCAAAGCAGCAAATATAGCCAACTATGACCATCAAGTAATAAATGTAGCAACCATTACCTCCTACTAGTGTTGGGCGAACATCTAGATGTTCGGGTTCGGGCCGAACAGGCCGAACATGGCCGCGATGTTCGGGTGTTCGACCCGAACTCCGAACATAATGGAAGTCAATGGGGACCCGAACTTTTGTGGTTTGTAAAGCCTCCTTACATGCTACATACCCCAAATTTACAGGGTATGTGCACCTTGGGAGTGGGTACAAGAGGAAAAAAAAAATTAGCAAAAAGAGCTTATAGTTTTTGAGAAAATCGATTTTAAAGTTTCAAAGGGAAAACTGTCTTTTAAATGCGGGAAATGTCTGTTTTCTTTGCACAGGTAACATGCTTTTTGTCGGCATGCAGTCATAAATGTAATACATATAAGAGGTTCCAGGAAAAGGGACCGGTAACGCTAACCCAGCAGCAGCACACGTGATGGAACAGGAGGAGGCGCAGGAGGAGAAGGCCACGCTTTGTGAGACACAACAACCCCGGCCTTGCATGAGGGCAAGAAGCGTGCGGATAGCATGCTTTGTACCGCCATGCAGTCATAAATGTAATAAAGATAAGAGGTTCCATAAACAAGGACCGGCAACGCTAACCCAGCAGCAGCAGACGTGATGGAACAGGAGGAGGCGCAGGAGGAGAAGGCCACGCTTTGTGAGACACAACAACCCAGGCCTTGCATGAGGACAAAAAGCGTGCGGATAGCATGCTTTGTACCGCCATGCAGTCATAAATGTAATAAAGATAAGTGGTTCAATAAACAGGGACCACGCGGCAACGCTAACCCAGCAGCAGCAGACGTGATGGAACAGGAGGAGGCGCAGGAGGAGAAGGCCACGCTTTGTGAGACACAACAACCCAGGCCTTGCATGAGGGCAAGAAGCGTGCGGATAGCATGCTTTGTACCGCCATGCAGTCATAAATGTAATAAAGATAAGTGGTTCAATAAACAGGGACCACGCGGCAACGCTAACCCAGTAGCAGCAGACGTGATGGAACAGGAGGAGGCGCAGGAGGAGAAGGCCACGCTTTGTGAGACACAACAACCCAGGCCTTGCATGAGGGCAAGAAGCGTGCGGATAGCATGCTTTGTACCGCCATGCAGTCATAAATGTAATAAAGATAAGTGGTTCAATAAACAGGGACCACGCGGCAACGCTAACCCAGCAGCAGCAGACGTGATGGAACAGGAGCAGGCGCAGGAGGAGAAGGCCACGGTTTTTGAGACACAACAACCCAGGCCTTGCATGAGGACAAAAAGCGTGCGGATATAGCAGCAATGCTTTTTGCCGCCATGCAGTCATAAATGTAATACAGATGAGAGGTTCAATAAACAGGGACCGGAAACGCTACACCATCCCATTCATAGGACTGGTTATCTGGCAGTTGTGTGCGTGGTGTCGCTGCCGGTTGTGTCAGCTTTGTGCCCACTGGCTCCTTGTAACTGGCTGAGGACTCGGACCTCGTGCGTGATGTGCTGGTGCTGCTTAACCCACTGCTGGACGCTTGAGAGGTCATCCAAGTAATTATCTGGTCCTGTTCTTTTGGATTTGTGAGGGTTGTTGTCCTGGACAACATGGGCGGTATTGAGTGGGTTTTCTTGGGTGCTCCCCTGTGGCCTGTACGTGAACCGTCAGGGGAAACACCTCTTCCCTTGCCCCTTCCTCTTTCACCGGATTTCTTCCTCATTTCACTTATCCTTACAGTACACGCTGACTGGCAGCAGTACAGTGGCAGCACAGAAATGCTATACAGTACCACTATTCCCAGCAGCGACACAGAGCACAATGCTATACAGAGGCGGGTGAGCGGTGTACTACTGTTCCCAGGCCCAGCAGACAAAGAGTGGAAGTAAACACAATGCTATATAGTCTGGCTGAGCGGTGTACACAGAGTGGCAGTACACACAATGCTATATAGTCTGGCTAAGCCGTGTACACAGAGTGTCAGAAAACACAATGCTATATATAGCGTGGCTGAGCGAGGTGCACAGTGGCAGTACACACAATGCTTTATAGTCAGGCTAAGCCGTGTACACAGAGTGTCAGAAAACACAATGCTATATATAGCGTGGCTGAGCGAGGTGCACAGTGGCAGTACACACAATGCTTTATAGTCAGGCTGAGCCGTGTACACAGAGTGTCAGTAAACAATGGTATATAGTCTGGCTGAGCGGTGTACACAGAGTGTCAGTAAA
Source organism: Hyperolius riggenbachi (assembly GCF_040937935.1). NCBI lineage: Eukaryota > Metazoa > Chordata > Amphibia > Anura > Hyperoliidae > Hyperolius > Hyperolius riggenbachi. The sequence goes on from NC_090654.1 coordinate 161,753,036, forward strand.
CAATGGTATATAGTCTGGCTGAGCGGTGTACACAGAGTGTCAGTAAACAACGGTATATAGTCTGGCTGAGCGGTGTACACAGAGTGGCAGTAAACACAATGCTATATATAGCGTGGCTGAGCGAGGTGCACAGTGGCAGTACACACAATGCTATATATAGCGTGGCTGAGCGAGGTGCACAGTGGCAGTACACACAATGCTATATATAGCGTGGCTGAGCGAGGTGCACAGTGGCAGTACACACAATGCTATATTAGTCAGGCTAAGCCGTGTACACAGAGTGTCAGAAAACACAATGCTATATATATAGCGTGGCTGAGCGAGGTGCACAGTGGCAGTACACACAATGCTATATATAGCGTGGCTGAGCGAGGTGCACAGTGGCAGTACACACAATGCTATATATAGCGTGGCTGAGCGAGGTGCACAGTGGCAGTACACACAATGCTATATATAGCGTGGCTGAGCGAGGTGCACAGTGGCAGTACACACAATGCTATATTAGTCAGGCTAAGCCGTGTACACAGAGTGTCAGAAAACACAATGCTATATATATAGCGTGGCTGAGCGAGGTGCACAGTGGCAGTACACACAATGCTATATATAGCGTGGCTGAGCGAGGTGCACAGTGGCAGTACACACAATGCTATATATAGCGTGGCTGAGCGAGGTGCACAGTGGCAGTACACACAATGCTATATATAGCGTGGCTGAGCGAGGTGCACAGTGGCAGTACACACAATGCTATATTAGTCAGGCTAAGCCGTGTACACAGAGTGTCAGAAAACACAATGCTATATATATAGCGTGGCTGAGCGAGGTGCACAGTGGCAGTACACACAATGCTATATATAGCGTGGCTGAGCGAGGTGCACAGTGGCAGTACACACAATGCTATATTAGTCAGGCTAAGCCGTGTACACAGAGTGTCAGAAAACACAATGCTATATATATAGCGTGGCTAAGCGAGGTGCACAGTGGCAGTACACACAATGCTATATATAGCGTGGCTGAGCGAGGTGCACAGTGGCAGTACACACAATGCTATATATAGCGTGGCTGAGCGAGGTGCACAGTGGCAGTACACACAATGCTATATTAGTCAGGCTAAGCCGTGTACACAGAGTGTCAGAAAACACAATGCTATATATATAGCGTGGCTGAGCGAGGTACACAGTGGCAGTACACACAATGCTATATATAGCGTGGCTGAGCGAGGTGCACAGTGGCAGTACACACAATGCTATATATAGCGTGGCTGAGCGAGGTGCACAGTGGCAGTACACACAATGCTATATATAGCGTGGCTGAGCGAGGTGCACAGTGGCAGTACACACAATGCTATATTAGTCAGGCTAAGCCGTGTACACAGAGTGTCAGAAAACACAATGCTATATATATAGCGTGGCTGAGCGAGGTGCACAGTGGCAGTACACACAATGCTATATATAGCGTGGCTGAGCGAGGTGCACAGTGGCAGTACACACAATGCTATATATAGCGTGGCTGAGCGAGGTGCACAGTGGCAGTACACACAATGCTATATATAGCCAGGCTAAGCCGTGTACACAGAGTGTCAGAAAACACAATGCTATATATATAGCGTGGCTGAGCGAGGTACACAGTGGCAGTAAACAATGCTATATATAGTGTGGCTGAGCGAGCGGTGTACTACTGTTCCCAGCAGCGACACACAATGACTGGGGGGGACCCTGGCTAGCGTGGCTGGAGAGCGAACTACCCTGCCTGCCTACCCAAAGCTAAACCCACAGACAAATGGCGGAGATATGACGTGGTTCGGGTATTTATTTACCCGAACCACGTGACCGTTCGGCCAATCAGAGCGCGTTCGGGCCCGAACCACGTGACCCGTTCGGCCAATCACAGCGCTAGCCGAACGTTCGGGGAACGTTCGGCCATGCGCTCTTAGTTCGGCCATGTGGCCGAACGGTTTGGCCGAGCACCGTCAGGTGTTCGGCCGAACTCGAACATCACCCGAACAGGGTGATGTTCTGCAGAACCCGAACAGTGGCGAACACTGTTCGCCCAACACTACCTCCTACACATCCAATACATGAAATGCAAGAACCATTACCTCTGAAACATGATATGCAACAACCCCTACTTCCGACAAATGAATGCAGCAAATTATTTCCCTAACACATGAAATGCGGCAAACGTTACTTTTGACATATGAAATGAAGCAAATCGGAAATTAGGTAAATATTACCTCCCACACATGTTAAAATTCAGCAAGCATTATCGCCCACACATGAAAAATACACATATAAAAATGCAGAAAATGTTACCTTAGACATCATTTATTAAATGTTCCGGCCCACTGGGTGCTGGCGGGATGGAGCTGCTGAGTAGGGTGGGAGAGTGACACTGGATGCGGCTGAGAGGGGGACACTGGGGGGAAGGAGGGTGACATTGCAGGAAGGGGAGGAGGATTACACTAGGTGGGGAGGAGGATAACACTGGGTGGGGAGAGAGTGACACTGACTGGGTTGGGAGGTGGGTGATACTAATGGGGTGGGGAGCAGGGTAATAGGTAGGTGTCCCAGTATAGGTACCTAGTCATAGGTAGGTGCCCCCCTAGGTAGCTAGGCGTAGGTAGGTGCCCCCGTAGGTAGCTAGGCATAGGTAGGTGCCCCCATAGATATATAGGCATAGGTAGGTGCTCCATAGGTAGATAGGCGTAGGTAGGTGCCCCCATAGGTAGCTAGGCATAGGTAGGTGCCCCCATAGGTAGCTAGGTGCCCCCATAGGTAGCTAGGATTAAGTAGGTGTTCCAGTATAGGCAGCTAGGCATAACATAGATAGGTAGGTGCCCCCGTAGGTAGCTAGGCGTAGGTAGGTGCAGCCATAGGTAGCTGGGTGCCCCCATAGGTAGCTAGGCATAGGTAGTTGCTCCTGTAGATAGCTGGGCATAGTAGCCAAGTGTGCAGGGTGCGGGGATAAAAGTAGCCAGGCGGGCAGGGAGCGGGGGTAAAAGCAGAGCAGACAGGTGGGCAAGGAGAGTGGTGGCTTACTGGCTTTGCCAGAAGTCATGCGCCATTCTTACTTCCGGTTCCTATCGGTGGGTAGGCAGGGTCCAGGGACAGAGCCTTCTCATAGCCGGCGTCTGCCCGCCCCAAGTCCCAAAAGCAGCCGCTGCGGCCAGTGACAGTGTGACATCACGACGACGTCACGGAGCCTCCAAGGCCCCTAAAAACATAAGGCCCCAAGCAGCCGCTTAGCCTGCTTGGTCCCTGGTGGCGCCCCTGACGAGGTTGAAGTTCAAACAACATTAAACAAGCCTCCTTGAATGCTCTAAACTTGCTTCTATCCCCAGAAAAGTGATCAGGTAATGGTATCCTAGGTTCCGGAACAGGTACATTAATTGTCACATTGGCAGGAGCGGATACAGCAGACGTGGATACACTTGAAGAAGAAAGATTCCGGAGTTGGCCTTGAATCTGATGGTATCTAGCCTGAACTTCTTGGATGGTGATTTGAAGATCAGAAATCATTTTACACAGAACATCCATGTCAGCGGCTGCTCCAGCAGTGTCCATTATGGCTAACAGCAGATAAGGCGTATCCAATAACAGTCCAAGATCATACACAATAGATCAGAGTTGCAAGGTACAGAATCAGCAAGCAAAGCATATCCAAAAAAAAGTCCAGGGTCATAGACAATAGATCAGAGGAATACAGTACCGATGCAGCAGGCAAGAGAAATCCAAAGACTATCCGAGGTCAGTTCAGGCAGCAAGCAAAGAATGGTCAGGTCAAGCAAGGATTAAACACAAGAATCCAATAATAAGTCGCACCCAGCAGTAGTAGCAAACTATCGGAATCACGGGCAAATGCAGACTGAACAGACCAGACTTAAATACTGCAAGCACCCAATCAATGGCCAGCAACAACTTTCACACATACAGCCTGATCCCTGCCTGAGTGTCAGCTGACTAAGCATGTCAACTGACACTCAGATTTATTCCTCCTAAGGGACTGTTTCCACTACTTGCAGATTGGATGCAGAATGGATGCAGAAAAACCTGACTCCAATGAATGCCTATGGACCTGTTTCCACTAAACGCAATTTTTCTGATGCAGATTTTCACATAGACATTCATTGGAGTCAGTTTTTCTGCATCCAATCTGCGTGTAGTTGAAACAGGCCCTAAGCGTATAGAACGGATGCCTGAACAGATGCGTCCATCCCTCCTTACTTCTTGGATGCGTGCGCAACGCTGTTGGTAGGGACGCAGGGGTTGCTATGTGCGCGTGGGGATCACACACTCCAAGAAGCACCAGAGGACGAGCGGCTCATGGAGGAGACGGCAGCTTTGCAGGACCCGGAAGGTAAGTTCTTAACAAAGGTATTTTCCATGTTTGTAACTGAACAAAAACAAACATGGGTGAGACAAGCTTAGTGGGTTGATATCCTGTATTCTTCTTGTTGTTATTGGCTATGTTCCCGGTTTCCCTATTCTTTACGTCAGTTTACATCTATGTTATAATGCACAGATGTAAACTGGCCCATAGGAAAACATGGACATTTCCTTCTTGGCAGGTGTCTGTTGCATTATAGCTGACAGCAACTCATTCAATGTAAATCAAACCAGAGGCAAGGAGCACGCTAGGAGCAGCGCTTGCACTTAACGTGCAATCATTTTGTGCACTGTTTTTGGCCATGATTCATGCAAACTGCAATTCAAAAGCAATTTTGCAGTGCACCTATACCTTCCATTGGAGCGCAATCTCTCAAAAAATGCTGCAGGGACCCACATTTCCCTAATCACAATTACTCCTGTGGGTTTGTCTCCATTGATTTTCATTAGCCCTGTGCTTTTGGAATTTTCACCGATCGCCGATTCCAAAGTGTGGCTAAAAGCATTCTAGTGGGCCATAACCCTTAGCATAGATATATTTCTGTGCATTCTTGCAAATCATGGATACCAAAGAAATGTTTCTGAACTTCATTTTCACACACTGTCATTCATGTACACAAGCTGACAAGCACACACATTTGTGTAGGCCCTCTTATGACCTTGCCAGGCATTGCTCATAATCATTTTTTAAATAAATGCAGCAATGAAACTTGTGGGGAATCAATACAATCTACAGGGATGCACATGTGTGTTATCATTCCTAAACATGCCTGAGCTTCACTTCATTTCCAAAGAAAGAAGCAGGTGTTAATTTCAGTGGTGATTAGCTGATAAAATCCAAGTTAATTTAAAAGCTGCTTCCTAAGGAAAATTGATCAATTTATAAAAAAAAAAAAAAAAAACATATTTTATAATTGTCAGGCTAAATGTATGCAATTTGTTATTTTAGGTTTTGGGTTGTGTTATAATATAATGAATAAAAACTACCAGTAAGTATGAAATGAGAAATAAAGTGGAGACTGGATAATCATTTCTTCCATGTTTTTAAGTATAGCAATCATGTCATGTTCAGTGAAACAAGGTGAAGGATCAGATTTGTCCTTTCTAGAGAACAGTAAATCAGGTCCAAAATGTAAAGCAACTCTGTTACAAACCTGAGATTTAGAAACGGAGGCATATTTTATCTTGGAATATTATACAGAAGTATAAGATCAGACTAGGCAGGCAATGCAATGGGGTGGTGTTGCTGGTCTTTGTCAATCTAGGTGGAAAATTCAAATAAGCGTAAGCTGATGAGCTTTGTATCCACCAGCAGTGGGTGCAGTGTTTTGCAAATAGGGTGTGGCTTTGCTTCCCTTGTTCATAAAGCCCCCGCATCCACTGCTGATTTCCATGAAAGCTGATAACTAAAACTGATGGAGACCTTCAAGCTGTCAGGGTTCAGGTCAGGCTCTGCTCTCACCAGCTCTTATGGTTGAAGTAATGCTGCTAGATACACGTGATTAGAGATGGCCCGAACCTCCGATTTTTGGTTCGCAAACCGGGTTCGCGAACCTCAATAGACTTCAATGGGGAGGCGAACTTTGAAAACTAGAAAAATTTATGCTGGCCACAAAAGTAATGGAAAAGATGTTTCAAGGGGTCTAACACCTGGAGAGGGGCATGGCAGAGTGGGATAGACACCAAAAGTCCTGGGGAAAAATCTGGATTGGACACAAAGCAGCGTTTTAAGGGCCAAAATTACATTGAATGCTAAATTGCAGGCCTAAAGTGCTTTAACCACTTTACCCCCGCCCGTATGAATTTCTCCGTCCCTTTTTCCATCCTTTAACCCCCAGGGACGGAGAAATCCGCACTTTCCACGCTCCCGCCGCTGCCCGCGCTCCCGCTCGTAAACACGCCACCGCCCGCTCGCCCGGAGATCAATGAACGGGAAAATCCATTCCCGTTCGTTGATCTAAGCCCCGCAATGATCCGCTGCAGCGCGATCATTGTGAAAAAAAAAAACAAACACTCACAGCCCCCTAGTACTTCCTGCGAGCGTCCGGAAGTGTCCATCTTGTGGCCAAATAGTAAAACTACACCCTAAGAATTTTTTACATATTTAACTCATTACCTCCCACACTCCCCATTTTTTTTTTTTTTTGTAATTAAATTTTTTTAAAAAAATGTATTCCATTAAAAAAAAAATACATAAATAGTTACCTTAGGGACTGAACTTTTTAAATATTTATGTCAAGAGGGTATAACACTGTTACTTTATAAACTATGGGCTTGTAATTAGGGATGGACGCAAAACTGAAAAAAATGCACCTTTATTTCCAAATAAAATATTGGCACCAAACATTGTGATAGGGACATAATTTAAACGGTTTTATAACCGGGACAAAAGGGCAAATAAATTTCATGGATTTTAATTACAGTAGCATGCATTATTTAAAAACTATAATGGCCTGAAACTGAAAAATAATTAATTTTCTTCCCACATTTTTCCTGTTTTCCCATTAAAACACATTTAGAATAAAATAATTCTTGGCATAATGTCCCACCTAAAGAAAGCCTAATTGGTGGCGGAAAAAACAAGATATAGTTCATTTCATTGCGATAAGTAATGATAAAGTTATAGACGAATGAATGGAAGGAGCGCTGAAAGGTGAACATTGCTCTGGTGCTCAGGGGGTAAAACCCCTCAGTGGTGAAGTGGGTTTTACTCACCCGTGGCTTCTAAAAAAAAATACGCGTTGCCAAATTACGAACGCATATATATGCGGCAATGCGTATTTTTGTACGCGTTGCGGCCCGCAATAGCGCTAATTACAGTCGAGAATGCGGAAAAAGCTTCGCGTGGCCAATCCTGATGGGCCTGTCGGCAAAAACGAAACTAGCTGGCAGCGGGGGACCAGAGGATTAGTGAGTGGCTGCGAGGGCACAGGACTGCTGCAGGGGGCTGGTAGAAGCCCCAGGTGAGTAAAACTCATTTTTTTTTCTGGCTTAAGGTTCACTTTAAAGCTTACATCTACAGTATTTTTTTAAATACTTGTTTTGTTTGCTGCTCAGTACCTGCAACGAGAATCTTTTATGGAGGGCAAGTCTTCCATTGTGAGTGACCACGGGTAATGGCTAGGGAATCCTGGTTCGATTCCGGTCCGGAGTGGGAGCCTAAGAAATGACTACCACCACCACACATCCAAGGAAGGCAGCAGGCACGCTGTGGGCAAAGGAGCAGGAACGGCTACCACACATCCAAGGAAGGCAGCAGGCATGGCATGCACATCCCGAGGTAGTGACCAAAAATAAAAATAACAATACAGGAGGACTTTCGAGGCCCTGCTGTATATGACACTGATAGACTTTACTACCTTTAACGAGACTCTGTTATGGAGGGCAAGTCTTCCATTGCGAGTGACCACGGGTAATGGCCAGGGAATCCTGGTTCGATTCTGGTCCAGAGTGGGAGCCTAAGAAACAGCTACCACCACCACACATGTACGCTGTGGGTAAAGGAGCAGGAACGGCTATCACACATCCAAGGAAGGCAGCAGGCATGGCATGCACGTCCCGAGGTAGTGACCAAAAATAACAATACAGGAGGACTTTCGAGGCCCTGTTGTATATGAGATGAATCAACTTTAAATCCTTTAACGCGAATCTGTTATGGAGGGCAAGTCGGCCATCCATTCAAGTGAAAGGTATGCACTGACTGCCAGGTATAATACAATGTGCAGTCAAAGATGCAGTGAAGGGTATGCAGTGACTGCAAACAGCTGTTTGTGTAGTGACGGCCATGCTGGACTGGTGCGCACCATGACGAGAGTGCAGGTGATGGTGGCATTGCAGCCCATATGGTCGCCAGGCTGAGGTAGCTGAATGACAGAACAGTGACTGTCCAGCTGATCAAATTTGGTCTGTCCACAATAAACCAAAGACCTTATTATCTTTGGTGTACCACCCCCCAAGACACTCATATAGCCTTCGGTCATTGCTTCATTGTGATACGCAAGCCCCTTCACCGCGGCAAGGTAATGATCATGAAGGGGAATGGGCACATGTACATGCCTTTTGTTTTGTTGTTGCAGCCGCAGTGCAGCCAGAAAATTTAGGCAGGCATGTACACGCACCAGAAAAATTATTATAGTGGCCGCTGCTAGCGGTGGCCTTAAAAATTCAGGAATCCACCTGGAGTCCTGGACCCTGTTGGTGGTGGCGGAGAAGGCAGTCAAGCGGCCTACAGACAGAGGTGCTGTGTGGGGAGCGACTTAGTCTTTGGGCAGGAGGCAGTCAGTCACACGGTGTGCAGGCAGAGATGCTGTGTGTGGGAACTGACTTAGTCTTTGGGCGGGCAGTAGCCCCTTCGGGATACATGCCTCATTCATTTTGATAAAGGTGAGGTACTGAACACTTTTGTGACTTAGGCGACTTCTCTTCTCAGTGACAATGCCTCCAGCTGCCCTGAAGGTCCTTTCTGACAGGACGCTTGAGGCAGGGCAAGTCAGAAGTTGGATGGCAAATTTGGACAGCTCTGGCCACAGGTCAAGCCTGCACACCCAGTAGTCCAAGGGTTCATTGCTGCTCACAGTGTCTAAATCCACACTTAAGGCCAGGTAGTCGGCTACCTGCCAGTCCAGGCGTTGGTGGAGGGTGGATCCGGAAGCGCTAAGGCCCCCTGCGATGCCTGCTGCGGTTGTTGTTCTTCTGCCGCCGCCTCCTCCTCCTCCTCCAAAGAAACATCTTCCTCATCATCCGAGTCTGACTCCTCTTCCCCAAACGACTCTTCCTCCTCCCCCCTCTGTGCTGCCGCAGGTGTTGAGGAAACATCTGATTCTGATGTAAATTGTTCCCACAACTGTTCCTGCTGTAACTGTTCCTCTTCACGCTCCTCCACAGCTTCATCCACCACTCTCCATGCTACAGGAAGTAAGCGTACGGGATCAAGTCACTGATGGTGCCTTCACTGCGACTCACCAGGTTGGTCACCTCCTCAAACGGCCACATGAGCCTGCATGCATTTCGCATCAGTGTCCAGTTGTTGGGCCAGAACATCCTCATCTCCCCATATTGTGTCCTTCTACTGAAATTATAGAGCTACTGGGTGATGGCTTTCTCCTGTTCTAGCAGGCGAGAGAACATGACCAGGGTCGAATTCCAGTGAGTCGGGCTATCACATACCAAGCATCTCACCGGCAAGTTGTTTCTCCGCTGAATGTCCACAAAGTGTGCCATGGCCATGTAAGACCGCCTGAAATGCCCACACAACTTCCTGGCCTGCTTCAGGACGTCCTCTAAACCGGGGTACTTTGACACAAATCTTTGAATGACTAGATTCAACATATGTGCCATGCAGGGTTCATGTGTCAGCTTTCCCAAATTCAAAGCGGAAAGGAGATTGCTGCCATTGTCACACACCACGTTGCTGATCTCCATCTGGTGCGGGGTCAGCCACTGATCCACCTGTTTGTTAAGAGCAGCCAGGAGAGCTGCTCCAGTGTGACTCTCCGCTTTGAGGCAAGACATGTCTAAGATGGCATGACACCGTCGTACCTGGCATGCAGCATAGGCCCTGGGGAGCTGGGTCTGTGTAGCTGGAGAGGACATCGCAGCACGAGTAGAGTTGAACCGCCACTCAGCCAAGGAGGAGGACAACAGCGAAGAGGATGTAGCAGGAGGAGAGGAGGTGGCAGGAGGCCTGCCTGCAAGCCGTGGAGGTGTCACAAGTTGGTCCGTTGCACAGCCACATATTCACCAGGTTGACCCAATGGGCGGTGTAAGTTATGTACAGTTCCTGCCCTGACCGTGCTTGGCAGACCAGGCATCCGTGGTCAGGTGGACCCTTGACCCAACGCTGTGTGCCAAAGATGACACCACTTGCCTCTCCACAGCACGGTACAGTTTGGGTATCGCCTTTTTAGAGAAATAATTGCGGCCTGGCATCTTCCACTGCAGTGTCCCAATGGACACAAATTTACGGAAGGCCTCAGAGTCCACCAGTTGGTATGGTAACAGCAGACGAGCTAACAGTTCCGCCACGCCAGCTGTCAGACGCCGGGCAAGGGAGTGACTGGCAGAAATTGGCTTCTTCCGCTCAAAGATTTCCTTCACGGACACATGGCTGCTGTGGGCAGAGGAGCAGGAACCACTCAAGGGCAGAGGCGGAGTGGAGGAGGGTGGCTGTAAAGGTGCAAGGGAGAAAGCGGCTGAAGATGCTGCACCTGAAGGAGAAAGAGGAGGAGGGTGGCTTTTCTTTTGTTTGTTGCTTTTGCTCAGGTGCTTTTCCAATTGCAGTTTGTGCCTTTTCTCCATGTGCCTTCATAAGGCATTTGTCCCTACGTGGGTGTTGGCCTTTCCACGGCTCAATTTTTGGAGGCAGAGAAAACAGATGGCATCGCTCTGATCTGAGGCAGACACATGAAAAAATTTACAAACCGCTGAGTGAAGACACTATGGTTGCATCAGCATCTGACATTGAAGGGCATGTTAGCTGTCTGTCCATAGGTGGCGATACATGGCGCCGGACACTGCCACCAGCTGTTTCTGATGACGAGCTCCCCCTGCTTCTTTCAGCAACTCATCTCCTCCTACTCCTTTCTGACTCCCCCTCTGAATTGTCCCCCTGTTCATCTCCTCTATTGGGAACATACGTGGGATCCATATTATCGTCATCATCATAATCATCCTGCCCAGCTTTGCTTGCCTCAGACACCTCCAAAATTGTACCAACAGCAGGTACTTCATCAGCTTCACACGTTACGTCCATAGTGTCGCCGCCTAACTCAGACATATGAGGTGGTGTAACTTGCTTAGCGCCTTCATCTGGTTGTAACAATAATGTCTGTGAATCAGTTAATTCCCCACCAAATAACTCCTGCGAAGTGTCAAACGCAACAGATGTGGTGCTTGTAGTAGTGCTGGTGGCTGTGGAAGATGAGGTGTTCTGTGTGAAATAGTCAACCATGTCCTGACAATCTTGGGAGTTGATGGGACGTGCCTTCTTCTAAGCACTGTACTTTGGTCCAGGGCCGCACGAAATCACATCAACATGACCTCGCACAGATCTGCCGGGTGGCCTTCCTCTGGGTCTGCCTCTACCTCTGCCTGTTTTGTCCATTGTGTCCATATTGGGGGGATGAAGTGAAAGGTATGCACTGACTTGACTAATACAATGTGCAGTCACACAGGTGCAGTTAACAGGTGGTATATTACACTGAGTGCACTCATACAGGAAGTTGAGTGCACTGAACACAACAGTTAGGTATATGCAGTGATGAGGTGGGTGCACTGAACACAGCAGGTAGGTATATGCAGTGATTGGTATTACAATGTGCACCTGTCACACACAGACAGGTAGCGGACAGGCACAGTAACACTGCGTGCGCTCAACTCACGTAGGTAGGTGGGTGCACTGTGAACAACAGGTAGGTAGGTATATGCAGTACTTGGTATTACAATGTGCACCTGTCACACACACACAGACAGGTAGCGGACAGGCACAATGACACTGCCTGCGTTCATCTCACGTAGGTAGGTGGGTGCACTGTGAACAACAGGTAGGTAGGTATATGCAGTACTGGGTATTACGTTGTGCACCTGTCACACACACACAGACAGGTAGCAGACAGGCACAGTGACACTGCGTGCACTCAACTCACATAGGTAGGTGGGTGCACTGTGATCAACAGGTAGGTAGGTATATGCAGTAATGGGTATTACAATGTGCACCTGTCACATACAGACAGGTAGCAGCCAGGCACAGTGACACTGCGTGTGCTCAGCTCACGTAGGTGGGTGGGTGCACTGTGAACAACAGGTAGGTAGGTAGGTATATTCAGTACTGGATATTACAATGTGCACCTGTCACACACACACACAGACAGGTAGTGGACAGGCACAATGACACTGTGTGCGCTCATCTCACGTAGGTAGGTGGGTGCACTGTGAACAACAGGTAGGTAGGTATATGCAGTACTGGGTATTACAATGTGCACCTGTCACACACACACAGACAGGTAGCGGCCAGGCACAGTGACACTGCGTGCGCTCAGCTCACGTAGGTGGGTGCACTGTGAACAACAGGTAGGCAGGTAGATATATGCAATACTGGGTATTACAATGTGCACCTGTCACACACAGACAGGTAGCAGACAGGCACAGTGACACTGCGTGCGCTCAACTCACGTAGGTAGGTGGGTGCACTGTGAGCAACAGGTAGGTAGGTAGCTATATGCAGTACTGGGTATTACAATGTGCACCTGTCACACACAGACAGGTAGCGGACAGGCACAGTGACACTGCGTGCACTCAACTCACGTAGGTAGGTGAGTGCACTGGGAACAACAGGTAGGTAGGTAGGTAGGTATATGCAGTACTGGGTATTACAATGTGCACCTGTCACACACATTAAAGGTAGTAGACAAGCACAGAGACACTGCGTGCGTTTAGCTCACGTAGGTAGGTGGGTGCCCTGTGAACAACAGGTAGGTAGGTATATGCAGTACTGGGTATTACAATGTGCAGCTGCCTGTCACACACACACAGGTAGTCACTGAATGTGCTGGGCCTGGCTGGCAGTGGCTCGCACACAGTATGAATCTATGCAACATAAGTGTCAGTGGGACACACAGAAAAGAAATAGATCACAAGAACAAGATTAGCTCTCAAAAGAGCTGTTGTGGGGTGCTATTTTAGCAATAAGAATCAGCAAGGAGCAAGCTAAGAAGCCTACAAGAGCTTAACTAATCTTTCCCTATGAGAGAGCCTGCAGCACCTGCCCCTTCTCCATTTACTGCAGGCACACGAGGATAATGGCCGGCGGTGCCTGCCTTTTATAAGGGTGGGAGTGGCTCCAGGAGGGAGTGTAGCCTGATTGGCTACAATGTGCCTGCTGACTGTGATGTAGAGGGTCAAAGTTGACCCTAATGATGTACTATGGGGGCGAACCGAACTTCCGGAAAGTTCCCGGTTCGCTGCGATCACGAACCACTGAAGTTCGCCAGCGAACCATTCGGGCCATCTTTACACGTGATGCATTTTTTTTTGGTCGATTTTCCGTTCGATCAATTTTCGATTCGGTTTTCTGGTCGATTTCTCCCTTGATTTTTTTTATCTTTTCTTATCAATTTCCATTCACTTCTATAAAAAAAATCGACCAGAAAAACGATTGAAAATAATATTGGACATGACGGAAGTTATCTATCGAACCATCTATCTAACACTAAATTGTATGGTGTGCACCTAGCATTAGAGCAAGTATAGACTAAGAGCCCTCTTGCTGCTTGTTCAATATTACCTTATCCTGTTACTGAGTACAATCAAACATTAATGAGAGGCAAATGAAACCCCTACACAAATGTTAAAAAGTTGAGTTTTTTAAGCCATTTATTGAAAATGCTGGTACCCAAAAACTACAGCAGAGGAAGAGCTTGAGGGGCATAGAAATGTTCTCCTAAGCTATCTTCAAACAACAAGGAAAATGGCTACCAGAAAAATAGCCTAAAAAGTTCCAGCAACTTTCAAAAAAATGAAATACTACACCTCTATGTGTGGTGTATTAACTTTTACAACACTGGCAAGTTTGTAAGGTTTTATGGAAAGAGCTGGAGCCGGGGTGTTGTATCTGATTTCTCCATTATTAGGGCAATTGACTAGCAGTATAAACCATGTCCCTCATTATTAGGAACCTTACCAGGCCAACAATTGTTCCAATAGCTCTCTATCCACAGTGGGGATGGTACTTTGCAAGGAGAGGCTTTTCCATCCCTCCGTTAGGCCTGGAACCCACTGAAATCCGCAAACGCTAAACGCAACCGCTAGCGTTTTGTATGAGCGGTTTGCAAGCGGATTCATGCTCGTTTTAGGGAGTGTATTTAAAAAGTGTATTTTATGTGTCAGCGGTTGTGTAGCGTTTAGCGATTCGTGTTTCAATCCTGATTGGTCCTCTTAATTAATTTTAATTTTGTTACAGTGTGCTGTAACTTCAAAACGCTAGCAAAACCGCTTCATTTAGGTTTTGATAAGCAATTACGCTAGCGTTTGTATACTTAACATTGAAGCGCTAACGCTCCCAAAATGCTGCATGTTCTGCGTTTGCGTTTTTGGGAAACGCAAACGCTCCTGTGGAAGTTGCCCCATCCATTAACATTAGCTGAGCCTTTTGGCAAAACGCTAGCGTATCGCAGCGCTGCCAAAATGCTCACAAAACCGCTCTTGTGGGTTCCAGCCCTATGAGGCATTTGAACAGGACCAGTAAGGAGAGCTAGGGGGAAGAGGAGCTATTCTATCTAACTATCAGCTCAATAGCAGCTCAATTATATGGCCTTGGGATGAAGCTTGTAGAGCTCTAGAAATGGGCCATTGTGCTGCTTTTTTCCCTGCTTTCCTCAGGACTGAACATATTAATCGTTTTGAATAGCATCCTGCACTGCAGTTGGGGAGCCAGAAGGTTTTGGTGGCAACAGCTGATAACAAATAAAGATGATCAATGGGATGACAATAATTACAACTCGCATGCAAGTTTAGTGTAAATTGTCTGCAGTTTTGAATTAGACCATTCAAGATTAGTAGGAAGCACATTTGATTCTTATACCCCAAGTAACAGTTGCAAACGTTTGGTAACTAATAGCAGAAAATGTTTTAAAAATCTAGTCCAGACTTAGGGCTAGTTCACACTAGGTCCGGAAACGTATCCGTGGCTGCATTTTTCAGCCCTGATGAAAAACGGAGTCCCGGATACTAATGTTAAAAATAGCAGCCGTCCTCACCCAAGAAAAAAACGGAGCCGTCTGCGTGTGCAGGGACCCGTTTTCAAAACCTGAACGGAAGGTCCGGAATTGCTGCATTTTTACGGACCACTGATACACGGATGGGTAGTGAAAAGCAATGGGAAAACGCAACTCCATCTCCACAGGCAAAATAGCACTAAAAACGGATGAAAAACGGATAGCCTGAACTTTATTATTGGCCCAAAAACTCCTCCCACTACCTTCCTAATGATAGAGACGTTTTCTGTCTGTTTTTTTGGGGTAAAAAACTGAACGGAAACTGATGCAAAACTGATGCAAAACTAATGCACTTTTTTTGAAAACGGATCAGTTTGCAGTCTGGTGGTACTTCCCCTGATCCCGGACTGCAGCCGTGCCTAGTGTGGATCTAGCCTTACTGGATAGCATGCTCACCACTGTTTTTCAGCATTATCAAATCAATACAATTGGTTAAAGTGATATTGCCATTTCAGCACCAAGCTACACTACCACTTCATAAACATGGTCTATAGCTGGCCAGGGACATGAACAGCTGCATATTCCTATTCCTATTTGCACATGCCTATGTTTACGTGTTCCCATTCCAGTGTAGTATTTTTACTGTATGTTCTGTAATGCAAATCTATTTTCTTCTTGCTTATTTTTATCATGTTTTCACCACTTTCTCCCATAATGTTTCATATTTACACATCCCATCTTGTTTGCTGGTGGATAAGAAAGATTATCTGCATGTAAAGCTTCACACAGGCCGCAGAGCAACATGTAGCTAAGAAATAAAGATGCTCTGTGTCATTGAGCAACTATTGACAAGGATGCTGCTTTAATTTCAAATCGTCCTTTAAATTTATTAACAAGGGGCCCTTACCTGATCTTTAATGAAACAGACAAATTGAATACAATCAGCAGACTTGGCACTCATTGCAATGTCACGGTAACCAGCTACAGCCCAACAGAGCAGCAGTGGATTAGCAGATACAAGAAGCTCAATCCTCTTATCGTTCTTGTGCAGGATTCAGGTGAACATCCTCAGCAGCATACAGAAATCAACTGGCTCGGCACATAATGTGACATTCTAGAATTTCACTCTTCTATTTCGCCCAAGAATCATGTCTTCCTCTGGAAAAAGAAGGAACCACTTTGCATTTTCAGCACTTATTTTATATACAATAAATAATATTTTCCAATGAAAAGGGACTAGAAGAGGAAGAAGTCCTTAGTGTAAAAAATAATTTAGTTGCTCCCAGAATACACACAAGATGTTAATCACCTCTGAGTCTGTGATTTAACTCTTTGCTGAGTGATGCCTCAGCCAGAGGAATTAAATGAATTTCCAAAATCCACTCTGCCATGCAGTCACATGATCTGCTTCATTGAACTAACTATGCATTTGATCAAACCCTGCAGTTATTTTTTTCACAAGACGCTTTTTAAGATTAAAAAGCAAATAAGGCAAACTCCCTATTGTATTTATACCCATTCACCTGTTTTGTTAAGCATGCATGTAAAAACGCGAGGAGATTTATGCAAGATAATATTTGGATTGAGCTCATAGAACTTTCTTTGATTCCATCTTATGGACAATTTTTGCTACAATTGGATTACATATTTTTGTGTCTCGTTAGAAGTGAGTGGATCGAGGGTTATTAAGAACTTCCCTTGGACTCCTAAAAAGACTTATGGATATATGATTGGAACGACTACATAGGCAGTTGGGTCCTTATGACATCATATCATCATATGATTAATTATTGTGTCATTTTCTTTATATGTCAGCATCAAGTATATGCCATCTAATACCTAGAGGTGACGACCCCATAGGATTTTGCTGAGTGTGTGGGGTGTGGATGTGGTGGTCCCAGGGGGGGTCGGGCTTTGGGGCATAGGGTGGACAGCTGGTTTGTTGGTTTACCGTCACCAGCTTTGGCACAGAGGCATAATTTTAGTTGATTACACATGATTTGTTTTGAGTATTTCAGTCAATCAGCTTCTGTTCCATTGACATGGGTATTATACAATAAAATACACTAATTGTTTGCTCCTCTGACCAATCCAGTCATGGTACAGATGTAAAATATAGGTAAAAGGCTGCGCATCCCTGACCCAATACTGTACAATTGAATGGTTAATCGCTGTGGCGCACACCGCCCCCCCTGGACTAAAATGTACGCCCGCATCCAAACAATGCAATACTGGTCTATGGAGAAATTTTAGCTTCCATCATAGTTTTGCATGCAAAAATATAGATATACTGGACATCTGCATCAACGTTGAGGTAAATCTCCAGAGCAGATGTCCTAACACTAAACTGACCTAAGTTAAAAGCAAATGTCTTTACCCTGGCAGCTGCTATGCTAAAATGTGTAACTTACATTCAATACAGACAGCAGGAAACAAAGCAAGCGCTCACCAATATGGGCCGCATCTGAATGACTCACCACCTCATATGCACCGCTTAAATAGCTCAAATACACACTCAGCAATCAGACAGATGCAAAACATATGCAAAACTAAACTAAATACTTACCATGCAAAACAGGATAGCACAATGGGTGCTGCTAGCCTGGTAGTTACAGAACTGTGGATACAAAATATAGGTAAAAGGCTGCGCATCCCTGACCCAATACTGTACAATTGAATGGTTAATCGCTGTGGCGCACACCGCCCCCCCTGGACTAAAATGTACGCCCGCATCCAAACAATGCAATACTGGTCTATGGAGAAATTTTAGCTTCCATCATAGTTTTGCATGCAAAAATATAGATATACTGGACATCTGCACCAACGTTGAGGTAAATCTCCAGAGCAGATGTCCTAACACTAAACTGACCTAAGTTAAAAGCAAATGTCTTTACCCTGGCAGCTGCTATGCTAAAATGTGTTAGGGCTTGTTTCCACTGTTGCGACGCGATTTCGGCCGCATTCCGACGCTTGTAAAAACGCATGCGGATGCGTTTCCACATGCGTTTTTACCCGCGATTTCGCCTGCGATTTCGCATGGCAGGGTGCCATGCGAAATTAACCATGACACTGCCAGGGCTAAATAAAATTGAAAAAGGTGCGAAATCGCACGCGAAATCGCGGGTAAAAACGCATGTAACAAACGCATGCGTTTTTACTATTAAATACATTAGCGGCGATTCGCACGGATTCCCGACGCAGGCGAAATCGTTGGCTCTTTTGTGCGTTTTTTTCACGCTGAAAAAAACGCACCTCAACAACGCTACAGTGGAAACAGGCCCATCCACTTGTATTACATGTGCGGATCTGCATGCGTTGGACGCATGCAGATTCGCGATAGTGGAAACGAGCCCTAACTTACATTCAATACAGACAGCAGGAAACAAAGCAAGCGCTCACCAATATGGGCCGCATCTGAATGACTCACCACCTATATTTTTGCATGCAAAACTATGATGGAAGCTAAAATTTCTCCATAGACCAGTATTGCATTGTTTGGATGCGGGCGTACATTTTAGTCCAGGGGGGGCGGTGTGCGCCACAGCGATTAACCATTCAATTGTACAGTATTGGGTCAGGGATGCGCAGCCTTTTACCTATATTTTGTATCCACAGTTCTGTAACTACCAGGCTAGCAGCACCCATTGTGCTATCCTGTTTTGCATGGTAAGTATTTAGTTTAGTTTTGCATATGTTTTGCATCTGTCTGATTGCTGAGTGTGTATTTGAGCTATTTAAGCGGTGCATATGAGGTGGTGAGTCATTCAGATGCGGCCCATATTGGTGAGCGCTTGCTTTGTTTCCTGCTGTCTGTATTGAATGTAAGTTACACATTTTAGCATAGCAGCTGCCAGGGTAAAGACATTTGCTTTTAACTTAGGTCAGTTTAGTGTTAGGACATCTGCTCTGGAGATTTACCTCAACGTTGGTGCAGATGTCCAGTATATCTATATTTTTGCATGCAAAACTATGATGGAAGCTAAAATTTCTCCATAGACCAGTATTGCATTGTTTGGATGCGGGCGTACATTTTAGTCCAGGGGGGGCGGTGTGCGCCACAGCGATTAACCATTCAATTGTACAGTATTGGGTCAGGGATGCGCAGCCTTTTACCTATATTTTGTATCCACAGTTCTGTAACTACCAGGCTAGCAGCACCCATTGTGCTATCCTGTTTTGCATGGTAAGTATTTAGTTTAGTTTTGCATATGTTTTGCATCTGTCTGATTGCTGAGTGTGTATTTGAGCTATTTAAGCGGTGCATATGAGGTGGTGAGTCATTCAGATGCGGCCCATATTGGTGAGCGCTTGCTTTGTTTCCTGCTGATGGTACAGATGTACACACTATTATATTAGTAATGATCTGGTAGATTACCGGCCCATTGCATGGTTTGGTACAAAATTTGTGAGTATTGGAATAGCTCCTATTTTCTGACTGGGTGTTTAGAGATATTAATTGAGGTTATCCTCAATTGAATCAATTTGGTTCTTGTTCTGAACATATGGATATATGCATACACTGTTACAGAGACGCCAGTAGTATAAAATATTGGTAAAAGGTTTAAAAAGAGAGAGGCTAGTGGTGGACTTACCTCCCCAATGCAGACACAAGATAATGTCGATTTTTCAAACAGAAGCGCTGTACTTGGCTACACAACTTCTGAGTTGTTGTACTCCTGTTTATAGCCTGATAAAATGGGATATGCCCACGAAACGCGTTGCAAGTTTTTGGAGTATGTGAATAAATTATTTTTGTTTGAAAAATCGACATTATCTTGTGTCTGCATTGGGGAGGTAAGTCCACCACTAGCCTCCCTCTTTTTAAACCTTTTACCAATATTTTATACTACTGGCGCCTCTGTAACAGTGTATACAAATTGAGTCCACCCCTGGAGGAGGGGATTTGGCCCCTTTTTCTTCCGATCTACAGAGAGCGACTTCTTAATCCTGAGAGGGGACAGGACTAATTCTCCCCACCTGCCTACTTAGTGGTTACCTGGATGGTAACCCAGATTTGTGAGTATATTTCTTACAACCACATTTCCACTTCACTTATCCAGTACATACTACACCATACCGGGCTCTCTGTGTCTCCCTCCCTTATTTGTTTAGCATATTGATATATGCATCTCTATGGGGGTTTATTATTGGTTACCCATTGATCCAATGCAGTTACATGCGTATGTGACTATTTCACTCTTTCTAGTGAAGCAATAAACTATTGGCAGTTTAACAGCATATGCTGGTAGTGTGTGGTATTTTTCTATTGTTGTCTGACCAGTGCTGGTACCTGCCTAATATTGCATACCTTTATGTGTTCTATTAGTTTTGGTACATTTAAAAAGGTTACAAGAATTGTACATGTAAAAAGGTGCCTGGAAAAAAGGGTGCAGGGGATTGGCGCTAGTAAAATATCGCTAAACTTACCGATATTCTACTACTGCATTCTGATAGTAAAAGAGTGGTAACATTTACCAATATTTTACTATGGCTAAACCTAACCCTACTTTCACACAAAACCATTCCCTGTTAGTGCCTAACCCTAAAACCCCCCACAATGGTGTTTATCCCTAAGACCCTCCCTAGTGGTGCCTAACCCTAAGACCCCCCCCTCCCTAGTGGTGCCTAACCCTAAGACCCCCCCCCCCCGGTGGTGCCTAACTCTAAGACATCCCCCCAGGTGGTGCCTAGCCCTATACCTTCCCCTAGTGGTGCCTAACCCTTCCTAAAGCTAACCCCCCTTCCGCAAAGTCGTGATATGCGGCTATGATAGTAAATTTCGGTGCCCACCAGATTAGTGGCAAGAGGGGACCCTTTCCATGGACAGGCTTGCGGAACAAAAAAATTGGTGTAACAAACCTATCTGGTGTGGTCTCTGCAAGCTGCTCTGATAGTTTGGAGCAGCTGGAGGAGGCTTAGTCTTCCTCTTTGATCAAAGGCATCCCCGGCTTCCCTGTAGATGTGAATTAGAATGATGGCATCCCCGGCTCCCCTATAGATGTGGGTCGGCGTGTTGGTTCTGGTAGGACTAGCGCAGCTCAGAGCTGTCTTTATAGGCGGAGGAGGCATGTCTGATGGGGTGTCAGCAGTGATGTCACCAGCTGATACCTTTTTGCAGGAGGTGTTGTCATTTCTGGGGGCTTGGCTTGTGCTTCTGCCTCCTGGGTATTTAAGGCCAGAGTATTCACTTGCTTTTTGGCCTTGTTACTAATCAGTATGCTGGTTCTTGGCCTAGCTAGTGAGATTCGAGAGTTACATTAATATAATGTGTAGACGCACAATATATATGTACTCTAGTTAGTCAGTCTTGTATTTTGTAGTTACATTATATATTATCGGAATATATTGAAGTAACATCTTATTGTATATTTATCTTTGCATGCCTCTTGACCTCGTTCTTGTCTCGTCCTTCTTTACCACTGCCATCTGATACACATGTTCGACTCGGCCTGTCCCTGACTTCGTTGTTGCCTGATCCTTACAATACGACTGACATCTGACTTATGTGTATGACCCTGCCTGTTTATTGACTATGATATTGCCTTGCTACTCTGTACCTCGATACCTCTGACTTTGTGTATGACTATGGCCTGGTCCTGACTACGCTTTACGTACTACTGTTTGTGTATACACTTGTACGTTACCTCATCACGTATCAGCGTGATAATTGGCTTGCGGATAACTTAATTGCAGCATTGCATATTGCAGCTATTGTAAAAGCTTTGATTTGTGGCAAAGAAGGTAAAATTTGGTGGCCATGCAACTTTTTTCTTGCTTTGACCTCTTCAACACAAGTGCACAAATTAAATCAATGCAAGGAAATGAATGCAAGGAAATACTCTTTTATTGCATGAGAGTAAAGGCAAAGCTCACAGAAAACAATTTATTTACATTGCTGGTTGTTTAGAAATGAATAGAAATTCTTATGTGTGTGGTTTTTTTTTGGGGGGGGGGGGTGGAGATGGTGTACATGAGGATCTGTGCATGAAAGGCTTGCATATAAAAGGAAGGCGTAGGTTAAGGCCTCGTTCACACTTGCGTTTTAGCAAGTAAACGGACCGGATCCTAATCGGATCCTGATCGGATCAGGACCTGATCCTGATCAGAACCGTACGGTTCCGATCCGGATCCGATCCAATCCGGATCCGATCCGGATCCGGTCTTTTTGTATCAGGCATGCATCAGGCTGCCATCCGGATCCGTGGGCAAAAAATAGTGAAATTTAAATAAAAAAATGTTGGGGTCAGCAGAAGGTGCACCTGGTGCACCTGTAGAATCAGGTTCCTCCGCTGTAGGCCTCACCTCCACCTCCGACATTCTGCCAAACAGCTCCAGCATGTCTGTCACTGCTGCTCCAGTACAGACATGCTTGGCCCATGTGTCCCCATCCGAAATGGCCGCTTGGATACGCATAGGAAGTGGGGTAGAACGTCAGGTTTTTGTAGGCAGTGTGTTCTGTGCCTCCGTTCCCCATTGGTTTCTGTGTTCCAGATGGTGCTGTAAGGCTCAGGTCCGGCTCCGGTCCGGGTGCGTGGGCCGGAGATCCGAACCCAAAAAATAGCGCATGTTGGAAAAGTGTCCGCAGTTCGGATCCGGCCCGGCTCCGTACTGTACGGAACGGAGACGTGTGAACGTCCGCAAAGACTTTGCATTGCTATGCGGAACGTACGTTCCGTTTGTACAGTATACGATCCGGATCAGATCAGGAAAATTCGGACAGGGAACGCTAATGTGAACCGGGCCTAAGGGTGCACATAAAAGAAATAGTGCATATGTAAGAGAGGGTGCATATGTAAGAGAGGGTGCAGTGACTGGATAGTGTGCCGTTAAGGCCCCATTTACACTTAATCAGTTGCTTTCAGTTACAACTGAAAGGACAACTGATTTTCAAAGTACTGTCCATGTTTTCCTATGGCACAGTTCATACTATACACATTTTAACTGAAAGATTTTTCATAATGCACTGCTATGGAGAGAGAAAAAAAAAAAAAGTACCAACTGATTAAAGGGGTTCTTTCGCGAAAAAAGTAGGCAGTTAAAAAATGTGACAGATGACAGGTTTTGGGCCAGTCCATCTTTTTAAGGGGGATTCTCAGGGCTTTCTTTGTTTTCAACAGCATTTCCTGAACAACAGTTGCAAAATGTAACTGACATAATAGTGCAAGTGATTAGGGAGGCCGGCTGGTATCTTGCTATTTTGGCAGTTAAACTGCTGTTCAGGAAATGCTGTGGAAAACAAAGAAAGCCCTGAGAATCCCCTTAAAAAGATGGACTGGCCCAAAACCTGTCATCTGTCACATTTTTTAACTGCCTACTTTTTTCGCGAAAGACAAGACAAGACAAGACAAGACAAATAACATTTATATTGCGCTTTTCTCCTTTCGGACTCAAAGCGCCAGAGCTGCAGCCACTAGGGCGCGCTCTATTGGCAGTAGCAGTGTAAGGGAGACTTGCCAAAGGTCTCCTACTGAATTAGTGCTGGCTTACTGAACAGGCAGAGCCGAGATTCGAACCCAGGTCTCCTGTGTCAGAGGCAGAACCCTTAACCATTACACTATCAGCCAACTGAAAGAACCCCTTTAAGTGTAAACGGGGCCTCAATGGCTCTGCCTTTCACATGGGAGATCAGTTTTTGAATCCTGGGTAGGGTCACTACCTATTCAATAAGGAGTTCAAGGCAAGACTCCCTAACACTGCAGAGTGGCCTCTGGAGCACGTCCTTAGTGGCTGCAGCTCTTGAGCGCTTTGAGTCTGACAGGAGAAAAACGCGATACAAATGTTTGGATGTATATACTGTAAGGAATGGGGTGAGCTGTTACACATGAATTAACGGCTGGTGTTGCACATGGAATTAGGGGTCTACTACATGTAAAATAGATTAGTACTAGTAACAGCAGTAGTAGTCAGTCACTCACTACTCACTAGTCAGTGTGTGCCACTCAGCATAGTTGTTTCTGATCTACTTGTTTGACTACTACAGTTCTAACTAATTTATATATATAATCAATTCTAGACTATTAGGAAGAGGTAATTGTAGAAGTCTTGAAAAACATATGTAATGAGTATGTATATACACACACACACATATATATATTTATATATTTTTCAAGACTTCTACAATTGCCTCTTCCTAATAGTCTACGTTGTTTCTATTACATTAAGGCACTAGTGCTGTACAATATACAAATCTGCCACCTTTGATCTGTACAGCAGATACTAGGCAAGTTTGCTAACAACACAGGGGGAGGGGGGCAGATAGATAGCCGAGATAAGGTGGCTGATTTATTGCCTGACAGATCACAGGGGTCCTTCATGGCTTCAGTATACGCTGTGATGAAGCGCAGCTTTACAACTGTTTATAGCGGGCGGCTCGGCTGGCTCCTGAGTGCAGACAAACTAAAAACAACCAGGTGACAGGGAGGTGAGATCTGAAAAAAATAAACAGTCATACCAGATGTTCCCCTGTGATTAATGTGCTGGTCTGTTTAGTCCTACGCATAACATGCAAATGACGGGCTACTAAAAGCAAAAGTGATTGAGCAAGCAGCTCTGTTTATTTTTCAGAAACTAAAGCTTTTTTATTGCAGCTTCTTTTGCATGATGGCTTAATTTTATGCTGCATTAATTTAAACAGTAATTCGCCATAGCGCCCCTTTAAAGGCATACCCACAGGCACTGCTCGGAGTCCCTTTAAGGGCTCTGCCTCTGACACAGTAGACCAGGGTTCGAATCTCGGCTCTGCCTGTTCAGTAAGCCAGCACCTATTCAGTAGGAGACCTTAGGCAAGTCTCTCTAACACTGCTACTGCCTATAGGGCACGTCCTAGTGGCTGCAGCTCTGGCGATTTGAGTCCACCAGGAGAAAAGTGCAATATAAATGTTATTTGTCTTGTCTTGTCAAATGATGCCGTGCGCTGCTGATTGTCTCCAGAGCCAGGCTCTCCTCCTAGGTCCCCCTCCAGCTACTGTGCGCTCTGCCACTGCCCACTCCGCCCTCCCTTCCCACAGAGAACCACAGCTGCAGCAAGAATGATAGCAGCAGATGGCAAACGCTCACTCACCTATCCATCATCCAAGCGATAGAGATCCCGTCATCTGAAACCCATCTGTCTCTTCTACAGTGCAGTCGCTCGCTATGAACTTCCTGATTCTCAGATCAGACAGGAAGTAGGAAGTAGTAATAGTAGTAGTAACAGAGCGGTAGCACTCTAGAGGAGACAGATGGGCTCCGGATGACGGGACCTCTATTGCTTGGATCGCAATAGGTGAATGTGAGTCATCTGGTGCTGTCATTCTCCCCTGCTGCGGCTGCCTTCTCTGCTGGACTATCGTATTCACTGGGATGTGGGCTGCATGGTGGCTGTCTAGTTTGGGAGGAAATCGGTTGTTCGGTGCTGGGGTTGTTATGTAATTCTGTCTGGGGACTGGCTTTCGGTTTGGCGGTGTCCAAAGCTTTCTGCTATTGCCAGGCTGGAGATGCAGGGGGAAAGTGCTGCTGCTGTGATATCTGGCACCCTCTTTACAGGGGTGCCCCAGCCCCTGAGTGCAAATGTCCCAGCCATTCATCTCTCACTCTGCATTTTGCCGCTGCTATTCCCTGCATTGTGCACCCACAGAGGAAAGCGGGCTGTTGCCCATAGCAACCAGTAGCTCGGCTGCCCCGGTGTGTGCGGCATGTTGCTGTGCAGCTGCATCTTCTGATTCTATTACGACATGATGGGGGGCCCAAATCAGTTACTTTGCTTAGGGCCCCATTTAGCCTTAATCCGGCTCTGCATTGGTGGAGGGTGGATCCGGAAGGGATAAGGTGAGGCGTTGGACTAAAGAATGTCCGCATGTCCGACATCACCATGAGATTGCTAGAGTGTCCTGCCCTTGCCTGCGTGGACATGGGAGAAGGATTACTGGCAGTGGTACCTTTATTCCGTTGTGCTGTGACATCACCCTTAAACGCACTGTAAAGCATAGTTGCCAGCTTGTTTGTGCCTATACCGAGGGTCCAGTAGCGTGGCCACCCAGTAATTGTCATTCCCCTTGAGTTTTTTTATACGGTGGTCCCTCAACAGACTGGACAGCATGAAAGACGCCATCTGCACAAATTTGGATCCAGACGTACTATCCATCTCCTCTTGCTCTTCCTCAGTGATGTCAGGTAAGTTCTCCTCCTCCCCCCAGCTACGAACAATACCACGGGAACGTTGAGCAGCACAAGCCCCCTGTGACACTTGCTGTGGTTGTTCTTCTGCTGCCTCCTACTCCAAAAAAAAAAAAAAACACATTCCTCATCATCTGACTCCTCTTCCCCACACGACTCTTCCTCCTCCTCCCCCCTCTGTGCTGCCGCAGGTGTTGAGGAAACATCTGGTTCTGATGAGAATTGATCCCACAACTCTTCATCCTGTAACTCTTCCTATTCACGCTCCTCCACAGCTTGATCCACCACTCTACGCACGGCACACTCCCGGAAGAAAGCATACCGGATCAAGCCGCTGATGGCGCCTTCACTGCGACTTACCATGTTTGTCACCTCCTCAAGTGGCCGCATGAGCCTGCAGGCATTTTGCATGAGTGTCCAGTTCTTCGGCCAGAACATCCCCATCTCCCTAGAGTGTGTCCTTCTACTGTAGTTGTAGAGATACTGGGTGACGGCTTTCTCCTGTTGTAGCAGGCGGTCGAACATCAGGAGGGTCGAATCCCAGCGAGTCGGGCTATCGCAAATCAAGCGTCTCACCGGCAATTTGTTTCTCTGCTGAATATTGGCAAAGCGTGCCATGGCCGTGTAAGACCGCCTGAAATGCCCACACAACTTCCTGGGCTGCTTCAGGACATCCTGTAAGCCTGGGTACTTTGACATAAATCTCTGAATTATTAGATTCAGCACATGTGCCATGCAGGGTACATGTATCCTGGGCTCTGTCCCGCTCTGCCGCCGGACCATGTCTTCCGTGCCACTTCCTCTCTCCCCACGCACCACCTACACCAGATCACAACTTCTCAGGTGGGAATACACTACAGCCCTGCACCCAGAAGACAGGCTCCTGTCCGATTCTGTCTGGAGACATGTTCAGAAAATAACATGCAAGCGACGGAGGGGCTGCCGGGCGGGTGCACGCGCGAGGCTGCAGAGGAAAGGCCTGAAGTCGGCCATACCAGCAGTCCTCCTGGCAAACGTTCGCTCCCTCCCCAACAAGCTAGATGAACTGCGGCTCCTCGGGGCAAGGAGGGACCTTGGCAGCAACACCCCAATCTTCTGCTTCACAGAAACGTGGCTACACGACAACATCCCTGACAATGCCCTTCACCTCCCAGGCTACAACCTCATCCGGGCAGATCGCGATAGCACCCTCTCTGGGAAAAAGAAAGGGGGCGGCATCTGCTTCTACATCAGCCCCGCTTGGTGCTCCAACACCTCTGTACTCGCCAAGGAATGCTCACCAGAACTTGAACTTCTCCTGATTAACTGCAGGCCTTTCTACTCTCCAAGAGAGTTCTCATCCTACGTCCTTGTCGGAGTGTACATCCCACCTGATGCCGATGTCAAAGCTGCCCTGCACGTCCTTAGCGACACGGTCACGCACTGGGAGACAACCCTCCCAGACGCATTGTTCATCATCCTGGGAGACTTTAACAAGGCCAACCTCCGCCAAGAGCGCCCACGCTTTCATCAGCACATCGCCTGCCCCACCAGGAACGCAAACACTCTCGACCACTGCTACACGGTCTTGAGAGACGCTTACAAAGCCACCCCATGGGCAGCTCTAGGCTCATCCGATCACTGCCTCATCCACCTGATACCTACCTACAGGAGGCGCCTAGAAATTGCTAAACCAGTCCTTAAAACAACCAAGGTGTGGTCAAACGAGGCCAAGCTGCAACTTCAAGCCTGCTTTGACTGCACGGACTGGAAGGCTCTGGAAACTCCAAACCTAGATGAGTGGGCTGACAACGTGAGCTCGTACATCAGTTTCTGCGAGGACTCCTGCATACCAAAGAAAACGCACAAAGTCTATCCGAACGACAAACCTTGGTTCTCCAAGAAACTTCGGCAACTGCGCCGAAGCAAGGAGGACGCACACAAGTCTGGGAACCAGGAGGAATACAGGAAGGCAAGGAACATCCTAGACAAGGAATTGAGAATCGCAAAAAAAGGCTACGCAGACAAGCTGGAGCAGGACCTCTCCTCAAATGACGCACAAGCCGTTTGGCGGGGGCTCAAAGCAGCCACCAACTACAAGCCCCCCCCCCCCAAAACGCAGCCCCCAGTGCCGAACTGGCGGAAAAACTCAGCAGCTTCTACTGCAGGTTCGAGGAGCAGGAGGCTGCGGCGGGGCTTCCAAAACCACAGGTCCCCTTCACTCCACCCCATGTCTCAGCACCACCATGCCAAAACTCGACCCCCCTGGCTGTAAGTGAGACAGATGTGGCATGCCACCTATCTAAACTAAATGCCAGAAAAGCCTCAGGCCCGGATGGGGTGTCGCCAGCCTGCCTGAAAGCTTGCGCACAGCAGCTTGCTCCCATCCTTTCCTCCATCCTCAACAAGTCTCTTCAGAGTGGCAAAGTACCAACATGCTTCAAGAGGTCCACCATCATTCCTGTCCCCAAAAAACAGGATGCCTCAGACCTTAACAACTTCAGGCCTGTCGCACTCACATCGGTCATAATGAAAACTTTTGAGAAAGCAGTCCTGCCCCTCCTTAAACACAAAACTGAAACCCAGCTAGACCCGTATCAATTTGCTTATAGGGCAAATAGGTCAACCGACGATGCCATTAACATCTGTCTGGAACTTGTCAACAATCACCTTGACAAATCAAATTCATATGCCAGGGTCCTCCTCCTCGACTTCAGCTCAGCGTTTAACACTATTAGCCCCCATATAATACAGGAGAATCTGGCTGAGCTCGGGGTCCACCCCACTCTTCAACTGTGGATCAAAGACTTTCTTACAAACAGATCTCAGGTTGTCAAGCTGGGCACCATCACCTCGCAGCCAAAGATCACCAACACAGGGGCCCCACAAGGCTGCGTCTTGTCACCATACCTGTTCTCCCTGTACACGAACAATTGCAGATCCTCGGCAAATTCTGTCAAGGTATTAAAATTTGCAGACGACACCACCATAGTCGGCCTGATCTCCAACAAGGACGAGCAGGATTACCGCCAGCAGGTGGACAGGATTTGCCACTGGTGCAGGGAGAACAAGCTGGTCCTCAACAATGCAAAAACCGTTGAGGTTATCATTGACTTTAGGAAGCACGCCTCCACCCCGCCTCCACTGCACACTGGAGGGATGGTGGTGGAAAGAGTGCCCTGTGTACGCCTTCTGGGCACCACCATCTCAAATAACCTGAAGTGGAAGGCAAACACTGTCTCCACCCAGAGGAAAGCCCAGCAGAGGCTCTACTTCCTCCGCCAACTGAGGAAGTTCGGCATGTCCCAAAAACTCCTGAGGAACTTCTATACCGCAACCATTGAATCTGTCCTCTGCTCCTCCATCCTTGTCTGGTATGCTGGCTCCACCGATAGCGACAGACGCAAACTACAGAGGGTCATCAGGTCAGCGGAAAAGATCATCGGGAACCAACTTCCTGCCCTGGACTCCCTCTATAGGGCCAGACTACGCACCAGAGCACTGAAGATTGCAAACGATCCCTCCCACCCTGGCCACCAGTTTTTCAGTCAACTCCCCGTGGGGCGGAGGTATCGGAGATATCGGTCCATCGCTACAAAGACCACGAGACACAAAAACAGCTTCTTCCCCTCAGCGGTAAATCTGCTGAACGCGATTAACTCTGCTCATGCTCTCCCCCCTTAGGCTGCCCTGCTCCTCCATGCGGACTTTAGGCATGTAACTCACCCGGTTAGGGAAAACAGTGGTTTATGGTTATGTTGGGTGATGAAGTGAGGGAAATTGTGGTTGATGGTTATGTTTATGTGGCTATGGTTATGTTTATGTGGCTATGGTTATGTTTGTGCAATGAAATGTTGTCTATTATGTTCTATGCCCTGATGTTTTTTATGTTTCTATGTATACGCTCTGCATCTGTCGTGCCAAGCCCAATTCCGGGCACGACCCAGTCGTGCTTGGCGAAATAAAAGCGATTCTGATTCTGATTCTGATTCTGATGTATCAACTTTCCCAAATTCAAAGCTGAAATGAGATTGCTGCCGTTGTCACACACCACGTTACCGATCTCCAGTTGGTCAGCCACTGATCCACCTATTTGTTAAGAGCAGCCAGGAGAGCTGCTCCAGTGTGACTCTCCGCTTTGAGGCAAGACATGTCTAAGATGGCGTGACACCGTCATACCTGGCATGCAGCATAGGCCCTGTGAAGCTGGGGCTGTGTAGCTGGAGAGGAGATTTCAGCACCAGCAGAGTTGAACTGCCACTCAGCCAAGGAGGAGGAGGAGGATGACAGTAAAAAGGATGTAGCAAGAGGAGTAGGAGGAGAAGGAGAGGAGGTGGCAGCAGGCCTGCCTGCAAGCCGTGAAGGTGTCACAAGTAGGTCCACTGCACAGCCAGGTACTCCCTGCTTGCCAGCGGTCACCAGGTTGACCCAATAAGCTGTGTAAGTAATGTACCTGCCCTGACCGTGCTTGGCAGACCAGGAATCCGTGGTCAGATGGACCCTTGACCCAACGCTGTGTGTCAGAGATGACACCACTTGCCTTTCAACTTCACGGTACAGTTTGGGTATCACCTTTTTTGAGAAATAATTGCGGCCTGGTATCTTTCACTGCGGGGTCCCAATGGCCACAAATTTTTGGAAGGCTTCAGAGTCCACCAGCTCAGGGGAGCCTCTAGGCATAGGCAGTACAGGCCATTGCCTGGAGTGCCATTGGTCCTGGGGGGCGCCATGTTGCTTAATTAAGCCACGCCCCCTGGATGAATCCATGTCCCCTGACTAAGCCCCACCCCGAAGGGTGTTCTTTTACTTGCTTCTAATGCATCTGCTTAGTGTAAGTTGCAGGCAGCAGCCACTGTGTCCCTCTGTGCCTTATACACCCCCCCCCCTCTCCCTTTTTGCCTCCTTCTGTCCCTTTTGTACCTCCTTCTGTCTCCTTGTGCCTTGTTTGGCCTTCTGTCTCCCTTTATGCCTCCTGTCTCCCTTTGTGTCTCTTTCTGTCTCCATGTGCCTCCTTCAGTCCCCCTGTGCCACCTCTGCCTCTTTCTGTCCCCTTGTTCCTCCTTATGTCCCCTTGTGCCTTTCTTTGTCCCCCTGTGCTACCTCTGCCCCCCTGTTCCTCCTTCAGTCCCACTCTGCCTCCTTCTGTCTCCATGTGCCTCTTCAGTCCCCATGTGCCACCTCTGTCCCCTGCTCCTTCCTCTGTTCCCCTGTGCCTCCTTCTGCGCCCCTTTGTGCCTTCTTCTGTCTCCCTGTGGCTCTGTCTGTCCTCCTCTGCCTCCTTCTGTCTCCCTGTTCCTCCTTACTTCCCCCTCTGCCTTCTTCTGTCACCCTGTTGTGGCTCCTTCTGTCCCCCTTTGTGCATCCCTCTGTTCCCCTCCGCCTCCTACTGTCACCCAGTGCCTCCTTCTGGCCCCGCTGTGTTTTTTTTCTGTGCCCCATCGTGCCTCCTTCTTTCTTGTGAAATGCTGCTGCATTGTGTATTTTCTGGTGAAACACTGCCACACTGTGTATTGTCTGG
Organism: Hyperolius riggenbachi; assembly: GCF_040937935.1. Lineage (NCBI taxonomy): Eukaryota > Metazoa > Chordata > Amphibia > Anura > Hyperoliidae > Hyperolius > Hyperolius riggenbachi. The sequence continues at coordinate 161,784,778 of NC_090654.1, forward strand.
TGAAACGGTGCCCACATTGTGCATTTTCTGGTGAAACGCTGCCGCATTGTGTATTTTCTGATGAAACGTAGCCCGCATTGTGTATTTTCTGGTGAAATGCTGTCACAATAAGCATAATCTCTGGTGAAATGCTGTCGCATTAAGATTATTTTCTGGTGAAAAGCTGCTGCAATACAATTATTTTCTGATGAAACGCTTCCGCAATATGTGTATTTTCTGGTGAAACGCTGGTGCATTATGATTATTTTTTAAGGAAACACTGCCATATTATGAGTATTTTCATGGGGGGGGGGGGGCGCCATGGGTTTTCTTGCCTGGAGTGACAAAATGGCTAGAGGCGCCCCTGCACCAGCTGGTATGGTAACAGCTGGCGAGCTAACAGTTCCGCCAAGCCAGCTGTCAGACGCTGGGCAAGGGGGTGACTGGCAGACATTGGCTTCTTCTGCTCAAAGATTGCCCTCACGGACAGCTGGCTGCTGCTGTGTGCAGAGGAGCAGGAACCGCTCAAGTTGAGAGGTGGAGTGGAGGAGGGTGGCTGTGATTGTGAAGGTGCAAGGGAGAATGCGGCTGAAGATGATGCACCTGAAGGAGGAAGAGGAGAAGGAGGGTTGCTTTGCTTTTGTGTGCTGATTTTCCTCTGGTGCTCTTTCCATTGCAGTTTGTGCCTTTTCTCCATGTGCCTTCGTAAGGCAGTTGTCCCTACCTGGCTATTGGCCTTTCCACGGCTCAATTTTTGGAGGCAGAGAGAACAGATGGCATTTCTCTGATGTACGGCAGACACACTAAAAAATGTCCAAACCGATGAGCCCGCCTGGGGTGATGGCACTATGGTGGCATCAGCAGCTGAAGTTGAAGGGCATGTTGGCTGGCTGTCCATAGGTGGCGAAACATGGCGCTGGACACTGCCACCAGCTGTTTCTGATTATGAGCGCCCCCTGCTTCTTTCAGGAACTCGTCTCCTCCTACTCCTCTCTGACTCCCCTTCTGAACTGTCCCCTTGGTCATCTTGTCTCTAAGGAACCTACGTGGCATCCATATCATCATAATTATCATATTCATCCTCCCCAGCTTTGCTTGCTTCAGACACCTCATAAACTGCACCAACAGCAGGTACTTCATTATCCTCCTTCTCACACGTTATGTCCATAGTGTCACCTAACTCAGACATATGAAGTGGTGTAACTTGCTTAGCGCCTTCATCTGGTTGTAACAATAATGTCTGTGAATCAGTTAATTCCCCACCAAATAACTCCTGCAAAGTGTCAACTGCAGTGGGCGTGGTGCTTGTAGTAGTGCTGGTGGCTGCGGAAGATGAGGTGTTCTGTGTTAAATAGTCAACCACGTCCTGACAATCTTGGGAGTTGATAGGACGTGCCTTCTTCTGAGCACTGTACTTTGGTCCAGGGCCGCACAAAATAACGTCAGCACGACCTAGAACAGACCTGCCGGGTGGCCTGCCTCTGGGTCTGCCTCTGCCTCTACCTGTTATGTCCATATTGGGGGGGGGGGGGTAAAGGGAAAGGTATGCACTGACTTGACTAATACAATGTGCAGTCACACAGGTTCAGTGAAGGTATGCAGTGACTGGTATTAAAATACAATGTGCAGCTGTCACAAAGGTACAGTTAACAGGTTTGCACAGACTGGTATATTACACAGCATGCGGTCACACAGGTACTGTGAACAATTATGCAAGACTGGTATTACAAATTTGCAGCTGTCACACACACACAGGTACCGTGAACAGGTGCAGTGACACTGCGTGCAGTCACGTAGGTAGGTAGGTGCACTGAACAACAGGTGGGTATGCAGTGATTGGTATTACAAATGTGCAGCTGTCTCACACACACACACGGGTACCGTGAACAGGTGCAGTGACACTGCATGTGGTCAAGTAGGGAGGTAGGTGCACTGAACAACAACAGGTGGGTATGCAGTGATTGGTATTACAAATGTGCACCTGTCACACACAGGTACCGTAAACAGGTGCAGTGACACTGCGTGCGGTCATTTAGGTAGGTAGGTGCACTGAACAACAACAGGTGGGTATGCAGTGATTGGTATTACAAATGTGCACCTGTCACACACACAGGTACCGTGAACAGGTGCAGTGACACTGCGGTCAAGTAGGTAGGTAGGTGCACTGAACAACAACAGGTGGGTATGCAGTGATTGGTATTACAAATGTGCACCTGTCACACACACACAGTTACCGTGAACAGGTGCAGTGACACTGCGTGCGGCCACGTAGGTAGGTAGGTAGGTAGGTAGGTGCACTGAATAACAACAGGTGGGTATCCAGTGATTGGTATTACAAATGCGCACCTGTCACACACACACACACACACACAGGTACCGTGAACAGGTGCAGTGACACTGCGTGCGGTTACGTAGGTAGGTAGGTGCACTGAATAACAACAGGTGGGTATGCAGTGATTGGTATTACAAATGTGCAGCTGCATGTCACACACACAGGTAGTCACTGAATGTGCTGGGCCTGGCAGTGGCACAGTAGGAATTACCAAGGCTGTATATGCCACACAAGTGTCTGTGGGACACACACACAAAAAAATAGATCACAAGAACAACATTAGCTCTCAAAAGAACTGTTAAGGATGATGAGTGCTTTTTAGCAATAAGATCAGCAAGAAGGAGCAAGCTAACAAGCCTAACACAAGAGCCTAACTAAGCTTTCCCTATGTAAGCAGCAGCAAGGTTCTCTCCCTTCTCTAATTACTGCAGCCACATGAGTGAGTGAAATAGCTGACGCTGCCTGCATTTTATAAGGGGGGGGGAGGTGGCTCCAAGAGGGAGTGTAGCCTGATTGGCTACCCTGTGCCTGATGACTGTGATGTAGAGGGTCAAAGTTGACCCTAATGATGTAATATAGGGGGCTGGTCGAACCGCCATAAAGTTTGGGTTCGATCGCGAACGCGAACCACCAAAGTTCGCACAAATAAGTTTGCGGGCGAACCGTTCAGGCCATCTCTAGAAGGGATACATTACCTGGTCCTGGGCGATTATGTCTCCTCCAGTTCCTAGTTAGTTTGCAGCTGTCCTGCAGCCAACCAATCACCATGCGGCTTCAGTGACCACATGGTGTTTGGCTGGCTGAAGAACTCCTGCACACTACACAGGAAGTGGAGTGGGAGATGCGATCACCGGGATCAGGTCAAGTATGCAGATACCAATAATGACATCTTACTACTAAGGTTGTTTAACATTTAGGACATTTCTAAAGGTACGTACACACATCCAACTTTACACCTAATTGTCATTTGGATCAGTCATTTGAATGACCTGTCAGGCAAACAGCAAGTGGTTTAAACGTCACGTACACCCGTCCAAACAAAGTAGCCGACAAACTAATTTACATGTCATCTGACTCTTTGTCCAACTCTCATCCAACACACTTATTAAGGTGGCCACTAATTATCCAATTTTTTTCATCCAATCTTACCATTTCTATGTAATATAAGGTAACTGCCTGAAGTATTCATTCAGTATATTCACTCAATTTACCCTTATCCTACATAGATTTGGTAAGATTGGATGAAAAAGATTGGATCATTAGTGGCCACCGTTAGACTTATTAGTTGATCAAACAACCGCTGGTCGTTTGTACACAAATACGGACCTGACAGTTGTTTGAACAACAGTTGGTCCAACTGATCCGCCAAGCAGATCAGGCAAAACGGCTGTTATCAGTCGCTTGACTGCGCTTACACACATCTAACGTGTCGTTCAAACGACAAGTCGGACGACAAGTTGGGCGGAAAATCAGGATGTGAGTACATACCTTAAGACATCAAATAACCTTAGAGGCAAGATGTCAGCATCACCTTGCGCCATTTTTTTTGTGCTGCTATTTTTCAATGTACGCATGATTCTCCTGCAGCGGCCTCCTCTGCTGTAGGAGAATCACACCATACAAGTGTGAAACCGGCCTAACAACACTTAACCAAGTAACTTGTAGAAAAAACCGATTATGCTCTCCAACTGAGTGACTCAGAAGGAGTAAGAAAATCTTTTTTTGCCTGCAGTTGGGCTTTAGGAAAGATATTTGCCTTATCACCACTAAATTAATTCAGTATTAGTCTGAGATTCCCAGTGATATTTGTAACAGCGCAGCAGTGATTCATGTCATGCATTTCTTTGATGTTTGTATTTTGTATCTCCATTCAAGCAGAAATTTTAAATCTCTTGATAAAAATGTCATATAGCAGGACTCAGCCAAATGCACTGGAGATTCTTTTTAATGTACCAGTGAGAAGTACGCAAATGTACAGTCCATAAAGTGTTTGTAATACAAGTCAAGAGCGTGGAAAAACTTGTCATCTGTCTATTATAGATGAACATGTAATTCACAGACATTGGCATCTTAGACACCAAATCAGGAATGATTTTATTTATGTTAAAAATTCAATGTTGGGCTTCCACTTACTGTATGCGATTCCCATCCGATTCCTCGCACACAAATTCGGATGCGATTGTACAGCCCATTGAAATCAATAGCCTGCGTCCAAATGCATGTGTGGGGAGGAAAACAGACAGCATGCAGCATAAAATCATGTCAGGCATGAAAATCCCTACAGCTGTGCATGTCACAGCTAGAGAGATTCAGGTGCGATCTCACATCACAGCAAGCGCAGGCACATGCAGGCGCTGTGAAAATGTCTCAACTTCAGGAAAACAAAATACTATGATTAAATCTACCTTATTCTGTATTTGTTAACAGGCATTAAATGTTTTTTTAGGTACCATACAGTCAGCTCGATTAAATACCTGAATCTGCCTCCTGTAATCTTGTTAAAGCAATGGGGCAGATTCACTAAGTGCCAGAAAAATGTACATACATAGACTATGCACATAAATTGAACTTGCATTTACATAAAGTATGTATTGACGTTGCACAGATAGTGCAACCCATGTTATGTACAAAATAGACACATTGCTTGTACAATGCATGTTAGGCTATTTGAAAAATGTGTGTTATATAAGCAACATGTGTGTACCTAATGCAAACTGTTCAGCACTCGATCTGTGCTTTGTGTAAATGCTGATAAGTTTTACCGGCATTACAATTCGCCACAATGTGTATATGGCAATGGATTACAACAATGTAGAAAGAGTTTGTGCCACCACTGACACAAGTAGACTCCCAGTGTCAACCCCCCCCCCCCCCCATTATCACCACCACCACCGCCACCACCACCCTCTTCCCCTTGGTATAGTATGTCTGGCAAAGCATCTTTAAAGAGAACCCAAGGTGGATCTTCGGGGGACACCTAGGCATGTTCTCTGCCTTCTGATATGCTTCTGTGTCCCCCAACCGCCACTCTCTGCCCCCCACCACCGCATTATAGCCCCCCGAGATTAGAGACAACATTTGTCGCTAACTTGGAGGTAAACACAGGGGAGAGGAATTCCCAATTCAAAACGCCCACCTGCATGGTTTCTCTCTTTCCCTGGCCACGCACCTTGCCGCTCCCTTGCCTCCCTGCACGCTATAAGAGACACACAGTCTCTCAGTGCAGCATTGGGACCTATAGATCATGAAAGTGAAAGTGGGCTATTGCAGCCCATGGGAGCGGCGGGGAGCGGTGTTTTTGTGGCTACCTGATCCACTCAGGCACGTGTATCAGGTAGCCTACTTTTTTTTCATTTTTTTAGCCCACCTCGGGCTCTCTTAGCGGTCTTGACTCCCAAGCGGTATTGACGCTATACACGTCAATACAAAACATGCTTTGAACAATATTGATGTGCATACACATCAATACTGTCCTGCACTGTATATTAGACCCTTGTGTGACACATTTTGGCAAGTTACAGGAAAAAAAAGGTTACGAAAATTAATTAGATCACTGTTTGCACAGAAATTCTGGGGAAATTGAACGTCAGGGAGGTTAAATGTGCTGCTTCGTCTCCCCATGAGTCTCTTAACAAACCAATGGGATTCCTCAATGCTTGGCCACACAATTGGCTGGCACTGAAATTTGCCCTGAGAAAGAGGGACTTACAACCCCACGAAATGTGTTGCGATAGTGCAAACAAATGTTGTTTTTTTAATACATTTTCTCTGTGTCATCCTTGAGATAAGTCACCTCGTAATCTTTATTTTAATATTATTAATGAGTTTTATCACACCTGGGGTCTTTCCCCTATTGTAATCTTAATCCATGTGATCAGTGCCCAGCTTCTGCATTCATGCAGAGAGCACTCTATGAAGCAGCTGGAAGGCAGAAGGATCATTACAGGACTTTTGTACCAGAAGCTGTGCTCTCAACTCTCCACTGGAGTCCAGTGATTACACGTTACATGAGGAAAGCCAGCACTAGAAAGAGCAGATACAGACAGGATGGTCGCACAGGCACAGCACTGTACTCCAGAGGGCAGGTTAGTACCAGGTTATACTCTGCATTTACACACTGGACTGGGGGAGCGCAGGAGGGGGATGGGAACAGATAGTGGGACAAGGGGATAGAAGAAGGTACAAAGGGGGACAGAAGGAGGGACAGAGGAATGAACACAGAGCTGGATCATCCACAAGGCAACTTAGGCAGGTGCCCAGAGCCTGGAGAGAGTCTAGGGGCCTGGTTTATGCTAACCCTCAACACAGGGGGACTGAAGGGAGCTCAAGGAGACAGAAGGAGGCACAAGGAGACCGAAGGGGGCAGGGCTTAATCAGGGGCAAGGCGCCCCCAGGGCAAATGGCACTCCAGGCAGTGAATTGTAATACCTATGCCTAAAAACGTGCCTGTACAAGACTGCACATCCAGAAACGCTGGTGTATACTGAGCCTGTAGCTAATACATTTTTCAGAGCCACACCAATCCAACATGCATACAGCCTGTTTCAGGCTTATTGGTCCTTAATTAGTAAATAGCATGGATTGTATCAATACCGCTGTGCTCTCCAGAACTTATTGTAAATTATTGCTACAAAGCGAGTATATCAAACTACACTTGTCTTACAAACAGTCACCAAAGTTCACCAGGGATAGTTGATCCGTGCTTGCAGTCTTTACAGATGACTCAATACTTGTCCAGAGTGATGCCACTAAGATTATTCCTCCTGAAAGACATACACAGATCTCCACATAGGGTAATAACGTTCAAACTGTCAATCTCCAGCGACACACCACCATAGTGCGCCTGTGACTTGTGAGGTCGGTGCCAAGCAGACCCACACCCCCTCTCCTTAAATGCTCACCAGAACTAAACTACCCCAGGTTTCAGGTGGCTCTTAAGCAGTACTTAAATGCACATCCTGGTAATGTTAATCCTGTAATGGAAAAAAACTCAACATAGGGTAATATCGTTCAGACTGTTTTGTATCAATCAATAACAGCCCTTTGCGCAAACAGATTGTGCGTTTCACTCCGTGCTCGTGAATACCACTCCCTCAACAACAATCTGCTCACCGGATACAGCCCACCTCTAATTCCAGGTGGAAAATGCGCTTGATAGTGCCTTCCGAACAAATACTCTGACTCTTGTCCAGAAACAACTTGGCCTCTCCTGAGGTCCTTTTAATCCAGTAGAATTCTCAATAAAACATATAAAAACCACACATAGTGTAAAACAGTTATTGCGTGCCTCTGGGCGCACACAGAATTACACTTACACGTCCAGGGCAAGTCTCAGCATATCACAAAGGTTTATTCTCCAATGCCCATCCGTCTGATAGAAAGGGATTTAGAGTACCCCACTCGAATCCTCCCTCCAGTCGGATGTTTTAAACTGCTGTCCGCGCTAGTAACGGTGACCGGCCGGTCCACTCGCTTCCGGGTGCGCGTGTTATGTAAGACGCTAAGCTCCGCCCTACGTGTTTTGTCTTCACGCCAGACTCATCAGGGGCTCCGCCTCCTATCATCTGACATCCCATTACATAGTGACTGCCGGCCGCTGATAGGCTATGTGTCCAAGATCCCAGATGGGCATTGTTTACAGTATATCAGTTACAAATATCCCCGGAATTCATTTCAAAATACTGAAATTTCCCATTTTACAAGTCATATGTTAAAATGCATATTAAAATTCATGATAATATTAAAACCCATATGTTACATCTGAAATTACCTACTAAATGCGAGGAGCTGCCATCTAGTGACCAAAATGTATATTGCAAAGTGAAGCTACTAATCCAAACCTAAAATGTACAGTGCCTACCTTCTCGTGTTATATTATTCCAAGACCTTAATAAAGTGCTATAAGGGACCAATAGGTCGTTAATAAAGTGCGAAAAATTTGAGAAATTTTTTTTGAAAGTGCAAAGTGATAATGAAATTTGTATGACAATCCTAAGGAAATAGCAGCTGGTTTTTATTTGTTTGATTGACTCATTGTTAAAGTGCATGGACCGTTATAAAATTAAAGTGCTAATATTTAATGTGCTGTGCACTACTACTTCCATCTAAAGTGCTAAACATCAATGGGCCATGTTTAATCATTACTGATGTGACAATTAAGATCAAATTCAATGTTAAGACCATCCGGGCTGAGAGTTTTTAAATTAAAAATCCACTTCCCCTCTGCCCTTGATATTTCTTTAGTGAGGTTAGAACCCCTCCATTTCTTTATATATTTTCCAAGGGCCATAAATTTCAATCCTGCTGGATCCTTATTATGGTGGATTTTAAAATGTTTTGACACACTGTGAGTTTTTAATCCTTTTTTAATATTATTCACATGTTCCAAGGATGCGTTTAAACAGTTCTCTTGTAGTTCTTCCGATATACTCCAGTCCACAAGGGCACCACAAAATGTACACTACCCCTTTACTTCTGCAGGTGATGCACTGCTGAATCTTGAATCTTCTCCCAGTGCTTCTAGAGACAATCTGGTCTCCCCGTATACCCACTGCCTCCCTACACCCCATACATCCTCGGCATGGAAAGAACCCCCTTTGGCCCAACATATCCATACCTGAGGGTCTCATTGGTTCAATGCAACTCGATGTCAGGGTAGATTTCAGTGTTGGGGCTCTCCTGTATATAAAACTGGGTCTATCGGGCAATACTTTCTTAAGTACACCATCCATTCTTAAGATGTTCCAATTTTTCTTTACTATTCTTTCAAAGTCTCTATATTGCTGATTGTAATTCAGAATAATAGAGTATTCCTTGGTGTTCCCATTCCCTTTAGGCCTATTAATCAGCAGCTCCTGTCTGGGTAGATTACCCACCTTTAGTCTTTCAGTCCTTAGGGTGTCCTCTTGATATCCTTTCTCCATGAATCTATTCATAAGAGTTTCACTCTGTAAAAGGTCCATTTGTGTGCAGTTCCGCCTGAGTCTGACAAATTGGCCTCTCGGAAAATTCCTAAGCCAGTTGTTATGGTGGCAACTCCCTATGAGGATAAATCCATTCCTGTCAGTACTTTTACAAAATGTTCTAGTTGTTATCCCATTTTCTTCTACCGGGTGACCACATTCCCATAGAGTTCCATTTCCTGTACCTGTTTCTCCCATTCCCCCAAACCTATACATGGGGGAATGGGAGAAACAGGTACAGGAAATGGAACTCTATGGGAATGTGGTCACCCGGTCAAGGTTTATTGATGACCTCTTTTTTGTATGGAGGGGGTCAGATACAACACTTATACAATTCTGTGAGGCCCTGAATAGAATATGGCCAGAAATTAATCTAACTTTTAACATGAGTCGGGAACATGTGGAATTCCTGGATCTTCAGATTAGAGTAGAAGAAAATGAGATAACAACTAGAACATTTTTTAAAAGTACTGACAGGAATGGATTTATCCTCATAGGGAGTTGCCACCATAACAACTGGCTTAGGAATATTCCAAGAGGCCAATTTGTCAGACTCAGGCGGAGCTGCACACATATGGATGATTACCTTTTACAGAGTGAAACTCTTATGAATAGATTCATGGAGAAAGGATATCAAGAGGACACCCTAAGGACTGAAAGACTAAAGGTGGGCAATCTACCCAGACAGGAGCTGCTGATTAATAGGCCTAAAGGGAATGGGAACACCAAGGAATACTCTATTATTCTGAATTACAATCAGCAATATAGAGACTTTGAAAGAATAGTAAAGAAAAATTGGAACATCTTAGGAATGGATGGTGTACTTAAGAAAGTATTGCCCGACAGACCCAGTTTTATATACAGGAGAGCCCCAACACTGAAATCTACCCTGACATCGAGTTGCATTGAACCAATGAGACCCTCAGGTCTGGATATGTTGGGCCAAAGGGGGTTCTTTCCATGCTGAGGATGTATGGGGTGTAGGGAGGCAGTGGGTATACGGGGAGACCAGATTGTCTCTAGAAACACTGGGAGAAGATTCAAGATTCAGCAGTGCATCACCTGCAGAAGTAAAGGGGTAGTGTACATTTTGTGGTGCCCTTGTGGACTGGAGTATATCGGAAGAACCACAAGAGAACTGTTTAAACGCATCCGGGAACATGTGAATAATATTAAAAAAGGATTAGAAACTCACAGTGTGTATGTGAGAAAACGCGGAAAAGCCGCCGTGTGCGCTCAGAACAAGGCGGCTGATTCTGCGTCCAATGCGGCGGTTTGCACGCGTAGGCCTACATCTGTCAGTATGGCTGAACGCGGAGAAACCGCCGCATGCCTTGATAGCGGTGCGGCTGGCTCCGCGTCCAGCGCGGCGGGTGGTACGCAAGACATGTCTGGTGTGGCTGGGACTGATAGTCCACACAGGTTCAGAAGGACGCGCGTGCGCGCTGAGAGGCAGAACTTTTATGACCAAGCCGGTCAGCTGACGATTGTACCAGTTCCCATTGGTCCAGCACTTAGGGGAGGCGCTGGAGAGCGCTGGGCTATATATACTTGGTGCTGGTCATTCGCTGGTTGTCTGCCGTTGCGATCACTACGTGGAAGCACTCAGACCTTACTGTCAGAATCTGTGTTATCATTCTGTTATACTTCAGACTAGTTCCAGGGTGTTGATGATCAAGGACCTCACACCCAAGATTAGGGACTTGTGTTATCATTCTGTTATACCTCAGACTAGTTCCAGGGTGTTGATGATCAAGGACCTCACACCCAAGATTAGGGACTTGTGTTATCATTCTGTTATACCTCAGATTAGTTTCAGGGTGTTGATGATCAAGGACCTCACACCCAAGACTAGGCATTGTTTATTATCTGTTATGACTTTCTGCTTTCCTGACCACTCTTCTGTTCACTGATTTGGTACTTCGCTATATCTGATACTCTGTTGCCAAACCCTGCTTGCCTTTGGAGTACCGAATCAGCCTTCTGTCTTTGTACTGTGTATGTCCGTGTGTTGCCGACCTGGCTTGTCCGACCTTGAGAGCTATCTCCCCAGTTAAGAGATAGTTCACAGACCAGTCAGTGACATCCCCTATTGGTGTCACTCTCGCTCTGGTCCTTCCCTCTCCCAGTCTGACTCCTCCCTGCGGGAGAGTCTCAGGCTGCTGGAAGGTACTTACTCTAGCAGTATTCCTTACTGCCTTGTACCTGTCTTCCTGGTTTTGTTCTCAAAGTATTACTGTTGCACCAAACACTCATATCTCTCAGGTGTCCAGAGGTTAGTAATATATCTGATTATCGGTGATACTGCAGATCATCAATAATCAGGTATATATCTGTATTTTGGTGATACTGCAGATCACCAATAATCAGATCCTCTCTGTGTTACACCGATCGTTACAGTGTCAAAACATTTTAAAATCCACCATAATAAGGATCCAGCAGGATTGAAATTTATGGCCCTTGAAAAATATATAAAGAAATGGAGGGATTCTAACCTCTCTAAAGAAATATCAAAGGCAGAGGGGAAGTGGATTTTTAATTTAAAAACTCTCAGCCCGGATGGTCTTAACATTGAATTTGATCTTAATTGTCACATCAGTAATGATTAAACATGGCCCATGGATGTTTAGCACTTTAGATGGAAGTAGTAGTGCACAGCACATTAAATATTAGCACTTTAATTTTATAACGGTCCATGCACTTTAACAATGAGTCAATCAAACAAATAAAAACCAGCTGCTATTTCCTTAGGATTGTCATACAAATTTCATTATCACTTTGCACTTTCAAAAAAATTTTCTCAAATTTTTCGCACTTTATTAACGACCTATTGGTCCCTTATAGCACTTTATTAAGGTCTTGGAATAATATATCACGAGAAGGTAGGCACTGTACATTTTAGGTTTGGATTAGTAGCTTCACTTTGCAATATACATTTTGGTCACTAGATGGCAGCTCCTCGCATTTAGTAGGTAATTTCAGATGTAACATATGGGTTTTAATATTATCATGAATTTTAATATGCATTTTAACATATGACTTGTAAAATGGGAAATTTCAGTATTTTGAAATGAATTTCGGGGATATTTGTAACTGATATACTGTAGACAATGCCCATCCGGGATCTTGGACACATAGCCTATCAGCGGCCGGCAGTCACTATGTAATGGGACGTCAGACGATAGGAGGCGGAGCCCCTGATGAGTCTGGCGTGAAGACAAAACGCATAGGGCGGAGCTTAGCGTCTGACATAACACGCGCACCCGGAAGCGAGTGGACCGGCCGGTCACCGTTACTTGCACGGACAGCAGTTTGAAACATCCGACTGGGGGGAGGATTCGAGCGGGACGTCGCGATACTCTAAATCTCTTTCTATCAGACGGATGGGCATTGGAGAATAAACCTCTGTGATATGCTGAGACTTGCCCTGGACGTGTAAGTGTAATTCTGTGTGCGCCCAGAGGCACGCAATAACTGTTTTACACTATGTGTGGTTTTTATATGTTTTATTGAGAATTCTACTGGATTAAAAGGACCTCAGGAGAGGCCAAGTTGTTTCTGGACAAGAGTCAGAGTATTTGTTCGGAAGGCACTATCAAGCGCATTTTCCACCTGGAATTAGAGGTGGGCTGTATCCGGTGAGCAGATTGTTGTTGAGGGAGTGGTATTCACAAGCACGGAGTGAAACGCACAATCTGTTTGCACAAAGGGCTGTTATTGATTGATACAAAACAGTCTGAACGATATTACCCTATGTTGAGTTTTTTTCCATTACAGGATTAACATTACCAGGATGTGCATTTAAGTACTGCTTAAGAGCCACCTGAAACCTGGGGTAGTTTAGATCTGGTGAGCATTTAAGGAGAGGGGGTGTGGGTCTGCTTGGCACCAACCTCACAAGTCACGGGCGCACTATGGTGGTGTGTCGCTGGAGATTGACAGTTTGAACGTTATTACCCTATGTGGAGATCTGTGTATGTCTTTCAGGAGGAATAATCTTAGTGGCATCACTCTGGACAAGTATTGAGTCATCTGTAAAGACTGCAAGCACGGATCAACTATCCCTGGTGAACTTTGGTGACTGTTTGTAAGACAAGTGTAGTTTGATATACTCACTTTGTAGCAATAATTTTCAATAAGTTCTGGAGAGCGCAGCGGTATTGTTACAATCTATTAACCAACTGGACTCCCTGCAGCGATCCCAGTAACTAGAGTTTATTTATCTATTTAAGGTTATTGTGGACTGTGGCACAGTGTTAAGTATATAAAAGTGTATAGCATGGATTGATATGACTCTAGGGCTTGAACCAGTACTATGGAATACCCAGACAGCTAATTTTGACCCAGAACCAACTGGAAGGTATTAAGTACTGTGATTAGAGTACAGTGTGTTTTATTGGCTGCATGCATGCATAATTAAAGTGAAAATATCAGCATGATAGTCATGCTTTAAAAAAAAGCGTAGCAATTAAAACCTCCATATTCCATTAAAGTCGAGAATCTTTAAGTTAATGTGGAAGTTAACTAGTTAAGGACGGCAGTGATTGAGATCTACGCCCTGTATTGGTGGGCTCCTGGCTGGCAGGGCGTAGATCTCAATCACTGTCCGCAGCGCGCATCCGCCGTTTCCGACGCTACCCGCTGATCGCGCCGTTCAAACCCGACGATTCTCACCGCATCTCACAGGCTCTGCCTGTTTCTATGACGGCAGAGTCATGTGAGCCGGTCTGGAGCCGATTTCATTGGCTCCTGGCCCTGTGTTTCAATGTAAGCCATTCCCATTGGCTTACATTGAAAAACAGGGTCAGGAGCCAATGAAAGCGGCTCCTGACCGGGCTCACATGACTCTGCCGTCATACAGGCGGTGGAGTCTATATCCTGAGGGTCTCGGCGAGCGATGATGACGGCGGTTGCGGCGGGTATGTGCGGCGATTCGTCGGGATTCCGTCGGGATTGGACCAGCGGTCTCTGGTCTTTAAGTGCCCAGAGACCGCTGGTCCTTAAATGGTTAATATGGCATCCTTTCTGATCCTTTGCTTTTAATCCTTTCTGAATTACAGACCAAGAACAGTTATGCCTGACTCCACTTGTTCCAGATATGTGACTCACCAAGAACTGGAGTCAAAAACTTGCATGGCAACAAAGCAACTGTTTTTTAAAAGGAGGCAATGGGGGAGGTATCCAGATACCACTGGAACCCATGCTGACGGCCACATACTCCACTATATCTTTACTATATGCTGTTCCCTAGCCAACCTCATCAACTCTTCTCCCCCACTGTTTGATCATAACTTACTTAAATTCACTCTCCTTCTTTCCAATCTCTACACAACAACATAGCAGACTTGTAGACACATGTGTAGAAGCGTTTGCAAACCTCAGCTACACAGATCCTGGGTGTAAAGCCACTGCCACAGCTGCATCATTTAGAGGATACAGGGAAGAAAGATCGATTTGGTTAGGGACGTATGCATTTCACTTTTAAAAATGGCCAACCCCCCCTCCTTAGTCTCAGAACTTATGGATGCTCACCAATAGGTCTACTTGAAGCGACTGTACTCATGAGAAATTAGAGATAAAAACAAAATTGTAAAAGCCCAACAACTATGATATTAAAATCACATTAGTCTAGACATAGAGCACAGTTCTGTCAGGGAGAAAATGCTTCATTAACTGCAATACACTGCGATAATGTCATTCCCTACTGCTTTTTAGCCTTTTGAAATATTGCATAATTACAAAACAGAAACTAAACTGTGCCAATATAAATACTTAATATCATTCTTGTGAAAGTTTATAAGTACAACAGTCAAAAAATAAATCAGTAAATGGGGTTCTGCAAATCTTTATAATCATACTTTTCAGCCAAAGTTTTGAATTATAGCTATCATTAGTATAGGGCAGTGGTCCTCAAACTAAGGCCCGCGGGCCGAATGCGGCCCCCTGAGGCTTTTTTACTGGCCCTCCACACAGAAAATGTATTACTTATAGATGCTGTCAGCTACATCTTTAAGTATTGGTGGTCCACATATAGACTAGCAGTGCTGGCACCACCCATCCACATGGAAGCCAGAAAGCAATCATTCGCTGGTTTCCAATCAAATTCCACTTTAGGTGACACTGCTGTCCAATTTGACTGCAGGTTGTCACCTGGCTGGGTATGCTTCACTGTCTGGCCCGCAAAGACATCATTTTATGTATATTACGGCACCCCAGCGGTCTGAAGTATTTTGACCCGGCCCTCGACCCAAAATGTTTGGGGACCCCTGGTATAGGGGGTACTCTAGAAACGCCCATAATTTAGAATTTTTTTAATATAATTTAAACAACAAATTTGCATTTGAAAACAATTGAAACTTATAAATCTGTGCAATATATATATTACTTACAGCCCCTCTGAGGGACAGTTAGTGACAAGACAATATACTCTGTACAGCGCTGCTTAATCTGTTGGCGCTATATAAATACTTAAATAAATAAATTTGAAAAAAAATCTGCATGCCTCAACAATCTCTGTCTCCCCACTCTTAAGAAACATTGTTGTGTGGCATGAAAAGAGCTCCACAGTAATTTAATTGTTATTTTAAGGTGGGTATGTCTATTTTTGTACTTGGCATTGAGTAAAACTGATTTATTTGAGTACCCCCTGAGCTTTTCCATTTTGACTTGATAATTAGGGGATTTAAGCCAGGCAATGAAAAAGGACATTTAAATACAAGTTTAAGAAATTACTCAGAAGTTTGGGGACTGAGTATCAAACTGGGATTCATGATAAACTATGAACCATAGAAACATCTGCTTCACTATGTACTGTATTTCCCCCCTCACCAGATAAATCTGTGTGTGCATGTGTGAAAAGTCTAACTACGTTAATTAATGTAGTTGCGGTCGCGCTACATACAATCATGTGGCACTTCAAAGGAGCGCACGTAGCTTAAGAGTGCACAATACGCTGACAGTAGTGTGCCCTCGCTGGTTTAACCTGCTGGTTTAAGGATAATTGAATCAGACTGGTGGCGTAGTGGCAAAGTGGTTAGCACTATCGCCTTGCAACGCTGTGTCCCTGGTTCAAATCCCAGCCAGGTCAACTTCTGCAAGGAGTTTGTACGTTCTTTCTGTGTCTGCATGGGTTTCCTCTGGGCACTCTGGTTTCCTCCTGTGCCTCAAAAACATACAGATAAGTTAATTGGCTTCCCCCTAAACTGGCCCTAGACTATAATAAACACAATACATAAATAGACATACAACTATGGTAGGGATTAGACTGTGAGCTCCTCTGAGGGACAGCTAGTGACTATATTCTCTGCACAGCGCTGCGTAAGATGTTGGCGCTATAAAAATACTAAATAATAATAATCATTCATAAATCAACCTAATTGTTTGATACAGTCATTAGAACCAGGCATTCTTTTTATTGAGCTTTATTGAACTGCATTGTATCAAATTTCAAGAAAAATTATGTTTTCAGAAAATCATACATATGTTTGTGCATGTAAGAAATAGCTTTAAATGGTTCTGATCCAGTTCTCTTTCCTGCCTAAAGAAGAAACTTAAAGTTTTGAAAGCTTGCAAGGAAATCTCATACCTTTAGCCAATGCCATGAAAGGCATAACCTAAAAAACTTTTAAAACTTCTTTGGACTTTATAGCACTAGCAACTTGTTTTTCTGAAACAGTAGAAAAGGGCACCGCAGGGTGCAGGGAGGTACCCGATAAAATAGCGGGTGCTAAGTCTTTCTGCTATGCAAATTGTGGCTTTGATTAGTGGGATGAAAAGCTGCAATTTGCATAACAGGAATACTTGGCACCCAATAAAGTATTACAGATTCTCAGATCAGGCACTAGAGCCTGATAGGAGAAGCAGGAAGCACAGAGTGGCGGTGGTGCAGAGAAGACAGATGGGACCTCCAACACCTGGAAGCTGTAAAAGGTGAGTGTGTGTGTTCTACCTGTAATCTTCACCACTGCGCTTCATTCAAAGGTAGTTTGGGGATGGAATTTCTCTGCAGCCACATCCAATGTGGCAAGAGGTCCACAAAACAGTGGTTTTTTTCTATTGTGGTGACTATGAAGAAAACAGGAGGTATTAGACTGTGTGTTTACCAAATAAAGCAGTTAGTGATAGTATAAAACAGTGGTTGGATAGTGTAATGGTAAAGGACTTTGCTTCTGACACAGAATCTCGACTATTCCTGTTCAGTAAGCCAACAGCTATTCAGTAAGGAGTCCTTGGGATAGACTACCTAAAGGGGCCCATACACTCAGCTGATCGATCGATCGAAATCGATCAATTTCCCAATCGATTTGTGGCCAATTTCAATGGATTTCGATCAATTTCAATCGATCTGACATGTTGGAAAATCTAGGTCAATCTGTTGAGATTGCTTATAAATTTGCATTGGACCTAATGGAAATCTGATGGCAACAAAATGCCATCAGATCGATTTTCAATAGATTTCATACTAAAATCTATTGGAAATCTGTTCCTAGTAAAAAATGTTTCTAATCATATCAGATAGATCAGAAAATCTATCTGATGATCTATCTGCTGCTAATCTAACGAGTGTATGGCCACCTTAAAGAGACACTGAAGCGAAAAAATAAATATGATATTATGATTTGTATGTGTAGTACAGCTAAGAAATAAAACATTAAGATCAGATACATCAGTCTAATTGTTTCCAGTACAGGAAGAGTTAAGAAACTCCAGTTGTTATCTCTATGCAAACAAGCCATTAAGTCTTAGTCCTGGAGAGGGCTGTTATCTGACTTTTATTATCTCAACTGTAAGTGAACTGTTTACTTTTTCTCTGCTAGAGAAGAGGTCATTACTTCACAGACTGCTCTGAAAGACTCATTTTGAATGATGAGTGTTGTGTAATCTGCACATAATATAGAATGATGCAATGTTAGAAAAAACACTATATACCTGAAAATAAAAGTATGAGAATATTTTCTTTGCTGCTAATCTTCTAGTAATTATTCATAGTACACAACCAATTCACTATATCATATTTTTTTTTCCGTTTCAGTGTCTCTTTAACACTGCTACTGCCTACTAAACATGCCCTAGTGGCCGCAGCCCATTTTATAGGCAAGCAAAGTGGGTTGCTGCCCATGCTGAAAGGGAAAAGGAGGGAGAAGTATGCCCCCTAAAAATGCAATGTAGACAATGGAGCAGAAAGTGTTAACTCACCTGTCCAGCTGTGCTCTCCTCTTTATTCCATTGTCTGTGCCTCTAGGCCTCCCTGTGGCATCAGTGCTCCTGTGATCTCACAGCATACAGTATGACCTTGAGGTCATGTCAATCGACATCACAAGCCAGTAGTAAAAGTGAGAAGTGGAGCAACAGGAGAAAGGAGAGGGAGGTAGACTTTATCAGAAGAACAGCAGGAAGGATGTCTAAACTTTTGAAAATGCTGCAAACTCTGTTAGGTTTGTTGCTATATTGTAATGTTTATGAAATAAAACATAACTGTGTCTTGACATTTGTAAGTATAATGTTTTCTAACACACTGTTTTCTGCCCTAGTTATCTACTTTTCTTCACTTACAAAATTGACCACATGTACAATTTAGGGGAATGCAAACATTTGTACTTAAAGTGAACCTAAAGCCTGATAAAAAAAATGAGACCTCCTGGCCGCAATAGCAGCATAGGGGGTGATATACAGGCTGGGAACGCGAACAATCACTCGCGTTCCCATGCCTGTCGGCCGGTGACGGCGAAACCGGAAGTCGTCGCCGGCGGGTCCAGAGGGAAGCCCCAGGTGAGTTAATCTCATTTTTTTTTATCAGGCTTTAGGGTCACTTTAAGGTTAAGCATAATTGTCTTGGGTAATAGAGGACATACAAAACTAAGGAGTATGGATATGAAAATCCAGTATGTAACTAAATATTTATAGAAACTCTTTCTGTAAATATGCAAATACACAGGTCGTGAAAAAGGGATGGCACAATGATAAAGGTTAAGTAATAAGTGGTATAGACAAGAGTGAAAGAATGCTATAAAGGGTTCAAGTATTGGATGAGGCAGTATCAATGCTTGCTTTGATAAGGGCACATGTTTGGACTACACAGTGATAGAAGAATGTATCTAGGAACTGGTGCCTCTTTGCTTATAGTGCCTCTAGACAAAAGCCTCCAACAGTTGTGCTTATACCCAAAAGCCCACCCAATGCAATGGCAAACCCAACCTTAGTCTTCTGATTTACAGCTAAGAGCTTGAAAACCTTGAAGAAACACATTTGCTTGGCAACTGTAAAACATAGGTGGCCTGTCTTCTGTTTTGCAATGCTTCATTAGTTTATGAGAGTGTAACAGAATGATAAAAAACCCATGTTGTTTACACAGTGTGTGTATGCCACTTTGTGAATAGCAGAATTATTATACTCTGCTGGCACCAGCTACACAACTGCCATACAGGAATACACAGATGATGTCACTAGCCTGCTTTTGGCAGGATATCGTTGCAGTTTTCCTTCCAGGGGACAGAGAGATCAGCCATGAGGCTGGGAGATTGAGTTCTCAGTAAGGGATCATTGAGAGTATAATAAAGGTTTTATATCTCTCTGGATTCCATAAGAAAGACATTTGTTTGACACTAGCTAAAACTCTTTAAAGCTTCCTAAGACTCACCCAATGTAAAATGTTTCAACTGTGTCCTTTCTTAAAAGACTGCTGGACGTTCCAAAGGACAGTGAAGACTACACATTGCTGGAGACACCCAAAAAATAAAATAATTAAAACTATAAACAGGAGTAACTTTTCAGGGATGGCAAAGGGTGGTTGGCCACAAAAAGATGTCTTTAGCTTACAACACTCATTGAGCTGGCACAGACAGTAATAAATGTTAATAAAGGTACCATGCAATGTGTTGTCATATGCTTTATCAATACAAATATTTTGATGCCAAGCAGCTTCTGTTATCTTGGAAGGTAAGTCACTCCTCTTTACACTCCATTTTTTAGTTTTATTTTATTCTTCTGGTTGCCACCAAGCATTTCAAGCTCCTCTTCAGGGATTTTTTAGTGTTTTATGGTCATCAACTATTAACTTTTTCATATCCCTGTTGAATAACTATTATACAGAAACCACCTTTCATGAGCTATTGTTCTCATGTAATAAGAAGTCCCATACACACTTGCAATAAAAGCTGTTTGACACAAATAATTTCACCAAGGTTGTCTAACAGTCAATGAGGAAAATTTGTGCCCAATGACTATCAAAGAGAAAGATAAGTGATACATGTCTACAGGGAAGAGGATCTAACAATTTAGAATATTTTGGATGGCAGTTCTTGTCAGATCAGTTAAAGAGAAACTCCGACCAAGAATTGAACTTTATCCCAATCAGTAGCTGATACCCCCTTTTACATGAGAAATGTATTCCTTTTCACAAACAGACCATCAGGGGGCGCTGTATGACTGATATTGTGGTGAAACCCCTCCCACAAGAAACGCTGAGGACCGTGGTACTCCTGGCAGTTTCCTGTCTGTGAACCTTGTTGCATTGTGGGAAATAGCTGTTTACAGCTGTTTCCAATTGCCAAAAAAGCATACAGCAGCTACATCACCTGCCAACAGTAAAAATGTCACCATGTAATAACTGTCAGAATGTAAATCAGGGATTTAAAAGATTTTACAATGGGCAAACACTGACTAAATCATTAATACATAATTATTGCACTATAAGCACTTTTTTATTACATTATTTTCACTGGAGTTCCTCTTTAAAAAGGCTGTACAACACACTGGTTAATTTGGGCACCACCAAAGCCCACAAAGTAACTATAAGCTATGGCAGCACCGCAAGGGTAATTTGGGTACCGATCACATGATATCAGCTTGCCAGTTTCCACTCTGCAGCTTTGTGCAGCAGCTCTCACTGTGAATCTACTTCCATGCATTGTGCCGTGCCACTCCCTGCAGCTCTCTCTCCCAGCAGCAATACGAACACAGCGCCTCTCAACAAGATTCTTCTTTGGACGAAGATAGTAGAATATTAGTATAATTACCGATATTCTGCTATCAGGAGGATTTCATTAGGTTCCCCTTTTCACTGTACTCCCTCCCTGTCTAACATGGGCTCCAATTTCTAAATGCTTTTTAGTCTTAAAGAGAAACTCAGACCAAGAATTGAACTTTATCTCAATCAGTAGCTGATACCCCCTTTTACATGAGAAATCTATTCCTTTTCACAAACAGACCATCAGGGGGTGCTGTATGACTGATATTGTGATGAAACCCCTCCCACAAAGAAATTCTGAGTACGTACTCTTGGAAGTTTCCTGTCTGTGAACCCTGATGCATTGTGGGAAATAGCTGTTTACAGCTGTTTCCAACTGTCAAAACAGCAAGCAGCAGCTACATCACTTGCCAGCAGTAAAAATGTCATCATGTGATAAATGTCAGAATATAAATCAGGGATTTAAAATATTTTACAATGAGCAAACACTGACTAAATCATTTATACATAATTATTGTAAAAATGAAGCACTTTTTTATTGCATTATTTTCACTGGAGTTCCTCTTTAAAGTGTTCCTGAGCCAAAGTAACCTTAAGAAAGGGAAGCATCAGG
Organism: Hyperolius riggenbachi; assembly: GCF_040937935.1. Lineage (NCBI taxonomy): Eukaryota > Metazoa > Chordata > Amphibia > Anura > Hyperoliidae > Hyperolius > Hyperolius riggenbachi. The sequence continues at coordinate 161,806,629 of NC_090654.1, forward strand.
GTACTATTGATGCTTCCTTCTCTGATCTCAAGCCCCCCGTTCCAGAGCGCAGCCCCCCTCTGCATCGGGCCATGCAGCTCTTCCTCCAGAAGCATGGTCGTGCAATAGCCGCACATTTGCAATACCACAGAGCCTGTGGCCCTGGCTTACTGCGCATCCCAGGGCTGGCAGGCTGGAATGGCTATTGCGAAGCCACACTCGAGTAAGAAGAGCTGCGTGGTCCCGATATGGTTAGCGACAATGCATTGTTGCTAATCTCTGGGGGGGGGGGGGAGCGGTGCTCAGCGATGGGGGACATCATAGCAGGGAAGAAAGTCTCAATAGGAGCGCTAAATCAATGTGTGCGTGCTGCCTGCACTACCAAGACCTCATGCTTACGCGCACTGCCACAACCACGCATGGCCACAAGTCCACCCGCATGCCCTGCAATGTACGCATGGACACTCCGAATAGATTTGACAGTACCTTTTCATCTATTTTTGGTACTTTTTCAATTGCAAAGTGCTGAAAAGTTATTTTAAACAGAAGATGAAAAATGATCTCCTTGAATAAGGGCCCTGGTTCTATCTAGACCTTGTAGTGGCACTTAATACTAAAACTACAGGAACCATTGAGTATGTAACTGATCATTTAAGGGTGGGACTATTTATAACGTAAAAATCATGACTGTAGACAATATTATTTCTATGCTAGTCAGACTGATACTTTTTTTTCTAACTGGTAACCTAACCAATTAGCGAAAACAATGCAAGGATTTTATCACTGGAGGTGGCACTTCCTCTTAGGTGGCATTGTTGTGGTGATGACTTGGACTTCAGGGAGCAATTCTGGGGAATATGTCAACACCAACTAGTTAGCTTTCCTTTAAGTTATGGTGTTGACCATGGAGGAATTTTAAACATATATTTATAATATGAAGATTAAAAAACATTAGAAAAAAAATCATTTTTTTCAGTATTATGCCAGATATGCATATATTGAGGTAAAAAAGAATCAGACGACTTATCAAAATGTTTCAAAAAATTGCCTAGGTGTATTTAACGAAAACATAGTCTTATAACTTTAGGCACTTTCTAAAACATTGTTTGGATGACAGTAGCTACCTTGTCAGAGTTAAGCAATTTTAGTTTTATTTTATTTTCCAGTTTGGGAAAAAGAGCTTTTCTTCTAAAGACCTTTCTGTACAGGTCTACGCTTGACATGTTTAAGGTAATGCTTATTTATGGTATGAATATTTTTAGCTGCTTCTATCATCAACACACACACGTTGGTAATCAAGAAAGTCTCTAATCAAGGGAAAATATGATTGCACAATAAAATGGTTCCTGGTTATCAGTGGAGAAGAGTGAAGTGATTTCAGCTGAAAACAACTTTCCAAAGCTTCCAATTACATTCTGCTTTCAATCTTGATCTCTGCTATTAGATACTTCCTCTCTGTTGTAGGAGAGATTTCCAGCAGAGTATTGGATGTAAGTATTTAAAAAAAATACTGTCATAAAGGGATGCTCCTGTTTAACTTAAAGAATGAACCACAATTCTTGCCATTTTTAAGTAGGCAGCATCGTGGCCAAGAATTTGGCATAGATTATGATAGACCCATGAATATGGTAGGGTTTAGATTGTAAGCCCTTCTGAGGGACAGTTACCATAAGTGACAAGACAATATTCTATGTACAGCGCTGCAGAAGATGTTGGGGCTATATAAATTATATAAACACTAAATAATAATAATAATATTCCAAGCCAACTGCACTTTCTTTTAGCAATGGTATTTAGTTCCAGTCAGATTGGCTTTTTTTAGACCTGACAGTAGTGCAAGGTATTTTGGATGCTCAATCCCAGGGGAGCATAAATGGTGGAAATGCATAAAGTTAGTCGGTCTATGGATTTTTTCACTCCCTGCTCTATGCAGTGACATGAAGGGACCCCTGAGAGGTATTGCATCATGGGAAAGTAGAAGGTCTTAGTAGCTGTCAAAATAATGGGGGGGACGTAGAGTTGGGGGGATGCTCACAAAGGTATTCTTAGGGGTTATTGCCTTGAGTACCAGCTACTGGTTACTGTAACTGGATAGCCACTCTCTTCTCAAGGACTGTCCCTTCCCCCACATCAATCACCATAGGTGGTGAGAAGGACTAGTTAACGATTGCCAGCTCTTGTAAACAGTCAGCATGCACAGATTGCATGCCTGAGAATGGGCAATTGCTGAGAATGGACAATTGCTAACTATGACTTGCACCACGCCAGGTCCTGTGGCCCATTCAAACTTTATATCCAGTGTTCATTTTATTATGTCATTTGTATATTTATGGTCTGTAATGGCAAGTTTATTGTTCAAAATTGAATCTTGAAGTGTTGCTAAATGGTTGTATTTTTCATTGTTTCTCTACTTTGAAAACACCTAAAAACTTTGACATGAATAAGTGAAATTCCCCAGCAGTACCTAGCCCCATGTGTGTGAGGTACTTCTTTTTCTACTTCTTCAGCACAATAATATTGGGCATAGCTATAATATTGGACAAAGGCAAATTGCAAATACAATAGATTTGCTGTGTCCCTTTTTCAGACCCCATTTTATTATGTACATACATACATTATACCTGCCTGCATGGTGAACAACAGGATATATAGGTTTGGGTACAAATTCATTTTTAACCACTTGCCGACCGCCCACAGCCGATGGGCGGCAGCAAAGTGGACGCCGAAAGGACCGCAATACGCCCATCGGAGTTGCGTCCTTTCGGCATGCCGGGGGAGCGATCGCATCATTGATGACGCGCGCTTCCCCCGGCAACTGGCTCCGCCCACCCGCAACGACAACCCGCCGGCTGTTCGGAAGCGCCGGCAGGTTGTTAACCCTACGATCGCCGCTACAAAGTGTATAATACACTTTGTAATGTATACAAAGTGTATTATACAGGCTGCCTACTGCCCTGGTGGTCCCAGTGTCCGAGGGACCACCAGGGCAGGCTGCAGCCACCCTAGTCTGCACCCAAGCACACTGATCTCCCCCCCCCCTGCCCCCTGATCGCCCACAGCACCCCTCACAACCCCCCCCTACCCACCTCCCAGACCACTGTTTACTCCCAATCACTCCCCTAATCACCCATCAATCACTCCCTGTCACTATCTGTTAATGCTATTTTTTTAATTAGGTCCCTAACTGCACCCTGGGGACTCCTGATCACCCCCCCCAACACTCAGATTCTCCCCAGACCCCCCCCCCCAGACCCCCCTCCCTGTGTACTGTATGCATCTATCCCCCCTGATCACCTGTCAATCACCTGTCAATCACCCATCAATCACCCCCTGTCACTGCCACCAATCAATCAGCCCCTAACCTGCCCCTTGCGGGCAATCTGATCACCCACCCACACCATCAGATCGCCCACAGATCCGACGTCAGATCACCTCCCAAGTGCATTGTTTAAATCTGTTCTCTACCCCCAATCAACTGCCCACACGCTCAGATTGCCCTCAGACCCCCCCTTATCAATGCGCCAGTGCATTATTTACATCTGTTCTTCCCTGTAATAACCCACTGATCACCTGTCAATCACCTGTCAATCACCCATCAATCACCCCCTGTCACCACCTGTCACTGCCACCCATCAATCAGCCCCTAACCTGCCCCTTGCGGGCAATCTGATCACCCACCCACACCATCAGATCGCCTGCAGACCCGCCGTCAGATCACCTCCCAAGTGCGATGTTTACATCTGTTCTCTCCTCTAAACACCCACTAATTACCCATCAATCACCCCCTGTCACCACCTGTCACTGTTACCCATCAGATTAGACCCTAATCTGCCCCTTGCGGGCACCCACTCACACGCCCACACGCTCAGATTGCCCTCAGACCCCCCCTTATCAATGCGCCAGTGCATTATTTACATCTGTTCTTCCCTGTAATAACCCACTGATCACCTGTCAATCACCTGTCAATCACCCATCAATCACCCCCTGTCACCACCTGTCACTGCCACCCATCAATCAGCCCCTAACCTGCCCCTTGCGGGCAATCTGATCACCCACCCACACCATCAGATCGCCTGCAGACCCGCCGTCAGATCACCTCCCAAGTGCGATGTTTACATCTGTTCTCTCCTCTAAACACCCACTAATTACCCATCAATCACCCCCTGTAACCACCTGTCACTGTTACCCATCAGATTAGCTCCTTATCTGCCCCTTGCGGGCACCCACTCACCCGCCCACACGCTCAGATTGCCCTCAGACCCCCCCCCCCCAGGGGTGTAGCAATAGGGGGTGCAGAGGGGCCCTCCCTCAACAGCAGTATTAGCTCTCTATTGGTCCTGTGCTCATAATAATCACTTCTATGGATACGTTGAATAGTGGTAATCATTAACAAGCTGCTCCCAATCCCCTACTTGCACCTCTGACACTGTAGTTGCCATTGGCAGGTTTTGGTGCACCGTATCAATTGTTATGTATAGAGTGCTTGGGGGGGCCCCATTGTAAAACTTGCATCGGGGCCCACAGCTCATTAGCTACGCTACTGCCCCCCCCCCCCCCTTATCAATTCGCCAGTGCATTATTTACATCTGTTCTTTCCTGTAATAACCCACTGATCACCTGTCAATCACCTGTCAATCACCTATCAATCACCCATCAATCACCCACAAATAACCCCCTGTCACTGCCACCCATCAATCACCCCCTGTCACTGCCACCCATCAATTAGCCCCTAACCTGCCCCTTGCGGGCAATCTGATCACCCACACACACCATCAGATCGCCTGTAGACCCGCCGTCAAATCACCTCCCAAGTGCATTGTTTACACCTGTTCTCTCCTCTAAACACCCACTAATTACCCATCAATCACCCCCTGTACCCACCTGTCACTGCTACCCATCAGATTAGACCCCTATCTGCCCCTAGGGCACCCAATCACCCACCCACACCCTCAGAACGCCCTCAGACCCCAGCCCTGATCACCTCGCCAGTGCATTGCTTGCATCTATTCCCCCCACTAATCACACCTTGAGACACCCATCAATCACCTCCTGTCACCACCTGTCACCCCTAGCACACCTAACCATCAGATCAGGCCCTAATTTGCCCCGTGTGGGCTCCTGATCATTCGGCCAAACCCTCAGATCCCCCTCAGACCCCCTTCCGATCACCTCCCCAGTGCATTGATTGCATCTATTTTCCCCTCTAACCACCCCTTGAGACACCCATCAATCACCTCCTGTCACCCCCCTAGCACTCCTATCCATCAGATCAGGCCCAATACAACCTGTCATCTAAGAGGCCACCCTGCTTATGACCGGTTCCACAAAATTCGCCCCCTCATAGACCACCTGTCATCAAAATTTGCAGATGCTTATACCCCTGAACAGTCATTTTGAGAAATTTGGTTTCCAGACTACTCACGGTTTTGGGCCCGTAAAATGCCAGGGCAGTATAGGAACCCCACAAGTGACCCCTTTTTAGAAAAAAGACACCCCAAGGTATTCTGTTAGGTGTATGACGAGTTCATAGAAGATTTTATTTTTTGTCAAAAGTTAGCGGAAATTGATTTTTATTGTTTTTTCACAAAGTGTCATTTTTCACTAACTTGTGACAAAAAATAAAATCTTCTATGAACTCACCATACACCTAACCGAATACCTTGGGGTGTCTTCTTTCTAAATTGGGTTTACTTGTGGGGTTTCTATACTGCCCTGGCATTTTAGGGGCCCTAAACCGTGAGGAGTAGTCTAGAAAACAAATGCCTCAAAATGACCTGTGAATAGGACGTTGGGCCCCTTAGCGCACCTAGGCTGCAAAAAAGTGTCACACATGTGGTATCGCCGTACTCAGGAGAAGTAGTATAATGTGTTTTGGGGTGTATTTTTACACATACCCATGCTGGGTGGGAGAAATCTCTCTGTAAATGGACAATTGGGTGTAAAAAAAATCAAAAAATTGTCATTTACAGAGATATTTCTCCCACCCAGCATGGGTATATGTAAAAATACACCACAAAACACATTATACTACTTCTTCTGAGCACGGCAGTACCACATGTGTGGCACTTTTTTGCACCCTAACCGCGTTAAGGGGCCCAAAGTCCAATGAGTACCTTTAGGATTTCACAGGTAATTTTGCGACATTTGGTTTCAAGACTACTCCTCACGGTTTAGGGCCCCTAAAATGCCAGGGCAGTATAGGAACCCCACAAATGACCCCATTTTAGAAAGAAGACACCCAAAGGTATTCCGTTAGGAGTATGGTGAGTTCATAGAAGATTTATTTTTTTGTCACAAGTTAGCGGAAAATGACACTTTGTGAAAAAAACGATTAAAATCAATTTCCGCTTACTTGTGACAAAAAATAAAATCTTCTATGAACTCACCATACTCCTAACGGAATACCTTGGGGTGTCTTCTTTCTAAAATGGGGTCATTTGTGGGGTTCCTATACTGCCCTAAACCGTGAGGAGTAGTCTAGAATCCAAATGCCTCAAAATGACCTGTGAATAGGACGTTAGGCCCCTTAGCGCACCTAGGTTGCAAAAAAGTGTCACACATGTGGTATCGCCGTACTCAGAAGAAGTAGTATAATGGGTTTTGGGGTGTATTTTTACACATACCCATGCTGGGTGGGAGAAATCTCTCTGTAAATGGACAATTGTGTGTAAAAAAAATCAAAAAATTGTCATTTACAAAGATATTTCTCCCACCCAGCATGGGTATGTGTAAAAATACACCACAAAACACATTATACTACTTCTTCTGAGTACAGCGGTACCACATGTGTGGCACTTTTTTGCACCCTAAGTGCGTTAAGGGGCCCAAAGTCCAATGAGTACCTTTAGGATTTCACAGGTCATTTTGAACTCACCATACTCCTAACGGAATACCTTGGGGTGTCTTCTTTCTAAAATGGGGTCATTTGTGGGGTTCCTATACTGCCCTGGCATTTTAGGGGCCCTAAACTGTGAGGAGTAGTCTTGAAACCAAATGTCGCAAAATGACCTGTGAAATCCTAAAGGTACTCATTGGACTTTGGGCCCCTTAGCGCAGTTAGGGTGCAAAAAAGTGCCACACATGTGGTATCGCCGTACTCAAGAGAAGTAGTATAATGTGTTTTGGGGTGTATTTTTACACATACCCATGCTGAGTGGGAGAAACATCTCTGTAAATGGACAATAGTGTGTAAAAAAATCAAAAAATTGTCATATACAGAGATATTTCTCCCACCCAGCATGGGTATGTGTAAAAATACACCCCAAAACACATTAAACTACTTCTCCTGAGTACGGCAATACCACATGTGTGGCACTTTTTTGCAGCCTAACTGCGCTAAGGGGCCCAAAGTCCAATGAGCACCTTTAGGCTTTACAGGGGTGCTTACAATTTATCACCCCCCAAAATGCCAGGACAGTAAGCACACCCCAAAAATGACCCCATTTTGGAAAGTAGACACTTCAAGGTATTCAGAGAGGAGCATAGTGAGTCCGTGGCAGATTTCATTTTTTTTTGTCGCAAGTTAGAAGAAATGGAAATTTTTTTAATTTTTTTTGTCACAAAGTGTCATTTTCCGCTAACTTGTGACAAAAAAATAAAATCTTCTATGAACTCACCATGCCTCTCAGTGAATACTTTGGGGTGTCTTCTTTCCAAAATGGGGTCATTTGGGGGGTATTTATACTATCCTGGAATTTTAGCACCTCATGAAACATGACAGGTGGTCAGAAAAGTCAGAGATGCTTCAAAATGGGAAAATTCACTTTTGGCACCATAGTTTGTAAACGCTATAACTTTTACCCAAACCAATAAATATACACTGAATGGATTTTTTTTTTATCAAAGACATGTAGCAGAATAAATTTGGACAAAAATGTATACAGAAATTTTACTTTATTTGAAAAATGTCAGCAGAGATAGTAAAAAAAAAAATCATTTTTTTGTCATAATTCATGTCTTTTTTGATGAATATAATAAAAAGTAAAACTCGCAGCAGCAATCAAATAGCACCAAAAGAAAGCTGTATTAGTGACAAGAAAAGGAGGTAAAATTAATTTAGGTGGTAGGTTGTATGATCGAGCAATAAACCGTGAAAGCTGCAGTGGTCTAAATGGAGAAAAAGGCTCTGGTCCTTAAGTGGTAGAAAGACCGTGGTCCTCAAGTGGTTAAATAGTTTTTAATAAAATCTGTACCAACTGTACACAATTTCTCAGCTGTCATTAGAGGCATTACTTGACACAGCACATGCTGGCTGCCACACTTTTTCTTGATAAATGTGTTGATGAGCTGTAATTCCCGCAATAAAATAGGCAAACATGGACCCAACATGCATGCTTTCTTATGTAGTGCAATGGAGCTTTTCACAGTTGCTGTAGACACTGGACATGGCTTGAAAAGCGGATCAACTGAATTTGCGTTTATTACCACTCTACCTTTCATTTATTGCTGACCTTCTTTTTATTAGACCATCAAAGGCCTGGCCAGAATGTACAATCAGATTAGAATGTGCAATCCCTCACCTTAGCAATGGCACACAAAGTTGAACTTAATGGATTAATGTATTTTTTTTTACCAAGATAACTACCGTCTGTAACTTCAACCTCTCCTACCCTTGTATATAATTTAATTATTTTTATATTAAAGAATGAAAAACTGAGATGTTTGGGGACAATTTGAGATTTTTTTTTTATATATTCTAAAATTCTTCTTTAAAGTGCATGTTTGCCAGTCACTGAACTTCCTACCAAAACAGGATCGTATTGGCTATACCTTATACCTCAGTATCCATACTTACTCCCAGTTCAGATAAGATGTTTAGCTTGGAACATGGAGAATACAGATGGTTTTGGGGAACACAGGATCCTTCGATCTGATGAGTACTAGTGATGATCCAACCATTTTCCAGAATGGAATAAGTAGGTTTTATAGCTATATTTGGATAGTAAAAACATGCACAACTGTGATGTTATAAACAAGGCCGCCATCAGGGGGGAGGGGGGGGCAACTGACACTTCAGTGATGGGCCCGGGGCCTCCAGAGGGCCCGTCCCCCAGCCCTTACTTCTATGTGTTTGGTCGCCTTGCTCTCCTGCCATGATGTTTGTTTGCATTGCCGCTGTCCGCCCATCTGACTGCATACACACAAGGGGCTTGATTCACTAAACTGTGATAATTCATATCATGGCTGTTTTCACGCGCATTTTCGCATTTGCGCACAATCGCAAATTTGCTTGCGCAATTTACGCACGCAAACGGTATAGTTTTTGCGTGCAAACGCAAATTTGCAATCGGTTTAGGTTACAGACAATATTTAGGGGTGACATACAGAAAAATGACAATACAGGAATACAAGAAAGACCAGATCATGCAGCACAGTATGAGTACAAGGTAATGCTTAGTCAGTCACTGGAGGGGAGCATGGAGATTAGGCAAGTTAGGTTCACTCAGATGCATAGCATGGGTTCGCAGTAATGGAGGTGCATGATCAGGTAGGACTGAAAAGGAGGAGGATATGAGTTACCACGGTTTAGTGAATCAAGCCCAAGGTATGGAACACTCTGTTCTGCAGCCTCCTCCTGCACTGCCTGGCATAACCAAATTTTAGATCAGCGGTGACCAGTCTGGGAGCTCACAGCGCTTAGTGAGTGAGAGCTGCTGCCATGCACAGGGCTATGCTGTCGATAGGAAGTGACATGATGACTTCCTGTTTTTGAAATATGGCAGCATGGCAGCAGCAGCTGTCACTCCCTAAGAATTGTGATCTCCAGCCACCGCTTAGTTATGCCGAGCAGTGCAGGGAGCTCAGGAGAAGGCTGCAGTACAGAGTGTCACATACCTGGTGTATATGCAACAGTCAGGTGGGTGGACAGCTCTCAGCAGGGGAGCCAGGCGGCCACACACATAGAAGTAAGGACGTCACACAAAGCTGCTGGCTCTGACCTTTACACTCCTGGACTCTGACTTTTGGTTATGCCAGAGTCTGGACAGTGCAGTAAATGAGAGGGGTTGTCAGGAGGAGAACATGTGAGTCACTGTTCAGGACTTTGGGGGTGGGGGCTATACTCTTCTTGGGTATAGTGTATTTTGGTAGCTACTGGTTAAATGTGATAAGGATAGATGGGCATGTGGCTAGCTACAGGGTGGGTATGGGGAGGGAAGCTGACTGTGGGGGGAGCATCTGTGCTTGGCATCTGTCTTGCTACATTATACTGGTTGGGGTGGCGGTTTGTGTGGGGAGGGCATCTGGCTAGTTATACTGCACTGGGGGAAGGGGGAGGGGTGCATATTGTTAGCTATACTGGGGGGAGGAGGGGTAAAGCATCTGGCATGCTATACCATATGGGGGAGGAGGGGAGAGGCATCTGGCTTGCTGTAATGATTGTGTTGTGTTGTGTGGGGAGGGCATCTGCCAGCTACACCATATGGGGGGGGATCATTTGTATGCCTATATTGTAGAGGAACACATGAAAAAAGTGCGTTCAAATTGGGGGGGGGGGTGCTTTTGGTCTGGGGCGGCTGGCACAGTGAATAACAGCGCCTGGATAGTGGCATGGGGGGCACCTACACTAGCTCCCCAATTGCTGACTAACTTTTACTAAGACCCCTGCACATAGATAACTTATACTAAGGGCAAGAAGTTTTAAATCAGGATGATACCATTTATTGGCTAACTAAAAATGAATAAAAATAAGCAAGCTTTCGGCCTTGCAGCCTTCGTCGGGCTTATACTAAGGGAGCATTGGTACCTTGTTAACCTGTAGGCGAGAAACTGGTGCCTAGCTAGTCTATACTGAGTGAAACCTGTACCTAACTAGCTTATAGGGGGGGAGGGGCAGGCCTGATGATGTATGTATGAGGGGCCCCAAAATTTCTGATGGCGGCCCTGGTTATAAAAGTAAATGAATGACGCAGAAGAGAGTGCATTTAGCTATTCTCTGTGGCATTTCCAGACTCTGTTGAAAATAGAATAATCCTAAGAACCCATACTGCAACTAGTACCCATTCCATAATCCCAAATTATTGGGCGTACATTTTAGCATGCATGCTCATAAATACACTTGCAATGTCTCAGTTTTATCTCCCACATGTAAATGTAATTTCCAATGCTTCTTCTTCTTCTTAATTTAAGCTTTCATTAAAAATATCCCTATCTACACATCCACTGCCCTAAAGCACACTAACATTTCTTATTAGACATGCACAAATGGATTAGGGAGGCAACACTTCCATTTCCAATATACTAACTAAATCAATAGTGTGCAATATTTCTTGCTTTCTACCATAAAAAACTGCAACATTTCAAAGCAAAATAATTTAATTTAGTTTTTCTTCTCACTAAGGCCAATTAACAGGAAAACTGAGTGTGTTGCCAAATTCTCATCTTTTATGCAAAACAAAGCTTGCCTTTTTAATATAAATGTCTACACACATTCAGTCCAGACGAGGTTCCAAGTAGACTAAGGACTGATTGTCACTGGTGGCAAACGTGGCGTTTTCAGCGACCGACAAAATCGTAGATTGGAAGGGATCTACCGCCATTCCATTCAAATGAATGAAAGTGGCTTTTAAATGATGGTGACTGCAGTTGGCATCATTTGTGTAAAAGTCCCGGTAGATCCCGACCTCTTGTCTTGGATGTTACATAGTTACACACAATATCTAGCGTCGGCTGTGTTCAGCATTCCGTATCCCCTTAGGGGCTCAAAACATGACTCGAAGGAATGAAAGAAACCAATGTGAACCAATACCAAACGCTTTTCTGCATGGTAACAGAAAAGAATTTAGCATTGGCTAAACAAGCTGCCGTAAGCTGTCCTGCCAGCCACTGTGTGAACCAGCCTTTACAGCACACCATACCATTCTGGGACAGGATTCTCTAATACCAAAGGCTGGGGTCCATGTGCAGTTAACGTTTTCTCCCAGGTGATATTTTCACACCTTGTCAATAAAATGTTTTTTTTTCAAACCACCAGCAAGCAAGAAAATAATCAAAATAATTTTGATAGTAACTTTTCACCTGATTTTTGGCACATTTTCAATTACAAAGTGCTGAAAAGTTATATCAAACAGAAGATGCAAAATGATCTCCTAGGAGAAAACTCAGGAGAAATCGTGAACTGCATATTAGCCCATATCTCAAATACGCTCAACTCACACTCACGGGATCACTTGTCTCTCCTGTGTTGCCTCCAGCCCTCCATATCATACTACATGCACAAACCACAGCTGTTCACTGCTGCTATATGAAGCTTTAAGTCCACATTTCCAAGAGCCACATCTTTCCCTCAATGTCATGTCACTGACTACTAAACCTATGTAATCAACATCTCTCCTAAGGGGATTCTATGATTGCAGCTCTGACTCTTTGCTTGTTATCTACTGTAAATGAGCAACAGTAGGTCTTTAGCTTTGTAGGTCTCCAATCTCCCTCTGCACAAAGCGGAAAAATAATTTGACATTGCCTGGGAGATCTTTCAGAGGCCACTAGCAGTCTGGATAAATTAGAACCTTGCACCATTGCACCTTTGACTGACACAAGCCCAATTCCCTTCTGTTACACCCTGACATTTCAGGATTCTTGTGAACTAAATTAGAACGATAAGGAAATTGATCTATTTTTGTACCAGTTAGACCGGAACACAAAGCCCAGAATGAGAAATTACATGCATCTGCTGGTTGTCTTCCATTTTTATCATAAAATAGAAGGAGGAAGTATTTATGAAACTGAATCCCTTCCAATGCTGTCTTTTCTGCCAAAACCAGCTCCAAACAAATTCTCCAAATCAAATATTATTGTTGAAGAGAACTAAACGGGCAGGATCCTGATTGTATATGCAGAAGCATCCTTAAAGGGCCATTAACAGTTATTATAAATATATTGAGTGCTGGTGTAGACAATGGATTCAGGTTACATCTGGTTTTCCAGCTGTAAAAATGTTGCATTTTCCTCAGCTGACAGTGATTGATGGTCAAATTACACTGCCAGTACATTTCAGTGTCAAACTCATTATTATACTCGGTGTCTAGCTGGCTCTAGAGACATAACTACATTGAGCGGCTGTAAAAATCACCTTTATTCTGCAGAATTTGTTTATAAGCAATAAAATAAAGTACAATGTGAAACATAAAGCGTGAAAGTGATGTGCCCAATTTTTCCCTTTCAAATTAATATGTAAATACGAGTGCATTTTAAAAAAAAAGTCCATTCAAATCCCCTAACGCCTAAATGAATCCATTATCCAAATGATTTATAAATTGTTTCTGCTTAAAACATTAATTTTTACAATTTCCCAATGCTCTTCTCTCTTAATACATATGTTTAAAAATGAGTTTTAACAATGTAATGGCCTTAAATCTCAGGACTGATCCAACTGCCATTAAAGCTGAACTTCAAGCAAAAAATTAGAAAAATAATCACAATTTAATCCTGCTGTGTGTTCAATGAAGAGTTTTAAAGCCCTCTCTATGCATACTGTTTACTAGTTTCAATTCCCCTTCCAGTAGTGGGCTAAGATAAGAATAAATGAATTGCCAGGCTCCCTGAGTCAGACTCTGGGGAACCTGCTGCTGGAATCAGCCCCCTTTTTCAACAGCTATCTGACCCACTCACTTCCATTCACCCTAATTAGAGGGGTACTGAGTGGTAGCCACGGCCCGAACTACATCACGACTGAGGGATGTGGTAAGTGACAGTACAGCTCTCTTTCTCTACCAGAGGGTATAGTTGTTTTACTGAGTCCAAAACGAAGAAAACGAGGCACAGTGGTGGTCAACTCACAAGGCTGCCTTTCATCATATTACAGGTATATACAGTAATTGATGTGTCTCTCTTTATTCATTTCCACTACTGGGAGGGAGTTAATAATTGATTCTATATTTATGTAAGCTTTATAATCTGGTGCATATGGTGTGTATGCAGAGCGGCGGCACATACTGGCAGTTGAATGCTTCTTGGCTAAAACAATGCAGAGACACCTAACTAAGAGGCTATGGGTATTGTGATTGGCCAGAGATAGAGAGAGAACTTGTCAAATGTCAGTGACATGACATGCAGCCAGGAGGGCTGCTTGCAGGGGCGTAGCAATAAGGGTTGCAGAGGTTGCGACGGCATCCGGCCCTTGGGCCAGAGTGGCCCCGAAGGTCCCTCCCTCAACTGCAGTATTAGCTCTCTATTGGTCATGTGCTCATAATAATGACTTCTATAGATACTTTGAATAGTGGTAATCATTAACAAACTGCTCCCCATTCCCTTCTTGCACCTCTGACACTGTAGTTGCCATTGACAGGTATTTGTGCGCCGTATCAGTTGTTCTGTGTAGAGTGTTTGGGGGCCCCAATGTAAAACTTGCATCGGGGCCCACAGCTCCTTAGCTACGCCACTGGCTGCTTGTCATGTCACTGTAAGTGTTTAACAAAAGGACCCATATGCAATTCCCTTTTTCTCCTGAGTTTTCTCCTTTGAGATATATATATATATATATATACTAGCTGATTGCCCGGCGTTGCCCAGGTATGTATTTGGCTGGTTTTGGCTCTACATACTTTTTCTAACCCTAACACACAATTGCTCACTGACCAAGTTTGTGAGCTTTGCGGTCTTTGGTATCAATAATTAGCATTAAAATGAAAAAAATCTGATTGGCTGTTTGTGGCTTCACCCCCTTTTCTGAATTTGAACCCCAGTCACCCAATAACCAACTGTACCAGGTTTGAGGCCTGTGCCATTAACAGTGCAAGAATGGCAGCAATTAAATATTCCCCTTGAAAAGCAATAGGTGAAGTTTGATTCAATTGTGTAGGCTCCACCCACTTTTCTGAATATTAATTCCAGTCACCCAGTGACCAACTGTGCAAAGTTTAAAAACCCTGCCATTAGCAGTGTAAGAATGGCTGCAGTTTACATTTTCCCAGTGAAAATTGTATTTTTCTCCACCCACTGATGACCCGGCATTGCCCGTGTATGTATTTGACTGGTGTTGGCTCCGCCCACTTTCTAACCCTAACGCGCAAACACTCAATGACCAAGTTTTTGAGCTTTGGGGTCCTTGGCATCAATAATTTGTATATTCCCATTGAAATTAAACAAATCAGATTGGCTGTTTGTGGCTTCAACCCCTCTCCAGCATTTGAACCCCATTTACCAATGACCAACTGTAGCAGGTTTGAGGCATCTGCTATTAACAGTGTAAAAATGGCAGCAATTTAAATATTCCACTTGAAAATCAACAGGTGCATTTTGATTAGCTATTATAGGCTCCACCCACTTCCCTGAATATTAATCTCAGTCACTCAGTGACCATCTGGGCAAAGTTTGGGAACCCTGCCATAAACAGTGTAAGAAGGGCTGCAGTTTACACTTTCCCCATGAAATTTGTTTTTGGCTCTGCCCACTTTTTGTAACCTGGACACAAAGTCACTCAATGACCAAGTTTGTTAGCTTTGGGGTCCTTGGCATTAACAATTTGTATTTTCCCATGAAATGAAACAAATCTGATTCACTGTTTGTGGCTCTGTGACTGTCCCCTTTTCTGAATTTGAAGCCCAGTGACCCAATGACCAACTGTAGCAGGTTTAAGGCTTGTGCCATTAACAGTGCAAGAATGGCAGCAATTTTAATATTCTCCGTGAAAAGCGACACGTGATTTTTGATTGGCATTTTTAGACTCCACCCACTTTTCTGAATATCAATCCCAGTCACCCAGTAACCAGCTATGCTGGGTTTGAGAACCCTGCCATTAACAGTGAAGAAGGGCTGCAGTTTACAATTTCCCAGAAAAATCTGTTTTTAACTCCACCCATTGTTTGTAACCTGGACACACAGTCACTACTCAATGACCAAGTTTGTGAGCTTTTGGGTTCCTGGCATCAAAATTGTGCTAATGGAAGCAGTTTATCCAGCAAAGAAATCTGGCTGTTTTTGGCTCCGCCCCTTTACTGAATTTGAACCCCAGTCACTTAACGACCGACTTTAGCAGGTTTGAGGCCTCTGCTATTAACAGTGTAAGAATGGCTGCAGTTTCAATATTTCCCTTGAAAATCAAAAGGTGAATTTTGAATGGCTGCTGTAGGCTCCTCCCACTTTCCTGAATATTAGTCCCAGTCACCCAGTGGCCAACTGTGTGACGTTTGTGAACCCTGTCAATAACAGGATGGCTGAAATCAATCTAACAAATCTGATAGGCTGTTTGTGGCTCCACCCCTTTAGTGAATTTGGACCCCAGTCACCCAATGACTGACTGTATCAGGTTTGAGGCCTCTGAGGCATTAACAGTGTAAGAATGGTAGCAATGTGAATATTCCCCTTGAAAATCAATAGGTAAATTTGGATTGGCTGTTGTAGCCTCCACCCACATTTCTGAATATTCATCCCAGTCACCCAGTGGCCAATTGTGTAAAGTTTGAGAACCCTGCCATGTTAAAAATGTAGTTGTTGGCACCGCCCACTTTTTCTAACCTTGGCATACAGTCACTCAATTATCAAGCTTTGGGGTCCTTGGTATCAATACTTTGAATAGTCCCATTTAAATATAAACAAATCTTATTGGCTTTGTGTGGCTCCGCCCCCTTTCTGAATTTGGGCCCTAGTCACCCAGTAACCAACTGTACCAGGTTTGAGGCATCTGCTTTTAACAGTATAAGAGAATGGTAGCAGCTTAAATATTCCAATTGAAAATCAAAAGGTGAATTTTTATTGGCTGTTGTAGGTTCCACCCACCTTCCAAAATCTTAATCTCAGTCACGCAATGACCAATTGTGCAAAGTTTGAGAACCCTGCCATTAACGGTGTAAGAATGGCTGCAGTTTATATTTTCCCCGTAAAAGTTGTTTTTGGCTCCACCCACTTTTTGTAACCTTGACACACAGTCACTCAATGACCACGTTTGTGAGCTTTCAGGTTCCTGGCATAAAAAATGTGTGAATGGAAGAAGTTTATCCACCAAGGAAATCTGATTGGCTGTATGTGGGCCCCACCCCTTTAGTGAATTTGGACCCCAGTCACCCAATGATGACTGTAGCAAGTTTGAAGCCTCTGCCATTAACAGTGTAAGAATAGCAGCAGTTTAAATATTCCCCTTGAAAATCAATAGGTGAATTTTGATTGGCTGTTTTAGGCTCCACGCATTTTCTTGAATCTTAATCGCATTCACCCAGTGACCAAGTGTGCCAAGTTTGAGAACCCTGTGATTAACAGTCTAAGAATGGCTGCAGTTTACATTTTCCCATTTAAAATGAACAGCTGAAATTTGATTGGCTGTTTTATGCTGCGCCCACTTTTCCTGGATCTGTAACCTCGGTCACCAAGTGACAACCTGTGCCAAGTGTGGGGACTCTGGCTTGATTACTGTGACAATGGCAGCCTTTTACATTTTTTCCATTGACTTGAATGGGTGAAATTTGATTTGCTGTTTGTAGCTCCGCCCAGGTGTGCAGGGGTAACGCGAGACCCCCAGAACCTACCATCCCAGGTAGTAAGGGATCTGTATACCAAGTTTCGTTCAAATCGGTCAAGCCGTTTTCGAGTGATCGCGGCACATACATACACACATACACCCGATATTATATATATATATATATATATATATATATATATATATATATATATATATATATATATATATATATATACATACACAGTGGTGTGAAAAACTATTTGCCCCATTCCTGATTTCTTATTCTTTTGCATGTTTGTCACACTTAAATGTTTCTGCTCATCAAAAACCGTTATGATGGTTTTTATTATTTAGTGAGAAAAAAACTCCAAATCTACTTGGCCCTGTGTAAAAAAGTGATTGCCCCCCCTTGTTAAAAAATAACTTAACTGTGGTTTATCACATCTGAGTTCAATTTCTGTAGTCACCCCCAGGCCTGATTACTGCCACACTTGTTTCAATCAAGAAATCACTTAAATAGGAGCTATCTGACACAGAGAAGTAGACCAAAAGCACCTCAAAAGCTAGACATCATGCCAAGATCCAAAGAAATTCAGGATTAATGAGAACATAAGTGCTGTAATTGAGATCTATCAGTCTGGTAAAGGTTATAAAGCCATTTCTAAAGCTTTGGGACTGCAGTGAACCACAGTGAGAGCCATTATCCACAAATGGCAAAAACATGGAACAGTGATGAACCTTCCCAGGAGTGGCCGGCCGACCAAAGTTACCCCAAGAGCGCAGAGAAAACTCATCCAAGAGGCCACAAAAGACCCCAGGACAACATCTAAAGAACTGCAGGCCTCACTTGCCTCAATTAAGGTCAGTGTTCACGACTCCACCATAAGAAAGAGACTGGGCAAAAACGGCCTGCATGGCAGATATCCAAGGCGCAAATCACTTTTAAGCAAAAAGAACATTAAGGCTCTTCTCAATTTTGCTAAAAGACATCTCAATGATTGCCAAGACTTTTGGGAAAATACCTTGTGGACCAACGAGACAAAAGTTGAACTTTTTGGAAGGTGCGTGTCCCGTTACATCTGGCGTAGAAGTAACACAGCATTTCAGCAAAAGAACATCATACCAACAGTAAAATATGGTGGTGGTAGTGTGATGGTCTGGGGTTGTTTTGCTGCTTCAGGACCTGGAAGGCTTGCTGTGATAGATGGAACCATGAGTTCTACTGTCTACCAAAAAATCCTGAAGGAGAATGTCCGGCCATCTGTTCATCAACTCAAGCTGAAGCGATCTTGGGTGCTGCAGCAGGGCAATGACCCAAAACACACCAGCAAATCCACCTCTAAATGGCTGAAGAAAAACAAAATGAAGACTTTGGAGTTGCCTAGTCAAAGTCCTGACCTGAATCCTATTGAGATGTTGTGGCATGCCCTTAAAAAGGCAGTTCATGCTAGAAAACCCTCAAATAAAGCTGAATTACAACACTTCTGCAAAGATGAGTGGGCCAAAATTCCTCCAGAGCTCTGTAAAAGACTTGTTGCAAGTTATCGCAAACGCTTGATTGCAGTTATTGCTGCTAAGGGTGGCCCAACCAGTTATTAGGGTCAGGGGGCAATTTCTTTTTCACACAGGGCCATGTAGGTTTTGAGGTTTTTTTCTCACTAAATAATAAAAACCATCATTTAAAACTGCATTTTGTGCTCAATTATGTTATATTTGACTAATAGTTAACGGTTTTTGATGAGCAGAAACATTTAAGTGTGACAAACATGCAAAAGAATAAGAAATCAGGAAGGGGGCAAATAGTTTTTCACACCACTGTATATATATATATATATATATAGATATAGATATATATATATAGATATATATATATAGAGATAGATATATATATATAGAGAGAGATAGAGATAGATAGATATATAGAGGGATAGATAGATATATATAGAGATATTATATATATATATATATATATAGAGAGAGAGAGAGAGAGAGAGAGAGAGAGAGAGAGAGAGAAAGAGAGAGAGAGAGATAGATATATATATAGAGGGATAGATAGATATATATAGAGATATTATATATATATATATATATATATATATATATATATATATATATATATATATTTGATTTATAAAGCGCCAACATATTCCGTGGCGCTGTACAAAGTAGGAAACAAACATGGGGTACATAATAATACAGACAGACAATGCTATACACCAAAATACAAGATACATAATTAGTGACAAAATACAAAGAGGCACAGACTAACCAGCAAGCTCATGGTGACCCAGAACTCATTGGAGTGTGTAAGGGACTACAATGGTCCTAAAAGCCCCCTTACTAAGATGTTAAGAAAACCAAAAGTTTGCTTTCCTAAAACAGAAAGAATTTGCGATAATTCATGTTGGAGTGAGCTTGAGATGTCTCCCAGAGCAACACTGCTGAATATATGCAAATTAACCATGTACCCTAAGGGTTCTTAGGGTACAATGGTTAATTTGCATATATTCAGCAGTGTTGCTCTGGGAGACATCTCAAGCTCACTCCAACCTGAATTATCGCAAATTCTTTCTGTTTTAGAAAAGCAAACTTTTGAAAATACAAAGAATGATACAAAAGCAAATTATAGAATTGGTAATGACAGTGATAAAATTAACATGATGAATAAAATGTATAATGGTTACCAAGACACAAAAGGGGGAGAGAACCCTGCCCTTGCGGGATTACAATCTAAAGGGAATCAGGGGAAACAAGAGGAGGGGTAGTATGCAGCAAATATATAGAGGCTGTGTGTTTTAGGACACCTAGTAGGAGTGCAATTTGGTCTTAGGACAAAGGGAAGTGGCCTAAGGTAGCGCATATGCTTGTCGGAACAAGTGTGTTTTTAGAGAGCGTTTAAAGGCAACAAAGGTTGGCGAGTGACGGATGTGTTGTGGTAGGGCATTCCAGAGGAGGGGTGAAGCGCGTGCAAAATCTTGTAAGCGTGAATGTGAGGAGGTGATTCTAGAGGAGGACAACAGAAGATCATGTGCCGGCGATCTGAGATTGCGATTGGGTTTGTATCTGGAAATTAGTGAGGATATGTACCGGGGAGAGATATTGTGGAGAGCTTTGTAGGTTAGGGTTAGGAGTTTGAACTGAATCCTCTGCTTAATTTGCAGCCAGTGAAGAGCTTGACAAAGAGGGTCGGCAGAGGAAGATCGAGAAGAAAGATATATGAGACGAGCAGCTGAGTTCAGTACCGACTGGAGCGGGGCCAGTCTGTTAGAAGGTAGTCCACAGAGTAGTATGTTGCAGTAGTCCAGACGAGAAATTATGAGAGCATGTATTAACATTTTAGTTGTGTCTTGAGTGAGAAAAGGACGGATGCGAGATATGTTTTTGAGTTGGAGATGGCAGGAGCTGGTTATGGAGTGAACATGAGGAATAGAAGAGAGAGATGAGTCGATTATTACCCCCAAGCACCGAGCTTTGGGAACTGAAGTTATGGGAGTGTTATTAACATTTATTGTTACTTCAGGCAGGGAGGTGGACAGAGACGGTGGAAAAATTATTAGTTCAGTTTTACTCATATTAAGTTTTAGGAAGCGAGAGGACATGAAGGAGTATATAGCAGACAAGCAGTCAGGAACACGTTTAAGGAGGGAGTTAAGATCTGGGGCAGAGAGGTACAGTTGTGTATCGTCTGCATAGAGGTGGTATTGAAACCCGAATGAGTTGACTAAATCACCAAGACCGTGCATGTAGATGGAAAAGAGGAGAGGACCAAGGACAGAGCCTTGGGGAACCCCGACAGACAAAGCATGAGGAGAAGAGATTTGATCTGAGTAGGAGACTGTGAAGGACCTTCCAGAGAGGTAGGAAGATAACCATGTGAGAGCAAGGCCCTTTATTCCTACATTTGAAAGTATTTGTAGGAGTAAGGTGTGGTCGACAGTATCAAATGCTGATGACAGGTCAAGAAGGATGAGTATAGAAAATTGACCTTTGGATTTAGCTGTAAGAAGGTCATTGGCCACTTTGGTAAGGGCTGTTTCCGTGGAGTGGTTAGAGCGAAAGCCAGACTGGAACTGATCAAGTAGGGACAGAGTTAGCAGATAAATAATGGCTTAATTCTGCATGTATATGGCGTTCAAGTAGTTTGGATGCAAATGGGAGAAGTGAGACTGGGCGGTAGTTGGCGAGTGTGGTAGGATCTAGAGATAGTTTTTTAAGTAGTGGTGTCACAATAGCCTTTTTGAGTGGCGACGGAAAGATGCCAGTAGAGAGGGACAGGTTAAATAGCGTTGTTAGTGCAGGCAAGAGAGATGAGGATAGCTGCGGAATGAAATGGGAGGGAATAGGATCCAAAGAACAGGTGGTTAGATTAGCTTTGGCAATTACAGAGGAGAGAGAGTGTTCAGAGAGTGGAGAGAAGGCAGTTAGAGAACAGTCAATGAGAGGTGTGGAGGTGGGATTTGAGGGCTGCGTGGAGAATTCACTTCTGATTTTGTCAATTTTATCAGTGAAGTATGTTGCAAATTCTTCCGCTGATAAGCAAGATGAAGGAGGAGGCGGAGGGGGATGGAGAACGGAGTTGAAGGTGCTGAACAAGCATTTTGGATTGTGTAAATGGGCGGATATTAGGGAAGCAAAATAGGACTTTTTTGCCACAGAGAGTGCATTTCTGAAGTTGTTCAAGGCAATTTTATATGAGATGAAGTCTTAACTTGTGTTACTTTTCCTCCAGCGCCGTTCAGCTGCTCTAGAGCATCTTTTTAACTGTTCAGTGGTTTTGGTCATCCAGGGTTGGCGACAGACACGGTGAGGGTGGGCATTTACGAAGGTGGCGAAGTTATCCATGACTTTTGTAATGGAGCTGTTGTAGTGTATAGCAGCCGAGTCTGGGTCAGTGAAGGATTGTGTGAGGAGAGGTGCCAGGGCATCAGAGACAGCTTGCATGTCTAGATTGCGATAGTTTCTGCAAATATGTGAGCGTGCTTGTACCAGGGTGGTAGGAAAAGAGGAGGAGAGAGATAAGCTAAGTAGGTTATGGTCAGAGAGTGGTAGTGGATCATTAGTAAAGTCAGAGACAGAACATAGACGAGTGAATACAAGGTCAAGCACAGGGGCGTTTCTAGGGTCCTTGGAGATCAGTGGCACCTGTGGGCACCAGGCGGGGAGGTACATGCGCGCGCCGCGGCAAAAAATGGGCGTGGCCATGAGGTGAGTGGGCGTGGCCATGGGTGGGGCCAAATGTACATGAACTTAGCAGCGGTGTAAGCTACGGATAACGGGCCTGCCCATCGAAATATTGGACGGAGCCCCCTGTCCTTTATTTAGATCATTTACAATCAGTATAGGCATAGATCAAAGATGTATACGCACATACAATTTTGATTGGTCAATCACTGACCCCCAATTTTCCCACCCCCGTGCAGTAAGTGGGCCAACAGACAATGAATTTTATGAACAGAGCTAAAATTGGCTAATCAAAATTGTATGTGTGTACCAGGCTTTACAGCTAATACTGTACATACTGAAAGTAGCAGGGATCAGCATACAATACAGCTGGTTTACAATCAATAAAGGCACAGAGTAACACCTTACACTGTACACACTGGAGGTAAATCAGCACACAGTGCAAGCACTAGAGAACAGTGTATACTGTACATACTGTAGGCAGCAGAATTCAGCACACTGCAGCTAGCGTGCCAAAAATATGACGATCACGTTGTGCGGCGTGCTTATCGCGCCTCACCAAAAAATTGGTGGGCCATGGACCAGAATATAGGTGTGGTAACGGGTGGAGACAAATTTACATGAACCTAGCAATGGTGGGACATCAGATTAGGACAGTGGTGGCGAACCTTTTGGAGGCCGAGTGCCCAAACTGCAACCCAAAAGTCACTTATCTATCGCAAAGTGGCAACAGCAATTTAAACTAAATACTGTACAAACGTTTTAACTCATACATGAACATTATGGAAAATCCAAGTTGAAAATAAACTGTGAAGATAAACAATTTCATCCATCCTACTCCTGAAAAATGTATTCAATTTTTTAGAACCTCCCAGTTTTATTTTCTGTTTTAAAACGCTAAAAAAGTAGGTTTAATGCTATTGTCTCATATGATAAGGATTCAGCTTTTCCCATAGTCTCGCAGTTAGCAATCATGTGACCCCCAACAAGACATATTCAGCAATCATGAGGCCCCCAACAAATCATGAGGCCCCCAACAAGACAAATTCAGCAATCATGAGGCCTCCAACAAATCATAAGGCCCCCAACAAGACAAATTCAGCAATCATGAGGCCCCCAACAAGACAAATTCAGCAATCATGAGGCCCCCAACAAATCATGAGGCCCCCAACAAGACAAATTCAGCAATCATGAGGCCCCCAACAAGACAAATTCAGCAGTCATGAGGCACATAAATAGACAGCATTTCACATAAATAGGCAGAATGCCCCCTTAATATGGTACCCCCCCCAAGTTAGGTAGTGAGTGACAGGGACCCCCAGGTTAGCTAGTGAGTGACAGGCGCCTCCAGTTAGGTAGTGAGTGACAGGGACCCCGATAGTGAGTGACAGGGAGCACCTTTAGGCAGTGAGTGAGTGACAGGGAGCCCCTTTAGGCAGTGAGTGAGTGCCAGGGAGCCCCTTTAGGCAGTGAGTGAGTGACAGGGAGACCCTTTAGGCAGTGAGTGCGTGACAGGGAGCCCCTTTAGGCAGTGAGTGCGTGCCAGGGAGCCCCTTTAGGGAGTGAGTGCGTGACAGGGAGCCCCTTTAGGGAGTGAGTGAGTGACAGGGAGCCCCTTTAGGGAGTGAGTGACAGGGAGCCCCTTTAGGGAGTGAGTGAGTGACAGGGAGCCCCTTTAGGGAGTGAGTGAGTGACAGGGAGCCCCTTTAGGGAGTGGGTGCGTGCCAGGGAGCCCCTTTAGGGAGTGAGTGAGTGACAGGGAGCCCCTTTAGGGAGTGAGTGCGTGCCAGGGAGCCCCTTTAGGGAGTGAGTGCGTGCCAGAGAGCCCCTTTAGGGAGTGAGTGCGTGCCAGGGAGCCCCTTTAGGGAGTGAGTGAGTGACAGGGAGCCCCTTTAGGGAGTGAGTGAGTGACAGGGAGCCCCTTTAGGGAGTGAGTGAGTGACAGGGAGCCCCTTTAGGCAGTGAGTGAGTGACAGGGAGCCCCTTTAGGCAGTGAGTGAGTGACAGGGAGCCCCTTTAGGGAGTGAGTGCTTGCCAGGGAGCCCCTTTAGGGAGTGAGTGCGTGCCAGGGAGCCCCTTTAGGGAGTGAGTGAGTGACAGGGAGCCCCTTTAGGGAGTGAGTGAGTGACAGGGAGCCCCTTTAGGGAGTGAGTGAGTGACAGGGAGCCCCTTTAGGGAGTGAGTGAGTGACAGGGAGCCCCTTTAGGGAGTGAGTGAGTGACAGGGAGCCCCTTTAGGGAGTGAGTGAGTGACAGGGAGCCCCTTTAGGGAGTGAGTGAGTGACAGGGAGCCCCTTTAGGCAGTGAGTGAGTGACAGGGAGCCCCTTTAGGGAGTGAGTGAGTGACAGGGAGGCCCTTTAGGCAGTGAGTGAGTGACAGGGAGCCCCTTTAGGCAGTGAGTGAGTGACAGGGAGCCCCTTTAGGCAGTGAGTGAGTGACAGGGAGCCCCTTTAGGGAGTGAGTGCATGCCAGGGAGCCCCTTTAGGGAGTGAGTGCGTGCCAGGGAGCCCCTTTATGGAGTGAGTGAGTGACAGGGAACCCCTTTAGGGAGTGAGTGAGTGACAGGGAGCCCCTTTAGGGAGTGAGTGCGTGCCAGGGAGCCCCTTTAGGGAGTGGGTGCGTGCCAGGGAGCCCCTTTAGGGAGTGAGTGAGTGCCAGGGAGCCCCTTTAGGGAGTGAGTGAGTGCCAGGGAGCCCCTTTAGAGAGTGAGTGAGTGAGTGACAGGGAGGCCCTTTAGGGAGTGAGTGAGTGACAGGGAGCCCCTTTAGGGAGTGAGTGAGTGACAGGGAGCCCCTTTAGGGAGTGAGTGAGTGAGTGAGTGAGTGACAGGGAGCCCCTTTAGGGAGTGAGTGAGTGCCAGGGAGCCCCTTTAGGGAGTGAGTGAGTGACAGGGAGCCCCTTTAGTGAGTGAGTGAGTGACAGGGAGCCCCTTTAGGGAGTGAGTGAGTGAGTGACAGGGAGCCCCTTTAGTGAGTGAGTGAGTGACAGGGAGCCCCTTTAGGGAGTGAGTGAGTGACAGGGAGCCCCTTTAGGGAGTGAGTGAGTGACAGGGAGGCCCCCCCTCTAGCCGCCGCCGCTCCCCCCCTACCTCTCAGCAGACCTCAGGATCAGCGGTGACCCGACCAGATGTACGAGCGGGCGCTGGACGCACCCGCTCGATATGCGGAAGTGATGTCACTTCCGCATATCAGTGCGGGCGCTGGGTCCTAGCGCCCGCACGATTGGTCGCCGGCTCGCCGCCTGATCCTGAGGTCTGAGACTGTCAGTGACGCGGCGGCTGGAGGGAGCCGCTGAGTCTGACAGAGGGGGCGGCCGGGCGGAGATCCGTGGCACCCCAGGAAAGATTGGGGGCACGTGCCCCCCTAAAACAGGGCTAGCGACGCCCCTGGTCAAGCATATGGCCATTAGTGTGGGTTGAGGTAGAGGACCACTGAGACAAGCCATAGGAGGAAGTGAGTGATAGAAGTTTTTTAGAGACAGTGTTATCGGTGTCAATAGGAATGTTAAAATCACCCATGATGATGGTAGGGATGTCAGAGGATAGGAACTGGAGAAGCCAGGCAGAAAAATGATCTAAGAAAACAGAAGCAGAGCCTGGAGGGCGGTAAATAACTGCAATTTGGAGGTTCGAAGGAGAGTATAGTCAGACTGCATGGACTTCAACGGATGGCAGGGAGAGAGAGGGAATAGGAGTGAGAGGCTTGAAGGAGCATTTATCTGAGAGGAGAATGCCCACACCACCACCATGTTTATTCCCACTTCTAGGAGCGTGGCTAAAGTGGAAACCTCCATAGGAGAGGGCAGCAGGTGAGACTGTGTCAGAAGGGGTCAGCCAGGTTTCAGTGATCCCAAAGAATGTGAAAGCATTGGAAATGAAAAGATCATGGATAAAGGGCAGTTTGTTGCAGACTGAGCGGGCATTCCAGAGGGCAGCCGAGATCGGAGGGGATGTGGGGGGAAGGAGTGGAATATTAATAAGGTTACAGTAAGAGGGAGGGAAATTGGATTTATTGAAAACAGTGTGATTAGCAGGGGGGAGTGGGGGTCTAGAGTTAAGTGAAATGTCCCCAGCAACAAGGAGGAGGAGTAGGCAGATATAGCGGAGCAGAAGTTGTGATGTAGACTTATATTTAGACGTAGTGTGACAAGGAAAGTGGGTTTGTAAGTACAAGAAAATCTCATGAGAGGGGAGCTGTGGAGTGGATAGGAGGGATGGTGAAATGTACAGCATATTGCTGACAGCAGGGGAATGTAGTGTGTGGAGAGATTTGAGGATGGCTGGGGAGAGCAGGCAGATAGTAAACACTAGGTTAAACATTTTTGCAACTAACCAGAGAAGCAGAGTTTTCTGTCAGTTCCTTCTGTTCTTTTCTGGTTCAATTCTGGTCTAATTTTGGTCGTTGTATTTTCTTAACACTTTGAGTTCAGATGCTCAAAACTGACCAGTGGGCAAAATTGACCTCCTATCCTAGCTATATGCAAACAGGCTGCCAGCATCTTAATTAGCAGACTGAGTGCAGGTGAGATTGTGAAGAGGTTGAATGGGAGTCTCAGCCTTGTAGGCTGGATTTAAAGGAGACTCTGCATGTGTGGCTGGACAGATTTGTAACTCACAGATCAAACACAGCATATAACACTGCATAAACAGCTGGCAAGGCAATAAATTATATGTTAATTTAAGGCCAAGACCTAGATAAGGCCAAAAGCTGGGAACTAATGGAATGGAACCAAAGATCAGAGGTTGACACAAATTTAAAACCAAGAATGTCCCATAGTCAGATAACAGGGCATGGTATGTTATAAACATATAATATTGCAATCAGATAGAAATCGATAGATGAAGTTGGGATCGTACCATAGACAGACAGATATTGCAATCAGATAGAAATCGATAGATGAAGTTGGGATCGTACCATAGACAGACAGATATTGCAATCAGATAGAAATCGATAGATGAAGTTTGGATCGTACCATAGACAGACAGATATTGCAATGAGATAGAAATCGATAGATGAAGTTGGGATCGTACCTGAAAAACAAAATGGATGATGTCAGCTGGAGAGGAATGAGCATGATGGTAGATGTTTCTTTCTGGTCTAATTTTGGTCGTTGTATTTTCTTAACACTTAGAGTTACAGATGCACTTTGAG
Source organism: Hyperolius riggenbachi (assembly GCF_040937935.1). Taxonomy (NCBI): domain Eukaryota; kingdom Metazoa; phylum Chordata; class Amphibia; order Anura; family Hyperoliidae; genus Hyperolius; species Hyperolius riggenbachi. Next base: position 161,834,328 of record NC_090654.1, read on the forward strand.
TTCAGATGCTCAAAACTGAACAGTGGTCAAAATTGACCTCCTATCCTAGCTATATGCAAACAGGCTGCCAGCATCTTAATTAGCAGACTGTATATATATATATATATATATATATATATATATATATATATATATATATATATAGCCAAAATGCAAAACGCTATGTGTGGCAGAAAACTAACACTGCACATCACTCTGAACACACTGTCCCCACTGTCAAATATAGTGGTGGCAGCATCATGCTCTGGGGGTGCTTCTCTTCAGCAGGGACAGGGAAGCTGGTCAGAGTTGATGGGAAGATGGATGGAGCCAAATACAGGGCAAACTTGGAAGAAAACCTCTTGGAGTCTGAAAAAGACTTGAGACTGGGGCGGAGGTTCACCTTCCAGCAGGACAACGACCCTAAACATAAAGCCAGGGCAACAATGGCATGGTTTAAAACAAAACATATCCATGTGTTAGAATAGCCCAGTCAAAGTCCAGATCTAAATCCAATCTAGAATCTGTGGCAAGATCTGAAAACTGCTGTTCAAAAACGCTGTCCATCTAATCTGACTGAGCTGGAGTTGTTTTGCAAAGAAGACTGGGTAAGGATTTCAGTCTCTAGCTGTGCAAAGCTGGTAGAGACATACCCTAAAAGACTGGCAGCTGTAATTGCAGCAAAAGGTGGTTCTAAAAAGTATTGACTCAGGGGGCTGAATAATTACGCACACCCCACTTTGCAGTTATGTTTAAAAGAAACATCTTACGTGCACACCACTTTGTATTGGTCTTTCACATGGAATTCCAATAAAATTGATTCATGTTTGTGGCAGTAATATGACAAAATGTGGAAAACTTCAAGGGGGCCGAATACTTTTGCAAACCACTGTATATACCTTTACGACTTCTTTTTGTGGTTTCTGCTGGTAGATACCATTTCAGCCACAAGATGGCAGTATGTGTCATATGGACAATTATGCCTGTTCTCCAGTCTCCTGGGCAAACTCCTGGGAGTTTCTATTACCTTGAAGATATTCCACGACTCTCATTATTATAACTAGCTTTATCTATCTATTTATAATTAAAATTATTTGTGATGTAAATATGTATTGTAATGTATTACATAGTGTTTGAAAGTGGCTCTTTTCTCTTAAATTATTCAGAATCCTTCCACTGCCAGTATCCTCCCTCCCTTCCCACATTTACATAATCTCTCTTTGATCTGTCTGGACAACGCGGCGGCCTCACATCAATAGTTGCTTGGCCACGCAGCACCGAGATCCCCTTACATCACTATTTAGGGAGGATCTAAGCAACAATGGGGGCGTGGCCTCTGAGGAAGCGGGCATGCCTGTGATACACATGTAAGACCCCTAAACAAGGTGGGGAGGCAGGTATCTAGGGTTCTTTTTGTTTTCGTGGACTCCATTACTCATTACTCAATGCTCAGATCCTGTTAGTTCCATTTAATATTACACGCTGCTGATGGATAGTGGCTTTACTAAGAGGTAAAACTCAGGCTAGCAGGCTAACAGGGACTCTGCAGGACTCATTTTTACACTGTATTTTGCACTATGCACTTTGTGTACCTATTTTTGGATGTTTGCTTATGGTCATTGGTGGATTTTATGTCATATTACTGTGGAGATTATAGTATTACCGTATATGAATTATTTAAATAGCACCTTTTTTGCTTGAATTTGATTACAGTATTGTTGGCTACATTGTAGGTGCATTTTAGCACCCCTTTATTGCACATATTTGCATTTGTAGCTAGACTGCCTGATATATACTATACCATATATAACTATTGATATTAATCCCCAGATTTTGGGCAAGCTCCCATCACCTTTTTTGACTTTTTTTGTAACTTTTTGCAGCCTACCCTCATTTTTATCTTGTTTCCGTGTCATGTGATTGTCTTTTGTCAATTCTTTGTATGTGACTTTTTTAATCACTATTGCTTGTTGCTTGCATATAATAAATATTATATTATAGCATATAATAACAATTATATTATAGCCTGCTGGTGTGTTGTGAGAAGGTTTTTTCTCTCTGTTGCACATGTTAACAAGCTGGGATCACTGTGCAAATATGCAGACAAACAAGCGATAATGCATAAGATTTTGCTTATCTGGGCAGAAATAAAATTGGCAAAAAGAAATCACAACAAATGGGGTGGACAAAAAAACATAGAATCATAGTATTTTAGAGAACTATAGTGAAAATGTATGTTACAGATTTTCAGAAGAAAATAAATGCCAACTGTAATTAAAAAAAATGTTACCAACACAGTATGGGCTTGATTCACAAAGCCGTGCTAACTGTGTAGCACGGGTGTGCTAAACAGTTAGCACATGAAGTGCCGTTTGCGGACTTTTGCGCGTGCAAAGTGCCACGATTCGCGCGATCGCTGACTTTTGCACATGCAATTTGCGGCAAAAGTCTGCAAATGGCACTTCACATGCTAACTGTTTAGCACACCCATGCTAAACAGTTAGCATGGCTTTGTGAATCAAGCCCTATATGTCACATTTTTTCAAATATGTTTTATTATGTCATGCTACATTTATCCAAGGTCAAATTGCACTTCTTTGAAATCATGGAATGTGTACTTTCATTGGAGTACAACCTGCCCAGAAAGTGGCATTACATTACTACTATTATTATTTACATACACGAGTAGCTAGCTGCACAAAGGAGCACGTTAGTCATTTTAACACTTGGCATTGTGCAGTGATTGATTTTTGTTCCACTGTAGACGTGTTAAGATGTTATATTACAAATGTAATTCGTACGTCTTGGACGTTTCCGCCACTTCAGATAACTCTATACTGTTGCATTTCTGTGTTCGGCAGTGTAATATGAATCAACAGTCTGAGGTTACATAGTTTAGTTGAAAAAAAGACATTCTTCCAATCAAGTTCATCCAGGAAAAAAACACCATCCTTAACACGCACATATTCTAGTTGATCCCAGTTGATCCAGAGGAAGGTGAAAAACCTTACAAGTTTGCCTTAAAAGGGAAAAATTTCTTCCTGACTCCAGATGGCACATAAATCACTGGTTCAACTCTCCCAGGAATCTGCTTCAATGCGGGGAAAACATCCAAACTCTCTTTAAATGCAGATATAGAGTTTGCCATTACTACTTCCTGAGGTAAGATATTCCAGATTTTAACCACATCCACTGTGAAGGACCCCTTTCTAAATAGATGGCAAAAACGTTTTTCCTCCATACGCAGATCAGGCGTTATTTGTATGTGGTTAGATATTGATACATATGATCTGTTCTGGCTGTTCTTGTGTTTGTATTTTCTTATTTGCTATAATTTGTCCACAATGGACAAATGTTTCATGATTATATTGTATCTTGAAAAGTTCAATAAAAATGGAAATGAAAGCTTTTATTTCCATTTCCACCATCTGACAGTTTTTTCTAGGACTAATGTGCACAAACATGTTAAAGTATACCTATAAATAAAATAAAAAAACAACAGTTACATACTTACCGTACATCAGTAGGGAACTAGTAGGTGGAGGCACCCGAGAATGTTTACATGAGGTATCCTTTATATGAAAAATAAAAAATGATTTGTGTTTTTTGGGCACCAATGACTTTGATGGAATATCTGCAGGCACTTTTATTGACCTAAGGAAGCGGACTGAGACCTGTGAAATGTGTTGTCATTTTAAAATCTGTGCTTGAACCTTACCTAACCAAAACTTTCCTTTTTGTCTGGGTTTTAAGAGGAACGATACCTTGTTCTTTTATGTATCATTACTGTACATTCTGGCGTATAAGACTACTTTTTAACCCTTGAAAATCTTCTGAAAAGTCGGGGGTCATCTTATACGCCGGGTGTCTTTGATGCCGGGTGAAACATGATGCTGATACACGATGCGCATACGGGACATGCTGATGTTTACAATAATGCGCGAACGCAACATGCTTAATTACAAGGTGCTGGAGATTTGGCGGTCACTGCAAATGCTGGGGGAGAGCTCATTGCTCACACTAAAAGGTCTGGGACACCCAGGGAATGGAAGAAAGAGATTGCGCTGTGCTCATAAAACACGCCTCTTTCACCCATCTCGCCCACCCTATCCTGTTACCACCTCTCAGATCTCGCTGCTGAGGACTGTAGTGAAGTGACACAGGCAAGCCAGACAGGTGAAAGAGGCGTGTTTTATGGGCACAGCACAATCTACTCTTACATATCATGATAAACGGAGACAGGGAGAGCTGACCAATCCGCTTATGAAGAGGGAAAGTTGACCAATCCAACCAGGCAATCACTTGTATACTGCTATATACTGGGTACCACATACAGCACAGCTCCAGTATTTGTTCATACATAGCACCAGTATATGATTTTTTAAAAATGTTATTTGGTGTGCGTTGGAAGAGGGGTAGTCTTATACAGGGAGTATATCCCAAACTCTATATTTTAACTGGAAAAGTTGGGGGGTCATCTTATACACCCAGTCGTCTTATATGCTGGAATAAACTGTATTTATTTTTCATATAAAGGATGCTTCATCTAAACATTCTCGGGCGCCTCTACATACTAGTTGCCTATCACACCTTCCACTGGTGTGGTGTCATCCACAGCCAGTAAGGACCCTAGGAGCGCGACCACCCAGTTCCAGCAGGACCTGGAATACCGATCGGGGATGGCAATTTTCCCTCAAGCAATGAGGCCGGCAACTCACCTTTGTGAGTATAATTACTTCTATACTTTTTAGAAATACACAATACCTTAAGATATTGCACCATTTGGCTTCTGGTCTCTCATGTCACACAGGCAATCGTGGTTTCCCCCTCCCCCCCCATTTCTACATTAGTAGGGAGAGGCCCTATCATGTCAATATGAACCAAAATCTCTGAGGAATGCCATGAAGAATTAAGCAGTTCTGAAGCCAAAAAGGGGTCCAACACAGTACTAGCAAGATGTTCCTAATAAAGTGGCCAGTAAAATATATCTATGTTTCTGTAATTGTGTTTCTTTTGGTTCATGTATAAGTAAACCATTTAGTAATTATGACCTCCCAAAATCCAAATGCTGCAACAATCATCCCAAAATATTAAATGCAGCTATTATGACTATAAAACAATAATGCAGTCATTAGTCCACATTAGAAATGCAGAAAACTTTACCCCACATATAAAGTGCGGCAAACATGAAATTATGAAATGTAGCAAACATTATGCCACATAAGAAATGCAAAAATACATCATACCCCCCCCATATGAACATATAAAAATCAGCAAAGAATACCATATTTTTCAGACTATAAGATGCTCCGGACTATAAGACGCACCTAGGGTTTAGAGGACAAAGTCCAGGGGAATAAATATATATATTTGTTTGACATCTGTTGTGTCTATAGTGCAGGGATGTCTTGTGGAGATTCCCCCCCCCCCCCCACCTGTCTTTATCTAAACTACACTGCCCAGCTACACTAATCCTTGCTGCTACCACCCCCCTCCCCCCACCTATAGTAAACACTACCTACACTAACCCCTGCTGCCTCCACTAGCTGCACTAAATAACCCTAGCATCAGCATCTCCACATCTCTTTACTAGCATGCCTGATGGGCATTTTTTTCATTTAGAAAACAATAGATAAGGTTATGTCCTTCCCATGTGCCTAATAAGACTAATAGTTCATTTTGCAATGCGATTTCTAGGTAAAGTATTCCCTTCACTCCATTAACTGTATTCTAAGTCCCTAATGATCCTGTATACAAAAACAGAACACAAACATATGAGTAGAATAGGGACATAGGATGAATTAGAAGTTGAGAGAAGGCAGGCATCAGCAGGGAAAGAGGAAACAGAAATACATTAATCGCAGCCGGATCAGTGAATAATGGCGCACAGAGCTTATGCATAAAAATGGCGCCGCATTAAAAAGATACGCTTATCACTATTTATCGTTAGTACTACATAATAATGGCGCACAGGGAAAAAAGAAGAAAAACGGCACACAATAATGTTATTTATCAATAGCGCCGTTCATATGCCAAACAGCAGACATTATTGCGCACAGTAACATAATTTATAAATAGCGCCGTTCATATGCCAAACAGCAGACGTTATTGTGCACAGTAACGTTATTTATCAATAGCGCCCTACATAAGCCAAACTGCAGATGTTATTTAACTGCAAAAACGGTGAATGGATTTAATGTCACTGTCAAGGTTAGGGTTAGGGGAGATTTAGGGTTAGCCACCACCAGGGGAGATTTAGGGTTAGGCACCACCAGGGAGGTCTTAGGGTTAGGCACCACCAGGGGGGTGCTGAGGGTTAGACACCTCCAGGGAGGTGGTTAGGGTTAGACACCACCAGGGGGGTGGTTAGGGTTAGGCACCACCAGGGGGGTGGTTAGGGTTAGGCACCAAAAGGGGGGTTTAGGGGTTAGGGATAGGTACAGAGAGGGTTCTGTGTGTTAACGCTAATTTTCAATAAAATAAACATAGCTAAATAACGATAAGGCTGTAATGGCAAATAGCGATAAGTGACAAACGGATTAGCAGCAACACTGTGCGCCATTATTCGAAGGCGCCATTTTCAGATCGATCCATGGTAGCTGCGAATACAGAGAAAGTACTGTGTGTGAGTGTGCAGCCATAACCTTTCTCCTTTCACAGCCAATAAAATACAACTAGTGACATCAATGCATGTTGTTCATTAAGAGAATGCAGGCAATGCATTCAGAGCTAACTCGGCCATGGCCATTAAGAGACCCCATCTGAGCCTAATCCCAATGAGGGTGCCAGGCAGCCTACAGCGAGCTCTGCAAGTGCCATGGAAATGGATGCCATCACCAAGTGAGCTGAGGGCAGACTGTGCTGTGGAATGAGCTAGGTAGCAGTGCCAGGCCATGGCAAGAGATGCCAGCACTGCATGAATCCAGGGCACAAGATGGACACTCAATTGGTGCTCTGGGACCCTAATGATGTGCCTGCAACATGGTCATATCCAGGGCCGGCCCTAGACTTTTTGCCGCCTGAGGCAAATTTTGAAAAGATTATTGCTGCCGGGGCGCCGGGGGGGGGGCGCCGCCGCCGCCGAGCTGGAGGGTTAGCGGGCAGGACGGGGGTATTGGGCCTAGCGGCGGGGAGGGGGTCGGACCCCCCCCCCTCCCTCGCCTGGGTCCCCCGTCCTCCGCTCCCCTCCAGCATTAAATAGATCAGAAGCACTACTCGTAAGAGGCAGTGGGCGGGGAGGACTCACCTCTTCCTTGCTCGATCCAGCGTGCGCTCCACTGACGTCACTTCCTGCAACGCCGTCCACTTACAATACAGTGGGCGGCGTTGCAGGAAGTGACGTCAGTGGAGCGCACGCTGGATCGAGGAAGAGGTGAGTCCTCCCCGCCCACTGCCTCTTACGAGTAGCGCTTCTGATCTATTTAAGGCTGGAGGGGAGCGGAGGACGGGGACCCAGGCGAGGGAGGGGGGGTCCGACCCCCCTCCACGCCGCTAGGCCCAATACCTCCGTCCTGCCCGCTACCCCTCCAGCTCGGCGGCCGGCTCCCCGCACCCACCGACGGGCGGATGCCGCCCCTAGAAATGTGCCGCCTGAGGCAAAAGTTTCACCCCGCCTCATGAGCGGGCCGGCCCTGGTCATATCTGTGGTAATTTACTGTAACTTAGTATCAACATTTAAAAACTATCATCTATTGGTGGAGATAATAAAACCTCTTAAAAAATTACCTGGAGTTCATAGTACATGGAGGAGACTGGGCTAGAGATGTGGCGAACGGTTCCCAAACTGTTCGCCGGCGAGCGTCTCCAAATCCCTGGGGCTCTTACTACTTCTGGGTCGCACTGACCCAGGGTAGTACGCCTGCGCTGCCCGGCGGAGCGCGTCCTAGATCGCGCTCCTGTTTCCTGGCACTTTCTGCGCGTGTGCGTGACGTCATGAATGACGTCACGCTCATGCGCAGAGAGTGCCCGGCAACAGGAGCGCGATCTAGGACACGCTCATCCGGGCAGCGCAGGCGTACTACTCCGGGTCAGTGCGACCCGGAAGTAGTAAGAGCTCCAGAGATGTTCGCCAGGCGAACAGTTCGCCACATCTCTACAGTGGGGACCTAGAAAAAAAGAGCAGTCCACAGAGAAAGGCAAGCCGGGCACCATTAGTTTGCAATCCACCAATTTATTTCATCCCATCCATAGAAAGACACATGCAACAAGTAGCTGGTCTGACAGCCGTTTCGCAAGCTAAGCTGCTTGCTTCCTCAGAGGAAGCAAGCAGCTTAGCTTGCGAAACGGCTGTCAGACCAGCTACTTGTTGCATGTGTCTTTCTATGGATGGGATGAAATAAATTGGTGGATTGCAAACTAATGGTGCCCGGCTTGCCTTTCTCTGTGGACTGCTGGAATTTGCTGTATGCTGGAGGCACATTTAGTAACCATCAATAACCCCCTCCAAGTGTCTGCCTGTCATTGCGTTTGGTGTCGATTTTTCCCTACTGCTCTTTTGAATGTAGAAAAAAAGAGCGACTGGAAATAGATTTAATACTGAAATCTGTTGGAAATCTGTTGGAAATCTTTTGGTGGCTGGATAGTGTAATGGTTAAGGGCTCTGCCTCTGACACAGATCTGGGTTTGAATCTCGGCTCTGCCTGTTCAGTAAGCCTGCACCTATTCAGTAGGAGGCCTTGGGCAAGTCTCCCTAACACTGCTACTGCCTATGGAGTGTGACCTAGTGGTTGCAGCTCTGGCACTTTGAGTCCGCCAGGAGAAAAGCGCTATATAAATATTCTGTGTTTGTTAGCAGTACACTAACAGCAATTTATTCCTTTCTGGTCAGATTTGAACAGAGAGGGATCTATTTGATGGTTAAATCTGCTGACCCTCTACCAGTGTATGGGCTCTTTTTTTCTATATGGCTCTGAATAATAAAAAGAAACAAAAAAAAACAAAAACTGCAAAATAGCTTATTTCCTGTTCTGTATATAAAGGAGATAATCTGTCTCCAGTTTTCCTTTGGCAAACATGGTCTGTTTCAACACCGTTGCAGAAGTAGTCAGTTGTAAGCTGATAGGAATTAAGCTCTCTGAGTGAATGAGAGAAAGCTATCACCGATGCAAAGCGCCACTCCATGGTCTTCATGCGCTCCCTCATGTGTTCCGCAGTAAAACCGCTTCTTCAGAGGTCATATGAGAAGCAGTATTATTGCAGAATACATGAGGGAGCGCGTGGCTGCCATGGATAGCTTTTTTCATTAACTCTAGTATTTCTGTCCAAGTGCATTTTTGTCCACACTAGGGCTTGCTTGATTATAGCAACTCTGATTTGCTTTATACACAGGGGTTGGTCATTCCACATTTAGGAGTTGCTATCAGTGTTTAATGGAGTATTAATTCTGTTGTTGTACATGCATGCACTTAGTGATTGTTAATATACTTACCAATGTTTATACATATACAGCATATATATATTTACTAGTGGACCTAAACCCATTTAAAAAGGGCCTAGGTCCTCATTGCGCATGCACCCGCCGTGCACGCACCCGAGCAGCACGCGCCCACCCGAGCACGTCACGCGCACCCGCCCGCCAGCCCGTCCGCCCACCCCTTGGCCGTGCAGCTCACGTCACTCCCCCTCACTGTTTCTGTGTCCCTGCACATGCGCAGAGCGCAGATGGAACACTCACAGGGACACGGGACGCAGAGATAGTAGGGTTTTATTATATAGGATGTTGCATGGATTTGCATTTTCACCATCTGTTCTGTGTATCCCCACACATTTGTTTTTAATTGAGTTTATAGTGCTTCTGTCACATACCCAATAAAGATTAGTAATTTTTGCTATAAGTTTAGCATCTTTGAGTGCATTTTCTACAACATGGATATCTTGTCTTAGTAATATATACGTGTGTATTATCCATGGAGGCACTTATTATAGTGTTCTTATTGTTGTGGCTCATATTTTGTGGTAGTAGTTCTACTATTAAAGCATGGTTGCTAAGTACTTTACAATTGTCCTATTCTGCTTCATTTGAAGTGTTTCCTGATTGTATTCATTCAAATGTCTAGTGTCATCAAATAATAATTTACCAAGAATGAAACACTATTCACATGCAAATGAACACTATTCAAATACAGGTTCTAGTATATTCAAATGAATATTAATTGCTATTCAATTGCACTCTATTTTATAAAAGATTACATTCTGCCGAGTTGCATTCTATTGGCTTTTGCTTCTAACTCTCATATACACTCACTGGGCCAGTGCACTCCAAAAACCTCTAGCAGATACTCAAAACGCTAGAGGTTTTTGAAGCAGATTTTGGGCTGGTGCACACCGAGCGGCTTTTTGGGCGTTTTCAGATCCGCTTGCGGCTGCGGATCTGCTTGGTCAATGTATCTCAATGGGGTGGTGCACACCAGAGCGGCAGGCGTTTTGAAGAAACGAAAAATGCCTGGGTGAGGCATTTTTTGGATTGCGGGTGCGTTTCTGCCTCAATGTTAAGTATAGGAAAAACGCAAACCGCTCTGAAAAACGGCACTTCAGAGCGGTTTGCCAGGCGTTTTTTGTTACAGTAGCTGTTCAGTAACAGCTTTACTGTAACAATACAGGAAATCTACTATACCAAAACCGCTAGACAAAACCGCAAAACGCTAGCTGAAACGCTACAGAAAAAGAAGAAAAAGCGTTTCAAAATCTGCTAGCATTTTGCGGATCTGCTAGCGGGTTTTGGTGTGCACCAGCCCTCTCAGAGAGATTCTAGGCATGTTTAGAGAGATTATCTAAACATGCCTAGCGTTTTTTGGAGCGTTTTAGTGTAGCAGATTTCATATAATGTTACAGTACAACTGTTACTGAACAGCTACTGTAACAAAAACACCTGGAAAACCGCTCTGAGGCCCAGTGCACACCCAGCGGTTTTTGGAGCGATCCGCCGGCCGCATCCGCCTCTAAAAACGCTTGTCTAATGTATTGTAATGGGATGGTGCACACCGGCGGTTTGCGGGTTTTGTCAAGCCGCAAACGCGCCTCCTGCTGCGCGTTTGCGGTTTTCGGAAGCGTTTCGTCCCCAATGTAAAGTATAGGAAAAAAACGCAAACCGTTCTGAAAAACGCTAGTTCAGAGCGGTTTGCCAGGCATTTTTGTTACAGTAGCTGTTCAGTAACAGCTTTTACTGTGACAATATGTGTAATTTGCTACACAAAAACGCACGCAAAACCGCTAGGTATGTTTAGAAAACCTCTCTAAACATACCTAGAATCGCTCTGAAATCAGCTCCCAAAACCGCTAGCGTATTGCGGATCTGCTAGCGGTTTTGGTGTGCACTGGGCCTGATCTAGCGTTTTTCAGAGCGGTTTGAGCTTTTCCTATACTTTACATTGAGGTAGAAACGTATCTGCAAACCACAAAAATGCTGCAGGAGCCACATTTGCGGTTTGCAAAACCTCAAACCACCAGTGTGCACCACCCCATTGAGATACATTAGCCAAGCGTTTTCACAGGCGGCAGCAGTTTTGAAAACGCTACCAAAAATGCTTGGTGTGCACCAGTCCTTTTTTAGCAGGCATTCACATGAACTGTATTATAGAGATGGCTCGAACCTCTGATTTTAGGTTTGTGAACCTCAAACGCGAACTTCTGCAAAAAGTTCGGTTCGCGCAAACTTTTCAAACCGCAATAGACTTCAATGGGGAGGCGAACTTTGAAAACCAGAAACATTTATGTTGGCCACAAAAGTGATGAAAAATGGCGGAGTGGGATACACGCCAAAAGTCCCAGGGAAAAATCTGGATTTGACGAGCGTTTTAAGGGCAGAAATCACATTGCATGCTAAATTGGAGCCCTAAAGTGCTTTAACCACTTCAGGATCACAGGTTTTCTTCCCTTAAAACCAAAACAACTTTTACATTTCAGCGCTCCTCCCATTCATTCACTGATAACTTTATTGCTACTCATCACATGTGAATGATCTATAGGTTGTTTTTTTCGCCACAAATTAGGCTTTTCAAGGGTGATATTTTATTTTAGTAATAATGTTATTCTCTATGCATTTTAAAAAGAAAAAAGAGAAAAAAATGAAAAGATACACTATTTCTATATTTCCAACCATAAAAAAAAAAGCAAGGGAGGCTAGGATTAGATCAGGGTTGATCAGGGTTAATCAGGGTTGATCAGGGGTATATAGTCCTGGTATATTTATTTATAAGTCCTGGTATATTTATAAAATCCTCTAGGTGGCAGTCAGAATACAAGAAAAGAAGATCCAGTTACCTTGTAATCCTCTCAGGAGTGATTACAAGGTAACTGTATCTTCTTAAGTGCTGGCAACATTGTTTGTAAACCTCACAAATGAATGAGCACTGCTATTGGCTTATAATTACTCCCTATTGGCTATTGGCTTGTAATTACTCCCATTCATCAATCCCACCCAGAGATAAATGAAGCTGGTGCACGCGCATGTGCACGCACGGGGGCGCGCACCCGCGGGCGGGAGCGCGGGAGCGCGCGGGAGCGGGGGCGGGCGGGAGTGCGCGCGTGCACGCGCGCGATCGTGTCCGCACAGCACAATAGCGGCAGGGGCGTTTATCAACGCCCCTGATCCGCTCATTAAGTCAATAGGGGCGTAGTTATGCGTCTGGGAAATCCGAAAGTGGTTAAAACATCTTGCATGTGTATACATCAATCAGGTTAATGTAATTAGTGTACTGCTTCACACTGACAGACCAAACTCACTGTGTAACGCACCGCACACAGCTGTTTGTGTAGTGACGGCCATGCTGGACTGGTGCGCACAGGGCCGGATTTACAACTCAGGAGCCTGTAGGCACAAGGTTTCTGGTGCCCTAAGCTCCACCTCTCAACCCAGGCCACACCCACAACTCCCGCCCATTTTTCCTTATGTCACATAAAGCATTCACGGTCGTTGACGAGCTTAAATCAATTTGCATGCCTGCAGACAGCACAGCAGTAGCCATGAGCCATCACATCTGGGGACACCACCAGATGGTCAGCAAGATTTTTTGCTGAACATCTGTGGTAGTGTCCCCAGATTTGATGGCTTATCTCAGGGGCGTAACTAGAAATCACTGCCCCCCCCCCCCCTCATAGGTGCCAAATAACCGTAATGGGGCAGTGTTTCACTATAAAATAATTGTAATGGGGCAGTGTTTCACTATAAAATAATTGTAATGGGGCAGCATTTCACTATAAAATAATTGTAATGGGGCAGCGCTTCACCAGAAAATAATTGTTAAGTGGGCAGCCTTTCACCAGAAAATAATCTAAAAGTGAGCAGCATAAGCATTTCCCCAGAAAATAATCTTAAAGTGAGCAGTATAAACATTTCACCAGAAAATAATCGTGAAGTGGGCAGCATTTCACTAGAAAATAATTGCAAAGTGGGCAGCATTTCACCAGAAATTATTGTAAACTGGGCAGCATTTCACCAGAAAATAATCGTAAAGTGAGCAGCATTTCATCAGAAATTAATTGTAAAGTGGGCAGCATAAGCATTTCACCAGAAAATACTCGTAAAATGAGCAACATTTCACCAGAAATTAATCGTAAAGTGGGAAGCATAAACATTTCACCAGAAAATAATTATAATGTGGGCAGCATTTCACCATAAAAAAAAAATCGTAATGTGGGCAGCATTTCACCAGAAAATAATGACTCAAAAAAAATAGTTGACTCACCTGGCAGAAGTCTACTCTGCCCCAACCATCCTTGTGTAGCAAATCTCCCACACTGACAGGCAGAGAGCAGGGCTATGGGAAGATGGCACCCGAAGCCCAGTACTGCTTACACAAATAGTCTCCAGTGCAGGGCTTCAGACGCCATCTTCCCGTAGCCCTGCTCTGCCTCCCGGGAAGACTCCTGAAGGCTGAGGTGAGCTGTGGGTTCTGGGAAAGAACTGGCTAACTCTAATAGACACCGCGGCCAGCTCAACACCTTAGGGGTCCACAATTGGGCAGCAGCGCCCTGCACATGGCGCTTCTGCCCCCCCCCAAAATGGCATCTCTGCAGCTGAAGGGGTTGCAGCCCCTATAGTTACACCCCTGGCTCATCTGGCTATACATGGTCTGTAGGCATACTGGAGATCTTCGTAGTACTGTACAATATGATGGCTTGCATACAGGGCAGAATTGTGGTTAGCATCTCGCTGACCATTTGGTACTGGTAGTGTCTATAAATTTAAAGCGTGAGTGAAGATAAAAAAAAAAAAAAAAAAAAAAAAAAAAAAAAGTGATTCACTTAAGCCAGCCCCTTGCAGCCGTCCTGTCCTGCGCTGGTCAACGATCCTCCATTCCCCCGCCGCCAGCTAGTTTCAGTTTCACTGACAGGCCACTGCGACTGAGCAGCTCTGGCCACGTGTATCTTTGCTCACGTTCCTGTGCGCAATAGCGTCCTGCGCAGGCCATGGTTGCAGACGGGAACACGAACAAGGCTACTAGTGGCAGGGCTGCAAAGGCGCAGTGGCCCATTGACTTACAAGTCGACCAAACTGAAACTAGTTGGCGGCGAGAGAATGGAGAATGGTAGAGGACCGGCATGGGACAGGAAGGCTGCAAGGGGCTGGCAGAAGCCCCAGGTAAGTAAAACTCTGTTTTTGTTTTTTTTTATTTTCCGTTCTGCTTTAATGGCTCATCATGGCTGTACTGCCTGTAGGCAGCAGACATGCAATTTGATGGTCAGGCTATCAAATGCCTGCCATTGCCTACAGAGAGACAGTACAGGCATGATGAGCAATCAGATCTGGGGACACTACCAATTATGCCATGGCATGAATGCTGAAGAACAGAAAGTGTCACTTACTTTGAGTGAGTTTCTGCCTCTCTGGTCTGTGTCCTCCTCGCCTGAGTGCCACTGCCACCACAGCAAGTCAGTCTCCACAGACCAGGGAGCACTGTGTCACACATGTCTGCCACATGTGCACAGACAGCCTCAAGCCCCCAAGTATACACACGGGGGGCGGAGCTTTAGCGTACATAGAGCAGAGCTATCTCTCCTACAGGGCTGCTTTGATCACCTCCTCCCTGCCTGTCACAGTGTCACTTGAACAGACATCCTGGCTGGCACGCTGCTTTTGTGTATCTGACAGGAGAGGGGGCGGAGCTTTAGCGTATATAGAGCCGGGCTATCTCTCCTACAGGACAGCTTTGATCGCCCCCCTCCCCGCCTGTCACTGTCTTGAATAGACATCCTGGCACCAGCACACTGCTTTTGTTTTGTGTGTCTATCAGTTGAGGGGGGGGCGGAGCGGAGCTTTTTTTTTTTTTTGCCTACCTCCACTCGACTCCTTGTCTCTCTATCCCCCTCGTTCAGGTTCAGGGCTCTGGGTGCAAGCAGACTAATTTCACTGCGGCTGCCTGTTCAAGTGTTGCCCGCCTCGCTCTGGCCGTCCACGTGGTTGCTCGAGTCCCAGACAGGAGTCCCATCCCAGCGGGCAGCAAAGTCTGAAAAGTCGCCTATGCACACAGCTGCTGCTCACTTGCAAGTTGCAGCTCTGCGTGCAGGCATGAGAGCGGGACAGACTGACTGTATTGTGTGCAACTAGCCGCCCGCCCCTCACTGTAGTTGCGGCCACCGGATAAAGGCGCAAGTGGGCGGGGCGAGCGGCGCTGTTATGGAGGATCGCTTTTAATGTATTTAATTGTGAAGGGGACATTATTTAAACCCGCCCTTGCCCAATCAGGCGCCTGTAGGCACGTGCCTACAGTGCCTTATGGTAAATCCGGCCCTGGGTGCGCACCATGTCGAGAGTGCAGGCCATGGCGGTTTTCAAGCCCATATGGTCGCCGTGCTGAGGTAGCTCAATGACAGAACAGTGACTGTCCAGCTGATCGAATTTGGTCTTACATATAGTTATTTGGGTTGAAAAAAGACATACGTGGTATGTCCACAATGAAGCAGCCAGAAAAATTAGGCAGGCATGTACACGCACCAGAAAAATTGCTACAGTGGCCGCTGCTAGCAGCGGTCTTAAAAATTCAGGAATCTGCCTGGAGTCCTGGACCCTGTAGGCCTGCAGGCAGAGATGCTGTGTGGGGAGCGACTTATTTTAGTCTTGGGGCAGGCAGTCACACTGCGTGAAGGCAGTGAAGGCATGCTGTGTGTGAGGACTGAATTAGTCTTCGGGCAGGCCTGACCGTGCTTTGCAGACCACGTGGACAGATGGACCCTTGACCCAACGCTGTGTGCCAGAGATGACACCACTTGTCTTTCAACATCACGGTACAGTTTGGGTATCACCTTTTTTGAGAAATAATTGTGGCCTGTTATCTTCCACTGCGGTGTGTGGCTTTGCTTTTGTGTGCTGCTTTTCCTCAGGTGGTCATCCCATTGCAGCTTGTGCTTTGTCATCATGTGCCTTCGTAAGGAAGTTGTCCCTACATGGGTCTTGGTCTTTCCATGGCTCAATTTTTAATGGCAGAGAGTACTGATGGCATTGCTCTCATCCGAGGCAGACACACAAAAACATTTCCACACCGCTGAGCCCTGGGGTGATGGCACTTTGGTGGTGGCGGCCGACTGAGTGTTAAGTGTGGTGCCAGAATCAGAGCAGGAGGAGGAAGATATGTAAATGTGTAGACAAATGTGTGCTGCAGGGCATTTCTGCTGTGGAACACAATGGACAGCAACATATCAGTCATGTATGAAGGGGCCCATAGTAAACTTTCTACATGTATTTTCCACATACATTTACCAATGTGTTAAAATGCAAGTAAGTGGACATAGAGTGAATGCATCCTTAATGTAGCCATACATCCAGCGATGATGGGCAGATTCGACCATTAGAGACAAATCTCTCTGATCGAATCTGATTAGAGAGATTTGTTGGCTGTCTATACACTGCAGGCTGATTCCCGATCAATTTCAGCATGAAATCTCTCTCAAATCGTCCAAGCAAAGACAAAAACAAAGACAAAGACAGCATATACATTATGCATCAAAGCTATTACTATGGATCAATGAATAACACACACCAACCATTTGTAAAAGCAAAAAACTATTTGGGCTGCAATGACATAAGGCTAATACTGCAACAGTTCTTAGCTAGGTCACATAAGATTCATATGTCCAGCATGTCACCAGTAGTGATGCTCAAATACCCCTTTTCAAAATTCGAGTTAGGTCGAATTCGAATAGTAAATTATTCGAGGTCAGTCGAATATTCGAGTCGAATAATTTTTACTATTCGATTCGACCTCGGACTTCGAGCTCACTATTCGAGTCGGTATTCGAGCTCACTATTCGAGCTGACTATTCGAATTGGCCTTAAATAGCTTCCAACACTTGTTTTGAGGGTGAATGATGCAAGAAACATCTTTTTTTCCAAGTAACAACAGCAAGTGATTATGTGGGGATGTTCCTTTAAAAAAAATGTGGAAAGAGAAGTTGTGTCCTTAATTTTGTTCAGTAGTGTTACTGTATATACTTGTTCTTCTTCTTCTTTATCTTTCTTCTTCTTCTTCTAGATCTTCTTCTTCTATATCTTCTTCTTCTTCTTCTATATTGTCTTCTTCTTCTTCTTCTTCTTCTTCTTCATCATCTTCTTCTTCTTCATCATCATCTTCTTCTTCTTCTTCATCATCTTCTTCTTCATCTTCATCTTCTTCATCTTCTTCTTCTTCTTCATCTTCATCTTCTTCATCTTCTTCTTCTTCATCTTCATCTTCTTCATCTTCTTCTTCTTCATCTTCTTCTTCTTCTTCATCTTCTTCTTCTTCTTCTTCATCTTCTTCTTCTTCTTCTTCTTCTTCTTCTTCTTCTTCTTCTTCTTCTTCATCTTCTTCATCATCTTCTTCATCTTCTTCTTCTTCTTCTTCATCTTCTTCTTCTTCATCTTCTTCATCTTCTTCATCTTCTTCTTCTTTTTCATCTTCTTCTTCATCATCTTCTTCATCTTCTTCTTCATCTTCATCTTCTCCTTCTCCTTCTTTTTCAATATCGTCTTCTTCTTCTTCACGTATTTCTCTTTTCAATTTTTTTTTCAAAGAAATGCAGCTATTTTTGAGCGTAACAAATAGCTGGTGGGCGCACGCATGTTGGAAGCGCCATTGTATGTGCTCCCTGGCAGTGGAAACACAAAGACAGCAGGAGGTAAATTCAGCAGCAGGAGGAGGAGGATGAGTGTGTGGCAGCAGGCAGTCAATGAGGCAGGCAGCTCGCCGTGACATAATAGCCCTGGTACCTAGCGGTGATACCAGGGCTGTAAATAAACACAACAGGAGGTCCCAGACAGCGGTCGTGCAGCCCACATTGTGTCCAATACACAACTGGGACAACACAGTTTTCAACCCGGGCACCTCAGAAAAATTAAACCTTTTTTTTTTTTTTTTAATGGTTTGTTTGGTTTTGGTTTTGCAACCAATATAGCTATTGTTTGACGTAATAGCTGGTGGCAGAGTGGCAGCAGAAGGTAATTCTGTGTACCCTGGCAGTGGGAAACACAGACAGACAGCAACAGCAGCAGGAGGAATGGAGGAGTAATGTGAGCAGCTATTGTTTGACGTAATAGCTGGTGGCAGAGTGGCAGCAGAAGGTAAATCATCTGTGTAGTGTACCCTGGCAGTGGGAAACACAGACAGACAGCAGCAGCAGCAGCAGGAGGAGGTATGGAGGAGTAGTGTGAGTGTGGCAGCAGGTAGGCAGCGTGACATAATAGCCCTGGTACCTAGCGGTGATACCAGGGCTGTAAATAAACACAACAGGAGGTCCCAGACAGCGGTCGTGCAGCCCACATTGTGTCCAATACACAACTGGGACAACACAGTTTTCAACCCGGGCACCTCAGAAAAATTAAACCTTTTTTTTTTTAATGGTTTGTTTGGTTTTGGTTTTGCAACCAATATAGCTATTGTTTGACGTAATAGCTGGTGGCAGAGTGGCAGCAGAAGGTAATTCTGTGTACCCTGGCAGTGGGAAACACAGACAGACAGCAACAGCAGCAGGAGGAATGGAGGAGTAATGTGAGCAGCTATTGTTTGACGTAATAGCTGGTGGCAGAGTGGCAGCAGAAGGTAAATCATCTGTGTAGTGTACCCTGGCAGTGGGAAACACAGACAGACAGCAGCAGCAGCAGCAGGAGGAGGTATGGAGGAGTAGTGTGAGTGTGGCAGCAGGTAGGCAGCGTGACATAATAGCCCTGGTACCTAGCGGTGATACCAGGGCTGTAAATAAACACAACAGGAGGTCCCAGACAGCGGTCGTGCAGCCCACATTGTGTCCAATACACAACTGGGACAACACAGTTTTCAACCCGGGCACCTCAGAAAAATTAAACCTTTTTTTTTTTTTAATGGTTTGTTTGGTTTTGGTTTTGCAACCAATATAGCTATTGTTTGACGTAATAGCTGGTGGCAGAGTGGCAGCAGAAGGTAATTCTGTGTACCCTGGCAGTGGGAAACACAGACAGACAGCAACAGCAGCAGGAGGAGGAATGGAGGAGTAGGCGAGCAGCTATTGTTTGACGTAATAGCTGGTGGCAGAGTGGCAGCAGAAGGTAAATCATCTGTGTACCCTGGCAGTGGGAAACACAGACAGACAGCAGCAGCAGCAGCAGGAGGAGGTATGGAGGAGCAGTGTGAGTGTGGCAGCAGGTAGGCAGCGTGACATAATAGCCCTGGTACCTAGCGGTGATACCAGGGCTGTAAATAAACACAACAGGAGGTCCCAGACAGCGGTCGTGCAGCCCACATTGTGTCCAATACACAACTGGGACAACACAGTTTTCAACCCGGGCACCTCAGAAAAATTAAACCTTTTTTTTTTTTTTATGGTTTTTTGGTTTTTGGTTTTGCAACCAATATAGCTATTGTTTGACGTAATAGCTGGTGGCAGAGTGGCAGCAGAAGAAGGTAATTCTGTGTACCCTGGCAGTGGGAAACACAGACAGACAGCAGAAGGGCAGTACACAGCAGCCCACTGTAGGTGTAAAATGTGTGGCTGCAGGCGACGTAATAGTCAAAGTGAACCAGGCTGGCTTAGTGAGCAGGAGCCAGGAGGTGGTAAAGGGTGGTAAGGCACATTAACGATGGTTCCGGCAGCCAGTTCATGTCCCCCTCTCGCCGACAACAGGGGCCAGGAACTCGCCTTCCACCCACGCCTGGTTCATCTTGAGAAACGTCAGTCTGTCCACAGACTTGTGAGACAGACGTGAGCGTTTCTCGGTGACCACGCCACCAGCTGCACTGAAGCAGCGCTCGGACAGCACGCTGGAAGGGGGGCAGGACAGCACTTCCAGGGCGTACTGCGCCAGCTCGCTCCAGATCTCCAGGCGCTTGACCCAATACTCCATGGGATCAACAGGGGCATCGCTGTCAAGCCCGCTGTACGACCCCATGTAGTCAGCCACCATGCGGGTCAGGTGCTGGCTGTGACCGGAGGAGGATGCTGCTGCATGCATCTCCTCTCTAGTCACTGCTGCCGGAGCCTCTACAGTCCTGTAGAGCTCGTGGCTGAGAGACAGCAGGTCTGTGGGGCGCTTGCTGCTGCTGGATGCAGGCACCTGCTGCTGCCTCTGTGCTGGCTGCTGGACAGTGGGGGTGGAAGGCTGGGGGAAGGCTTCCTCCAAGCGCTCAACAAGGGCCTGCTGCAAGCTCCTTATTTGTTGCGCTGGGTCTCCTCCTGCAGGCGGCAGGAACTGGCTCAACTTCCCCTTGAGGCGTGGGTCCAACATCATGCTGATCCAGATGTCCTCCCTCTGCTTCATCTGGATCACCCTGGGGTCCCTGCGCAGGCACGTCAGCATGTGCGCTGCCATTGGGAAGAGGCGGGCCACGTCTGCTGGCACATCGACGTCAGTGCTGTCCTCATCCTCCTCCTCTGCCGCCTCATCCTCTCTCCACCCCCGCACCAACTCAGCTGCGCTGTGCTGATCCCCCTCATCAGCAGCCAGGTCAGGGACCTCCACCAAGTCCTCCTCCTCCTCCCCCTCAGAGGTGGACTGCGCAGCTGGTTGCCGCTCCTGCTGGTCCAAGGCTGCCGCTCCCTGTTCCAGCAAAGCATCGAGGGCCCTGTTCAGCAGAGAAACCAGGGGCACCCACTCGCAGACCATAGCATGGTCCCTGCTCACCATGTTTGTGGCCTGCAGGAAGGGAGCCAGCACAAAGCACACCTGCTGCATGTGCCTCCAGTCATCATCGGGGACGATGGACGGGATGTTGCTTGTCTTGTCCCTTCTCTGAGCGGCGGAAACAGTGGCCAGGGCAAGGTACTGTTTGACAGCGCGCCTCTGTTCAACTAGACGCTCCAACATCGCCAGGGTGGAGTTCCAGCGAGTCGGAACGTCAAGGATCAGCCGATGGCGTGGCAGATCCAGCTCCTTTTGCACGTCTTCCAGGCTCGCACAGGCTGCAGCCGAGCGCCGGAAGTGACGCACAACATTCCTTGCTGTTTCCAGCAGTTCGCCCATCCCCTGGTAGGTGCGCAGGAACTTCTGCACCACCAGGTTCAGCACGTGGGCAAGACAGGGGATGTGGGTCAGGTTTCCCCTGTCTATTGCGGCAACCAGATTGGCCCCATTGTCGGCCACCACCTCTCCGACTCTGAGGCCTCTGGGGGTCAGCCAAATCCTCTCCTGCTCCTGGAGTTTGGCCAACACATGGGTTGCCGTCAGCTTGGTCTTCCCAAGGCTGACCAAGTGCAGCAGCGCTTGGCAGTGGCGGGCCTTCACGCTGCTGCTGAGGCGGGGGGTTTGGCCAGGTGTGCCGGAGGATGGCAGAGGATCGGAGGAACCTGCTGCAGTTCCCCTGAGCCTGCGGGGTGGCACCACCCACTGTGTTGCTGCTGCTGCTGTGCCCGCTGCTGCTCTCCCATCCTCACCCCCTTCCACCAAGCTGACCCAGTGGACAGTGAAGGACAGGTAGCGGCCTGTCCCGAAGCGGCTGCTCCAGGAGTCCATGGTGACGTGGACCCTTTCACCAACCGCGTGCTCCAGCCCTCGCTCCACATTGGCCATCACAAAGCGGTGCAGTGCAGGAATGGCCTTGCGGGCAAAGAAGTGTCTGCTGGGGAGCTGCCAGTCTGGGGCTGCGCAAGCAAGCAGCGCACGAATGTCGCTCCCCTCCTGCACGAGCGTGTACGGCAGGAGTTGGGAGCACATGGCCCGTGCCAGCAAGCCGTTCAGCTGCCGCACGCGACGGCTGCTGGGAGGCAGAGCCCTAACCACCCCCTGGAAGGACTCGCTCAAAAGGCTCTGGCGTCGCCTTTTGCTAGCACGGGAATCAGCGGAGACAGCAGAGGAGGCCACTGAGGACTGGCTGCCAGAACAGGCCTCAGTGTCGGCGGCAGGAGTTGCAGAGGGGGGAGGAGCAGTGCGTTTCCGCACTCCTGCTGGTGCTGCTGGAGGAGCAGGAGGGCGGGTGGCTGCTGTTGCTGCTGCTGCTGCTGAAGGCTGTGCAGTGATGGGTGTGGTGCCACTGCCAGCACCAGATGCCTTCAGCCTCTGGAACTCCTCATGCTGGTGGAAATGTTTAGCCGCAAGGTGGTTGATGAGCGAGCTGGTGCAGAACTTTAAGGGGTCTGCACCTCTGCTCAACTTCCGCTGACAGTGGTTGCAAGTGGCGTACTTGCTGTACACAGTGGGCATGGTGAAATATCGCCAGATTGGTGACTTAAACATCCCCCTACGGCATGGAAGCGCTGCTGCCTGTCTCCCTGTGGTGGTTGGGGGGGGGCTTGGGGGGCTTGGGTGCGGCTGGTGGTGGTACTGGCAGATGCTGCTGCTGCTGCTGCTGAGCCTGAGACACCAGCAGGCTGTGGGACCTGCCTACTGCTGCTGCCAATGCTTGCAATGATGCGCCTCCTTGCAAGGCCCACAAGAGCATCCTCCTCCTCCTCCTCAGAGCTGCTGAGGACGACATCCCCTGGAGGTGGTGGCACCCAGTCTCTGTCTGTCACCGGGTCATCATCATCCTCCCCCTCCTGAAACATGTCCTGCTGGGATGAGGACCCCCCAAACTCCTCTCCTAATGCATGGATGGGCTGCTTGACTGTCGCCACAGTCTTGCTGTCCAATCCCTCATCCCCCAAAGTGCCCATCAGCATCTCCTCCTCAAAATCGCCAACAACAGCAGACAATTGACTCATGATGCCTGGGGTCAAAAGACTGCTGAATGACAGGTCGCCAACTGACGGTGAACTGGCCTCCTCCCCAGGCCCTGCTGGGCAGCTGCTGCGAACAGGGGTGGTGGTGGTGGTGGTGGTGGTGAGGGTGGAGGCCTCGGATGCAGAGCTGATGGCGGGCTGCTCATCCTCCGTCATGAGTTGCACCACAGTGTCTGCATCCTTTTCCTCAATGGGACGTTTCCGACCCGGCTGGAGGAAAATGGGAGCAGGTGCTACACGCTGCTGCTGCTGTGTCTCTGCAGCGTGAGTTGCAGATGCTCCTGCTGGGCGGCGCCCAAGGCGTCCACGGCCAGTGGCTATGGGAGGAATGTTAGCCACTGACGCTGCTGCTGCTGCTGCGGAACTGTGCATGGTGGCGCGCCCGCGGCCGCGGCTTGCCACAATGCTGCTCCCTCTCCTCCTGATTCCCTTGCTGCCCTTGCCCTTGCCCAAACCGCGCTGGCTGCCACTTCCAGACATCTTCAATGTTTTGGGCGTATAGACAAAAGTTTTTTAAAAGGGCGGGTGAAAAGTGGGGTACTTTAATGGAGTGGGTTGGTTGGTGAGGTGACTGAGTGAGTGTCCCCTAGTACAGTAAGTAAGTAGTAACAGTCAGGAAGTACAACTAGCAGTTACAATAATCAGTAGTAATCACAAGTAAATTTAGTGTGTGTACACTCAGACAGTGAGTGCACGCACGCAGGAGCTAGTAGCCTATGAACACAGTGACTGAGTGTCCTAGACTCCTAGTACAGTAAGAGTAAGTAGTAACAGTAAGTAGAACTAACTAATTACAATAATCAATCAGCGATCAGAAGGAAATAGAGTGTGGGTGGTGTGTGTACACTCAGACAGTGAGTGCACGCACGCAGGAGCTAGTAGCCTATGGACAGTGACTGAGTGTCCTAGACTCCTAGTACAGTAAGAGTAAGTAGTAACAGTAAGTACAACTAACTAATTACGATAATCAATCAGCGATCAGAAGGAAATGGAGTGTGGGTGTGTGTACACTCAGACAGTGAGTGCACGCACGCAGGAGCTAGTAGCCTATGAACACAGTGACTGAGTGTCCTAGACTCCTAGTACAGTAAGAGTAAGTAGTAACAGTAAGTAGAACTAACTAATTACAATAATCAATCAGCGATCAGAAGGAAATAGAGTGTGGGTGGTGTGTGTACACTCAGACAGTGAGTGCACGCACGCAGGAGCTAGTAGCCTATGGACAGTGACTGAGTGTCCTAGACTCCTAGTACAGTAAGAGTAAGTAGTAACAGTAAGTACAACTAACTAATTACGATAATCAATCAGCGATCAGAAGGAAATGGAGTGTGGGTGTGTGTACACTCAGACAGTGAGTGCACGCACGCAGGAGCTAGTAGCCTATGAACACAGTGACTGAGTGTCCTAGACTCCTAGTACAGTAAGAGTAAGTAGTAACAGTAAGTAGAACTAACTAATTACAATAATCAATCAGCGATCAGAAGGAAATAGAGTGTGGGTGGTGTGTGTACACTCAGACAGTGAGTGCACGCACGCAGGAGCTAGTAGCCTATGGACAGTGACTGAGTGTCCTAGACTCCTAGTACAGTAAGAGTAAGTAGTAACAGTAAGTACAACTAACTAATTACGATAATCAATCAGCGATCAGAAGGAAATGGAGTGTGGGTGTGTGTACACTCAGACAGTGAGTGCACGCACGCAGGAGCTAGTAGCCTATGAACACAGTGACTGAGTGTCCTAGACTCCTAGTACAGTAAGAGTAAGTAGTAACAGTAAGTAGAACTAACTAATTACAATAATCAATCAGCGATCAGAAGGAAATAGAGTGTGGGTGGTGTGTGTACACTCAGACAGTGAGTGCACGCACGCAGGAGCTAGTAGCCTATGGACAGTGACTGAGTGTCCTAGACTCCTAGTACAGTAAGAGTAAGTAGTAACAGTAAGTACAACTAACTAATTACGATAATCAATCAGCGATCAGAAGGAAATGGAGTGTGGGTGTGTGTACACTCAGACAGTGAGTGCACGCACGCAGGAGCTAGTAGCCTATGAACACAGTGACTGAGTGTCCTAGACTCCTAGTACAGTAAGAGTAAGTAGTAACAGTAAGTAAGTAGAACTAACTAATTACGATAATCAATCAGCGATCAGAAGGAAATAGAGTGTGTGTTGTGTGTGTACACTCAGACAGTGAGTGCACGCACGCAGGAGCTAGTAGCCTATGGACAGTGACTGAGTGTCCTAGACTCCTAGTACAGTAAGAGTAAGTAGTAACAGTAAGTACAACTAACTAATTACGATAATCAATCAGCGATCAGAAGGAAATAGAGTGTGTGTTGTGTGTGTACACTCAGACAGTGAGTGCAGTGCGCACACGCAGGAGCTAGTAGCCTATATGAACAGTGACAGTGAGTGTCCCTACGGGTACAGTAAGAGTAAGTACTAAGTAGTAAGTAAGTACAACTAACTAACAATAATCTATCAGTAATCAGAAGGAAATAGAGTGTGTGTACACACAGACAGTGAGTGAGTGCACACACGCAGGAGCTAGCTAGTAGCCTATAAACAGTGACAGTCAGTGAGTGTCCTACTCCTAGTACAGTATAACTACAATACTATTAGTAAAGGACAGCAGAAATACTGGTATAGATGAGAGAAATAAACAGAGGACAGCTGCCCACAGAGGCAAGGCCCCCCTGAGGCCTAAACCTGTAAGCTTGCAGCAGCTGCCTGTCTCTAATGTAACACACAAGCTACTAACTAAAATACAATGTCTAAATAACTAACAACAATATAGGTGTGTATAGGAGGTGTATGTGAGCAAAAACGCTAGGTAAATGACCACAATAGAGCTCTTGCTAAGCCAAAGCACAAAGGAGCAACTCTCTCTCTGTACAAGTCTCAGGCAAGCACGGAGAAACGTAACATGGCGGCCGCTATTTATAGGGTAGGGGCTGGCCAGGGTCCCCCTCTGTGATTGGCTGCCGTCAGAGGGCCTGGGAGCCCTCTGATTGGCTCTAAGGACATCAATCTGGGCTATGACGCTATTCGAGCTCGGTACCGAGCTCGAATAGCGCCGGGTTGCTCGAATAGCTCGAATAGTGAATGGGCTATTCGAGTGTACTCGGATAGCCCATTCGAATAGCTCCAGCTATTCGGAGCTCGAATACCGAGCTCGAATAGCTGAAAAAGAGCTCGAATATTCGAGCTACTCGAATATTCGAGCTCTGCTGAGCACCACTGGTCACCAGTCAGTCTTGATCCACTGACTTGCAGTGCAGTGCTTGCTGTAGGGCAGTGTAAAGACCAATAGATACCTTGCTGCAAACAAATTTGATAAAAATAAAACTGGCATTGTACAAACTCCTGCAGTTTATTGCAAGCTAAGCCCTCCATTTTAACATTAAGGGAACCTTAACTGAAAGGTATATGGATGTTTCCTTTTAAACAATACCAGTTGCTTGGCAGTCCTGCTGATCTATTTGGCTGTAGCAGTGGCTGAATCACAAACATGAAACAAGCATGCAGCTAATCCAGTCTGACTTTAGTCAGAGCTTCTGATCTGCATGCTTGTTGAGGGGCTGTGGATAAAAATATTAGAGACACAGGATCAGCGGGAGAATTTTGAATTTTGAAGTGCAAACAGTTAATATTGGCATATGTTGCTTGACTAGTCACACCCCTTTACTACTTACCTTGGTCTAATGTATTTAATGTCCATTAATGATGGCACCACCACAGGAAATAGCCTCAAAGTACACATTTCTGGCTTCATGAAGTATTGCTTATGGACATTATCACTCACCTGACACATACAAGACACTTCACTGATACACATTTTGTTCTACTTTACTCCCGTTATTCTTTCTTTCTTTCTTTCTTTTTTCCTCAGAAATCTGCTGACAATTTTGTGAAACTTTCATGGTTTTGACACTGACCTTGTAAGTAAACAAGATGAGCTATCATCAGTCACAGAAAAAATAGCTCATATAAGAACCCAAGGCAACTCATGTACTACTGTTTATGATTTCCAGCTACCAGATAGTTTAAATCATGTTCACATCCTACAAACAGCATAAAAAAGATGTAACTGTATCCAGACCACTAGTTTGTGCTGGGTACAAAATATCATCTGATTTTGCTATATATAGTCTTGCTCATAGTGAACATTATTATCACACATTATATGCTAGGCATTGTTGCAACACCCAACAATTAGACAGTAATTGTGACAGAAGTTTTAATGACAATAGTGGCCTATTTCTGCAGTGTCAATCTAATATTCAAATCCCTACTATTTAACAAATCAGATCCCCTTTAAATCACTCCCCAAATAGTGCACCCATTTGCAGCGATATCCCTTATAGTTCTGCATTCTTGTTCCAACCATGGAGTGGAGACATCCTCCAGATTTCAGGAAACTGTGTAGTGACATTAAAAGTGCCCATGCTGAGTATGTGAGACTGTGGTGGAATGCACATAGTCTGGAGAACTATAAAAGGGAAGGCATCTTTCCCAGAGGTCTGAGAGTTCAGATTTTCCCCTCTTGGGAGGTTAATGAACAAGAAAAACAAGATTGGGAATTGGGTCTTGGAAAATGCTCCATCATCATTATAGACATGTTACTTAAACATGATAAAGAATTATTGCCTAAATTGAAAGAAAAAATTAATAAATTATTAACCCAACTGAATAGATTTGACAGTGCCAGGTTCGTTCAACCTTTCCTCAATCAATTGAGTAAGGATGTTCAACAGGTGGAGAAAAATACTATTGAGGGCAAAAAGAATAAATTGTTGCGTGATAGAGATGACTATACGTCTGGTAGAGCTTTCCGGTGGAAACACCGTGGAAATAGAAAGGGTCAGAGATATGATTATCCTAGACGACCGAGAAAACCTAAGCAACCCAGGAAAGGGAATCCAAGTGGTATCATTACACCAGATATCCCACAATATACACCTATCTCGGAGTCTAGTACAGATTTTTTGGACACAGAAAGCGAGGCAGAAGGGGCGGCCTCGCTTTTAAGAGAAAGAGGGATAAACAGCCCCGTGGACATTACCAACAAGAGGAGGAAGCTACATGTGAGTCCAGAATAGGGGAGGAGACCAATAAGTTACAGATTATCAATTTAACCCAGCATCAACTGACTCCTGCACAATTGGGTGTGTTACAAAAAGGCCTCAATTTCTCGCCCACGAGAAATATGGATATCTTTGAGGTGGTAAAGGATCTTTATTTGTTTTGTCGGAGATTAGCACTTAAGCGGATGTACCATCGGGAGATTGGGGAAGTTGATACAAGAACACAACAGGCCATTGACCTACTTGATTCTAATGATAGACAGGTCCTTACAGATCTAATGGACCTACTAAATGAAAATGAAAGTGGTGTATCATCAAGTGAGAATACTAATACATCAAGAGGTAAGTTCAGACCACGCTCAACTTTTTTGCCTAATTTGTCGCTTTTCCCTCCTATAAAAATATTCTTTGATTTGGTTGTGCAGGATATTGAACATATGAATTTGCAGTTACCACAGGTATACAACTTGAGTAGGGAGGAAAATCAAGCCATTAAGGAACTTACCCAGAGGGATGATTTTATCATCAGGGAGGCGGACAAGGGGGGCAATGTTGTTTTATGGCCAACACAGGATTACATTGAGGAAGTTTTGAGACAACTCAACAATAAAAAATACTATAGACGCTTACCTGGTAATCCAACAGGCGTTTTTAAAAACATGTTGAACTCACTTCTAGATGATGCCAAGGACAGGGGGATAATTTCCCAAAAGGAGAGGTCATTTTTGACTACTAATGAACCGGTGTTGCCTACCTTTTATTTGCTACCTAAGGTACATAAGGATCTGAACCATCCCCCGGGCCGTCCAATAGTCTCGGGGATTGGAAGCCTCATTGAAAAGAGTTGTAGCTTTATTGACTTTTTTCTTCAGGAACATGTAATAACATTGGACTCATACATACGTGACTCCTTAGATTTGATTACAAAATTGAATCACGTCTCTGTCCCTTCAGGTACTTTGTTTATTACATTGGACGTAGAATCGCTCTACACAAACATCCGGCATGAGGACGCTTGTCGGGCTGTGCAGTATTTTCTCTCTATGACAACCACAGGTAGGGTGGAGTTTAATATGTTTTTGATTGACCTTTTGGGTTTTATATTGTCCCACAATTTTTTTACATTCGATGGTCAGTTCTATTTACAGACGCATGGTGTGTCTATGGGCGCCAAGTGTGCTCCGGCCATAGCCAATCTATTTTTGGGATGGTGGGAGAGAGAGTATGTCTGGGGCCCCACCCTGGAACGGTACCACCCCCACTTGTTGGGGTGGTACCGTTTTATAGATGACATATTGATTTTGTGGGAGGGCCCTGAAAACTTGGCGAGAGAATTTGTTTCTAAATTAGGAAACAATGATATGAACATCGTGCTGACTTCACACTACTCAAAAGACTCAGTTGATTTCTTAGATTTACATCTTTATTTTACAGAAACCGGACAGATTGGGAGTACTTTATTTCGTAAATCAACTGCTGTAAATGGTTTACTCCACTATGGCTCCTTCCATACCTCACAACTCAAGAACAACATCCCGACGGGTCAATTCTTACGACTTCGAAGGAATTGTTCAGACGATCAGGAGTTCAGATGGCAGGCTACAGAATTGGAGGCAAGATTTTTACAGCGAGGATATCCCAAAGGTATAGTCAAGAAGGCTTATCAGAGAGCATTATACTCCACAAGGGAGTCCTTATTGTATGGTAAAAAAAGAAAAACTGACAATTTGGTGAGAATATGTACTCCATTTAACACCCATTGGAGTGATTTAAGGGCAGTGCTTTCAAAACATTGGCCAATTTTACATACAGACCCAGTTCTAAAGAATTATATCACGGACAGGCCATCGTTGACAGCCAAGAGGGCTCCTAATTTGAAAGACCGTTTGTGTAGGAGCCATTTCCAGAGGTCTTCCAACACAGGTCATGGAGTAACAGGGAGTTACCCATGTGGTCGCTGCAGTATTTGTCCGCTTATGACACCAACAAGAGAGGTCCGCAATCCGAGGACCAACAGATTGCACCAAGTTAGAGAATTTATTAACTGCCAAACAGAGGCAGTGGTGTATTTGTTGAGGTGCCCTTGCAACTTGTTTTATGTTGGACAAACCAAAAACAAACTTAAGACAAGGATACAAAAGCACCTCTCGACCATTCGTTTGGCTGAGAGGGATGCTGCGGAGGGGAAAATGCTGACATCGGTTGCGGACCATGCATTACGAGTCCATGCGGGCTCTACTGTGGGATGGACTGTTTGTGGTCTAAAACGTGTCATTTTGTCTTCTAGGGGCGGTAATGTGGTGGCTTCATTGCTGAGACAAGAAACCAAGTGGATCTATGACCTGGGGTCCAGATCACCGTTGGGTTTAAATGAGGACTTCTCTTTTGTGGGATTCTTGCACTGAAGACTAGTTGATGTTTTTGTAGGGGGAGGGGGACCCGTGGTGAGGGGGCCCTCCTCCTTTCCTCTTGTCCCTAATGTTATCTGTGTCACCTGTTGGTATATGGGGAGCACGTGTGTTTGACACTACATTTATGTTTTTATGCAATGATGCCCGAGCAGAGGATTTGTAAGTAGTCCTCATAACATGCGTTGCCACATGTGTGTGGTTTCTTTTGACTTAGACTGATGTGGCATGATATAGTGTGATATTTTTCTTAGTATTACTCTAGTAGAGGATTTGTGAGTAGTCCTCATGGCATGTTGATTACACTTGCTGTGATTTGTTCTCATTTGTTGATGTGGTTTGACGTGTTTGGACATCATTGATGGTTGTATATGCGCATTTTCAGAAATGTTTGTTATTGTTACTTTTCTGATATCTATATATCTTTTGTATTTTGTATTTTTTAGCAATTTATATTGGATTTTGCTGAATATACACCGTACTGATAATGACCAGAGTGAACAACATACCGTCTTCCTTCATAAATGGAGTGTTCCAGAACCGTGACCCCTTCCTGATTTTATTTGGCCTTTTATAACCACTTACCAGATTTTGTGAACATGTTGATTATGTTTCCTGTTTGAAATAGCTTTCCTTTGTAAACTCTTTTTTAGGTTGACCACATGGTGGCGATATTGGTCCACTTTACTGATATAAGTGATGGCAAATGGAATTATATACTGAATATTGTTGACTTTTTTGAATGTTTATACATTGATTGTATCTATATCTATTTCTGAGCCTTTGTCCTATTCTACATCTTCTTCGGCTTCTTTAGCCGTGTTTACCTGATCCAGAATCACGTTCTTTTAAATTACATCCCGGCAACTACATTTCCCAGAACCCTTAGAGGCAGGACAGGGAAGTGAGGTGGCGCTGTATAGCGCCATTGATACTTCACTGTTGTGCGCGGCCGCGCACATGACGCTCTGATAGGCACGCCCCTCGCCCGCCCACTTAGGTTCATCTATTTAAAATTGCCGGGACGCCATTTGAAACTTTAGCCCAGTGGAAGCTGCTGTATTTGAATAGCGGCGAATCGCGACGGCGGTTTCTGGACGCCATGGTTCTTCTACTCCACTAATCTCCTTGTGGTAAGTCCCAGCCTGCACCTTGGTGGGATAATTATCCCCTTACACGTGTTAATATACTCTGCACTTTTCTGACGTGTGTACGCCAGTCAATTCCTGCACACTGCACTTTATTCCTTTTTCCCCCCTCCTTTCTTTCACTCCCTTGTATGTACTTTTGCAATTGTTTCATTGTTTGCAATCAGCACTTTCTGCAACATTCGTTTTTGGCTGATACTTTCCAAATTAGGGTGTTATTAGGGTGTTATTTGTCATAATTGTCATATTCATGAGACAGGGGAGGTGCAATGATATTTTTCTCTCCCATTGCCCATTCATTATTGTATTGTGGAGTTTGTATTAAAGGTTATAATTGATCATGTAATTTAGTTACCCATAGTATCTGCGTACATGGCGATCCATATGTGTTTTTATGTGTTTTTAATGTTATCGTGAATAAAGATCATTATTATTGAGAATTGGTTTGGAGTGGTGCGGTGATTTAGGGAACTGCTGTTCTCGTTCTTTTGTCCAACCATGGAGTGTGCCCTCACATGTGTAACTTCCTCATACAGTGTCCCCTTATAACACCACCCCAATACTGTGCTTCCTCATACAGTGTTCCCCACTTCTATTGCCATCACCATATAGAGCCCCTAGTAGTATCACCCCTGCAAACTGCAGGAATCGGCAAGCGTAACATATTTGCTTCCTTCCTGTTCTCCTGTCCATTGCATGAGTTCTTTGTCCTTCTCCTCACATGCTAAGTTGTAACTAAATATCAAAAAGCCACCCAGCAAAACATTGACGGGTCCACCAATTGTCACACTGTTTCCTACCCCTGGTGACCCTCACAGCCTTGGGGCCAATCTTGCAAGAGTTATAAAACAAGTGTGGTCATTGTAATCATTATATATATATATATATATATATATATATATATATATATATATATTATAATTTTTATTTAATGTCCATATTTAACAAAAATATCCATGATAAATAAGAACATAATAAAAAAAATCATACACAAAGAGATAAGTAAACAACAACTTGTAATACACATAATGTCAATCATAACAGTTAGCAATAAGATATACATGTACAGTATACATACACACACAACATTGTAATCTTCACACCCATAACAAGTTTTGTTACTGGAGCTGTGGCAAGGGACACACGGGACTTGTAAGAGCTGGAAGAAGCCCCAGGTAAGTATAAATAGTCTTTTTAATTCACCTCGGGAGTCCTTTGGCTTCGCTGTCATGTTTCAGTGCTTATTATCCTAACAGCTCCCTCCCCGTCCATGTAAGTGTACTTGAAATATTCACAAATGGCCATAAATACCTTTATTTTGATGAGCAGTAATGGCGTTTATGTGCACTCCAGGAACCAAACCATCCAAACTTCACCTCTGGGGGTTGTTTCACTCTCTATTGAGCCCTATGGGACAAGTATTGAGTAACAACTTGCCCCCCCCCCTCATGTCCCGATTGGGTGGGGTGGTAATTAGCAACTCAGTCACATCCCATCTCTTAGAAGGCAGTAGAGATGGCTTGAACTTCAGATTTGGGGTTTGCGAACTGCGAACTTCCGCAAAAGTTTGAGTTCACGCGAACCGGGCGAACCGCCATAGACTTCAAAGGGCAGCCAAATTTTAAGACATACAAGGACTATTTCTAGCCAAAAAAAAGTGATGGAAAAGTTGTTTCAAGGGGTCTAACACCTGGAGGAGGGCATGCCAGAGTGGGATACGTCCTTCAGAAAATTACGTATTTGACGCAGGGTAGGGTTACAATCCCTAAAGGGCAGAAATCACATTGCATTGCTAAATTGGAGGCATAAAGTGCTTTAAAACAGAGAGAGTAAGTAAAACAGAGAGAAAGAGTATAGTAGAACTACAAAGCCCAGCAACTTACTGTGGACTGTATCCAGTGTGTGTTAAGGCCCATACACACGTCGGATTTTTCCGAACGACGGGTCGTTTGAACATCCCGTCGTTCAGTTGTCCGCACGCTAAATCGGGCGTGTGTACAGACTGTCGTTCGGGTGATAAGACTGGTTTTGAGCGATCCGCTGGACGTTCAAACGACCCGTCGTTTGGAAAAATCCGACGTGTGTATGGGCCTTAACCCACACAGACAGATATCAATAACAGATACAGTAGCAAGCTAAGCACAGCTTATGATAGACAGTGTGCTGGCTTTCCTGCAATAGTTAGAAGAGTATAGTAGATCTACAAGGCCCAGCAACTGAATGTGGCCTGTATGCAGTGTGTAACCCACACAGATATTAATGACGGATACAGTAGCAAGCTAAGCACAACTTATGATAGACAGTGTGCTGGCTTGCTTGCAATATATATATAGAAGCGTATAGTAGAACTACACACACACACACACACACACACACAGTGGCGTATCTGGGTAATATGGCGCCTATGGCAAACACTGAAATTGCGCCCCGCCCATCCGAGCCCCCTTCTGTAAAAACAGCACTATTTCTCACATACCCTTGTTGTTGACTGTTTTTTTTTTTTTTTATTGCGGGTTATCACTAGTTGCTTTTTTGGAAATACCTCTATTGCATTACTATTAAGTAGCCTTGTGCTTCAAAATTAAATAAATAGTCACATGCTTAGATAAAAAAAATCAAATGGTTACATGCCTCCAGATAAAAGAACCTGCATCCAGACAGGGCAATTTCTAGCCTTTTTTTAGTTACCCCAGGCAAGAAAACCTGTCCCCACCCCATGACACACACACACACACACACACACACACACACACACTTATATTCCATATGCCTATAGACCATACACCATGTGATACATGCTGCCATCATGTCCTTCAGGGAAAAAAAGTGCCGCAGAAGATGTCACTGCTATATAAATATGTAATAATAATAATAATATAGCGTGACACTAAAGTATGACTATGGGTAACGATTAGATTGTAAGCTCCTCTGGTGACAGTAAGTATGATCTTATTAAATACTTTATATTTAATAAGCATTAAATGCATTGCTAGAATGCCCCTGGCTACGCCTGTACTACCGGGTGGTTGCTATGGAATAAAGTAAGTATGGAGTGAACAGAGGATGCGCCACTTTTTTTTTTATTTCCATTCAACTGCTTCTAGTTGAAGCCACAAATGGGGAGTAGAGCAGGGCAAGGGAAGACAGTCTACCCAAACGTGTGAACTAATGGCATTCATTTTAACTTAACTAGGACTTCTTCCAGTCCCCTGTAGTTCATCAGGTCCCACGCTTTCCTCCCAGTCTGCTGCTGTGCCCCTCCGAATGATGGCCAACTGACCCCTGTTGCAGGCTACAGGACATATGAGGCCCCGATTGAGCTCCTGTGGTCGGGAGCATTCTGCGCATGTGCAGTTGCAAGCTTTACCAACTGTGCAGGTGCCAAACACGATCAAGGCCAGGGCCACACTGGGGAAGGGCATATGCAGTTGCCCATGATAGGGCTCAGTCGGCCAGCAAATGGAGGGGCACAACAGCAGAAAACACAACACAGTGCACCAGGAAGACAGTGAGAAATCTAAATGACAGGGCTGGAAGAAGCCTTAGATAAGTTAAATTGACTGGAGCTTTCATTCACATAAGGTTGCCTTTGGTTCCCTTTAATCTATTAGGGTCTACAAATTATACAAAATTAGACACATTAACTGCTAGGATAGTGGTAGGAGGAGGGTGTTAAAGGAAGGTGGCACACAGCATTAAACTTTTTTTTTTTTATTCAACACAACACTGTAAATAATCACCTCAGTCTACTGTCTGCAGGCTACAGCAGCAGAAGCTGGGCAGCACAATGTGGTGCTACTATACACTCAGTGATGTACCTACGCTGTCCTAACTGGCTGCTGCTGCCGGCTTACATATCCAATTCTTGGTTGCTGCCTGTCACAACGGATCGCCGATTCGCCACTACCGTCTGCCAGGATGATGTTTGCGGCGAAGTGACCCAGCATTGCCGGCATCAACAAGAACTCATGGCCGGAAGGAGAGGCGGCAGGTATCAATTTACTATTGGCCCTGCTGGGAGGGGCGGGTCTAAAAGACAGGAAGAGCTCCATATACTTTTGTTGCAAATACTAGCCCAGCCCTGGGGAGCGACCGGTACTAGAGGCTGAGAGTGGCAGGCTGGTGGCGAATACGAACGAGAGGCTAGAAGCGCGCCAACAGTGCGGGGGAAACCAGGGAACAAGAATTTTACCGGCATGTAGTTACCGCTGCTGCTCCCCCATCCCTGCATCGCTCAGACCTCAGAATCATGGGCGACCGCAGTGAGCAGAGGCCGCACAGTACCCAGACAGCTGCACTTCACGTGGAAATGTGCAGTGCTTTGTGTCCATGTGTACTGTACGCCCTCTGCTCACTACGGTTGCCCGTGATTCTGAGGTCTGAGCGATGCGGGGATGGGGGAGAAGCAGTGACGGATGGGCTGCGCACAGAGAGGCATCGGTGGTAGCACAGAAGGGGGGGGGGGCAAACATGGCGCCCATGGTGCTATGGCGCCCATGGCACTAGCCATGCCTGCACCCCTCTAGATACGCCTCTGCACACACACACACACACACACACACACACACACACACACACAAACAAATAGAACAATATGAGCCCTCAAAAGGGCTATTGATTTGGGGTGCTTTCAGCAATCAGCAATAAACAGAAGCACCTAGCTAACTGTCCCTGTGTCTGCAGCAATGTCTCTCCCTTCCACTCACTATCGTAGCACCAGACTGAGAACATGGCCGGCGCTGCTGCGTTTTTATAGGGGGGCAGGTGTCCGTGGGTGTGTGCAGCCTGATTTGCTGCCATGTGTCTGCTGACTGTGAAGTAGGGGGTCAAAGTTTATCCCAATGTCGAGGTATAGGGGGCGTATCGAACCGCCCTATTTGTTCACTACCTGCCACAAACGCGGACAGCTGATGTTCGCCGGGAACTGTTCGCCAGTGAACTGTTTGGGCCATCTCTAGAAGGCAGTGCAATTAGCATCGCAAGGAAATGAAGTGGAAATTAATGTTTTATTCCAGATACAAGTATTTAGGGTCATGTTTAAACATTTAACACTGTCTGGTGAAAGAGGAGGAAGTTTTTAATGTATGTAGTCTTGTAATCTAAACATTTATTTCTTAAAGGTAGCTATTGGTTACAGCACATCACCGCTCTGCACATTGTTATTAAATGAAACCTATAATTTCTGCAATACAAAAGACTAAAATAGCTTTTTGCACATTGCAAAAATGACTCCATAATTTCAGGCTGTATCTGTGCCATAAACCTGCTTCTTTGGATGCTCAAATGGGTGCTGAGGCATAAATGAATGATTTTCCGGAACCTGCCCACTATCCTAAAAGGAGTAATAACCCCTTTGTTTTGGTTCTGTGTCTGAAAGTGATAATATATCTTCTATAGTAAAGGAAAGCAACCAGAATTAATACGAAGGTTGCTATGCTGAATGAATTCTGATAATTTGAGCTGCTTGGCTGTAATACTTTTGTATCTGTTTTTACTTTTTCCAGGAGTACTGAAAATACAGTATAACATATAGTTTATACAGTAGACTATAACATATAGTATAGAGTATAACATGATGCAAATCAGAAACAGTGGATGCTACCCAGGGTTGGCCCGCCCATGAGGCGGGGTGAAACTTTTGCCTCAGGCGGCACTTCTGGGGGGGCGGCACCCGTCCGTCCGTGGGTGTGGGGGGCCGCCCGAGCTGGAGGGGATAGCGGTGGGTGGGGGGTCGGACCCCCCCTCCCTCGCCTGGGTCCCCCGTCCTCCGCTCCTCTCCAGCCTTAAAAAGTTACGTTGCTGCCTGCAGCTATTGTAAGAGGCAACGAGCGGGGATCACTCACTTCTTCCTCGTTCCAGAGTGCGCTCCACTGACGCCACTTCCCGGGCGGCGTAGCAGGAAATGAGCGCGAGGAAGTGGAGCGTGAGGAAGAGGTGAGTGATCCCCGCCCGTTGCCTCTTACAATAGCTGCAGACAGCAACGTAACTTTTTAAAGCTGGAGGGAAGCGGAGGACGGGGGACCCAGGCGAGGGAGGGGGGGGTCCGACCCCCCTCCCCGCCGCTAGGCCCAGTACCCCCTTCCTGCCCACTATCCCCTCCAGCTCGGGCGGCCCCCCACACCCACGGCTTGGGGGGGGCGGCGATTTCTTTAAAGATTGCCTCAGGCGGCAAAAAGTCTAGGGCCGGGCCTGATGCTACCATTCATTCAATACCTCCATATGCAGCACCAAGTGATCAATTATCATTATTATTATGGAATTAACATATTTCGTGGTTAATTAAAATGTACTGAAAACGTAAAATGAAAACATAAAATGTATATATCGCTTTATAATTCCATAATAATAATGATTGTTAAATTCAATTTAAAACAGTGTCTCTTGAAAGCATGAATTAAAAACAAAACAAACAGCTGACATCAGCTTCCCAGAAACACATACTCCTTCCCAGATAAACATACAGCTTAGATACATATACAGCTTAACGTGACCACAGCCTAAATAATGAGGAAATAACCCTCCCTTCTATGACCCAGCCCCGGGTTTTCAGTTTTAGGCGGTCTACTCTTGAAATACAGTTTGTAGGTAGGCTGTGGTTGGGTGTCCAGACACAAAGTCTAGAATCTTCAAGGTTAGTAAACAAATTCCTAAAGGTAGCAATGGATAGTGCCTCCTTAAAACCTGTCCTGTCCAGAATCTAGGCCTGTCTGGCTTCTGCAGCTTTGTATATATGTTACGGCCAGAACCCGAAGTGTGGCCACTTCGCGTTCTGGCCAGCCACTTCGGGTTCTGGCCGGCAAATGTGCGAAGTGGCCGCAGCGGAGCGGCCAATGTCAGAAATGTAATTACTACACTAAGCTACAATGTATGTTACGGCCGTCTCGCTGCGGCCAAATGTATAACAACTTGCTTAATTTCATTAAATATAGCCGGCGGCAATGTAATGGATGAAGCCGCCGGCTTTCGCACTGCCTCCTCCTCCTCCTCCCCCCCCCCCCCCCGCCTCTCCCTGCCTCCTATACGATACGGAGCAGCCGGCGGGGACACGCATGTCCCCGAGAGTCGTTCGTCGCGCCAGGGGAAGCAGAGCACCCGCTCTGCAAGAACGGCAGGATACCCCTGCCGCGACGAACGACTCCCCGCCGGCTGCTCCGTATCGTATAGGAGGCAGGGAGAGGAGAGAGGCGGGGGGGGGGGGTAGAGGAGGAGGCAGTGCGAAAGCCGGCGGCTTCATCCATTACATTGCCGCCGGCTATATTTAATGAAATTAAGCAAATTGTTATACATTTGGCCGCAGCGAGACTGCCGTAAAATACATTGTAGCTTAGTGTAGTAATTACATTTCTGACATTGGCCGCTCCGCTGCGGCCACTTCGCACATTGGCCGGCCAGAACCCGAAGTGGCTGGCCAGAACGCGAAGTGGCCACACTTCGGGTTCTGGCCGTAACATATACATCCATCAGTCCCCTTTATCTGTGCACATAGTTATTTGGGTTGAAAAAAGACTTACGTCCATCGAGTTCAACCAGAGAAAAAAGTACAACACCAGCCTGCTCCCTCACATATCCCTGTTGATTCAGCCCCAAAAGGGAAAAAATTCCTTCCCGACTCCAGATGGCAATCATATAAAATCCCTGGATCAACATCATTAGGCATTACCTAGTAATTGTAGCCATGAATGTCTTTCAAAGCAAGGAAAGCATCTAAGCCCCCTTCAAATGCAGGTATAGAATTTGCCATAACTACTTCCGGCGGCAATACATTCCACATCTTAATCACTCTTACTGTAAAGAACCCTTTCCTAAATAAATGGCTAAAACGTTTTTCCTCCATTCGCAGATCATGTCCTCTAGTCCTTTGAGAAGGCCTAGGGACAAAAAGCTCATCCGCCAAGCTTTTATATTGCCCTCTGATGTATTTATACATGTTAATTAGAATGATCCATTGACCACACCTCTTTGTTTTCTGTCCATTAGCCAGTTCCCTAACCATGCACACAGACTCTTCCCCAGTCCTTACATTCTCAACTTTTGCACGAGACTTTTGTGGGGAACAGTATTGAAGGCCTTAGCGTTCACCTCCGCATAAAAGCTGAGCATGTTAGTCAAACAGGACCTGTCTTTACTAAACCCATGCTGATGCTGAGAAATAAGATTATTTTCTAATATGAAGTCATGTATAGTATCTCTTAGTAACCCCTCAAATAGTTTGCATACAACTGATGTTAAGCTTACTGGTCTATAATTTCCTGGATCTGATTTTTTGCTCTTCTTAAAAGAGAGTCTGAAGCGAGAATAAATCTCACTTCAGAGCTTATATTCAGCAGGGGCATGTGTGCCCCTGCTAAAACTCTGCTATCCCGCGGCTAAACGGGGGTCCCTTACCTCCCAAATCCACTCGTGGAGTCCTGGGGATCTCTTCCTGGTGAGGCAGGGCTAATGGCCACAGCCCTGCCTTACACGCGTCTGTCAGTGCATATCTCAGCCTCTCCCCGCCCCTCTCAGTCTTCCTTCGCTGAGAGGGGCGGGGGAGAGGCGGCGATGCGCCGCTGTTACACGGCGCTGAGAGGCAGGGCTGCGTCCATTAGCCCTGCCTCAACAGCAGCAAAATCTACGACCAAGTTGGCCATTGATTTTGAAGGGGAGGATTTGGGAGGTAAGGGACCACTGTTTAGCCGCGGGATAGCGGCGTTTTAGCAGGGGCACACATGCCCCTGCTGAATATAAGCTCTGAAGCGAGATTTTCAGTGTTTCTTTAAATAATGAGAAAACGTGGGCTGTATGCCAATCTACTGGGACTCTGCCAGCTGAAAGAGAGTCACAAAAGATAAGATAAAGGGGTTTATCTATGACTGAACTTAAAGGGACTCCGAGCTCTGATTAAAAATAAAATTTGAACTTACCCGGGGCTTTCTCCATCCCAGCCCTGGTCGGGACGTCCCACGCCGGCCTCCTGGCTCTTCTCCCGGCGGCTGTCCGCATAGCGCGGACAGGCCGGGCCCCCGGGCGACACTGGCGAGTGTCGGGGCTTCTTCTTCCCCATACGTCACGAATGACGTCACACGCCGGCCGCCGCGCGTCATGACGGCGGCCGGCGTGACAGCACGGCGCATACGCGATTAAACCGTTACCATTTGAGTCAGGTAGCTGTCCTGCAGTGTTGCCAGAAATCTGACACTTTTACATGTCTTTATACTATACTGCATCATGCTGGGCTTTCTTTCTTACCCCACACTTGAGCATATTTTAACCGGTTCAGCGCCGCAGTGCCGAAAATCTCATGCATCCGAGCAACGTTCACCTC
Source organism: Hyperolius riggenbachi (assembly GCF_040937935.1). Lineage (NCBI taxonomy): Eukaryota > Metazoa > Chordata > Amphibia > Anura > Hyperoliidae > Hyperolius > Hyperolius riggenbachi. Next base: position 161,875,351 of record NC_090654.1, read on the forward strand.
CCATTCATTCGCCTATAACTTTATTGCTACTTATCACAATGAATTGATCTATATCTTGTTTTTTCCGCCACTAATTAGGCTTTCTTTGGGTACTACATTTTGCTAAGAATTATTTTTTTCTAAATCCATTTTAACAGGAAGATTAAGAAAGAAATGAAAAAAATTCATTATTTCTCAGTTTTTGGCCATTATAGTTTGAAATTAATATACGCTACCGTAATTAAAACCCATGGGCTTGATTCACAAAGCGGTGCTAACCTACTTAGCACGTCTAAAGTCTTTAGACGTGCTAACCAGGGTGCTAAGTAGGTTAGCACCGGATTTCTCAATCAGATCGCGCGCTAAGTCCCATAGGCTTTAATGGGCACTTCGCGCGGTGCGCCCTGCGCTCTGTGCAGTACGCACGTAAAGTTTTACGCGCATAAAGTTTTGCGCGCGTAAAGTTTTATGCGCGAAAAGCTTGTTTAGACGTGCTAAGGGGGTTTTCACAGGCGTGCTAACAGTGAATCAAGCCCCATGTATTTTATTTGCCCATCTGTCCCGTTAATTACACCATTTAAACGATGTCCCTATCACAATTTATGGTGCCGATATTTCATTTAGAAATAAAGGTGCATTTTTTCAATTTGCGTCCATCACTATTTATAAGCTTATAATTTTAAATAATATAATAACATACTCTCTTGACATGCAGATTTAAAAAGTTTAGACCCTTGGGTAACTATTTTTGTTGTGTTTTTTTTTTTAATTGTATTTTTTTTATTTATTTTTTTAATAAAAAATGTATGTGGGTAATTTTTGGTGTGGGAGGAAAACTGCTTATTTTACATGTAAAATAAGCAAATTCTTTCATTAAAAATGTATGTGGGTGCAGTTTACTATTTGGCCACAAGATGGCCACAGTGAGAAAAGTCCTGGATGCGAACGATCTCGCATCCAGGAACCAAAATTCAGAGGAGTTGTTTCCTGGGGGCAGAAATACCACGCTCTCTGGAGAGAAAGTGTCGGTATTTCTGCGGGGAAGTTAGATCGGTGAATGGGAATTATATTCCCATTCACTGATCGGGGGGCTAGCGGCGGGCGGCGGGTGCGCGCGCGGGCGTGCACCCGATCGCGCGCACCACGCATTGAAAGCAGCAGTGCCTTTCTGGACGAGAAAGCTCGTCCAGAAAGGCCGAACTGGTTAAGACTGTGAAGACTTCGTAGTATTTTATACAGAATTCGAGGGTCAGTTTTGCAGCCATTACCAATACCTTTTAATAAATAAAAATATTGTATTTCACTGTATTAGTGAAGGATGTTTATTGACTCAAACATTAAAAAGACAAACAAATAAAAAGTGGGGTTGGTGGGGGTTTTGGGGTTGCCACATTAATGTTATTTTGCAGAGCACCCACTAGTACTACTTTTCCTCAAAGCATACTGAAGTATAAGGTGCAATGCACCAACACAAAGCAGGGACAGCATCACGTCTGAGGCGCAAATTGGACACAGTTTATTTTCCTGCATGTGCAGAAAAGAAGAAGAAATAAAATAGCTCCCATAGGGAGGATGAATACAGAGCTCATTTCTTGCTAGGAGTAATTGCATTGCATTGTAATGACCAGGAATCACACAGTGAATACTCTGTGAGTTACTGCTGGTCAATTTAAGTGTCACATTTGCCTGAAATAAAAAAATATACATATATATTTCTATTGCTGTATGTATCCTGTTTGTTCCAAAGATAGATAATCTCCACCTGGTGAAAGTGGTGGTGACAACCATTCAAAGTGCCCTTTTACCCCAACAGATAGCTATAAATTTTGAAATTTAATCACATACTTTTTTGATAACCATTTGTCACAACAGAAACTGAAAAGAATATTGCTAATATTTTCCTAAAAAATATTCCTACTTAGTGTACATCTATAAAAACTGACTGAGAATTTGGGAGCCTTGTAATACTGATATTCTGCTAATGTCTGCCTCAATACCTATGCCTAGCACAATAACACACACACACACACACACACACACACACACACACACACACACACACACACACACACACACACACACCTACCCCTAACACTAAACATCCCTACTTACGCCTAACACTAACCTCCTCCCTACCTACAGCTGACACTAGTGCCCCCTCTGCTGGGCACTCTGCTACTCAGATTTCTCAGATTTCAATTAACTGAAAAACCTCGAGTTTGGCTGAAGTGTAGCCACTGGCACACCAATTGCATGCACTGCACTGTGAGAAAAGCACGATCAGCTGTAATAAGACACAAAACCGCCCCCTGCAGGCCGACAACTGAAAAGCCTCTAGTCTGCTCTGGCAGACTAGTGCTCCCAGCAGCATGGCCAAGTGGCTATATAGTCACATGGACAAGCAGCTATATAGTCACTAAAAACCACCCCCCACAGCTTGATGATTAAAAGGCTAGTCTACCCAAACTCCAGGTTACTAGGGCTCCAAACTAAAACCACACTGTAGCCCGAGCAGCTATAAAGTTGCTGAAATCCACCAGCAAATTCACTAGCCAAAGTTTGGCTACACTGTAGGTCAATTCCAAAGCTCTCCTGTGCCCAAAATACTCATGGTGCTGCCATTGCCACAAATTGCATTGTTACCTATGGATTGTGACCTATAAAACATTTTGAGTGACCCCATAGGCGCCCATAGTAATATTGGTTATAGATGGAAATTTAGGCACCAGGGGTGGATAAATAGCTATGCAAACTGCGGCTACAAATAGTGGGCACCCAAATTCCCATCTATAACCAATATTTCTATGGGCAGTTATGGCGATGGTGGCACCCAAACTTCCTGCTTATGGAGGGAGGCCCATCCAAAGTTGCTCATGCTGAGCTGACCTCTGTCCACCGCTGAAAGTGCCTTCAGTGGGCTTGTGAGCATCAGAACAGGATTGTGAAGGAATTAAAGGTGATATGATAATCACATTTTATTTTGTCTACAAATCCCTCAAATCTTAGCCTGCTGAAAGCACTGCAAGATAAAGTAATGGCTTCTAGGTTGTAGCAAGTTATAACTTCCACATAGAGATGGCCCGAACCTCCGATTTTAGGTTGTGAACCTCAGCAAATGTTTGCGAACCTGCGAACGTTCGCGAACCGCAGTAGATTTCAATGGGGAGGCGAACTTTGAAAACTAGAAACATTTATGCTGGCCACAAAAGTGATGGAAAAGATGTTTCAAGGGGTCTAACATCTGAGTTTTTACATGGATGAGTGGGATAGATGCCAAAAGTACAGGGGGAAAATCTGGATTTGACGCAAAGCAGCGTTTTAAGGTCAGAAATCAGATTGCATGCTAAATTGGAGGCCTAAAGTGCTTTAAAACATCTTGCATGCGTATACATCAATCAGGGAGTGTAATTAGAGTACTGCTTCACACTGACACACCAAACTCACTGTGTAACGCACAGCAAATGCACCGCAGTGCTGGACTGGTGCGCACCATGGCGAGAGTGCAGGCGATAGCGGTTTTCAAGCCCATATGGTCGCCAGGCTGAGGTAGTTCAATGACAGAACAACAGTAACTGTCCAGCTGATCGAATTTGGTCTGTCCACAATGAAGCAACGACCTTATTATCTTTGGTGTGCCACCCCCGAGACACTCATATAGCCGGCAGCCATTGCTTTATTGTGATACGAAAGCCTTTTCACAGCGGCAAGATAACGATCACAAAGGGGAATTGACACATGTACATGCCTTTTGTTTTGTTGTTGCAGCTGCAGTGCAGCCCAAAAAAATAGGCAGACATGTACACGCAGCAGAAAAATTATTATAGTGGCCGCTCTTAGCACCGCCCTTTAAAAATTCAGGAATCCGCCTGGAGTCCTGGACCCTGTTGGTGGTGGCGGAGAAGGCAGTCAAGCGGCCTGCAGACAGAGATGCTGTGTGGGGAGCGACTTAGTCTTGGGGCAGGCAGCCAGTCACACGGCGTGTAGGCAGAGATGCTGTGTGTGGGGACTGACTTAGTCTTGGGGTGGGCAGTAGCCCTCCGGGATCCATGCCTCATTCATTTTGATAAAGGTGAGGTACTGAACACTTTTGTGACTTAGGCGACTTCTCTTCTCAGTGACAATGCCTCCAGCTGCGCTGAAGGTCCGAATGTCCGACATCACCATGAGATTGCTGGAGCATCCTTTCCTTGCCTGCGTGGACATGGGAGAAGGATTACTGGCAGTGGTACCTTTATTGCGTTGTACTGTGACATCACCCTTAAACGCATTGTAAAGCATAGTTGCCAGCATGTTCTGCAAGTGCTACATCCTTTCTGCCTTCAGGTGAGTTGGTAACATCTCCGCCACTTTGTGCCTATACCGAGGGTCTAGTAGCGTGGCCACCCAGTACAGCTCATTCCTCTTGAGTGTTTTTATACGGGGTCCCTCAACAGGCTGGACAGCATGAAAGATGCCATCTGCACAAAGTTGGATGCAGACGTACTATCCATCTCCTCTTGCTCTTCCTCAGTGATGTCAGCTAATTTCTCCTCCTCCTCCTCCCTGCCATGAACAATACCACGGCAAAGTTGAGCAGCACAAGCCCCCTGCGACACCTGCTGCGGTTGTTCTTCCGCCTCATCCTCCTCATCCTCCTCCTCCAAAGCAACACCTTCCTCATCATTTGACTGACTCCTCTTCCCCAAATGACTCTTCCTCCTCCTCCCCCTCTGTGCTGCCGCAGGTGTTGAGGAAGCATTTGCTTCTGCTGAGAATTGATCCAACTCTTCCTCCCATTCCTGTTCCTGTTCACGCTCCTCCACAGCTTGATCCACCACTCTGCGCACAGCACGCTCCAGGAAGAAGGCATATGGGATCATGTCACTGATGGCACCTTCACTGCGACTCACCAGGTTTGTCACCTCCTCAAATGGCCGCATGAGCCTGCAGGCATTTTGCATCAGTGTCCAGTACTTCGCCAGAACATCCCCCTCCCCAGACTGTGTCCTTTGACTATAGTTGTACACATACTCTTTGATGGCTTTCTCCTGTTGTAGCAGGCGGTCCAGCATCAGGAGGGTCAAAATCCAGCGAGTCGGGCTATCACAAACCAGGCGTCTCACTGGCAAATTGTTTCTCCACTGTATATTGGCAAAGCGTCCCATGGCCGTGTAAGACTGCCTGAAATGCCCACACACCTTCCTGGACTGCTTTAGGATGTCCTATAAGCCTGGATATTTAGATACAAATCTCTGAATTACGAGATTCAGCACATGTGCCATGCAGGGTACATGTGTCAACTTTCCCAAATTCAAAGCAGAAATGAGATTGCTGTTGCACACCACGTTGCCAATCTCCATTTGGTGCAGGGTCAGCCACTGATCCACCTGTTTGTTAAGAGCAGCCAGGAGAGCTGCTCCAGTGTGACTCTCTGCTTTCAGGCAAGACATGTCTAATATTGCATGACACCGTTGTACCTGGCATGAAGCATAGGCCCTGGGGAGCTGGGGCTGTGTAGCTGGAGAGGAGATCGCAGCACCAGTAGAGTTGAACTGCCACTCAGTCAAGGAGGAGGAGGAGGACGACAGCGAAGAGGATGTAGCAGGAGGAGAGGAGGTGGCAGCAGGCCTGCCTGCAAGCTGTGGAGGTGTCACAAGTAGGTCCGCTGCACAGCCACGTACTCCCTGCTTGCCAGCGGATCACCAGGTTGACCCAATGGGCTGTGTAAGTAATGTACCTGCCCTGACTGTTCTTGGCAGACCAGGCATCCGTGGTCAAATGGACCCTTGACCCAACGCTGTGTGCCAGAGATGACACCACTTGCCTCTCAACTTTATGGTACAGTTTGGGTATAGCCTTTTTGGAGAAATAATTGCTGCCTGGTATCTTCCACTGCGGTTTCCCAATGGCCACAAATTTTCGGAAGGCCTCAGAGTCCACCAGCTGGTATGGTAACAGCTGGCGAGCTAACAGTTCCGCCAAGCCAGCTGTCAGACGCCGGGCAAGGGGGTGACTGGCAGACATTGGCTTCTTCCGCCACAGACATCTGGCTGCTGCTGTGGGCAGAGGAGCAGGAACCGCTCAAGGTGAAAGGAGGAGTGGAGGAGGGAGGCTGTGATTGTGAAGGTGCATGGGAGAAAGTGGCTCAAGATGATGCACCTGAAGGAGGACAAGGAGAAGGAGGGTGGCTTTGCTTTTGTGTGCTGCTTTTCCTCAGGTGGTCTTCCCATTGCAGTGTTATGCCTTTTCTGCAGGTGCCTTACATAGTTACATAGTTATTTTGGTTGAAAAAAGACATACGTCCATCGAGTTCAACCAGTATAAAGTGCAACACCAGCCTGCTCCCTCACATATCCCTGTTGATCCAGAGGAAGGCGAAAAAACCCTTACAAGGCATGGTCCAATTAGCCCCTAAAGGGAAAAATTCCTTCCCGACTCCAGATGGCAATCAGATAAAATCCCTGGATCAACATCATTAGGCATTACCTAGTAATTGTAGCCATGGATGTCTTTCAACGCAAGGAAAGCATCTAAGCCCCCTTTAAATGCAGGTATAGAGTTTGCCATAACGACTTCCTGTGGCAATGCATTCCACATCTTAATCACTCTTACTGTAAAGAACCCTTTCCTAAATAAATGGCTAAAACATTTTTCCTCCATGCGCAGATCATGTCCTCTAGTCCTTTGAGAAGGCCTAGGGACAAAAAGCTCATCCGCCAAGGTATTATATTGCCCTCTGATGTATTTATACATGTTAATTAGATCCCCTCTAAGGCGTCTTTTCTCTAGACTAAATAAACCCAGTTTATCTAACCTTTCTCGATAAGTGAGACCTTCCATCCCACGCATCAATTTTGTTGCTCGTCTCTGCACCTGCTCTAAAACTGCAATATCTTTTTTGTAATGTGGTGCCCAGAACTGAATTCCATATTCCAGATGTGGCCTTACTAGAGAGTTAAACAGGGGCAATATTATGCTAGCATCTCGAGTTTTTATTTCCCTTTTAATGCATCCCAAAATTTTGTTAGCTTTAGCTGCAGCTGCTTGGCATTGAGTACGATTATTTAACTTGTTGTCAATGAGTACTCCTAAGTCCTTCTCCAAGTTTGATGTCCCCAACTGTATCCCATTTATTTTGTATGGTGCTAGACCATTAGTACGTCCAAAATGCATGACCTTACATTTGTCAACATTGAATTTCATCTGCCATGTATGTGCCCATATAGCCATCCTATCCAGATCCTGTTGCAATATGACACTATCTTCCTGAGAGTTAATGATTCTGCACAATTTTGTATCATCTGCAAAAATAGCAACATTGCTCACTACTGCATCTACTAGGTCATTAATAAATAAATTGAAGAGCACTGGACCCAGAACAGACCCCTGTGGGACCCCACTGCTAACAGTCTCCCATTTTGAGTATGATCCATTGACCACAACTCTTTGTTTTCTGTCCATTAGCCAGTTCCCTATCCATGAACACAGACTCTTCCCCAGTCCTTGCATCCTCAACTTTTGCACCAGACTTTTGTGGGGAACAGTGTCGAAGGCCTTTGCAAAGTCCAAGTATATCACATCTACAGCATTCCCAATATCCATATTAGCATTCACTACCTCATAAAAGCTGAGCATGTTAGTCAAACAGGACCTGTCTTTAGTAAACCCATGTTGATGCTGCGAAATAAGATTATTTTCTACTATGAAGTCATGTATAGTATCTCTTAGTAACCCCTCAAATAGTTTGCATACAACTGATGTTAAACTTACAGGTCTATAATTTCCTGGATCAGATTTTTTGCCCTTCTTAAATAATGGGAAAACGTGGGCTGTACGCCAATCCACTGGGACTCTGCCAGTTGCAAGAGAGTCACAAAAGATAAGATAAAGGGGTTTATCTATAACTGAACTTAATTCCCTTAGGACCCGAGGATGCATGCCATCTGGGCCAGGTGCCTTGTCTATTTTTAATTTATTTAGTCTTGCCTTCACTTCTTCCTGCGTTAAGTATTTAATATTACAGTTAGAAGATTGAGACTCTTCCGCCTCTGTAGTTTGCAACAGTGCTGTTTCTTTTGTGAAGACAGAAGCAAAGAAAGCATTTAATAACTCTGCCTTACCTTGGTCATCCACCATTGAGTTCCCATCCTCATCCTTTAGGAGTCCTATACAGTCAACCTTTCTTTTTTTAGAGTTAATGTACTTGTAAAACTTTTTTGGGTTAGATTTGATATCCTTAGCGATTTGTTTTTCAGCTTCAATCTTTGCCTGCCTAATTTCTTTTTTACAATTTTTATTGCACTCCTTATAATTGCTTAGTGCAGCCTCGGTCCCCTCCTGTTTTAAGACCTTATAGGCATTCTTTTTCCTCTTCATTTTATCTTTAACCTTTCTATTCATATATAGAGGCCTTTTTTTATTCCTAGACATTTTGTTTCCATATGGGATATACATACTACAGTATTGATTGAGTATAAGTTGGTGGTAAGGCAGTTGTCCCTACGTGGGTGCTGGCCTTTCCATGGCTCAATTTTTGGTGGCAGAGAGTACAGATGGATTTGCTCTGATCTTTGGCATACATATTAAAACATTTCCACACCGCTGAGCCACCCTGCGGTGTGGGCACTATGATGGCCTCAGCAGCTGATGTTGAAGGGCATGTTGGCTGGCTGTCCATAGGTGGCGATACATGGCGCTGGACACTGCCACCAGCTGTTTCTGATGAAGAGCTCCCCCTGCTTCTTTCAGGAACTCGTCACCTCCTACTCCTCTCTGACTCCCCCTTTGAATTGTCCCCCTGTTCATCTCCTCTATTGGGAACCCACGTGGCATTCGTATCATCATAATCATCTTAAAGGGAAGGTCCAAGCAAAATAAAAAAAATGAGTTTCACTTACCTGGGGCTTCTACCAGCCCCATGCAGCCATCCTGTGCCCTCGTAGTCACTCACTGCTGCTCCAGTCCCCCGCTGGCAGCTTGCCGACCTCGGAGGTCGGCGGGCCGCAATTACCCAGGCTGTCTATGCAGCGACACAAGTGTCTGTGGGACACACACACACAAAAAAAATAGATCACAAGAACAAGATTAGCTCTCAAAAGAGCGGTTGAGGGATGCTTTCTTGGCAATAAGAATCAGCAAGGAGCAAGTTAAGAAGCCTACAAGAGCCTAACTAAGCTTCCCCTATAGGTCTCTGCACAGCAGCTCTCTCTTCTCTAATTACTGCAGGCACACGAGTGAGTCCAATGCCTGATGCTGCCTGCCTTTTATAATGGGGGTGGGGCTCCAGGAGGGAGTGTAGCGTAGCCTGATTGGCTACAAGGTGCCTGCTGACTGTGATGTAGAGGGTCAAAGTTGACCCTAATGATGCAATATGGGGGCGAATCGAACTTCCGGGAAAGTTTGCGGTTCTCCGCGAAGGAGAACCACCGAAGTTCGCCTGGAACCGTTCGACGGCGAACTGTTTGGGTCATCTCTACTTCCACATAGTCAAATAGCAAGACTATAATGCACCACTCCAGGTCAGCATGCAGAGCTATACAGCTCTACTAATTTGTTCTGGCTTTTATAAGCAACCTGCAAATAATTTTTTTTCTTCAGATAAAAACTAGACTTGGCAAGGTATGAATTAACTCTATGCATCATTATTATTATTATTATTATTATTATCATATTCGTTACTAGTAAATGGGAATTTGCGTTTTAAAGAAACATCTACCAATCAATTCACTTATATGTGGATTTATCATCCACTACTGTTGTAGGGTATAAATTAGGCGTACGTACAAAAAGGGCGCCTGGACAAAAAGGGCGCGGGGTGTAAACTCTAAATAATAATTAATCATTAATAGGGTTTATAAAAATAGTGTGCTATATTTCGTTTACAAATAAAGTTTAACAAAATTATAAATCATTAAATAATGTTTATAAAATCGGAAATTGTGAAAACGTTAATCTTGCCTATTTCTAAAGTTAAACTTATAATTACATTTATTAAAAAAACAATAATATATGTTTAATTGTTATAATTGTATATTATTGTGAATAACCTTCATTTATGGTTTGTTCTTATAATAAAATCTGAAAATATTCTTTATAAGGATGATATAAATATAAGTACGTTCGTAATAAGTGTTGTAAAACATTAGTAATTATTACTAAAATTTTACTAAAACTATACCTAAGCCTACTCTTACACAGAACCCTCCCTGTACCTATCCCTAACCCCTAGACCCCCCCTGTTGGTGTCTAAACCTAAGACCCCCCTGTTGGTGCCTAAACCTAAGACCCCCCTGTTGGTGTCTAAACCTAAGACCCCCCCTGTTGGTGCCTAAGTAACCCTCCCTGTACCTACCCCTAACCCCTAGACCCCCCTGTTAGTGCCTAAACCTAAGACCCCCCTGTTGGTGCCTAAACCTAAGACCCCCCTGTTGGTGCCTAAACCTAAGACCCCCCTGTTGGTGCCTAAACCTAAGACCCCCATGTTAGTGCCTAAACCTAAGACCCCCCTGGTGGTGCCTAAACCTAAGACCCCCCTGTTGGTGCCTAAACCTAAGACCCCCCTGTTAGTGCCTAAACCTAAGACCCCCCTGGTGGTGCCTAAACCTAAGACCCCCCTGTTAGTGCCTAAACCTAAGACCCCCCTGTTGGTGCCTAAACCTAAGACCCCCCTGGTGGTGCCTAAACCTAAGACCCCCCTGTTGGTGCCTAAACCTAAGACCCCCCTTTATTATGTGGATAATAATGTTTTACTAATTATGGATGCAAAAAATATATTCCAATTTACATTACGTACTGATCGCTTTATTTTGTGAATAATGTTTTAAAAACAGTAAGGGATAAAACTTTAAATAATGTTTTAATTATTTAAATAAGATAAATACATTTAGTATTTTCATAAACGTTATTCGGCACGGGTGCATTTTATAAACCTAAATTAACACAAGCTCAGTTATAAATCATTAAACAGCTCCGGGCGCCGTTTGTAAACTTTATTTAGCTCCGGGCGCCGTTTGTAAACTTTATTTAGCTCCGGCGCCCTTTTTTCCTGCTCGGCGCCCATTAAACGTTATTTATTATGGGAGTGAATGGCGGCGCCCTTTTTGTTCACTAGCTGCCTGCGCCCTTTTTTCCCAGCTCCATAAATTAGAAATGCAAAAGACAGCATCTGCAATAGGCTATTTATCTGCTAGACTCAGTGCTGGATCACACAAATATTATGTAATATAAAAAGAGAAGGAGCTGAATCAAATACTACATTGTTAAACCATTTTTGGCACATGACTTTCTTTGTACCCTACCCTTTTGCTGGAAAAACTGAAGATGATTGTGCATTTCACTGATGTTTTCATTATTTTATGTTTAGCAAAAGAGCACCATCTTGTGATCATTTTACAGACAGCAGCAATGTTGTGTGTCCCAGAGTACCACTGCACAGAGCTATACATCCTCTCTCTCTCTCTCTCTCTCTCTCTCTCTCTCTCTCTCTCTCTCTCTCTCTCTCTCTCTCTCTCTCTCTCTCTCTCTCTCTATATATATATATATATATATATATATACAGTTTGCCAGTTTGACTTTAATTCATTGGCACAAAATCTGTTTCTTTTTGTTTCCTCTAAACCTAAAAATAAAAAAATAGAAAAGCTTGTTTTTCCCTCTATCTACAAGCACACTCCATCAACAAATGAGCATTGCGAGTTTGCCAGCTTTCACCTGGAGACTGACTCTACAGCTAATTTGCCATGTCCCTAGGTGACTTCCTCCCTTATCCGTCTTTCTCACTTCTCTCTTTCTACTGTAGCTTTGAGAGGGGAGGAAGAAGAGGAACACTGGCCAAGATTTATAAAAAGCCAGTGCTCGGAAAACGGAAGCAATATTGGTGAGAAACAAGTGCAACTATGGAGCAGTTGGTCAAAGCAACCAATTGAAATCCTTGCACTATGCACCTGCTCCCTTTTTGCAGCAGTTTTTCTCAGATTTTGCTTGCATTGGTTTTGTATCTTAAAGAGGGAGACATGTAAAGTAGCAAGACCTACTAAATTATTTTCTAGCCTGGTGATGTTGCCACCAGGGCCATATTTAGGCCAAGGCCATCCTAGGCCATGGCCTAGGGCACCACAGGAGCAAGGGCACCAAAACAACAGATTAACTGGTGCAGCATTTACAAGCTTGCAAATGCTGCAATGCAGGGAGATCAGGCGAGCGTCTGACCGCGGTACTCTGCTGCTAGCTGCCTGTGCAGCAGCCACCTTGCTCTCTGTGCACATTTTCATTGTGGCCAGCGGCTATGGACTTGGGCAGCATTGGAGACGGAAAGGACGAGGAAGCTTCTTCACTGGAGATGAGCTGATGGCTGCTGCGGTGTGACGGCGAGCTGGCTACCTATACTGAAAGGGAGGTGGGAAAAGGAGGGATTAATTAAATCATCTGGCAACCTATACTGGAGGGAAGGGGGGAAGGGGACATGAGGCTACCTATACTAGAGGGAGTGGTCATCTCGCTACCTATACTGAAGGGAGGTGGCTGGTGATAGTGGCCTGGGGTGGTAAAAAGTACAAAACCGGCCCTGCCACGTAATAATAATATTTGTTATAGATGTGCTGCTGCGTAATGGAACCAAGGGGACACATCTGTACTTTTGCCTAATGTTTGTGGTGTACAAGGTGCTACTGCTGCTGTTACTTGGGGTACATGGGGGTGCTGTCTAATGTTATTTGGGGGACATGCTGCTGCTGCTCTTCTGTAGGAGGGAACCAGGGGAACAAGGACTTAAAAGCACTTGGGAAGAGGGACAATACATCTTTTTTCCAGTCTGTATCAACATGTGTTTTGCTGTTTGATCACAAATTGTCGGTGGGGGGTGCTGTCTGTCAGTTTAAATGCTAGACAGCATTAGACAGTGCACCTAGAGTCATGCACAGCACGACCAGCAGACTGCTTCAGCGTCTAGACTTCCACAAATAGTGCTCTAAGGGAAAATAAAGAAAACTCCTCTGATGTATTTCTGCATGTTAATCAGGCCAACCCTTAGCTGCCTTTCTTCAAAGCTAAATAAGCCCTGTTTTTCCAGCTTTTCTTTTTAAGTGAGAACTTCCTTCATTCTGCTTAATTTAGTTTCTCGTATTTGTACTGTTTTAGTATGTCAATGTCCTTCCTATAGTGTTGTGCCCAAAGCTGTATCCCATGCTCCAGATGTGGCCTCACACATACTTTTTACAGAGGAAGTAGTATACCAGTGTCTCATGATTTTATTTTCCGTTTTATGCATCCCGGAATTGTACTTGCTTTAACTGCTTTAAGCAGTGGCGTAGCTTAGGAGCTGTGGGCCCCGATGCAAGTTTTACATGGGGCCCCCCCAAGCACTCTATTCATAACAATTGATGCGGCACACCAAAACCTGCCAATGGCACCTACAGTGTCAGAGGTGCAAGAAGGGGATGGGGAACAGTTTGTTAATGATTACCACTATTCAAAGTATCTATAGAAGTGATTATTATGAGCACAGGACCAATAGAGAGCTAATACTGCAGTTCAGGGAGGGCCCTATGGGGCCCCTCTGGCCCAAGGGCCCCGATGCGGTCGCAACCTCTGCACCCCCTATTGCTACGCCCCTGGCTTTAAGTCCTTCTCCAGGGGTAGTGTTTCCAGATATATGCCATTTATTTTATATGGTGCTCTACCACTGGCATGTCCAAGGTGTATGACCTTACATATATCTACATTAAATTTAATCTGCCATCTGTCTGCCCATATGACTGTTGAGATCCTGTTGTAAAATGTCACTTTCCTGCTTGTTGTTTATAATTCTGCAAAATGTTGTTCCATCTACAAAGATGGCCACATTCCACTGTATTCATTTTGCTAGATACATACATGGAAAAGAATTGGACCTAGTACTGACCCTTGTGACACCCCACTGCTAAGTTTCCCATTATGAATATGACCTGTTTACTAACACTTGTTTTCACGGCCAAGCCACTTGAGGACTGCAGGCTTTACCCCCCTTAAGGACCAGACCCTTTTTTTCCATTCAGACCACTGCAGCTTTCACAGTTTATTGCTCGCTTTTACAACCTACCCCCTAAATGAATTTTGGCTCCTTTTCTTGTCACTAATAAAGCTTTCTTTTGGTGCTATTTGATTGCTCCTGCGATTTTCACTTTTTATTATATACCATCCAGTGGCTGGATGGTGTACTGGTTAAGGGCTCAGCCTCTGACATGGGAGACCTGGGTTCGAATCCCGGCTCTGCCTGTTCAGTAAGCCAGTAATTCAGTAAGGAGTTCATTGGGCAAGACTCCCTAACACTGCTACTGCCTACTGAGTGCGCTCTAGTGGCTGCCTCGCAAGCGCTTTGAGTCCGACAGGAGAAAGGCGCTATACAAATACTGCCATTATTATTATATTCATCAAAAAAGACATGAATTTTGTCAAAAAAAATGATTTTTTTAAATTTCTGTGCTGACATTTTTCAAATAAAGTAAAATTTCTGTATACATGCAGCACGAAAAATGTGGACAAACATGTTTTTGATAAAAAAAAAAAAACATTCAGCCTATATTTATTGGTTTGGGTAAAAGTTATAGCGTTTACAAACTATGGTGCAAAAAGTGAATTTTCCCATATTGAAGCATCTCTGACTTTTCTGACCACTTGACATGTTTCATGAGGGGCTAGAATTCCAGGATAGTATAAATACCCCCCAAATGACCCCATTTTGGAAAGAAGACATCCCAAAGTATTCACTGAGAGGCATAGTGAGTTCATAGAAGATATTATTTTTTGTTACAAGTTAGCGGAAATGACACTTTGTGACAAAAAAAAAAGTTTCCATTTCTTCTAACTTGCGACAAAAAAAAAATGAAATCTGCCACGGACTCACCATGCCCCTCTCTGAATACCTTGAAGTGTCTACTTTCCAAAATGGGGTCATTTGTGGGGTGTGTTTACTGTCCTGGCATTTTGGGGGGTGCCTAATTGTAAGCACCCCTGTAAAGCCTAAAGGTGCTCATTGGACTTTGGACCCCTTAGCGCAGTTAGGCTGCAAAAAAGTGCCACACGTGGTATTGCCGTACTCAGGAGAAGTAGTATAATGTGTTTTTTGGGGTGTATTTTTACACATACCAATGCTGGGAGGGAGAAATATCTCTGTAAATGACAATTTTTTGATTTTTTTTTTACACACAGTTGTCCATTTACAGAGATCTTTCTCCCACTCAGCATGGGCATGTGTAAAAATACACCCCAAAACACATTATACTACTTCTCCTGAGTACGGCGATACCACATGTGTGCCACTTTTTTGCACCCTAACTGCGCTAAGGGGCCCAAAGTCCAATGAGTACCTTTAGGATTTCACAGGTCATTTTGCGACATTTGGTTTCAAGACTACTCCTCACGGTTTAGGGCCCCTAAAATGCCAGGGCAGTATAGGAACCCCACAAATGACCCCATTTTAGAAAGAAGACATCCCTAGGTATTCCGTTAGGAGTATGGTAAATTCATAGAAGATTTTATTTTTTGTCTCAAGTTACCGGAAATTGATTTGTATCGGTTTTTTTTTCACAAAGTGTCACTTTCCGCTAACTTGTGACAAAAAATAAAATCTTCTATGAACTCACCATAGTCCTAACAGAATACCTTGGGGTGTCTTCTTTCTAAAATGGGGTCATTTGTGGGGTTCATATACTGCCCTGACATTTTAGGGGCGCTAAACCGTGAGGAGTAGTCTGGAAATCAAATGCCGCAAAATGACCTGTGAAATCCTAAAAGTACTCATTGGACTTTGGGCCCCTTAGCACAGTTAGGGTGCAAAAAAATGCCACACATGTGGTACCGCCGTACTCGGGAGAAGTAGTATAATGTGTTTTGGGGTGTATTTTTACACATACCCATGCTGGGTGGGAGAAATACCTCTGTAAATGACAATATTTTAATTTTTTTACACAAAATTGTCCATTTACAGAGATATTTCTCCCACCCAGCATGGGTATGTGTAAAAATACACCCCAAAACACATTGTACTACTTCTCCCGAGTACGACGATACCACATGTGTGGCACTTTTTTGCACCCTAGCTGCGCTAAGGGGCCCAAAGTCCAATGAGTACCTTTAGGATTTCAAGGGTCATTTTGCGACATTTGGTTTCCAGACTACTCCTCACGGTTTAGGGCCCCTAAAATGCCAGGGCAGTATAGGAACCCCACAAATGACCCCATTTTAAAAAGAAGACACCCCAAGGTATTCTGTTAGGAGTACAGTGAGTTTATAGAAGATTTTATTTTTGTCACAAGTTAGCGGAAATTGATTTTTATTGTTTTTTTCACAAAGTGTCACTTTCCGCTAACTTGTGACAAAAAATAAAATCTTCTTTGAACTCACCATAGTCCTAACAGAATACCTTGGGGTGTCTTCTTTCTAAAATGGGGTCATTTGTGGGGTTCCTATACTGCCCTGGCATTTTAGGGGCCCTAAACCGTGAGGAGTAGTCTGGAAATCAAATGCCGCAAAATGACCTGTGAAATCCTAAAGGTACTCATTGGACTTTGGGCCCCTTAGCACAGTTAGGGTGCAAAAAAGTGCCACACATGTGGTATCACCATACTCGGGAGAAGTAGTATAATGTGTTTTGGGGTGTATTTTTACACATACCCATGCTGGGTGGGATAAATACCTCTGTAAATGACAATCTTTTGAATTTTATACACACAATTGTCCATTTACAGAGATATTTCTCTTACCCAGCATAGGTATGTGTAAAAATACACCACAAAACACATTGTACTACTTCTCCCGAGTACGGCGATACCACATGTGTGGAACTTTTTTGCACCCTAACTGTGCTAAGGGGCCCAAAGTCCAATGAGTACCTTTAGGATTTCACAGGTCATTTTGCGGCATTTGATTTCCAGACTACTCCTCACGGTTTAGGGCCCCTAAAATGCCAGGGCAGTATAAGAACCCCACAAATGACCCCATTTTATAAAGAAGACACCCCAAGGTATTCTGTTAGGACTATGGTGAGTTCATAGCAGTGGCGTACCTAGGGCATTTGACACCCGGTGCTGGGTATTAAAAGACCCCCCCCCCCCTAAAAAAAATGGGTGTGGCTATAACCTACGGCGAAGCACACTGCGGTGAAAAATGGGCATGGTCATGACCAGATGAGGGCGGAGCTAACTAATTTAAAGTGAACCCAGGATGAGAGTGATATGGAGGCTGCCATATTTATTTCCTTTTAAACAATAGGGAGCCCTGCTGATCTATTTGGCTGCAGTAGTGAACTGAATTATACCAGAAACAAGCATGCAACTAATCTCGTCAGTTCTGACAATATTGTCAGAAACTCCTGACCTGCTGCATGCTTGTTCAGGATCTATGGTTGAAAGAATTAGAGGCAGAGGACCAGCACGGCAGCCAGGCAACTGGCATTGCTTAAAAGGAGATAAATATGGCAGCCTCAATATTATTCTCACCTAGGGTTCCCTTTAAAAGTGCAACGCAAAGACAGTGGGCCCAACTTTTGGTGAGCCTTTTCCCAGAAAATTCACATAATTGTGCAGGTCTTCTCAAGAAAATACACATAAAGTGAGTAGATTTGCCCAGAAAATAAATGCAATCATGGCGGTAGATTTGCCTAGAAAATACATGCAATCATGGCGGCAGATTTGCCCAGAAAATACATGCAATCATGTGGAAGATTTGACCAGAAATTACATGCAATCATGGCAGACCTGGCCAGAAACCACTTCAATCATGTAGCAGACCTGACCAGAAAATGCATACAATCACGTAGCAAA
Source organism: Hyperolius riggenbachi (assembly GCF_040937935.1). Classification (NCBI taxonomy): domain Eukaryota; kingdom Metazoa; phylum Chordata; class Amphibia; order Anura; family Hyperoliidae; genus Hyperolius; species Hyperolius riggenbachi. Next base: position 161,893,104 of record NC_090654.1, read on the forward strand.
CCTGGCCAGAAAACACTTCAATCATGTAGCAGACCTGGCCAGAAAATACATGCAAGCATGTGAAAGATTTGACCAGAAAATTGTAACGATCGGTGTAACACAGAGAGGATCTGATTACCGGTGATCTGCAGTATCACCGAGAATGCAGATATATACCCGATTATTGATGATCTGCAGTATCACCGATAATCAGATATATCTCTAACCTCTGGACACCTGAGTGATGAGAGTGTTTTGGTGCAACAGTAATACTTTGAGGACCGCACCTGAACAGAGCCGGGACAAGGTCCTCCAGCACCCAAGGCTGAGGCACCAAAGTTCGCCCCTCCATCCCTGCCACCCCAGCCGTCACACACTGATTACTATTCGACTAAGAGGCTCCACAGGGCCCACAACCTCCCCAACACCTTAATATCTAGTTATCTGGCTTGCAGTCACTGCCATGTATCCCCTTTTCTTATTTCTTTCTGCTTCAAACACAATTAGGAATGACAGCTGAATGAATTCTGCGCCCCCTCCTACACTGCGCCCTGAGGCTGGAGCCTCTCCAGCCTATGCATCGGCCCGGCCCTGCACCTGAATGTCAGGTGCTAGAGCAATAAGGAGTATTGCTCTGCAGCAAGTTCCTTCCGTTGGTCTGAACTCTCCGCAGGGAGGAGTCAGGCCGGGAGTAGGAAGGACAGAACGTGAGTGACACCAATGAGGGAGTGTCACTGACAGATCTGTGAACTATCTCTCAACAGGAGAGATAGTTCTCGAGGTCGAGCAGGCCAGGTCGTTAACTCACGGACAGATAAAGTACAGAGACAGGAGACGGGTGGAGAATCCAGAGACTAGCCAAGTTCAGCAACAGAGTATCAGAATGACAAGGTACAAAATCAGAGATCAGAGGAATGGTCAGGAAAGCAGAACGTCATAACAAATAATCAACAATTCCTAGACTAAGCTGTGAGTTCCGTGATCATCAACACCTTGGAAACTGGTCTAATATAACACAGATACTGACAGGGTCTGAGTGCTACCACGTAGTGATCGCAACGCCAGACACCAGAGAAATGATCAGCACCCAGTATATATACACCAGCGCTCTCCTGCGCCTCCCTTAAGTGCTGGACCAATGAAAACTGAAAGAATTGTCAGCTGACCGGCCTGGTCAGCTGACACCCCTCTGACTGCTATAAATGCTCTGCCTCTCCGCGCTCACGCGTCCTTCTGAACCTGTGTGGACTATCAGTCCCAGCCACACCAGACATGTGTTGCAATGCCTCTGCTGTTTTGGATGCGGAATCCGCCGCACCGCTGTCTGAGCGTTTTCTCCGCGTTCAGCAGTACAGACAGGAGTAGGCCTATGCGTGCAAACCGCCGCGTCGGACGCTGAATCCGCCGCCCTGATCTCTGGGCATGCGGCGGTATCTCCGCGTTCCGTCAGGCCAGTAAATGCAGGTCCCTGCGCGCAAGCCGCCATGTTGAACGCGGAATCAGCCACCTTACTCTGAGTACTTGCGGCGGCTTTTCCGCATTTTCTCACAAAAATACATGCAATTATGTGGAAGATTTGACCAGAAAATAAATGCAATCATGTGGAAGATTTGACCAGAAAATACGTGCAATCATGTGGCAGACCTGACCAGAAAATACATGCAATCATGTGGAAGATTTGACCAGAAAATTCATGCAATCATGTGGCCGACCTGGCCAGAAAACACTTCAATCATGTAGCAGACCTGGCCAGAACAGTCGATTCACCTGCTAATATAAATTAAAAAAAAACATTTACTCACCTGAAGCAGCAGCAGACCTCCTATCCCGGCCTCCGTCCAGCGCAGCTCCCACAATCCTCTGCAGCCATCCAGCAACTAAAACTCCCGCGCTTAGAGCAGGGCTATGGGAAAATTGTGCCTGAAGCCCTGCACTGCAGACTCAAAGTCTCCAGAGCAGGGCTTCAGACGCCATTTTACTGTAGCCCTGCTCTGCCGCAGCTGTGGGCTGCTGCTGTCAGTGAACTGACACGGCGTCTATTAGACGCCGAAAGTCAGTTCACGCTGGGGGGTGCTTTAGGGGTGCTTTGAGAATGGCACTGCCATTGCCGCAGTATAGCTAGTATAGTTGCCCCCAATATAGCTAGTATAGTTGCCCTTAGTGTAGGTAATATAGTTGCCCCAGTATAGCTAGTATAGTTGCCCCCAGTATAGCTAGTACAGTTGCCCACAGTATAGCTAGTATAGTTGCCCCCAATGAAGTTAGTATAGTTGCCCCAGTATAGTTAGTATAGTTGCCCCAGTATAGCTAGTATGGTCGCCAGTAGCCAGTATAGCTAGTATAGTTGCCCCCAATATAGCTAGTATAGTTGCCCTTAGTGTAGGTAATATAGTTGCCCCAGTATAGCTAGTATAGTTGCCCCCAGTATAGCTAGTACAGTTGCCCACAGTATAGCTAGTATAGTTGCCCCCAATGAAGTTAGTATAGTTGCCCCAGTATAGTTAGTATAGTTGCCCCAGTATAGCTAGTATGGTCGCCCCCAGCCAGTATAGCTAGTATAGTTGCCCCCAGACAGTATAGCTAGTATAGTTGCCCCCAGCCAGTACAGTTAGTATAGTTGCCCCCAGCCAGTATAGCTAGTATAGTTGCCCCCAGCCAGGATAGCTGCCCCCAGTATAGCTAGTATAGTTGCCCCAGCCAGTATAGCTAGTATAGTTGCCCCAGCCAGTATAGTTGCCCCCAGTATAGCTAGTATAGTTTAGTTGCCCCCAGTATAGCTAATATAGTTGCTCCCAGTAAGTATAGTTGTCCCCAGTATAGCTAGTATAGTTGTCCCCAGTATAGCTAGTATAGTTGCCCCCAGTAAGCTAGTATAGTTGCCCCCAGTATGGCTAGTATAGTTGCCCCCAATATGGCTAGTATAGTTGCCCCCAATATGGCTAGTATAGTTGCCCCCAGTAAGCTAGTATAGTTGCCCCCAGTATGGCTAGTATAGTTGCCCCCAATATGTATAGTTGGCCCAGTAAGCTAGTATAGTTGCCCCCAGTAAGCTAGTATAATTGCCCCCAGTAAGCTAGTATAGTTGCCCCAATATGTATAGTTGCCCCCAGCAAGCTAGTATAGTTGCCCCCAGTAAGCTAGTATAGTTGCCCCAGTAAGCTAGTATAGTTGCCCCAATATGTATAGTTGCCCTCAATATGTGTAGTTGCCCCCAGTAAGCTAGTATAGTTGCCCCCAGTAAGTTGGTATAGTTGCCCCCAATATGTATAGTTGCCCCCAGTAAGCTAGTATAGTTTCCCCCAGTAAGCTGGTATAGTTGGCCCCAGTAAGCTAGTATAGATGTTTTAAAAAGGTGGAGAGGCGCTTAGGTGGTATGGGAGTACAGATGGGGATAGTGTGGTTCTTTTCACCCGCTGCTGTTCACTGGCCAGGGGTTCCCAACCACCTCTGGTTGTGTTATAAATGGAGTCTATATAGGTATGAACAGCGCTGAGAGTTTTTTTGATTGAATATTAATCCTAAACACATACAGGGTACGTGTATGCAATATATGCACTCTAGCTATAAGCTGTGAGACTTTTTACAGATTTTAAATTCTGTATTTTTAACATTTGACCTTGTGCTTTGAAATCTATCCTGAATATATACAGACCATAACAATCTATTAAAGCTTATATTATCCAACTACTACTCTCAGCGCTGTTCATACCTATATAAGCTAGTATAGATGCCCCCAATATGTATAGTTGCCCCCAATATGTATAGTTGCCCCCAGTAAGCTAGTATAGTTGCCCCCAATATGTATAGTTGCCCCCAATATGTATAGTTGCCCCCAGTAAGCTAGTATAGTTGCCCCCAGTAGGCTAGTATAGTTGCCCCCAATATGTATAGTTTCCCCCAATATGTATAGTTGCCCCCAGTAAGCTAGTATAGTTTCCCCCAGTAAGCTGATATAGTTGGCCCCAGTAAGCTAGTATAGATGCCCCCAATATGTATAGTTGCCCCCAGGGCCGGATTTGTACTTTTTACCGCCCAAGGCCAACTGTACGTATGGTTGTTATCTCTGTGTGCCCGAGAATTCTACTTACTTCAGACAATAACCATTTCAGTAATTCAGATTATAAGTTCTGTTTTCCTTGAGAACTTTTATGTTTGCCATCTTGTTAATGATGGACCCATTGAGTCACCATGAGAGTTAGGCTGAAGTATACCTGCAGGATAGAGCTTACAGGTCTTGCAGGGACGACACAAGTACAGGACAGAGAGTTCAAAGGTTAAAGCAGTCCTTGTAGATAGGGATGGCTGCATAGAACAGCTTTACTGCCCCTCACTGAGCCGCCCCCAAAATTCTGGTGCCCTAGGCCATGGCCTATGTGGCCTTGCCAGAAATCCGGCCCTGGTTGCCCCCAATATGTATAGTTGCCCCCAGTAAGCTAGTATAGTTGCCCCCAATATGTATAGTTGCCCCCAATATGTATAGTTGCCCCCAGTAAGCTGGTATAGTTGCCCCCAGTAAGCTAGTATAGTTGCCCCTAATATGTATAGTTGCCCCCAATATGTATAGTTGCCCCCAGTAAGCTGGTATAGTTGCCCCCAGTAAGCTAGTTTAGTTGCCCCCAAAATGTATAGTTGCCCCCAATATGTATAGTTGCCCCCAGTAAGCTAGTATAGTTGCCCCCAATATGTATAGTTACCCCCAATATGTATAGTTGCCCCCAGTAAGCTGGTATAGTTGCCCCCAATATGTATAGTTGCCCCTAGTATGTATAGTTGCCCCAGTAAGCTGGTATAGTTGCCCCCAGTAAGCTAGTATAGTTGCCCCCAATATGTATAGTTGCCCCCAGTAAGCTGGTATAGTTGCCCCCAGTAAGCTGGTATAGTTGCCCCAGTAAGCTAGTTTAGTTGCCCCCAATATGTATAGTTGCCCCCAATATGTATAGTTGCCCCCAGTAAGCTAGTATAGTTGCCCCCAGTAAGCTAGTATAGTTGCCCCCAGTGTAGGTGCCCCAGGAATGGGAAGCAGGGCTAGATGGAGGGGCTGTGGAGGGGTCCCTCACCTGGGACCCCTCCTTCTGCCTCTCTCTCCCCTCTCCAGAATAGCGGCGACAAGTGCGGGGCGGCCGGAGGCGTATAGAGTATTACTCACCTAATCTCCGCGATCCAAGCGTCATGACGTTACAGGTCTCCCCCTCCAATGCCGCCCACTGTGCTTCCGCTAATCAGGAAGCACAGTGGGCGGCATTGAAGACGGAGACCTGTAATGTCATGACGCTGCGCTCCACGCTTGGAACGCGGAAATCAGGTGAGTAATTGTCCATACGCCTCCGCACTTGTCGCCGCTAATTTCTGGAGGGGGAGAGAGGCAGAAGGAGAGGTCCCAGGTGAGGGAGGGGGGATATGTCCCCCCTCCCCACCGCTGCCTCCACAGCCCCTCCTTCTAGCCCTGCTTCCCCCTCCTGCTGTGCTGCTGTGGGGGGTCGTGGCGACACCCCCCTGGGTGTCTGACACCCGGTGCGCCACCCCCCCCCCCCCTACCTGCGCCCTATGGTAGGGACGCCACTAGTTCATAGAAGATTTTAATTTTTGTCACAAGTTAGCGGAAAGTGACACTTTGTGAAAAAAACTATAAAAATCAATTTCCGCTAACTTGTGACAAAAAATAAAATCTTCTATGAACTCACCATACTCCTAACAGAATACCTTGGTATGTCTTCTTTCTAAAATGGGGTCATTTGTGGGGTTCCTATACTGCCCTGGCATTTTAGGGCCCCTAAACCGTGAGGAGTAGTCTTGAAACCAAATGTCGCAAAATGACCCTTGAAATCCTAAAGGTACTCATTGGACTTTGGGCCCCTTAGCGCAGTTAGGGTGCAAAAAAGTGCCACACATGTGGTATCCCCGTACTACACATACTCATGCTGGGTGGGAGAAATATCTATGTAAATGGGCAATTGTGTGTAGAAAAATAAAAAGATTGTCATTTACAGAGGTATTTCTCCCACCCAGCATGGGTATATGTAAAAATACACCTCAAAATACATTATATTTCAATTTAGACAAATGGGTCCTAAAAATTCCTATCACAGATAATCCTCCACAAGTCTGAGACTTCTCAATATGACCAATGTAAGACTAAGGAAGCAGGAGGAAATAAATTATATATAAAAGTACAAATTTTATTAATGACCAAAATACAAACACATATATATGTAAATCTATTTAAAATTGACCAGAACACACAGGTGGGCCACCATGTCTAGGCCAGATGGAAAAATGTAGGGGATCCCCTAAAAAAATATTGATAGTGCGCAATCCATCAAATATCTTAATGCAAAAAAGGGGGAAGCGACTCCTAGCAGGTAACATTGAAACAAAAGACCTTGGAGAGAAATATATCATTGGTTTTAAAGGCCAAGTGTCCAGGACCTAAATGGAAAAAGACATCCTAGTAGAAAAAGCACAGGCGTATCAGATTCCGGCTGTGTTGCTATAATATTTCCAGTGATTTGCAGGATCAAAAGGCTGAATAACGGCTGATAGAGAGATTCAATCCATCACAATAGGTGGTCTTACTGCATATGTTATCACAAAATAATTGATGTGCAGGTCCACAGGTCAGGCAAGCTGTCTCATTTATGAGCTATAACAATGGCCAGGTGCACAGAGGTAGATTGATAGGCACACACTGTATGTGGCAAGCACTTCGGGCTAGTAAACAAAAAATTTATATTCACAGCAAGCCTGACACATCCGCAAGCCCCAGGAGCAACAAGCAATTCACCAGAGTTAGTGCCCCAATCAGAAGCACATTCTGAGACAGATTCACAGGCAAGTGTTTAAACCACAGACAAATGCAGGTACGGATGGTGTGATATTAAAGTTGATATAGTTCATTAATGGAACAATCCGCCAGGGTCATCCCTTCAGCAGCATCAACTTGATATAGACAAACTCAAAGTTCCAGCAAACAACAGCATATAGCAGCATATAGGTGCATCCTAGGAAGCTGTTTCAATGATCATATGGTAAACAGTGGTTACTCCATAGGAGGCTGTTTTCAAGTCACCAGTAGAAATGCATATCATTGAGGTATACTCATCTGAGTAGCTGGTCACTGCAAAGTACATCCACAGGAGCCCATGTGCTGCCACCACAAGTGTGTCTGGTCACAAAGAGAGCCTTAGAGGCCAACCGGTTTCACTGGTGAGATTACCAGCATCATCAGGGCAGGCTCAGAAGTTTTGCTGCCTGTGGGAGAGAGGAGCCGGCCTAAAATGGCACTGGGCGGCCAGAGGATGCTACCACGCCCCCCATGACCACTCCCACCCCACCACCACAGGATGCAGGTGGTGAGTGAGAGGTGGAGGCAGAGGCGTGATGCATCCAATTCTCTGCATGTACGCACGGCGTTCCCCCCGCGTCCGCATGCGGTGATGCGGATCAAAGGAGGGAACGCATATATGCGTACAAATGCACGCACAGCGTTTCCCTCGCGTCCGCAACCACCAAGCAGATCAGGTAGGAGGGAACGCGTATATGCGTACGACTGTACGCGACCCACAGAGACCCCCAACAGGGCCGCTATGGGAATGCGGCCGACGCAAAAGGGCTCCGGGATCGCTGAGGGGCACAGACTATCAAGACCCCACCCCCTGATCGATGGTAAGGAGAAAGGGTGGCCCGGCTGTCCCGCAGGCGGGGCCCCGGGTCCCCTGGGCCGCCCAGTCGCCATCACCACCGGAAGCGCCACCATAGCCGCGGCCAAGTGTGCCCAGGGGCAACAGGAAGCGGGGCAGGGGGGGGAGGGGAGGGCCACGGGGGGAGGAGGACGGGGAAGGCCCACAGGCAGGCCACGGGCCAGCAGGCATTAGCCCAATATATGGTCCATGTCAAGCCAAAAACTGGGCCGACCCCGAGCACCCCCCTAGGGCACACCGATCCCCCACCAACCCCACCCCACATCCAGGACCACCAGCAAGTGCGGCGCGCCGGGGGGGCCATAGCTACCACCTCCCACAGGATCAGCAAAGTCATCGAAAAAGGTTACATATTGAAAAAAACACAATATAATAATGCAAAAATATTTCCATTAATAATAAATCCCTAATAGCTATATATAATTAAGTAATCATAAGCAAAAAAATAGAATACGAAAGTAAAATGAAATGATAATAAATAAACTGTTGTCCTGCCGATAGGGGACCAAACGAGAGGAGACCAAGGACAAAGTGGAGCAACGGGGGGCCACGCCAACCCACCAACCACCATCAAGGAAGTGTCAAAGATCATATCTAAATTAGATGGCATAAAAGGTTTTAAATCAAAGGAATATATAAGGGTCGGGAAAAGACCCGGTTCGCAAAAAGGCCGCCAGCTTAAGCACAGCAAAAGGAAAATATGAAGATTCATCCTTAGAAATTGAACAAAAATAATGAAAAATAGAGAACATATGGCCATGAGCCAGAGCACTGCTGTCACAGAAATGGGGCTAAATCAATACCTTCATTGAAGCCCGGTGTCCGAAAGGCCTTAAGTTTGTAAATCCAGAAGGCCTCACATTGGAGGAGTCTCCCGTCCCAGTCCCCTCCCCTATCCAAGCCAAAGAATCGAATTTTCCTGGGGTTACCCCCCTGGCAAATTGCGAAGTGTCGGGCTACAGGTGTCTGGTGTCCCTCCTGGATACCATAAGTGTGTTCATAAATACGTCTGTTAAGGGATCTGCCAGTCTTGCCCACATAAAAGGCCCCACAGGGGCAGAGGAGGAGATAAATTATCCCCTCCGTCTCACAGTTAACATAATGTCTGGTAGTTAATACAACGTCTCTCATCACAAGGGGGCACTGTTTACCGACATAGATGTACCTGCATTGGTTACAGGAATGACATGGGTAAGTACCCAGAACTGTGCAATTACATAATTTGGTTTTGCCTCTACCTGAGTAGTGGCTGCGTGTCAAGGTATCACCTATGGTGGTGGCCCGCCTGTAGGTAACAGAGGGCTCCCTCGGAACAAAGGGGGCAACACGCTGGTCGCCCGTGAGCACATGCCAATGTTTCTGAAGTAGGGCGCGGACCTGAAAGTGATGATCATTGTATTTGGTAATGAAGGAAAGACCCCTATCTGGTTCATGTCGAGACTTTTGTCCCGATGATTGATTGTATAGGAGAGTAGATCTAGGGGTATCGCAAGCTCGATGATAGGCTTTCTTTAGGTATTTTTTGGGATAACCGCGAGCCCTAAATCGTTGCTGTAAATCATTAGCTTGGGCATGGAAGTTCCTGTCATCAAAGCAGTTCCGTCGGGCTCTCAAATATTGCCCGACAGGAATACTGCGTATCTGGTGTGTGGGATGAAAACTTCTTGCATGAAGCAAGGAGTTAGCTGCTGTAGGTTTTCTATAAAGATCCGTCTGTAATACTCCCTGGTCGTTCACAGAAATCATAATGTCCAAAAACGGGATACTGTGAGTATCCATAGGCATGGTAAATTTGAGGTTGAAAACATTATTATTTAGCAAATTGACTAGATCAAACATCTGTTGTTGTGTTCCTGTCCGGATTAAAAATATATCATCAATATAACGATGCCAGGTAAGTACATGCCCCAAAAGATCACTCAGGTTCGCATCTGAAAAAACACATCGTTCCCATTCCCCCAGGTACAGGCATGCATAGGACGGGGCACAGGTGGTCCCCATCGCTGTGTCATGCACCTGGAGGAAATGGGAGGAGTCAAACAAAAAATAATTGTTCTTGAGAATAAACTCCAGTAGCCTTAATAAAAACATATTATGAGGAATGGCATCAATGGGAAGAGTCGTCAAAACCGATCTGATCGTCTCAAGTCCCTGCATCCTGTGGTGGTGGGGTGGGAGTGGTCATGGGGGGGGCGTGGTAGCATCCTCTGGCCGCCCAGTGCCATTTTAGGCCGGCTCCTCTCTCCCACAGGCAGCAAAACTTCTGAGCCTGCCCTGATGATGCTGGTAATCTCACCAGTGAAACCGGTTGGCCTCTAAGGCTCTCTTTGTGACCAGACACACTTGTGGTGGCAGCACATGGGCTCCTGTGGATGTACTTTGCAGTGACCAGCTACTCAGATGAGTATACCTCAATGATATGCATTTCTACTGGTGACTTGAAAACAGCCTCCTATGGAGTAACCACTGTTTACCATATGATCATTGAAACAGCTTCCTAGGATGCACCTATATGCTGCTATATGCTGTTGTTTGCTGGAACTTTGAGTTTGTCTATATCAAGTTGATGCTGCTGAAGGGATGACCCTGGCGGATTGTTCCATTAATGAACTATATCAACTTTAATATCACACCATCCGTACCTGCATTTGTCTGTGGTTTAAACACTTGCCTGTGAATCTGTCTCAGAATGTGCTTCTGATTGGGGCACTAACTCTGGTGAATTGCTTGTTGCTCCTGGGGCTTGCGGATGTGTCAGGCTTGCTGTGAATATAAATTTTTTGTTTACTAGCCCGAAGTGCTTGCCACATACAGTGTGTGCCTATCAATCTACCTCTGTGCACCTGGCCATTGTTATAGCTCATAAATGAGACAGCTTGCCTGACCTGTGGACCTGCACATCAATTATTTTGTGATAACATATGCAGTAAGACCTGTACAAAAATTTGGAATTTGCCATGGAGCTGCAGCACACATGCACAAAATGCTCACTTTGGAAGTAGTAGATCAACAAAACTGGTGAATTGGTGCTGCCAGTATTGATTCATATATAAAGGGGTAGCACAAAGTTGGCCATATGCACCTAGTACATCTCAGTTAGAAAAGTGATGCTTTATTGAACATACAAAATCTGCCGCTATACACCTTTAACGACCAAAACACAGAGTATTAAAACATATTTCTGCGCACTGCGCACTGCGCACTATCAATATTTTTTTAGGGGATCCCCTACATTTTTCCATCTGGCCTAGACATGGTGGCCCACCTGTGTGTTCTGGTCAATTTTAAATAGATTTACATATATATGTGTTTGTATTTTGGTCATTAATAAAATGTGTACTTTTATATATAATTTATTTCCTCCTGCTTCCTTAGTCTTACATTCAAAATACATTATACCACTTCTCCTGAGTACGGCGGTACCACATGTGTGGCACTTTTTTGCACCCTAACTGCGCTAAGGGGCCCAGAGTCCAAAGAGTACCTTTAGGCTTTACAAGGGTGCTCAAAATTTAGCACAACCCCCCCCCCCCCCCCCCCCACTTGCCAGGACAGTTAACAAACCCCACAAATGACCCCATTTTGGAAAGAATACACAACAAGGTATTCCATGGGGGGAATGGTGAGGTCATTGAAAATTTTATTTTTTGTCACAAGTTAACGGAAAATGACACTTTGTAAGAAACAAAAAAAAATTCTGCTAACTTGTGACACAAACTAAAATCTTCTATGAACTCACCATGCACCTCACAGAATACTTTAGGGTGTCCTCTTTCCAAAATGGGGTCATTTGTGGAGTCTGTCCTGGCATTTTAGGGTCTCTGCAATCATTACATGTATGGCCAGTATTAGGAGTTTCTGCTATATTCCTTATATTGGGTATACGGGTAATGCACTCTGGGCTGAAAGGAAAAATGAACGGCAAACATACCTTGCTCCACATCAATGGCAGATCTTCCTCCACATCAATGGCAGTGATAACCTTAGGAGAGAGACACACCGTGCCACCCTGCACTCAGGGTGAGCCACCAACTTATGTGACTGGGCCTCAGAACTTTAGTATACAGCATTATTCCTGTAGTATACAGCAATATGCCTGCCAATATACATGACTCTGTGTGGCATTAAAGTATCATCATAGGGAGGCGCATGCGCGGCGCTAGAGAGGACACATGTAACTCCTCACTGCTCCGCTCCTAGACCGACTGCCGCCGCTAAAACAAGCTACTACAAGCAAACCAATCGCCGCCAAACTGCTGGGTGGGATATCGGAACATGTCCAGAACCAAAAAAAACAAAACTGGGAAGGACACGGGCTCTCTGAACCCAGCTACACCGATCATAGCCGCCACCCCGGGCCGCTCCACCCGATCCAAGATGGCCGACAACACGATGCAGCCATCCAGAAGCTCCTCTCCTGTCCAAGATGACAACAGTAACGACATCTTTGATGACCAGAACGAGGAGGAACAAGCCTCTATCCCCTCTGCCTCGCAAGAAACTTTAATTGCAACTATCCAGAAGGTGTTTAGAATGGAGCTGCGGGCCGCGGTGAAGGACATTAAAATGGAGATCAGGGAGCTGGGTGGCCGGGTCACCGACCTAGAGAAACAGGTGGACGACCTTACTGATACTTTAGCCGCAGATAAGATCCTCATAGACACGCAAGCGGAAAAAATCGACACCTTGGAGCTACGACTTGAGGATGCGGAAAACAGGAACCGGAGAGCTAACCTCCGAATCAGGGGCCTACCCGAAGATGTTACTGACCTTAAGCCCATGGCCCTCAAGCTGTTTGGCGCCCTACTCCCGCAGGAGGATCAATCCTCATTTCGCATAGTCAGGATCCATAGGGCCCTCTTCAAGCCCCGCAACACGGACCTTCCACGCGACATCGTTTTGAAACTCCACCACGAGGAAATCCGGGATCTTCTACTGGAAGCAGCGCGTAATCTTACAGCCTTGCCAGATGTCCCCGGCACGGTTCAGTTGTTTGCAGACCTGGCCCCCACAACGATCCAGCGCAGGCGAGCCATGCGTCCCATCACTCTCTCCCTGCAGAAGGCATCAATCAAGTACAGATGGGGTTTTCCCTTTTCTTTAAATTTTACTCACAATGGCCGCATCCACACGTGTCGTACGCCGGAGGAGGGCAGGAAGATTCTACTGGCTGCCTCCATTCCGGCAGAACCGATGCCCCCAGTGCCATTACCACTGCGCCCACCACGTCCAGCAAGGATCTGGTCCTCAAAAAGAGCCCGAATGAGATCCTCACAAGATCAAGCCTAAACCGGCCTAACTAGCCCTCTTCCAGCTAACGAAGCCATGTTTCCCTGATCAGGTAACCGCATCACCCGCCCCCACCTGCGACACGACCATCAGAGACACGGAAAGGGACCAGCTGTTGCCTGCTGACTGAGACCCCGTGAGTACTTTCTTTTTTGGGAACTGATCAAACCCCACCAAACCCCGATCTCCCCAGCGCATAAGCAATATATATAGGCCACATTGCATTTACTATCGTTCAATGTAGTTGGCGAATGCCTTCTCCTCAAACTTACATTGTTTTTGCAGCAATGTGCTCTCCCTAGCACGCTAGCCCAACATGAGCAGAATCTGAACACTAAAGATGCCTCTACCTAAAGGCACTCTCTCACGATTAAGGTCAGATGCTTACGGCTTGACTTCGCACTACAACAAATCCTATTATGTGGGGCCTCTCTGCAGGTCGGACTATGACTCTCAGGTATTCATGTTAACGATGCCCCGGGGCATGAATCGTTCAACTACTTAATGCGTACTCATTTAGCAAACTAAATATGTAATCTTCTCATATGATATTAGATATTCTGTTTATGTGCTTTCCTGCTCTGATGTTCCCTCCAATAGCCAATAGATGGCGGCGTTGGTATACTAAATGATTAATACAGCTTGGCATATTGTGAAAAATGTCTTTCTTAAGATGTGGCACGAGGTCTAGGTGTACAAGTGCTGCCTCACTCTTATGAACTGTGCTGTCAGCTTTATTTTATTGCTGGCAACCCACTTCATAACTAAGGGTTGTTTACCCTCCCAGGATGTTTATGAACATCCCACACCTTATGTTAAGCCACGTTGGCTATGTTCTATATTGGTACGTACACAATTGGCTTCATCTAACCTAATATTGGTTGACTCGCAACATCAAAAGTGTCCGGGGGGGGGGGGCAGGGTAATCTCTGGAGCACAGGCAATGTCTCAAGCTAAATTAAAGCAACCCCAGAATATTTCCAAACATGTCTATGATTAATATTATATCCCATAATACTAAGGGCCTCAACTCTCCACAAAAGAGACGAAAAGCCTTTATTGACTATCAAAAATGCCATCCGGACATAATATGTCTCCAGGAGACACATTTCACCAAACGGGCAACTCCTAAATATTATCACAAAAACTACCAGAGATTCTTTGCCTCCTCTGCTGATACGAAACATAGGGGTGTGATAACTTTATTACATAACTCACTACCATTTGTATTAGATAAGAGTGTAACTGATTCAACAGGATGTTATGTAGCCCTATTTGGGACAATTCAATCCCTCCAAATATGTATAATCAACATGTATGCACCCCCAGAGTCCCCCTTAACCCCATTAAGAGACATCTTGAAATTATTAGATGAACACCCTAACACCTCAGTTATCTTAGCAGGTGACTTCAACATAGCCCTTAATTCCGTATTAGATAGGTCACATGCCACCCCGTCCCCTAAACAAAAACAGCAATCTGCGCTACTAAGCAAACTCCTAACCTCAGCCCACCTCGTAGACACATGGAGAGAATTCAACCCCCTGACACGGGGATATACCTTCTATTCCCCCTCTCACCAATCCTATTCTAGAATAGATATGATACTCCTCTCGGCTCCGTTAATACCTAACTTAACTTTTTCAAGACATGTCATTAGTGCTTGGTCAGACCACGATATCGTTTGGACAGCTTGTGCCTCTCTTACTACACCCCTAATTCGCCCCCCATGGAGATTAAACGAGAGCTTACTGGCAGATGGGGAAATAATACTTGATCTGGAAGAACAACTTAGGGACTATTTTAGAATTAATGACACCATTGACATTAGACCAGACATACTGTGGCTAGCTCACAAACCCACAATAAGAGGACAGATAATTAAAATAGCCTCTCAACGGAAAAAATCTATAACAGAAAGACAACGCATCCTAGAGCATAAATTAACGCAATTACATCTAGCTCATGCACTCCAACCCTCCAGATACCTCCAGAACCAAATAGAGACCACTCAGTCACAAATAAATATTATACTATCAAATCGCACTGAAAAAGCGATTCGTTGGACGAGATCAAAAATCTATGCTCAATACAATAAGCCAAGTACCTGGCTTGCTAGAAAGTTACGCCAGACCCAATCCCTTAATAAAGTTCACCAAATAAGAACCAAATCTGGAGCAGTCACCTCCGATCCATTAAAAATACATAAAGAATTTGCAGAGTATTACCAAACCTTATATGCAGCCAAAGAAAATAATGATCCATCAAACCACCCATCTGCATTTTTAAATGACTTAAGAACCCCACACCTTCGCCCAGAAAAAGCACTAGCTCTAAACTTACCAATCTCAGAACTGGAAGTTCAAAAAGCTATAAAACACCTGAAACAGGGTAAGGCCCCTGGGCCAGATGGCTTTTCGGCCTTATACTATAAAAAATTTAAGAACATTCTGGCCCCCTATCTCGTTAAATTATTCAATGCCATCCTGGACGGCAAACCGCTTGCCCCTGAATTCCTACAGTCTACTATTGCAGTGATCCCCAAACCGAAAAAGGACCCCCTAGACATTAAAAATTTTAGACCTATTTCATTACTCAATCTTGACTACAAGATATTCACATCAATCTTAGTCTCAAGATTAAATGGGGTACTAGGCCCATTAATTCATAGAGACCAAGTGGGCTTCATCCCACAACGCCAGGCCTCTGACAATGTCAGAAAAGTCGTGGGCCTTCTCCATGTCGCTGCTTCCAATAAACTTCCCTTGGCTCTGGTCTCGCTCGACATGGAGAAGGCCTTCGACACAATTGATTGGCCATATATGCTTCAGGCTCTCCAGAAAGCGGGAATAGGAGGTTCTTACCTACAAGCCATACAAACCCTGTACTCCACCCCCTCAGCTCAATTAAAGCTCCCCTCCAACAAACCAACTACAATTCCCATCCAAAGAGGAACGCGACAGGGCTGCCCCCTGTCGCCTGCTATTTTCGCCCTGACTATAGAACCGCTGGCAGCCAAGATACGAGCCACAACCGATATCCAAGGTGTGACAGTAGCTGGAACGGAGTATAAGGCTAATTTGTTCGCAGACGATCTGCTCCTTACCCTGACATCTCCCCACACATTGCTGCCCAACTTAATTGATTTAATGAGAAAATTTGGCAAGGTTTCTGGCCTCTCTCTCAACATTACAAAATCTGAGGTGCTTTTTGCTAATCAAACTAAAACACAGGCTGCTGCCATCACTTCCTCCTTAGGGTTATCACTCCAAAATAAATATATCACCTACCTTGGAGTTAAAATCTCCACCAA
The DNA here is from genome assembly GCF_040937935.1 of Hyperolius riggenbachi. Taxonomy (NCBI): domain Eukaryota; kingdom Metazoa; phylum Chordata; class Amphibia; order Anura; family Hyperoliidae; genus Hyperolius; species Hyperolius riggenbachi. The sequence continues at coordinate 161,909,382 of NC_090654.1, forward strand.
CCCCAAAGAACTTTTCAACTTAAACTATAAACCAATGCTGGCCTCCCTAAAGCAAGATCTATTAAAATGGAATCTACCCACCCTATCCTGGACTGGCAGAATCCAAGCAATTAGAATGACCCTGCTCCCTCGCCTACTCTACCTGTTCAGAACACTACCAGTCCTGGTAACTAAAATATCCCTTAAAGATTTACAACTCTTCATCTTCAAGTTTATAACAAACAATAAACGAGCAAGGATAAACCAAAAAATAATGTATATGAATAGAGACAGAGGAGGAATGGGAGTGCCAGACCTATTCAGCTACTATCGAGCTGCCCAGATAGCACAAATAGCCCAGATACATGCTGAACACAATCCACCTCTATGGGCTGAAATAGAGAATGGCCTCCTGCAACCACTCACATTCCCTGCTCTCCAGTGGTCGCCGCGCATATCTCCAACCAGATATCAAAAAATCTCGCCGCTCACAGCACACTCCTTAATGATATGGAACAGACTTAAACTCCAAAAAGGACTGCAGTCTGACACCCCCCTCCAGATGCCTCTGATAGGCAACGCCAACTTCCCCCCAGGACTAGAACAAGGGGCGTTCAGATGGTGGATAGAAAGAAGGTATGTAACTCTCAAAAATGTTCTAATAAACGATAAAATGCCCACCTGGGAACAATTTAAAGACACCACCGCTTTCCCACCCTCTGAATTTTTTCACGCAATACAAATCTTTCACTTCATAAAATCAATATGCCCCAACAACAAAGCATTTCCCCCCAGAACTACCTATGAAGCATGGTGTGCTCTACACCCATTAGAAGGAGGCCTCATTTCATATATATATTCCCAAATTTCTCAACCATCAGAATTCGTGAAAACCCGAACTATGCTGCAGTGGGAGAGGGACCTGGGTACCACACTAACCCCTAAACGGTGGTCAAAATGCTGCCTAACCCTCACAAAAGGCAGTAGCTATTTCTCTCATATTGAGACCAATTATAAAATATTACATAGAACCTATATAACCCCCATCAAAATGCACGCAATCTCGCAGACCAACACACACCTGTGCTTCAGAGGTTGCGGCCTACCAGGAACCATTGCCCATATATGGTGGTTCTGCCCAATTGTCAAAAGATACTGGGACCAAATTACCTCCATCCTAAGTATGGCCCTAGAAAAATCTCTCTCCCCAGACCCCTTACTCCTACTACTGGGAGACAAGCCACCGGGTTGGAGCTTCCCCCAACACAGGCTCTCCCAGCATATAGCCAAAGCGGCAAGAATGCACATAGCTCGCCAATGGAGGCAACCAACACTGTCAATGGATCTCACAGATCATATTATTACCGATATACTAATCTCAGAATGAACTCTGGCTATAATTAATGACAATACACTTGCCTTTACCAGAACATGGCAGCCCTGGCTCTCTTGCTCCCAAACATTGAGCCTTCGCTCCTGCGCCCTTTCTTTTTGATCATTAGCTGCTTTGCTGCAGGGAAGCCCTGCACCACCCCTGAATACAATTACAAATATATCGATTGTATGCACTCAACCAAATGTATTTTCTTATGTACCATTATTAATGCCATGTCTGAATTGTACCACTACTTTTCCTATACCGTTTATATATTATACTGCCCTATGTTAAGGGCTTTTTGAAATGCGACCTTGCAATCATCTGCATATTTCAATAAAAATCTTTGAAACTAAAGTATCATCATAGGCCCAAAGTAAATCACATATAAACCGGAGGTGTCCACACTCAAGGGAAATTCAAACATGCCGTCTTATATCGCCAACCCAGCACAGATCAGCAATATCAAGCATAGAAACCGATCCTTCTTCCGACTTTTATGCTTACCTGTTTGTTTGGTTTTCAAGCTTACCTCTCCTCCCCCTGGGACAATGTGCGAAACACTGAGTGTGTGCCTACTCCTGTGTCTGGAGTTTCCTAGGTTCTAATAGTGTACCTGCTCGTGGTAACTCTCAAAACACTCCCCTAGCCATAGGTCAGGCTGGTCAGGACATTTGGGACAATAAATACTGGTGTCAATCCTTCTTCTAGCACTGCTGCAGACACGACAACGTTTTCTTCGGATGCGTTGACCTGGGGTACTCGGAAGCTGATAGACGTAATGCCTTCCATGCAGTCGGCTAGTTGCATTTGGGGGGGGGGGGGGGGGCTGGCACCTCCTGGATACAGGAGGTCCAGAACGATCTGTTCCTGAAATTGAAGGAAAGATCCAGTTCTCCCAGCCTTACTGTAGAGAACAAAGCTGTTGTAAACTGCCAACTGAATCAGAATAAAAGACACTTTCTTATACCAGCGTCTTGTTTTCCGGGAAATTAAATAGGGCGCTAACCTCTGGTCATTGAAGTCCACCCCTCCCATGTTGACATTATATTCGTGGACGACAAGGGGCTTTTCAATGACCTCAGTTGCCCGTTGAATTTGGACTGTCGTGTCTGTGTGAATGGTGGACAGAAATTAAACATCCCTCTTGTCCCTCCATTTCACCGCAAGCAGGTCGTCAGTACGTACCTCTGCCTCCGTTCAAGTCTGGTGGTAACGAGTCGTTGGGGGAAACCCTGGCGACTAGGCCCCGCAGTGCCACAGCATCGGATTCCTTCTAACTTTAAGTGCTGATAGAGGGCCACACTTGTGTAATAGTTGTCCACATAAAGATGGTACCCCTTCTGGAACAAGGGTGACACCAAGTCCCACACAACCTTTCCACTGCTCCCCAGGTAGTCAGGGCATCCAACCAGCTCCAATTTTGAGTCATTTCCCTCATAGACCCTAAAACGACATGTATAGCCTGTGGCCCTTTCACAGAGCGTATACAGTTTCACCCCATACCGGGCGCGCTTGCTTGGGATGTACTGTTTGATGCCAAGGCGCCTGGTAAAGCGTAAGAGGGACTCATCTACGCAGATGTTCTGTTCAAGGGTATAAGCATCTGCAAATGTTGATGACAGGTGGTCTATGAGGGGCCGAATTTTGTGGAGCCATAAGCAGGGTGGTCCTTTTTATGACTGGTTTTGTCGTCATTGAAGTGCAGGAAGCGCAGGATGGACTCAAATCGTGTCCTGGACATGGCAGCAGGGTACAAGGGAACATGATGTACTGGGTTCGTAGACCAATACGACCGCAATACATTCTGTTTCATTAGTCCCAAGTGAAGGATAAGGGCCAAAAAGATTTTAAGTTCGGAAACTTGGACTGGTTTCCACCCGAAAGGCTGGGCATAGCTGCTCTCCGGGTTCTCGGTGATGAATTGTGTGGCTTTACGGTTGGTCTCAACCACAATTAAGTCCAAGAGAACCTGGGTGATGAACAGCTGCAAAAAGTCTAGGGCCGTTCCTAGATGAGCTGTCGCCATCTGGACTCCAGACTGGGCGGTGAAAGGGGGCACTACGGGTGCGGCGGAATCAGGGGATTGCCAATCTGGATTTGCCAGCACCTCTGGGAGTCTATGGGTAATACGGGCCCGTCTTCTTCTTGGTGGCTGCGACGAGGGTACTACTGCACGTGCCACCGTACCAGTTTCAACTTCCATGCTGGCGCTCACCACTTCACCAGGATCTACGGAAGTACTGGTACTAAGTCCAGGAGATGGTGCGCTGCTGGTGCCTGCCTCACCAAGAAAATTCTCATCAGCGCTAGCACCACCCTGCTGCCCTTGAGGCGGATCCTGCGCCACCTGCGGTCTAATGACATGGGGTCTGGTACGCCTGGCTCTAGCCGGGACCAAAACCTCATCATCACTTTTGGTCAGAGAACCACTGCTTTCCACAGGTTCAAATTCGGACCCGGATGATTCGTCGGCTGAGTTTTCCCAAACGCTCTCATCCGACTGGTCCATGTATCTGTATACCTTTCCATTGTGGACTGCTAAATTTATGGGGTTTTCCTCCGAGACTACCCAGAAAAAAAGAGCACCTACCTAGCAAAAGGGAGTATTTGAGAGGTAGAAAGCTGTGGTCACTGAGTTTTGATAAAAAAAAAAATCAAAACTGATCTTTACAGCGCCACAGCTAGTGTACAGTGATTTTGCAGTGATCAGGAAAAAAAATCTGTCACTACAGTGGGGCAGCTGAACGCAAGTGCGGGCGAACGATCAGGCCTGATCGGGTAAACACTGCATTTTTAGTGGAGCCTACACTAAGGTGACCCTAATGTACTGCTATAGATCTGTCTGTGATCAGGAATGATCACTAGATACTATATAGTACCAATGCTTATTAGCGACAGTGATGGTGCTAATCGGCGACTAATCGGTGAATGCGGTGCAGTGGGCTGGGCACTAACTGACCCTAACAAAGGGGTCTAGCTAACTGGCCTAACTGCTAACACTAGTGATACAAAAAAAGTGTCCATTTTCACTGATCACTGTTTTTAGATCACTAGGATAGTAACAGGGGGATGATCTGGGGTGGGGGGTTTGGGGGTGGTGGTGAGTGGGGTCTCAGAGGCAATCAAACAATCACGGGACAATCAAAGCCGATCACGGGACAATCAAATACAATTACAGCACAATCTAATCCAATCACAGCACAAGCAAATCTGATGCACTCGGAATGTGGTGGTTGGGAGGGTGGGGTTGGGGGTGGCGGGAAGTGGGGTCTCAGAGGCAATCAAAGAATCACGGGACAATCGAAGCAGATCACGGGACAATCAAATACAATTGCAGCACAATCGAATACAATTGCAGCACAATCGAATACAATCACAGCACAGTCAAATACAATGCACTCGGAAGGTGATTAGGGGGGGTCTGAGGGCGATTTGAGGGGGTGGGGGGGTTGATCAGGAGCTCGCATGGGGCAGACTGAGTCCTGATCTGATGAGAGGCAGTCACAGGGGGTTACTGATCGAAGATCAGTTAGTGATTGCTGGGGAGGACAGATGTAAACAATGCGCAGGGGATGTAATCAGGAGGGGGGTCTGAGGGCAAACGAGGGTCTGGGCAGGTGATCGGTTGCCCCCGCGGGGCAGTTAGGGTCTGCTCTGATGGGTGAGGGTGCTGAGGGGTGATGGACAGGTGATCAGAGGGAGATCAGGGGGTAAGCTAGCTGTATACAGATGTATACAGTATACAGGGGGGTAGTCTGGGATGGGGTCTGGGGGTGATCTAAAGGTAGGGGGGGATCAGGGGTGATTAGGAGGCAGTTAGGGACCTAATCTAAGGGATAGCGTCGATAGTTAGTGACAGGTGGGGGTGGGGGTTTTAGAGGGTTGCAAGGGTGCTGGCAGGGGTCTGCTGGGGTGATCAGGGGGGGTCTGAAGGCTGGGGTGGGAGATCAGGGGGGCTGTTTGAAAAAAAATGTGTGGTGTATACTCACTATAGCTTCCTCCTCGCTGGTGGTCTCTGGAACAATGAGACCACGAGGCGAGGAGGAAGCATGTATAAGGCACTTTGTTTACCTAACAAAGTGCCTTATACACTTTGATTTGCGGATTTTCTGTATTCCTCCGCCCGCCGGCGCTGCTAATTGGCTGGCGGGCTGGAGGCTAAATGCCCGGCCATCGATCCCCGGTGGAGGATCGCGTCACGGATGATGCGATCGCTCCACCCATGCCCGTACAAGGACCGCCGCCTCTGTGCGTACGGCGGTCCTTGCGGCATCCACTTTCCGACCGCCCCTGTGCAGTGGGCAGTCGTTAAGTGGTTAAACTGTTCTTTATCCACATACACACATTTCCTCTTGTGTTGTCTCTGTGTCATTAAGGCTGCCATCTTGCTCAGTGCAAATTCTAAAAGTGATACAACATGCATCTGACAGTTTTTCTGACCGTAAAGAATTCATTTTCGCCTTCAATCTTCTCTGAGATAAAATAGTTTACTCAAGAGGGAAAGGAGAAGTGTGAGGAGCAGCTACTATTGTCAGCATAGTCGACCTTAGAGGAAGTAAGGATATCTTAAGAGTGAAAACTGAAGAGTTATAAAAGCAAACTGCTGGAAAAAAAATAATAGATGATATTGTTTGTACACAAAGCCAGGGATGCTCATCCGGATCCGGGTACCCGGGTAAACCCAGGTATCCGACCATTTTTCCGATATCCGGGTCGGATCCGGATACCTGGGCCACTATCCTATCTATCCGGATAGCTAGCTGCATAATCCGGATACCCGCAGGTATCCGTCCAGATATCCGGATCCAGATCCGGATAGTGTAACTAGTAAGAAGATGATGTCATTCAGCCAATCAGAGGGCTCCCAGCAGAAGCCCTAGCAACCAATCACAGAGGGGAACTCTGGCCAGCCCCACCTGACCTCATTGAGCCAATCAGAGGCCTACCAGCCTAAGTTCTGGCACCCAATCACAGAAGGGAACCCTGGCCAGCCCCCCTGTATAGCAAGGAGGGCTGGCATGATGAGACAGATCGTCCTTGCTTGTGTGGCTGGCTGGCTGCTCACTGACAGACTTGCTCCAGTGCTGGCTTAGCAAGTGCTGTATACAGTGATAAACCTAAAGCTTTGAGTGCTAAACATCTTGACTACACTATCGTTCTATTGTTTTTTTTAGCTAGCTAGCTTGTAATTGTTTGCTTTCATTCACTCAGTTAGGTCCTGTCTGTGTCTGTGTAGGCCAGCAGGACAGTATAGGGAATAGGAGGATTACTGTGTTATGGTATTGTAGTTAGTACTGCAGTTAGTTGTTATGGTGGATACACACAGTGCGTTCCCGCACTCGATTTCCCGCTCGATTCCCGTCGACTCGATTATTTCCGGCATGTCCGATTTGCGTTTCAATGGATCGTTAGGTCGATTCGCATGTAAAGTATGACAAATCGACCTAACGATCCATCAAAACGCAAATCGGACATGTCGGAAATAATCGAGTCGATGGGAATCGAGTGGGAAATCGAGTTCAGGAACGCACCGTGTGTACCTGCCAGGCCGCCACCATAACACAGTGTGCACTGTCTGTCCTCTACTCTGCAGTCTGTCACTCCGTGCTGATTTGATGTAAAGTCCAAAGCCGATTTTATTAAAGTGAAAGTACCCCACATCATTTGGTGACATCATCACGTATAAGTTGTACTAAGTCTGCTGGCACCGGCAGCTGGGGGAGGGGCAGCAAGGGCAAGAGGACAGCATACCTCCCAACTTTTTGAGATGAGAAACCGGGACACTTAAGCCACACCTACCTGACACACCCCCAACCACACCCCCTGACACACCCCTAGTCAAAAAAATTATATATATATATATATATATATATATATATATATATATATATATACACACACGAGTGTCATTAAAAATGGTGGGGAGAAGGGTGAGGGTGTACCAGGCAGCGGAGGTTAAAAAAAGGATCGAGGCACCAGCCAGCGGTTTTGGTGTGTGGGATGCAGTCTGGGATAAGATTGTCCCTCCCTTCCTCCCTATGTGCCCCCCAGTGTCCCCCTGTATGCAAAGATACGAGCGCAGCAGAGCTTGCAGTCTTACCATTCCTACTCGCGTACGGGCATCTCGTCTTCTCCGCTTCCTGCTTCCTGTGGTGTCACAGGAAGTAGATGGAAGCTAGAGCCTGTACACGAGTAGGAATGGTAAGACTGCCCGCTCTGCTGCGCTCGTATCTCTGCATACAGGGGGACACTGGGGGGCCCATAGGAAGGGAGGGACAATCTTATCCCAGACCGCATCCCACACACCAAAGGAGCCGGCTGGCGCCTCGATCCTTTTTTTACCTCCGCTGCCTGCCGACTACACCGGGACACAAGGGGGGGTATCCCGGGACAGCGGGACCCCTCCCCCAACCCGTGACAGTCCCGGCGAAAATGGGATGGTTGGGGCCCCTGGGACAGGGAGCAACATTACAGCCACCCTCAGAAGGTCTGCCGTGTCAGTGTCGACCCCAGCGGGCAGCCTACCCTCAGTCAGCGAGCTTTTTGCTCCAGGCGCCGGGATTGAACACAGGGCTGTTAGCCGCAAGGAGTTTGAAGAGGATGTTCTGGGTTTTGAGGAGGGGGGGTATGATGTTGATGATGGGATGAAGGACCGTGACTACCATCCACAGGAAGGGGATGTCAGCTCTGACTCTGAGGATGCGTCGGTGGGTTTGGCACGGAGGATCATCATTGCAGACAGTGGCCGTGGAATGTGGGACCCACCACATCCTTCTGCCGATACCACCAGCCGCACCACTCAACCCCCAACCGCCACAGGGAGAAAAGCCGCAGCATCCCATTCTGGCCGCAGGAGAATCTTCACCTCCCCAATCTGGCCGCCACGGTGCCACATGCCACTGCTGCTGATACCGCCACCTATATTCAACCCAAAACACAATTGCGGTGTCATTTTTTTGGAAGTGTCTGGGCTTAAAACTGTCATGTCCCAGTTGTGCGATAGGACTTTGGACACAATGTGGGCTGCACGACCACTGTCTGGAACCTAGTCCTGATGTTAATTGACAGCTTTTTTTTTTTTTTTTTTTTTCATTTTATGTCCACCAAATAATTAATTAGTATTTCCCTTTAAAAAAAACATGATGCAACATGCATCATTTACCCTAAAAAACATTTTAAAGAGAATCTGTATTGTTAAAATCGCACAAAAGTAAACATACCAGTGCGTTAGGGGACATCTCCTATTACCCTCTGTCACAATTTCGCCGCTCCTCGCCGCATTAAAAGTGGTTAAAAACAGTTTTAAAAAGTTTGTTTATAAACAAACAAAATGGCCACCAAAACAGGAAGTAGATTGATGTACAATATGTCCACACATAGAAAATACATCCATACACAAGCAGGCTGTATACAGCCATCCTTTTGAATCTCAAGAGATCATTCGTGTGTTTCTTTCCCCCTGCAGCTATCTTCCACTGAAGTGTCAGGCTATTTCTTCCTGCAGAGAGCAGACAGCTGTGCCTGTATGTAATTCCTCAGTATGTGAAAGCCCAGCCAGCTCAGAGGAGGATTTATCCAACTTGTAAAAGATAATAGAACAGAGAGAAGCTGCACTAATCTAAATATCACACAGGCAGTGTGCAGAGAGGGGCCTGGAGGGGGGAGTTCATAGCAGAACCACAACACTGAAGAACTTGGCAGCCTTCCAGACACAGGCCTGACAAGTCTGACAAGAGAGAGATAAGTTGATTTATTACAGAGATGGTGATAGTAGAACGTGCTGCAGTAAGCCAGAACACATTAGAATAGCTTTTGGAACTTGTAGGATGATAAAAAACAGGATGCAATTTTTGTTACGGAGTCTCTTTAAAGCTATTTAAAGGGCACTTCCGGGTTTTCTATCCGGATACCCGAATAGGTCGGGTACCCGCGGGTAATTTGGTCGGATATCCGGATCGGATCCGGATATCCGCAAGGTCGGATCCGGATACCCGGATCCGGATATCTCGGTACCCAGATCTGGGCGGGTAATAAAAAGCACTACCCGAGCATCCCTGCACAAAGCATTCTCAGTTGTTTCTGGCATGTTCATTGAACTACAGTATATTAGTAAAGGTGTCTCAAAACGTTCACTTCACCTACTTGTACTGTGTATGAGGAAGAAGTTTTCTGTTTTGTTTTGTTTTTCTTGAGAAGCAAAGCATCTATTTTGGGCCCGCGATATAATTTTGCAGCTACTGTCTTTCCTCGAATTTAAGACCTCCCTGAAAGTAAGACCTCCCATATATTTCAAGTATGCTCGAAATATAAGACATCCCCTAATATAAAACCTAGTGGCAGACCTGCTCGCCTGCCCGCCCGCTCACTTGCCTGCCCGACCGCTCCCTTTACCTCCCCTGCTCTTGCTGCTGTCCCCCTCCTTAAAGTCCGGAAGCCTCTGCTGATTATGCTTGTCATAATTCACACTGCAGATCAGTGGTGACTCGCAGTGAAGGCAGCTACAGTAATGTATCCAGTAACAGTGCCGCACCTATACAGGAAGTGATCTCTTTTTTCTTCCTGTTGGCGCTGTTGCTGGATACATTACTGTAGCTGCTTTCACTGCGAGTCACCGCTAATCTGTGGTGTGAATTATGACAGGCATAATCAACTGAGGCTTCTGGACTTTAAGGAGGGGGACAGCAGCAAGAGCAAGGGAGGTAAAGGGAGCGGTTGGGGGGAATCTATCTGGCTACCACGATAGAATATAAGACCTCCCCGAAAATAAGACCTAGCACAACTTTTGAAAGACAAATTAATATAAGACAGTGTCTTATTTTCAGGGATACATGGTATGTAGTGATGGGGACCTGAAATCTGTGCACTATTGGGACACTCACCTTTAAAGATAGCTGACCGTTCCACTATTGTGAATCTGATTTTCAATTTGGCATGAGCACTTGGTTATTACATAGCTGAGCAGTTGGCACAACAGGGAAAGTGGCGGGTATGGGACTATGATCGGTATTGAGTTTGCATGGTTCGTCTGTATGGTAGCCAAACCCCTACAGTGGCAATGGTGAGTGGGTACTGGGGAGGTTGCGGAGGGGAAGGTTAGTGTTGGAGAATAAAGGGGAAGGCTAGTGTTAGAAGAGAAAATGGGGGAGGTTAATGTGAGAATAGGAGAGCAAGACAGAATATGAAAAAGATATTTCCGAAAAACTATTTTCAAAAAGGAGAGACAAGAACGAATGTACACCTTGTGAAGTGCATTAGTAAATATGCTGGTAATCACATCATGTCTATTCACAAATTCACAAATAAAAGGGGAGTGATCTGCTTAACCCAGGCCAGAACTGGATCTCAGAAACCAACAGTAAATAGAAAAATGAGGACAGAAAATGCTAATGAAATACAGTAATCCATTTCAGCATATACTCAATTTCTTTATACTCCATTGTTGGGGATAATAGAAGTGTATTTGCATTTCAGCCAGGTTGGAATTATTATTAAATAGAAGAGGAGCACCATCTTGTGGTCATTTTCAATATGTCAGGTAGCAAATCTAATATTCTAAGAGATGCATATTTATTGTAACTAGAAAGCCATAATTTCACACAGCACATGCAATACCAATACTTTATTTTGATAGTGTTAAATATACATGGTAGCCCAGTGTACACAGCAGTCATTTATGCAGAGTAGCTATAAGCAACCCATGTATTTTCTTCTGAAACGTTTCTCCTTTGGATACATTTGGAATTATAAATTAAAATGCTTGCTTTTGCCTTTCTCTGCAGTGATATCACACCAGTTATATATGCCAGTATCCATACATTAAGCATATCATATGTGTAGATATTTTGCTTTATAGTCATTTACAGTACCCATCAACATTTCTGCATTAGGATAAGTGAAATGAGATTTACAGTATTTGTTCTTCACAACACTATTCAATACATATACTGCACATGTAACCAAACAAACAAAATTCATCACTAGCTTTTCAGTGTTGATGAAAAGGAGTGGAGACCATCAAAACCACTTATAATAAACATACACTTATTTCCCATAATTAAATAATGTCCACATGAGTTTCATGACACTTTTACTGAGTTTCAAAATTATTTTTAACAATTCCAGCTTTATATTGTTTTTGCCACCTCAATTTATGCCTAAATGTTATCCCATTAAAAGGTACCGGTATATGTGAAGTCTAAAGGTGGCCATACATCAGGCAACTTGGCGGTCGATCGACCATCCGATTCAATCATTACAATCAGAGTAAAATGGGGCCACCAAGTGCATGCCTGATCGACTATGCGACCAATTTTGTGCCAAGATGTAGGACTGACTTACTTGATCGCATGCGTGGCGGTAACAGCGAGTGATATTGGGACGAGTGATGAAACCCTCGACGCTGTCCCCCCTAATGTGTAATGTGCCCCTTAGTGCTCATTGCACTTTACATTACATGTCCGTGTCCGCCGCCTATGCTCCGCTGTCCTCTGCTAGCTCCGGGCGGAATGTCTTCATTTATACACACACTCCACGTGGTTGCTGGGATAACGGGGGTGTGTGTGTGATGTCACATATGCACCCGCATGTACGCCACTCAGCAGCCACGTGGGGCGCATGTATGGATGAAGGACTGCGCCCGGAGCTAGGAAAGGATAAGTGGCCGCCATAGACAGGTAAAGCAGAGTGCACTGGGGGGCACATTATACATTAGGCGGGCAGTGTCGGGTGGGCGAGGGGGCGGACCCGGCGTGCTTGGCTAATTCCCAAGAGATTTCATTCTGAAACTGACCAGGAATTAGCCTGCAGTGTTTGGGCAGCCGACAGATCTCTCTCAGATTCCATTAGAGAGAGATTTGTGTCTCAGTAGAATCTGCCCAACATCGCTAGATGTACAGCCACCTTAAAGGTGCATACACACATGCGACTATAGTCGTTGGAAATGATCGTTCCCCGATCATTCCAAACGACGATCATTACAAAGAACACCAAACGATCATTAAGCCCAACGACTGATCTTGTTGGAAAAGAACGATCCATCCTGGCGGATTTTTTGTAACGACCATCGTTACAAAGTTCCAAAACGATCGTTCCAAAACATTAGGGCATGCGCAAACACTATTTGTATCTTGTAGTAGCATGTATTGTTCCTACGGTGAAAAGGCTGAAACTGTAGTAAAATATATGTGCTATGTATTTGTATAATTTGATAATGTCTATCTGTTTCTCTTCTCTCTCTCTCTCTCTCTCTCTCTCTCTCTCTCTCTCTCTCTCTCTCTCTCTCTCTCTCTCTCTATATATATATATATATATATATATATATATTTAATTTGGTTATGTTCTTATTTTTTTTTAATATATGTATATAGAGAGATATATATGTTTGTGATGAAAGTAGTAATAGAGAATGTATTTGTATTAACTAAAAGTGTAGTGGGTGTATCATGATATGTCATTCATGAATATAGATTGTAATAAAGCACCCCTAAAGCAGAATACAGAAGGAACCACCGCTGCTACCGCTAGAGCGGATGCGATCCAGACAAACAGATGGGGCTACCCGTAGCAACCGCTACTCTGGTTAGCACCCCTAAGGCAGAATACAGAGGGAAGCACTGCCACTACCACTAGGGCAAATGCAATCCAGACAGATGGAGCAGCCAGTAGCAACCGCAGCTCTGGCCTACACTCCCAGACAGACAGAACTATTTCCTGTCGACCGCCGCTGGCAACAAGACAATCGAGACAGAGAGACAGAACAAGGCAATACAGATAATACAACCTGACTGCACTAGAAGGGATGCCTAGTGCAGTCCCAAGGAATTAATCTAAGATAATCTTAGCAAACGACAGCAAGGCTGACACTCCAGGAGAGTTTGCAGGAACAAACCAGCATGACCAGCAAGGGATTCTGGGAGCAAAAGTTATTTATACTGCAAGCCATCAGAGGAGGCAGCTAGGCAATTTGCATGACAAGTGTATGCAAATTCCTCAGCAGAGCAACTCTGAAACTTGCAAAGCGAAGACAGGTCTCTTTTCCAGAGACCTGCAACACTCAGATCTAAAGAATGGACAAACAGCTGTTTGCCCGTGCAGACAGCTGAGCAGATCATTACACTGACAGTGTAGTAGTAGTTTTGTGGTATGTGTTTTCAATAAACAATAAAAAAATCACATATTAACATATAATAATGCTAAAGTATGTAATGGAGTATGTCAAATCTAACATCACGTATAGGTAGGACACATACCTTCATCTGAAATAGTTTCTCCTGTCTGTGCAGTATGTTGTTGAAGGTCATGTTGTTCAGTGTCAACACCTAAAATGAATGCAATGTACATATGTGTATGTTAGATTTACATAACATTATTAAGTAGATGAATTACATATCATAATAATAGTAATTTGTGATTCTACTTATTCTTCATACTGTATTAGTGTCTTGGCCAAGGTTGGGTCTGCAGCTTTTTAGCAACTCCAAATGGGCAAAAACATGAGCATCCATGGTTTTTGATGGTGTCTCAGACAGTACTGCAAGGCATGGTTTCATACTATGTGTCCAACCAATTCATTATGAAGTTTAATCAGGGGCGGGTGTACCCGATGTTTCCGTACATAAGAATAAACATGTGCAGGGAGACAGAAGGAGGGTCTAAGTGGCCCAGGAATCTGACAATGTTGACAGATTGAGGCAAAGGGGGACAGAGGAAGGCACAGCAGTCAGAGGTGGCACATGTGGCCTCAAGAGACATATGGAGACACAAGTAGGCACAAAGGTAGACAGAAGGAGGGACAAGCCACAGAGGTGGCAGCTGAGTGCAACTTACGCTAAGTACATGCAGCAGAAGCAAGTAATACAACACCCAGGGGGTTTTGTGATTAGTCAAGGGTGGGGCTAGATGTGCAGGTTGGCCTTAATCCCCCAACACAGAGCAGCCCCAAGAGCAATGCCACTCCAGACAATGGCCTATACTGCCTATGCCTACATAGGTTAATGTTAAAGAGAAACTCCGACCAAGAATTGAACTTTATCCCAATCAGTAGCTGATACCCACTTTTACATGAAAAATATAATGATTTTCACAAACAGACCATCAGGGGGCGCTGTATGACTGATTTTGTGCTGAAACCCCTCCCACAAGAGGCTCTGGTACCGTATGGTACTCTGGGCAAACTGCCACAATGTAACAATGACACACACAGGAAATGGCTGTTTATAGCTGTCTGTTAAAGCCAGAACAGCTACATAATCTGCCCACAGTAACAATGTCACCATGTAATACATGTCAGAATGTGAATCTGGGAGAGGAAAGATTTTACAATGAGCAAACTCTGACTAAATCATGTATACATAATTATTGTAAAAATTAAGCACCTTTTTATATTAAATTATTTTCACTGGAGTTCCTCTTTAAGGTTAATGTTCACTTGTAAGGTGGGTCCTCAAATACTATTTATTAGGCGTGATGTAGGTGTGTGTTTGTATATGTTTATGAAGGTCTGGGTATGACATTAAAGAGGAACTCTGACCAAGAATTGAACTTTATCACAATCAGTAGCTGATACCCCCTTTTACATGAGAAATCTATTCCTTTACACAAACAGACCTTCAGGGGGTGCTGTATGGCTGATATTGTGGTGAAACCCCTCCCACAAGAAACAAGAAAAGTATGTACTCTTGGCAGTTCCCTGTCTGGGAACCTTGCTGCATTGTGGGAAATAGCTATGTACAGCTGTTTCCAACTGCCAAAAAAAAAATGCAGCAGCTACATTACCTGCCAACAGTAAAAATGTCACCATGTAATAAATGTCAGAATGTTAATCAGGGATTGAAAATATTTTAAAATGGGCAAACACTGACTAAATTATTTATACAGAATTATTGTAAAATTGAAGCACTTTTTTTAAACATTATTTTCACTGGAGTTCCTCTTTAACAGTAATTATTTTGGAGATATGTGTTTGTGCAGCTTCATCTCACATATAAGCAGTACAGTGTGCTGTTTATGTTGTTTGTTATTGCGACGCTATTGCAGCCAAGCAGTGGTGCTCAGCAGAGCTCGAATATTCGAGTAGCTCGAATATTCGAGCTCTTTTTCAGCTATTCGAGCTCGGTATTCGAGCTCCGAATAGCTGCAGCTATTCGAATGGGCTATTCGAGTAAACGCGAATAGCCCATTCACTATTCGAGCTATTCGAGCAAACGGCGCTATTCGAGCTCGGGTACCGAGCTCGAATAGCGTCATAGCCCAGATTGATGTCCTTAGAGCCAATCAGAGGGCTCCCAGGCCCTCTGACCGCAGCCAATCACAGAGGGGGACCCTGGCCAGCCCCTACCCTATAAATAGCGGCCGCCATGTTAGGTTTCTCCGTCCTTGCCTGAGACTTGCATAGAGAGAGAGTTGCTCCTTTGTGCTTTGGCTTAGCAAGAGCTCTATTGTGGTCATTTACCTAGCGTTTTTGCTCACATACACCTCCTATACACACCTATATTGTTGTTAGTTAGATAGACATTGTATTTTAGTTAGTAGCTTTTGTGTTACATAGACAGAGACAGCTGCTGCAGGCAAGCTTACAGCTTTAGGCCTCAGGGCCTGCCTGTGTGGGCAGCTGTTCTCTCCTGTCCTCTGTTAGTATATTTCTCTCATCTATACCAGTATTTCTGCTGTCCTTTACTACTGATTGATTCTGTATTTAGTATTGTAGTTATACTGTACTAGGACACTCACTGTCACTGTTCATAGGCTAAGGCTAAGGCTACTAGCTCCAGCGTGTGTGCACTCACTGTCTTGTACACACACACTCTATTTCCTTCTGATTACTGATTGATTATTGTAATTAGTTGTACTTACTGTTACTACTTACTCTTACTGTACTAGGAGTCTAGGACACTCAGTCACTGTTCATAGGCTACTAGCTCCTGCGTGTGTGCACTCACTCACTGTCTGTGTACTGTAGTGTACACACACACTCTATTTCCTTCTGATTACTGATTGATTATTGTAATTAGTTGTACTTACTGTTACTACTTACTCTTACTGTACTATAGGAGTCTAGGACACTCAGTCACTGTTCATAGGCTACTAGCTCCTGCGTGTGTGCGCTCACTCACTGTCTGTGTACTGTAGTGTACACACACACTCTATTTCCTTCTGATTACTGATTGATTATTGTAGTTAGTTGTACTTACTGTTACTACTTACTCTTACTGTACTATAGGAGTCTAGGACACTCAGTCACTGTTCATAGGCTACTAGCTCCTGCGTGTGTGCACTCACTCACTGTCTGTGTACTGTACACACACACTCTATTTCCTTCTGATTACTGATTGATTATTGTAATTAGTTGTACTTACTGTTACTACTTACTCTTACTGTACTATAGGAGTCTAGGACACTCAGTCACTGTTCATAGGCTAGCTCCTGCGTGTGTGTGTGCACTCACTGTCTGTGTAGTGTGTACACACTACACACACTCTATTTCCTTCTGATTACTGATTCATTATTGTAATTTCTAGTTGTACTTCCTGACTCTTACTACTTACTTACTGTAGTAGGGACACTCACTCAGTCACTGTTCATAGGCTAGCTCCTGCGCGTGTTTGCGCGTGCGTGCACTCACTGTCTGTAGTGTACACACACTAAATTTACTTGTGATTACTACTGATTATTGTAACTTCTAGTTGTACTTCCTGACTGTTACTACTTACTTACTGTACTAGGGACACTCACTCAGTCACCTCACCCACCAACCCACTCCATTAAAGTACCCCACTTTTAACCCGCCCTTTTAAAAAACTTTTGTCTTTACGCCCAAAACATCGAAGATGTCTGGAAGTGGCAGCCAGCGCGGTTTGGGCAAGGGGAAGGGCAGCAAGGGAATCAGGAGGAGAGGGAGCAGCATTGTGGCAGGCCGCGGCCGCGCCACCATGCACAGTTCCGCAGCAGCAGCGTCAGTGGCTAACATTCCTCCCATAGCCACTGGCCGTGGACGCCTTGGGCGCCGCCCAGCAGGAGCATCTGCAACTCACGCTGCAGAGACACAGCAGCAGCAGCATGTAGCGCCTGCTCCGATTTTCCTCCAGCCGGGTCGGAAACGTCCCATTGAGGAAAAGCATGCAGACACTGTGGTGCAACTCATGACGGAGGATGTGCAGCCCGCCATCAGCTCTGCATCCGAGGCCTCCACCCTCACCACCACCACCACCACCCCTGTTCGCAGCAGCCGCCCAGCAGGGTCTGGGGAGGAGGCCAGTTCACCGTCACAAGTTGGCGACCTGTCACTCAGCAGTATTTTTACCCCAGGCACCATCAGGGTATTGTCTGCTGTTGTTGGCGATTTGGAGGAGGAGATGCTGATGGGCACTTTGGGGGATGAGGGATTGGACAGCAAGACTGTGGCGACAGTCAAGCAGCCCATCCATGCATCAGGAGAGGAGTTTGGGGGGTCATCATCCCAGCAGGACATGTTTCAGGAGGGGGAGGATGATGATGACCCGGTGACAGACAGAGACTGGGTGCCACCACCTCCAGGGGATGTCGTCCTCAGCAGCTCTGAGGAGGAGGAGGAGGAGGATGCGCTTGTGGGCCTTGCAAGGAGGCGCATCATTGCAAGCATTGGCAGCAGTAGGCAGGTCCCACAGCCTGCTGGTGTCTCAGGCTCAGCAGCATCAGCAGCAGCATCTGCCAGTACCACCACCAGTCGCACCCAAGCCCCCCCCCCCCCCCCCCAACCACCACAGGGAGACAGGCGGCAGCAGCGCTTCCATGCCGTAGGGGGATGTTTCTGTCACCAATCTGGCGATTTTTCACCATGCCCACTGTGTACAGCAAGTACGCCACTTGCAACCACTGTCAGCGGAAGTTGAGCAGAGGTGCAGACCCCTTAAAGTTCAACACCAGCTCGCTCATCAACCACCTTGCTGCGAAACATTTCCACCAGCATGAGGAGTTCCAGAGGCTGAAGGCATCTGGTGCTGGCAGTGGCACCACACCCATCACTGCACAGCCTTCAGCTGCAGCAGCAGCAGCAACAGCAGCCACCCGCCCTCCTGCTCCTCCAGCAGCACCAGCAGGAGTGCGGAAACGCACTGCTCCTCCCCCCTCTGCAACTCCTGCCGCCGACACTGAGGCTTGTTCTGGCAGCCAGTCCTCAGTGGCCTCCTCCGCTGTGTCTGCTGATTCCCGTGCCAGCAAAAGGCCACGCCAGAGCCTTTTGAGCGAGTCCTTCCAGGGGGTGGTTAGGGCTCTGCCTCCCAGCAGCCGTCGCGTGCGGCAGCTGAACGGCTTGCTGGCACGGGCCATGTGCTCCCAACTTCTGCCGTACACGCTCGTGCAGGAGGGGAGCGACATTCATGCGCTGCTTGCTTGCGCAGCCCCAGACTGGCAGCTCCCCAGCAGACACTTCTTTGCCCGCAAGGCCATTCCTGCACTGCACCGCTTTGTGATGGCCAATGTGGAGCGAGGGCTGGAGCACGCAGTTGGTGAAAGGGTCCACGTCACCATGGACTCCTGGAGCAGCCGCTTCGGGACAGGCCGCTACCTGTCCTTCACTGTCCACTGGGTCAGCTTGGTGGAAGGGGGTGAGGATGGGAGAGCAGCAGCGGGCACAGCAGCAGCAGCAACACAGTGGGTGGTGCCACCCCGCAAGGTCAGGGGAACTGCAGCAGGTTCCTCCGATCCTCTGCCATCCTCCGGCACACCTGGCCAAACCCCCCGCCTCAGCAGCAGCGTGAAGGCCCGCCACTGCCAAGCGCTGCTGCACTTGGTCAGCCTTGGGAAGACCAAGCTGACGGCAACCCATGTGTTGGCCAAACTCCAGGAGCAGGAGAGGATTAGGCTGACCCCCAGAGGCCTCAGAGTCGGAGAGGTGGTGGCCGACAATGGGGCCAATCTGGTTGCCGCAATAGACAGGGGAAACCTGACCCACATCCCCTGTCTTGCCCACGTGCTGAACCTGGTGGTGCAGAAGTTCTTGCGCACCTACCAGGGGATGGGCGAACTGCTGGAAACGGCAAGGAACGTTGTGCGTCACTTCCGGCGCTTGGCTGCAGCCTGTGCGAGCCTGGAAGACGTGCAAAAGGAGCTGGATCTGCCACGCCATCGGCTGATCCTTGACGTTCCGACTCGCTGGAACTCCACCCTGGCGATGTTGGAGCGTCTGGTTGAACAGAAGCGCGCTGTCAAACAGTACCTTGCCCCGGCCACTGTTTCCGCCACTCAGAGAAGGGACAAGACCAGCAACATCCCGTCTATCGTCCCCGATGATGACTGGAGGCACATGCAGCAGGTGTGCTTAGTGCTGGCTCCCTTTCTGCAGGCCACTAACATGGTGAGCAGGGACCATGCTATGGTCTGCGAGTGGGTGCCCCTGGTTTGTCTGCTGAACAGGGCCCTCGATGCTTTGCTGGAACAGGGAGCGGCAGCCTTGGACCAGCAGGAGCGGCAAGCAGCTGCACAGTCCACCTCTGAGGGGGAGGAGGAGGAGGACTTGGTGGAGGTCCCTGACCTTGCTGCTGATGAGGGGGAGCAGCACAGTGCAGCTGAGTTGGTGCGGGGGTGGAGAGAGGATGAGGCTGACGAGGCAGAGGAGGAGGATGAGGACAGCAGCACTGCCGTCGATGTGCCAGCAGACGTGGCCCGCCTCTTCCCAATGGCAGTGCACATGCTGACGTGCCTGCGCAGGGACCCCAGGGTGATCCAGATGAAGCAGAGGGAGGACATCTGGATCAGCATGATGTTGGACCCACGCCTCAAGGGGAAGTTGAGCCAGTTCCTGCCGCCTGCAGGAGGAGACCCAGCGCAACAAATAAGGAGCTTGCAGCAGGCCCTTGTTGAGCGCTTGGAGGAAGCCTTCCCCCAGCCTTCCACCCCCACTGTCCAGCAGCCAGCACAGAGGCAGCAGCAGGTGCCTGCATCCAGCAGCAAGCGCCCCACAGACCTGCTGTCTCTCAGCCACGAGCTCTACAGGACTGTAGAGGCTCCGGCAGCAGTGACTAGAGAGGAGGTGCATGCAGCAGCATCCTCCACCGGTCACAGCCAGCGCCTGACCCGCATGGTGGCTGACTACATGGGGTCCTACAACGGGCTTGACAGCGATGCTCCTGTTGATCCCATGGAGTATTGGGTCAAGCGCCTGGAGATCTGGAGCGAGCTGGCGCAGTACGCCCTGGAAGTGCTGTCCTGCCCCCCTTCCAGCGTGCTGTCCGAGCGCTGCTTCAGTGCAGCTGGTGGTGTGGTCACCGAGAAACGCTCACGTCTGTCTCACAAGTCTGTGGACAGACTGACGTTTCTCAAGATGAACCAGGCGTGGGTGGAAGGCGAGTTCCTGGCCCCTGTTGTCGGCGAGAGGGGGACATGAACTGGCTAAGAACCATCGTTAATGTGCCTTACCACCCTTTACCACCTCCTGGCTCCTGCTCACTAAGCCAGCCTGGTTCACTTTGACTATTACGTCGCCTGCAGCCACACATTTTACACCTACAGTGGGCTGCTGTGTACTGCCCTTCTGCTGTCTGTCTGTGTTTCCCACTGCCAGGGTACACAGATTTACCTTCTGCTGCCACTCTGCCACCAGCTATTACGTCAAACAATAGCTATATATCTGTGTAATTTGTTTTACAAACAAAACCAAAAAACCATTAAAAAAAAAAGGTTTAATTTTTCTGAGGTGCCCGGGTTGAAAACTGTGTTGTCCCAGTTGTGTATTGGACACGATGTGGGCTGCACGACCGCTGTCTGGGACCTCCTGTTGTGTTCATTTACGGCCTGGTATCACCGCTAGGTACCAGGGCTATTATGTCACGCTGCCTGCCTGCTGCCACACTCACACTACTCCTCCATTCCTCCTGCTGCTGCTGTCTGTCTGTGTTTCCCACTGCCAGGGTACACAGAATTACCTTCTGCTGCCACACTGCCACCAGCTATTACGTCAAACAATAGCTGCTCACATTACTCCTCCATTCCTCCTGCTGCTGCTGCTGTCGGTCTGTGTTTCCCACTGCCAGGGTACACAGAATTACATTCTGCTGCCACTCTGCCACCAGCTATTACGTCAAACAAAAGCTATATATCTGTGTAATTTGTTTTACAAACACAACCAAAAAACCATAAAAAAAAGGTTTAATTTTTCTGAGGTGCCCGGGTTGAAAACTGTGTTGTCCCAGTTGTGTATTGGACACAATGTGGGCTGCACGACCACTGTCTGGGACCTCCTGTTGTGTTTATTTACGGCCTGGTATCACCGCTAGGTACCAGGGCTATTATGTCACGCTGCCTGCCTGCTGCCACACTCACACTACTCCTCCATTCCTCCTGCTTTTGCTGTCTGTCTGTGTTTCCCACTGCCAGGGTACACAGAATTACCTTCTGCTGCCAGTCTGCCACCAGCTATTACGTCAAACAATAGCTGCACACATAATTACTCCTCCATTCCTCCTGCTGCTGCTGCTGTCTGTCTGTGTTTCCCAACGCCAGGGTACACAGATTTACCTTCTGCTGCTACTCTGCCACCAGCTATTACGTCAAAAAATAGCTATATCTGTGTAATTGGTTGTAAAACCAAAACTACAAAACCATTACAAAAAAAAAGGTTTAATTTTTCTGAGGTGCCCGGGTTGAAAACTGTGTTGTCCCAGTTGTGTATTGGACACGATGTGGGCTGCATGACCGCTGTCTGGGACCTCCTGTTGTGTTTATTTACGGCCTGGTATCACCGCTAGGTACCAGGGCTATTATGTCACGCTGCCTGCCTGCTGCCACACTCACACTACTCCTCCATTCCTCCTGCTGCTGCTGTCTGTCTGTGTTTCCCACTGCCAGGGTACACAGAATTACCTTCTGCTGCCAGTCTGCCACCAGCTATTACGTCAAACAATAGCTGCACACATAATTACTCCTCCATTCCTCCTGCTGCTGCTGCTGTCTGTCTGTGTTTCCCAACGCCAGGGTACACAGATTTACCTTCTGCTGCCACTCTGCCACCAGCTATTATGTCAAAAAATAGCTATATCTGTGTAATTGGTTGTAAAACCAAAACTACAAAACCATTACAAAAAAAAAGGTTTAATTTTTCTGAGGTGCCCGGGTTGAAAACTGTGTTGTCCCAGTTGTGTATTGGACACGATGTGGGCTGCACGACCGCTGTCTGGGACCTCCTCCTGTTGTGTTTATTTACGGCCTGGTATCACCGCTAGGTACCAGGGCTATTATGTCACGCTGCCTGCCTGCTGCCACACTCACACTACTCCTCCATTCCTCCTGCTGCTGCTGTCTGTCTGTGTTTCCCACTGCCAGGGTACACAGAATTACCTTCTGCTGCCAGTCTGCCACCAGCTATTACGTCAAACAATAGCTGCACACATAATTACTCCTCCATTCCTCCTGCTGCTGCTGCTGTCTGTCTGTGTTTCCCAACGCCAGGGTACACAGATTTACCTTCTGCTGCCACTCTGCCACCAGCTATTATGTCAAAAAATAGCTATATCTGTGTAATTGGTTGTAAAACCAAAACTACAAAACCATTACAAAAAAAAAGGTTTAATTTTTCTGAGGTGCCCGGGTTGAAAACTGTGTTGTCCCAGTTGTGTATTGGACACGATGTGGGCTGCACGACCGCTGTCTGGGACCTCCTGTTGTGTTTATTTACGGCCTGGTATCACCGCTAGGTACCAGGGCTATTATGTCATGCTGCCTACCTGCTGCCACACTCACACTACTCCTCCATTCCTCCTGCTGCTGCTGCTGTCTGTCTGTGTTTCCCACTGCCAGGGTACACAGAATTACCTTCTGCTGCCAGTCTGCCACCAGCTATTACGTCAAACAATAGCTGCACACATAATTACTCCTCCATTCCTCCTGCTGCTGTCTGTCTGTGTTTCCCAACGCCAGGGTACACAGATTTACCTTCTGCTGCCACTCTGCCACCAGCTATTACGTCAAAAAATAGCTATATCTGTGTAATTGGTTGTAAAACCAAAACTACAAAACCATTACAAAAAAAAAGGTTTAACTTTTCTGAGGTGCCCGGGTTGAAAACTGTGTTGTCCCAGTTGTGTATTGGACACGATGTGGGCTGCACGACCGCTGTCTGGGACCTCCTGTTGTGTTTATTTACGGCCTGGTATCACCGCTAGGTACCAGGGCTATTATGTCACGCTGCCTACCTGCTGCCACACTCACACTACTCCTCCATTCCTCCTGCTGATGCTGCTGTCTGTCTGTGTTTCCCACTGCCAGGGTACACAGAATTAGCTTCTGCTGCCACTCTGCCACCAGCTATTACGTCAAACAATAGCTGCTCACATAATTACTCCTCCATTCCTCCTGCTGCTGCTGTCTGTCTGTGTTTCCCAACGCCAGGGTACACAGATTTACCTTCTGCTGCCACTCTGCCACCAGCTATTACGTCAAAAAATAGCTATATCTGTGTAATTGGTTGTAAAACCAAAACTACAAAACCATTACAAAAAAAAAGGTTTAATTTTTCTGAGGTGCCCGGGTTGAAAACTGTGTTGTCCCAGTTGTGTATTGGACACAATGTGGGCTGCACGACCGCTGTCTGGGACCTCCTGCCTGCTGTGTTTATTTACAGCCCTGGTATCACCGCTAGGTACCAGGGCTATTATGTCACGCTGCCTGCCTCATTGACTGCCTGCTGCCACACACTCATCCTCCTCCTCCTGCTGCTGAATTTACCTCCTGCTGTCTGTGTGTTTCCACTGCCAGGGAGCACATACAATGGCGCTTCCAACATGCGTGCGCCACCAGCTATTTGTTACGCTCAAAAATAGCTGCATTTCTTTAAAAAAAAAAATTGAAAAGAGAAATAAGTGAAGAAGAAGACGATATAGAAGAAGATGAAGAAGATGAAGAAGAAGAAGATGAAGAAGAAGAAGAAGAAGAAGGAGAAGAAGATGAAGATGAAGAAGAAGAAGATGAAGAAGATGAAGAAGATGAAGAAGAAGATGAAGAAGATGAAGAAGATGAAGAAGAAGATGAAGAAGATGAAGAAGAAGATGAAGAAGATGAAGAAGAAGAAGATGAAGAAGAAGAAGATGAAGAAGGAGAAGAAGAAGAAGATGAAGATGAAGAAGATGAAGAAGATGAAGAAGATGAAGAAGAAGATGAAGAAGATGAAGAAGAAGATGAAGAAGATGAAAAGAAGATGAAGAAGATGAAGAAGAAGAAGATGAAGAAGAAGAAGATGAAGAAAAAGAAGATGAAGAAGAAGAAGATGATGATGAAGAAGATGAAGAAGATGAAGAAGAAGAAGAAAAAGACAATATAAATGAAGAAGAAGAAGATATAGAAGAAGATATAGAAGAAGAAGATATAGAAGAAGAAGATATAGAAGAAGAAGAAGAAGATATAGAAGATAAAGAAGAAGAAGAAGAAGTATATACAGTACTGAACAAAATTCTGGACACAACTTCTCTTTTCACCTTTTTTTTTTAAAGGAACATCCCCACATAATCACTTGCTGTTGTTACTTGGAAAAAAAGATGTTTCTTGCATCATTCACCCTCAAAACAAGTGTAGGAAGCTATTTAAAGAGAATCTGTATTGTTAAAATCGCACAAAAGTAAACATACCAGTGCGTTAGGGGACATCTCCTATTACCCTCTGTCACAATTTCGCCGCTCCCCGCCGCAATAAAAGTAGTCAAAAACAGTTTTAAAAAGTTTGTTTATAAACAAACAAAATAACAAAACAGGAAGTAGATTGATGTACAATATGTCCACACATAGAAAATACATCCATACACAAGCAGGCTGTATACAGCTTTCCTTTTGAATCTCAAAAGATCATTTGTGTGTTTACCTTCTGTCCCCTTCTTCTCTCATGCACTGAACATTACAGGCTTCCTGCAGACAGCTCTGCCTGTGCTTGTGTTTGTAATTCCTCAGTATGTGTCAGCCAGATACTTTCACAGCCTAACAGAGGAGGATTTATATCCAGCTCTCTTCTATCACTGATAAGATAGCAGAGAAGCTGCTGGCTTATGTAAATAAAACACACACTGGAGTGTGCATAGAGGAACAGACCAGCACAGAAGAGTTGGCAGCCTTCCAGACACAGGCCGACAAGTCTGACAGGGGAAAGATACATTGATTTATTACAGAGACCGTGATAGTACAAAGTACTGCAGTGAGCCAGAACAGATTAGAATAGGTTTAGGAACTTGTAGCATGGTAGAAAAAACGTTGTAATTTTTGTTACAGAGTCACTTTAAGGCCAATTTGAATAGTCAGCTCGAATAATGAGCTCGAATACCGACTCGAATAGTGAGCTCGAAGTCCGAGGTCGAATCGAATAGTAAAATTTATTCGACTCGAATATTCGACTGACCTCGAATAATTTACTATTCGAATTCGACCAAACTCGAATTTTGAAAAGGGGTATTTGAGCACCACTACAGCCAAGTAGTGTTGCTGGGCCGCCATTGCAACTTGTTCAGCTTGCAATGTGATAGTAATTTATGAATTAATGGTATACTCACGTCACTTATTCATTACATTAACCTCGACACATGCACATAGGTCAATATACATTAAAGTTCTCTGTAAATATATGTAATTATATGTGGCAGATGTTCAATTTGTGAAAAACAAGATTCAAAATTTAAGAACTGTTTTTAAGAAAGAATTTAACAAAATCGATGATTCAAAAAGATCTGGCGCTGGGACAGATGACATATATAAACCTCGCCTTTGGTACTTTGACTTACTAAAATTTACTATTCCACATTTGAAAGGGAGAGAGGCAATAACCAGTTTATCAAGTGAACCCACTGATTTAAGCACCAATGCACATGTCTGCACTTTGGAAAATGAAACAATTACACAAGAAGAGGTATGTTTTTCTGCTAATGTTCATGTGAAAGTGTATTTTTAGATGATAAACTATGTTAATGTGTGTTTTTACATGATATAAATAAGAGGCAAGGGTTTTATTGTTAATCACCCATTTTTCTGATAATAATTAGGAAATATGTCCCTCATATGCTATGTCGGCATTTATTTAAAGTACATGCAGGGAATATTGTTATTCAGGATGTGTAGTTTGGGATGTTCAGAATAAACATGGTTACTCTTTAATAGTAATATGATGTGCATCATTTGTTAGTTTGAAAACACAACTTTCAGTACAAATGAATGTTTTATTGTTTGGCTGCAGTAGTGGCTGCATTACAAAAACAAAAGCTATTTTCTGAAACACTATAGCTCATTCAGTATGTGCACCTGCTATGCAAGATTGATTCATTATTGTATAGATCAACTGTTAGGGCTGGTTCAGACGGGCGTTTTTGTGGCGTTTAACGCAGCGTTTCAGACGCAGCGTTTTTTGGGATCTACTGCCATCCCATGCAAGTGAATGGGAGCGTTTAGAGCTGGCTTTTGCAGGCTTTCATGAAAGCCTGGCAGTAGATCCCAGCGTTGCGTCTAGTCTCAAAAGCAACATGCTGCTTTCAGAGGCAGTAAACGCGAGGAAACAATAGCAGAGACCAGAACTGCTAGCCTTGAACGCTTTTCAAAAGCTTTCAAAGCTAGCTTTTAAACGCTGGCTTTTAAACGCTGGCGTTTGAACGCAATGCCAAGCAAAAGCTCAGCAGACGCCCGTGTGAACCAGCCCTTACAAACACAGGGTCATAAGGCAACCCAAACAACTGCTACTTATGAAAGTATAAAATTATAAATAATTCATTACATTAATTGCATCCTGTTTTTTATCATCCTACATGTTCCAAAAGCTATTCTAATGTGTTCTGGCTAACTGCAGCACTTTCTACTATGACAGTCTCTGTAATAAATCAATGTATCTTTCCCCTGTCAGACTTGTCGCCTGTGTCTGGAAGGCTGCCAAGTTCTTCAGTGTTGTGGTTCTGCTATGAACTCACCCTTTCTGGCCCCTCTATGCACACTGCCTGTGTGTTATTTAGATAATAGAGAAGCTGCTCTAATCAGCTGGATAAATCGTCCTCTGAGCTGGCTGGGCTTTCACATACTGAGGAATTACAGACAAGGGCAAAGCTGTTTGCAGGAAGAAAAGAGCAGCCTGAAACTTCAGTGCATCAGGGAAAGAAACACACAAATGATCTCTTGAGATTCAAAAGGAATGCTGTATACAGCCTGCTTATGTATGGATGTATTTTCTATGTGTGGACATACTGTGCATCAACCTACTTCCTGTTTTGGTGGCCATTTTGTTTGTTTACAAACAAACTTTTTAAAACTGTTTTTAACCACTTTTAATGCGGCGAGGAGCGGCGAAATTGTGACCGAGGGTAATAGGAGATGTCCCCTAACGCACTGGTATGTTTACTTTTGAGTGATTTTAACAATACAGATTCTCTTTAAAGCAATATTATATTAAAAAAAATTACAATTATCTATGGTGTGTCAAAGTAAGTATGTATTTGTCAGCTCTGGTTAAGATATTTTGATGTGAGTCAAAACAAACATTGTTTTTACACACCTCCTGCTACATTGTAAGTGCATCCTATTAGCGTGCTCATAATAATAATAATGTTGATTGTTATTGGTTATTCATATGTTAATTACATTTCTATTATTTTTACAGACACCTCAAGCCTCAACTTCGCAGGAAACAATGCCACGCAGATTTTCACTGAAGATAACACGTAACAGAAAAAAACAATTAGAAGAACAATGTGAGGAAGCCATTAATTAAGCTGTTATGCTTATAAACAAAAAAGAAGGTGCATGTGCTGCCTTTGGAAATCTTGTGGCTACAAAATTAAGAGCGTTAAAGGAAGAAATGCGACCAAACACAGAGTGCTATATTGGAGGTGTTTAGTAGTACATATAGTGAAAACTCAAACACTCTTTGCACTCCTGCTCAAACAGCACACACCATGCATCAGCCTACATTACCACATCCACAACACATGCATCAGCCTACATTACCACATCCACAACACATGCATCAGCCTACATTAGCACATCCACAACACATGCATCAGCCTACATTAGCACATCCACAACACATGCATCAGCCTACATTAGCACATCCACAACACATGCATCAGCCTAAATTACCACATCCACAACACATGCATCAGCCTACATTAGCACATCCACAACACATGCATCAGCCTACATTAGCACATCCACAACACATGCATCAGCCTACATTACCACATCCACAACACATGCATCAGCCTACATTACCACATCCACAACACATGCATCAGCCTACATTAGCACATCCACAACACATGCATCAGCCTAAATTACCACATCCACAACACATGCATCAGCCTACATTAGCACATCCACAACACATGCATCAGCCTACATTAGCACATCCACAACACATGCATCAGCCTACATTAGCACATCCACAACACATGCATCAGCCTACATTACCACATCCACAACACATGCATCAGCCTACATTACCACACCCACAACACATGCATCAGCCTAAATTACCATATCCACAACACATGCATCATAATGTCATGCCCCAATATACTCAGAACTATCCTACACAACAGTACCAGCCACATTTTTACAATACTGAACATATAAGTGAGCAACAACCAACACATCATCAGCATCCACTTTATATACAACCAAAAGAGACTGTTTGGCAATCTGAAAAAGATCATACAGACATGGGATAGGTTACATTGTTAGCTTTTTGGTGCCCTTGCTAAAATAATGAAATATATGTTGACGTGTTATAATGGGTTTTTTTTTAAGATGGGACACCAGTATATATGTCAAAGTGTAATACTAAAATTACATGCATACCAAGCTGTTTACATGGTTTGTTTTGTTTTCCTGTAAGTAATGTGTTTACCAATAAATAATAGCAAAATGTGACCCATTATATTATACTTTCTTACACTACTTGCATGCTTTACTTATTGTAATTTACAACCTACATCGGATTAAGGTGGGTACACACATCAGATAAAAGTCTATACAAAATAAAACGTACCAGAACACTTTTAAGCCCTTCCATGTACTATGATAGCGTTCCTACACACTATATTTGTTAAAATGATTGAACTGTGTAGGAATGCTGTCCTAGTACATGGAAGAGGGTCTAATTCAGGGGTAGGGAACCTTTTTGGCTGAGAGAGCCATAAACACGACATATTTTAACCACTTCAGCCTACAGCTTCGAAAATCTTATGCATCCAAGCAATGTTCACCTCCCATTCATTCGCTAATAACTTTATCGCTACTTATCAAAATTAATTGATCTATATCTCGTTTTTTCCGCCACTAATTAGGCTTTCTTTAGGTAGTACATTTTGCTAAGAGCCACTTTACTGTAAATACATTTTAACAGGAAGATTAAGATAGAAATGGAAAAAAAACATTATTTCTCAGTTTATAGCCATTATAGTTTAAAATTAATACATGCTACAGTAATTAAAACCCATGTATTTTATGTGCCCATTTGTCCCGCTTATTACACCATTTAAATTACGTCCCTATCACAATTTATGGCGCCGATATTTTATTTAGAAATAAAGGTGCATTTTTTCAATTTGCGTCGATCACTATTTACAAGCTTATAATTTTAAAAAATGTAATAAGATACTCTCTTGACATGTATATTTAAAAAGTTCAGACCCTTAGGTAACTATTTATGTAGTTTTTTTTTTTTTAATTGTAATTTTTTTTTATTATTTTTTTTAATACAAAAATGTATTTGGGTAATTTTAGTTTGGGAGGTAAATAGCCAATTTTAGATGTAAAATAATGTATTTTTTATTCAATACAGGTATGTGGGTGCAGTTTACTATTTGGCCACAAGATGGCCACATTCAAAAAGTTCCTAGATGCGAACGATGTCGCATCTAGGAACTAAAATGAAGAGAAGTTGTTTCCTGGGGGCAGAAATACCACGCTCTCTGATGAGAAAACGTCGGTATTTCTGCCGGGGACTTGGATCGGTGAATGGGAATTATATTCCCATTCACTGATCGGGGGGGCAGCGGGAGGCAGCGGGGGCGCGCGCGGGCGCGCGCCCGATCGCGCGCACCACACGGCTGCAGCACCACTGCCTATCTGGACGGATATATGCGTCCAGATATGGCGAAGTGGTTGTAATTCCGTGAGAGCCATACAATATGTTTATAACAAAATACAAGGAAATGTGTGCTTTTTATGTAAAACCATTACTTTTAAAGTACAATACATGTCTGAATTCTCTTTAATTACGTTGTTATGCAGTTGCTAACGGTTAGGCTGGTCAGGTTGCAGGGTGGGAGGCAGGTCAGGATGCAGGGTGGGGGGAGGCAGGTAAGTTTGCAGGGTGGGGGGAAGCAGGTAAGGTTGCAGGGTGGGGGGAGGCAGGTCAGGATGGGAGCAGCAGGTCAGGATGCAGGGTGGGGAGAGGCAGGTCAGGATGGAAGCAGCAGGTCAGGTTGCAGGGTGGGAGGCAGGTCAGGATGCAGGGTGGGGGGAGGCAGGTCAGGATGCACGGTGGGGGGAGGCAGGTCAGGATGGGAGCAACAGGTCAGGTTGCAGGGTGGGGGGAGGCAGGTCAGGATGCACGGTGGGGGGAGGCAGGTCAGAATGGGAGCAGCAGGTCAGGATGGGAGCAGCAGGTCAGGATGGGAGCAGCAGGTCAGGCTGCATGGTGGGGGGAGGCGGGTCAGGTTGCAGGGTGGGAGGCAGGTCAGGATGCAGGGTGGGAGGCAGG
Organism: Hyperolius riggenbachi; assembly: GCF_040937935.1. NCBI lineage: Eukaryota > Metazoa > Chordata > Amphibia > Anura > Hyperoliidae > Hyperolius > Hyperolius riggenbachi. Next base: position 161,940,424 of record NC_090654.1, read on the forward strand.
TCAGGTTGCACGGTGGGGGGAGGCAGGTCAGGATGGGAGCAGGAGGTCAGCTTACAGGGTGGGGGGAGGCAGGTAAGGTTGCAGGGTGGGAGATGGGGGGATGCTGGTCAGGATGCAGAGTGGGGGGAGGCAGGTCAGGATGGGAGCAGCAGGTCAGGTTGCAGGGTGGGGGAGGCAGGTCCGGATGCTGGGTGGGGGGAGGCAGGTAAGGTTGCAGGGTGGGAGATGGGGGGATGCTGGTCGAGACATAGGGTGGGGGGAGGCAGGTCAGGATGGGAGCAGCAGGTCAGGATGCAGGGTGGGGAGAGGCAGGTCAGGATGGAAGCAGCAGGTCAGGTTGCAGGGTGGGAGGCAGGTCAGGATGCAGGGTGGGGGGAGGCAGGTCAGGATGGGAGAAGCAGGTCAGGTAGCAGGGTGGGGGGAGGCAGGTCAGGATGCACGGTGGGGGGAGGCAGGTCAGGATGTGAGCAGCAGGTCAGGCTGCACGGTGGGGGGAGGCAGGTCAGGTTGCAGGGTGGCAGGCAGGTCAGGATGGGAGCAGCAGGTCAGGTTGCAGGGTGGGGGGAGGCAGGTCAGGATGCACGGTGGGGGGAGGCAGGTCAGGATGGGAGCATCAGGTCAAGATGGGAGCATCAGGTCAGGATGGGAGCAGCAGGTCAGGCTGCATGGTGGGGGGAGGCAGGTCAGGTTGCAGGGTGGGAGGCAGATCAGGATGCAGGGTGGGAGACAGGTCAGGATACAGGGTGGGAGGCAGGTCAGGATGGGAGCAGCAAGTCAGGCTGTAGGGTGGGGGAAGCAGGTCAGGTTGCAGGTCAGGATGCAGGGTGTGGGGAGGCAGGTCAGGATGGGAGCAGCAAGTCGGGCTGCAGGGTGTGGGAAGCAGGTCAGGATGCAGGGTGGGGGGAGGCAGGTCAGGATGGGAGCAGCAGGTCAGGCTGCAGGGTGTGGGGAGGCAGGTCAGGATGCAAGTCAGGATGCAGGGTGGGGGGAGGCAGGTCAGGATGCTGGTTGGGACAGGCAGATCAGGATGGGAGCGGCAGGTCGTGGTGTGGAGAAGTAGTTAACCAGGTGATAATGCTTGGTGGGGGGGAGGCAGTGAGGTGCTGGGTGGCAGGTTAAATAATCTAATAGTGCTGTATTGTGAGAGACAGCACACTAACCAGGCCAGACAGCGTCCAACAACGCGGAGTTCCACAGCGCGGGCTTGGCTAACGAGATCACTGGCCTCAAGTCCCTGCCCTCCGCCAATGAAGTCCATCGTAACCATGGGGGCGGAGCTACAATACACTGGCCGCTGCGGCTGAAGGAGGCGGTGTACAGCACGGCCATGTGAGGGTGGAGGCGGTGCAATGCAGTGAGGAGGCTGAAATATGGGGATGGAGGCGGTGCACGGAGGCGGCGGCACACTTATTTTAACATTTAGCACAGTCTCGCTGGCCGCTCTGTCACCCGTTCTAAAGCAAGCCAGAGAGCCATATACAGCCTTGAAAAGAGCCATATATGGCTCGCGAGCCATATGTTCCCGACCCCTGGTCTAATTGGTCTGTGATTGTTATTTTGAATGCAACTTTTATCTGATGAGTGTACATACCTTCAGTATAAGCTTATAATTGAGATCAATAGTAAGTAATTACTCTTGGTGGTTAACAATTACCTTATACCAAACCATGTATTTATTATGTACCTGAGATGTAGAGTAGCATTCCCAAATTGTGTTTTTAGTGGGAAAGCTACATTTGTAAGTATTTACACTATTAACAACTGAAAACATCAATTTGAAAAATGTACACTAATTAGGATTAATCGTAACGATTACCATTTACAACATAGCATAGCACTTAATTATTTGCATGTTACTTGTGTGTATATAGTAATTGTAGTAACATACCCTCAGGAAGCATGCATATCCATTAAACACAATGAATGGTCACAGCCTTAGCTGGTTTTTTAGACATGGGTAATCAGACACTACTGCTAAGGGCTTGTTCACACTACAAGAGCTTTTTAAGCGCTTGGCATTTTGAAAAGCTTTAGCTAATGCATTCCTATGGGGGGTTTTAACAAAATCACATTGCTCTAGTGTGAACACACTGCTATGACCACCACAACATAAAAAAAGTTAACCCAGGCCTCACTTGTCAGTATCAAAAATTACTTTATTGTGAACAAAATAATCAAGAGTGTGTATCAAAGCACTGTATAAAACCATTAAAAACACCATAGGAGCTTCAAAGTTGTCTCAGCATGCCCACACTCTCAAAGCAAACTAGCGCTTTGTGGCAGTTTAAACAGAGCTCTGCATCCAAGTGTAACTATTGGTTATTTTGCTATTGCTTAAAGCGTGTAAAGCACATCCAAAGCTTAAGCAATCAATAACAGAGGACACTGTCTCTGAGTTTTAGTTGAGTTGACTGCTCGTGTCATCATCTCCAGTTCATTAGAATAGCACTGTGCATGCATCAAGCCAACAGTCCAACTTCAAAAAACAGGCCGATACAGTCTTAGATTGCATAGCTCATTGTGCTTGGTTAGTAAGCCTTGTATATTAGCAGCAATTAGCAGCTTCAGCATAGCATACAATGCATCAAGTTCCACATAAACAGAGCGTCAGGTCCGCTCCGCTATAGTCACCAACCTTAGGGGATCATTGTTTCCACATTCCCTATCACTCCTCCAAGAGTGTGCGGTACCTCTGTTTTAAATGTTGCTCACAAGGGCTGCGCAGTCCTATCAGTGGCGGCTGTTGCTTATAGATCTACCCCCACGCGTTCGTATATCAGCGCTCCGGCAGGGATCAAGCCTGGGGCAGCGTGGAGTTGAAGCGGTGGGCAAGGCCGGCCTCATGTAGCTCCTTTTTTTTTTCTTGTACTGCTAGTGTGAACACACACATAGGATAACATTAGCAGGAGATTTAAAAAACACAAAACACTCTGGTAGTGCAAACAAGCCCTAAACGCTTCACCAACACTTCACTGAACTTGCTATTTGTAATAAAATTGTCTAGTAAGTTCAGCTGGTTATTCTGCAGTTTTTGTGCAAATGTGGTCCTCTCTATCACTCCCCCATCTGACATTGGCCCATTCCGTCCAATATCCACAAACATAAATTCACTAATGCCATTAAAATAATACTAAAATAACCCTTATAATTGTAAAAAAAGAACCAGTATTGGCAGGTGGGGTGATTCGGATGTTCTTCCCATCAAGTGCACCTCCACAGTTTGGGAAGTGCCATATTCGTTCAAATGCAGAAGCTATGTCCAACCACTCCTGTGGTGTTTGAGGAAGCTAAAAACAAAAGGAAAATAAATAAATAGTACCACATAGCCATAACATTTCACATAATGCATATGTTACTACTTTACATATAAGTTATCAACTGATTAATGTAATTGTTTATAATTAATACCGATTAACATAAGTATAAAGAAACATTTCATACACCTTCATATATTCAGGCTGCAAAGCATCTATTATTGCCTGACATGTTTCCGGGATTATAAACCCCAGGGCCTGAGGAGATATTCCACAGGAGAATTTCAAATCCTGAAGACTGCGTCCAGTAGCCCGGAAACGTAGGGTAGCAGTTAACCGCTGTTCAGGAGTTATGGACTTGCGCATCCACGTATCGTCCTTTGCTATCAGTGGGGTCACAGCATGTAGCACATATTGGAAAGCAGATTCTGGCATACGATGATAATTCTTCAGGTCATCGGGAGCTGAGAGGCTCAGTTCACACAACAAATTGTCATGTGACATCACATCTCGATCTTGGAGCCAGTTCTTAGCCCATAGACGCCTTTTTCTACTTTGCTTTAAGAGTTTCAGATTTCTCCGGAATTTAAGCGAAAGCAATAAAGCTACACTCGCCCGCTTTCTTGCTGACATATAGGAAGGCATTGCTGCACTGGTAACGCCAACAGAACAATGAAAAAACGTCCACACCAAATGCAGCAGCATTTTTTATGATTCAAAGCCTTTTATAAGGTACCTTCTACGTCACTTCCTGAAATCTACTTAAAGATCGTTTGTTTGATGATGAAACTTCCTTTTTTTCTATGGGCCATTAATTTTAACGTTTCTTCAGTTTTTTCAAACGAAAACATTGTTACCAATATGTAGATTTCCGTATCGTTCGTTCGCAAACGATCCACATTGTTAACATCTTTATGCTTTCTTTCCACGACAATTTAATTGCTCCTTATTAAACAATCGTTCGGCATTCTGTACGACCGATCGTTGTCGTATGTGTGTACATAGCTTAAGACTTCTTTTACACTGCAAATCGCAATTCTGATTTGCGATTTTAACTGGATGCTAGCAACACAAGGAAAAAAATGCAGCATGCAGAACTGTTTTTAATCACATCAAATATATAATGTAATCGCATTTAAAATCACAAAAAGTGGTCATTTGTAAGGATGAGACAGCGAAATTTGTTGGCAAAGTAAAGCTTAAATATCATGGTTACAAATGAGAAAATTAGAATACTGAAACCAGACAGTAGCCATTTTATAAAACAAGGCCAAGGAACTGATTCCAAGCTACACTCTCACAAGACTGATCGTAAGTCTAGAAGAGGCCTACCAGTTGATCTAGGAGAATGCAGAATGAGTGGTAGCAGCATCTTTAATTAAGAGGATGTAGCCACCACTACTCACTGGCAAAAGCCAAGGAGGAGAAGGCCATTTCAGAAATGGATGCCACACCAGAACTTAACATGACAGCTACCTATAAGGCCTAGCTGTGGCAGGAGAAGCTTGAGGCCTTTTTGGAATTATGTGCTTGCCCCTGCATCAATCCCAGCTGTTAGGGAAGAGCTAAAATGTTTCTGCAAGTACATTAAAACACTTCATAAAGTAGCAGGGATGTTGATGAATTCTTTCAGAACTTTAAATTACAGTGCAAACTAATGGGCATTCCCACCAACAGGACTGGGCTTGTCCTGTTCTCCAATTGTAAGAGGGTGGAGCCGCAGAAGGCCACGAAATACTGAAATTAACAGAAAATCAGAACCATGCAACTATCAATAGGCACAGATGGACTATTTTTCTGTAACTCCTGATGACCACCAGACAACAGGAGATCTCTCTGCAATTTTGGAACACTCACTGCAAGATAGGCAACCTCTTTAAGATTTCTAATATGTCTGACGTACAGTCTCCCTTTCTCCTTTTCCCCTTAATGCTATCTTTATCTGCTGGGAACCCTCCAGAGCATTGCTGTTTTTGTTGTTGGCAAGAAGGTCAGCCAGCTACCCCATGCAAAGGAGTGTCCAGCCTGTGGACTTATCCAAAATAGGAAGCCTGCACACCTCAACAGCAAGCCCAGGCGTATATCTCCCCACACCGATGCACAGAGCTTGATCTACAGACACAGTGGACTACCTGCCTCCTGCAAGGTGCAATTATCATGACCCAGTGGATGCCACCCCTGGGGATTATGGAGTGCAACCTCTGGTTTCTCTATCAAGGGCAGTCCACCAGAAACATCTTTAGGAAGTCTTTGTGGATGGCCAGTAATCTCTTGGCTTTAGAGATTCAGGGGCCTTCTTTTACCATTGTGAACTGTTACATGTTGTGATCAACCGCCATCTATTGTTGTCAGAACCTTGTCATACCCCCCACCCCCCAAAGGTGTCTCCTCCTTAACCCCCCCCCCCCCCCCCTCCAGCTGTGGTGACTCATAGTAATGGGCTAATTTGCACTACCTGTTGCCTTGCTCAGCCTAAGCATAGAGTGTGGCGCTGCCTCCTGTGTCCTGCCTGGATAAGATAAGAATCTGCCGTGTGTACAAGACTCCGCTGTGTGGAGGGAAATAATTGGGATCCCAAAAAATGCCTTTGATGGGACATAAGATGGACACCTGATGATATTAAGTGAGGGGTAGGGTAGGATGGGGCCTGGCAGCCAGCTTTGGGGCCCTGGGGGTGAATTTTCCATTGAGGGGTTGTCAGTGTGGCCCCCAAGTTACTTTAACAGGTCAGAAACATGTTAACATTGTTCAAACAGATGGCAGATGACCTGGTTTTCAAGTGTATGATTCACTAACTGTAAATCCACTTATGCATGTTCAGATAAAGGTGGCCATACTTCCGGTGGCTTGGCGGCCAATAGACCATCCAATTCCGATTATTATAATCGAATCGGATGAAAATTGGTCCCACCTGTTATAATTTAAGTAGGCCTCAGTTATTTGGACTGAGTTTAGGTAAAAGGCTTGTTCGCAGAATATACCTTTAAAATAGAGTTTCTTGTGATGTAGGCAGAAGCATCTCAGTGTCTGCTTGAAGCAGATGTATATCAAGCAGATACTGAGAACATGTTCCTGAAGGAAGGCCACAGGCCTACACTATCCCAGACAAATGGACTACGAGAACAATCAACATAGGCCATGTTTACAAAATATCACATTCCTGCAAGTAAGTGAAAAGTGGTCATTAAATATTAATCGAGTAGGTGGGTATTATGACACCACGAGGGGTCTAAGCCAATAGTCGGGTCTGGGGGATGGCTAAGATGAGGTCACATTTAACTCTTTCCTAGTCGGTATTAAAGGGCCGGATGGGCTGACGGAGCTCACTCTGATTCCTACTTTCATGCTCTTTATCTGCTGACTGGAACACCTAATATTTTCCTCTCTTTATGTAATCTGATATAATGTATGCTGTACATAGTTAGTCTAGATGTAACATAGAGTAGATATAAGAAGACCTGATTACCCTCAGCAGGAAGGTAATCACGCCGCTGTAACGCAACATGGAACTTTGCTTTGCTAGGATATGACGAATTGTATCGGTATAGCTGTGTACTTAATAAACTCCATCAAACTTTGAAGATGACTGAGAAAGTCTATCTCCTGCTTGCTGTGATGAGTCGTGTTTGCAACTCTTGCTAATGAGTTTGCTGGTGCCGGAGCAAAAGGTGAATTATAACAGTGGTGCCGTTAACCCAGCGCTGTCTAGCAGAAAAGACAGGCAAGGACCGGGCCAGATGTCAGTCTGTTATCTAGTTTTTCCAGGACTTCCACAGTAACAAGCGGAGGAGACGCTGAGACGCTCGCTGGAAACTTATCGAGAAGAGATAAGTGGTGCTGCCAGGCTGCGAGGAAGCCGGGCGCACGGAATGACGTTCGAGTAATTACAGTGGCGAAGGCTCGTGGACTGAATTATATAGGTGTGATGTACACATGCCTAACTCCAAAATACAGATCGTGGGCTGTCCCGGGCGGCGGCTTGGGTGCAAGTGCCGTAGTGGTCGATCTGCTGAACAGAGGAATCAGTAGCCCGAGGGGGTCCAGAACTTCGCAAGCAAAACTTGACCAATGCTGTAACGAACGGTCATTCATGGAGAACGTCTCAAGGAACTGGCAAGTATAAAGGTTCATTTGTTTAATTTTAATGCAAGTGTTTGGTATTACATGTTGACAGTTTGTTCCAGCAGTGTTTATTCTAACTTTTCTAGTGTGTTCTTACTGGTCTTCATGTGTTGTTTTTTTTTTCTCTCATGTTATGGTAGTGGCAGCTGCATGCAGTTTCAGGTTTTTTTTCTTTCTCCCGTGTGTCACAGCGAGAGTCTGGGAGGTTTGCCAGATGTGGGTGAACTGGCCCCCGCAGGAGAGATAAGGGGGGGGGCTGCAGTTTACGAGTAGTGGATGGAGGAGAGGAGCTAGAGAGGCCAGCTGTATTAATTATGTGTGTGTTTTTTTTGTTATGTTGCTGGGCGGCGAGGCTAGTTAGTTGTCAGTGAATAGCGGAGTTTAGAGAGCTGTACAGGACTTCTAGTAGAGCTGGTTTCAGTTCAGTATCATGTGTGTTTTTTTTAGATTCACGGATCGCAGAGCATAGGTCTGAGTGCACGGGGTTGGGTGAGTGTTTTTTTTCCCTCCGTCTACATGTCCAAGATGATTTGCGTTTTTTCTGGGGAGGAGATAGGAAATTTCCCAAACCGCTGTGCTATTTGTCTGTTTCTGCAGGTATCCGAGAGATATATATGCTGGAATGTTTAGTGTGCATATACATTGTATGTTCTAACTGTTTTTTTTCCTAAAGGTGCATAGGATTAAGAGGTTGCTATGGGGGATTACATAGCAGCCATCTTTGCTGGCATGCCAGTACTCAAAATGGAGTCGGAGGTTTGAGCAAGTCACTCCCACCTTCATGATGTATTAGGAGGGGAGGGAGCGGAAAGCGCCCACTGATAGGCACGCCCCGAGGGCAGGAGGGAGGATGTGCTGGGGGGATCCCACGTCCCACGTCACAGCTGTGCACACGGCGCCATGCACGGAAGCAGCTGGTGGGAGGGGGGTCCAGAGTGGGGACAGAACAGAGATTCTACTGAGTTTCTCGGCTTCCAGATGATTTCCTCAAAAGAAGTCTGGGCACAGGGAGTGTCCGCATACGTGAGCCAAGCAAGTTGCATGGTCACGGATTGGAAGTGTTTATCAGCCAGGGGCATGGAGACACGTAGAAGTCAGATATTTCCCAGGGAGTGATTTGCAAGAGCGAATCAGGGGGGTATCTGTACTGGGTTGCTTATGGGATTATTCCTTTAAGTGAGGCACCTTAAAGTGCGGTGCAGCATGTGTTCCCGATAGAGATAGGGGGACAGTGCATAGTTGGAGAGGGAGAGAGAAAAAGAGAGAAAGAAAGGAGTTAACCAATCCAGGTGTACTACCGGCGACTGCAGAGTGTTTTTTTCGGGGGGGTTTTTGTGTCAGGGACAGGACCAGAGATTGATAAAGAAGTCACCGATTGGTCAAATATATATATTTTTTTCTTTCTCTTCTTTTCTCCGACTCTGATTCAGTTTAGCACAGAACAGAACTGGGAGCAGTTCAAGGGGCAATTATAAAGATGAAGGAATTGCCATTTACAGAGTGACAGTGTATCAGTACAGGTTTGCCATATGACTACCTACCAAGTGGGCATTCAGGGATCTGCATACAGGCATATGACGCTGGAATGCTTAGCCCTGCACCCTGTGTAGTTTAAGTGCAAAGTGCTCCTTCCTACAGGGAGGCAACCATTTTTTTTGTAGTCTGGGGTAGTAGCACGGCAAGCATTGGTCAGAGGGTACACTAAACAGGACGTCGTGCAGTGAGGGCTGCGATCGATGAAGTTCTAGGTAAGTCAATGCGAAAATGAGTAAGAGCATTGCAGGCTCACCTGCAAAGCAGCAACAGGTGTGTGGCATCCGTAATCTGTGCATACGACGGCCGCGTATGTACAGAAGGAGGGGTGTGGTGAGAGCTTGCAATGAGGTGAGAGCTTCCAACGGTGAAGTCCGCGGGAGCATATTTTAAACAGGTAAGTACTGAGGAGAGTACTGAGGTAGAGGCCAGTACCATAAAAAAATAAAAAAAAAACATAAAGCAACGAGATCAAGTACGGTATATATCATTAATATGAATTGATTTGTTTGTATTTCGATTTCAGGAGTTTGGCAATATGGAATCGAGACAGCTGCAGTGCTGGCAGCAAAGATGGAGATGTCAGTCGGATAAGCGAGAGGTTCCAGATGCCAATCCGAGTTTGGAGAACAGCGAGATTCCTGAGATCGGAAAGAGACTAAAAAAACTGACTGCTGAGCAAAGCATAATGCAAATTGCTAATGTTTTTCTTTCCCAAGGAGGTGCTTTTATAATGAAGAGTACCGTGCTGATGGTGATCCTAGGCTGCCACTTTGTCCTAGGAGAACGAAGAGAGGACATTCTCATATATAATAAGCGGTTAATGAGAACACAAGGCCCAAGCATGTTAATGTTTGGTGACAAAGGTACTGATCCTTTCACACCTCCCTCTGATTGGCACAGATTGACCAAGCAGGGAAGGAGGAAAAGAGCTCTTGTGCCAGGTGCAAACAAATTTCATCGCACAATGTGGGTGAAAGGTCTGAAGGGTCAGGGGTGCTGGAAGTTTGAATTTAACGGCAGTGTAAATCTGCTATTTAATGTCACACTCCCAGAATCGATGCACCGATCAAAAGTTTTGTTAAAAGGTACAGTGCAGTACAATGGGTACATGCAAAAGGTGGAGTGTGTGATTCGGGGGTACTTTGTCTTGGTTATGCAGAGTGAGATGGTTCCAGATTGGAGAGGAACGAGTAGGAGGCGGCAATTCTCCTATGGGAGAGACGCAAGGGACAACATCACACTCTGGGGTTACCAACAGAGGGTGTCTCTGAAACAACTATACACACGTAAAGGCTGTAAAGCCGAGGGTTGGTGGTTCTCGAAACAACAAGTAAAAATCGAGATCAAGCCACATTTCCAGGTGACAAAGAGGGTGGGGAGCAGGGATGCTCAGCAGAGCTCGAATATTTGAGTAGCTCGAATATTCAAGCTCTTTTTCAGCTATTCGAGGTCGAATACCGAGCTCAAATAGCTGCAGCTATTCGAATGGGCTATTCGAGTGAACTCGAATAGCCCACACACTATTCGAGCTATTCGAGCAAACAGCGCTATTCGAGCTCGAATACCGAGCTCGAATAGCGTCATAGCCCAGATTGATGTCCTTAGAGCCAATCAGAGGGCTCCTAGGCCCTCTGACGGCAGCCAATCACAGAGGGGGACCCTGGCCAGCCCCTACCCTATAAATAGCGGCCGCCATGTTCGGTTTTTCCGTCCTTGCCTGAGACTTGTACAGAGAGAGATCTGCTCCTTTGTGCTTTGGCTTAACAAGTGATCTATAGTGGTCAATTACCTAGCGTTTTTGCTCACATACACCTGCTATATACACCTATATTGTTGTTAGCTATATAGAGATTGTATTTTAGTTAGTAGCTTGTGTGTTACATAGAGACAGCTGCTGCTGCAGGCAAGCTTACACAGCTTTAGGCCTCAGGGCCTTGCCTGTGTGGGCAGCTGTTCTCTCCTGTCCTCTGTTAGTTTATTTCTCATCTATACCAGTCAGTGTTTCTGCTGTGTATTCTACCCTGTCTTGTCCTTTACTTACTGAGTGATTATTGTATTTTGTAGTTATACTACTGTACTAGGGACACTCACTGTTACTGTTCATAGCTCCTGCGGGTGTGTGTGCGTGCACTGTCTGTAGTGTACACAGTACATAGTATTCCCTTCTACTGAATCATCTGATTATTACTACTGAATCTGATTATTGTATTTTCTAGTTGTACTTACTGTACTAGGGACACTCAGTCACTGTTCATAGGCTAGCTCCTGCGTGTGTGTGTGCGTGCACTGTCTGTAGTGTACACACACTCTATTTCCTTCTACTGAATCTGATTACTACTGATTATTGTATTTTCTAGTTAGTGTACTAGGGGACACACTCACTGTTCACACTTACTGATTATTACTGAATTATTGTATTTTGTATTTGTACTGTACTAGTAATCACTTAGCGATCTAATCACTTAGTGATTAGTGTCACCTCACCCACTAACCCACTCCATTAAAGTACCCTACTTTTTCACCCGCCCTTTTAAAAAACTTTTTTGTTTACGCCCAAAACATCTAAGATGTCTGGAAGTGGCAGCCAGCGCGGTTTGGGCAAGGGGAAGGGCAGCAAGGGAATCAGGAGTAGAGGGAGCAGCATTGTGGCAAGCCGCGGCCGCGCCACCATGCACAGTTCCGCAGCAGCAGCAGCTGCGTCAGTGGCTAACATTCCGCCTATAGCCACTGGCCGTGGACGCCTTGGGCGCCGCCCAGCAGGAGCATCTGCAACTCACGCTACAGAGACACAGCAGCAGCAGCAGCGTGTAGTACCTGCTCCTATTTTCCTCCAGCCGGGTCGGAAACGTCCCATTGAGGAAAAGGATGCAGCCACTGTGGTGCAACTGATGACAGAGGATGAGCAGCCCGCCATCAGCTCTGCATCCGAGGCCTCCACCCTCACCACCACCACCACCCCTGTTCGCAGCAGCCGCCCAGCAGGGCCTGGGGAGGAGGCCAGTTCACCGTCAGTTGGCGATCTGTCATTCAGCAGTCTTTTGACCCCAGACATCATGAGTCAATTGTCTGCTGTTGTTGCTGATTTTGAGGAGGAGATGCTGATGGGCACTTTGGGGGAGGAGGGATTGGACAGCAAGTCTGTGGCGACAGTCAAGCAGCCCATCCATGCATCAGGAGAGGAGTTTGGGGGTCATCATCCCAGCAGGACATGTTTCAGGAGGGGGAGGGGGATGATGATGATGATGATGATGACGGGGTGACAGACAAACACTGGGTGCCGCCACCACCAGCACCTGGGGATGTCATCATCAGCAGCTCTGAGGAGGAGGAGGAGGATGCGCTTGTGGGCCTTGCAAGGAGGCGCATCATTGCAAGCATTGGCAGCAGTAGGCAGGTCCCACAGCCTGCTGGTGTCTCAGGCTCAGCAGCAGCATCTGCCAGTACCACCACCAGCCGCACCCAAGCCCCCCCCCCCCCCCCCCCCAACCACCACAGGGAGACAGGCAGCAGTGGCTCCAGGCCGTAGGGGGGTTTTCTTGTCACCAATCTGGCAATTTTTCACCATGCCCACAGTTTACAGCAAGTACGCCACTTGCAACCACTGTCAGCGGAAGTTGAGCAGAGGTGCAGACCCCTTAAAGTTCAACACCAGCTCTCTGATCAACCATCTTGCTGCTAAACATTACCACCAGCATGAGGAGTTCCAGAGGCTGAAGGCATCTGGTGCTGGCAGTGGCACCACACCCATCACTACACAGCCTTCAGCAGCAGCAGCAGCAACAGCAGCCACCCGCCCTCCTGCTCCTCCAGCACCACCAGCAGGAGTGCGGAAACGCACTGCTCCTCCCCCCTCTGCAACTCCTGCCGCCGACACTGAGGCCTGTTCTGGCAGCCAGTCCTCAGTGGCCTCCTCTGCTGTCTCCGCTGATTCCCGTGCTAGCAAAAGGCAACGCCAGAGCATTTTGAGCGAGTCCTTCCAGGGGGTGGTTAGGGCTCTGCCTCCCAGCAGCCATCGTGTGCGGCAGCTGAACGGCTTGCTGGCACGGGCCATGTGCTCCCAACTCCTGTCATACACGCTCGTGCAGGAGGGGAGCGACATGCGTGCGCTACTTGCTTGTGCAGCCCCAGACTGGCAGCTCCCCAGCAGACACTTCTTCGCCCGCCAGGTCATGTCTGCACTGCACCGCTTTGTCATGGCCAATGTGGAGCGAGGGCTGGAGCACGCGGTTGGTGAAAGGGTCCACGTCACCATGGACTCCTGGAGCAGCCGCTTCGGGACAGGCCGCTACCTGTCCTTCACTGTCCACTGGGTCAGCTTGGTGGAAGGGGGTGAGGATGGGAGAGCAGCAGCGGGCACAGCAGCAGCAGCAACACAGTGGGTGGTGCCACCCCGCAGGGTCAGGAGAACTGCAGCCGGTTCCTCCGATCCTCTGCCATCCTCCGGCACACCTGACCAAACCCCCCGCCTCAGCAGCAGCGTGAAGCCACGCCACTGCCAAGCGCTGCTGCAGTTGGTCAGCCTTGGGAAGACCAAACTGATGGCAACCCATGTGTTGGCCAAACTCCAGGAGCAGGAGAGGATTTGGCTGACCCCCAGAGGCCTCAGAGTCGGAGAGGTGGTGGCCGACAATGGGGCCAATCTGGTTGCCGCAATCGACAGGGGAAACCTGACCCACATCCCCTGTCTTGCCCACGTGCTGAACCTGGTGGTGCAGAAGTTCTTGCGCACCTACCAGGGGATGGGCGAACTGCTGGAAACGGCAAGGAATGTTGTGCGTCACTTCCGGCGCTTGGCTGCAGCCTCTGCGAGCCTGGAAGACGTGCAAAAGGAGCTGGAGCTGCCACGCCATCGGCTGATCCTTGACGTTCCAACTCGCTGGAACTCCACCCTGGCGATGTTGGAGCATCTGGTTGAACAGAAGCACGCTGTCAACCAGTACCTTGCCCTGGCCACTGTGTCCGCCGCTCAGAAAAGGGACAAGACCAGCAACATCCCGTCCATCGTCCCCGATGACGACTGGGGGCACATGCAGCAGGTGTGCTTAGTGCTGGCTCCCTTTCTGCAGGCCACCAACATGGTGAGCAGGGACCATGCTATGGTGTGCGAGTGGGTGCCCCTGGTTTGTCTGCTGAACAGGGCCCTCGATGCTTTGCTGGAACAGGGAGCGGCAGCCTTGGCCCAGCAGGAGCGGCATGCAGCTGCACAGTCCACCTCTGAGGGGGAGGAGGAGGAGGACTTGGTGGAGGTCCCTGACCTTGCTGCTGATGAGGGGGATCAGCACAGTGCAGCTGAGTTGGTGCGGGGGTGGAGAGAGGATGAGGCGGCAGAGGGGGAGGATGAGGACAGCACTGCCGTCGATGTGCCAGCACACGTGGCCCGCCTCTTCCCAATGGCAGCGCACATGCTGACGTGCCTGCGCAAGGACCCCAGGGTGATCCAGATGAAGCAGAGGGAGGACATCTGGATCAGCATGATGTTGGACCCGCGCCTCAAGGGGAAGTTGAGCCAGTTCCTGCCTCCTGCAGGAGGAGACCCAGCGCAACAAATAAGGAGCTTGCAGCAGGCCCTTGTTGAGCGCTTGGAGGAAGCCTTCCCCCAGCCTTCCACCCCCACTGTCCAGCCAGCACAGAGGCAGCAGCAGGTGCCTGCATTCAGCAGCAAGCGCCCCACAGACCTGCTGTCTCTCAGCAACGAGCTCTACAGGACTGTAGAGGCTCCAGCAGTGACTAGAGAGGAGGTGCATGCAGCAGCATCTTCCTCCGGTCACAGCCAGCGCCTGACCCGCATGGTGGCTGACTACATGGGGTCCTACAGCGGGCTTGACAGCGATGCCCCTGTTGATCCCATGGAGTATTGGGTCAAGCGCCTGGAGATCTGGAGCGAGCTGGCGCAGTACGCCCTGGAAGTGCTGTCCTGTCCCCCTTCCAGCGTGCTGTCCGAGCGCTGCTTCAGTGCAGCTGGTGGCGTGGTCACCGAGAAACGCTCACGTCTGTCTCACAAGTTTGTGGACAGACTGACGTTTCTCAAGATGAACCAGGCGTGGCCCACTGGTTCATCAACAGGGGCCAGGAAGGCGAGTTCCTGGCCCCTGTTGTCGGTGAGAGGGGGACATGAACTGGCTGCCGGAACCATCGTTAATATGCCTTACCACCCTTTACCACCTCCTGGCTCCTGCTCACTACTAAGCCAGCTTGGTTCAGTTTGACTATTACGTCGCCTGTAGCCACACATTTTACACCTACAGTGGGCTGCTGTGTACTGCCCTTCTGCTGTCTGTCTGTGTTTCCCACTGCCAGGGTACACAGATTTACCTTCTGCTGCCACTCTGCCACCAGCTAACAATAGCTATATCTGTGTAATTTGCTGTAAAAAAAAAAAAAAAAAAAAAACATTTAAAAAAAAAAAAAGTTTAATTTTTCTGAGGTGTCCGGGTTAAAAACTGTGTTGTCCCAGTTGTGTATTGGACACGATGTGGGCTTCACGACTACTGTCTGGGACCTCCTGTTGTGTTTATTTACAGCCCTGGTATCACCGCTAGGTACCAGGGCTATTATGTCACGCTGCCTACCTACCTGCTGCCACACTCACACTACTCCTCCATTCCTCCTGCTGCTGCTGCTGTCTGTCTGCTGTGTTTCCCACTGCCAGGGTACACAGATTTATCTTCTGCTGCTGCCACTCTGCCACCAGCTATTACGTCCAACAATAGCTATATGTGTAATTTGCTGTAAAAAAAATAAATAAATAAATAAACCATTAAAAAAAAAAAAGGTTTAATTTTTCTGAGGTGCCCGGGTTGAAAACTGTGTTGTCCCAGTTGTGTATTGGACACGATGTGGGCTGCACGACCACTGTCTGGGACCTCCTGTTGTGTTTATTTACAGCCCTGGTATCACCGCTAGGTACCAGGGCTATTATGTCACGCTGCCTACCTACCTGCTGCCACACTCACACTACTCCTCCATTCCTCCTGCTGCTGCTGCTGTCTGTCTGCTGTGTTTCCCACTGCCAGGGTACACAGATTTACCTTCTGCTGCTACCACTCTGCCACCAGCTATTACGTCCAACAATAGCTATATGTGTAATTTGCTGTAAAAAAAAAAATAAATAAATCATTAAAAAAAAAGGGGGTTTAATTTTTCTGAGGAGCCCGGGTTGAAAACTGTGTTGTCCCAGTTGTGTATTGGACACGATGTGGGCTGCACGACCGCTGTCTGGGACCTCCTGTTGTGTTTATTTACAGCCCTGGTATCACCGCTAGGTACCAGGGCTATTATGTCACGCTGCCTACCTACCTGCTGCCACACTCACACTACTCTTCCATTCCTCCTGCTGCTGCTGCTGTCTGTCTGCTGTGTTTCCCACTGCCAGGGTACACAGATTTACCTTCTGCTGCTGCCACTCTGCCACCAGCTATTACGTCCAACAATAGCTATATGTGTAATTTGCTGTAAAAAAAAATAAATAAACCATTAAAAAAAAAAAAAGGTTTAATTTTTCTGAGGTGTCCGGGTTGAAAACTGTGTTGTCCCAGTTGTGTATTGGACACGATGTGGGCTTCACGACCACTGTCTGGAACCTCATGCTGTGTATTTACGGCCTGGTACCACCGCTAGGTACCACAACCTATTATGTCTCGCTGCCTGCCTCATTGACTGCCTGCTGCCACACAATCATCCTCCTCCTGCTGCTGCTGCTGAATTTACCTCCTGCTGTCTGTGTGTTTCCACTGCCAGGGAGCACATACAATGGCGCTTCCACCATGCGCCACCAGCTATTTATTACGCTCAAAAATAGCTGCATTTCTTTAAAAAAAAAAATAGAAGAGAAATAAGTGAAGAAGAAGAAGACGGTATAGAAAAAGAAGAAGAAGAAGAAGAAGGAGAAGAAGATATAGAAAAAGAAGAAGAAGAAGAAGAAATAGAAAAATAGTAATAAGAAGAAGATATAGAAAAAGAAGAAGAAGAAATAGAAAAATAATAATAAGAAGAAGATATAGAAAAAGAAGAAGAAGAAATAGAAAAATAATAATAAGAAGAAGATATAGAAAAAGAAGATATAGAAGAAGAAGATGAAGAAGAAGAAGATGAAGAAGAAGAAGATGAAGAAGAAGAAGAAGAAGAAGAAGAAGAAGAAGAAGAAGAAGAAGAAGAAGAAGAAGATGAAGAAGAAGATGAAGAAGAAGATGAAGAAGAAAATGAAGAAGAAGAAGAAGAAGATGATGAAGAAGAAGAAGATGAAGAAGAAGAAGATGAAGAAGAAGAAGAAGAAGAAGAAGAAGAAGAAGATAACCCCAGATGCAGCTGCGACGACGTGCATTAGCATGTTTAGACCTGCTTTTTGCAGTTCTAAGCTAACGCTCATGTCTGCCGGGAATTATCACTTCCCGGAAGCATGAAAAAAGGTAATTGGATAGCCCGAAAAGAACTCACTGGGTGATATCGCCCAATCGAGTTCTAGGGGGGGGGGGTGTTAAACTGAATTGGATTAGACGATGGGAGCATCATCTTATTTAAGAACTCACCAGCACTTAGCGCTGGCGAGTTCAGCAATAGAATATGGCCATACCTGTCCTGTGTCACAGTACCCATCCTCTTCTGAATCCACCACTACACTTCCCATACACGCTGTCGGCGCATAGCATGTGACGTCACACTCGCGCCACACTAGCCAGCGTATATAGGGAAGATCAACGTACTTGAAGACGGATGGGCACCAAAGACTGACACAGCACAAATTATGTATTAATGCACAACATATACATGTACATTTAGCAGTATTTTGCACTGCCCTATTCAGCTACTGTGTACTTGAGTCTAATCTGTATCTCTTAGTCTAATCAGAGGGATAGATGAAGTGTTTTGTAAAGAGAATTTACAGCTTATTAAGAGGAGTGGAGGGTGATATAAAATGCCCAGCTAAATGTGTGTGCACATGCACCATACAGTCTCGTACTCACACTAGAGGGAACTCAGTACTCATAATGGTAATGAATCTAGCGAGTATACAGTGGTCCCCAATCCTTCCCAATGTCCGTCCAGCAATCAGCCTGGTACAGGATTACATACATTTTCTATGCAAGTATATGCAGCTTGTAAATGGACCAATCAAATACCATCGACCAAGAAATCAATTGATTGATTTTCAAGCTGCATAAATTTGCATAAGCCGTTTACATAACCCTGCATCAGCTCTGAATTATTTGCATCTTGTTAATCATCCCTAGTGCTCGGTTATATAGTCTGCAAATAACTTCTTCTTTATTGAGTGAAAACACAATGCTGTCAAATCCCATGACATTTCACATATTAACCCCTTCAATAGAAGTTTGAAATGGTATAGTTTTCCTCCATAATGATATCAAGTAGGCAGAGGAGAAGTTACATTGTGATTCTCATCATATAAATAGTTTGCTTGCTAACTTCTGTATTGTGCTTGCTGCAATGGCAGCAGTCAATTTTGAGCATCTCCTAATACTTAATCAAGTAGTCAAAATGCAATATAGTATTAAAGAGAATCTGTATTGTTAAAATCACACAAAAGTAAACATACCAGTGCGTTAGGGGACATCTCCTATTACCCTCTGTCACAATTTCGCCGCTCCCCGCCGCATTAAAAGTAGTCAAAAACAGTTTTAAAAAGTGTGTTTATAAACAAACAAAATGGCCACCAAAACAGGAAGTAGATTGATGTACAATATGTCCACACATAGAAAATACATCCATACACAAGCAGGCTGTATACAGCTTTCCTTTTGAATCTCAAAAGATCATTTGTGTGTTTACCTTCTGTCCCCTTCTTCTCTCATGCACTGAACATTACAGGCTTCCTGCAGACAGCTCTGCCTGTGCCTGTGTTTGTAATTCCTCATTATGTGTCAGCCAGCTACTTTCACAGCCTAACAGAGGAGGATTTTTATCCAGCTCTCTTCTATCACTGATAAGATAGCAGAGAAGCTACTGGCTTATGTAAATAAAACACACACTGGAGTGTGCATAGAGGAACAGACCAGCACGGAAGAGTTGGCAGCCTTCCAGACACAGGCCGACAAGTCTGACAGGGGAAAGATACATTGATTGATTACAGAGACCGTGATAGTACAAAGTGCTGCAGTGAGCCAGAACAGATTAGAATAGGTTTAGGAACTTGTAGGATGGTAGAAAAAAAAAACGTTGTAATTTTTGTTACAGAGTCACTTTAAATAGGGGAGTACATTAGAAGTACTGTATGTATTTGCCAAAGTAAATAGGTTCATAATTGGCACAAGATGGCAGTTCCAGAAATGGACTGAAGCCATTGCAGCACACACAATATGCTGGCAAGCAGATTATTTATATGACTGGAGTTACAATATAACTTTACTTCTGCAATCTTAAAGTGTAACTGTCAGACATAAAATCAATTATTTATTTTAATCTGGTAAACAAGTAATATGGATACTAACCAGGCAATCCAAAAGTTAAAAATCCCTCTTACTTT
This sequence comes from Hyperolius riggenbachi, assembly GCF_040937935.1. Lineage (NCBI taxonomy): Eukaryota > Metazoa > Chordata > Amphibia > Anura > Hyperoliidae > Hyperolius > Hyperolius riggenbachi. The sequence goes on from NC_090654.1 coordinate 161,959,816, forward strand.
TCTTCTCCATAAAACATAATTCCCCAGTTTCCCTGGCTCTTATTTGGTATATCTGCCGCACAAAGGAAGGCGCAGGGCATGCTGGGTTTTCATTTTTTCTTCATTACTTTCCCCTCAGACATAATTAATGGTTGGCTGAAGCCTCTTTCCCTCCCATTTTCCCCTCCTAAACCTCTGTTCATTTCTGATTGGCCAATATTTCTCATGCTGAGAAAATGCACTTTCTACTGCAGAGCTGGGTGGGAGTGTCTGAAGACTGGGAGGCGGTGGGCAATGATACACAGACAGAGTAAGGGAGGAAATGATGTCAGGATTGGCTTCAAGATAGACAGAGTCCCAAAAATGTTTTTACTATAAAAAAATCACTAAAATCTAAATGTGGACATTGCAATACATACGGTATGTTACGTAAGTAGAGCAAGTATTTATCCACTTATATATGTGTTGTTGTTTTTTCTGAGGTAGTATGGCTGACAGCTCCTGTTTAAGATTATTATGGAGTACAACCAAACAATTTGGAACTATTTACTGTGAGATGGGAAGAACCATGTACTTCCAGTTACAAGCTATGACCCATTGGGTTGCCAAAATGCTTGCAGTGTACAGGTATTTAAAAGAACTATGGACCTCTGGGGAACTGGCATAAAGGAGAGCTTGAGCTGGGGAGCAGGACCCTGAAATTGAAATGCCTTGCTTAAGGATGTCCTACACATTGTTTCAGAAGGCCTGAGAGATGGGACATTCGCAAAAAATATGTAAATAGCTGCCTATCAAGCTACAAGCCCGGAAGCAGTGAGAGAGGTAAGTGGGTCAACCTAGCAGCCTCTTATGAAACCCGGTGTAAATATAATCAACCCTCTTTGTTTACCTCATCCTTGACTACTCTAAGGGAGCAGAACTAGTACAGAATCTCTTGGTTGGGACTGCTTATAAGATGATCCTCCTGCCTAGGTACCAATTGGCCATCTGAGAAAACTGTGAGGCTAGGAAATAATGCCATATGTCTGGGAGACCCAGTCCACCAAGGTGTCTGGGTCTTTAGCAAAAAGAGAAAAGGCCCGCACGTCGTCCTAAAATCTGTTCCTTTATTATGGACGTATCCAAAAGTCAACACACGTGATCACACATCTTCAGCTAACTTAGCTGAAGATGTGTGATCATGTGTGTTGACTTTTGGATACGTCCATAATAAAGGAACAGATTTTAGGACAACATGCGGGCCTTCTCTCTTTTTGCTACAGACCTTTGGATATGGCCATCCTGGTCCCAGCACTGTCCTGGTTTGAGTGAGCGGTGCTTCGGTGCTCTTTTTCTTTGTCTGGGTCTTTGTAGGTATTTCTTACTAATCCTAGGGGGTTTTCTATTCCAAATACATTTGAAGACTTCACTCTGAAAGTAAGTCCAACAGGAACCTAGAAATGGGGATGGGGAGGGCTCTAAAGTAACAGAGAAACCCAGGCACAGAATGATCATCTTATAAGAGATTCTGTACCAGTTTCACTTCCTTAGGGCCAATTCACACTGGGGCGATTAGCATCCATTTACCGCTGATCGCCAAATTGCCGGTGATCGCTAATGCTTTCAAAAGCACAGGTGTAATAATAAGCAACAGCATCTACTGTGCAGTCACCTCTCACAGCATATCCCATGCTTTCACTATGCTTTCAGATGTGTTCTGTACTATAAGAAATGTATACTTTGCTGCCTGTTTGTCACCTCCAGCAGCATCTCCTGTGCTGTTATCTCAAGAGGTGTCTGCTTCGCTGTCACCTCTAGCCATGTCTCCAGCTATGTCTTCTGTGTTGTCACTCGCAACTGCCAAGCATCTTCAGCCACATCTCCTATACCATCACCTCCAGTGGTGTTTCTTGTGCCGTTGCATCCTTTGACATCTTCAGTGCTGCTCCCTCCTGCAAAGTCTCCTGCATGTATCAGCTGCAATTGTGTCTCCTGTGTTATCTCTTTCACTATCATTATCCATGCTACAACCTCAGGCAGCATCTCTTGTGCAGTCACTTCCAACAAAGTCAGCTATCCTCCACTCTGCAGCAATACGCCCTGTACTGACACTTTCAGAGAGGTCTTATCTGCTTGCACCTCTAAAAGTTTCTCCTATGTTTACCCTTCCAATTGTTTCCCATACCTTCACCTCTAGCAGAGTCAATTGCTCTGTAAACATCAACAGTGTCACACAAGATATCATTTCCAGCAGAGTTTCCTGTGCTGACACCAGCAAGAGTGTCTCCTTTGTGGTCACTTTCATTGGTGTTTTCCATGCTGTCACCCTCAGTGACATTTCCGTGCTGTCACCCTCAGTGACATCTCCATGCTGTCACCCTCAGTGACATCTCTTGTGCGTTAACCTCCAGGCAAGTCTACTATTCTTCCACCTCCATCCATGCCTCCCAAGTAGTCTCATTTTGTGGTGCCACATATCCTGACACATTTAGTAGCCTCCCCTTTGCTGTCACTTCAACCATTACTTTCCATGCTTCCACCAGTATCTACCATGCAGTCACATCCTTCAGTGTTTCATAATAATTGCAATTACTCTCTCAATGTGACCTCCAACTCCAGCAGCATCTCCTGTATGGACATTGCCAGTAGCATCTCATGTGCTATGACTTCAAACCTTTTCTGACCCACTGCTATGACTTCTATCTATGGTATATCTTTAATGCTGTGACCTCCAATGGTGTCTTCTGTCCAGTAAACTTTAATGGTGAATGCCATGCTTTCGTTTCCAGTGATATCTCCTGCATTGTCAACTTAATTTCTGTGTCTCCAATAGAGATGGCCCGAACGGTTCGCCGGTGAACGGTTCCAGGTGAACTTCTGGGGTTCACGATCGCAGAGAACCGCAAACTTTTCCGGAAGTTTGGTTCGCCTCCATAGTGCATCATGAGGGTCAACTTTGACCCTCTACATCACAGTCAGCAGGCACATTGTAGCCAATTAGGCTACACTCCCTCCTGGAGCCCAACCCCCCTTTATATAAGGCAGGCAGCGTCAGGAATTGGACTCGTGTGCCTGCAGTAATTAGAGAAGGGATAGCTGCTGCAGACTCTCATAGGGTAAGATTAGTTAGGCTCTTGCAGGCTTGTTAGCTTGCTCCTGGCTGATTGTTATTGCTAAAAAAAAAAGCACCCTAGAACAGCTTTTTTGAGAGCAAATTTTGTTCTTGTGATCTATTTTTTTTTGTGTGTGTGTGGCCCACTTGCATTATGTACAGCCCTGTCAGTCAGTCGCAGCTGGCCTTTGGCCCCTTGGTGGTATAATTACTACTGTGCCAGGTGCACATTGTAATACCCATCACTGCATATACCTACTACCTGTTGTTCACAGTGCACCCACCTACCTAGGTGAGCGCACGCAGTGTCACTGTGCCTGTCCGGTACCCGTCTGTGTGTGACAGGTGCACATTGTAATACCCATCACTTCATATACCTACTACCTGTTGTTTACTTCAGTGCACCCACCTACCTACGTGAGTGCACGCAGTGTCACTGTGCCCGTCCGGTACCTGTCTGTGTGTGTCTGCTGTAGATCAGAGCAATGCCATCTTTTCTCTCTGCCTCTAAAAATTGATCCGTGGAAAGGCCAACACCCATGTAGGGACAACTGCCTTATGAAGGCACATGGAGAAAAGGCACAAACTGCAATGGGAAGAGCACCAGAGGAAAAGCAGCACACAACAGAAAAGCTACCCTCAGTGCAGTTTCTAGGCTAAAATGCACCCAGGGCGAGGGTGAAAAAATTGCGCCCCCCCCGAGCAAGGTATGGGTGCCCGCAGTATAGGTTAGCCAGGTCTAGTTGCACTTAGTATAGGTCCCCCCCAGTATAGGTAGCCAAGAATAGGTACCCCAGTATAGGTAGCCAGGCATAGGTTGCCCCCGCTATAGGTTAGCCAGGTAGGTGCCTCCAGTATAGGTAGCCAGTATAGTTGCCCCCAGTATAGGTTAGATAGGTAGGTGCCCCCAGTATAGGTTATTTAGGTATGTGCCTGCAATATAGGTAGGCAGTATAGTGGCCACCTGTATAGGCTAGCTAGGTAGGTGCCCCCAATACAGGTTAAATAAGTGCCCCCAGTATAGGTTAGATAGGTAGCTGCCCCCCAGTATAGGTTAGATTATGTAGCTGCCCCCCAGTGTAGGTTAGATTAGGCAGCTGCCCCCCAGTGTAGGTTAGATAGGTAGCTGCCCCCCAGCGTAGGTTAGATTAGGTAGGTGCCCCCCCAGCGTAGGTTAGATTAGGTAGTTGCCCCCCCAGTGTAGGTTAGATAGGTAGCTGCCCCCCCAGTGTAGGTTAGATAGGTAGCTGCCCCCCAGTGAAGGTCAGATAGGTAGCTGCCCCCCAGTGTAGGTTAGATAAGGTAGCTGCCCCCCAGTATAGGTTAGATTAGGTTGCTGCCCCCCAGAGTAGGTTAGATTAGGTAGCTGCCCCCCAGAGTAGGTTAGATTAGGTAGCTGCCCCCCAGAGTAGGTTAGATTAGGTAGGTGCCCCCCAGTGTAGGTTAGATTAGGTAGGTGCCCCCACAGTATAGATTAGATAGGTAGCTGCCCCCCCAGTGTAGGTTAGATAGGTAGCTGCCCCCCAGTGTAGGTTAGATAGGTAGCTGCCCCCCAGTGAAGGTTAGATAGGTAGCTGCCCCCCAGTGTAGGTTAGATTAGGTAGCTGCCCCCCAGTGTAGGTTAGATTAGGTAGCTGCCCCCCTGAGTAGGTTAGATTAGGTAGGTGCCCCTCAGTGTAGGTTAGATTAGGTAGGTGCCCCCCAGTGTAGGTTAGATTAGGTAGGTGCCCCCCAGTATAGGTTAGATAGGTAGCTGCCCCCCAGTATAGGTTAGATTAGGTAGGTGCCCCAAAGCGTAGGTTAGATTAGGTAGGTGCCCCCAGGATAGGTTAGATAGCTAGCTGTCCCCTATAATGGAGGGAGGAGCCGGAGCCGCGGGAGGGCAGCCCGACCTCTCCCTCCCTCTCCTCTCCCGGGCGCCCTCCGTGCTCCCCCCTCAGATGCAGAGCGAGCAGCCGGGAAGCGCTGTTTGCAACTCACCTGCCTGGCTCCAAGCGCTGCTCTCTCGCCGCTGGTCTGTCTCTTCTCTCTGCATACATGCTGATACACGCGGCTTCCGGCTAAACAGGAAGCCGCGTGTATCAGCATGTATGCAGAGAGAAGAGACAGACCAGCGGCGAGAGAGCAGCGCTTGGAGCCAGGCAGGTGAGTTGCAAACAGCGCTTCCCGGCTGCTCGCTCTGCATCTGAGGGGGGAGCACGGAGGGCGCCCGGGAGAGGAGAGGGAGGGAGAGGTCGGGCTGCCCTCCCGCGGCTCCGGCTCCCCCCTCCATTATAGCGCCCCCCTCCTAACAGCGCCCCGGGCGGCGGCACGCCCCGCACGGGGGTAGAAACGGCCCTGGCTACCCTCCTTCTCCTCTTCCTCCTTCAGGTGCAGCATCTTCAGCCACTTTCTCCCTTGCACCTTCACAGCCACCCTCCTCCACTCCGCCTCTGACCTTGAGTGGTTCCTGCTCCTCTGCCCCCAGCAGTGTCTGTGAAGGAAATCTTTGAGCGGAAGAAGCCAATTTCTGCCAGTCACCCCCTTGCCCGGCGTCTGACAGCTAGCTTGGCAGAACTGTTAGCTCACCAGCTGTTACCATACCAGCTGGTGAACTCTGAGGCCTTCCGTAAATTTGTGGCCATTGGGACACCGCAGTGGAAGATGCCAGGCCACAATTATTTCTCTAAAAAGGCGATACCCAAACTGTACCGTGAAGTTGAGAGGCAAGTGGTGTCATCTCTGGCACACAGCATTGGGTCAAGTGTCCACCTGACCACGGATGCCTGGTCTGCCAGGCACGGTCAGGGCAGGTACATTACTTACACAGCCCATTGGGTCAACGTGGTGACCGATGGAAAGCAGGGAGTACGTGGCTGTGCAGGGGACCAACTTGTGACACCTCCGCGGCTTGCCACCTCCTCTCCTCCTGCTACATCCTCTTCACTGAAGTCCTCCTCCTCCTCCTCCTTTGCTGAGTGGCAGCGCAACTCTACTGGTGCTGTGATCTCCTCTCCAGCTACACAGCCCCAGCACCCCAGGGCCTATGCTGGATGCCAGGTACGACGGTGTCATGCCATCTTAGACATGTCTTGCCTCAAAGTGGAGAGTCACACTGGAGCAGCTCTCCTGGCTGCTCTTAACAAACAGGTGGATCAGTGGCTGACCCCGCACCAGCTGGAGATCGGCAACGTGGTGTGTGACAACGGCAGCAATTTCATTTCCACTTTGAATTTGGGAAAGCTGTACCCTGCATGGCACATGTGCTGAATCTAGTCATTCAAAGATTTGTACCCAGGCTTAGAGGACGTCCTGAAGCAGGCCAGAAAATTGTGTGGGTATTTCAGGCGGTCTTACACGACCATGGCCCACTTTGCGGACATTCAGCGGGGAAACAAGTTGCCGGTAAGACGCCTGTTTTGCGATAGCCCGACTCGCTGAAATTCGACCCTCCTTATGTACTCTCGCCTGCCCGAACAGGAGAAAGCCGTCACCCAGTACCTCTACAACTACAGTAGAAGGACACAGTCTGGGGAGATGGGGATGTTCTGGCCCAACAACTGGACACTCATGCAAAATGTATGCAGGATCATGCGGCCGTTTGAGGAGGTGACCAACCTGGTGAATCGCAGTGAAGGCACCATCAGCGACTTGATCCCGTACGCTTACTTCCTGGAGCGTGCCGTGCGTAGAGTGGTAGATTAAGCTGTGGAGGAGGGTTAACAGGAACAGTTACGGGAGGAAGCATTGTGGGATCAATTCTCATCAGAACCAGATGTTTCCTCAACACCTGCGGCAGCACAGAGGGGGAGGAGGAAGAGGAGGAAGAGTCGTGTGGGGAAGAGGAGTCAGACTTGGATGATGAGGAAGGTGTTTCTTTGGAGGAGGCGGTGGCAGAAGAACAACTGCAGCAGGCGTCGCAGGGGGCTCGTGCTGCTCAACGTTCCCGTGGTATTGTTCGTGGCTGGGGGGAGGAGGAGGACTTAACTGATGTCACTGAGGAATAGCAAGAGGAGATGGATAGTACGTCTGGATCGAACTTTGTGCAGATGGCGTCTTTCATGCTGTCCAGACTGTTGAGGGACCCCCATATAAAAAAACTCAAGGGGAATGAGCTGTATTGGGTGGCTACGCTACTAGACCCTCGGTATAGGCACAAAGTGGCAGACATGTTACCAACTCGCCTGAAGGCGGAAAGGATGCAGCACTTGCAGAACAAGCTGACAAATATGCTTTACAATGCGTTTAAGGGTGATGTCACAGCACAACGCAATAAAGGTACCACTGCCAGTAATCCTTCTCCCATGTCCACGCAGGCAAGGACAGGATGCTCCAGCGATCTCATGGTGATGTGGGACGTGCGGACATTCTTTAGTCAAACGCCTCACCTTAGATTTTCCGGATCCACCCTGAACCGACGCCTGGACTGGCAGGTAGCTGACTACCTGGCCTTAAGTGTGGATGTAGACACTGTGAGCAGCGATGAACCCTTGGACTACTGGGTGCGCAGGCTTGACCTGTGGCCAGAGCTGCCCCAACTTGCCATCCAACTTCTGTCTTGCCCTGCCTCAAGCGTCCTGTCAGAAAAGACCTTCAGTGCAGCTGGAGGCATTGTCACTGAGAAGAGAAGTCGCCTAAGTCACAAAAGTGTTCAGTACCTCACCTTTATCAAAATGAATGAGGCATGGATCCTGGAGGGCTACTGCCCGCCCCAAGACTAAGACAGTCACTGCACACAGCATTTCTTCCTGCACACCGTGTGACTGCCGGCCCAAAGACTAAGTCGCTCCCCACACAGCACCTCTGCCTGCAGGCCGCTTGACTGCTTTCTCCACCACCACCAACAGGGTCCAGGACTCCAGGTGGATTCCTGAATTTTAAAGGCTGCTGCTAGCACTGGCCGCTATAATACTTTTTCTGGTGCGTGTACATGCCTGCCTAATTTTTCTGGCTGCACTGCAGCTGCAACAACAAAACAAAAGGCATGTACATGTGCCAATTCCCCTTTGTGATCAATACCTTGCCGTGGTGAAGGGGATTGCGTATCACAATGAAGCAATCACCGGCGGCTATATGAGTGTCTCGGGGGAGGGGCACACCAAAGGTAATAAAGTCATTGCTTCATTGTGGACAGACCAAATTTGATCAGCTGGACAGTCACTGTTCTGTCATTCAGCTACCTCAGCCCGGCGACCATATGGGCTGGAAAGCCGCCATCACCTGCACTCTCGTCATGGTGCGCACCAGTCCAGCACGGCCGTCACTACACAACAGCTGTTTGCAGTCACTGCATACCTTTCACTGCATCTTTGACTGCACATTGTATTATATCTGGCAGTCAGTGCATACCTTTCACTTGAATGGATGGCAGACTTGCCCTCCATAACAGATTCTCGTTAAAGTGGATCCGAGATGAACTTTTAATCATTGCATAATTGTGTTCCTTTTCTATTGTTTATAGGGCATTCCTCAAGCCAAATACTTTTTTGGTTTTTTTTTTAATACTCTAATTCCCTATAAACTAAAGAAGCCACGCCCACAGGTTTTCAGAGAGCCAAGGCACTTTCAGACAGTAGCAAGGGCTCATGGGAGCTCAGTCTGGGCAGGAGGAGGGGGAGGTATTACTAGCCAGAGATTTCAGAGGCAGAGGGGAGGAGGGAGGAGGAGGGGGGATTAGGTTTGTTTGCTCAAGATGCAGATAAGCCTGCCTCTGTGTAATGTTTACAAACAACATGGCTGCTGTCATTGTATCACAGGAATAATCAATCATATTCTATTAAAGCTGTTTGCAGCTAGATTTGCCGTGTAAACTATCTAAACTTTAGATAAGATATATAGACAAGTTACTTGTTATAGTTAGTTTTTCATCTCGGATCCGCTTTAAAGGATTTAAAGTTGATTCATCTCATATAAAGCAGGACCTCGAAAGTCCTCCTGTATAGTTATTTTTGGTCACTTCCTCGGGACGTGCATGCCATGCCTGCTGCCTTCCTTGGATGTGTGGTGGCAGCCGTTCCTCCTCCTTTGCCCACAGCGTGCCTGCTGCCTTACTTGGATGTGTGGTGGTGGTAGCCATTTCTTAGGCTCCCACTCTGGACCAGAATCTAACCAGGATTCTCCGGCCATTTCCTGTGGTCACCATGCTACTGAGAAAGTACCATCAAAAGTTTCACACAGTTGAATGAATGGCAGACTTGCCCTCCATAACAGATTCTCGTTAAAGGCAAGTGGTGTCATCTCTACTCTGGCACACAGCGTTGGGTCAAGGGTCCATCTGACCACAGATGCCTGGTCTGCAAAGCACGGTCAGGGCAGGTACATTACTTATACAGCAAATTGGTCCTTACTTGGATGTGTGGTGGTGGTAGCCGGTTGTCAGGCTCCCACTCTGGACCGGAATCGAACCCTGATTCCCCGGCCATTACCCACGGTCACTCACAATGGCAGACTTGCCCTCCATAACAGATTCTTGTTACAGGTACTGAACAGCCAGCAGAAAATGTAATTTAAAAAAATAATAGATGTAAGCTTTAACAATGGTAGAGAAAGAACCATCAAAAGTTGATAAGGCAGTCAGCATTACCTGATATCACTGAGGAAGAGCAATCTCGCCATGGTGCGCACCGCATCAGTGTGAAGCAGTACTCTAATTACACTCCCTGATTGATCTATACACATGCCAGATGTTTTAAAGCACTTTAGGCCTGCAATTTAGCATTCAATGTGATTTCTGCCCTTATAACGCTGCTTTGCGTGATATCCAGATTTTTTCCCCGGGACTTTTGGCGTCTATCCCACTCATCCATGCCCCCCTCCAGGTGTTAGACCCCTTGAAACATCCTTACCATCACTTTTGTGACCAGCATAAGTGTTTCTAGTTTTCAAAGTTTGCCTCCCCATTGAAGTCTATTGCGGTTCGCGAAAGTTTGCGTGAACCGAACTTTTGCGGAAGTTCACGTTTGCGGTTTGCGAACCGAAAATCGAAGGTTCGGGCCATCTCTAGTCTCCAAGTGTAAGTTCGAGCATCTTTTTCCTTGTTGCAATCTACAACAATGTGTTCCTGGCTTTAACTTTCAGTCATGTTTTCTCTGTACGCTCACTCCCAGCTCGGTCCCACATGCTCTTGAGTCCAATAGCGTCTCCAGTGTACTGACCTTCCTCAGAAACTCCACTGCTTGTCAAAGCTAGATATGTAAGAGGTTTATCAGCACACTTTGTAGCTGCCGCGGAGGTATTAGGATGGAGTGCAGCAGCAGAGGAATCACAGCCACAGACTGAGCCAGCTGTACTGACAGCCTGGGTGATACGGCTCAAGGAAAGATCATGCTGCATCACCTGGGCTGTCATTACAGCCAGCTGGATAGGGAGGAGAGAGTGGGGAACAAGTAGAATGATGACTAGACACCAGGGCATTGAATAGGGTAAAAAAAGGAACAATGAATAGACACCAGGGAACTGTATCGGAGAGGTAGGACGACTACACACCAGTAGACTATATAAGGGTGGGTGGGTGGTAGGGAGGGATGGAGGACCACTAGACACCAGGGAACTGTATGGGGTAGGGAATGGGACCACTAACACCGAGGAACTGTAAACGGGGGAGAGTTTACTTGACACAAGAAGCTCGAGGGAGGGGGTCCCCTAGAGTGACTAGACACCAGAAAATTATATGGGAAGGGAGGACATCTAAACGTAACATATGTATAAAGGAGGTAGAACCAGAAGACACCAATAATATGTATAGGGGAGAGAGGTTTAGAGCTATATCAGCCCATGCCATGAACTGATGAGGACCAGAAAGTCCAAAACAGGCTGTAATCATAATAGGAATCAGCTTTATTCGTGACAGACGGCACACTTGGAATTATTTGTGAACACATGGCAAATGGCAAAGTGCAGGTAGTGCAAATTAACAACATCACATAGTGCAGATAATAACTACATAACTACAATATAACAGAACGACACAACAACAAAAACTCATAGTGCAGATAACATTCCCATTGTTCTTAAAGGACACCCGAGGTGACATGTGACATGATGAAATAGACATATGTATGTACAGTGCCTAGCACACAAATAACTATGCTGTGTTCCTTTTTTCTTTCTCTGCCTGAAAGAGTTAAACATCAGGTATGTAAGTGGCAGTTCCTGTCTGAGTCAGGACTGGGTCAGACTACAGTGTGACCCTCACTGATAAGAAATTACAACTATAAAACACTTTCCTAACAGAAAATGGCTTCGGAGAGCAGGGAAAAGTTAAAATGGGTCAACAGTTCATAGATTTTAGCTGTGGCATACTTCAATGAATGTGTCATTAAGCAAAAACAATAAAACAGCAAAAACGTAAAAAGTAGATTTAAATATAAAATAAAATTGTGGAATATCTTAAAAAGTCATTTTTAGGTGAAGGAGGATATATACAATTGTTTATTTCATTAGTTTTTTTTCACCTTGGCTGTCATTTAAACAAACATGATATATGACATTGACAGGTGTGCCCTTATTCATTGAGCAGGAGGTCTACCTAGGGGAAGAAGGTGTTTCTGTGCCTGGTGGTTTGGGTGGAAATGGTCCTGTAGCGGCGGCCTGAGGGCAGGAGGTCGAATAAGCGATTGCCAGGGTGGGAGGGGTCTTGAGTAATCCTGTTGGCCCTGGTCCACATTCCAGATGTATGGAGGAGGTCCAGGGAGGGCAGGGGTGATTCAATGACCTTCTCAGCAGCATCAATTCTAAAGTCTACAATCAGTTCCACTATTTTTGCTGTGTTTATTACCAGTTTGTTGTCTATGCACCACCTGTGGCTCCGCTCAATCTCGCTGCGGCATTCAAGCTCCCCATTTCCGACATTGAGTCCAAGGATGGTGATATCATCAGCAAATTTGATGACCTTGACCGAGTCAGCAGATGAGGTGCAGCTGTTTGTGTTAAAGCAGAGGGGAACCTTGCCTAGCATCAGGGATTTGCTGAAGATTGAGGTGAGGATCGGGGCTAGCTGACTTGCACAGGTTTTCAGGCAGGTTGGGATACGCCGTCCGGGCCTAAAGCCTTCCTGGTGTGGAGCTTCCGGAATTGTCGTAGTACGTCAGCCTACTGGACTATTGCCAGTGCCAGGGGGAGTGAGTAGATGCCGTGGGGAGAAGCTCTGACTGCTCCCTGGGAGGGGATGTGAGTGCTAGGTCCACGGGGTGGTTGGGTTGAATGGTGCTCAAATCTGCAATAGAATATGTTGAGCTCCTCAGCTAGCGCAATGTTAGGAACTGTGTGTTGAAGAGGGGTCTTGAAGTTAGTGGCCGCCCTGTATGCATGTTGGATTGATGCGGTTCTGTAAAATTTAAAGGCTATGGGCTTACAATACACCAGCGGCGTTGCTAGGCCCTTTGATCTGGGGCACCGCCCCCGAACCTGTTGACTTGGTGCCACGGATCGATTGAGTGGCAGGAGAGGGGAACTAGGTGGAGCGGTGGGGGGGAAAGTGGACAGTTAAAAACGTACCCTCGATTGCCGCAAGCACAGCCTCCATCTTCTTCCGACTTCCTTCCCCGGACGTGACTGATGTCATCACAGGGGGCACTGTTACCAAAACAAGCTAAGCCAGGGGAGGAAGTCGGAAGAAGTTGGAGGCTGTGCCTGCGGCGATCGCAGGTAAGTTTTTAACTGCCCGCTCCCCCCCCCAACCGCTCCGCCCAGCACCCCGCCTCCTTACTCGGGTACTCTCTAACCTATGCTGGGGAAGCTACCTATCTAATCTACGCTGGGGAAAAGTAACAATTGTGGAACTTTCTCCGTGATCAGCGCACAACGCGTGCGCTGACACGGCGGAAATCCTACACAAGCGTGTAATTGCAGGCACCCAGCAAAAGGTGCTACGCACCTGTGGAGGGAAATTCCTGTCGGCAGATGGCGCTGAGGAGTGCAGAGGAACCAATCCTCTGTACCTCCACAAATGCCAGACAGGAATTGTACGAAGCGCAGAACGCAATCGCAAGAGAGGCAATTGCGAATGAGAACGAGCAAAGGGACAGGTTGTATGTGTGTGCGCCAATCCAGTCGCCACCCCGCGACCGCACACACACAACAGCAGATATGAAATAGGAACGCGATCGCGAGAGGTGCGATCGCCAGACGTGACACAAGGCAGATCAGAATAGAATACGAGGGTAGCAAAGGCACAGCGAATAATACAATGAGAAGATGCGGAAAATAACAAACGCTAGCTAACCGCGAACACCGCACTCATTAGCAACAGTGCACGTGGTTATGCGCGGTCTCCACGTGATAAGCACAATAGAGACAAGCACGCCTAACTAACCATCGACAGACAAACATGAAACAGAGGATGCGAACGCTTGCTTAACGGTTACCTCACCGAGCCTCCAGCAAGCGGTCGTAGCAGACAAGACAGACACACGAAAACAGGGACAAGCGAGAGATAGGATCCACAGCACTAGCGAAAAGTGGCTAGCGCGATCCAGGTACAGAGTAGCAGAACAGAAAGATCCACAGCACTAGCGAAAAGTGGCTAGCGCAATCCCAGGAGACAGAACAGAAGGATCCACAGCGCTAGCGAAAAGTGGCTAGCGCGATCCAGAGAGACAGAACAGAAGAGATAGCTGGTAGCAACCGCTGCACCAGCTATGCAGACAAACAAAACAGATAAACAATCCTAACTGCACTAGGGAAATCTGCCTAGCACAGTTTCCAGGAATTACTCTAAGCTGATCTTCAAACAGAGAGTAAGGCTGACACCCCACCAGGAGTGTTACATAGGACGCAATCCTTATGACCAGCAAAGCATTGTGGGAAAGACATAGTACTTATAGTACACGCCTCCAATGAATGTGGCCAGGCAATTTGCATGACAACGTATGCAAATTCCTCTGCAAGCACAAGCTGCAAAACTGACAGAAGCTCTTTTTTCCAGAGTCCTGCAGCATGCAAACCTACACAATGGTCAAAAGGCTGCCTGCCTGCACAGGCAGCTGAGCAAATCATCACAGTACCCCTCCCTCCAGGGTCGAAATTCCAGACGACCCTCAAAACTGCTATTAGCAACAGACTCAAACTGAAGACTCATGAAGGTCGGGGCAGCCCGACAAGGTCCAATTCCAGAGTCAGTCCACCCGAAACCGACCTCATCGAAAAAACAGAAGCCACCGAAACATGCCCATCAGTACTACCAGTCTCAGTATAACACCCATCAGGACTGTGAACGCCAGAGAAGAAGCCATCGACACCCTCCAGACAATACCCACCACCTTCCAAGGAGCGTCCGAAAATACCAAACCTGCCACAATACCTGTTCGAAGTGTCCCTTACAACACAAAAGCCACCGTTGATCTTATCCAGGGTACCAAGCAAAATTTCTTCCGGAATCTCCCAGAACCATTTGAAGCTCCACAGAGATCCCAAGAGGGCAGAACAATCACCAGGCTCACATGGAGAATTACCAAGAACCCCCATGGAACCAATGACAATTCCGGATTCAGAATTACGAGGACACCCATCAAGATCAAGACTTTCAGGGACCACTTCTGGGCATGCAAGCAGGCAGGCCATATCAGAGCATGTCTCCACCGAGGAAGCATCTGAGTATGCTGGTAACCGAGGCACACTTGGGCTTTCTGGGTCACAGAGCACACTGGGGTACACCAGCACAGGAGAAACCTCAGGACATGTCGGGGAACTGCCAACCTCAGAGTCCGGCACGACAAGACCAAAACCAGTACCGGACAGAGAATCATCATGAGTGGAGGTCACAGGCACTGGACTTTCAAAAGAAGACTCGGATACAAATTCCGAAATTTCTGTGACAATAATATCATCATTGACTACATATGAGTGAAGCTCCATCAGAGCTGAAAAGGTAGCCAGCAAGGCAGCAATGCCTACGGAAGAGGGTAACACCTCAGAAGGACTTGGGGGGCAGGAGACATCTCCTACAAGTTCTGCACCCTTTGGGAGGAACTCGGAGACCTCCAGAACATCAAACAAGACCTCAGGAACATCATTTTTCAAGTTTTCTAAGAAGGATTCTGTACTATCCATGTTACAGGGCAAAACTGGAACTTTATTTGTGAACAGGGCAGATGTCCCAGGGAAGGTTCCACCATAAACTGAGACTGAATTTCATCATCATGAGCGGAATGTACAGGAATATTCACTGAACCACACACTGACTCCCTAACTTTAATCTTGCTGCACCCAGAATTCTGCGTAGCAGTCAAACTAGCTTGCAACTCCAAAACTGCAGAAAAACAGGTGAGTATAGTGGCAATACCCAGACGAGCCTCTAGGGACACTGCATGGGATTCTAAGCATGGCCACATTGACTCATCCAGAGTACAGGGTGCAGAATCAGCACTTCCCTCAGAGCAAGAAAGGGACTCACAAATGTCAGTGTGATTGGACATCATATTGTTATTCATGGTACAGGGCAGGCTCAGAGAAACTCTCTCTGGACCCAGCAACAATGTTTCAGAGTCAGATTCGCAAAACCGAAGCGCTGTCTCACTCTTAGATTCGGCCAACAATGTCAAATCCGAGGAGCCAGGACGCAAAACCTGCGAATCAAAAATCACTTTAGGTTGTGAAACTGACGCTTCCATAGCGCAAACCTCCGCGATCTGCGGAGCAGACTGCAAGGCATCTAGGACCGAAACGCTGGAGCAACTGTCCCCAGGCAACAGGCCCTTACAGGTGAGAACAGGGTGAGACAGAGACTCATTTGCAGAAGAAATAGCGACATCAACAGGATAAAATTTATTAGGCACATTAATTTTACTTTTGACGCTGCACAGTCGAGAAACTTTCCCCATAGCAGGGTCACAGATGGAAGATCTCAAAGATCTGTTTCTAAATGACAAAGGATCCCACACATCCTTGAGGAAACCGGCAGACTCATGCCGATCACAATCTGCAGGAACATCCGAGAAACAGGCATCAGATCGCACAGATTCAAACTGCACACTTTCAGGAGAGAATCCTTCAGGATTCGCACAGAAATCAACCACAGCAGCATACTCATTCATTTCAGATTGCACAAAGTCAAGACTCTCATGCTTTACCCCAGGAAGACAGGAACAATCATCCGACAATGATGTCTCTTTATTGGAATCAATTGGTTGGTGTGTGTGCAACTCATCCAAAATAGTTTGCCATACATAGATCACCAGATCCACATCATCCTTGTCACATTCATCGGAATCAATCAGAAGGTACATAGAATCGAGACAAGCATTCAAGACATCTTCGCTTTTTGCGATGTAAAAATCGCAAAAGGCTTTCCAATCAAAATCGAATTCCTCCAGCAAGGCCCCAACATCCCAGGAAGCAAATGGGGGTTCAAACAGGCCAGTATCCAGATAATCTCCATAGGGGTGGAGTTCAGGAACAAGAACAGATTTTTTAACTGCTTTAATGTAGTGTGCGATCCTACCTATAGCAGGATCCACATAAGCTTTGGATTGGGGCAAAAAACCTGGAAACTGATCAGCAGATGCATTATAAACATCATTATCATACTGCATGGTTTTGCCCATTTCAGACTTGACAGAAATAACCTCTTTATTTGTGGTTGCTATGGGCAACGGAACTTTCCGCTGGGAAGCCTTCCTAGATCTTTTACGTTTAGACTTAGAGGCTTTGGATGGCTGCTTTATGGATGAAAGAGTAGATGGAACAGCTGATTGAGCTGCTGACAACAACTCATTAAGGGGGTATGGTAATTGAGGTAATCTCAGCCAATTGTGAATTAAAAAGGCCAAGAATTCCAGGGGTCTTTGATTCAGGGTGGTATGATCTAACACATCATAATCCCACATTGACATTTCGCCTCCCAACAGAATGTAGACCATTTGGGGGGCCCAGGTAGACACTGGGGTGCATTGGAATTCAGGGTTCGCTAACAGTTTCGTACACTCAGACAAAAATTCGTCTGCTGATTCAGGTTCAAGTTTTTTAAATCTCTTAAAGGTACAAGAGCCATATTCGACAAAATCGTACAAATCGGAAATTCCGTCTACACTGGGGTTTGGGGTTGGGCTGGTCATACTGTAACGATTGTGGAACTTTCTCCGTGATCAGCGCACAACGCGTGCGCTGACACGGTGGAAATCCTACACAAGCGTGTAATTGCAGGCACCCAGCAAAAGGTGCTACGCACCTGTAGAGGGAAATTCCTGTCAGCAGATGGCGCTGGGGAGTGCAGAGGAACCAATCCTCTGTACCTCCACAAATGCCAGACAGGAATTGTACGAAGCGCAGAACGCAATCGCAAGAGAGGCGATTGCGAATGAGAACGAGCAAAGGGACAGGTTGTATGTGTGTGCGCCAATCCAGTCGCCACCCCGCGACCGCGCACACACAACAGCAGATATGAAATAGGAACGCGATCACGAGAGGTGCGATCGCCAGACGTGACACAAGGCAGATCAGAATAGAATACGAGGGTAGCAAAGGCACAGCGAATAATACAATGAGAAGATGCGGAAAATAACAAACGCTAGCTAACCGCAAACACCGCACTCATTCGCAACAGTGCACGCGGTTATGCGCGGTCTCCACGTGATAAGCACAATAGAGACAAGCACGCCTACCTAACCATCGACAGACAAACATGAAACAGAGGACGCGAACGCTTGCTTAACGGTTACCTCACCGAGCCTCCAGCAAGCGGTCGTAGCAGACAAGACAGACACACGAAAACAGGGACAAGCGAGAGATAGGATCCACAGCACTAGCGAAAAGTGGCTAGCGCGATCCAGGTACAGAGTAGCAGAACAGAAGGATCCACAGCACTAGCAAAAAGTGGCTAGCGCGATCCCAGGAGAAAGAACAGAAGGATCCACAGCGCTAGCGAAAAGTGGCTAGCGCGATCCAGAGAGGCAGAACAGAAGAGATAGCTGGTAGCAACCGCTGCACCAGCTATGCTCCAAGAACAGAGATCAGAACGACTTCTTATCGACCACCGCTGGGACAGGACAATCGCAACAGACAAACAAAACAGATAAACAATCCTAACTGCACTAGGGAAATCTGCCTAGCACAGTTTCCAGGAATTACTCTAAGCTGATCTTCAAACAGAGAGTAAGGCTGACACCCCACCAGGAGTGTTACATAGGACGCAATCCTTATGACCAGCGAAGCATTGTGGGAAAGACATAGTACTTATAGTACACGCCTCCAATGAATGGGGCCAGGCAATTTGCATGACAACGTATGCAAATTCCTCTGCAAGCACAAGCTGCAAAACTGACAGAAGCTCTTTTTTCCAGAGTCCTGCAGCATGCAAACCTACACAATGGTCAAAAGGCTGCCTGCCTGCACAGGCAGCTGAGCAAATCATCACAGGGAAGCTACCTATCTAACCTACACTGGACGAAGCTAACTATCTAATCTATGCTGGGGGAAGCTACCTATGTAAACTAAACTGGGGGAAGCTACCTATCTAACCTATGCTGGGGGAAGCTACCTATCTAACCTACGCTGGGGGAAGCTACCTATCTAACCTATACTGGGGCAGCTACCTATCTAACCTATACTGGGGCAGCTACCTATCTAACCTATACTGGGGGAAGCTACCTAGCTAACCTACACTGGGGGAAGCTACCCAGTGGTGCTCACCGCCAGGTCGTGATCACGCTTACGCGTGGATTCACGACCATTTTGACGCATTCCGCCTCGGACACGCTAAGCCGTGAATAGATTTTCAACCACGAAAATCTACTTCGGCTTCGCGTGAATGCGGACAGAAATCCGGATTCACGCTCGTGAAACCCGGTGCTGAAGTCGTGGTTTGCGGAAATGCGTCAAACTATGCGGAAGTGACACATTGCAGGCCAATCAGAGTGCCCCAGCCAGGCCCTAGCAACCAATCACAGGAGGGGAGCTATGCCCTCCCCTCCTGAATATAAAGCGGCGGCCATGATGGAAAAGCTCTGTCCTTGCTAGACTGTGGTGCTGAGAGGATTATCTCCATGCCATTGTTGTTTGAGCAAGTGCATTTATTGTGTTAAAAACAAAGCGTTTTTTTTTGCTAACACTGCTCTTATACTGTACACAGTTAGCTAGTCAGTGAGTGATTGCTGTAGTTAGTTGTAGTCAGTGTAGTGTAGTGGGAGTGTGGGTGTCTAGTGCTTATTTAACTGTGTGTAGTGCAGGCAGGTTCAGTGCTGCAGTGTAGTCAGTGTAGTGGGAGTGGGGATTATCTGTGTGTAGTGCAGGCAGGCAGGTTAGTGCAGCTGCAGTGTTCACTTGTATATTCCAGTGACAGTTATACACTTGTACTATTTGCAGGCAGCAAGTCACACCGCCGGCGCCGCCACTCTCTGCCAGCGCTGTTCATTAATTCTGTCAGTGACCTTGTGCCGTGCCCAGTGCCCACAGCTCGCTCGCTGGCATATGAGCATCTCATTACACAGTGTGACATCCTTTTGTGCCCACTGCATCCTTCAGTGACCTAGTTGTATATCCAGTGCCCACTGCTGTGCCCACTGCATCCTTCAGAGACCTTGTACTGTGCCCACTGCATCCTTCAGTGACCTAGTTGTATATCCAGTGCCCACTGCTGTGCCCACTGCATCCTTCAGTGACCTTGTACTGTGCCCACTGCATCCTTCAGTGACCTAGTTGTATATCCAGTGCCCACTGCTGTGCCCACTGCATCCTTCAGTGACCTTGTACTGTGCCCACTGCATCCTTCAGTGACCTAGTTGTATATCCAGTGCCCACTGCTGTGCCCACTGCATCCTTCAGTGACCATGTACTGTGCCCACTGCATCCTTCAGTGACCTAGTTGTATATCCAGTGCCCACTGCTGTGCCCACTGCATCCTTCAGTGACCTTGTACTGTGCCCACTGCATCCTTCAGTGACCTAGTTGTATATCAAACAAAGATAGTATGGGGAGCCCAGAGCTGGTGAAAGATGTATAAATTTATTCATAAATATATGGCAAAATTCCACAAACAAACGACCGACAAACAAACATATACCCTCCCAATAAAAACACTAAGGAGCCAACTGACATCTGGGGTGAAGCGTATAACTTGGAGTGCACTCCTATCTAGTCAATATACGCATGCATGCAAATTCTTCAGGCCCAGGAAAACAGCTGCATCACCAACAGAACGGAACTTGATCCAAGGTAGTGAATTGCACCAGCCCGTGTGTATCAGCATACATACACGCCTCTGCAAAGTCCGCTTACGCCCTCATTACAGACACCTTAGGTGTCTAACCTCAACCCCCATAGCGCAGACATACTCGTATTGTGGCACTCACGTGACCTGTGCAGATGGTTGTAAATGGCGTGGATTCGCCGTAGCAGGAGTTCTTTCTCCAGTAATCTGGTCAATTTGATGTTTTGGTCCCAAAGTGCTCCGGAGCAAGGAGCGGGGAGCGCCCTTGGCGATTCCTTATGTGCAAGGGGGGAGGAAGAGTGGCGGAGGCACGGGCGGCGATTCTCAGGAACACTTCCGCATCTGTGAGCGTCTCACGTGACGCGTTTCGTCACGAACCACGTGACTTCGTCAGACGTGACGTAGGGGGGCGCTGCGTAGCTTCTTATGCCCACTGGGAACGCCCATTTCTCGGGCAAACCTCATGCAACTTAAAAGACCGTAAAAATTCATCAGTCGCCATCTTGTGGCCAAAAATGATTGGTACATCCTAGGACCCCTTTGAGCCAAGATACAGATATCTTCAGAGGAAAGATTTTATATTTAAGTCTTTATTTAGACCCTGGGGGTGTAAACTCCCACATTTATATATCCACATGGACTCCTTTCTCAATAATTGTCTGTCAAAATCCCCACGACGGGGGCTAATATTCAGTCTATAAATCCCCATAAACCTCAAACCAGACACATCAGAGTTATGTACAGATCTAAAATGTAAAGCTAGAGGATTTAATTTCTTTTGATCTATTGTGGTACTTCTAATGTTACTAATATGTTCGCCTATACGTGTATTCAAAGATCTATAGGTTTTACCAATATATATCAAATCACAAGGACATCTAATTTGATATACAACTCGAGTAGTATTGCAGGTTATACGATCATTAATGAAAAACGATTTAGATCTATCATGATTAAAGAATTGGTTACTTTTATGCACATATCTACATACATCGCAATCCAGGCATTTATGCATGCCTTTATTACCTTTAGTTCCACCAAAACTATCACTCCCCCCAAATTCACTTCTAACCAAGAGGTCATTTAAGTTGGTACCTCTTTTTGCGGCCATATGTGGGTATTCCCCCACAATCTTGGCCATGATTGGATCCCTCAGAAGCAAATGCCAGTGCCTCTGTAGGATCTGTTTTATTTCCATGAAGTGAGCACTGTATGGGGTAACAATCCGTGGAACATCCTCACCAACTTTAAGTAAATTTTGTGTGGGGGCCCTCCTCGTACCAAAAAGATCATTTCTATTCCTGGACAAGGCCCTTTTGTATGCGGTGATTATAATTCTATTTGGGTAACCCCTTGACCGCAATCTAGCTCTCAAATCCCCCGCCTCTTTTTCAAAGTCCTCAAGATTACTACAGTTCCTCCGCAACCGCAGGAACTGACCTGTGGGCACCGCCCATTTTTGTGCGGGTAGATGAGAGCTTCTGGCGGACAAAAGGGTATTCCCTGCCGTAGGTTTTGTAGTGCCCTCTTTTTTTATAGTCAAGTCCAAGAAGGGGATCTCTTTTGGGTCACAAGTATATGTTAAGAAAATGTTTCTGTTGTTAGAATTCAATTCAGAGACAAACAGCTTTAAGTCTAGTTCAGTCCCCTTCCATAACATGAACACATCGTCCACGTAGCGAATCCAGAGGGCGACGTGCTCCGCGTACCCACGCATAGACCTCACCACCTCCTGCTCCCAAAAACCCAGGTGAAGACATGCGTAGGACGGGGAGCACGCCGCCCCCATGGTCACACCCCTCTTCTGTCTATAAATGGAACCTCCAAATTCAAAAAAGTTATTCTCGAGAATCAGTCTCATAGCGTCCAAAACAAAATCAGCATGGGCCTCATGGCCTTCATAATGACCATTTAGAAAAAATTCCAAAGCCTCCAAACCCTTGTCATTAGGGATGGACGTAAAAAGGGACTCAACATCAAGTCCCACGAGCAGCCAGTCCTTCCCAACCTGCACGTCCCTGATGCCAGCCAAAACATCCCCGGTGTCCATAACAAAAGAAGGTAATTTGGTGACAATACTCTTAACCTTAAGATCCACAAAGGTGGCCAATTTTTCCAAGGGGCCATTGTTCCCCGAGACTATTGGGCGGCCCGGGGGGTTATTTAGGTCTTTGTGTGTCTTTGGCAAAAAATAAAAAGTGGGGATTGTGTATTCCGAAATAATCAAAAATTTCATCTCTTTTTCTGTCAGGACACCCTCCAAAAAACCCCATTGTACCTTCAAATTAATTTTCTCAATCAAATCCTTAAAGGGACTAACCCCAATTCTTTCATATGTAGATCGATCACTCAGTAATCTCCTAGCTTCTTTTTCATAATTGGTCCTGGTCATTACGACCACATTTCCTCCCTTGTCACTTTTCTTAATTATAATCGTAGGGTTTTCTTTAAGGGATTTGAGGGCCTCTCTCTCCATCTTGGAGAGATTATCCCTACCTTTTTTCTCCCAATCAATTCCCTGCAGATCTTCAGCCACAAGGTCCATAAACATGGATGCATGTCTATTAGAGGTAAGGGAGGGCATGAAGCCAGACCTTGGATAAACATTCACATGTAGGGTGTCTGGGCACCTTGTTGGGTTAACATCGCTAAAAAGGTGATCCAGATCATAATCATCTATATCAATGGGGGAGGGGAGATTATCAGACACCGGGGATGCATCAGGGGCACAAGGGGCGTACATACGTTTAAGGAGGACCCTACGCAAAAAAAGTTGTACATCCTTAAAGGCCTCAAATTCACAGCCTCTCTGTTTTGGACAGAAACTGAGTCCTTTCTTTAATAACGAAATCTGGGTTTCTGTTAGTACTTCATTAGTTAAATTAATGACATCAAGGGATTCATCAGGGTGACTGACATCTTTCTCTAACGAGACGACCCCTTGTTCTGTCTCTGTCTCGTCTGCATCCCTATCCCTTCTTCGTCTTCCTCTTCTCCCCCTCCTCCTTTTCCTTTTCCTAAAAAAGTAGGGTCATTGCGTTTATCTTTATTCTTATAACTGTTGTTCCTCCATCTCCTATTGTTTTTATGTCGTCTCCCCTTACCCCTAGGGTCACTAGGGCCCGAGCCATCCTCATGTCCTGAGGTGTCAGCCCCTGACTCCTCTGTGTTACTGCCCCAGCCGACTCTCCTGCCTGGTCCACGCCTGCTTCCATATTTTCGTCCACTTAGATTGAAAATATCCCCATTTTTATAATCCTCTACATCCCGTGCAAATTTCTTATCTTTAGTTTCCCTAATTCTATCCTGTTCTTTTTCTAAATCTGTTTTTAATCTTTCATTTAACTCTCCAAAGGCGTCTTTTTCTTTATATTCATTCAATTTCAATGCACTAATCTCTAATTCTTTTTCTATATCTTTAAATTGAATTTTTTCCTCTTTCACAAAGATTTTCATAATCCTCAAACCATGTGATTTGCATTCTTTCTCCCAATCTGGGAGCATGCGTAAAGTCTGCAGGTGTTCGGCTGGGGCTACCCTTTCTCGAAATCCCCTAGGGATAATATTTTTGTCAATGTATCTATCCATGCTTATAATCTCCAGTTTTTTCTTTATAAATTTTATGGAAATACGTTTATGCAGGCGAAACAAACGCACCAACAATAATTTATCCTCACTAGCCACTTCATCTTCTATTCCCTCATATGCGTCATCTGAGTCCCGTGATGTATCAAATTTTGGTACATAAGCCATATTAGAATTCAGTCATATACTATTAATCAATAAACATTAATAGAAATTAATAAAGAACACCAGGGATATCACACCGTAGCAAATACACGTAACCATTAAAGTAGGAAGGGGGTACGGGATATCACCCTATTAGGCTCGTCTCACCCATAAGAAACCACATGCAACCAAACAAAGATAGTATGGGGAGCCCAGAGCTGGTGAAAGATGTATAAATGTATTCATAAATATATGGCAAAATTCCACAAACAAACGACCGACAAACAAACATATACCCTCCCAATAAAAACACTAAGGAGCCAACTGACATCTGGGGTGAAGCGTATAACTTGGAGTGCACTCCTATCTAGTCAATATACGCATGCATGCAAATTCTTCAGGCCCAGGAAAACAGCTGCATCACCAACAGAACGGAACTTGATCCAAGGTAGTGAATTGCACCAGCCCGTGTGTATCAGCATACATACACGCCTCTGCAAAGTCCGCTTACGCCCTCATTACAGACACCTTAGGTGTCTAACCTCAACCCCCATAGCGCAGACATACTCGTACTTGGGTACGCGGAGCACGTCGCCCTCTGGATTCGCTACGTGGACGATGTGTTCATGTTATGGAAGGGGACTGAACTAGACTTAAAGCTGTTTGTCTCTGAATTGAATTCAAAAAACAGAAACATTTTCTTAACATATACTTGTGACCCAAAAGAGATCCCCTTCTTGGACTTGACTATAAAAAAAGAGGGCACTACATTGGTTACCTGTACATATAGAAAACCTACGGCAGGGAATACCCTTTTGTCCGCCAGAAGCTCTCATCTACCCGCACAAAAATGGGCGGTGCCCACAGGTCAGTTCCTGCGGTTGCGGAGGAACTGTAGTAATCTTGAGGACTTTGAAAAAGAGGCGGGGGATTTGAGAGCTAGATTGCGGTCAAGGGGTTACCCAAATAGAATTATAATCACCGCATACAAAAGGGCCTTGTCCAGGAATAGAAATGATCTTTTTGGTACGAGGAGGGCCCCCACACAAAATGTACTTAAAGTTGGTGAGGATGTTCCACGGATTGTTACCCCATACAGTGCTCACTTCATGGAAATAAAACAGATCCTACAGAGGCACTGGCATTTGCTTCTGAGGGATCCAATCATGGCCAAGATTGTGGGGGAATACCCACATATGGCCGCAAAAAGAGGTACCAACTTAAATGACCTCTTGGTTAGAAGTGAATTTGGGGGGAGTGATAGTTTTGGTGGAACTAAAGGTAATAAAGGCATGCATAAATGCCTGGATTGCGATGTATGTAGATATGTGCATAAAAGTAACCAATTCTTTAATCATGATAGATCTAAATCGTTTTTCATTAATGATCGTATAACCTGCAATACTACTCGAGTTGTATATCAAATTAGATGTCCTTGTGATTTGATATATATTGGTAAAACCTATAGATCTTTGAATACACGTATAGGCGAACATATTAGTAACATTAGAAGTACCACAATAGATCAAAAGAAATTAAATCCTCTAGCTTTACATTTTAGATCTGTACATAACTCTGATGTGTCTGGTTTGAGGTTTATGGGGATTTATAGACTGAATATTAGCCCCCGTCGTGGGGATTTTGACAGACAATTATTGAGAAAGGAGTCCATGTGGATATATAAATGTGGGAGTTTACACCCCCAGGGTCTAAATAAAGACTTAAATATAAAATCTTTCCTCTGAAGATATCTGTATCTTGGCTCAAAGGGGTCCTAGGATGTACCAATCATTTTTGGCCACAAGATGGCGACTGATGAATTTTTACGGCTCTTTTAAGTCGCATGAGGTTTGCCCGAGAAATGGGCGTTCCCAGTGGGTATAAGAAGCTACGCAGCGCCCCCCTACGTCACGTCTGACGAAGTCACGTGGTTCGTGACGAAACGCGTCACGTGAGACGCTCACAGATGCGGAAGTGTTCCTGAGAATCGCCGCCCGTGCCTCCGCCACTCTTCCTCCCCCCTTGCACATAAGGAATCGCCAAGGGCGCTCCCCGCTCCTTGCTCCGGAGCACTTTGGGACCAAAACATCAAATTGACCAGATTACTGGAGAAAGAACTCCTGCTACGGCGAATCCACGCCATTTACAACCATCTGCACAGGTCACGTGAGTGCCACAATACGAGTATGTCTGCGCTATGGGGGTTGAGGTTAGACACCTAAGGTGTCTGTAATGAGGGCGTAAGCGGACTTTGCAGAGGCGTGTATGTATGCTGATACACACGGGCTGGTGCAATTCACTACCTTGGATCAAGTTCCGTTCTGTTGGTGATGCAGCTGTTTTCCTGGGCCTGAAGAATTTGCATGCATGCGTATATTGACTAGATAGGAGTGCACTCCAAGTTATACGCTTCACCCCAGATGTCAGTTGGCTCCTTAGTGTTTTTATTGGGAGGGTATATGTTTGTTTGTCGGTCGTTTGTTTGTGGAATTTTGCCATATATTTATGAATAAATTTATACATCTTTCACCAGCTCTGGGCTCCCCATACTATCTTTGTTTGGTTGCATGTGGTTTCTTATGGGTGAGACGAGCCTAATAGGGTGATATCCCGTACCCCCTTCCTACTTTAATGGCTACCTAGTTGTATATCCAGTGCCCACTGCTGTGCCCACTGCATCCTTCAGTGACCTTGTACTGTGACCACTGCATCCTTCAGTGACCTAGTTGTATATCCAGTGCCCACTGCTGTGCCCACTGCATCCTTCAGTGACCTTGTACTGTGCCCACTGCATCCTTCAGTGACCTTGTACTGTGCCCACTGCATCCTTCAGTGACCTAGTTGTATATCCAGTGCCCACTGCTGTGCCCACTGCATCCTTCAGTGACCTTGCACTGTGCCCACTGCATCCTTCAGTGACCTAGTTGTATATCCAGTGCCCACTGCTGTGCCCACTGCATCCTTCAGTGACCTTGTACTGTGCCCACTGCATCCTTCAGTGACCTAGTTGTATATCCAGTGCCCACTGCTGTGCCCACTGCATCCTTCAGTGACCTTGTACTGTGACCACTGCATCCTTCAGTGACCTTGTACTGTGCCCACTGCATCCTTCAGTGACCTAGTTGTATATCCAGTGCCCACTGCTGTGCCCACTGCATCCTTCAGTGACCTTGTACTGTGCCCACTGCATCCTTCAGTGACCTAGTTGTATATCCAGTGCCCACTGCTGTGCCCACTGCATCCTTCAGTGACCTTGTACTGTGCCCACTGCATCCTTCAGTGACCTTGTACTGTGCCCACTGCATCCTTCAGTGACCTAGTTGTATATCCAGTGCCCACTGCTGTGCCCACTGCATCCTTCAGTGACCTTGTACTGTGCCCACTGCATCCTTCAGTGACCTAGTTGTATATCCAGTGCCCACTGCTGTGCCCACTGCATCCTTCAGTGACCTTGTACTGTGCCCACTGCATCCTTCAGTGACCTAGTTGTATATCCAGTGCCCACTGCTGTGCCCACTGCATCCTTCAGTGACCTTGTACTGTGCCCACTGCATCCTTCAGTGCCGTTGTACTGTGCCTGGTGCATCCTTCAGTGACCTTGTACTGTGCCCACTGCATCCAGTGATTCATTACTAGCAACATGTCTGGCAGGGTTTCGCGGGGTGAGAGGAAAGGGAGTTCAATTGCCTCAGCCACTTTTGGGACTGCTCCACGTCCAGGGAGAGGACGCCCAGCTGTACGTGGTCGTGATGCAGCAGAAATGGGGGCAGCAAAGCCTGGGCCGAGTCAGCGGACGCCATTGTCCAAATATTTTACAGTTTCTGGTCCCCATGTGGTGGTTGAGCAAATGGAACCTGACGTACTCATGGACATCATGACTTCCTCCCAGACCTCTACTGTGAGCACCACTCCAAGCAGCAGCAGCAGCAGCAGCAGCCAACGTCCCACGCTTGTTGTGACATCCACCCCAGCACCCACTGGTCAGCAGCCCTCCCAGGATGACAGCGTTCTGTCCCTCAGTCCGGCTTCTGGGAACCTGCTGATGCAAGAAGCTCAGGACTTACTGGGGACTGATGTGGCAGAGATTGAGATCGGACCACAATCACAAGCGTTGTTGAGTTCTGGTGATGAAGAAGAGGGGTCTGTGTCTGGGGATGTAGGGACAGAAGAGGAGGCGGGGGAGTCAGAGGAAGAGCTGGATTATGATAATGCTGCTGATGATGACGACGTTGTGGACCCTAACTATGTGCAGCCTGCTGAGTCCGTGGAAGAATGGTCAGAGGCAGAGCAGGATGACGAGTCACCTCGGCCTAGGCAAGGATATCGCCATATGTCAGGCAGGGGCATCGGCAGCAGTGGGCATGGAGGAAGTAGACAGGACACTGCTTCAGCCGGCACCACCACCATGCAACCTCCGGCAACTACTACCACACATTGTTCCGCTGCACCCTCTGCTAGTGGGGGCCGCAGTAAATTAAAGTCACCAGTGTGGGATTGCTTTGAGGAATGTACTGATGACAAAAGGTATGCGGTGTGCAGGTTATGCAGCAAAAGATTGAGCCGTGGGAAAAGTCTGAGCAAGATGGGTACCTCATCCCTCCAGGGCCACCTGAGAAGCCGCCACTGCTGCGAGTATGCGGACTTTAAGAGGAAGCAGGCACTGCTGGCAGGGGTTCCTGAGAGCAGAAGGCCCACCAGCGCAGCAGCATCCTCCCTCCCTCAGGGTCGTGAATCCCCCACAGCAGCAGCAGTTGTAGCACGCAAGCGCTCTTCCACCTCGGCTACTCAGGACACAGACATTGAGGCTGGCAGCCAGTGTTCGTCTCTCTCCTCTGTCTCCCCTGCATCCCAGCGTCGTCAGACCCTGCTGAGCGACACCTTTCAGGGTCTGACCAAGCCTCTGCCTCCAAGCCACAGGCGGATCCGCAAACTAAATGGCTTGCTGGCCCGGGCCATGGCATCACAGCTGCTTCCCTACTCCCTGGTGCAGGAGGAGAGCGCCATGCGGACGCTGCTCCAATTTGGCATCCCCGAGTGGCAAGTCCCCAGTCGCCACTATTTCAGCAGGAGCGCGATCCCAGCACTCCACAAGTTTGCGGTGGAAAACGTGGCCCATTCCCTGGACTACTCTGTGGGCAAGCGGGTCCACGTGACCATGGACTCGTGGAGTAGCAGATTTGGGACAGGTCGCTACCTGTCCTTTACGGCCCACTGGGTGACACTGATGGAAGGGAGGCAGGACAAGAGCGCATCAGCCCAGCTAGTGGTGCCACCACGCGGGATCAGGGGGGATGCAGAAGGGTCCTGTCACGACACTCCCTCTGCACCCGGAAAGCAAGCCCGCCTCAGCAGCAGCAGCGCCAAGCCTCGGCACTGCCAAGCCCTTTTAAAATTGGTGACCCTGGGGAAGGAGAGGCTTACGGCCACCAACGTCCTGGTCGCCCAGGAAGCAGGAGCGGAGGTGGCTGACCCCCAGAGGCCTGGAAGTGGGGTATGTGGCAGCCGATAACGGGGCCAACCTGGTGGCAGCAGTGCAGCAGGGAAACCTCCAGCACATCCCCTGCTTGGCCCACGTGCTCAATCTTGTGGTGCAGCGCTTCTTGCGCACCTACCAGGGGATGAGCGAGCTGCTGCAGGATGCCCGGGCGGTGGTACGCTTTTTCCGCCTGTCAGCCACTGCCTCTGCACTCTTGTCCACCTTACAGCAGCAGTATGGAAGGCCACAACACCGGATGGTCATCGACATGCCAGTTCGCTGGAATTCGACTCTGGCCATGTTGGAGCGGCTGTGTCAGCACAGGCTGGCTCTTAGGGCCTACATGCTAGACCCAAGTGTCCCCAGCAACCAGCAAGTCCCCATGATTACTGCCACTCAGTGGACACTGATGCAGCAAGTATGCCTGGTGCTGAGTCCCTTCCTGGAGGCAACCAAGATGGTCAGTGAGGAGCGGGCCTCTGTGTGCCAGTGGGTGCCCTTGGTTTGTCTACTGGAGCAGGCAATGGACAATTTAATTGAGCGTGGGGATGAAGCCCTGAGGCAGTTGGAAGAACAGGAGCAGATGACAGCACAGTCCAGCTCAGAGGAGGGCTCACAGCAGGTAGTGGAAGAGTTGGAGGTCCCTAACCTGAATGAGGAGGAGGAGGAGGAGCAGAGTACAGCAGGCGTTGTACGTGGATGGCGGTTTGAGGAGGACAACGACATGGCACAGGAAGAGGACAGGCATGCGTTATGGGACAATGGCGAGGACGAGGAAGATCTTGCTGGCAGGGCCCACTTGTTTCCCATGGCTGTGCATATGTTGCGCTGCCTTCGCAGGGACCCCCGGGTGATTCAGATGTGTTCAAGGGAGGACATCTGGATTACCTTGATGCTTGATCCCCGTCTGAAGGGGAATCTGGGAGACTTAATGACGCCATCCACCACCGAGCAACGCACAAGGGAGTTGAAGGAGGCCCTTGTGCGCAGACTACTGGAAGCATTCCCCCAGCCTTCCACCCCCACTGTAACTGCTCTGCCAAGCCAGCAAGAGGTGCCTGTGATTGCCACTAGCAGCACAACAACAACCACCAGCAGCAGCAGCAGCAACTGGCGCCCCGGAGACCTGAAGAGCCTAAGCAAGAGCCTGTATGCAGTGCAGCAGCCCAGAACAGAGGTGCCCGCCACAGCATCCACCACCAACCAGCACAAGCAACGACTCACCACCATGGTGTCTGACTATATGGGGTCATCCAGCGGGCTCAATGACACCGACAGCCCCGTGGACCCCTTGGAGTACTGGGTCAAGAGACTGGACATCTGGAGCGAGCTTTCCCAGTACGCCCTGGAACTCCTATCCTGCCCTCCTTCCAGTGTCCTCTCAGAGAGATGCTTTAGTGCGGCCGGTGGCGTGGTCACAGAGAAGCGCTCTCGGCTCTCCCACGCCTCTGTGGACAAACTCACCTTCCTGAAAATCAACCAGGCTTGGGTGGAAGGTGAGTTCCTGGCCCCTATTGTCGGACACAGGGGGACATGAAGTGGCTGCTGCATGTGCTGTTGTTAACTATGCCTGCCTTTATAAAGACAGTTACTACCTGCCTAGTGCCTACCTTGGTTAATTTTTTGGTGTTATGGTACTACTACCAGTAAGTTGCCATGGTCCTCCTTCTGAGCTGCTGAACTGACCGCCCGCTTTGACCTCCTGACTCAGTCGCTACTACACTCTGCGTTCACACTGCCCGGGTCACTGGGTGCATTTAATTTTTTGGCCAGCACTATGACACTGTGCTGCTACTACTACCACCAGTATGTTGCCATGGTCCTTCTGTGCTGCTGCTGCTGCTGAACTGAACGCCCGCTTTGTCCTCCTCCTCCTCCTGACTCAGTCGCTACCACGGTACCACCAATGTACTCTGTCTGCGTTATCACTGCCCGGGTCACCGAGTGCATTTAATTTTTTGGCCAGCACTATGACGCTGTGCTGCTACTACTACCACCAGTATGTTGCCATGGTCCTTCTGTGCTGCTGCTGCTGAA
Organism: Hyperolius riggenbachi; assembly: GCF_040937935.1. Lineage (NCBI taxonomy): Eukaryota > Metazoa > Chordata > Amphibia > Anura > Hyperoliidae > Hyperolius > Hyperolius riggenbachi. The sequence goes on from NC_090654.1 coordinate 161,991,247, forward strand.
TTGACCGCCCGCATTGTCCTCCTCCTCCTGACTCAGTCGCTTCCCGCTGCTGCACTCTGCGTTCACACTGCCCGGGTCACCGGGTGCATTTAATTTTTTGGCCAGCACTATGACGCTGTGCTGCTACTACTACCACCAGTATGTTGCCATGGTCCTTCTGTGCTGCTGCTGCTGCTGCTGCTGAACTGAACGCCCGCTTTGTCCTCCTCCTCCTCCTGACTCAGTCGCTACCACGGTACCACCAATGCACTCTGTCTGCGTTATCACTGCCCGGGTCACCGGGTGCATTTAATTTTTTGGCCAGCACTATGACACTGTGCTACTACTACTACCACCAGTATGTTGCCATGGCCCTTCTGTGCTGCTGCTGCTGAACTGACCGCCCGCATTGTCCTCCTCCTCCTGACTCAGTCGCTTCCACCAATGTACTCTGTCTGCATTCACACTGCCCGGGTCACCGGGTGCATTTAATTTTTTGGCCAGCACTATGACGCTGTGCTGCTACTACTACTACCAGTATGTTGCCGTGGTCCTTCTGTGCTGCTGAACTGACCGCCCGCATAGTCCTTCTCCTGACTCAGTCGCTACCACCACTGCACTCTGCGTTCACACTGCCCGTGTCCACTGACAACTCTGCCGCGATGTCATTGCTAATTGCTGCAAAAAAAAAACAAAAAAAAATTACAAAAACCTCTCTGGGGCCTTTTTGGCGTCAGCCACTCATCCTCCTCCAGCGGTACCTTCGCCGCCAAGTGCCATTGGAACTCGCCTTCACCTCTTTGACTGCTTAACGCGTATATCCCTTTTTAAAACCACTTATTACCAATTAATAGCCCCATTTAAAGTGTTGATTTCACTTTAAAATCCATTTTCTCTCAAAAAAAAAAATTGGGGGGAATTTTTTATGTTGAAGTTATGTTGCCCCTTATCACCTCGATAATCCATGCAATTTGGGGGATTGTAGCATGTATGGGGGCTTTGTTATTAACGTTAAAAGAAAATCCGCCTCCGGGCGGGAATCCACGCGTGATTACGCCATTCACGGCAGAAAATCCGCGTGGTTGCGTGGACGCGGACGAAAATCCGCATGCGGCGGGGCCGAATGCGGATTTTTTTTTTGCAACCACGCGGATTCCCGAATTCGTGGATGAGGCACATCCGAGCATCCCTGAAGCTACCTATCTAACCTACGCTGGGGGAAGCTACTATCTAACCTACGCTGGGGAAGCTACCTATCTAACCTAAACTGGAGGAAGCTACCTAGCTAACCTACGCTGGGGAAAGCTACCTATCTAACCTAAACTGGGGAAAGCTACCTATCTAACCTACGCTGGGGGAAGCTACCTATCTAACCTATACTGGGGCAGCTACCTATCTAACCTATACTGGGGGAAGCTACCTAGCTAACCTACACTGGGGGAAGCTACCTATCTAACCTACACTGGGGGAAGCTACCTATCCAACCTACACTGGGGGAAGCTACCTATCTAACCTATACTGGGGCAGCTACCTATCTAACCTATACTAGGGGGAAGCTACCTATCTAACTTACACTGGGGGAAGCTAAGTATCTAACCTACACTGGGGGAAGCTACCTATCTAACCTACGCTGTGGGAAGCTACCTATCTAACCTATGCTGGGGGCAGCTACCTATCTAATCTACACTGGGGGAAGCTACCTTTCTAACCTACGCTGGGGAAGCTACCTATCTAACCTAAACTGGGGGAAGCTACCTATCTAGCCTACACTCTGGGAAGCTACCTATACTGGGGCAGCTACCTATCTAACCTACACTGGGGGAAGCTACCTATCTAACCTACGCTGTTGAAGCTACCTATCTAACCTGTACTGGGGAAGCAACCAATCTAACCTACGCTGGGGGAAGCTACCTGTCTAATCTCTGCGGGGGGAAGCAACCTATCTAATCTACGCTGGGGGAAGCTACCTATCTAACCTAAACTGGGGTAAGCTACCTATCTAACCTACGCTGGGGGAAGCTAACTATCTAATCTACGGTGGGGGAAGCTACCAATCTAACCTAAACTGGGGGAAGCTAACTATCTAATCTACGGTGGGGGAAGCTACCAATCTAACCTAAACTGGGGGAAGCTACCTATCTAACCCACGCTGGGGAAGCTACCTATCTAACCTAAACTGGGGGAAGCTACCTATCTAACCTACACTGGGGGAAGCTACCTGTCTAACCTACACTGGGGGAAAGCTACCTATCTAACCTATGCTGGGGGAAGCTACCTATCTAACCTACGCTGTGGGAAGCTACCTATCTAACCAACGCTGGGGGAAGCGACCTGTTTAACCTACGCTGGGGGAAGCTAACTATCTAACCTGTACTGTGGGAAGCTACCTATCTAACCTATACTGGGGGAAGCTACCTATCTAACCTATACTGGAGGAAGCTACCTATCTAACCTATACTGGGGGAAGCTACCTATCTAACCTACACTGAGGGAATTTACCTATCTAACCTGCACTGGGGGAAGCTACCTATCTAACCTACGCTGGGGGAAACTGCCTATCTAACCTACAATGGGGAAGCTACCTATCTAACCTATGCTGGGGGAAGCTACCCATCTAACCTACACTGGGGGAAGCTACCCATCTAACCTACACTGGGGGAAGCTACCTATCTAACCTACACTGGGGTAAGCTACCTATCTAACCTACACTGGGGGAAGCTACCTGTCTAACCTACACTGGGGGAAGCTACCTATCTAACCTATGCTGGGGGAAGCTACCTATCTAACCTACGCTGTGGGAAGCTACCTATCTAACCAACGCTGGGGGAAGCGACCTGTTTAACCTACGCTGGGGGAAGCTACCTATCTAACCTGTACTGTGGGAAGCTACCTATCTAACCTATACTGGGGGAAGCTACCTATCTAACCTATACTGGAGGAAGCTACCTATCTAACCTATACTGGGGGAAGCTACCTATCTAACCTACACTGAGGGAAGTTACCTATCTAACCTGCACTGGGGGAAGCTACCTATCTAACCTACGCTGGGGGAAACTACCTATCTAACCTACAATGGGGAAGCTACCTATCTAACCTATGCTGGGGGAAGCTACCTATCTAACCTACGCTGGGGGAAGCTACCTGTCTAATCTCCGCTGGGGGAAGCTACCTATCTAACCTTCGCTTGGGGGAAGCTACCTATCTAACCTACGCTGGGGAAGCTACCCATCTAACCTACACTGGGGGAAGCTACCCATCTAGCCTACACTGGGGGAAGCTACCTATCTAACCTACACTGGGGTAAGCTACCTATCTAACCTACGCTGGGGGAAGCTAACTATCTAATCTACGCTGGGGAAAGCTACCAATCTAACCTAAACTGGAGGAAGCTACCTATCTAACCTACGCTGGGGAAGCTACCTATCTAACCTAAACTGGGGGAAGTTACCTATCTAACCTACGCTGGGGGAAGCTACCTATCTAACCTATACTGGGGCAGCTGCCTATCTAACCTATACTGGGGGAAGCTACTTATCTAACCTACACTGGGGAAGCCACCTATCTAACCTACGCTGGGGGAAGCAACCTATCTAACCTACCTGGGGGAAGCTACCTATCTAACCTATACTGGGGCAGCTACCTATCTAACCTATACTGGGGAAAGCTACCTATCTAACCTACATTGGGGGAAGCTAACTATCTAACCTAGACTGGGGGAAGCTACCTATCTAACCTATGCTGGGGGAAGCTACCTATCTAACCTAAGCTGGGGGAAGCTACCTATCTAACCTATGCTGGGGGAAGCTACCTGTTTAAAGTACGCTGGGGGAAGCTACCTATCTAACCTATACTGTGGGAAGCTACCTATTTAACCTATACTGGGGGAAGCTACCTATCTAACCTATACTGGAGGAAGCTACCTATCTAACCTATACTGGGGGAAGCTACCTATCTAACCTACACTGAGGGAAGTTACTTATCTAACCTGCACTGGGGGAAGCTACCTATCTAACCTACGCTGGGGGAAACTGCCTATCTAACCTACAATGGGGGAAGCTACCTATCTAACCTATGCTGGGGGAAGCTACCTATCTAACCTACGCTGGGGGAAGCTACTTGTCTAATCTCCGCTGGGGGAAGCTACCTATCTAACCTACGCTTGGGGGAAGCTACCTATCTAACCTACGCTGGGGAAGCTACCTATCTAACCTACACTGGGGGAAGCTACCTATCTAACCTACGCTGTGGGAAGCTACCTATCTAACCTATGCTGGGGGCAGCTACCTATCTAATCTACACTGGGGGAAGCTACCTTTCTAACCTACGCTGGGGAAGCTACCTATCTAACCTAAACTGGGGGAAGCTACCTATCTAGCCTACACTGGGGGAAGCTACCTATACTGGGGCAGCTACCTATCTAACCTACACTGGGGAAAGCTACCTATCTAACCTACGCTGTTGAAGCTACCTATCTAACCTATACTGGGGAAGAAACCAATCTAACCTACGCTGGGGGAAGCTACCTGTCTAATCTCTGCGGGGGGAAGCAACCTATCTAATCTACGCTGGGGGAAGCTACCTATCTAACCTAAACTGGGGTAAGCTACCTATCTAACCTACGCTGGGGGAAGCTAACTATCTAATCTACGGTGGGGGAAGCTACCAATCTAACCTAAACTGAGGGAAGCTACCTATCTAACCTAAACTGGGGGAAGCTACCTATCTAACCTACGCTGGGGGAAGCTACCTATCTAACCTATACTGGGGCAGCTGCCTATCTAACCTATACTGGGGGAAGCTACTTATCTAACCTACACTGGGGAGGCCACCTATCTAACCTACGCTGGGGAAGCTACCTATCTAACCTACCTGGGGGAAGCTACCTATCTAACCTATACTGGGGCAGCTACCTATCTAACCTGTACTGGGGAAAGCTACCTATCTAACCTACGCTGGGGGAAACTGCCTATCTAACCTACAATGGGGAAGCTACCTATCTAACCTATGCTGGGGGAAGCTACCTATCTAACCTACGCTGGGGGAAGCTACCTGTCTAATCTCCGCTGGGGGAAGCTACCTATCTAACCTACGCTTGGGGGAAGCTACCTATCTAACCTACGCTGGGGAAGCTACCCATCTAACCTACACTGGGGGAAGCTACCTATCTAACCTACACTGGGGTAAGCTACCTATCTAACCTACACTGGGGGAAGCTACCTGTCTAACCTACACTGGGGGAAGCTACCTATCTAACCTATGCTGGGGGAAGCTACCTATCTAACCTACGCTGTGGGAAGCTACCTATCTAACCAACGCTGGGGGAAGCGACCTGTTTAACCTACGCTGGGGGAAGCTACCTATCTAACCTGTACTGTGGGAAGCTACCTATCTAACCTATACTGGGGGAAGCTACCTATCTAACCTATACTGGAGGAAGCTACCTATCTAACCTATACTGGGGGAAGCTACCTATCTAACCTACACTGAGGGAAGTTACCTATCTAACCTGCACTGGGGGAAGCTACCTATCTAACCTACGCTGGGGGAAACTACCTATCTAACCTACAATGGGGAAGCTACCTATCTAACCTATGCTGGGGGAAGCTACCTATCTAACCTACGCTGGGGGAAGCTACCTGTCTAATCTCCGCTGGGGGAAGCTACCTATCTAACCTTCGCTTGGGGGAAGCTACCTATCTAACCTACGCTGGGGAAGCTACCCATCTAACCTACACTGGGGGAAGCTACCCATCTAGCCTACACTGGGGGAAGCTACCTATCTAACCTACACTGGGGTAAGCTACCTATCTAACCTACGCTGGGGGAAGCTAACTATCTAATCTACGCTGGGGAAAGCTACCAATCTAACCTAAACTGGAGGAAGCTACCTATCTAACCTACGCTGGGGAAGCTACCTATCTAACCTAAACTGGGGGAAGTTACCTATCTAACCTACGCTGGGGGAAGCTACCTATCTAACCTATACTGGGGCAGCTGCCTATCTAACCTATACTGGGGGAAGCTACTTATCTAACCTACACTGGGGAAGCCACCTATCTAACCTACGCTGGGGGAAGCTACCTATCTAACCTACCTGGGGGAAGCTACCTATCTAACCTATACTGGGGCAGCTACCTATCTAACCTATACTGGGGAAAGCTACCTATCTAACCTACATTGGGGGAAGCTAACTATCTAACCTAGACTGGGGGAAGCTACCTATCTAACCTATGCTGGGGGAAGCTACCTATCTAACCTAAGCTGGGGGAAGCTACCTATCTAACCTATGCTGGGGGAAGCTACCTGTTTAAAGTACGCTGGGGGAAGCTACCTATCTAACCTATACTGTGGGAAGCTACCTATTTAACCTATACTGGGGGAAGCTACCTATCTAACCTATACTGGAGGAAGCTACCTATCTAACCTATACTGGGGGAAGCTACCTATCTAACCTACACTGAGGGAAGTTACTTATCTAACCTGCACTGGGGGAAGCTACCTATCTAACCTACGCTGGGGGAAACTGCCTATCTAACCTACAATGGGGGAAGCTACCTATCTAACCTATGCTGGGGGAAGCTACCTATCTAACCTACGCTGGGGGAAGCTACTTGTCTAATCTCCGCTGGGGGAAGCTACCTATCTAACCTACGCTTGGGGGAAGCTACCTATCTAACCTACGCTGGGGAAGCTACCTATCTAACCTACACTGGGGGAAGCTACCTATCTAACCTACGCTGTGGGAAGCTACCTATCTAACCTATGCTGGGGGCAGCTACCTATCTAATCTACACTGGGGGAAGCTACCTTTCTAACCTACGCTGGGGAAGCTACCTATCTAACCTAAACTGGGGGAAGCTACCTATCTAGCCTACACTGGGGGAAGCTACCTATACTGGGGCAGCTACCTATCTAACCTACACTGGGGAAAGCTACCTATCTAACCTACGCTGTTGAAGCTACCTATCTAACCTATACTGGGGAAGAAACCAATCTAACCTACGCTGGGGGAAGCTACCTGTCTAATCTCTGCGGGGGGAAGCAACCTATCTAATCTACGCTGGGGGAAGCTACCTATCTAACCTAAACTGGGGTAAGCTACCTATCTAACCTACGCTGGGGGAAGCTAACTATCTAATCTACGGTGGGGGAAGCTACCAATCTAACCTAAACTGAGGGAAGCTACCTATCTAACCTAAACTGGGGGAAGCTACCTATCTAACCTACGCTGGGGGAAGCTACCTATCTAACCTATACTGGGGCAGCTGCCTATCTAACCTATACTGGGGGAAGCTACTTATCTAACCTACACTGGGGAGGCCACCTATCTAACCTACGCTGGGGAAGCTACCTATCTAACCTACCTGGGGGAAGCTACCTATCTAACCTATACTGGGGCAGCTACCTATCTAACCTGTACTGGGGAAAGCTACCTATCTAACCTACATTGGGGGAAGCTAACTATCTAACCTACACTGGGGGAAGCTACCTGTCTAACCTACACTGGGGGAAGCTACCTATCTAACCTATGCTGGGGGAAGCTACCTATCTAACCTACGCTGTGGGAAGCTACCTATCTAACTAACGCTGGGGGAAGCGACCTGTTTAACCTACGCTGGGGGAAGCTACCTATCTAACCTGTACTGTGGGAAGCAACCTATCTAACCTATACTGGGGGAAGCTACCTGTCTAATCTCTGCGGGGGGAAGCAACCTATCTAATCTACGCTGGGGGAAGCTACCTATCTAACCTAAACTGGGGTAAGCTACCTATCTAACCTAAACTGGGGGAAGCTAACTATCTAATCTACGGTGGGGGAAGCTACCAATCTAACCTAAACTGGGGGAAGCTACTTATCTAACCCACGCTGGGGAAGCTACCTATCTAACCTAAACTGGGGGAAGCTACCTATCTAACCTACACTGGGGGAAGCTACCTGTCTAACCTACACTGGGGGAAAGCTACCTATCTAACCTATGCTGGGGGAAGCTACCTATCTAACCTACGCTGTGGGAAGCTACCTATCTAACCAACGCTGGGGGAAGCGACCTGTTTAACCTACGCTGGGGGAAGCTACCTATCTAACCTGCACTGTGGGAAGCTACCTATCTAACCTATACTGGGGGAAGCTACCTATCTAACCTATACTGGAGGAAGCTACCTATCTAACCTATACTGGGGGAAGCTACCTATCTAACCTATACTGGGGCAGCTGCCTATCTAACCTATACTGGGGGAAGCTACTTATCTAACCTACACTGGGGAGGCCACCTATCTAACCTACGCTGGGGAAGCTACCTATCTAACCTACCTGGGGGAAGCTACCTATCTAACCTATACTGGGGCAGCTACCTATCTAACCTGTACTGGGGAAAGATACCTATCTAACCTACATTGGGGGAAGCTAACTATCTAACCTACGCTGGGGGAAACTGCCTATCTAACCTACAATGGGGAAGCTACCTATCTAACCTATGCTGGGGGAAGCTACCTATCTAACCTACGCTGGGGGAAGCTACCTGTCTAATCTCCGCTGGGGGAAGCTACCTATCTAACCTACGCTTGGGGGAAGCTACCTATCTAACCTACGCTGGGGAAGCTACCCATCTAACCTACACTGGGGGAAGCTACCCATCTAACCTACACTGGGGGAAGCTACCTATCTAACCTACACTGGGGTAAGCTACCTATCTAACCTACACTGGTGGAAGCTACCTGTCTAACCTACACTGGGGGAAGCTACCTATCTAACCTATGCTGGGGGAAGCTACCTATCTAACCTACGCTGTGGGAAGCTACCTATCTAACCAACGCTGGGGGAAGCGACCTGTTTAACCTATGCTGGGGGAAGCTACCTATCTAACCTGTACTGTGGGAAGCTACCTATCTAACCTATACTGGGGGAAGCTACCTATCTAACCTATACTGGAGGAAGCTACCTATCTAACCTATACTGGGGGAAGCTACCTATCTAACCTACACTGAGGGAAGTTACCTATCTAACCTGCACTGGGGGAAGCTACCTATCTAACCTACGCTGGGGGAAACTACCTATCTAACCTACAATGGGGAAGCTACCTATCTAACCTATGCTGGGGGAAGCTACCTATCTAACCTATGCTGGGGGAAGCTACCTGTCTAATCTCCGCTGGGGGAAGCTACCTATCTAACCTTCGCTTGGGGGAAGCTACCTATCTAACCTACGCTGGGGAAGCTACCCATCTAACCTACACTGGGGGAAGCTACCCATCTAGCCTACACTGGGGGAAGCTACCTATCTAACCTACACTGGGGTAAGCTACCTATCTAACCTACGCTGGGGGAAGCTAACTATCTAATCTACGCTGGGGAAAGCTACCAATCTAACCTAAACTGGAGGAAGCTACCTATCTAACCTACGCTGGGGCAGCTACCTATCTAACCTAAACTGGGGGAAGTTACCTATCTAACCTACGCTGGGGGAAGCTACCTATCTAACCTATACTGGGGCAGCTGCCTATCTAACCTATACTGGGGGAAGCTACTTATCTAACCTACACTGGGGAAGCCACCTATCTAACCTACGCTGGGGGAAGCTACCTATCTAACCTACCTGGGGGAAGCTACCTATCTAACCTATACTGGGGCAGCTACCTATCTAACCTATACTGGGGAAAGCTACCTATCTAACCTACATTGGGGGAAGCTAACTATCTAACCTAGACTGGGGGAAGCTACCTATCTAACCTATGCTGGGGGAAGCTACCTATCTAACCTAAGCTGGGGGAAGCTACCTATCTAACCTATGCTGGGGGAAGCTACCTGTTTAAAGTACGCTGGGGGAAGCTACCTATCTAACCTATACTGTGGGAAGCTACCTATTTAACCTATACTGGGGGAAGCTACCTATCTAACCTATACTGGAGGAAGCTACCTATCTAACCTATACTGGGGGAAGCTACCTATCTAACCTACACTGAGGGAAGTTACTTATCTAACCTGCACTGGGGGAAGCTACCTATCTAACCTACGCTGGGGGAAACTGCCTATCTAACCTACAATGGGGGAAGCTACCTATCTAACCTATGCTGGGGGAAGCTACCTATCTAACCTACGCTGGGGGAAGCTACTTGTCTAATCTCCGCTGGGGGAAGCTACCTATCTAACCTACGCTTGGGGGAAGCTACCTATCTAACCTACGCTGGGGAAGCTACCTATCTAACCTACACTGGGGGAAGCTACCTATCTAACCTACGCTGTGGGAAGCTACCTATCTAACCTATGCTGGGGGCAGCTACCTATCTAATCTACACTGGGGGAAGCTACCTTTCTAACCTACGCTGGGGAAGCTACCTATCTAACCTAAACTGGGGGAAGCTACCTATCTAGCCTACACTGGGGGAAGCTACCTATACTGGGGCAGCTACCTATCTAACCTACACTGGGGAAAGCTACCTATCTAACCTACGCTGTTGAAGCTACCTATCTAACCTATACTGGGGAAGAAACCAATCTAACCTATGCTGGGGGAAGCTACCTGTCTAATCTCTGCGGGGGGAAGCAACCTATCTAATCTACGCTGGGGGAAGCTACCTATCTAACCTAAACTGGGGTAAGCTACCTATCTAACCTACGCTGGGGGAAGCTAACTATCTAATCTACGGTGGGGGAAGCTACCAATCTAACCTAAACTGAGGGAAGCTACCTATCTAACCTAAACTGGGGGAAGCTACCTATCTAACCTACGCTGGGGGAAGCTACCTATCTAACCTATACTGGGGCAGCTGCCTATCTAACCTATACTGGGGGAAGCTACTTATCTAACCTACACTGGGGAGGCCACCTATCTAACCTACGCTGGGGAAGCTACCTATCTAACCTACCTGGGGGAAGCTACCTATCTAACCTATACTGGGGCAGCTACCTATCTAACCTGTACTGGGGAAAGATACCTATCTAACCTACATTGGGGGAAGCTAACTATCTAACCTACACTGGGGGAAGCTACCTGTCTAACCTACACTGGGGGAAGCTACCTATCTAACCTATGCTGTGGGAAGCTACCTATCTAACCAACGCTGGGGGAAGCGACCTGTTTAACCTACGCTGGGGGAAGCTACCTATCTAACCTGTACTGTGGGAAGCAACCTATCTAACCTATACTGGGGGAAGCTACCTATCTAACCTATACTGGAGGAAGCTACCTATCTAGGCTACACTGGGGGAAGCTACCTATACTGGGGCAGCTACCTATCTAACCTACACTGGGGAAAGCTACCTATCTAACCTACGCTGTTGAAGCTACCTATCTAACCTATACTGGGGAAGCAACCAATCTAACCTACGCTGGGGGAAGCTACCTGTCTAATCTCTGCGGGGGGAAGCAACCTATCTAATCTACGCTGGGGGAAGCTACCTATCTAACCTAAACTGGGGTAAGCTACCTATCTAACCTACGCTGGGGGAAGCTAACTATCTAATCTACGGTGGGGGAAGCTACCAATCTAACCTAAACTGAGGGAAGCTACCTATCTAACCAAAACTGGGGGAAGCTACCTATCTAACCTACGCTGGGGGAAGCTACCTGTCTAACCTATACTGGGGAAGCTGCCTATCTAACCTATACTGGGGGAAGCTACTTATCTAACCTACACTGGGGAGGCCACCTATCTAACCTACGCTGGGGAAGCTACCTATCTAACCTACCTGGGGGAAGCTACCTATCTAACCTATACTGGGGCAGCTACCTATCTAACCTGTACTGGGGAAAGATACCTATCTAACCTACATTGGGGGAAGCTACCTATCTAACCTATGCTGGGGGAAGCTACCTATCTAACCTACGCTGTGGGAAGCTACCTATCTAACCAACGCTGGGGGAAGCGACCTGTTTAACCTACGCTGGGGGAAGCTACCTATCTAACCTGTACTGTGGGAAGCAACCTATCTAACCTATACTGGGGGAAGCTATCTATCTAACCTATACTGGAGGAAGCTACCTATCTAACCTATACTGGGGGAAGCTACCTATCTAACCTACACTGAGGGAAGTTACCTATCTAACCTGCACTGGGGGAAGCTACCTATCTAACCTACGCTGGGGGAAACTGCCTATCTAACCTACAATGGGGAAGCTACCTATCTAACCTATGCTGGGGGAAGCTACCTATCTAACCTACGCTGGGGGAAGCTATCTGTCTAATCTCCGCTGGGGGAAGCTACCTATCTAACCTACGCTTGGGGGAAGCTACCTATCTAACCTACGCTGGGGAAGCTACCCATCTAACCTACACTGGGGGAAGCTACCCATCTAACCTACACTGTGGGAAGCTACCTATCTAACCTACACTGGGGTAAGCTACCTATCTAACCTACACTGGGGGAAGCTACCTGTCTAACCTACACTGGGGGAAGCTACCTATCTAACCTATGCTGGGGGAAGCTACCTATCTAACCTACGCTGTGGGAAGCTACCTATCTAACCAACGCTGGGGGAAGCGACCTGTTTAACCTACGCTGGGGGAAGCTACTTATCTAACCTGTACTGTGGGAAGCTACCTATCTAACCTATACTGGGGGAAGCTACCTATCTAACCTATACTGGAGGAAGCTACCTATCTAACCTATACTGGGGGAAGCTACCTATCTAACCTACACTGAGGGAAGTTACCTATCTAACCTGCACTGGGGGAAGCTACCTATCTAACCTACGCTGGGGGAAACTACCTATCTAACCTATGCTGGGGGAAGCTACCTGTCTAACCTATGCTGGGGGAAGCTACCTGTCTAATCTCCGCTGGGGGAAGCTACCTATCTAACCTTCGCTTGGGGGAAGCTACCTATCTAACCTACGCTGGGGAAGCTACCCATCTAACCTACACTGGGGGAAGATACCCATCTAGCCTACACTGGGGGAAGCTACCTATCTAACCTACACTGGGGTAAGCTACCTATCTAACCTACGCTGGGGGAAGCTAACTATCTAATCTACGCTGGGGAAAGCTACCAATCTAACCTAAACTGGGGAAAGCTACCTATCTAACCTACGCTGGGGGAAGCTACCTATCTAACCTATACTGGGGCAGCTGCCTATCTAACCTATACTGGGGGAAGCTACTTATCTAACCTACACTGGGGAAGCCACCTATCTAACCTACGCTGGGGGAAGCTACCTATCTAACCTACCTGGGGGAAGCTACCTATCTAACCTATACTGGGGCAGCTGCCTATCTAACCTATACTGGGGGAAGCTACTTATCTAACCTACACTGGGGAAGCCACCTATCTAACCTACGCTGGGGGAAGCTACCTATCTAACCTACCTGGGGGAAGCTACCTATCTAACCTATACTGGGGCAGCTACCTATCTAACCTATACTGGGGAAAGCTACCTATCTAACCTACATTGGGGGAAGCTAACTATCTAACCTAGACTGGGGGAAGCTACCTGTCTAACCTACACTGGGGGAAGCTACCTATCTAACCTATGCTGGGGGAAGCTACCTATCTAACCTACGCTGGGGGAAGCTACCTATCTAACCTATGCTGGGGGAAGCTACCTGTTTAAAGTACGCTGGGCGAAGCTACCTATCTAACCTATACTGTGGGAAGCTACCTATTTAACCTATACTGGGGGAAGCTACCTATCTAACCTATACTGGAGGAAGCTACCTATCTAACCTATACTGGGGGAAGCTACCTATCTAACCTACACTGAGGGAAGTTACTTATCTAACCTGCACTGGAGGAAGCTACCTATCTAACCTACGCTGGGGGAAACTGCCTATCTAACCTACAATGGGGGAAGCTACCTATCTAACCTATGCTGGGGGAAGCTACCTATCTAACCTACGCCGGGGGAAGCTACTTGTCTAATCTCCGCTGGGGGAAGCTACCTGTCTAACCTGCGCTTGGGGGAAGCTACCTATCTAACCTACGCTGGGGAAGCTACCTATCTAACCTACACTGGGGGAAGCTACCTATCTAACCTACACTGGGGGAAGCTACCTGTCTAATCTCCGCTGGGGGCACCTACCTATCTAACCTACGCTGGGGAAGCTACCCATCTGACCTATACTGGGGGAAGCTACCTATCTAACCTACACTGGGGGCATCTACCTATCTAATCTATAATAGGGGTACCTACCTATCTAATCTATACTGGATGCACCTACCTATCTAACCTATACTGGTGGAATCTACCTATCTAACCTATACTGGGGGAACATACCTATCTAACCTATACTGGAGGCACCTACCTATATACAGCCAAGCAAAGCCCCAGGGCCCCAATCCAGCAAAGCAGAGCCCTCAGCAAAGCAAACCCCCCAGCCTAGCAAAGCCTCCTGGTCCCTGCCCAGCAAAGCATACAGCCACGCAAAGCCACGTAAAGCCCCGAGCCCAGCAAAGCCCCCCAAAATGCCCCCAGCAAATTTCCCAGCCCAGCAAAGCCCCCAGCAAGTCACCTAGCAAAGCCAGACCGGCTCAACATCACTGTCAGCCAAGCTGGCACAGCATCACTGTCTGCCAGGCCGGCACAGCATCGCTGCCAGCAATGCCAGTACAGCATCACCACCAGCCAGGCCAGCACAGCATAGCATAACCACCAGCCAGGCAGCCCAGCATAACCCCAGCCGAGAACAGCACACAGGCAAGCCAGCCGAAGACAAGACAGAAGCCAAGTGAGGGGCTTATATATGTGAAATACTGTCTATTGAATATATTTAAGTTACGCCACTGCTATGTTTATGTACATTTGGCCCCACCTATGACCACGCCCACTTTACGCGGCATAACCACGCCCATTTTTCACCGCACAATCATTCCCTCTTGGTGACCAGGGGTGCCCTGGATCTCCCAGGAATCTAGAAACGCCCCTGCAATACACCAGTGGTTCTGGATGTGTGCCTGGCTTTCACATGCATGAAGGAATAATTTGCATATTCGGGAGTGATGCATCATGGGTAACCACAATCTTTGAGGCTTTTTAAAGGGAACCTTAACTGAGAGGGATGTGGATGTACTGTATCCTTTTAAAAAATACCAGTTGCTTCTCAGGCCTGCTGATCTCTTGGGCTGCAGTACTGACTGAATCCCACACCTGAAACAAGCACGCAGCTAATCCAGTCTGACATCAGTCAGAGCACCTCATCTGCATGCTTGTTGAGGGGCTGTGGCTAAGGCCTCTTTCACAGTGGGATGTTGTGTTTGATGCGATGTTAAAGTCGCACAACGTGCCCCTAACGCAGCGCATGTAGGTTATAAAATTGGACGTTATTTTGCACTGCGTTATATGTCTCTAGCTGCTCCGTTTTCGTTGCATACTGATGGAACGAAAACGGCGCATGCGTTACATTAAAAAAAAAGCAAGAAGTTTTAAATCAGGATGATACCATTTATTGGCTAACTAAAAATGAATAAAAATAAGCAAGCTTTCGGCCTTGCAGCCTTCGTCGGGCTTATATCCTGTTAGTTTGCAAACTGGTGGTACAGACAGCTTTATCCATGCAACATCAAAAGGGAAAACAGATATTTTTTCAAACAGACCATCTAAATGGGGGTTAGAGGTTATTAGCTAAGATAAGGATTCTTGTTTACTCCCTGCTCACAGACCTGGGATTAGGATTGACCCAGAGGTTACTGCTACTATTAAAAAAAAAAATTACTGAGCATGTGCAACACACATAACGCAGCAAATGTATTGCTAAACGCACAGCATGCAGTACTTTCTAAATATTGCTGCACATTACACACAACGCAACGTGTGCACTGTGAATGTTGCACAAACTTTGTATTGCTGTGCGTTAGTCTGCATTATAATTTTTTATAACGTGCGACTTTAACGTCCCACTGTGAAAGAGGCCTAAAAGTATTAGAGACACAGGATCAGTAGGAGAGTCAGGCAACTGGTATTATTTTAAAAGGAAAAGTCCATATCCTTATCAGTTTAGGTTCCCTTTAAAACAATACATTACTTATAGGCTAAACCTAGTAAATTGTTTACGTGTTTAAAATTATAAACAGCTGTTTTCCACTACAAACAATCCTTGAAACACAGGATGGCTAATGGAAATTTTGCTATTATGCTTCCATAAGGGCTCTTTTCATTAGCAATCGCCTATTGCAAACACAAATGCAATCGATTGCGGTTTTTCATAAATTTTTTTTTGTATGTGATTGCGATTTTGCTTTTATCTTTTAAAGTGAACCTTAAGCCAGGAAAAAAAATGAGTTTTACTCACCTGGGACTTCTACCAGCCCCCTGCAGCAGTCCTGTGCCCTCGCAGCCACTCACTAATCCTCTGGTCCCCCGCTGTCAGCTAGTTTCGTTTTTGCCGACAGGCCCGTCAGGACTGGCCATGCGTAGCTTTTTCCGCATTCCCAACGGCAATTAACGCT
This sequence comes from Hyperolius riggenbachi, assembly GCF_040937935.1. NCBI lineage: Eukaryota > Metazoa > Chordata > Amphibia > Anura > Hyperoliidae > Hyperolius > Hyperolius riggenbachi. Next base: position 162,007,603 of record NC_090654.1, read on the forward strand.
ATTGCGGACCGCAATGCGTACAAAAATACGCGTTGCCGCATATCTATGCGTTCGTAATGCGGCAACGCGTATTTATGTGTGCAATAGCGCTAATTACAGTCCAGAAATGCGGAAAAAGCTACGCGTGGCCAGTCCTGACTGGCCTGTTGGCAAAAATGACACTAGCTGGCAGCGGGGGACCAGAGGATTAGTGAGTGGCTGCGTGGGCACAGGACTGCTGCAGGGGGCTGGTAGAAGCCCCAGGTGAGTAAAACTCTTTTTTTTCTGGTTTAAGTGTCCCTTTAACAGTGAAGCATAATCACAGGTAAAATCATTCCAAAAAAGTGATTGTGCTTTACAGAAAATTGAATTGAAAGTAGCAACCCTAGCAATTTGAAAATTGCTAATGTTTTGCGATTTGAAGCAAATCACTCTCAGTGGGAAAGGGCCCTTAGTTGTGACTGCAATGCGATTTTACTCAATTCACAAATGTTGGTACTGCAGAATTTTTAGTAGGCTTCACATGAAAATATAGGTGTGCAGGAAATGTGCATAGCGATATGCAATTTCCTTGCAGTTCAGCAACTTAATTTTTTTAAGCACTTTTCTCTGCCTCCTGTCACATATACATTGAGTGTTGTGATAATTGCATTGGCAACACATACAGTGGATAGAATTGCAATGATAGCACAATTGCAATTCCTAGTGGTAAAAAAAAATAAAAATAAACAGTGTGCTAATAGATACAGAAGACTAGGGTATGCTTAGTATACATCAGCTTTTGCAAAGAGTTACCAGCAGTAGTAAAATATTTGTTAATGGAGAAACACTGACCTAACCTGTAACTAAACAAGATATTTTCAGAAAACAGCCATTCTACAGTCGACCACAAGATGGAGCTGCAAGCACATTTTTTATTTTCTTTCCTTTTTCTTACCGAGGCAGTAAACTTGATCTTGTTTCAACCAAACTATGTTACTGTTACCTCAACTTCAAACATGTTTCTCCAGCAGCACTTCTGCCACTAGCGTGACAAGCATTTTACAACTCAGAATCAGCAATATAGTACGGTACCTGCCAGTACAGCCACCATCTTAACCTGGCAGTTGTCTGTTTCCAAATCAAAAAGTTTCTAGCTCCTTTTCAGGCTATGATAATACTAACCAAGATGGCTATAATAATTTGTGGAATCAGGCTAGGGAATGTGTAACAAAAAACAACATTGGTCATTTTCTGTGGTGGCATGCTAGCCGTCCCAAAAGGGGAAACAGCACGATTCGCACTCGATAAATATTGTTTCTTGTAAAGGGTCAGCATCAGGAAGGGCGTCTGAACAAGGTGGGGACAGTTAGGGTTAGGCATCAGGAAGGTTATTTGTACGGGGGAAGGGCGGTTAGGGTTAGGCATCAAGAAGGGTGACTGAGGAGGAGGGGGGCGGTTAGAGTTAAGCGTTTACCAATATTTTACCTTCAAAAATGAACAATTTAAATAGTAGAATATTGATAAATGTACCAATATTCTACTATCGGCAGTTTCCCTGTGCCTGATTTCCATTGGAGACCATATTTCTTCATGCTTGTATAACACAGGCAAAGAAACAACTGACCAATGTACACCTTGAGTGAGAAACATTTGTGTGATTCTAGCAACGCACTGCATGTTCTGCATTTTAACAATAAACCTCAACTCTCGGAGTCAGAAAAAAGGGACACCACCCCTCCCCCCACATAGATACACACACACACACACACACACACACACACAAACACACCTTTGGTCATGCCCCAGTTTTACATGCGATGTGCCCTCCCTATAAAAATCCCCTGGTCTTTAGTGATTCCCCAGTGGTCTAGTGGTTTCCACCCTTCCTCCCTAGTGAAGTCTATCTGGTGCTACTGGTTTCCCCTCTCCCTCCCCATGAAAGCTTCCCTTGTGGTAGTAGTGGTTTTCCTTCCTCCCTAATAAAGCTTTCCTGATGCTAGTGGCTTCCCCCCTCCCTTCCCAATAAAGCCAGTGTTTCCCCTCTTCTTCCCCCACTGAAGCTTCCCTGCTGCCAGTGCCACCTTCCCCAGTAAACATTCCCTGGTGCTAATGGTCTCCCCACTCTTGCCCATTAAAGTTTCCATGGTGTTAGCGGTTTCCCTGGTAGTGTTGGTTACCCTTGGCTTCCATACGTGCATACTCGTGTAACCCTCCTGTGGGGGTGGCTTAGAAGTGGGGCATTAGGTTCAGTTCCCCTTCAGCTCTGGTGACCACCAATTCTGCTTCCCAAGTTGACAAACACAGAATAATATAAATACAGTAAAGGGTAGTTAAGTTTTATCATCCACAGTATGACTCTGGGCAAATAGTGTAAACAAATAGCTCTACACACAATAATACTGGCAATATGTCAATACTGTAAGGTCCCATTCACACTAGAAGCACTTTTCTGAGCGGTTTGCGATTGATTAAAATCGCTCCCATTCACTTTCATTAAAATCACTGTAAAAATCAGGGAAAAATCACCACGATTTTCACATACTCGATAGTGAAATCGCGGCGATTTTTCCACGATTTTTACCACAATTTTAATGAAAGTGAATGGGAGCAATCGTGAAACGCTCAGAAAAGTGCTTCTAGTGAGAATGGGCCATAACATTTCCAACAATGAGACTTTCAGAATTTCCAGGCAATACCACAGTGGCAACCGTATGCATATAATAACATTAAACACATGAAATGTAAACAATTGTTGAATTTGAACACTATATCCTGAGTATTAATCTCCCTGGCGTTCTGGACAAGCTAGGCTCGTCCAGAGACGCCGGAGGTCACCGCTCAGGCCCCGCTGGGCCGATTTGAACATTTTTATTTTTAAACACGCAGCAAGCACTTTGCTTGCTGCGTGCCTTACCTGATCGCCACTGATCCGCCGCGATACAGGGCCCCCCTAGCCGAGACCCCGTGCGCTGCCTGGCCAATCAGTGCCAGGCAGCACTGAGGGGTGGATCAGGTCTCCCTCACGAAGGGGTGGATCAGGTCTCCCTCATGAAGTTCGTCGCTATGGCGACGGGGAAAGCCCTCAAGGAAATCCCGTTCAGAACGGGATTTCCGGACGGGCCATTGCGCCGGCGGCGATCGGAGGGTAGGGAGGGACGCCGCAGGGAGGGGGGAAACATGTAGCAAGCGCTAGGCTAGCTACATGAAAAAAAAAAAAGTGCAACAAACGGCCGTGGGAATTAGAACGCCAGGCAGGTTAAAAGAAAAAAAACTCTTGAGTGGAAAAAATATAGTTATAGTCTAAAAAAACACCAAAGTACAATTGCAAGGTGGGGCCCAGTAGATCTATTATTCACATTATAAATTGTCAGCACTATCGCAAGCGCTAAGCGATTTATTGAGCTTTTTTCAAAGCACTTTTCCCTGAGCTTTGTGCTTAGAAAAGCGATTTTGCTCAGTGATTAAGATTTTCAATTCCTGACGTCAGTCTGGAAGTAAACTCTTACACCCGGAAATGAATAAATACAATGTATTTATTCATAAAAGCACTCAGGAAACCGCTATACAAAGTGCTTTTTCAAGCACTTTGGGATTTCCCTATACCTTCCATTGAGCCAAAGCGCTCAGGAAATTGTACATGTAGCGCGTTTGCGATTTCAATGAAAGCAAAACGCTTACATGTGAAAACTCTCATAGGGAAATCATTGCATAAGTGCTTTTGGGGCGATTTCTAAAATTGTCAGTGCTTAGAAAAAAACTGAAACGATCCAGATCTCAGACCTTATTCATACCTTAAATGGAAATATATACTTCCTGACACCAAATTCTTTACTTATAGCCAAATATCTCATTTGCTCACAAAAAAAAAATCCTTCCAACCCAAACCAACCCCTGGATAAAGATATTTGGGAATTTTTGTACACACCCAAATACAGAAAAGGTGGCATATCCTTTTGGTATAATCTCTTGAATAAAACTAACCCCTCTCCCATATGCAAATGTTTACTAGTTTGGAAATGTGACCTCAAAACCCCAATACCACTTTCACAGACATTATCGGCTCTTCAAACGCTCAGGAAATACTCTAAATGTGTAACACTATGAAACAGTTAAAAAAATCATATGAAAATGGCATCTTACACCTCTTACTTTGTCCAAATTCTCCTCCACAAACAGGCCTACATGCTGGAGAAATTGCTCGCAAACAGGCACCTTACACCATATCTTATGGGAATGCCCACTGGTAAAAACGTATTGGTCTAAAGTTGAGAAACTATTAACAGACATTGGTAATAGACACTATTGGAGGCGCCCTTCGGAGTTATATATATCCAAATTGATAGTAGTAACAAACGGTAAGAAAGATAGTTCCTTACCTGGTAAGAAGACTCATGGGTCGATTAAAAGTTTTTTGACAATTTATTTATGTTTGCACAGACAACGCGTGGGCCCACGCTGAGGAACCTGCGACTTTTAGCACTTTATTCGACCTGATGAAGCAACTGTAAGGTTGCGAAATGCGTTGTCTGTGCAAACATAAATAACTTGTCAAAAAACTTTTAATCGACCCACGAGTCTTCTTACCGGGTAAGGAACTATCTTACTTACCGTTTGTTACTACTATCAATTTGGATATACATAACTCTGAAGGGCACCTCCAATAGTGTCTATTACCAATTTTAACCCTACCCTGTAGGGTACTCATCACTATAGTTATAGGGTTGAGTTTTTTCCGGAGCTGCGACCGACAAGGCCGAGTGGGGACGGTACTTCTCCACACGCACAGTCAAGTGGTTGCCATCAAAAGCAACACACGTTTGTGAGTATAACATTGAATACTCTTTTTTTAGACCAACCGGTTGTACGATAATACACGATAGTGGGCTCCCGGCGTCCCTGTGTTTTTTTGTTTTTTTATCTCTAACAGCCTGATCCTATTAACAGACATATTAGGCCTAAATTTTCAGATTTCACCCCTCCTAGCCTTATTTCACATTGGCCTTGAGTCATTTCTCCCTGATCTACGCATGGTAACCACACATGTAATCTGTGCAGCTAGACAATTATTATTTTCACACTGGAATCAACCCCATATCCTTTCAAACTCTCAAATGATCAACCTAGTAGACCAAAATCTTAAAATGGAGCGCCTTCTTAGACTAAAATAAAACCAAAACCTATTGAAAAGTAAATGGGACTTTAACTAGGCTTCCTTCCTACAATTATAATAATTTTACAAGGGCCTACCCCAATCATCTTAAACGCCTAACCATCTCATAGCCCAACTATAAATCCATGGAAATCTAGACCAAGTATCATTAGTAACTTTACTTTACCATAAATAACCTCATCAGAAGTGCTGCCCCCCCTCCTTTCCCTCCCTTCTCCTCCCCCCTCCCCAATCCACTATTCTGCCTGACCCCCCTATGAGTTACAAGTCCTAGTCACTATTAACTAGTGTAGTCTAAGACCTCTGTAACTTAATTATGAAATAATTATCTTTTAAGTTCACAAACAAAGATCTCACATCTTTGATACTCACGATACGATCTTTGGATCGGATATCCATATTCCTTACCCTACATTAATGTCAATCACGAGCTGCCATATCCTCCTTTATTATGAACATCGTATAGTGAAACCCTCACCTCTCACGAGAGGCTCACCTCACACCATCGGTACATTATACAATGTTCCTTGTCTCAGTCTGTCCTACTGTTTAGGACAGCAGTTAATTATGTATTCTGTTTCAAGTATGTTCAAATCCTTGTTAAGAAACATGTTAAAAATTGTTATGAAATTGTATAAGCCTTTCATACAAGAACCCTCGTTTAGCTATTGAAAACGTGTTTATTCATGTGCAAAAATTCAATAAAAAATTATTTACACAAAAAAAAAACACAAACGCTCATAGTGTGAATGAGCCCTTAGGTATTTGCAGAAAGCATACATTCAATTGCAGGTGCAAAGCTGCAGGAAAATAACATCCCTATTGTGAGTTCAAAGTTAAAGAGACTCTGTAATTTTCAAAAGTGCCCTTGGGGGGTACTTACCTCGGGAGGGGGTAGCCTTGGGATCCTAACGAGGGTTCCCCTTCCTCCTCCATCCCACGGTGGTCTTGTTGTGCCCCTCATAAGCCACAGCCGACAATTTGTCAGGCTGCGGCTGGCTGTGGTGCAAGCACAATAGCACCTGCACAATTTACCTTCCCTGGCTTCAGCGCAAGCGCAGTAGTGGCTCTCGGCTCGGCATCAGGCAGAAATAGCCGATCCCAGTAGGGTCTGCTCTATTGTGCAGGTGCAAGTCGCCTGCACCTGCGCAGTAGAGCAGACCTGACTGGGTTCGGCTATTTCCACCTGATTCTGAGCCAAGAGCCGCTACTGCGCCTATGTTGGAGCATGGAAGGTAAATAGTTACATGGCCGCTGTTTGGAGCATCCAAGCGAGACCACCGTGGAACAAAAGCCTCGATAGAACCCAGAGGCTTCCCCCTTCTGAGGTAAGTATCTCCCAGAGGCACTTTATAACCTCCTTGGCAGAGCATTTCTGTCTGGATGGGTCTAAAAGCGGTACATTTTTTCCAAGAATTTTAAGCCTCCAATTCTTAAGTCTTAACTCTCCAAAATATATCAGAATAAAAGCCTGGTAGATATTCTGCATATAAATAAAAGAATACTTGTAAGAGAAAAAGCAATCCGGGCACCAGCCAGCAATAATGCTTAGATCACACCTTTAATAACATCCACCTGGAATTCCAAATGACAATGGGTACAATCGGCCTGACAGCCGTTTCGCAGGAACACCTGCTTCTTCAGAGGCAGCAATGACAGTATATAGCGTACAAACAGTTTAAATACATTCATATTACATAAGGGAAGGGCTTACCGCACTTCAAAGCCGCCCCACCGCCGAGCGCACGCTTCCGTATCTAGCGCCGCCCCGAGCCACTAATTCATTTCCGGATTCCGACGTCACCCTCTCGGGTGCGTCATTCAGGCACTGCCTGATTGGTTGGTCGGCGGGCACATGACTATTACGTCACCGTCCTTCCTCCAACCCGGATAGTGGTATCGGTGAAGAGGCTGGCTCCGCTTCTAGTTGCCTAGACAACGGGCCCCGAAGTGCGGCATACCTGAAAAACAAAAACATACAAAAAGCAGTACATTAAAAAAGCAGTACATTAAAAACACTGAAGCATGGAGATAAAGACGTCCCCTGTGGATAAATTATACATGTTACATGAAAAAACCAGACACCTGCGGGGGCTAAAGGAGAGATGGAAGGCCACCTCCCTCAGATTGGGGTCGTGTCATCCCAAGACAGGATCACAACATCTGATCCCTAAGGATTCTGGGAGTCTAAAACCTTATTCAGGGACAACCCAGATAAGCACATTAGGGAAAACCACCCCCTCTATCCCCCGGGCAATTATTTCCTCCAGGGGGAGCGGGCTACATGTAACCTTAATACCTTGGTCCAGTGAAGCATCCATTTGCCAAAAGCTATGCTTCACTGGTGTGTTAATGCTACCTAGGGTTAAATTGTTAGCTAAAAAAATGTATATACACAACACAAGAGTCTAATCCAACTTTACAACTCTGTTTATGGACTATAAATACCCATACTCAGATTAGAAGCTATCAACATGAAGGAGGAAGAGGGAGATGAAGACAGGCCACAGAGGAGGACGGGGAGGCAAGAGGGGAGAGAAGGAGGGAGAATAGAGCAAGGAGGGGGGGAGACAGGAAAAAAAAAAGCCTCTTCACCGATACCACTATCCGGGTTGGAGGAAGGACGGTGACGTAATAGTCATGTGCCCGCCGACCAACCAATCAGGCAGTGCCTGAATGACGCACCCGAGAGGGTGACGTCGGAATCCGGAAATGAATTAGTGGCTCGGGGCGGCGCTAGATACGGAAGCGTGCGCTCGGCGGTGGGGCGGCTTTGAAGTGCGGTAAGCCCTTCCCTTATGTAATATGAATGTATTTAAACTGTTTGTACGCTATATACTGTCATTGCTGCCTCTGAAGAAGCAGGTGTTCCTGCGAAACGGCTGTCAGGCCGATTGTACCCATTGTCATTTGGAATTCCAGGTGGATGTTATTAAAGGTGTGATCTAAGCATTATTGCTGGCTGGTGCCCGGATTGCTTTTTCTCTTACAAGTATCCTATTAGTGTCTATTTATCCGGAGGCACGGATTATACACCTGCTACCCCCTGGATCTGCCTGTCTATGCACCTAGTGCCAACCTATCCCTTTACTCTTCTGCTTTAATATAAATAAAAGACTGGAACACAAAATTGATGAAATATTTAAATTTATCAATAAACTGAAAAAATAGCAAAACTGTACAAATAAGGCAGCAGATTATTATGCAGTATGTACATATATACACCTAAAAAAACTCCTGCGTATGGTAGATTTTAAAACAGGGAACGGCACAGAGAGCATCATCGCAATCAGGGCAGTAGAATCATGATTCTTTTCTGACTTTTTTCCCCTTCTCATCAGTCTTTGAGCAGCATACAGCATATGTCCTGGTTGGGGCATTTTTTGGGGGGAGATGGCGGAATGTATTCCATGAAGTGATGGCTAGTGAGGCGCTCCGGGTTCACTACATAGGAGGCACGGTGCCTAACTCTGGCATCTGCTGCAGTCGTGTATTTGAGGTAGATGTACTCACATATCTTCCAGATGAAGTCAGCGTGTGTTACTGGCCTGTCACTTCATTGTTTGTGGAGAATGTAGACGTTCCACACGCTTTGCTCTAGGAGATCTTTTTGTATACTTTTTTTTGCTGCTCCTTACTGCCAGGTAAAAAGTCACTGCCTGGTTGGCTCTGTCCACACCACCCATGGTGCTGTTGTAGTCCACCACGACCTGAGGCTTTTGGATTTCTTTACCTCCTCTTGTCCTGGTGGTGACAGTCCAGGTGTCATGCACTGTGCTCAGGAGACAGACATCCTTTTTGTCACGCAAGCGGAGGGCCAGCATTTTCCCCTTTTGCCAAGCAAATATGTCCCCAGTTTTCAGCTTCTGCTTGGCAAATTCTGATGGCATTTCCCTCCTGTTAGGCCTAACGGTGCCGTAGGCATCAGTCTTAAACTTTATGAGGAACTCAAACAGTTCTGGGGAGCTAAAGGAAATGATCAGTGGTCACACAATAGCCTTTGTGCAGTAAAGGCTCAACCAGAGACAGTACAGAAGATGTGGCCCCTCTGTAGTCTCTGAACCTGGGGTTGAACTTGGTGCCTTTGCCAGTATACAGTATAGTGTTCCAGATGTAACCGGTGGCCAACTCACATAGCATGTATGACTTTATGCCAAAGGGGGCCTGCTTAGATGCTATGTACTGGACCCAACTCAGCCTTCCCTTATAGTCCATCACACTCTAATCTACGCTTATGTCCCTCTGTGGTGAGTACACTGGAAGTTGTCAACCACCATCTGATACGTTTTGGCGCAGGGTGGGTGGACTCCTCGAAGGTGTCATTGTTGGTGAAGTGCAAAAACTTCATGATCAAACTGAAGCGATATTCTGACATATCATCACCGTTCCAAAAAAAGGGGTTGCAATAATTTTATTGATGGTCCAATACCATTTGTGCAGGGACGTCCCCACCACTCCCTGCAGAAAAATTAGCAGCTCCTGGAAAAGGGCCCTTGTGGAGCAACCAGTTGTTGAGTGGCATAGCGGTTAGTCTCCACTATTTTTTCAATGACCGCATCAGTGAAGAAGAGGTGCAGGGAAGCCACGTGATTGTGTTCGCAGTCTACCTTCAGGTCAGGCTCCCCAGTAAAAGGGAAATGTGGGGGCGGTAGTGGAGCCTTAGTAAGCTCTATGCGGCACCAAATACGGACATCACTGACCTCGGTGGTGATGGAGTCACTGTCGCTCTCACTACCTGGGTCAGATGACAGATCTCCAGGTGCGTTGCTTTCACTCGAGCCAGTGACTGCAGATCGCTGTCTTCACTCCACCAGCGCTTCCGGTGTGAGACGCCTTCTGGAGGCTGACTGACGCCATAGCAGATGACAAGCAGGCAGAGGTCGGTGCAGGCGGCAGGCAGATAGTAGTCAAATCCAGGAAGAGGTTTGGGCAGGCAGCAGGCAGAGAGTAGTCAAACTCCAGGCAAAAATCGGCAACGGTAAAGCAATCAAAGTCCAGGCAAAAATCAGTGCAGGCAGAAGGCAGAGAGAATAGTCAAAATCCAGGCAAAAATTGGCAACAGGAAAGCAATCAAAGTCAGGCAAAAATCAGGGCAGGCAGAAGGCAGAGAGAATAGTCAAAATCCAGGCAAAAATCGTTAATAGGTAGGCAGAAAAGTAATCAGATCAGCAGATCACACACATCACACAAACAACTTAGCTCAGACGCAGTCAGGAACCAAATGCCTTTGTATCCAATACAATGCATAATTGGGCCAATCAGCTTATAATATTTAATTTTTTTTCTGTTCATTGCACTCCTCAATGTCATGCCGAACACCGCTGCTCCGCCATCCAGATTGGCCGCCGGGTCCCTGGAACAACAGCAGAGGTAAGGGTGATGCTGGCGTCCGGGGAGAGAAGCCTGGATTCTGCTGGCCAGCGCTGATCGTGCACGGGACCCAGGAAAACAATGTGCGCGGCGGTTACAGGCAGCCCGGGCTTACCGCTCTAAGCACTAGTCACGCAGCCCGAGCTCAGCTCGGCAATACCATCGGGGGGGGGGGGGGGAATAAAGTTTAGTTTAGAGGCAGAGGATCAGCAGGGCTGCCAGGCAACTGGTATTGCTTAAAAGGAAATAAACATGGCAGCCTCCATATACCTTTCTCTTCAGTTGTCCTTTAAAGAGAAACTTCCACCAAGACCATGTGATAAATGTCAGAATGTAAATCAGGGATTTAAAAGATTTTACAAGGGGCAAACACTTACTAAATCATTTATACATAATTATTGTAAAAATAAAGCCCTTTTTTTATTACATTATTTTCACTGGAGTTCCTCTTTAAGCCCTCCTGTGTGGCCGTAAGCCACACTCCCTAATTTTGCAAGCTGCCGATAAATGAGTGTGCTCATGACAGGTGGATCCAAGTTTTCTCCCCAAACATTATTAGACCCCTAAATACATATCCAGCCACAAAACCACACATAATATGGCAGTGTTACCCCCAAACCACATGTAATATGGCAGCGTTACATCCGGAACCATACATAATATGGCAGCATTACTTCCAGATACGTAATATGGCAATGTTACCTCCAAGACCACACGTAATGTAGCAGTGTTACCTCCAGAACCATATGTAATATGGCTGTGTTACCCCAAATCCACACATAATATGACCTCCAAGACCACACTTAAAACAGTGTAGACACAGAAGGCGTGAAAGAGGTTATTAAAAAATTAGGCACATTGGGACAACAGAATGTGGGTACCCAACATCATCTGAACATGGGTTTGGAACAGGTAACACACAACACCCTATAAGGTTTTGGGGTACACTCAAAGTCGCATTCAAACAATTCTTTAGAAGATGATTAAACATGTGTCACAAACCTTGATGCCGGCAGCTCCTCCGGCGTATCCGGGCAGAGGCGGAAGCCGCTCACGTGTCCCTCCTCTTCTGGCATCCCCAGCTCCCCTGCAGGCGTGAATCGGCGCGGCAATCCCGGTCGTGTCCCCAGGCAGGCAGGCACGATTCACGGCAGCCTTTATAGGCTGAGGAGACAGGTATGAGAGACACTTTCTCCCGCAGGAGCACTACTGATTAGCTGGAAGTTCCAGGGGGCGGGGGTTGCTGTTTCTGACCAGTATATAAGTCCTGTGTGGTCAGTTGTCCAGTGTCCGTGATAGCTATCAGTTCGCTGAGTGCTGGACCTTGTCTTTCTATTGTACCTAGTCAGCTAGTTTTCAGAGCTATATATATATGCAGTCACTGCCGATATATATGTACTCTAGTTAGACCAGTTGACCAGTTATATATATATATAGATAGTGTCATTTGTATTTTATCCTGATTGTTATTCTGTGTGACCTGGCGTGCCCTTCACTTTGATTAAAGTCTCATCCCTCTGTACTACAGTCATCTGATACCCGGTATAGACCTCGGCTAGCTTAACGACTCTGTCTCATCCTTGTTTGTACCTCAGCCATCCAGTGGCGTAGCTAAGGAGCTGTGGGCCCCCATGCAAGTTTTACATTTGGGCCCCCCCAAGCACTCTATACATAACAATTGATACGGCGCACCAAAACCTACAAATGGCAACTACAGTGTCAGAGGAGCAAGAAGGGGATAGGGAACAGTTTGTTAATGATTACCACTATTCAAAGTATCTATACTAGTGATTATTATGAGCACAGGACCAATAGAGAGCTAATACTGAAGTTGAGGGAGGGCCCTTCGGGGCCCCTCTTGAGCAAGGGCCCCGATGCGGTCGCAACCTCTGCAACCCCTATTGCTACGCCCCTGCAGCCATCTGAACTTACGTGTATGACCTCAGCCTGTTAAACTACTTAGCCTCCGTCTCAGCCCATTGCACTTCAGCCATCTGACTATTATTTGACCTAGCTTTGCATTAGTCCTTTTGTACCGCAGATTATCTGATATTACGTGTATGACCATAGATGACTATCTGACTACGATTTTCTTAAGGTGCGTACACACACACTACGGCCGCCAACGACGGGTCCGTCAGACGCTCCCGCTGTGCGGGCTTTCAGGCGACAGTAGCGTGTGTGTACGCACTGTCGGCAGACTAATAAAGCTGAGCGGATCGCTCAGAACAGCCTTATCAGTCCGCCGATAGTGCGTACACACGCACTACTGTCGCCTCAAAGTCCGCCCAGCGGGAGCGTCTGACGGACCCGTCATTGGCGGCCGTAGTGCGTGTGTACGCACCTTTACTCGCAGTGTGATTACCCAGCGTCACATTTTCATGGAGTTAAAAAAGTATCATGGAGGAGTTGCAACTTCAGGTTCAGCTTCTCGCAATTGCTGATAATCAGCTTAATACAATGGTCGCTGATCAGCAGGAACAGTTGAAACAGTAGCTTAGCGCACTTCCACCTGAGCCGTAGAGACCAGTTAGTAGCTCCTCCTATCATTGCGCCTAAAATGCCATTGCCTGAAAAATGTTCTGGTTCCAGATCTGATTTCAGTAACTTCATGAATTGATGTTTGAAATACTTTGAGGTTAGGCCGAGGTCATCTGGTTCTGAATCCCAGAAAATAGCCCTTATTAAAACTCTCTTACAAGGTGACTCGCAAACTTGGGCATATGGTTTACCTCCCGAGTGGAGATGGCCCGAACGGTTCGCTGGTGAACCGATTCACACGAACATCGCTGGTTCGCATTCAAGGTGAACCGCGAACTATATGCGAGTTTCGACCCGCCCCCTATACTACATTATTAGGGTCAACTTTGACCCTCTACATCACAGTCAGCAAACACAGGGTAGCCAATCAGGCTACACTCCCTCCTGGAGCCCCGTCCCTTATAAAAAGCAGGCAGCATCAGCCATTTCACTCACTTGTGTGGCTGCAGTAATTAGAGAAGGGAGAGGAACCTACTGTAGACATAGGGAAAGCTTAGTTAGGCTCTTGTTAGGCTTGTTAGCATGCTCCTTGCTGATACTTATTGCTAAAAAGCACCCCTTAACAGCTCTTTTGAGAGCTAATGTTGTTCTTGTGATCTATTTTTTTTTCTGTGTGTGTGTGTGTCCTACAGATACTTGTGTTGCATATACAGCCCTGTCAGTCAATCGCAGCTGGCCCTTGGCCCCTTGGTAATTCCTACTGTGCCACTGCCAGGCCCATCACATTCAGTGACTACCTGTGTGTGTGACAGCTGCACATTTGTAACACCAATCACTGCATACCTACCTGTTCAGGGCATCCACCTGCATGAGCGCACGCAGTGTTATACACCAGTCACTGCACCTGTTCACGGTACCTGTGTGTGTGACTGCTGCACTTTTGTAATACCAATCACTGCATACCTACCTGTTCAGTGCACCTACCTACTTGACTGCACGCAGTATTATATACCAGTCGCTGCACCTGTTCACGGTACCTGTGTGTGTGACAGCTGCACATTTGTAATACCAATCACTGCATACCTACCTGTTCAGTGCACCTAGCTACGTGAGCGCACGCAGTGTTATATACCAGTCACTGCACCTGTTCACGGTACCTGTGTGTGTCACAGCTGCACATTTGTAATACTAGTCATTGCATAATTGTTCACTGTACCTGTGTGACCGCACGCTGTTTAATATACCAGTCTGTGCATACCTGTTAACTGCACCTGTGTGACAGCTGCACATTGTATTGCAATCCCAGTCACTGCATACCTTTCACTGCACCTGTGTGACTGCACATTGTATTAGTCAAGTCAGTGCATACCTTTCACTTCATCTCCCCCTCCCCCGATATGGACAAAACAACAGGCAAAGGCAGAGGCAGATCCAGAGGCAGGTCACCCGGCAGGTCTGTTTGAGGTCGTGCTGACGTGATTTTGTGTGGCCCTGGACCAAAGTACAATGTTCAGAAGAAGGCACGTCCTATCAACTTCCAAGATTGTCAGGACATGCTTGACTATTTAACACAGAACACCTCATATTGCGCAGCCACCAGCGCTACTACAAGCACCACATCCACTGCATTTGACACTTTGCAGGAGTTATTTGGTGGGAAATTAACTGATTCACAGCCATTATTGTTACAACAAGATGAAGGCGCTAAGCAAGTTACACCACCTCATATGTCTGAGTTAGGCGACCCTATGGACAGAAGGTGTGAGGAGGAGGATGACAAAGTACCTGCTGTTGGTGTAGTTTTGGAGGTGCCTGATGCATGCGAAGCTGGGGAGGATGATTATGATGATTATGATGATACGGATCTCACGTGGGTTCCCAATAGAGGAGATGAACAGGGGGACAGTTCAGAGGGGGAGTCAAAGAGTAGTAGGAGGAGATGAGTTCTTGAAAGAAGCAGGGGGAGCTCGTCGTCAGAAACAGCTGGTGGCAGTGTCCAGTGCCATGTATCGCCACCTATGGACAGCCAGCCAACATGTCCTTCAATGTCAGCTGCTGACGCCACCATCGTGCCATCACCCCAGGGGAGCTCAGCGGTGTGGAATTTTTTTTGTGTCTCTGCCGCCAAAAATTGAGCTGTGGAAAGGCCAACACCCACGTAGGGACAAGTGCCTTGCGAAGGCACATGGAGAAAAGGCACAAGCTGCAATGGGAAGACCACCTGAGGAAAAGCAGCACACAAAAGCAAAGCCACCCTCCTTCTCCTCTACCTCCTTCAGGTGCATCATCTTCAGCCGCTTTCTTCCTTGCACCTTCACAATCACAGCCACCCTCCTCCACTCCACCTCTCACCTTGAGCAGTTCCTGCTCCTCTGCCCACAGCAGCAGCCAGGTGTCCATGAGGGAAATCTTTGAGCGGAAGAAGCCAATGTCTGCCAGTCACCCCCGAGCCCGGCGTCTGACAGCTGGCTTGGTGAAACTGTTAACTCGCCAGCTGTTACCATACCAGCTGGTGGACTCTGAGGCCTTCCGAAAATTTGTGGCCATTGGGACACCGCAGTGGAAGATACCAGGCCACAATTATTTCTCAAAAAAGGCGATACCCAAACTGCCCTGTGAAGTTGAAAGGCAAGTGGTGTCATCTTTGGCACACAGCGTTGGGTCAAGGGTCCATCTGACCACGGATGCCTGGTCTGCCAAGCACGGTCAGGGCAGGAATATTACTTACACAGCCCATTGGGTCAACCTGGTGACCGCTGGCAAGCCGGGAGTACGTGGCTGTGCAGCGGACCTTGTTGTGACACCTCCACTACTTGCAGGCAGCCTCCTGCCACCTATGCTCCTTCTCCTCCTACTCCTCCTGCTACATCCTCTTCGCAGTCATCCTCCTCCTCCTCCTTGGCTGAGTGGCAGTACAACTCTACTGATGCTGAAATCTCCTCTTCAGCTACACAGCCCCAGGGCCTATGCTGCATGCCAGGTACGATGGTGTCACGGCATCTTAGACATGTCTTGCCTCAAAGCGGAGAGTCACACTGGAGCAGTTCTCCTGGCTTTTCTTAACAAACAGGTGGATCAGTATTGCTTTGCGATAGCCCGACTCGCTGGAATTTAACCCTCCTTATGTTTAACTGCCTGCTACAACAGGAGAAAGCCGTCAACTAGTATCTCTACAACTACAGTATAAGGACACACTCTGGGGAGATGGGGATGTTCTGGCCGAAGTACTGGACACTCATGCGAAATGCCTGCAGGCTCAAGCGGCCGTTTGAGAAGGTGACAAACCTGGTGAGTTGCAGTGAAGGAGCCATCAGCGACTTGATCCCATATGCTTTCTTCCTGGAGCGTGCTGTGCGTAGAGTGGTGGATCAAGCTGTGGAGGAGCAGGAACAGGAACAGTTACAGGAACAGTAGGAAGAGTTGTGGGATCAATTCTCAGAACCAGATGCTTCCTCAACACTTGCGGCAGCACAGAGGAGGGGGTGGAGTCAGATGATGAGGAAGGTGTTTTTTTGGAGGAGGAGGCGGAAGAACAACCACAGCAGGCATCGCAGGGGGCTTGTGCTGCTCAACTTTCATGTGGTATTGTTCGTGGCTGGGGGAGGAGGAGAACTTAGCTGACATCACTGAGGAAGAGCAAGAGGAGATGGATAGTACGTCTGCATCCAAATTTGTGCAGATGGTGTCTTTCATGCTGTTCAGCCTGTTGAGGGACCCCTGTATAAAAAAAAAACTCGAGGGGAATGAGCTGTACTGGCTGGCCACGCTACTAGACCCTCGGTATAAGCACAAAGTGGCGGAGATGTTACCAAATCACCAGAAGGCAGAAAGGATGCAGCACTTGCAGAACAAGCTGGCAACTATGCTTTACAGTGCATTTAAGGGTGATGTCACAGCATAACGGAATAAAGGTACCACTGCCAGTAATCCTTCTCCCATGTCCACGCTGGCAAGGACAGGACGCTCGAGCTGTCACAATTTGCCATCCAACTTCTGTCTTGCCCTGCCTCAAGCGTCCTGTCAGAAAGGACCTTCAGCACATCTGGAGGCATTGTCATTGAGAAGAGAAGTTGCCTAGGTCACAAAAGTGTTCAGTACTTCACCTTTATCAAAATGAATGAGGCATGGATCCCGGAGGGCTACTGCCCGCCCGAAGACTAAGTCAGTCCCCACACACAGCATCTCTGCCTGCATGCAGTGTGACTGCCTGCCCCAAGACTAAGTCGGACCCCACACAGCATCTCTGCCTGCAGGCCGCTTGACTGCCTTCTCCGCCACCACCAACAGGGTCCAGGACTCCAGGTGGAGGCTGCTAGTAATTTTTCTGCTGCGTGTATATGCCTGCCTAATTTTTCTGGCTGCACTGCAGCTGCAACAACAAAACAAAAGGCATGTACATGTGTCAATTCCCCTTCGTGATCATTACGTTGCCGCGGTGAAGAGGCTTGCGTATCACAATGAAGCAATGACCGCCAGCTATATGAGTGTCTCGGGGGGAAGGGGGCACACCCAAGATAATAAGGTCGTTGCTTCATTGTGGACAGACCAAATTCGATCAGCTGGACAGTCACTGTTGTTCTGTCATTGAGCTACCTCAGCCTGGCGACCATATGGGCTTGAAAACCGCTATCGCCTGCGCTCTGGCCATGATGCGCACCAGTCCAGCATGGCCGTCACTACACAAACAGCTGTTTGCGGTGCGTTGCACAGTGAGTTTGGTCTGTCAGTGTTAAGCAGTACACTAATTAAACTACCTGATTGATGTATACACATGCAAGATGTTTTAGAGCACTTTAGGCCTTTAATTTAGCATGCAATGTGATTTCTGCCCTTAAAACTCTGCTGTGCGTCAAATCCAGATTTTTCCCCGGGACTTTTGGTGTCAATCCCACTCCGCCATGCAAAAACGCAGGTGTTAGGCCCCTTGAAACATCTTTTCCATCACTAGGGCTGCTCAAATCCGGATCCAGGAGATACCCGGATAGTTGCTATCCGGATATCTCCCAATAAACCTGGGCGGAGGGGGGAGGGTCAATCTTAACTGTCTGATGTCTTCTTCATCTGTCCCTCAGCGCCTCCCACGATGCGCTCCACGCGCGTCACGTGATTGCAAACACTTCCTCCTTCAACCCGGAAAGAGGAAGTGATTGTAATCACGTGACCGCCGCTTGGACCGTATCGTGGGAGGCGCCGAGGGACGGACTGAAGAAGACTTCAGACAGGTAAGATTGACCCCCCACCCACCCCGCACAGGTAGCTGGGAGATATCCAGAAAGAACTATCCGGATGTCTCCCGGATCTGGATTTGAGCAGCTAGATCCAACACTTATGTGGCCAGCATAAATGTTTGTAGTTTTCAAAGTTCGCCTCCCCATTGAAGTCTATTGCAGTTCGAAAAGTTTGCGCGAACCTAACTTTTTGCGTTAGTTCGCGTTCGAGGTTTGTGAACTGAAAATCTTGGGGGGAGGCTGCACTGCTTGATCAGTTTCTATTAGGTCTGGCTGTAAACGATGCACTGGTCAGTCATCCTGAGCCTAAAACTCTAGAGGAAGCAATAGTGGTCATGGTGGTGTTCATGCATCCTCCACAGCCGCTCCTCGTTCTGTTAGTGTGACTACATCTTCGGGTGAAGAACCCATGCAGTTGGGTTATTCCAAATTGTCTCCTTCTGAGAAACTTAGAAGACGTCACGAGGGGTTATGCATGTATTGTGGTGAAAAAGGGCATTTTGTTCAAAATTGTTCAGCAAAAAGGAAGGCGGAAAACTTCTGCGTCTAGGTGTAGTTGGGAACCTCACCTGGGCGAGCAGATTCTTCCCCTTAAAGTAAAGAAAGTATTATTACCTGTAACTATCAATTGGAATAATAAGTCTAGTCCTGCTCAGGCTTTTGTTGACACTGGGGCAGCAGGTAACTTTATTGATTCAGATTTTGTCACAAGCTTAGGAATTCCGGCCTTGCCTTTGCTGAACAAATTGTATGTTACGGCAATTGACGACTCCCCTCTTCAATGTGGTCAGCCCATCACCATAACTCCTGAGGTTTCTCTTCAGATGGGTGTGTTACATTTTGAAAAACTGCAGTTTTTTGTTCTCAGAATGCCATCTAGTTCCTTGGTGCTAGAACTCCCGTGGTTGCAGACACACAGTCCCCACATTGATTGGTACTCTGGTCAACTCACGAATTGGTCTTCTCAGTGTTCCGAGAAGTGTTTAAAGAAAATTCCATTACATAATGTTGAAATCGTGTCTGACAAGTTACCGTATCAATATGAGTCTTTTGCCGATGTTTTTCTCCCCAGTCTGCTGACAAGTTGCCCCCTCATAGACCATATGATTGTCCTATCGATTTGCTGCCAGGTACTATGCCTTCTTGAGGACATTTATATACCCTCTCTGGCCCTGAGAAACAGGCTATGAGAGAATATATTAGGGAGCATCTTGATAGGGTTTTATTCGACCCTCTACCTCTCCAGCTGGTGGCAGGTTTTTTCTTTCTAGAAAACAAAGATGGTGGATTGCATCCGTGTATTGATTACAGGAGCTTGAACAAAATTACAGTAGAAAACAGATATCCGCTACCTCTTATTGATGACTTGTTTTCGCAGGTATTTGGCACAAGAATTTTCAGCAAGTAGGATTTAAGGGGTGGGGGGCATATAATTTGATTAGGATATGTCAGGGTGATAAATGGAAGATGGCTTTCAACACTCAAGATGAACATTACATGCGGACGCGCTCATGTTGCGGTGCAGTATTTTATTATGACACGCTGTTTATCAAGAGTTTACACTGTAAGCAGATTTTTAGCAGGCTTTTAATGTTCAATAAATGGCTGCCGGGGATTGTGCTTGATTACAAGAGTACTGCGGGTGAGCAGCCAATCTATAGGGAGAGGTGGTGGCAGTCCCTGTGCGTTTGGGGCTTATTCACTCTTTCTGGTAGTGTGTGGAGTTACACTGTGGGTGAAGCAGCATCTACGATACACCCTATGTTTGCCTTTTTGTGTTCTTTTCCCCAACATGTGCTACTGCTGGATCTCTGAGAAGTACAAGCGCAGCAGTATTGGATTTCTAAAAGTGTGCAATGCCTATACAGAGGACACTGCTTGCAGCTCGGATTGTAACCAAGTACTTTCATTTTAACGTGCACAGCATTATCACTGAAAATAAGTATCTTGTAATGCCTTTCGGCCTATGTAATGGTCCAGACGTCTTCCAAGACTTTGTTAAAGACATCTTTAGGGATGTTCTGGGCAAATATGTTGTAGTTTATTTAGACATCTTGATCTACTCTCATTCGTTGACAGAACACCGAGAACACGTTAAATGGGTCCTTCAGAGATTAAGGGAAAATTCCTTATTTGCACAACTTGTGCCTCTGTTCCTTTCTTCCTCATATATATATACAGTGGGGTGCAAAAGTATTCGGCCCCCTTGAAGTTTTCCACATTTTGTCATATTACTGCCACAAAGATTAATCAATTTTATTGGAATTCCACATGAAAGACCAACACAAAGTGGTGTACACATGAGAAGTGGAACGAAAATCATACATGATTCCAAACATTTTTTTACAAATAATTAACTGCAAAGTGGTGTGTGCATAATTATTCAGCCCCCTTTGATCTGAGTGCAGTCAGTTGCCTATAGACATTGCCTGGTGAGTACTAATGACTAAATAGAGTGCACCTGTGTGTAATCTAATGTCAGTACAAATACAACTGCTCTGTGAGGGCCTCAGAGGTTGTCTAAGAGAATATTGTGAGCAACAACACCGTGAACTCCAAATAACACACAAGACAGGTCAGGGATCAAGTTATTGAGAAATTTAAAGCAGGCTTTGGCTACAAAAAGATTTCCAAAGCCTTGAACATCCCGCGGAGCACTGTCCAAGTGATCATTCAGAAATGGAAGGAGTATGGCACAGCTGTACACCTACCAAGACAAGGCCGTCCACCTAAACTCACAGGCCGAACAAGGAGAGCGCTGATCAGAAATGCAGTCAAGAGGCCCATGGTGACTCTGGACGAGCTGCAGAGATCTACAGCTCAGGTGGGAGACTCTGTCCATAGGACAACTATTAGTCATGCACTGTACAATGTTGGCCTTTATGGAAGAGTGACAAGAAGAAAGTCATTGTTAACAGAAAGCATAAGAAGTCCCGTTTGCAGTTTGCCACAAGCCATGTGGGGGACACAGCAAACATGTGGAAGAAGGTGCTCTGGTCAGATGAGACCAAAATGGGTCTTTTTGGCCAAAATGCAAAACGCTATATGTGGCAGAAAAATAGCACTGCACATCACTCTGAACACACCATCCCCACTGTCAAATATGGTGGTGGCAGCATCATGCTCGGGGGTGCACCTCTTCAGCAGGGACAGGGAAACTGGTCAGAGTTGATGGGAAGATGGGTGGAGCCAAATACAGGGCAATCTTGGAAGAAAACCTCTTGGAGTCTGCAAAAGACTTGAGACTGGGGCGGAGGTTCACCTTCCATTAGGACAACGACCCTAAACATAAAGCCAGGGCAACACTGGAATGGTTTAAAACAAAACATATCTATGTGTTAGAATGGCCCAGTCAAAGTCCAGATCAAAATCCAATCGAGAATCTGTGGCAAGATCTGAAAACTGCTGTTCACAAACGCTGTCCATCTAATCTGACTGAGCTGGAGCTGTTTTGCAAAGAAGAATGGGCAAGGATTTTAGTCTCTAGATGTGCAAAGCTGGTAGAGACATACCCTAAAAGACTGGCAGCTGTAATTGCAGCAAAAGGTGGTTTTACAAAGTATTGACTCAGGGGGCCGAATAATTACGCACACCCCACTATGCAGTTATTGATTTGTAAAAAATGTTTGGAATGATGTATGATTTTCGAGCCACTTCTCACGTGTACACCACTTTGTGTTGATCTTGCATGTGGAATTCCAATAAAATTGATTCATGTTTGTGGCAGTAATATGACAAAATGTGGAAAACTTCAAGGGGGCCGAATACTTTTGCACCCCACTGTGTATATATATATATATATATATATATATATATATATATATATATATATATATATATAGATAGATAGATAGATAGATAGATAGATAGATATAGATATATATATATATATATATATATATAATGTCATTTGTATATTATCCTGATTGTTATTCTGTGTTCTGTGTATGACCCG